>NC_140591.1:604183263-605650138 GCF_964204655.1 Triturus cristatus | reverse complement strand
TAAATCTGGGAATGTATAAAAAACCATAGGAGGTGCATGGGAACACCCACGCAGCTCCTATGGAATGCCTTCCCAGGGCAGTGTAACGCAATGATTGGTGCTGCGTTGCATTACCCCAGATTTATTAAGCCACTCTGCACCACATAAAGTGGCTTTGCATGGCTTCATAGATTTTACTTAAGATCTGCATGCACTATATTGCATAACCTCCTCGTAAACATACCCCTCAGTTATTAGGAATTGCAGCACTTTCTGCGGTGATGGCTGCAAATGGCTGGGAGGTTTCCATTGCAGACCAAAGTCTGATTTGAGTTGAGATATTGCCTCCACTTACATTCTAGGATCCTGTTTTTGGTCAGCATCTCTTTTAAAAGACAATTGAGTCTTTTGCTGAACTATTACTCGGGCAGTTGTGCAGGGTTATGATGGCGCAAGGGTGTTCTCTGTGTCTGATAGCCTGGCAAATAAAGAGATACAGTTTCAGGGTTTTGCGTTACCTCAAAAGAAAGGCCTTGCACTGCTCACCCAGTTGGCTAGTAAACCCTCCAGCTCACAATTGAATCAATATACAACAATTCATCGTGGGGAGCAATGATAGTATCAACAATTTGAAAGTTTATGACATATATACATTTTATTCATTCATCTGATATTAAGAAGCATCAGGAAATAAAACCTAATTATCACAAATATATACATTCATTCAGCTCTGTAATCCTCCAATGAATTAATTATTGAGTTCTTTCACATCAGCATCATAATTCTCATATAACAGATAAGAAATTGTAACACAAAAGAGGGGGGACTAGAAGCCAATAAAGGTCCAGTACCTTGGCCCCAAAGTTGCTAATGCAACAAGCAGCGGAGGTACTGTTCCTTTCAGGAAGCATAGAGGACAGAACGGTGGACGCAGAATGGAATCCCAAGGATTATTCCTTGGTGCCCTCACACATCCCTGGGGATGTCATGCTTCATCATCAGGCATGCTCCTCATAGGGGCGGCACTTCAATGCCCTACGGGACCTATGAAGGGTCACTTTAGCGGGGATCTTTTTAGTTTTTGTCGTTCGATGAGAAGTGTCTGTGTAAGGGCGACCTCGAGCCAGGCAAGGAAAAGAAGGAAATGACTTATGAAAGGCAGTTGAAAGTGTGGGAGCATAAGGCAATATAAAGCTGGAAACTAGATAGGAAATCCAAGTGCTAAATTATTTAAGAGTCTACTGGCATGGTTATTCATTTTCTATTATTTCGTAGGTCACTTTGAATGCCTGTTCCCAGTCTAAAATGTGGTTTGGAGTTTTAAAAGCTTGTTTTCTATTAGACAGAATTTCATTTAGATTTTAGACCAGTCCTGAGGAAGGCCTGTCCCCAGGTGAAAAATGTCTTTCATATCTGATCGACAATCCCAAAATGATGTGGAACTGATGGAATAGGGTGTGGGTGAGATCTCAAAGCTTTTCGGGGCAGGAAATATTGCTCTGAAATGGAAGGATAAATTGTCCACTGGAGGATTGAGGGGGGTGCAGGAAGGGAGGGAGCTGTTCAGCACGAGAGCAGACTTTTAATGTGAATTGGTTGTAATGCCTTAAAATTAGATATATTTAAGAAAATATTAACTCTCAAAAACAGGCATGGACTTCGCTTGGAAAAAGGCACAGCTTATGTACTTTCACTCTAAAATCTCTGTAGAAGTGGAATGAATGTAAATGAAATCGTGTGGGGACTTTAGTGTTGCTGGTCAATATACAGAGGAACATTTGAGACGAAGGGCCATATGAATCGAGATTTGTGTAGGGGTAGGCAAAATTCACATAATTTGGTTTTGCGCAATTATGCAAAATAAATAATAATGTGAAATTGATCGAAATGCAAACGCAGTATTTGTCACTACATTTTAGCTCTAAATGTGTACATTTCAGATGTGAGGATACATTTTGCGCGAAAAAGCACCAAAAAAGTGCTGAAACAGTAATAGCGCGCACTGGTCAGTCGCATTGTTCCAGTGTACTTTGCTAAATTCCTACTGCGAACAGCCCATAATAGCGTCATTGTGATATTTTTACATAACAAGCATAACATAAAATTATGCTAGATTACACCAGAATACCAGAAATTAACTGGGTCTAGATTTGGGTTGCAAACCAGGCAATATACTTGCAAAACACTGCAATTCAATATTTTTTGCACTATGTAATATGTAATAATCTATCCCAGAGCAGAAAGGAATATGCAGGAATTCACAAAACCTTTACCTCATGAAAATTGGTGCAGCAGGTTTCCCCCTTGAAATCATTGAATATGTCTGTGAATGTAGTGTTGAAGTCCACTTCGCAGAATATCATTATTGTAGTTAATGTCCTTTAAAGGGACACAGAATGCAATGGAAAAGATTTAGCATTGCATGAAGAGACATCCAGGAGAGCATCCAGGAGTCCCAAGCACAGCTGTCTGTTCTCTCTGATACTCCATCTGACATTCACAAAATGGAACCTGTCCCACACTGGCAGCTTCCACTTTGAAAATGGATACCACCCCCTTTCATGAGTTGGTACTCTATCAGCTACCCCAGATGCAAATTGCGACTCCTGATGTCCCTAGCATACTTCCTTTGTCTTTTTTGCACTTTTAATTCCTGCAATTTAGTGGATAGCAGACTATACCAATAATACATTTTGCCCTCCTCCCCTCCCTCCCTCCCTCCACCTAGCCTCCTTTTTATTTAACTTTCTGCTGCGTCCACCATGCTGAAAACACAAACTTGCCACTGGCACAGAAACCCAAAAACAGTTATCAGAAGAACAACAAGGTGGGAGGCGCTGGGGAGTGGCCATGGCAGCGAATAAAACGGCAGCTCGCTCGTGAAGCCCTGGGATTTCAGTCTCATGAACTGAGTGCATTGTACCGAGAACCATCCTCAATTCCAGTACTCCAGCCAGATGAGCGTCGTGACATGGATGCAAAGCCTGGGACTGCTGGCCAAAGCTCAAACTCCGCTGATACACTCCTGACTCAGGCACTGGGCCTACGGATCCCGACACCACCTCCGAGGTCCTGCAGCAACAGAGGTCGTGGGCAAACCTGAGGCCATGACTGCCGAGACTGCCGAGTCTCATCGATGGTGTGGGCTCGACTTTCCTCCCTCTCCTTCCCCTTGCAGGAGCTCTGGAGAGGGCATGTGCCCACTCCAGTTCTTGGCCAGCCCCACTACATGCTGCCTCCTTCCTGGGTCCCTGCAGCCTTCTTCTCTTCTGCTGCTGGTGACCCACGTGGGGTGGGAGGCCCTGACGACATCTGCTGGCCCCCCGGTGAGTGCTGTGCGTTGGCTGGCCCTCGTGCCTGCACTGGTTCTCCTCCTGTCTGCCCGATCTGGATGGGCTTGGTCGGGCCTGCTGCGGCTCTGGCGGTGCACTCTCCTGGTGCGTGGGTGGCTTTCCTGGTGTTGTTGCGTTGTCGCCTGGAGGGGGGGACCTGCCCCTCCTGGATGCATCCCCTGGTGGAAGGTCACAGTGTGCCCTATGGCCACCCTACTCTTGATACCCTGAAGGCGCCTTGCTGACTGTGTGGCCCCCTGGTCTTTGCAGTGGGGATTGCTGGGCCTGAGCCTGGGAAGACCCTTGATTGAGGTGACTGGAAAGGGAGGCTGCTGAGGTCCTTGTACTCTCTCTGTGATGCCTCATTTTGCCCTGGTTGCACTGCTCCGCCCCCCTCCTTTCCCAGTGGGGCCCACACGCAAAATCTTAGGACTCACCACGCTGATACTCCGGTGGATGGGCAGACTGCACACCCCTTCTTACTGGAGGGACCGCCCCACAGTGCTATTAAAGCTATTTAAGATCTATTGTGCCAGCCACCCATACACATTGACTTTTTAATTGTTAATGATGGGCAAAGGTGATCCAAAACAAAGCAAGCTCCTGTTTGAGCATACTAAGCGTACTTGCTGAAGTGGGCCACATTCTGACACAGACGAAGCCCTGGATGTGGTGGGGGACTCTGAGGACACTGCTAGCATGACAGGTCTCATGAAAGAGATCAGGGCCAGCTGCCACACCCTCAATGCCCCTCTTGATGCCCGTACCAGTCGAATCAATAGCGTTAGTGGGAGCCTGGAGTGGCAGAGCGCTAGGCTGGATGTGCTGAGGGGAGGATCTCGGGTCTCGAGGATGGCGCTGTCACTGCAACAAAGCGACTGGACAAGATAAAACGCATCCTTAAAACAGTGGCTATTAAAAATGAAGACTTCGAAGCACACTCAAGGCAGAATAATGTCCGCATACTTGGTGTGGCAGAGATGACCAACATGGGACGCCCTGATGTATTTGTGGAAAACATGGTCACCAATCTCTTTGACTGCACAAAACTTCACGTCCACCTTCGTGGTGGAGCACACTCACCGCACCGTTGTCCCCCCCACAGTTGGAGCACCACCGTGACCACTCCTGGCTCGTTTGCTGAGCTACAAGAACCAGGACACAGTACTCTGGCTAGCCTGTGAGAAAGGCTCAGTGCAATATCAAGGCTCCACACTCATGATCTTCCCGGATCTCACCCCTACTGTTTAGGAAGCACGGAGGAAATGCACTGACACCAAGCTTGCATTGCCCAAACTGGGTCTCAAATACGTCAATGCTTTACCCAGCTCGTTTTCACATTGGAGTTGATTGAAAATCTCAGTTCTTTGACTATCCAACGGAAGCAATAGACGTCTGCAAAAACTGAGAGGCCAACTCACCAAGTCCTAGGCATGCCATTTCAGACATCAGCGCCTCTCTGCCCTCCTCGGAGCATGTACTGCCTGACTGATGTCTCTACCTGCTCCAGGACAGCACCAGTTCATGACTTTCCTATTAATGCTTGCTATGTTCTGTCATGCACTCTCCCTGGTAACTCGTGGGAATGCCCTCATCATCCAGTGATCTGAGATCCACACATTTCTTCTTTCCATATATCTGTTTTTTGGACTGGGACCCACCGTGGTTTTGGCATCCCCCAACGGTGAACACCTATCTGTTCTTCCCGGGGTTAATTCGTTTTGTGTTTTGTCTTATGGGGATTCACTGGATAGTTTCTTGTCTGGTGTGGATGGGAGGGTTAGGAACAGTTTGATTGGGAATTATTTGGTTGTAATTGTTTTATGTTGTATTGTGAGCACCAACGACGTTACACAACTTCATGGCCCACTCTGTCCTACCAAACCACCTTAGATACCTCTTCCTGTCAATCACAGGAGGGGGGTGACTATTTCCTTCATTTCCTGGAACATTTGGGGACTAAAAAAACATTGTAAGGGTAAGCTGGTCCTCATTTATCTGTCCAGCCACAGCATCAAAATTGCCTTCTTGCAAGAAACTGATCTTTTACCTCAGGACACCCACATGTTTGCCTTTACATGGGGCACACACCAATACTTTTCCTATTATAGCACCTACACCAGTGGGGTCAATATGCTTATACATTAAAGTGTCCCCTTCATATACCTTTCAGTGATTCTGGACCCGGAGGTCCGCCTAATATTTTACTTTTTGGACTGCTAGCCTGCAAATTTATATTTTTAATAAATATATATGCTCTCAATATAGACTCCCTCAATTTTTTTTTCAGGCAGTATACACTTACATGAGTGTATTTGTGGCAATTTGTGGCAGACCCCTTGGTCTGTCATCTTCAGGAGTGACACTCATATTGTGGCCTTCAACTCGCTCATGGCCCCTTCTTAGCTTCACTCTATACAGATGATATTTTAGTATATGTCTGCCATCCCGCTGACATCCTCCCACCATTGATTAGGGAAATTATCCGCTTCATCAGTTTGTCAGGCCTTCACATAAACCGGACCAAATCTGACCTATTCCCGCTGACAACGAATGCACATCCTATAGACATTGAGGACCCTGTATCGTGGGTCACAGGTGCTGCTAAATACTTGGGTATTCACATACATCTAGATAAAGAACAAGCTCTTTGGCTAAACTATGGCCCTGCTGTGGACCGTTTGTCGGCGGAAGTTAAACATTGGATTTGCCTTCCTCTTTCCATTCCTGGACGGGTGGCAATAATTAAAATCGTAGTGTTCTGTATTTGTTTTTTAACATTCCCATCCCCCAACATTCTTTCAAAACCTTTGTAGTCTACTCACACGACTCATCTGGGCTTGGTGTAGGCACCACATGTAGTGGGACGCCATGACCCTATGCTGAGAGTGTGGTGGTTTTGGAGCCCCAGACTTATTTTTAATTATCTTGTTGCACAGTGCCCCATGTGTCAAGCCACAAATGCTGAATTCATGCACCTCACTTGGACTTGCAACCTAATTGGTTGCTACTGGGCCTCTGTTTTCTCACTTATTTCCACTATGGCCAACTATACAATACAGCCCAACCCCGCTATGGCGCTCCTTGGCTACACTCACGACATTCCGAATGCTATTCGCAGATTTGTATCTGTAGCCTTATAACTTGCTAAATGGGAGCTTGCCATACATTAGGGTAGTGGACGGCATCCAATGGAATCCGTCTACCTCAAATACATGTCCTATTATGATAGAATCAGTGAGGATTATGCACTCTTACAGTCCCTTTCATCTAGGCCTAAAGATGTTTGACAACCCCTCCGGGACTATCTCCTCTGCCTCGAATTGACTGACATGGATTGAATATTCCCATATGTGTCAATCAGTGGGCAGCTCCGCATAACTTCACAATTTGTAGATATTCTCCCTCTTCAACTTCTTACCGTAGTGATCCACCATGTACCTTTTCCCCTCTCTTTCTCTCCAACTGCATTATAGTATGTCCAAATTGATTGCGTGTTTGGCCATGTATGATTCCTCTGTAAAACGTTTTTATGCTAAAAAATATCTGTTGTGTATATTAGTCAGAAATGGAAAACTAATTAAAAAAACAAGGTTGGAGGGGAAGTGTTGGGTGCATTGATAACCAACAGTGGTGTATTTCAGTGGTTTGTGCATTTGAGCCAGAACCATAACTCAGTTTTTAACCATGTTATTTAGTGAATAGTCAATATATATATATACAGACATTTATATTACCTACTGCCAGTTGCCAGTACGTAGTGATAGTTAGGAACTAGGGCCAGATGTATGACCGTTTTTTGAGGTTGCAAACAGGTTTCAGGCCAGTTTGCGACCTCAAAAAATGTGTGGCCCATGTACCAACCCTATTTTGCGAGTCGCAAACAATTTGCGACTTGCAAAATAGGGTTAGCAACTCGCTATTAAGAAGGGGTAATCCAAGGGCGTCCCTCCATAGAAACAACTCCAAAAGCAATGCATGAATGTTTTGTGACTGCAATTGCGGTCGCAAAACTCTTGCAGTTTACCACCCTTCTCAGAAGGGTGATAAAGCACTCGCAAATGGGAAGGGGTCCCCAGGGGACCCCTTCCCCTTTGTGAATGCATGCGCAAATAGTTTTTAAGGGCAGGCAGTGGTCCCAGGGACCACTGCCTGCCCTTAAAAAATGAAACAGAAAAGTTTCATTTTTATTTTTAAATGCATACTGTTTTCCTTTAAGGAAAACTGGCTGCATGTACAAAAAATAACTGCTTTATTTAAAAGCAGTCCCAGACATGGTGGTCGGCTGACCCCAGCAGGCCACCATCCTTGGGAGAGCTAGCCATCCTAATTGGGTTGCAAATTGCGACAGCCTCATTAATATTCATGAAGCATGTAATTTGGGACCCCATTGGGAATCGCAAACAGTGTTTCAGACACTGTTGTATATAGCATTTTTTGACTCGGAAATTGCGAGTCGTAAAATGCTATGGTTGTATATCTGGTCCCTAGTTTCTTGTCTAGATCTTTAGTGCCGTTTGACGAATCTTCATGAAATTTCAGAAAAAAGGGGCCAGCGAGGGGCCAGCGGGTTCCAGTTCTCCATGAAAGTTTCAGGATGATCCATCAAGTGGGGACGGAGAAAAAGGAGGGGTCAAAAAAAGGTGTGTTTCCCTTGTTAATTCCCATAGGGATTTTAGACACGACTACAGCCTGAACGGCTGAACGGAATTACATCAAATTTAGCAGACAGCTAGATCTTGGTCCAGAAAGGGTTTTTTCTTTGTAATTTAGTGTAAATCCGTTTAGTCGTTTTTGAGAAATGAAAGAAAATCCAAATGTGTATATCTAGTGCCGCGAAGCATTCGCGAAAACTTTGTGACGTGTCGCAAATACACGCACCAACAGGAATGCTGTGATTTGCTGGGCACAACCTGTGTAGAAAGTTGCAGCTGCAATTTTATATAACGGCAAAAAGAACAATTGATGGACGGAATGCTGAACAATGTCAAACATTCACTCCATTACAGAGATCTTGACCTAAATACATCGCTTTTGTGTCCCCATGCCATTCCAGTTCAGACCCAGCCATATGCAAATCAGTCTCCCCATGGTAGCAGTCCAGCCCTAACTGCCAGGCCAGGTCCTCTATAGACCGGAAACAAGCCTCCAGGAACCGATTTTGGGGTATCACCCCTCATCAGCCAGGCTAGCTTGACTCCAGTGGCATGGTGAGCACGGGACCCAAGTCTGAGCATACCCGGCACACTCAGGGCGAGAAAGCAAAAGACATACAGATGATGGACGGAATGCAGAACATATCTGTTGCTGTCTGACTGGGTGTGTAAGAGGCTCTATGGTTTAGCTATGTATATATATAGGTTTCAGGTACGTTATAGTTAGAATTTAGGATTTTAAAAACCTTAGAAATTCCCTGAAAAAAACCATAGGTTTCAGGGACATTATAGTTAGCTGGACATTTCTCTCTTACAAAACCATAGAAATTCGGCCGTTATAGTTAGTTCAGCTAACTATAACTCGCGCCCCTGCAATGCACTGCTCATGACGTCACATATTACATCATTCATGACTTGGTCAGTGACATCACGGATGACATCACTGATGACATCACTGATGACCTCTCTGATGATATCATCCACGTGAAAATCTGATGCACCTCCTCACAATCTAATATAACTAACCCTGGGCGTAGTTTGCGTAGTAGAGCAAAGCGTAGCTACGCGAACTGCGTAGTTGCACAGTGCTGAATGCATGTCTGGACTGTGCAATCATTGCAAACCGCATCTTGCACAGTGCAAGCGGTCGTTTTATGCCGCTCAAGTAGTTTTCGAGCGGCAGCTTTCTCAACGCGGACTGGTAGTTTCTCATCGCCAGTGGTCGCGAGCATACTCGAACACTCGCAATGAGAAACCTGACCTCCCCGTGTTGAAAATCTCACCGGTAGGTTTATTTTCCACGCTCGCGATCGGCAACTTGATGTTGCTGATCGCGAACGGGAAAAAAGTTTCGCCGGAATGTTTTTTTGCTCGCTCGCAGTCGCCAACTTGACATTGAGGACAGCGAGCAAGCAAAAAATGCCTGCTACGCTACGTGTTTTTGCACTGTGCTACTTACAATTTGCGTAGCGCATAGTTGCACAAACTACGCGAGCGTAGCGCAGTCCTACTCCCAGGGTTAAATATAACCTTTGATACACCCACTGTAAAATACAGACTACCATTTTCTAAATCATTGACACACCAATACCAGTTACTATATACACACTCACTGATTCCTAGGTCTACACACACATCCCCTCATTCATCCATACAATCACTCATACATGCAGTCACTCATCAATACAACACTATCATATGCACTCATACACCTATGCAGACACACACACCGCCACTCATCCATGCAGTTACTCACACACCTAGTCAGTCATGCTAAGAATCATTCACACTCACATTTACTCACCTATACAATTATACACAAACCACCTCACTTATTCATACAGATACTAATGCATACTTACTCTCTTATATAATCAGTGATACAAGTACACACTCATCCATACAGCCAGTCTCACAATCACTGACTATCATGTAGAGTTATTTATGTACTTCAACTCTCATATTCACTGCCTTTTACATATGTAGTTACTTGGACATGCACCACTGAGACATCCATTCACTCACCAACACACCCATACACACACTCACGCACCCATACAGCTGTTTCCACATGCACTCTTGAACCCATACACCCAGTGAATCAACCACTCACACATCTATGCACAGAGTCACACACCTCCCACCCACCCACACACACACTCAATCTCCCCAAAAAATACTCAGACAACCAATCAATATCCTATATAGGCACTCATGTAGCTACTGACCAACCCATGCAGCAGCTTGCAGAACAACAGACAGACTGATACAGACATTCACAGTTTAGTCGCTAACCCATGCATTCAGTAAGACACATTTATTCACTCACTTATACAGTCAGTCACGCACCTACTAAATCCTCCATCCAGACACTTATACACCCACTCATTCTTCAATACACCTAGGCATATATGTAAAAAAGATTTAAACTTTACAGAAACACACAGTCACTGGATGATGTCATCAGTGATGTCATTTGAGATGTCACCAGTGATGTCATCAGTGATGTCACTGACTATGTCATGAATGATGTAATATGTGACGTCATGAGCAGTGCATTGCGGGTGCACGAGTTATAGTTAGCTGAACTAACTAAAATGGCCGAATTTCTATGGTTTTGTAAGATTGAAATGTCCAGCTAACTATAACGTCCCTGAAACCTATGTTTTTTCTGTGAATTTCTAAGGTTTTTTAAATGCTAATTTCTAACTATAACGTACCTGAAATCTATGGGTTTTTTCAGTGAATTTCAATGTTTTTTTTAATGTTAATTTCTAACTATGACATCCCTATTAAGTCCCCTTGAATCCTGAAGGTCCCTGGTGGCCAAGTGGCCCACCAGGTACATCCAGTAAGCACCACAGACCTGCGTTTCAGAGAGGTGTTCTGAGGCCAAGCCCCTTTTTACACCACGTTGCAAACACGGCTTCTGGCGCACTGCTGCTCAGAAGATGAAGTCCACTTGTGTCTAGAGGTCCTCAGGACACAAGAGGACCTCATTGCCCTACCAGCAGTGCACAAGAAGCCATGTTTGCAGAGTGGTGTAAAAAGGCGTGTGGCCTCGGAGCCCCTCTCTGCAATACAGCCCTGTGGCATTTACAAGAGGTACCTGGTGGACTAGTTGGCCCCCAGGGACCCTCAGGATTGAAGGGGAATTAATCCCCCAACTTAAAACGCACCAGAGGGTGCGTTTGCACTGTGGTGCAGGGAGGGGGGCAGGACCTGATGTGACAAGTGTGCAAACGCGCCCTGTGGTGCGTTTTAAGTTGGGTGATTAAGTCTGAATTTCATCAATAATCTCCTAAAGTAGGAAAAGCACACAAAAAATACAAAGTTGCAGGGTCATCAGAGGAGACAGCATCTTGTATGTGCCCCCCTCTCCATTAAGCCTGCAGGAGAGGGTGTTCCTCCCTCTGTGTGCCACATATCTTTGGGGCATTTGTTTTACAGAATTATTTTGCCGTATACAGAGTTGCCCAGAATAATAGAGGAGGGAATAGGGTGATCAACCTGAAACGCCTTGAGTCTAGATCCATCTTAGACCTGCCCACAAAATTCCCGACTGGGTTAAATAAAGATGAGGAGTTGCAGCGTGCGCAATGTCATTCGTTTTATTTATTTATTTATTTGCTTAACTCCGGTCAGCCGTATGCTGGAGTTTACTACCCCCCACCCTGCCCCTCCCCCGCCCGCCCTGTAGCACTCCCTCGAGGAGCTGCCAGGTACAGCTTGGTTCCAGTGACACAGTGAGCATGGGGCCCACGTCTGGGCATACCCAGGCCACTTGGAGCAGTTCAAGAAACACACAAAGGGTGATGGGAGGCTGCTTACAATAAGTCTAACCACTGGCAATGGCTCGGGGTAGCACCCCAACCTGTTCTTTAGGTGCCTTCTGTACCTGCTGGTCAGTAAGGTGCACATGGCAGAACCTGCTTACATTCCTGATGTACTGGCACTGGGCGCACATCGGCATCTGGATGCACTGTTGGCATTGAGCTTGGAGTTTTCTTGCCTTTCTCACTTTCATGGAAAATAGTGCCTTTTTGTCTCTAATTTCTGGGCGCTGGTAAAACTACACATATCGACTGGTTTAAATAGAAATATGAGAAGTGTTGGTTCTCCTGCCCAGAGTACCTGTTTCCTACTGAGAAGTGTCGGCACTGCCACTCTCCCATTAAACGGATTGTACAGGTGCTGCTCCTTTCAGATGTAGGAGATTTATACTCCCAGTAACTAAAAGTACCTGACCACTAAAATAACTGCATGTCACGTGCTGGTAACGCGATTTGTCGTTGTGAGCCTTGGGCTGCGAAGTAGAAAAAAGTAGTCTTTTTATTGGATTTCTTTTTGCACAGAAACATCTGGTTCCCACTGGTGACTGCATGGTGACGAAGGGTGGCTGGTCAGGCGGGGTGTGTGCACCGGAAGCAGTAGTCCGTGCCCCTCGGGTGAGGTGGTCTGAGGGAAACAGGGGCATCTGGAGGAGAGACAGTGGGCGGAGAACCTGGGCAAGGTCGAGTGAGGCAGGGGCCGAGGATAGGGGTGCATGCGGCATGGCCAGGAGCCATACCCAGCTTGTGGGAGGGGAAGTACCGATAACTTTTGCTCCGGGCTCATCGCTGTTTGATGAGAGACGACTATGTGTGTAGTTCTTAAGCACTGAACTGAAAGCTGTCATACACACAGACACATATGTGACATATAAACACAAGAATAAATGTAAATAAATAGCGAGTGAAGAAACTCTGAGAGGATTTTAGAAGAGGTCCAGATGTTTATGGTTGTAAATGTGCCATCTGTGACTGTCTCCTCCGACACATCAGAGTTCTCAACTTCCAGTACCACTTTGTGCATCGAGTCCAAAATAGAAGCACGATGTGGTGAAGTCGAAACTGTATGTGCCCGTGTGAAGGTCGTGGGCATCCTCTCCTTGACATCCTCTTAGAAGAGGTCAAGTGTTGGAGGGAGGGTTGGGGCGTAGGGCCGGTAGCCATTGTCTAGGATGGAAATGTCAGCCTAGGACAAGTTCGGCACGGGGGAGGATGGTACGAAGGGGCGTTGTGTAAATATTAGAAGGAGGTGACGAGATGTGTTTCCGGGTATCGCGAAAACTGCTGCTGCCTGTGGCACTGAAGAGAAAATGTTATTCCATGACTAGTGACTGCAAAGTGCCCTATAAGTGCCCCGGCCATGCTCCCCTTGGCTCTGTTTGGTGTGGAGGCCGGCACTGAGCTGACGCCAGGTTAATAAACCCACGGTCCGGCTGATGATTCATTCTGACAGGCTGGAGGTCTCCAGGCATACCGTCTGCATGGATTAATAGCGTCCCCACACCTTAAAGGAGATCTCTGACTCAAAAATGCTTCCAATTATGTTACCGGGCAGCATGGATTGCCATGTGCTCTATGCAAAACTAACCTTTCACCGTGTGCCTCTTGATTAGTTTTGGACTTTTTAATGCATATTAATAGGGCATCACCCTGAATTTTCACATGATCCCACTGTAAACCACCCTGTGCATCCTGCTTATTCTGGGCGACCAATTCCCCAATGCAAAATGCGCCATAGAATGCTAGTGAGAAGGCCGCCCTGAATAATAAAGCTTCCTCTCTTGTCGTGCAGATGGCGTCCAACGTCACCAGTAGGGCGGCTAATTGCTCCATTCCTAATGGACACCTTGAATCAGGTGTATTTCCCTGAATGCGCTGCCAACCCTTTAGAGCCTTCCTGACTGTAAAGCTATCAGTGGAATCTAGCTTGGGCAAAGAAAGATATCGCTGCCACGTGTCGCCTGGCCGCCGCCACTGAGCGTCCCTCATCATGTAATGCGCCTAAGTAGCTCAGCAATGCCCTCGGGGTGTGCCAATCCTCCGCCCATTCCTTCCCTA
Organism: Triturus cristatus; assembly: GCF_964204655.1. NCBI lineage: Eukaryota > Metazoa > Chordata > Amphibia > Caudata > Salamandridae > Triturus > Triturus cristatus. The sequence goes on along the minus strand of NC_140591.1, from coordinate 605,636,284 downwards.
AAAAAGTGCAGTATGCCCAAAACACCCCCTCATAGGCTTTCTTGGCCCTGGGAGCTAAGCTAGCTGCCACGAGGTTCGGTAGTTGGGGGCACCAATCAGCCAAAGTACGTCTGGGAAGGGTGTTGGGTTTGCTTCTGCAGAAGGGAGGTGTGTTCTGAAGACCTGCATCTTGAAGCGAGAGAGTGCATCAGCAGCATTATTCAAAACACCTGGGACATGTTTAGCCTTAAACAGTATATTCTCCTTCATACACAAAAGAACAATCTCTTTTAACAAGCGGAGGATCATCTTACATCTCGCTGGCTGCTGGTCGATGCACTCTACCACAGTCATGTTGTCAGACCAAAATACCACCGATTGGTTACGCAACCTGTCCGGCCATACCGTTAAGGCGACCCAGATAGGGAACAATTCTAAGAAACCAATGTTAGCTGTCAGACCAGTCTGCACCCATGCGTCTGGCCACCTGTGCGCCACCCACTCATTGCCAAGTATGGCGCCAAATCCCTCACTACCCACAGAGTCAGTCCATAAACCTAGCTCTGCAGACGTAGTGGGTGGACTGGGCTAGACCACCTTGCCGTTGAAGTCTTGCAGGAATGCCATCCAAATCCGCATGTCCTGCTTGACCTCAGTCGACAGCCGGGTATGATGATGCTTTTCTTGAAGTCCGGTCATGGCTTGGGCGATAGAGCGAGAAAATGGGCTTGCCATTGGGATCCCTCTAAGGGCAAAGTTCAACTGCCCTACCATTTGCTACAACTGATGCAAGGTAACCTTCTCCTTAGCTAAGCATTGTTGTAGAGTTACCCTGAATTTCTTAATCTTATCTTCTGGCAAGCGAAAACAGCCCTGAACAGAATCTAGCTCAATACCTAAGAATTCTATCTTTGTTGTTGGTCCAACTGTCTTTCCTGGCGCCAGGGGAACCCCAAAAGCCCGCATGAGTGTGCAGAATTCCTGCAGGGCCCACGCACACCTCTGGGAGCCCGCCGACCCCAGGATAAGAAAGTCATCTAGATAGTGCATGACAGACTGGTGCCCGGTCACTCGTCTTAGAACCCATTCCAAAAATAAACTGAACTTTTCAAAATAGGCACAGGAGACTGAGCAACCCATGGGCATACACATATCCATGTAGAATTTGTCTTGAAACTTGAAGCCTAGCAGGTGGAAATCCTCCGGGTGAACCGGCAAAAGGCGGAATGCTGATTCAATGTCAGACTTTGCCATCAAGGCGCCAGAGCCCAGCCTCCTGAACATTTCAACAGCCTGATCAAAAGACGCGTTTTTCACACTACAACTTTCCTCACTGATGGCATCATTTAGTGAGTTGCCTCTAGGTGCACATAGGTTATGGATCAAACGGAATTTGCCCTCTACTTTTTTGGGGACAACACCCAGTGGTGAACAAAAATAATTATGTACCGGGATGCAATCAAAAGGGCCCATTATTCTTCCCAAGCGTAGCTCTTTAGCAATTTTATTGCCCGCCACTTCAGGGTTAGTCCACACTGACAACTGATTTTTACAATCAGGCATCCCTACATAACCCGGGGCAGGAATCCTAAACCCATAGGTGAAACCTTCTTGCAGTGTCCTAGTAGTAGCATGACAGGGGTACTTGTTCAGCCAAGGGTTCATGGCTATGATGTCAATGGGGGAATGTGTGACTCGGTGTCCAATATCCTCAATGCTGATTTCTCTTGCCTTTATCCCTTGATTTTTTGACACACTTGGATTCTGGGTGGGAAGGGTTTGCGCAGATAGAGCAGGCATGTTTAAACTTACATGTGCCTGGCACCCTAGTACATGTTCTTCTGTTAAAATCCCAACGTGTGCCCTTTTGCCCCCCTCCACCACCTGAGCTATGGGTAGGGCCTGAGTTCTGCGCAGACCGAAAGGGCTGATAAGGCTGATGAGGGAGAAACACTTGACCTGCTTGTCCTCTGCTCGCCTGCGTGGTGCTAAACTGAAAACTGGTCTGAGGTGCACCAAACTAATCCAACCAAGATATCGTGTCCACCATGTTCCAAGATAGCGCAGGGTCTGATGCCTTTGCCCTCCTGAAGTTAATGTCATAGGGCCCGATTCACAGAATTAACTTAAGACTAAATCCTAAACTTACTACTTTGTGGTATTCACAGAATGCACTTACTACTTTTGGTATTCACAGACTGCACTTACTACTTTTGGTATTCACAGAATGGATTTACGACTACTAACTTTACGTCCGCACTCGGGCCGGAAATTCCGGCCCGGAGGCGGAGCTTCCGGCCCGGAGGCGGAGCTTCCGGCCAGGAGGTGGAGCTTCCGGCCCAGAGGTGGAGATTTCGCCCATGGCTAAACCTCCGCCACCGGCCGGAATCCCCACCTCCGGGCCGGAAGCTCCGCCTCCGGCCCGGGAGCCCCGCCTCCGGGCCGGAAGCTCCGCCTCCGGGCCAGAAGCTACGCCTCCGGGCCGGAATTTACGGCCCGAGTGCGGACGTAAAGTTAGTAGTCGTAAATCCATTCTGTGAATACCAAAAGTAGTAAGTGCAGTCTGTGAATACCAAAAGTAGTAAGTGCATTCTGTAAATACCACAAAGTAGTAAGTTTAGGATTTAGTCTTACGTTAATTCTGTGAATCGGGCCCATACAGTTTCCAACCCCAATCCCCGTACTTATCATGAGCCATGGTAATACTGTTCTGGTAACACGCCATCTCTGCCTGAATGTTTGGGAAACGTTCTGCCATTACTGCCATAAATTCTGAAAAACCCCTGATCCAATTTGTTAAGTTCTCCTCTACTCTGAATCGTAACAACTTGCTTGCCCATTCTCTGGGGAGCATCCAGTGTTTCTGTTTCTTAGCTTCTTCTCTCTCCCTCTCATCCACCAGCAGCGAAAACATGCTAACATAGCACCCCGACCAAATGAGCTCTTTCATTTCGCGTGACACATGACTAGCCACATTCTCCCTCCCTGTACGAGATTCCCCACCCCCAGCATAGGCAGTGTTTCCTGCTTACCTGCTGCAGTCACGCCCGCGGGCTCTGCCAGCTTCTCTTTTACCTGGCCGATCACTGGTACATCTTTTTTTGACGCCCCCTGGAGAAACCCCATTAATGGGGCTAGGAAGGGAAAGAGGCACCTGTCCTGTTCCGATTGACCCCACAAACTGTGCAATCAACTTCCTTGCCTCTGTCTCAGGGTTGCCTTGCATGTCCTTCCCGCCTAAGGCTGGTGACAATATTTCTGTTTTCCCCAACCAAGGCAGAACCGCCGCTAAATGCGCCACCAAATCTGCTGGAGCCGGATTTATGCCCGCTGCGCTATCTTTAGGGACCCCAGTCTCTGGCACTCCTGCGCCCTGTGGCGTGATGGCTACCGGTACTGCGCTTGCCAGGACAACTGGTAATGGCTCAGTTAATGGTTCCCCCATAGGTACCCCCCTACTGGCAATGTCGGGACCAGGGGACTCTCAGGGACACCCCCAAGCGGGACCCCTCCTGATGGACCAGGGACCTCTCCATCTTTAGGCTGAGACACAGGCGTCGTTGCTTTAGGTTTCAACCCCCCTTTCTTTGGCCTAACTGCTTTGGAAGTGGATCCAATTCCCCTCTGGGCTTGGGGGGTGCTATGGTGCGCCTGGGTCTTTTTACGGTCCCTTCTTGACCCTCAACCCTCTGCTTGAGATCCTCCAAATTCCTCCCCAATCTATCCACTTTCTTCCATTTCTTGCACATGCTAACTATTTTTCGCATCATTGTTTCCATCATGAACTCCATGCGAGAGCGCTTGTCGCCCTGCTTCATCTTACCTGCCATGGTCACTTATGTACCAAATGCTATGGCCTTAGACTAACACCACGTGTACAATGCTAGCTTAGAGACAACCACCTTCCTGATACCAACGTAAGAACGCTCCCCTGGTACACTTAATTCCTCAGCACCGTATTACTGCAGTATATATGCGATATATATGTTTGCAATCAATCCCCAAACTCCGCTTGTCCTAGAACAATTACCAGCTTGATGCTACTTAAACTGTATATTTATTTTATGCAGCGCAAGTGTACAACGCAATCCCGAATTCAGCTGTTGCTTGCACACCTGTATGTTCTCAATTGCCTCCCAACACGTTTAAATTGAAAAACAACCCTTGTAAATAAGGCCCTGCTTCATTTGAAATAAACAGGTGTAATTTATGACTCCTAAAATCAGTCCTCCAGTGAATTCACGAATACAAATGGACTAGCATTGCTGAAACACAAACCACAACCTTAAAATTGCAATTGATCTATTTCACCACACGTGCTTTTAAAAACAAGCCTTAATGCTCTTGCCATGCAATTACTTTTAAAACATTTCCTAGTATGCTGGAAACTTCTGATATGCCTCCCGTTAGACTCTGTCGCTCTATACACGCTGTATACATGCAGGGCCCAGCGTCGCTCTATACATGCGCGCTATACACGCTAATGCACGCTGGGAGCACAAACTGACTTTATCCCCGCCCCCTCCCACCTGATTTTCCAAGCCTCCAAGAGCGCTGCAACTCAGAGCCAATCTACGGTAATAGAGCTCCGAACCCCTGAGTCGGAGTACCCGTAACAACGCGCGTTTACACAAACGGGCGGGTGAGCGCTTATCACCACACCACACGAGTACCTGAATTGCCTGCTTCTCGACCTGCTCCTCGACCTGCTTCTCGACCTGCTTCTCCACACCAACGTCAAGCACCTGTTCACCGCAATCGTAGTCCACTACGCGGTACAGTCCCCACGCCAGGCATCTTGGAATGCACGCTGCTCCCACTTCCACCACAGGATTCCGGATGCGCGCTTGATCATCCCGGGCTCACAATCCAGCGACGCGATCCTTCTCCGGGCGGGCAAGAGAACCTGCAAAATAATAAACAAATATTAAAAACGACGACCTCCTAATGAGGTCGCTCGACAAGGCTGGGGAACGCGGAGGGCAAAGAGGAAGATTCCTCTGCTCCCCAGCCTTTTATTTGGGGCGAGTACTCGCCCCTCCGGGAGGGGGCGGGAGCTGGTGACCTGCGTGACCCGGAAGTGATTTCTTTCACTTCCGGGCCACGACCTGGTTCACCAATGGGGGGATGGCGAGCCTGTCGCGTCACTACTGTGCGCGACAGGCCCCCCTCCATTGGGTCATCGGGGCCGGCAGGACCGCCATATTATCGGTGGGTCCGATGCCGGCCCAATCTTTCTAGTCTCCTCGTTGAAGTTGAATATAATCCGGTCTTCTCGGTATATTTGAAAAAAATAGGCCTCGTGCGTACACTTGGACATAGGAAGGCGTTCTTCCGAGCCTTGCTCTCAACTCAGTGTTACCGGCGGCGGGGATTGCTTGTGTCTACCTGCAGCTTACAGCAAAGCTAGGCCTTGTTTACCCCTGGCAGCATCTTGCTGTGCATCTGGTACCTCTCAGTGCATGCCCTGTGCTCACCTGGCTGTGGGCAGGGAGCGTGGGGGTTGTTTTAACCAGTGCGTACCTCCCTGTGACATGTGAATGCTAGACGTCCTGTGGAAATTTAGCTTGCAAACTGAACATTATCTGCGCCATCTTGTCTCTCCCCAGCGCGACACACAGGAAAGCGCACGGCAGCCATTTTAGGCACCCTGGTCTCTCCCTGCTCATTGCCGATCGCCAGCCCGTCCCCCTGGCGCTGCAAGCATCCCCCGCGCGCCGGCCACCCCCGCTCTCTCATACACGGGCCATAAACCCTCTCCTTCTGCACGACCCTGCCATGGAACCGCATCCCACGCCTGACCGACATCCCATACATGGTCATGCATCCCTTTGATAACCCCCTTCCTCTGCGCCCCATTGTCCGAACCGATCCCAGGCCATCACCTAGCCCTGCGGATGCAGTTTATTGTCCCTACTGTAAGGAAAACGCCCCACATCAAAGGGATTACAGTAGATCAAGGCCCCCCACCCCCTGACACCCGACCGGTCACACACCCCCCCGGGAATTGGCGGAATATCCTGCTGTGTGATAGCCATCTCCTACTGTGGGTGGGGTGGGGACTCCCACTGAAGATATGTGTGGGAACGAGCTCGAAGTGGGGATTCCGAGGAAGTTCTTTCTTGTATCAAGACAATCTCAAGAATGTGCCATGTGTGATAAACCTGCAATAAAGTCATAAACCTGTATATAAGAGGCCAGGCCTCAGAGATGCAGTTAGAGCACCTCGTGACGATACCTTGCTGTCTGATCTGATGTGTTCTGCTCCGACGGAATAAAAACTTTGTTTCCTGCCTTCCAGTCTCCGGCGCCTGCCTCTTTCATTGGTAAATTATCGAATGGTATAAGAGGCGATTACTGCCAGGCAATACTTGAAAGGTTATCGACTGAAACTGCCGCTACCGTTTAACAATTGGCGTCCCAAGCGTGGGGCCCATCAGCGACACGTGGATCCAGTGGGAGAGGTCCCGACGACAGAGTGAACGACTGCAACGATCGGGAGAGCTCCTGCCCGATAGACCCTCGTCTGGCAGCCGATCATCCGAACTTCACTGGTTCCGAACAGACCTCTCTCGAGTGATCTACGGTCCTGACTGGGAACCATCAGGAGTGCCGCGGCAAATACGGAGAGTAGAGGACGATCGGGCGCTGGAGGCGGAAGACGAGAAACTGTCCACGCGGTCCGGGTAAGGTCGTGAAACACGACAAATTGCGAAATAATTGATTGATTGATTGAAATACTAGTATTGCTCATTGATTGTTCTCTCTGAGATATTCGCTGTCTACAAACGGGGAGGAGTAGAAATACTCTCTCTCTCTCCCTTTGCAAATAGTGAAGGGTAGGTAACGCAGACTTTTGTCCCCGTTGGAACCCGTCGTGCCTATCTTTATCTCCCCACTGATTGATTGTCCGAACATTGATTGTTTTGAAGAATAGTGCTCTTTGAGATATTCTCTGTTTGCAAATAACGTAGAATAGAAATATTCTGTCTAGTCTTTGCAAATAGTGAAGGGTAGGTAACGCAGACTTTTGTCCCCGTTGTAACCCGTCGTGCCTATCTTTATCTCCCCATTGATTGATTGATTGTCCGAACACTAGCTGTTCGATATTGGTTCTTTTGGAGGTATTCTCTGCTTACAAATAACGAGAAATAGAGATATTCTGTCTAGTCTTTGCAAGCAGTGAAAAGATAGGTAGTGCTGACTTTTGTCCCCGTTGAAATCCGTCATGCCTATCTTCTCCCCACTGATTGGTAGTTGGTTCTGCCCGGACCGCTTATTAGAGGTGAACCATCCGGCTCCACTGGAAGGCACCCCTAGTAAGGACATGTTCACTAAATATGGACTAGTCGCCGTAGCTTATAGCAAGCTATGGCATAAATATACAAGGAAGGACCCCGAGAGTCAGTGGCCACTGATGGGATCCTTCGACGACCATAAGATAGAAATGCTAGAAATAGCTCTGCGTAGCAATAAGACGACGCCTACTATGCTTGACAGTATCGGCATGTGGCGCAAAGAAGCAACACAACGGAAAAAGAGGGAAGAAGTAAAAGCAGAAAAGGAATTACGAAAGGGAGCTCACCTTGCCGCTAGAAAGTTAGACGAAGAAATAAAGGAGAGAAGGGAAACTAAACTAAGACAGGAGCCCGAAACATCAGGCCAGTACGCTGTTAGGACCCCCTCTATGCTCTACCCTGAGTTGTCCTCTAAGCAACGAACGAATGATGAATTACTATTAGGTCCCCCGATCATTTACATGCCCCCTCCATACGCACCCTCCCAATCGGTAGTGCAACACCCACAACCCCCAAACACGAGCAAAAGCAGTACAGGGGCCTCGGTCCTCACGGCCTCCGCGCCGGCCGAGCCTCTTGTACTGAACACAACGTCGGCAATAACGTTGGATGACCCTGAGATGAGAAAGAAAGATTCCACCAGAATGAATCGACTAACAAAGGATGAACGAGCAGGAATCGACAAGATAGTAGGGACACTGGTGGAGCGAAAGGAAAGTGAGGAGTATATAACAGACGTGTATAACTCGTATGCCGACAGCCGCAGACGACACTTTGTCGTACGACTTTGTTATCACGCCCTGAATACATATGAGGATAGGTACCACGATAAAGGTCCCGAAGGCTTAGCGGCCCTATATAGGAAGGTAGACATTGGGGAAGAAGGAGAGGGCGATGTGACAAACCTCTTCACTCGTACACTCGAGGTCTATCGACACCTTAAAGAACACAGACAGACAACCAAAGCAGAAACCCCCATAGCGACTAAGCCCCAGGAAGGAAGGACTGATACCATGATGCCCATCAAAGAGGCAGCCCCCTACTGGGTCCCCCCACGAGGTCAGGGAACACATGACGACATCAACCACCTAGATGCGAAGGGAAGGGTTGTATATAATTGGGTCTACCAGCCATGGGACCGACAAGACATTTTGACCTTTAGAAAAACCCTACCCGACTTAAGAAAGAACCCGACTGCCTTCTACACCGAACTAGGTACAGCCTTAGGTTCAACAATAATGACCTTAGCAGATATCGACTTGTTCTTCGGGTTATGTCTGCCGGCTGATGTGTGGAAGCAAATCCGGAAAGTTGACCACGCTGAGCCGTTCGGATATACCTGGGTACAACTCGATACCATAGATAAACAGCGAGAACCGGGACAGAAACCCCCGAAAGCCATATTGGAGCTCCCAGACAAGATTGTACAGAAGTTGAAGACTCTAATCCCAGAAAGAAAGGTAGACTGGTCGATAGTGACGGCTTGTCGCCAGAAACCCCAGGAGGATGTGTCTGAATACTTCTCTCGATTCGAGACTGTGTTTTCCGATTATAGTGGCCAGGACATGACCACTGCAACCGGACATCACCTCTTTGTCCAGAATTATGTGAAGGGTCTGTCACAAGAAGTCTCCCAGAAGCTACAGACCAGCGAGAGTAGTTGGGCAGCCTCCAAACCTGCACCAATCCTCCAGATGGACCAATACTACGAAAACCAAAAGAATGAGAACGATAGGGCGTCAGAGAGGAAGAAAAAGGAACTGAAGGAGAGGGTAATGATAGCACAGTTGCAAAGGGTGACCATAGGAAGGGAACCCCCGAAAGGGAATTACCAACCAACCGCCCCATGAAAGCTACCCCCTAGAGACCATACACCTGCACCCTACAACGGACGGAGAGACTTAGATGGGAACCAATGTGCGTTCTGTAGAGCGTTCGGACACTGGAAATCCCAGTGCCCGGTCCTTCTGGAATTGAACAAAAATAGGGACCCCGGAGACACAGCATATGACCCCAGAAATAGAGGACAGGGACGAGGGTACACGAACGACGCCATCAACGACAGGCCAGGCAGACCAAACACCTTTGATCGCCCCCGACAAAACCAGTGTCAGCAGTCTGACTACGAAAGCACCCATGACTTCGCATAGGACCGCCAGGGGCAAGGGAGGGATCCAGTCGAACTCCGTGTTGACCAGCAAGGTCCTTACATCACTGCTAAGGTCTTGGGCACCAAGTCTCCATTCCTGGTAGATACTGGGGCGACACGTAGTGCGTTATCTAAACGACTGATTCCTAGGGCACCCTTGTCTGGCTCACACGTAACCTCAATAGGCTTCGATGGAACGCCCTCCACTAACCCCTTATCAGCACCAATCTCCTTTGACTTAGAAGATAACGCCACTGACACGACCTTTCTGCTCTCCTCCAACACCCCCGATGCTATTATGGGACTTGATTTGCTAAAACATTTTCGAGCTACCATCAGATGCTCCCCAGACGGAGTTCGAGTCATCCTGCACGATAACCCAGATCTGTTCAGACCTTGTCACACACGACGTATGCTCTCTATAACCAATGCTGACCTGTCCCTACTCGACACGTTACCTTCACATCTATGGGCTAAAACCGACTCAGATGTAGGGCGCATGGTGATCGACCCAGTACACATAACCGTCCGACCGGACGCAGTGCTCCCAAAGCTTCCACAGTATCGGATATCGCCCGAAGGCGAGAAGGCATTGGTGGAAATCATCGAGTCCCTAGTCTATGCAGGAGTGGTAGAAGAAGTAGTCAGTAATGTTTGCAACAGCCCTATCCTACCCATTGTAAAAAAGCAAGGCGAGGGAGATGAGAAAGCATACCGCTTTATTGTTGACTTACGAGAAGTTAACAAAGTAGTCATACCTCAGTACCCCGTGGTCTCAGACATCACCACCATCCTCACCCTGATTCCGTCCACTGCCACCACTTTTACCGTTATTGATCTCAAGAACGCATTCTTTTCCATCCCCATCCACCCAGACAGCCGCTACCTGTTCGGCTTCACTTTAAAAGCCCGTTCGTACAGATTCTGTAGGGCACCCCAAGGCTACACTGAGAGTCCCAGCATTTATAGCCAAGCCCTCAAGAGACAACTAGATGCAGTCCAACTACCCGATGGAGTGGTGTTAATACAGTACGTCGATGACATTCTTTTGGCGGCCGACACCACTCCACTTGCCGTCACAGCCACCATTCACCTCCTCCACTTCCTCGCGGAAAACGGTCACAAGGTCTCCAGGAAGAAGTTGCAATTCTGCCAACCCCAAGTGACATATCTAGGCCACCTACTATCCAAAGACGGGAGGAAACTTACCCCTGACCGAATTCAGACCATCCTAGAAACCCCTGTTCCCAAAACTCAGAAGCAAGTGCGGTCTCTAGTAGGCCTCACCTCCTTTTGTCGACAATGGTTGCCAAACTTCAGTCTTATTGTAAAACCTCTGCTTTCCCTGCTGGCTAAAGATGTCCCCTTCCCCCTCCCCTGGACACCCGAATGCCAATCCTCCTTCAAAGAATTACGAGACGCCCTCTGCTCGGCCCCAGTCCTAGGAACCCCAGACTACACTAAACCTTTCTCCCTCTACACCCACGAAAGGGAGGGATGTGTGTTGTCTGTCCTAACCCAGTCCATAGGCCCTAAACAACGCCCTTGTGCCTACTTCTCTGCCACTCTTGACCCTGTAGCCAGAGCTTTGCCCGCCTGCCTTCGAGCAGTAGCCGCCGCTGCTGTCTCTATCCGGCAAAGTGAGGGGATCATGCTCTCGAACCCCCTCACAGTATTGGTACCCCATGCGGTTGACACCCTCCTGAACCAAACCAAGACTCAACACCTGACTAGCGCACGACTGACTGGTTACGAACTAACTCTGCTTGCACCCCACATCACATTGAAACGATGCACCACTCTGAATCCAGCTACTCTACTACCTCTCCCTGACGCTGACCCCAATGCGTCCCCTATACATGACTGCGTGACCCTCACCGACGAACAGACCAAGAGTAGGGTTGACCTCCGGGATACTGCCTTCCCAGACCCTGACGGAGAACTGTGGGTGGATGGCTCGTGTATCAAGCTCCCCGATGGCACCACCTCAGCTGCCTATGCAGTCACCACAGCCCGAACAGTTGTTGAGACAGCCCGCATCACACAGCGATCCGCACAGGCGGCGGAACTAATTGCTCTCACCCAAGCATGCATCCTGGCAGCAGGGACAACCGCAAACATTTACACAGACAGTCAGTACGCCTTCGGGGTAGTTCACCACTTTGGGCTCTTATGGAAAGAGAGGGGATTCTTGACTTCCCATGGCAGACCCATCCTGCATGGAGATCTAGTCTCTGCCCTGACCGAAGCAGTCCTCCTCCCCACACGGCTGGCTGTGATCAAATGCCAGGCACACAAGAAGGTGACAGACATTATAGGACAGGGAAATGCACTAGCTGACATTACTGCCCGAACCACAGCCGAGAATAGGTCCACGACCCATATGTACGTGACCAGGTCACAAACTGAGAAATGGAAGGATGCTAGGGAAACGATTAGGGATATCCAACTAGCCAGCACACCACACGAATTAACTGAATGGGCCCGGGTGGGATTGAAGAACGATGACGGTTGCTGGCGAACTAAAGACTCGAACAAATGGTTGCTACCCGACTCATACTTGATCCCCATGCTGACCATGGCACACTCCCCCGCACACATAGGGTCTGCCCCCATGATCGAACTCATCTCCAAAGTCTGGCACAACGACAAAATCCCACACTCAGCCAAACGTCTGGTCCAACAATGCCTGGTATGCCTCCAACACAACCCTGGGAAAGGAACTGCTGTACCCCGCGGAGGGTTTGGGGTTCCCAATCACCCCTTTGAAGTCTTACAAATGGACTATGTCCAGTTAGAAAGGTGCCAAGGTTTTAAGTACGTACTTGTCATTGTGTGTGCCTTCAGCAAGTGGGTGGAAGCCTACCCAACCCACGACAACACCGCTATGACTACCGCAAAAGTACTACTGAAAGAATTCTTCCCCCGATACGGCCTTTGTCGAATTTTGTGGAGCGATAACGGCCCCCACTTTGTAGCCGAGGTTATCCAACTCATCTTAAAGGGGCTGGGTGTAAAACAGAAGTTCCATGCGGTCTTCCATCCCCAATCTGCAGGCTTGGTTGAGCGACATAATGCCACATTGAAGCTTAAGATAGCAAAAATAGTTGCCACCACAGGACTGAAATGGCCAGACGCTCTCCCGCTAGCATTGCTATCAATGCGTTCCACCCCCACTAAACACCACTTAACCCCCTACGAGGTCGTTTTCGGGCGGCCCATGAACCTTTGGACTGCACCAAAGCCAACATCCATCCACGACGTCCCGGACGTCCTCATGTCTGACTATTTGTATAACCTAACTAAAACGTTGTCTGTTATCCATCAGCAGGTGCTGCAAGCCATTCCCGATGTTTCCAGGGGCCCCGGGCACGACATCCAACCCGGCGACTTTGTCTTAGTGCGTAACTTCCAGCGCACCAAGAGTCTGGAGCCCCGGTGGACGGGCCCCCTGCAAGTCCTGATCACCACCCGAACAGCTCTTCGAGTGGAGGGGAAACGCAATTGGCTGCATGCACACCACTGCAAGAAGGTATCACCGACCCTGACGACCACGGACAACATCACCGCCCAAGAAGAACTCCTGGACAAAGACCGACCATCCCTGAGCCGCTGCCCAGATACGGAGACACTTGAGTTAGTGAAATATCCCGATCCCACCGTGCCATCCAAGGAAGGGTATAACTTGCGACGAAAGGAGAGAACTTCGGCTAAGCAGACCACAAACTAAGTGGAAATCTCAGAGCGGTAGCCTAGTCACCTCAAAGGCCACCAGGAGAGAAACTAAACAAAGTCTGTGGTTCTGCCCGCTACCGAGTCCCTTGAAGGTGATGGAAGCGCCTGACATGAAGATGATGGAAGCAACCGGACGTCCGAAGATCCACTACAAAAACCCAGAGACTGACAGAATGCACAGCTCAAAGACTATCGCACTTTTCATTACCCTTCTCTTTTGCCTTCTCCTCGTGGTCACCTTCTGGATCATGGAGGAGAGCACACCCGCTCATAAGACATTGCTGACCACCGTTCAACCTACCACCATGAAAGAACACCATTTGATCTTGCTTTCTCCCCAACTGCGAGGGAGGCGTAAGGAGTTCTGGAATAACTCTTTTGTGCAGTTGCTCCACCAACACAATCTTGCCGCCAACGCCACTAATTGCTGGATCTGTGGATTGCTACCACATGCCACTGGACACTCTATCCCTTTCATCCCTTCACCTTTTTCTGTCCATGGTTCCTGCCTCGCCTGGCTAATCCTCCTGCAGGAAAGCTACAAGGACAATGCCACTTCCGGCAAAGCTGTGTCACACTTCTACCATGGGTTCTGGCTGAACAAAACTGGAAAAACTTCTGCCCCCTTCTGCCCTCTGAGATCAAACACTTCCTTTCACATGAACATCCCTGCCAAAGAACGAGTTGAAATGCAAGTGTTCAACAACCCAGCCAGACCCACCTTCTCTTACCTCCGGAAACGAACGGCCGCCACCCTGACAGTGGCCCTATCCGTCATCAACATCACTGGATTTGTGTGCCTCGAAGGCCTGGGGGCGCAGCTGGTGGGCCACAGCTCCTGCCTCATCACCCGAACATTGGACTCAGTTGATCCACCCTCCTTTGTTGCCTCCCCGAATATGTACTTCATCTGTGGTACTAAGGCCTACACCTGGCTCCCGAAAGGTTGGGGAGGCACCTGCTACATCGCTTTTGTCCTTCCTCCAACATATGTGGCTCCAGCAAACCATCACCGACAGAAACGTGCCAAAGACCTTGTACAAGCCGACTCCACCGGGGCACAGTTCCTGGATGCAGTAAAGGGACTTGTTCCACTCTGGGGTCCAATGGCAAACAGCCGTGCCATCCGCCACTTAACTCAGGCAGTCGAGACGGCGATGAACATTACGGCTGGCATCCTCGCCAACAACACCGCCGAGCTTCAGGCCGTCCGCCTGGTGGCTCTTCAGAACCGCCTCGTTCTAGATGTGGTTCTGGCTGATCGTGGAGGAGCATGACGCATCATTGGGTCCAGCTGTTGTACCTACGTACCGGATAACTCACCCTCAGTCTACAAAGCAATTGAACACCTCCACAGACTTTCCACAGAGGTTCATCAGGAGCAAGAAGGATGGTCCCTTGGGAGTTGGTTTTGGGACACTATTAAAAGTTGGGGATGGAGGCTGTTTTCATTTATCCTAATACCGATTGTGATACTATGTGGATGTTGCTTGGGGATTCAGTGTCTGCCACCTTTATGTTCGCTTTTTATGAACTGCATCTGCCCTAAGACTTTGAACTTTGAAGCGGAACGGATGAAAGCTCTGTATGAGGTGGAAGTTCGTAGTATTATGGGGATAGATCCGAACTAGACAAGCTGGCGAGATATGTTAAAAGGGAGGACTGTGGAAATTTAGCTTGCAAACTGAACATTATCTGCGCCATCTTGTCTCTCCCCAGCGCGACACACAGGAAAGCGCATGGCAGCCATTTTAGGCACCCTGGTCTCTCCCTGCTCATTGCCGATTGCCAGCGCATCCCCCTGGCGCTGCAAGCATCCCCCGCGCGCCGGCCACCCCCGCTCTCTCATACACGGGCCATAAACCCTCTCCTTCTGCGCGACCCTGCCATGGAACCGCATCCCACGCCTGACCGACATCCCATACATGGTCATGCATCCCTTTGATAACCCCCTTCCTCTGCGCCCCATTGTCCGAACCGATCCTAGGCCATCACCTAGCCCTGCGGATGCAGTTTATTGTCCCTACTGTAAGGAAAACGCCCCACATCAAAGGGATTACAGTAGATCAAGGCCCCCCACCCCCTGAGACCCGACCGGTCACACACCCCCCCGGGAATTGGCGGAATATCCTGCTGTGTGATAGCCATCTCCTACTGTGGGTGGGGTGGGGACTCCCACTGAAGATATGTGTGGGAACGAGCTCGAAGTGGGGATTCCGAGGAAGTTCTTTCTTGTATCAAGACAATCTCAAGAATGTGCCATGTGTGATAAACCTGCAATAAAGTCATAAACCTGTATATAAGAGGCCAGGCCTCAGAGATGCAGTTAGAGCACCTCGTGACGATACCTTGCTGTCTGATCTGATGTGTTCTGCTCCGACGGAATAAAAACTTTGTTTCCTGCCTTCCAGTCTCCGGCGCCTGCCTCTTTCATTGGTAAATTATCGAATGGTATAAGAGGCGATTACTGCCGGGCAATACTTGAAAGGTTATCGACTGAAACTGCCGCTACCGTTTAACAGTCCTTTACTCTGTAATGTTCTGTAAGGTCACGTGAGTTTTGCGAACTCACCTCACAATAGCTGCTCTCTTAATTGTGGCCTTATCCAGGGGCAGGGCTCTGTGGGGGTGGCGGCATTGACCATGCCCTGGCCCAACGAGCACACGGGGTGAGTGTTATTCAAGAAGCAGTGTGGGGCATGTGCCAGCCCAGTCGAGGACCGTCCCTGCCCAGCGGCAGGCATCCCTGTCCAAAGGATGCTACTGGTAGCTGCATCTACGTGTCCCCTGCTGCCCCCTGCTGTGACACCGACAGTCCCCGCAGACGCCTCACATTTCTTCATCTCTGGTAAAAGGGTCCTATAGGCTCAGAATAAATATAATTCGTCTAAGGTAATTTTTGGAAGGACCATTCCAGAAAACTGTGTATATTTTAATACCCACATATTCAGTGCTTTAAATGGGGCGGTACTGAGTACTGGCACTTTTATTTTGAGAGGGAGAGTACCTGCACTTCTCAAACAAGCAGGCACTCTGTTACAGAGTACCTGCACTTCTATTTTTTGATTTCAAGCACTGCACAAATTATAGCGCTCGATAAATTCATATTGCCCCTCCCCAAACACACACACAAGCAGCACTCAAGCAGACACTGGCTCTAGCGTCACACAAACACAAAAACTGCGTAGCGCCCAAAAATCCCTAATGTTCTGAACTAAAGAACATATGCGTCATTTTGCGCCAGCCATGAGGAGATCCTTTGCGTGCAGCCCATAGAGCTCCAGAGAGCATCAATGGGGGCACAATCTGCTCGTTGCGGGGCTCAGAGGGGGCAGGTAGGGTTTAGGGTTCGTGTTAAGATACAAACAGCACGCATAAAAGCACCCTGTCGAGGAGCTGAGATGGTTGGAGCACCGCACCCCCCACACACACTCACTGATAATTAGCGAGAGACAATCACGCGCCCAGGAGCCCCGTCAGGATGTCAGGTGAGCAGAGTATCCGAGGGTGAGACTGGGCCAAGGTGGCACTGCCAGCACCGGGGCCAGTCTGCTGATAGAATATAAGTGGCGGAGCTCCGGACTGACGTTTCACAGAGTAGTGGCATCAGTCCTCAGACTCTGCTGACATAGAAAAACACACACTCACAGACTCTCTTTCACGCGTTTTTACACCCGCGCAGATTTATGATGTCTGCAATACCAGGCGTTGCCGTTGACCAGCTCTACGGTATGCATTATCCACATACGTAACATGCTGAGCAGACCTCATATCCGCGTGCCCGGTGGATAAAATGTGTACTGTAGAGTTTATGCTGCCTGCGCTACCTATGATAAGTTCGGTAGAAACCGAAGCCACATTATCAAATCTGACCCAATGGCATTAAATAACGGCGTGTTTGGAGCTCCAGCTGCAGCACGTGTTATCTTTTACTCACAAACAAATGTGGCACTTAAAGTCTAAACACAAAGGAAACAGCCTTGTGATGCTGTACTGTAACATGAGCGCAGCTCACAAACACCTGGAACATAAAATGTTCTCCTGAGCCTGGGTGCTGAGAGGTCGCAGATGAGCCGGCAGTGGGTGCATTCACAAACAAAACAAGGCTGGAGTAGTGGAAAACTAGTGCAGGCAGGCTGATACCGCGCTCTTGAAGACCATGGATGTGTGCGCACTGTGTACATGCTTGTGTTCAAATGAAATGTGGGCATTTTATGAGAGACGCGTTCACGATCCAGTCTCACTTGAACAGTCTAGCGCTTTAAATGCAGTGGAGGGGAGGGATGGCAGGAGTTCTCGACACCTGTTCAGAGTATTTGTAATATTCATATGGCTGGACTGTGGTTATTGGGGGTCAATAACTTGTATTCAGTAGATATTTTTGGGATTTAAAAAAAAAAATCTACGGACATCCTTGAAATTATGTTTTCATTGAGCTGGCGCGTACTGTAGGGTAGAGAGCACATACTGACGGGGTGGTAGGATTAGGGGACACGAGTGCCGCCTTTCATAATGTGGCCAGGCTCACATGCCGCACCTGCTGCTTTTTTATGTTTACTGTCCCCCTCCAGACTTAAGCAGCGTGGGCTGTAACGGGGAAGCAAAAAGTCATTTTTTAGACTTTCTGTTTTTTTTGTGATTAAAAATAAATGAACACTATTTCTCATGGTGGCCAGAGCTATAGTTAGGTGTTTCTGGCCGGAAAGCACATTCTGCTGTTACTACCTAGGTCATACTCAGGGGTGTAGCTTGCATTGGTGCAGCAGGTGCAGTGCACCGGGGCACGGTTCACACAGCTCGCGGGGTGGGGGGGTACCTTCATGCTACTGCCCATGGCTCACTCCTCCAGAAGGTGCACCCCTTGAGCTCATTGCCCTCCTAACAGGCTCACTAACTTCCATAGGCTCCAAGCGGTCTCCTTGTTACCTTCAGACACAGTGCTAAACTCCGGTGATTTCAACAGGGGGCATCAAGTTAAAACAAGCTCAATTGATTACCCTTCTTGAATCCCGAACGGGGTGTCTGACCGGCACTTAACCTGCCATGCCCATTATTATAAACTGAAGCGCCTATAGCGCTGCAAAGCCCCCACCCCCTTCCTGTTTGGGTTTAGTTTGGACAGAGTACATTAGGCTGGCGGTTGAGCTGCTTGGTCCTTGGGGACGTCGCATCTACCTGTCGCCCCAGCCAGTGAAGCTTCCACCCCCTCTGGCAGGTGCTGCAGCGGGAGCGAGGGGTGGGTACGGCCCCAGGCCCAGGGCGGTCTCCGTCCCGCCCCTCAGACACCTTCCTATCAGCACCCCGCCCCCGCCGGGGATTGGCCGGCACCCTGGGTTTACGGAGGCCGGGCCAGAAGTGCAGGGTATGAACCGCGGTCCAGCCCTAGTCCGAACTCAGTGCCAACAGTGCCCACAGTGTACCCCCCTGAGCCATGAACAGCCCCGATGCCAGCTACTCCAGCGACGACCAGCAGCAGGGATGGTGCTGCGCGGCTCCCCTGGGTGTAATGCAGCCCGGCCACTGCCAGTGGGCACCTGACTCCATGAATCCCCCCGGGGAACGGCAAGATGAAGGCAGAAGGCATCCACCCTCGAGGCGGGACAGACAGGGGCTGCAAGGGAGAGCCCTGCATCCGCAGGCCCATTAATATCAACAGCAATCATAATACCCAAATTGTCCTGGCACACATTGGCTGCATTAATTCCAACAGGTTGATTAAATTTAGATCCTTGTAATGCTCCGCTCTTCGATATTTGTCTCATAAGATTTACACCTTTTGAGACTAAAAGTAGCTACTTAACATGTGTCTTCTGGATGTCTAATTAAATCGAACGAAGAGTGCTTTACCTGCACTGACTCCATAAGCCTCTTGTTAATTGTAATATAAGTACGTCCATTAACAGTGCTCTTCATGACATTAAAAGTCTTCAAGGCGCTTCCCGTCTAGATTCTATCTCGCATTATCACGCAGACTGATCTCTGCGGTCCTGCTAATGATGTTTACACAGAGTGTTGTGCCTGACGCTGAAAGTGCATAGCCTGCATTTAAGAGAAATGAGCGGCATTTCCATAGCCCAGAGCGCCGCGCGCCGATGCCGAGACCTGGCCCACCCGGGGGCCTCATTTTGTTTTATAATTTTGGCAGCATCCACAACCCCAGCGTGAATTCCGCCAATTTTTTTTTTTTTTAAATGCTTTTTTTGGGCCCTGGGGTTCCTTGTGGGACCCCCTAAGCAGGCCTAGTGGGTCAGGGTGTTTCAACTCTGGCACCTTTTCTTGTTTTTCACCTTTGTTTTACTGTTTTCTTGTGACTCGGTTCTACCGAGTCACAAGATGGCTGCTAACACTTCCTGGTTTGGAGTGTTGCCAGCTAATCACAGTGAAGCTCGTACCTGAGAGGGGTCGCGACTCCACCGCATCCCTAGATATAGAAACTTTTTCTTTTTCAAATTTCTCAGGAACTACTGAACTTATTTACACCATTTAACAAAAAAGTTGCTTTCTGAACCAAGACCTACCTTTTTTCCAAATTTGGTGTAATTTCATTCAGCAGTTCGGGCTGTAACTGTGTCTAAAGTTTCCTATGGAAGATCAGCCCCCGCTTGTCGAATCACCCAGAAACTTTCAAGACAGGAGCTGACCGGAGTGGGCCACTCGTTTTGAAAATTTTGCGAAGATTCATCAACCGGCGCCAAAGATATTGAGAAAACAAAAAGCGCTTTTCCAATGGAAACTAGGTCCTAACTATAACTACCTACTGGCAACCAGTAGGTCATAAATATACATATATATATTCATTGAAAAAACCATAGGTTTCAGGCCTGATATAGTTAGGAATTAGCATTTAAAAAACCTTAGAAATTCACTGAAAAAACAATAGGTTTTAGGGGTGTTATAGTTAGCTGGACATTTCACTCGAACAAAACCATTGAAATTCCTCCGATATAGTTAGTTGTACTAACTACATCTTGTGCGCCCGCAATCCACTGCTTATGATGTCACATATTACATCATTCATGACATGGTCAGTGACATCACTGATGACATCTCAAATGACATCACTGATAACATCACTGATGACATCATCCAGTGAATGTGGTTTGGTTCGTTACTTAAATATGTATTATATATATATCAATTTGCATTGAAGAATGAGTGGATATATAAATATAAATATCTGGATGGAGGATTTCGTAGCAGTGTGAATGACTGTTTACTTGACTCATTTATAGTGTTTCGCTAAATATATTGCCTAGTGAGTAAATTGTGTGAATATCTGTATCACTTTGTCAGTTGTTGTGTAAACTGCTGCACTAGTTGGTTACTAGCTACGTGAAAGTCTATATTATTTATTGATTAGTTAACTGAGTATTTGTATGGGAGAGTGAATGTGTGTGTGGTTCGGTGTGGGGTGTGTGACTGCCCAAAGATGTGTGAATAGTTGATTCAGTAGGTATATGAAGTTAAAACTACATGTTATAACAGTTGTTTAGGTGAGTGAATATCTTTATGAGTGTGGCGATGAGCAAATATATGTCTCAATGGTACATGTCCAACAAACTAGAAAAATAAAAGCCAGTGTATATGTCAGTTGTTGTATATAAATAAGTATACATAAGACTCAGTGATTGTATGAGTGACTGTATGGATAACTGTATAGTTGTAATAGTGATTTTATAACACACTAAGTATGAGCTATTATCTATATGAATAGATGAAGTGGTGTTTTTATAAGTGTTTAGCTAGGTAAAAGTAAGTATGATCCATTGTTTGCATAAGTGAGTAGGATGACTTCATAAGTGATTAGGATGTGTGCTGGTGTGTAATGTCGATATAGGTGTATAAGTATATTTGATAGTGTTCTATTGATCATTGACAGCATGTATGAGTGAATCTATAGGTAAGTGATTAGATGTGTGTATAGATCTAGGAATCACTGAGTGGGTGTTTAGAAACTTGTATTGGTGTGTCAATGGTTTTAAATATGGCACTCTGTATTTTACAGTGAGTGATGAAAGGTTATATTAGTGTATGATGAGGTGTATCTGATTGTCACGTGGATGATGTCATCAGTGATGTCATCAGTGATGTCATTTGAGATGTCATCAGTGATGTCACTGACAATGTCATGAATGATGTAATATGTGACATCATCAGCAGTGGATTGCGGGCGCCCGAGATGTAGTTAGTACAACTAACTATATCAGAGCAATTTCAATGGTTTTGTTCGAGTGAAATGTCCAGCTAACTATAACACCCCTAAAACCTATTGTTTTTTCAGTGAATTTCTAAGGTTTTTTAAATGCTAATTCCTAACTATATTAGGCCTGAAACCTATGGTTTTTTCAGTGAATTTCAAAGGTTTTTTAAATGCTAATTCCTAACTATATCAGGCCTGAAACCTATGGTTTTTTCAGTGAATTTCAAAGGTTTTTTAAATGCTAATTCCTAACTATATCAGGCCTGAAGCCTATGGTTTTTTCAGTGAATTTCAAAGGTTTTGTAAATGACAATTTTTAATGTATTCATTGTTATACTGATTTTTTTTATACTGATTTACTACATTGTTTAAACTGTTTATTTTTAGATATTTTATTTTTTTAATTACATTATACATTACAATACAAAATATACTTTCTCAGAATGAATTACTTTAGTTTATATACTTTGCAAATAGGCAATAGACTTTTAAGTACAGTAGTTACAGTTGTTGCAATGGGCAACACAATTTCAAACACAAAGCAACATTGAGCTCAATGTGAATTTCTAGTCAAATGCAATTAGTTACTTTATGGATTACTTTTCTAACCACAGGACTGGATCCTAGATTCAGTCCTGGGACATCTCCTGTAAACAGTTGAGTGAAAGCGTTTTGGTTACAGTAGTGATTCTTAAGGATTATTATTGTATTTTAAAAGTTGACACCGAAACATTTTCCCATAGACTCACCAATGTTATCCTATGGCAAAAAATTCACTTAGCAGGTAAGTAGTGTTATCGTTACTTTTTCTTACTCAGTGGTGGATCCTGGATCCAGCACTGGCCAATCTCCTGTAAACAGTTGAAAGAATGTGTTAAGTCATACAGACAATTTTTTAGGAATATTTTTAGTTTCTGAAAATAGACAGAAACTTTTCTGCTCAAAACCACGCAATGGATTTGTATGGAAGGAAATACAAGTTACTGGTAAGTACGCTTAGAATTACTTTTCAGGGTCAGTGCTGGGCTAAAAGATGCAGCCCTGGGTTCTCTCCTGATAACAGGTGAGTAAATCGGAATTCATAGTTTGGCTGATTTTAGAGGAATATTTGTACGTTTCAAAATTGGACACAAACTTTTCTGGTGAAAACCACACAATGGATTCCTATGGAAGGAAATACAAGTTACTGGTAAGTACGCTTAGAATTACTTTTCAGAGTCAGTGCTGGTCTAAAAGATGCAGCACTGGGTTCTCTCCTGATAACAGGTGAGTAAATCGGAATTCATATTTTGTCTGATTTTAGAGGAATATTTGTACGTTTCAAAATTGGACACAAACTTTTCTGGTGAAACCACACAATGGATTCCTATGGAAGGAAATACAAGTTACTGGTAAGTACGCTTAGAATTACTTTTCAGAGTCAGTGCTGGTCTAAAAGATGCAGCACTAGGTTCTCTCCTGATAACAGGTGAGTAAATCGGAAGTCGTAGTTCGGCTGATTTTAGAGGAATATTTGTACAACGGTGAAGGAAAGGGGCGGGACCTGAGGGGACGTGTGCAAACACGCCCTGTGGCGCGTTTTAAGTTGGGGAATTAATTCCTCTTCAATCCTGCGGTCCCCTGGGGGCCAACTAGCCCACCAGGTACCTCCAGTATATGCCAGGAAGCTGCGTTGCAGAGAGGTGTTCAGAGGCCACGCCCCTTTTGACAACACTCTGCAACGTAGCTCCGTGGCGCTTACTGGAGGTACCTGGTGGGCTAGCTGGCCCCTAGGGGATCTCTGAATTGAAGAGGAATTAATTTCCCAACTTAAAACGTGCCACAGGGCGTGTTTGCACGCATATCACCTCAGGCCCCGCCCCCTACCTTCACCACTGTACAAATGCACCCCGTGACATGTTTTAAGTTGGGGGATTGAGTCCCCTTGAATCCTGAGGTCCCCTGGCGGCCAACTAGCCCACCAGGTACCTCCATTATGCGCCAGGGAGCTGCATTGCAGAGAGGTGTTCAGAGGCCACGCCCATTTTTACAACACTCTGCAACGCAGCTCCATGGTGCTTACTGGAGGTACCTGTTGGGCTAGTTGGCCCCTAGGGGACCTCTGGATTGAAGAGGGATGAAATCCCCAACTTAAAATACGCCACAGGGCGTGTTTGCACAGTATCACCTCAGGCCCCGCCCCCTACCTTCACCACTGTGTAAAGGCACCCTTTGGTGCGTTTTAAGTTGGGGGATTAAGTCCCCCTGAACCCTGAGGTCCCCTGGCGGCCAACTAGGCCACCAGGTACCTCCAGTAAGCGCCACGGAGCTGCATTGCAGAGAGGTGTAAAAAGGGCCGTGGCCTCAATACACCTCTCTGCAATGCAGCCCCTGGCGCATGCTGGAGGTTCCTGGTGGGCTAGTTGGCCCCCAGTGACCCACAGTATTCAAGGGGAATTAGTTCTCCATCTGCAAACGCGCCAGGGGGCGCGTTTGCAGAGTGGTGTAAGGAGGGGGCGTGGCCTCTGGCCCGATCCCGTTTTTTTTTTCTTCTTTTTTTTCAGAAGGGGGGCTGTGTAGCCCCCCTTCTTTTTCTATTTTCTTGGCCCTGGGGACCCCTTCCCCCAGGCCTTCCCCCAATTTTTATTGATAAAAAAAGAAAATCGGGAAGGGGGCCGCGTGGCCCCCTCCCGAGGCCATAATTTGCCCCGGGGACCCCATCCCCCGGAGCCCGGCCTCCGTTGGGGGCCATGGGGTGGTCCCCAATCCCACCACGGTCCCAGCTGGCTCCCCGCGTCCTGCGGGAGCCGGCATTGCTTTTCCACATGGGGAGCAGCTTATTTGCTGCTCCCCATGTGGAAAAGCAATCAGCTTTGCTTCATTGAAGCGAGAGCAGGTTTCCCTGCTCTCGCTTCAATGAAGCAAAGCAGTTTGCAATGACAGGGCGGGAGCCACGAGGCTCCCGCCCTGTCATTTCAAACTACAGTGTCCCGGGGGTGGGCACCCCGGGACACAGCAGGAGCTGGCCCTGGGGGGGTGGCGGTCCCCAGGGCCTATACTAGGCTCCAGGAGGGGGGCTGTGTGGCCCCCCTCCAACATTGACAAGCTGCCCCGGGGGTGGCGGTCCCCGGGGCTGGGGGGGCCTGAGAACCCCCCACCCCAAATTATTTAAAGCCCCAGGGGGTGGCGGTCCCAGGGGCTGGGGGGGCTGAGAGCACCCCCACCCTTGTTGAAGAAGCCCCGGGTGGTGGCGGTCCCCGGGGCTGGGGGGGCCGTGAGCCCCCCGCATATACTATCTTCGAGCCCTGAGGGTGGCGGTCACCGGGGCAGTGTGAGGGGGATTGGGACCCCCCACCCTTATTTTTAATTATGCCCCCGGGATTTGGCCCCCAGAGGCAAATTAGCATATTCAGCGCCGGAGCCCGCGCTAATTCTTTTTTTTTTTTGGACCGAAATTCGTGCTGGGTGCGCGAAACTTGCCGTTTTTTTTATTTTAAATTCTCTTTTTGGCCCTGGGGGTCCTTGTGGGACCCCTGAGCAGACCTAGGGGGTCAGGGTGTTTCTACCCTGCCCCCTTTTTGCGTTTTTCACGTTTGTTTTTTAGGTTTCTTGTGCCTCGGTTCTATCGAGGCACAAGATGGCTGCCAGCACTTCCTGATCTGGAGTGTTGAAAGCCAATTAGAATACAGCTCGTGCACGGCAGGGTGCGCGCTGGGTGCGCATAGGGTGTGCGGATCCTCCAAGGCCATAGATTTATATGTACTTTTAACTCTAATTTTCTCAGGAACTACTGAATGGATTTACACCATTTAAGCAAAAGGCACGAGTCTGAACTGAGGACTACATCTTTGCCAAATTTGGTGTAATTCCGTTCAGCAGTTCAGGCTGTAGCTGCGGCAAAAGGTCCTATGGGAAAATGCATGGGGAAAATGCGTTTTGGGACCCCCTTTTTTCTCGGCCCCCGCTTGATGAATCACCGTGAAATTTTCAGGATAGGAGCGGACCGGAGCTGGCCAAAAGTTTGGAAAATTTCACGAAGATTCGTCAATCGGCGCCAACGTTATTCCAAATAGAATGTTGCGGATTTCCTATGGAAAATAGGTCCTAACTATATCTACCTACTGGTGACTGCCAGTAAGTAATATATATATATTTATATATTCACTGAAAAAACCATAGGTTTCAGGGGCGTTATAGTTAGCTGGACTTTTCACTCGTACAAAACCATTGAAATTCCCCCGTTATAGTTAGTTCAGCTAACTATAACTCGCGCGCCCGCAATGCACTGCTGATGACGTCACATATTACATCACTCATGACATGGTCAGTGACATCACTCATGACATCACTGATGACATCTCAAATGACATCACTGATGACATCACTGATGACATCATCCAGTGAATGTGTGTTTTTCTGAAAATTACATATGTTTTATATATGTATATCTCAAGGTCGATGGAAGAATAAATGGGTATATAAGTGTCTAAATGGATGATTTGTTTTTGAAAAATTGATTGTATAACTGACTGATTTAGTGTATCTTAGTGAATACATGGCTTAGTGAGTAATGTTTAAATATGTAAATATCTGTATCAGTCTCTCACTTTGTGTATAAGTGGCTGCATGGGTTGGTGAGTAGCTACATGAGTGTCTATATAGGTTATTAGATGTTTTTTTGAGTATCAGTATGAGTGTCTGAGTGTCTGTATGGTTCGGTGGGGGGTATTACGTAGTGCATAGGTGCATGAATGAGTGACTCACTGTTTGTATGTGTTGAAGACAGCATGTGTGCAGGACTGTATGACTGGATGAGTGTGTGCATGGGTGTGTTAGTGAGTGAATGACTGTCTCAATAGTGTCTTTATGAGTAACTACATATGTTTTAAACTAGTATATGTGACTATTGGTGTATATAAGTGAGTATATGTGAGAGTGAGAGATTGGAAGAGTTACTGTATGAATAAGTATGTGTTTCTATAACTGATTGTTTAAAACACTAAGTATGTGTAAGTTTCTGTAAAAGTAAGTGTGGTGGTGTGTGTATAACTGTATATGCAAGTAAATGGATGTGTGATTCTTTATTAGCATGAGTGACTATGTGTGTGAGTAACTCTATGGATGAGTGGCGTTGTGTAACAGGATGTATAGGTGGATGAGTACATATGATGAGTGAGTACATGTATGAGTGACTGTATAGGACTGTTGGTGAATGAGTGGATGTGTATGTGGATCTTAGAATTACTGAATAGGTTGTTGTAACTGGTATTGGTATGTCCATTGTTTTGAAAATTGTAGTTTCTATTTTTGAATGTGTGTATCAAAGGTTATATTAAGGGGAGAGGAGGTCTGCCACTCTATCACAAGGATGATCTCATCAGTGATGTCATCAGTGATGTCATTTGAGATGTCATCAGTGATGTCATGAGTAATGTCACTGACCATGTCATGAGTGATGTAATATGTGACGTCATCGGCAGTGCATTGCGGGCGTGCGAGTTATAGTTAGCTGAACTAACTATAACGGGGGAATTTCAATGGTTTTGTACGAGTGAAAAGTCCAGCTAACTATAACGCCCCTGAAACCTATGGTTTTTGCAGTCAATTTTTAAGGTTTTTTAAATGCTAATTCCTAACTCTAACGTCCCTGAAACCTATGGTTTTTTCAGTGAATTTCAAAGGATTTTTTAAATGCTAATTTCTAACTATGCCTACAGAGATAGGACATGTGAAGAAAGAAGAAAAAACGCACGCACAGAAAGAAAAAAAAGAAAAGCAGAAAGAAGCCTTGTTGCAAAATCATCCTGTACCCTCAACTTTTTCAGACGGATACTGGTGGTAACTGAGTCTGACTAACCATTCCTAGAGCCAGTGCTATGTTAAAAGACACTCAGAATACAGTGAAAACACCTACATACACTAGGGAACACTATGCCTGGGGTCCCCCTGTGATTAGCATGACCTCCTCTGTAAGCCCCTAGTATATAATAGGGCAGGGGATTAAAACCACCTCTTAAAACGCGCCACAGGGCGTGTTTGCACACGTCACCTCAGGCCCCGTCCCCTCCCTTCCCCACTGTGTAAACACGCCCTGTGGCCGTTTTAAGTTGGGAGATTAAGTCCCCTTGAATCCTGAGGGTTCCTAGGGTCCAACTAGACCACTAGGTACCTCCAGTAAGCGCCACAGAGCTGTGTTGCAGAGAGGTGTAAAAAGTGGCCCGGCCTGGACCACCTCTCTGCAACGCAGCTCAGTGGTGCTTACTGGAAGCACCTGGTGGGCTAGTTAGACCCAGGGGCCCTCAGAATTGAAAGGGAATTATTTCCCCAACTTAAAACGCGCCATAGGGCGTGTTTGCACACGTCACCTCAGGCCCCGTCCCCTCCCTTCACCACTGTGTAAACGCGCGCTGTGGCCATTCTAAGTTGAGAGATTAAGTCCCCTTGAATCCTAAGGGGCCCTAGGGTCAAACTAGCCCACTAGGTACCTCCAGTAAGCGCCACAGAGCTGCGTTGCATAGAGGTGTAAAAAGGGCCGTGGCCTCAGAACACCTGTCTGCAACGCAGCTCCCTGGCGCATACTGGAGATACCTGTTGGGCTAGTTGGCCCTCAGGGACCCTCAGTATTGAAGGGGAATTAACTCCCCAACTTACAACTGGCCTGGGGGCGCGTTTGCAGAGTGCTGCAAGGAGGGGGCATGGCCTCCGGCGCGATGCCGGTCTTTTCTTTATTTTATTTTTTTAAGAAGGAGGGCTGTGTGGCCCCCCTTCTTTTTCTAATGTATTGGCCCTGGGGACCCCATCCCCCAGGGCCTGCACCCTCATTTTTTTTGTTGAAAAAAATTAATTTGGAAGGGGGCCACGTGGCCCCCCTCCCAAGGCCTTAATCGGCCCCGGGGACCCCAACCCCCGGGTCATGGCCTTTTTTAAAAAAAAATCTTTAGGAGGGGGGCTGCGTTGCCCCCTCCTCAGGCCACTTATGGCCCCAGGGACCCCATCCCCCGGGGCCGGCCTTTGTTTTTTAGTATTTTTAAAAAACACATATTTATAGAAACACCTAAGACATGCTGGACAAACTGTGTGTACCTATCACCATGACGATTTACGTGATATTCATTAAAAGGCAACTATGCATACAATGAATCCACGTGGAATGTATTTACACCGCTAGGGAAGCTCTGACGTGTCTGACGCCCTACCGTGCCTAATCCCGGCGCCACCGCCGGTGGGTACTCTCCAAGTAGACACCCTTGTCGTTTATTGATACAAACATGGGTAGCTATTGACAGGCACATTTAATACACATGCACACCAAGCCATTCAAAGGGGATTCGACAAAAATTTGACCAAACTATGCAAGAAACCCCCCCTCGCGGTTAATAAAACACACTTCCACCGCCGGATTTGTAATACTTTTTATTTTACTCTCTGGAAAGGAGACTAACCTCACTTGAGAGTCACAGCGTGCTCCTGGCTGAGCCCAATGCTGTGTTACACCCACCAGTGCCCGCCAAGTGCCACACACCTCTGTGTTGTATTCCACCAGCTAGTGCGTATGCTATGACACTCTCTACCCCATGTGCACTGTAACACCACCCGGTGAATATGTCATGCCACACTTGCCTTCGCACGAGTTATATTGCCCCATCTAACGTGCCTTCCTCGAAGCCTATGTTATAACGCACAGCGCTATGCCATACATATTACAATCCGGGATCCATATCTTTGTCACAGTGCATATGCAACATTACACACCCCAGCACATATTTTATATTACAACTTTAGAGACTAGTTAGGTTACACAACACTGCCCTGTGCATATTACACTCCAAGGCACATACCGCATAGTACGCGCTAGTGCCTGTACTATCTCGCGCTCTCCAATGAATCTGTCATTGCGCACAATGTATTGCATATTATATTTCACACCCCGGTTCATCTTATATCACACTTTTTGGTGCATAGTTTATACCATATGCTATATCTAGTTTTCATTTTCAATCGTGCTCTCAGGACTATGTTCTATATAACACTGCGTCCACCTACCCTTTTCACGGGCATTACATTTGCAATGGGGGGTGGAGGGTCAGGGGGTGTTTCTGCCAAGTGAGCCCGGAGTCACAGTCACAAACGTCCTCTTCTTCCTGAATAAAAGTGAGATTGTGCTGCATACTTGGTCATTTTTTAAGTAGTTCACACAGACACACATTTTAAAAACAATAAAGTTCCTAATACCCACCTTCTCTGAACAGTTAGCTTGCTGCCCCATCCACCTCCGCCCCCTCCTCTGTTGTCTGAATCCATGGACTAGCCTCCTCCCTCCTGCCATGCATGGTCTGATGTGCTGCCACTGCCCTCCATTTAGCATGATGTACCAGTCCACTCCTCCTGCCTTCCATTGACCAATTCTATGGCCCATCATTGACCTCCTGCTTAGCCTCTGTGCTTAGCTTGCTGCCCCTATTCTCCTCCCCCCTGCTCTCCGATGTCTTTGTGCATGCCCCTGCTCCTTCCTTTTTGCCCACCATGTTCCATGGACCTGCCACTCCTATCTACTCTGAGTGTTCTGTTGAGCTGCCACTCCCTTCCCACCTGCCTAGCACTGTCAGATGCCTGTAACCTGTCCCTGCCACCTCCACCCTGCCTGTCCACATGCCATCCCCCTATCCCCTTCATCCTGTCCTCCATGGTCCATTTTACTGCCACACCCTTCTGCCCTCCCTAGTCTGTTGTGCTGCAACTGATCCTCCTGCCTGCCACACGCAGTCTGTTGTGAGGCCCCTTCCCCTGAACTCTCTTGTCTGTGCCCAGGTCCTGACCCTCCCTTCTATCCTCCATGGTCCTTTGTGCATGCCCCTGCACCCTCCTTCTTGCCCATCATAGCCATTGTGCTGCCACTAACCCTCCCTCTTCCCATGCATGGTCTTCTGTGCTGCCATGGCCCCTCCCACCTTCCCTGTGTGGTCAGCTAGCTGCCCCTGACCCCCTCCCACCTTCCCTCCATGGTCTGTGTGTATGCCATCATAGTCTCACTGTTGCTCTCCATGATGTGTCTTGTTTCTAGTGCCCATTCTGCCTGACCTCCATTGTCATCTTGCTGCTTCTGCCCTACCCCCTTGCCCCCAGCCCTCTGTTTCCATGTGCAGACCCCTATTCCCTCCCTCCTGGCTTATCTGTTCCATTGTAATGCCCCTGATCCGTCCCTCCTGCCCTTTATGATCTGTTATGCTGCAGCTTTCTCTCCTGTCTGTCCATTATGGTCAGCTAGCTACCATTGCCTCTTTCCCCTCTGTTCTCTGTTGTCCATGTGCATGGTCCTGTCCCCTCCCTATTGCTTTCTATGGATTGTTGTGCTGCACTCCCGTCCCAAATGCCCTGTGTGGTGTATTGTGCTGCTGCAAACCCTGATGCCTGCCCTGTAGGGTCAGTTTGGTGCCCCCGCTTGATGAATCACCATGAAATTTTCAGGATAGGAGCGGACCGGAGTTGGCCAAAAGTTAGGAAATTTTCGCGAAGATTCGTCAATCGGCGCCAACGTTCAGACTTCATTCTCACATGACTGAGAAATATAATGTGAATTTACAGAAAATATGCTCTCAGTTTAGCTTATAGATCACCTTCCAAACCACTGTGGGAAAAGCATGAGAAAATAGTTTTCTCTCAAAAATGATTCATGATATCACAGCAGAAGGCTTTTTCACATGGTAAAATCACCTTAGAACACACCACAATTCCTAAAATGAGTATGGTACCATCAACAAATGATTTATAATGTAACTAAAGTCTTAAAACCTTCTATTAACTGCAATGCTTTTTAATGAGGTGCTATCTTGTATATTGGTCCCAAGATGGCTGCCAACACTTCTTGGATGAAGTACTGACAGCCAATCAGATCTCACGATGAGATGCGTGGTTAGGCTCCGCCCAGATATATCTATCTTTTTAACTCTAATTTTCTCAGGAACTACTGAACAGATTTACACCATTAAAGCAAAAGGCACGAGTCTGAACTGAGGACTACCTCTTTGCCAAATTTGGTGTAATTCCTTTCAGCAGTTCGGGCTGTAGCTGCATCAACAGGTCCTATGGGAAAATGCATGGGAAAAACGCATTTTGGGTACCCCCTTTTCTCTCGGACCCCGCTTGACGAATCACCGTGAAATTTTCAGGATAGGAGCGGACCGGAGCTGGCCAAAAGTTAGGAAATTTTTGCGAAGATTCGTCAATCGGCGCCAACGTTATTCCAAATAGAATGTTGCGGATTTCCTATGGAAAATAGGTCCTAACTATAACTACCTACTGGCGACTGATTAGAGGTGGGTTAGATACCGAAGGGGCTACGCCTTTTAGTGGCTCCTAGTTTGGAAAATCCGCATCCAAAAATGTTGAAAGAATGGGCACACAGTAACACAGAAGCCTCTATAAGGCTGGTACAAATACTTGTAAAATATGCTGAAATTGACAGACAAACAATATTACAAGAACTGGAGGTGTTAAATACAGAATTGGTTGTTTTACCTGATTAAGTAATAAAAGGAAATTGAAGCTGAAGAACTAGTATGCAAATCAAGTGAAAGAAAGACCATCTCGAATATCAATGGGGAGACAGACCAACAAGAATCTGGTGGCATCAGATATTGAATTTTTACTGGACTTAAGACATTTAGAACATAGAAGGGAAGGCATCAATAGCCACATTATGGAGGAAGAATTGATAACAAATATGGGCTTTCAAGTTGACAAGGAAGTACTAAGTCCACTCACACCTCCTTCCAAATTCATACCAAATCTTCCTAAAGATAATTTGGACATATTTTCTGATCTAGTTACAGAAGACTTAAAAAAAGTCAACACAACATGAAAAATCAGAAGAACTGCCAACATTCTACAAGAGTGCAATATGACAAACTCATAAAAAAACTACAAAAGGACCCAAACATAATAGTGGGAATGCAGCTAAGGGCCGAAACGTGGTCCTATGGCCAAAACAACTATATTTCAAAGAAGCCATGTAACAACTTAAATATATTGACTGTTACATCAAAGTTAATATTTCTGAAGCTAACCAGGCACAAGACGTTTACTTAAATAAACTCAAGGAACTGCAAATAATGGGTCCAATATCCAAAGATTAACATGATTTTTTAAAGAAATGAACATCCAAGAATTCTGGTAATGTATCTAATCCCAAAATTTCACAAGAATCCAACAAATCCATTAGGTCACCCAATAATTTCAGCACAAGGCAGCCTGATGGAAAATACTTCAAAATATGTGGATTATTTTTTACAGGATCATGTGAAAAACTTGCCATCTTATATCCAAGACTCTGGTGACTTCTTAAAACTAATCTTTGATATAGATTGAGAAAAAGATTATTTGTTGATTTCTATGGATGTCACCTCTCTGTATATGAGTATCAGGCATGCAGATGGCTTAAGAGCCTTAAAGCATTTTCTTGGTACAAGACCATTGTCTTTATTCAAACACAGTACATTGTTACTTGACATGGTGTAAACATGTCTGAAAAATAACTATTTTCGGTGGGAAAAACTACTTTTTAAACAAAAGAGGGTACAGCTATGGGCACCTGCTTTGCCCCCAGTTATGAGAATTTGCATAAGGGCTGGTGGGAGGAGCAGGGCTCAGGGATGAACATCATGACATTTGGAATGAGAAAGGGGTTTAATGGTCTAGGTATATTGATGACCTGTTTATAATTTGGAATGGCTCTGAGGATAGCGCTCATAAGTTTATCAATGATATTAACAACAATCAATTGAATTTACACTTTACTAGCACAATATGTAAGCATGAGGTAGTCTTTTTGGACCTGACAATTTTTGTCAAAGATGGAACACTGCATTCTAAAATATATAGAAAACCGACAGCCAGTAACATGGTATTCCACGCACATAG
The DNA here is from genome assembly GCF_964204655.1 of Triturus cristatus. Lineage (NCBI taxonomy): Eukaryota > Metazoa > Chordata > Amphibia > Caudata > Salamandridae > Triturus > Triturus cristatus. The sequence goes on along the minus strand of NC_140591.1, from coordinate 605,603,028 downwards.
TTTCCATCTAACCAATCTTAAGGCAAGTATCCCTTATGGAGAAGGCTTAAGATTGAGATGTAATTATAGTGAAGATGAAGAATTTACTAACACTCTTAAGGAAATGCCAATAAGGTTCCAAGAATGTGGGTACACATCATAAATCATTGACAGAGCAGTACACAAAACAAGTAAATTGAAACAAAGTGAGGTTCTCTTCAAATCATGCAACAGAAAAGAGTCATTAAGTCAGGAGAACATTACATTAAGATTTATCACACACTACAGTATACAACACAACAGTGTACATCAAATAATGAACAAACATTGGCACCTGATAAGTAGTGACAAAGTGATTGGCAACTACCAATGCTAATGCCAAGGTGATCAGGAATTACTTACAAAAGAGTCAAGTCAATGAAGGATGATTTCGTGAGAATGATCTCAACACTGCCTGAGTCAGCAACTTGGTTAAACACCAAACATGGTGTTCCGTAAATGCACAAAATGCAAAGCTTGAGGGCAATGAAGAATAAAGATTCCACATATCCAGTAGCAAGACCCTGTGCATTAGCTCATAATAATGAAGATATGCACATGAAATATTATATGTTAGATCATGTACCCAAATTCATTAGAGGGGGAGATCGAGAAAAAATATTGAGAAGACTAGAATCTAGTAATATTCTAAGATTTAACAGTAAGACAACATCGAGGTTAAACATGGATGAACAAATGTACTCCCACTTATGAAACATTTAACAGCACAACAAACATTTGTATTTGAGACTTTGGTTGGATTTAGTCTGATTGAATGCATTCCAATCTAAAGAACATAGAATACACATTGAAATAAATTATTTTTTTATTTAATTTTCATCTCTAACCTGCTGTTTGCCAGTTTGTTGAGACAGCCGAATAGGGACCTATTTCTGATATAATATTTGTACTATTGAAAAAATCATTAATATGATAACGTACTGAAGATGTTGTTGATGCAAAAAACATAATTAGCCCACTTGGGCAAGAAGATTTTGAACATTTTGAAAGTTTTGAAAAAAAATTGAATTTGTTTTGAAATTTTTGAATACATTTCGTTAACTTGCATAGGTCCACAAGGACAAAGGCATCCCAATCATAACCCTGGTACATAAGAGATATTTTCAAGGTTTTGCAAGTAGGAACAACTGTGTATGCATCTACAAACATTAAGAAATAAGCAAATCATTTAAAAAAGTATGATTTCTTTGTCAGTGATGAGAAGTAATCACATGACTAGCATGTTTTCTATATATATGTTTGGCAATGGCGACTGCCGATATGTGAACAAAACGTCTTGAAGCCAAAACGTGTTATGAGGCAGTAATAAAGTAAATTTGCAGCAAACTTTTTGGAGTGTGGAGTCTGACTACTACTACAGTTTGGACGCAGTGTTTGCATATATATATATATATATATATTATATATAATATATATATTCACTGAAAAAAACACAGGTTTCAGGGACGTTATACTTAGTTGGACATTTCACTCGTACAAAACCAGAGAAATTCAGCCGTTACAGTTAGTTGAGCTAACTATAACTCGCGTCCCCGCAATGCAGTGCTGATGGCTTCATATATTACATCATTCATGACATGGTCAGTGACATCACTGATGACATCTCAAAAGACATCACTGATGATATCATCCACGTGCTAATCTGATGCACCTCCTCATACCCTAATATAATCTTTGATACACTCACCCTAAAATACAGATTACCATTTTTAAAACCATAGACACACCAATACCATTTACTACATATGCACTCACTGATTCCTTGGTCTACACACACATCCACTCATTCACCCATACAGTCACTCATACATGCAATCACTCATCAATACAGCACTATCATATGCACTCATACACCTACACAGACCTACCACCATTCATCTGTAGTTACTCACACACCTAGTCAGTCATGCAAAGAATCAATCACATTCCCATTTACTCACCTATACAGTTATACACACACCACCTCACTTATTCATACTGATACTAACACATACTTACTCTCTTATACAATCAGTGATACGAGCACCTACTCATCCATACAGCCACTCTCACAATCACTCACTCTCACATACAGTCATTTATATACTCCAACACTCACATATACTGCCTTTCACATATGTAGTTACTCACACATGTACCACTGAGACATCCATTCACTCACCACCACACCCATACACATACAGCCCTTCACACATACAGTCTTGAACCCATACACCCAGTGAATCACCCACTCACACATCTATGCACAGAGTCACACACCCCCCACCCACCAACACAAACACTCCAACACCCATACAGATGCTTGGACAACCAATCAATAACCCATATAGACACTCATATAGCTACTCACCAACCCATGCAGCTGCTTACACAGCAACTGATAGACTGATACAGACATTCACACAGTTAGTCACTAACCCATGCATTCAGTAAGACATGTTTAATCTATCACTTATTCAGTCAGTCATGCACCTACTAAATCATCCTTTCAGACACTCATACATCAACTCATTCTTCAACACACCTTGGCATTTATATATGTAAAACATATTTAAACTTTACAGAAACACACAGTCAGTGGATGATGTCGTCAGTGATGTCATTTGAGATGTCATCAGTGATGTCATCAGTGATATCACTGACCATGTCATGAATGATGTAATATGTGACTCATGAGCAGTGCATTGCGGGGGCGCAATTTATAGTTAGCTCAACTAACTATAACGGCCAAATTTCTCTGGTTTTGTATGAGTGAAATGTCCAACTAACTATAACGTCCCTGAAACTTGTGTTTTTTTCAGTGAATTTTCAAGTTTTAAATGCTAATTTCTAACTATAATGTCCCTGAAACCTATGTTTTTTTCAGTGAATTTCAAAGGTTTTTTAAATGCTAATTTCTAACTATAACGTCCCTAAAACCAATGTTTTTTTCCTAAGGTTTTTTACAGGCCACGCCCCCTTTCTCCACCACTATGCAAATGCGCCCCTTGGCACGTTTTAAGTTGGTGGTTTAAGTCCCTTTGAATACTAAGGGTCCCTAGGGGCCAACTAGGCCACTAGGTACCTCCAGTAAGCCCCACACAGCTGGATGGCTAAGAGTGGTACAAGGCCATGCCCCTTTTTACACCACACTGCAAACACACCTCCTGGTGCACTGCTGCTTGGGGGATGAACTTCACTTCTGTCCTGAGGTCCTCAGGATACAAGGGGACTTCGTCACCCCACCAGCACCACCAAAGTAAATCTTTAAATATCTCAAAAACTACTGAATGGATTTACACCATGTTAAAAAAACGTGCTGTCTGGACCGGACCAAGAGCTATCTCTGAGCCAAATTTGGTGTAATTCCATTCAGCATTTCAGGCTGTAGCTGTGTCTAAAGGTTCCTATGGAAATTACCTTGGACAAAACACGTTTTTGGACCCCCCTTTTTTCTCAGCCTCTGCTTGGCGAATCACCCCAAAACTTTCAAGACAGGAGCTGACCTGAGTGAATAATTCGTTTTGTAAATTTCGTGATGATTAGTCAAACGGCCCTAGAGTTATTGGCAAATCAAAAAACACTTTTCCTATGGAAACTAGGTTCTAACTATAACTACCTACTGGTTATAATACATATATATATATATATATTCACTGAAAAAACCATAGGTTTCAGGGGTGTTATAGTTAGCTGGACATTTCCCTCATACAAAACCCTAGAAATTCCCCTGTTATAGTTAGTTCAGCTAACTATAACTCGTGCCCCCGCAACGCACTGCTGATGACGTCACATATTACATCACTCATGACATGGTCAGTGACATCACTGATGACATCTCAAATGACATCACTGATGATATCACTGATGACATCATCCATGTGATAAATTACTGCATCTTCTCACACCCAAATATAACCTTTGATACACCGACTCAAAATTTCAGACGTCCATTCTCAAAACCATAGATACTCCAATACCAATAACTACATACCCACTTATTAACTCTTACGTCTACATACACCTCCACTCATTCACCTGTACAGTCACTCATACTTACAGTCATTCCGTACAAGACTATCATATGCATTTATGCACCTACATAGACACTCACACACCACCAATCATCCATAGAGGTACTCTCACACCTAGTCAGTCATGCAAATAATTAATCACACTCCCATTTACTCACCTATGCAGTTATACACACTCAAGTTCACTTACTCATAAAAATAGTACCACATTCTTATGCTCTTATACAATCATTGATACAAGTACACACTCATCCATACAGCCACTCTCACAATCACACACTCTCACATATACCCACTTATATACTCTTACACGCATATATACTGCCTTTCACATATGTAGTTAGTCACAAATGTACCACTGAGATATACATTCAATCCCTAACACACCCATACATACACTCACTCAACCATACAGTTCATCATAGATGCCCTCTTAAAACCATGCACCCATAGAATCACCCACTCACACATCTATGCACAGAGTCACACACACCCTACCCACACAAACACTCAGGCACCCATACAGATACTCAGACAACCAATCAATAACCCATATAGACACTCATATAGCTATTCACAAAACCATGCAGCCACTTATTCACCAACAGACAGACACATACAGACATTCACACAGTTTAGTCACTAGTCTGCAGTAAGATACATTTAATGACTCACTTATAGAGTCAGTTACGCACCTAGAAAATCATCCATTCACACACTTGTACAGCCACTCATTCTTCCACAGACCTTTCACTATAAATATATAAAACATATTTAAACTTTACAGAAACACACAGTCACTGTATGACATCATCAGTGATGTCATCAGTGATGTCATTTGAGATGTCATCAGTGATCTCACTGACCATGTCATGAGTGATGTAATATGTGACGTCATCAGCAGTGCATTGCGGGGGCGCGAGTTATAGTCAGCTGAACTAACTATAACAGGGGAATTTCTAGGGTTTTGTACGAGGGAAATGTCCAGCTAACTATAACACCCCTGAAACCTATGGTTTTTTTCAGTGAATTTTTAAGGATTTTTAAATGCCAATTCCTAACTATAACGCCCCTGAAACCTTTGTTTTTTTCAGTGAATATACATATATAAACATATATATACATACCATGCCAAGGTGCCTCTGAACATAAGGACGCCACTCCGCTGGTGAAAGTTTAACAAAACTATTTATTTTCAGAAGCTGCACATTATGTCCGGTTTCTTAGAGCCTCCCCCGACGCGTTTCAAAGCTCCTGCTTCTTCCTCATGGGGCCATAGGCAGCACGTGACAGATTTAACCACAGCTGTTATTTATAAACCATTGATTGCGTACTCTCTCTGGTGAGGTATGCTGGTAGCTGTAGTTCGATTTTTACCCTTCAGTGGGGTCCGTGTAAGTGCCATGAATTAATGCCTTTTAAAACTCATTTTGCAGCCCTCCGGTGGGCTCCAGACTTAATTTGCAGCAACCCAATTGTGAATCACCAGCGCTGATTACAGGCAGAGCAATCCCCGCCATACAGTCCCGTTATGGTAAATCCTACCGGGTGGTGCATCCTCCGCGGCTGAGGCCGCCGCGTCAAACATCATGCCAAGGTGCCTCTGAACATAAGGACGCCACTCCGCTGGTGAAAGTTTAACAAAACTATTTATTTTCAGAAGCTGCACATTATGTCCGGTTTCTTAGAGCCTCCCCCGACGCGTTTCAAAGCTCCTGCTTCTTCCTCATGGGGCCATAGGCAGCACGTGACAGATTTAACCACAGCTGTTATTTATAAACCATTGATTGCGTACTCTCTCTGGTGAGGTATGCTGGTAGCTGTAGTTCGATTTTTACCCTTCAGTGGGGTCCGTGTAAGTGCCATGAATTAATGCCTTTTAAAACTCATTTTGCAGCCCTCCGGTGGGCTCCAGACTTAATTTGCAGCAACCCAATTGTGAATCACCAGCGCTGATTACAGGCAGAGCAATCCCCGCCATACAGTCCCGTTATGGTAAATCCTACCGGGTGGTGCATCCTCCGCGGCTGAGGCCGCCGCGTCAAACATCATGCCAAGGTGCCTCTGAACATAAGGACGCCACTCCGCTGGTGAAAGTTTAACAAAACTATTTATTTTCAGAAGCTGCACATTATGTCCGGTTTCTTAGAGCCTCCCCCGACGCGTTTCAAAGCTCCTGCTTCTTCCTCATGGGGCCATAGGCAGCACGTGACAGATTTAACCACAGCTGTTATTTATAAACCATTGATTGCGTACTCTCTCTGGTGAGGTATGCTGGTAGCTGTAGTTCGATTTTTACCCTTCAGTGGGGTCCGTGTAAGTGCCATGAATTAATGCCTTTTAAAACTCATTTTGCAGCCCTCCGGTGGGCTCCAGGCTTAATTTGCAGCAACCCAATTGTGAATCACCAGCGCTGATTACAGGCAGAGCAATCCCCGCCATACAGTCCCGTTATGGTAAATCCTACCGGGTGGTGCATCCTCCGCGGCTGAGGCCGCCGCGTCAAACATCATGCCAAGGTGCCTCTGAACATAAGGACGCCACTCCGCTGGTGAAAGTTTAACAAAACTATTTATTTTCAGAAGCTGCACATTATGTCCGGTTTCTTAGAGCCTCCCCCGACGCGTTTCAAAGCTCCTGCTTCTTCCTCATGGGGCCATAGGCAGCACGTGACAGATTTAACCACAGCTGTTATTTATAAACCATTGATTGCGTACTCTCTCTGGTGAGGTATGCTGGTAGCTGTAGTTCGATTTTTACCCTTCAGTGGGGTCCGTGTAAGTGCCATGAATTAATGCCTTTTAAAACTCATTTTGCAGCCCTCCGGTGGGCTCCAGACTTAATTTGCAGCAACCCAATTGTGAATCACCAGCGCTGATTACAGGCAGAGCAATCCCCGCCATACAGTCCCGTTATGGTAAATCCTACCGGGTGGTGCATCCTCCGCGGCTGAGGCCGCCGCGTCAAACATCATGCCAAGGTGCCTCTGAACATAAGGACGCCACTCCGCTGGTGAAAGTTTAACAAAACTATTTATTTTCAGAAGCTGCACATTATGTCCGGTTTCTTAGAGCCTCCCCCGACGCGTTTCAAAGCTCCTGCTTCTTCCTCATGGGGCCATAGGCAGCACGTGACAGATTTAACCACAGCTGTTATTTATAAACCATTGATTGCGTACTCTCTCTGGTGAGGTATGCTGGTAGCTGTAGTTCGATTTTTACCCTTCAGTGGGGTCCGTGTAAGTGCCATGAATTAATGCCTTTTAAAACTCATTTTGCAGCCCTCCGGTGGGCTCCAGACTTAATTTGCAGCAACCCAATTGTGAATCACCAGCGCTGATTACAGGCAGAGCAATCCCCGCCATACAGTCCTGTTATGGTAAATCCTACCGGGTGGTGCATCCTCCGCGGCTGAGGCCGCCGCGTCAAACATCATGCCCAGGTGCCTCTGAACATAAGGACGCCACTCCGCTGGTGAAAGTTTAACAAAACTATTTATTTTCAGAAGCTGCACATTATGTCCGGTTTCTTAGAGCCTCCCCCGACGCGTTTCAAAGCTCCTGCTTCTTCCTCATGGGGCCATAGGCAGCACGTGACAGATTTAACCACAGCTGTTATTTATAAACCATTGATTGCGTACTCTCTCTGGTGAGGTATGCTGGTAGCTGTAGTTCGATTTTTACCCTTCAGTGGGGTCCGTGTAAGTGCCATGAATTAATGCCTTTTAAATTTTTTGTTAAACTTTCACCAGCGGAGTGGCGTCCTTAAGTTCAGAGGCACCTTGGCATGATGTTTGACGCGGCGTCCTCAGCCGCGGAGGATGCACCACCCGGTAGGATTTACCATAACGGGACTGTATGGCGGGGATTGCTCTGCCTGTAATCAGCGCTGGTGATTCACAATTGGGTTGCTGCAAATTAAGTCTGGAGCCCACCGGAGGGCTGCAAAATGAGTTTTAAAAGGCATTAATTCATGGCACTTACACGGACCCCACTGAAGGGTAAAAATCGAACTACAGCTACCAGCATACCTCACCAGAGAGAGTACGCAAGCAATGGTTTATAAATAACAGCTGTGGTTAAATCTGTCACGTGCTGCCTATGGCCCCATGAGGAAGAAGCAGGAGCTTTGAAACGCGTCGGGGGAGGCTCTAAGAAACCGGACATAATGTGCAGCTTCTGAAAATAAATAGTTTTGTTAAACTTTCACCAGCGGAGTGGCGTCCTTATGTTCAGAGGCACCTTGGCATGATGTTTCACGCGGCGGCCTCAGCCGCGGAGGATGCACCACCCGGTAGGATTTACCATAACGGGACTGTATGGCGGGGATTGCTCTGCCTGTAATCAGCGCTGGTGATTCACAATTGGGTTGCTGCAAATTAAGTCTGGAGCCCACCGGAGGGCTGCAAAATGAGTTTTAAAAGGCATTAATTCATGGCACTTACACGGACCCCACTGAAGGGTAAAAATCGAACTACAGCTACCAGCATACCTCACCAGAGAGAGTACGCAATCAATGGTTTATAAATAACAGCTGTGGTTAAATCTGTCACGTGCTGCCTATGGCCCCATGAGGAAGAAGCAGAAGCTTTGAAACGCGTCGGGGGAGGCTCTAAGAAACCGGACATAATGTGCAGCTTCTGAAAATAAATAGTTTTGTTAAACTTTCACCAGCGGAGTGGCGTCCTTATGTTCAGAGGCACCTTGGCATGATGTTTGACGCGGCGGCCTCAGCCGCGGAGGATGCACCACCCGGTAGGATTTACCATAATGGGACTGTATGGCGGGGATTGCTCTGCCTGTAATCAGCGCTGGTGATTCACAATTGGGTTGCTGCAAATTAAGTCTGGAGCCCACCGGAGGGCTGCAAAATGAGTTTTAAAAGGCATTAATTCATGGCACTTACACGGACCCCACTGAAGGGTAAAAATCGAACTACAGCTACCAGCATACCTCACCAGAGAGAGTACGCAATCAATGGTTTATAAATAACAGCTGTGGTTAAATCTGTCACGTGCTGCCTATGGCCCCATGAGGAAGAAGCAGGAGCTTTGAAACGCGTCGGGGGAGGCTCTAAGAAACCGGACATAATGTGCAGCTTCTGAAAATAAATAGTTTTGTTAAACTTTCACCAGCGGAGTGGCGTCCTTATGTTCAGAGGCACCTTGGCATGATGTTTGACGCGGCGGCCTCAGCCGCGGAGGATGCACCACCCGGTAGGATTTACCATAACGGGACTGTATGGCGGGGATTGCTCTGCCTGTAATCAGCGCTGGTGATTCACAATTGGGTTGCTGCAAATTATGTCTGGAGCCCACCGGAGGGCTGCAAAATGAGTTTTAAAAGGCATTAATTCATGGCACTTACACGGACCCCACTGAAGGGTAAAAATCGAACTACAGCTACCAGCATACCTCACCAGAGAGAGTACGCAATCAATGGTTTATAAATAACAGCTGTGGTTAAATCTGTCACGTGCTGCCTATGGCCCCATGAGGAAGAAGCAGGAGCTTTGAAACGCGTCGGGGGAGGCTCTAAGAAACCGGACATAATGTGCAGCTTCTGAAAATAAATAGTTTTGTTAAACTTTCACCAGCGGAGTGGCGTCCTTATGTTCAGAGGCACCTTGGCATGATATATATACATACATACATAAATATATATACATATACATATACATATATATATATATATATGACGTGATCGGCAGGGTCGGAGGACTCGCATGAAAACGTAATTCGCCGGTGAGTAACATTGGCAAATAGTGTAGGTGGGGAGAGACTTTACTTAAGGCTCCAATGATCGTTGACTTGTACTAACAGACACGAAACCAAACAACCCACAATGTCTGCAGAAATGGTACGAGAGAGGGAAATGGCGGCAGAGGAGGTGTTTGGAAGCTTGCCAAGCACCTCAAATAATCTAGCACAACTTACAAATATGGGAAATGACAAAGAACTAGATGCAAAGTCGCTGTTAAAAAACTTGGAAAAGAAAATGAAATTGGAGACCACAAAGTAGTGGGAGCACAAGTCACTTTCGAAATATGCTGAAGTGGGAAGGGTCGCACGGGGGTTGAGAATCCTCCTGGCGCCCAGGTTTTGACAAACCTAACCCCAACATGCTACGCGAGTGGGGAGAGAGTAACCTGGCTGCTTCTATGAACTTGGTTAATATTTTAATCAAGTATGCAAACATTGATCGTCTGGAGATATTACGAGTAATTGATGAAATAAATAATAAATTGAGCAAATTTGAAACAACGGAATATATAACCAAAACAAACGAGGCTATAAAAGAGAGAGTAAAGAAACATGAGGAGAAAATTAAACCCAGAAAGGCACATAAGTTCGCTCGAGATGTAGCAGACTACGAAAATGGACAAATCTTTACCTTCGCTCGCAAGTTTGATACAGCGAGAAGACAACAATACAGTGAGAAAGCAAAGAGCAATGTAACCAATATACATACTAATGCAGATATTAATGATGATTCCTCCAGTGTGGATACTGTATCATTGACAAGTGAATCGAGTGTAGAATTGGATCGATCCAACGCAAGTAAAAACAAATTAAGTGTGGGGCAAGAGCTCAATTTTTTAGTGGAGGAAAGACTGCAAACACTACGGCCGAGGCAGCAAAGGAGGCCAATAGAAAACGCAGAAACAAAAGAAGAAGCAATAGGCGCAAAAGGTGGAAACAAAAGCATAAAAAAGAAAACACAATGGCAGAGAAAACAACGAAAAAAGATAATAGTATTATTAATTTGTCCTCAGTAGAATTAACAAAAGCGGAGGAACAATTACTAGCGCTCGGGTTGAATTTCTGCCCAGGAGAGAGTTTTAAATATGCACGTACTCGCATCGATGTATATTGTTTCATTAGAAAGCTCAAACTTAAGAAATTCTTTGCATTACAAACTTGCAAACAACAATCGGACAAGATCTCAGAACAAGAAGAAGAACAAGGTCCGATGCTGGCAGCCTCTGACATTCCAACTTTGCTCACATTGTATGATCTAAATGAACAAACGGATTCTCAAATATCCTATGACGATATAGATTTGGCTACACAAGACAGACTAAGGAAAATCAATCAAATGCAGAAAGGGGCAGGGATCAGTCCCTTTAAACCCAAATCCTATTTCGTACCATTAATGCCGAAAGATGCCATCGACACGTATCATGATATGGTCACTAATGATCTGAAAAAGTTGAATTATAATGTCAATAAAAATAGAAAACAGAGAAATATGTATTTCAAAAAAGAGAATATGAAAAATTAATGAAAAAGTTAAGTGAAAATCATGATGTGGTCATAAAGAAATCACATAAGGGTGGCAATCTAGTTTTGTGGCCAAAAAATGATTATATTCAAGAAGCGCAAAGACAACTGAATGATGAAAGTTGCTATAAAAAATCTAGCATAAAGGAATACAACATAGCCAAGGAAGCACTACAAAAACAATTGGCACAATGGAGAAGAGAAGGTCTCATATCCACTGAAGAGTATAAATTCATGTATAATGAGTTCCTAGTAGTACCTGTGTTATACTTAATTCCTAAAATACATAAAAATATTATGCCAGTTCCCGGTAGGCCAATCTTATCGGCAATCAACAGTGTAGGCGAGAAGGTTGGCCAATATATTGATTACTTTTTACAGAGTTTAGTTAAGGACCTACCTAGCTATGTCAGAGATACTGGTGATTTTCTAAAGAAAATTGAGGGTCTAACTTGGACTGAAGATCTGTATCTAATCATGCTTGATATAGAATCATTATACACCAGTATAGATCACAACCAGGGACTAAAAGCGGTAAAACATTTTTTGGACTCAAGAACTAGTGAATTTTATGAATACAATAAAGTAATTTTGGAGCTCATCTCATGGTGCCTTAACACTAACTTTTTTCTTTTTAATAAAGACATTTTTAAACAACAAAGAGGTGCAGCGATGGGGGCCTGTTTCTCCCCCAGCTATGCATGTTTGCATGTCGGCTGGTGGGAGGAACAGGTCCTCAAGAAGACGCACCAAGCACCATTTGAGACACATGTAATTACATATCTTAGATACATAGACGATGTCTTCATATTGTGGAAAGGGAAAGAGACAGAAGCCCATCAATTTATCAAAGATATTAATAAAAACACTATGAATCTACTTTTCACATCTCACATCCACAAGACACAAATTGAATTTCTGGATGTGATGGTGCACATTAAAGAAGGTAAACTTGCAACTACTTTATATAGAAAGCTAACGTCGGGAAATATTACGCTTCATGCGGAAACTTCAAATCCCAGGCATGTAATTGCAAGTATACCTTATGGAGAAATCCTTAGACTCAAGCAAATCTGCAGTAATGAGGCAGATTTCAATAGATGTTCAAATGAAATGGTGGAAAGGCTGAAAGCTAGAGGATATAGTGATAAAATCATAAGTGAAGCCACTAGAAAAGCTAGCATACGACCCAGACATAGCCTTTTTAAAAGTAATAATATTGAGATACAACATGAATCAGATATTGGACCAATCAAGGAGAACACCCCAAGATTAATTACAACCTACTGTAATGAGGAATGCAAGATCAGAGCCATTATTAAGAAACACTGGCCCATAGTTATGACAGACAATGTGTTCCTTAATAGGTTAGTAGAAACTCCAACGATCACGTTTAGAAAAGGTAAAACGATGGGTTCCATCCTTGATAAAAATTCCCCAGAGATCAGAAAAGCTGCTACCTGGTTGCAACCAGCGAACATTTTAGAAAATGTGCCACATGTAGAGCATGCAAATTTGGCTGTAATAAGACGCATTATTCAATTCCATTCAGTGATTCTCTAATTCCAATCCATGGCCACTACAATTGCAAAACGGAATATGCTGTATATGTTCTGACGTGCACCTGTGGCATTAACTACATTGGGAGTATGAAGCTACAAGTGCATGTCAGAATATTGCAGCATATAAGGGCTATTCTTCACAGCGATCCTGCTTACCCAGTGGCACGACATTTTAAACAAACCCATGCGAATGATATTAATTGTCTTACATATTATGTGATTAATGCCATCCCTAAACCACGGAGAGGTGGAAATAGGGAACACCAATTTAGACAACTAGAAACCAAAATCATTCTTGAGTTCGATAGCAAGTGGCCTAATGGGTTGAACAACACTGAGGATATGCATAATTTTTTATGAAATTCTACATCAGAATATGAGATGTTATTTTGTATTTGTAGCATAGTGGTATCTGAGGTGATTAATATAAACAAAAGCTTTGTCATTGCCCATGTTTTAATGCAGTAACAGCTAGGAATAATAGTACAAAGCACATAGATGAGACTCTTTAACAACTTTAAAATGTGCATTTTGGAAATGTAATATCTGTCGCCATTTAGAAGGTAATTTCTCCCTAATCTAAACCTTTTTTAAGTATAATGAAAGTTTTTTCGCAAGCAATTTTATAATGTATGTCTTTTAATAGTATTTTTCATGAGCGGAATTTTACTGTTAACAATATTTATAATCGTTTGCATATCTATTATACTGAATTTGGTGCCTTTTGTATACTATATTGCACTTTAAAGTGATATATTTTCCACATCTTGCACCAATTTGCACATCAACATAAAAAAAATTCTTTGCTGCTATTGCACATATGCACTTTACTCTGTTGTCGCACTGGATTCATCCAGCAATGAGTTCTTTTATCAATGACAATTAAGATTTGCTGCTACATCTTATGCATTGAATATGGATTTATCCTGAAATATTTTTCACACATGAGAAATATATATTTATATAGTCATATAAAATCACAACATTAGTGCATATATGTTTTAACCAATATTTATGTCAAATGTGGTGTTTTTTGCTAGCAATGTGAGAATATTCAACTGTAAACTAAGTTGTACATTTGCAAAGGGCTCCACACAAGTCGTTGTACAAAGCGAGTCTTTCTTCCATGATAATTATCATGTGACGCGGAGTGGGGAGAGTGGGCAGACACTAAGCAAACACACATAAAAAATGTAATGGCGATTTGCAAAACCATATGTGATCAAGGGCTCCTGAGGCCCGAAACGCGTCATGCGTGGGTTGTGATCTAAGAATAAACATCTTGCCAGAAGTTCTGCGGGGTCTGAGTCTCCTTCGTCGCCGCCGCCGTGAGGAGGTTGGAAGTAGCTGGAGTTGGAATTCTTAGGAAATCCGCAACATTCTATTTGGAATAACTTTGGCGCCGGTCGACGAATCCTCACGAAATTTTCAAAACTAATGGGGCGCTACGCTCCGCTCCTACCCTGAAAGTCTCGGGGGGATTCGTCAAGCGGGGGCTGAGAAAAAAGGGGGGTCCCAAAACGCGTTTTCCCCATGCATTTTTCCATAGGACCTTTAGACACAGCTACAGCCCGAACGGCTGAACAGAATTACTTGAAATTTGGCAGAGAGGTAGTCCTCAGGTCAAGGATGTGCCTTTTGTAGGTCTGGTGTAAATCTGTTCAGTAGGTCCTGAGAAAATAGCCTTTAAATCAATATATATATCTGTAAGCGCGCTCCGTGCGCTTACCGTAAGCTTACCGTACGCGTACGGTGCCGTGCGCGAGCTCAATTCTGATTGGTGGTTACATGACTGTAAACATTCGAATCGGTCGAAATCAGGAAGTGTCGGCCGCCATTTTCTGTCTCTCGCACTGAGAAACAAAGGTGGGGAACGTGAAACGGGGGCAACGAAGAGAGTTGCAGACCCCCTAGTGTTTGTCAGGGGGTCCAAGAAGGACCCACAAGTACGAAAAATAAATTTAATAATTTTGAAAAAAAATCGCGGGGTACGCGTACGGTAAGCTTACAGTGTGTGCGCATAGTGAAAAACCAGAAAAATAAATTAAAAATAAATACATAACTTAGCATTTAAAAAACCGTACAAATTCACTGAAAAAACCATGGGTTTCACACACGTTATAGTTAGGAATTATCATTTACAAAACCTTGCAAATTCACTTAAAAAACCATAGGTTTCACACATGTTATAGTTAGCTGTACATTTCACTCGTAAAAAAACAATGAAATTCCACGTTATAGTTAGATCAGGTAACTATAACTTGCGCGACCGCAATCCACAATGTGTAATTTCAGATGTCATCATTGATGTCATGAGTGATGTCACTGACCATGTCATGAGTGATGTACTATGTGACGTCATCAGCAGTTTATTTTGGGCGCGCAAGTTATAGTTACCTGATCTAACTATAACGTGGAATTTCATTGGTTTTTTACGAGTGAAATGTACAGCTAACTATAACATGTGTGAAACCTATGGTTTTTTAAGTGAATATATAGATATATATATATATTCACTGAAAAAAACATAGGTTTCAGGGGTGTTATAGTTAGCTGGACTTTTCACTTGTACAAAACCATTGAAATTCCCCCGTTATAGTTAGTTCAGCTAACTATAACTCGCGCGCCCGCAATGCACTGCTGATGACGTCACATATTACATCACTCATGACATGGTCAGTGACATCACTCATGACATCACTGATGACATCTCAAATGACATCACTGATGACATCATCCTTGTGATAGAGTGGCAGACCTCTTCTCACACTAATATAACCTTTGATACACACATTCAAAAATAGAGACTACATTTTTCAAAACAATGGACATACCAATACCAGTTACAACAACCTCTTCAGTAATTCTAAGATCCACATACACATCCACTCATTCACCAACAGTCCTATACAGTCACTCATACATGTACTCACTCATCATATGTACTCATACAACTATACATCCTGTTACACAATGCCACTCATCCATAGAGTTACTCACACACATAGTCACTCATGCTAATAAAGAATCAAACATACATTTACTTGCATATACAGTTATACACACACCACCACACTTACTTCTACGGAAACTTACACATACTTAGTCTTTTAAACAATCACTTATAGAAACACATACTTATTCATACAGGAACTCTTTCAATCTCTCACTCTCACATATACTCACTTATATACACCAATAGTCACATATACTAGTTTAAAACATATGTAGTTACTCATAAAGACACTATTGAGACAGTCATTCACTCACTAACACACCCATGCACACACTCATCCACCCATACAGTCCTGCACACATGCTGTCTTCAACACATACAAACAGTGAGTCACTCATTCATGCAACTATGCACTACGTAATACCCCCCACCGAACCATGCAGACACTCAGACTGATACTCAAAAAACCAACTAATAACCTATATAGACACCCATGTAGCTACTCACCAACCCATGCAGCCACTTATACACAAAGTGAGAGACTGATACAGATATTTACATATTTAAACATTACTCACTAAGCCATGTATTCACTATGATACACTTAGTCAGTTACACAATCAATTTTTCAAAAACAAATCATCCATTTAGACACTTATATACCCATTTTTTCTTCTATCGACCTTGAGATATACATATATAAAACATATTTAATTTTCAGAAAAACACACATTCGCTGGATGATGTCATCAGTGATGTCATCAGTGATGTCATTTGAGATGTCATCAGTGATGTCATGAGTGATGTCACTGACCATGTCATGAGTGATGTAATATGTGACGTCATCAGCAGTGCATTGCGGGCGCGCGAGTTATAGTTAGCTGAACTAACTATAACGGGGGAATTTCAATGGTTTTGTACAAGTGAAAAGTCCAGCTAACTATAACACCCCTGAAACCTATGGTTTTTTCAGTGAATATATATATATATATATATATATATACTCAAAATATCCAAAGTCGCTGGTTGTCCCTCCACTTGTGATGGCGGGCTCGCAGCGAGGTAGTGTACCTCTTCATGCTTTCAGAAATCACCTCCTCATAATTGCCATTTTGCCAGAAGAGACAGAGCAGTCAGCTCTGAAACGCGTCAGACTTTTTTGCTGTGCAATAAAATTATCACGGTCAAAGGAATTGGGCTGCGGCTCATCTCTACGGGCAAAATGGGAATTATGAGGAGGTGATTTCTGAAAAAATAAATATATGTGTGTGTGTGTGTGTATATATATATATATTCACTGAAAAAACCATAGGTTTCACACATGTTATAGTTAGCGGAAATTTTACTGATAAAAAACCAATGAAATTCCCCCGTTATAGTTAGTGCAGGAAACTATAACTCACGTGACCGCAATCCTCTGCTGATGCTAATACTGTATTTAGACACTTATTTGCCCATGTCTTCTTCCATAAATTTTTAGCTATACATATATTACAAATATTTTTTTTTCATAAAGACACATATGTCATCAGCAGAAGATTGCGGTCGCGTGAGTTATAGTTTCCTGCACTAACTATAACGGGGGAATTTCATTGGTTTTTTATCAGTAAAATTTCCGCTAACTATAACATGTGTGAAACCTATGGTTTTTTCAGTGAATTTGCAAGGTTTTTTAAATGCTAATTCCTAACTATAACGTGTGTGAAACCTATGGTTTTTTCAGTGAATTTGTACGGTTTTTTAAATGCTAAGTTACTTTACGCCATTCGTGGCGTGCGCGCCCACTTAACGCAGTTAGTGCCGTGCACGCACGGTGGGCACGCGGTGCGCTACGCGCACCGCGTGCCCACGTTACGCTTGATGGGCCATGTACGCACGATGCGCTTCGCGCACCGTGCGCACATTGAGGACATATTATGCGCTTCCTTGTGATAGGTAATCTGTTGAAATTTTTTGGGGAAATGCTGTGCTCTTATATGCCATGCACAAATGGTGGCCTTCGACCACCATTTGCACACGGGGTGGAGAGAGTGTTTTTTTTTTTTTTTAATAATTTTTTACCGTACGCGTACGGTAAGCGTACGCTAAGCGTAATCGGCGAAATTTTCGAAAAATAAAAAATTACCGTTTTTTGCCTTGGGGATCTTTGAAGACTCAACTAACATGGTTATGTGCATGGGCGCTGTCTAAACAGCCCCTTTATATGTTTTTGGCATTTGTTTATCAGCTCCCCCCTCAGAGTGCGAGAGAGAAAATGGCGGCCGCCGCTTCCTGGTTTCGACCGATTCGAATGTTTACTAAGATCTAAGGGCCAATCAGAATCGCGCTCGCGCACGCCACCGTACGCGTACGGTAAGCGTACCGTAAGCGCACCGTAAGCTGGCTCAGATATATATATTGATTTAAAGGCTATTTTCTCAGAATCTACTGAACAGATTTACACCAAACCTACAAAAGGCACTTCCTTGACCTGAGGACTACCTCTCTGCCAAATTTCAAGTAATTCTGTTCAGCCGTTCGGGCTGTAGCTGTGTCTAAAGGTCCTATGGAAAAATGCATGGGAAAAACGCGTTTTGGGACCCCCCTTTTAACTCAGCCCCCGCTTGACGAATCCCCCCGAGACTTTCAGGGTAGGAGCGGAGCGTAGCGCCCCACCTATTTTGAAAAATTCGCGAGGATTCGTCAACCGGCGCCAAAGTTATTCAAAATAGAATGTTGCGGATTTCCTATGGAAACGTGGTCCTAACTATAACTACCTACTGGCGACCGCCAGTAGGTAATATATATATATATATATATATATATATATATATATATATATATATATATGTTTCCAGAACGGGATCCCACTCGTGCTCTCAAGAACTTCTGACACAGTAGACCAGGCCTTAGTTCATATCCAAGTGGGGGTTTATTCTTTTCATAAACCCACCGTGACGCGTTTCGCCACCGTAGTGGCTTGTTCACACAGTGATTTTCAATAAAGTATGCCAATACATATACTTCCGTATTCGTAGTTCATAAACATTAATTTGTATAGGAGATGTCCTGTGCATTCTAACATGTTAGCGTTATGTATCCTTGTGGAATTATGCTCAAACTCCCCTGGTTAGTGGGTAATACATCGTATTAAAATGCGTCCTATCGTGTAGGTGCTGGACCAGGGGAGTTTGAGCATAATTCCACAAGGATACATAACGCTAACATGTTAGAATGCACAGGACATCTCCTATACAATTTAATGGTTAATGGATTGATGAATATGTACTTGTATACATGAACAAAGTATAAGAGCAGTAGTGCAATGCTATGATGTGATGAGCCGTTACAAGATGGCGCACGAAATGCGGCAACTCGCTGTACAAACTGTGAAGTCCTCTTTCTATGTTTATGAACTACGAATACGGAAGTATATGTATTGGCATACTTTATTGAAAATCACTGTGTGAACAAGCCACTACGGTGGCGAAACGCGTCACGGTGGGTTTATGAAAAGAATAAACCCCCACTTGGATATGAACTAAGGCCTGGTCTACTGTGTCAGAAGTTCTTGAGAGCACGAGTGGGATCCCGTTCTGGAAACATATTGATTTACCGGTTTCTCCACCGGTCTCGCGCCACCCCTCAATGGATTGGGGATGCTAAAGGAGCGACTCGGATTGATTGATTTTCGCATCCCTTCGATCGGCCTTGGGTTTTCTGACTGAAGAGATGATGACTACGCGGAGATGAGCGGGGGCATCTGCTGAAGTACCGCACGCTATCCAAAGAAAACGTGATACACCGTGCAGGTAAGGACACTGCCCCTTCTTTCTCTCTCTGCCTTGTATTTGGGTGTATCGTAGTTGTCTAAAACAGATGTGAGTACTACGAACAGTACACTCCCGGATGTGCAGTAACGAACACTTGAGTTACGGAGGGTTTGACAAAGACACCCTTTACGTGGAACGGAATGCAATCTTAACCATCTGGATTCTATCCTAACCAGAAAGCACACTGTCATGACCCTGAGGCTAGGGGAACTCTGTATCATATAGAGGAGAACATTCTGACACTCATAGTAATACCGGGCATCAAGTTCATAAGGGATTCCTTTGGTTTCCTGGAAAATTAAGGATGGAGGAAGAAAGGGAACGCAGGGAAGCGGCACAAGCATTATTTGCGAGGGCACCAGGAATTGGGAAACAAACACAGATTGTTACATCGAAGGAGAAAACCATTCATGAAACTCTGAAGAAATTCGAAAAGCTACACAAACAAGAAACCTCTAAATGGTGGGAGGCAACATCCCTCCAAGATTATATCGATAAATCCATAGGTACCTCGAGGATTAAGGATTTATATAACCCCCTCGTATGACTCTCCAGACCCCCGGATGTTGGAGGATTGGTCAAACAACTCTGCGACGAGTTCAAGAAATATGCTGGAAATATTGGTGAAGTATGCTTGGTCTGATAGGGAGAAAATCAAACAAGAAATAGAACAGATGAAGGATGTGCTAAGCACGCATGATGACCAAGAAACCATCAAGAAGTTTTTAGACGAAATGAAGAAACGTCTAAAATTAATAGAGGATGATATCAAAAGGAGGACCGAGTTCCCAAAGGAAATCTGAAAATTCTATTTTGAATAACTTTGGCGCCGGTTGACTTATCTTCGTGAAATTTTCAAAACTAATGGGGCGCTCCGCTCAGCTCCTACCCTGAAAGTCTCGGGGTGATTCGTCAAGCGGTGGCTGAGAAAAAAGGGGGGTCCCAAAACGCGTTTTCCCCATGCATTTTCCCATAGGACCTTTAGTCGAAGGTACAGCCCGAACGGCTGAACAGAATTACTTGAAATTTGGCAAAGAGGTAGTCCTCAGATCAGGCATGTGCCTTTTGCATATATGGTGTCAATCTGTTCAGTAGTTCCTGAGAAAATCAAAAGTAAAATCACATATATATCTGGGCGGAGCCTAACCACACAGCTCATCGTGAGATCTGATTGGCTGTCAGCACTTCATCCAAGAAGTGTTGGCAGCCATCTTGGGACCAATATACATGATAGCACCTCATGAAAAAGCATTGCAGTTAATAGAAGGTTTTAAGACTTTAGTTACATTATAAATCATTTGTTGATGGTACCATACTCATTTTAGGAATTGTGGTGTGTTCTAAGGTGATTTTACCATGTGAAAAAGCCTTCTGCTGTGATATCATGAATCATGCTTGAGAGAAAACTATTTTCTCATGCTTTTCCCACAGAGGTTTGGAAGGTGATCTATTAGCTAAACTGAGAGCATATTTTCTGTAAATTCACATTATCTTTCTCAGTCATGTGAGAATGAAGTCTGACATTCTCAGTAAAACATGTACATCCAACAAGGGCAGAGACTGTCAGTTGATTCCTTTGTGTTCTACTGCAGCTTCCCAGAGTGTTCTAAAGAACAACTAGAGCGCTAACAGTCCTACTATGACAAACGTATGGCACACCTGAAGCCATCTTGATTGGAATAAAGTTGTAACACTTAAAACATTTAATTTACAAAGGAACAAAATGAGGGGGTTCATTTTGCCATAGAAATTATGATTAGTGCTGCAGAAAGAAAAATTAGGGCACATTTTGACTTTTCAAATCCTCTTCTATTTCATAAAAAATTTCTGACATGCAGACTGAAACATGCACTTTGAATACCAGCAGCAGACTTCCCTGGTGAGCAGTAGCTTTACTACAGTGATCTAATGAGCATCTAAAGTGCTAACATTCAGAATTTTTTGGCAAATGTGTGACACATCTGAATGCCTTCTTGATGGAACCACAGTAAAAAACTGAAAGTATTTCCTACTGAGGAGACTGCAGTAAATGAGGAAATTAGGAAACTTCATAACAAATAAATCTCCCAAGATGGCCACCAGAGACAAAAGAGCCCAAATGTAGCCCAAATATCACCCAGATGTAGCCCAAGTATAGCCCAATGACAGAATGTCCCAGAGTTTTCTAACGAACAACTAGAGCTCTAACAGTCTTACTTATGACAAAAGTATGGCACACCTGAAGCCATCTTGATTGGAATAAAGTGGTAACACTTAAAACATTTAATTTACAAAGGAACAAAATGAGGGGGTTCATTTTGCCATAAAAACTATGATTAGTTGTGCAGAAAGAAAAATTAGGGCACATTTTGACTTCTCAAATCCTCTTCTATTTCATAAACAAATTCTGACATGCAGACTGAAACATGCACTTTGAATACCAGCAGCAGACTTCCCTGGTGAGCAGCAGTTTTACTACAGTGATCTAATGAGCAACTAGAGTGCTAACATTCAGAATTTATGGCAAATGTGTGACACATCTGAATGTCTTCTTGATGGAACCAAAATAAAAAACTGAAAGTATTCCCACTGAGGAGACTGCAGTAAATGAGGAAATTAGGAAACTTCATAACAAATAAATCTCCCAAGACGGCCACCAGAGACAAAAGAGCCCAAATGTAGCCCAAATATCACCCAGATGTAGCAAAAGTATAGCCCAATGACAGAATGTCCCAGAGTTTTCTTAAGAACAACTAGAGCGCTTACTGTCTTACTTATGACAAAAGTATGGCACACCTGAAGCCATCTTGATTGGAATAAACTGGTAACACTTAAAACATTTAATTAAAAAAGGAACACAATGAGGGGGTTCATTTTGCCATAGAAATTATGATTAGTGCTGAAGAAAGAAAAATTAGGGCACATTTTGAGTGACTTCTCAAATTCTCTTCTATTTCATTAAAAAATTCTGATATGCAGACTGAAACATGTACTTTTAATACCAGCAGCAGACTTCCGTGGTGAACAGTAGCTTTACTACAGTGATCTAATGAGCAACTAGAGTGCTAACATTCAGAATTTATGACAAATGTGTGACATATCTAAATACCTTCTTGATGGAATCAAAATAAAAAACTGAAAGCATTTCCTACTGAGGAGACGGCAGTAAATGAGGAAATTAGGAAACTTCATAACAAATAAATCTCCCAAGATGGCCACCAGAGACAAAAGAGCCCAAATGCAGCACAAATATCACCCAGATGTAGCCCACATGTAGCCCAATGACAGAAGTGTGCAAAACACTTATTTTTTGTGTATTTGCAGTTTTATATAGTGCAGACTTGTCAGGTATTGGAGTGCTTTACATGAGCAACATCACACAAGATCAAATTCATTTTGGTTGTAGACATGGGGAGATTAAGTGATTTGACCAGAATCACAGACTGTTGAGCTGAAGCAGAAACTCCAACCTGGTTCCTCAGTTGCAAAGTCTGCAGCTCTGGAAGTAACACCACATCCTCTCCCCTAGGTGCAACATTTAATCAAGTGGTCAACTGGATAAAAAAACATAAAGATTACAAATAATTTAAAAGTTCTTTGTCGCTATTTGAAAACTAAGAAAATGTGTCCTCATTTTAGTTTTTTAGAGCACTAACCATAATTTTGATGCCAATAAGACCCTCTCATATATGTAATTTCTAAAGGAAATACTCTAGGTATTACAGTTTTGATTACATCAAGATGACGTCAGGCGTTCCACACTTTTGTAATAAATATAGAATGTTCGCAATCTAGTTGTTCATTGGGATACTGTTGAGAGGCAGAGGCCAGGGGCACGGACTCTGATAATTTAAGGCAGGTAGGAGAGTGCAGAGGCAACAATTTTACCACACTGGGCAGGCAGGAAGGGCAGTGGCAGCACAACAGACTATGGAGGGTAGTGGAAAGGGGGGCAGGGGCAACAAACCAACAATACAGGACTGGCAAGAGAGGCTGTGACAATATAATAGACCATTGTGGGCAGAAGGAAGAGGCAGTGGTAGCACAACCCTACATGCCAACAGACCCGTTTCAGCCAGGAAACGTCCAATGTTTTTAAGCTCAAATGGGCTTTATTTGATCTGTCTCCTGTCTACAATCTCCTCTTTTTCAATGTAACTCAAAGGGGAAAATCAATACCACCGTTTTTTTCAAAATCTCCCTCTTAACAAGCGCAATGGCGCTTACTGGACGTACCTAGTGGGCTATTTTGCCCCTAGGGACCCTCAGGATTCAAGGGGACTTAATCTCGCAACTTAAAACGGCCACAGGGCGTGTTTACACAGTGGGGAAGGGAGGGGACGGGGCCTGAGGTGACGTGTGCAAACACGCCCTATGGCGCATTTTAAGTTGGGGTAATAATTCCCCTTCAATCCTGAGGGCCCCTGGGTCTAACTAGCCCACCAGGTGTTTCCAGTAAGCGCCACTAAGCTGCGTTGCAGTGAGGTGGTCCAGGCCGTGCCACTTTTTACACCTCTCTGCAACACAGCTCTGTGGCGCTTACTGGAGGTACCAAGTGGTCTAATTGGACCCTAGGAACCCTCAGGATTCAAGGGGACTTAAACTCCCAACTTAAAACAGCCACAGGGTGTGTTTACACAGTGGGGAAGGGAGGGGACGGGGCCTGAGGTGACGTGTGCAAACACGCTCTGTGGCGGTAGTTTTAATCCCCTGCCCTATTATATACTAGGGGCTTACAGAGGAGGTCATGCTAATCACAGGGGGACCCCAACGCATAGTGTTCCCTAGTGTATGTAGTGTTTTCACTGTATTCTGAGTTTCTTTTAACATAGCACTGGCTCTAGGACTGGTTAGTCAGACTCAGTTACCACCAGTATCCGTCTGAAAAAGTTGAGGGTACAGCATGATTTTGCAACAAGGCTTCTTTCTGCTCTTCTGTTTTTTCTTTCTGCACGTTATCCTTCTTCCTGCACTTTTCTTCGTCTTTGAGGACTTCTGTTGCTTCTTTCTGCATTTCTTTTTTTTCTTTCTGTGCGTTTTTTCTTCTTTCTTCTTATGTCCTATCTCTGTAGGCATAGTTAGAAATTAGCATTTAAAAAACCTTTGAAATTCACTGAAATAACCATAGGTTTCAGGCACGTTATAGTTAGGAATTAGCATTTAAAAAACCTTAAAAATTCACTGAAAAAAACATAGCTTTCAGGGGCGTTATACTTAGCTGGACTTTTCACTCGTACAAAACCATTGAAATTCCCCCGTTATAGTTAGTTCAGCTAACTATAACTCGCACACCCGCAATGCACTGCTGATGACGTCACATATTACATCACTCATGACGTGGTCAGTGACATCACTCATGACATCACTGATGACATCTCAAATGACATCACTGATGACATCACTGATGATATCATCCTTGTGATAGAGTGGCAGACCTCCTCTCCCCTTAATTTAACCTTTGATACACACATTCAAAAATAGAAACTAACATTTTCAAAACAATGGACATACCAATACCAGTTACAACAACCTATTCAGTAATTCTAAGATCCACATACACATCCACTCATTCACCAACAGTCCTATACAGTCACTCATACATGTACTCACTCATCATATGTACTCATACACCTATACATCCTGTTACACAACGCCACTCATCCATAGAGTTACTCACACACATAGTCACTCATGCTAATAAAGAATCAAACATCCATTTACTTGCATATATAGTTATACACACACCACCACACTTACTTTTAAAGAAACTTACACATACTTAGTCTTTTAAACAATCACTTATAGAAACACATACTTATTCATACAGAAACTCTTCCAATCTCTCACTCTCACATATACTCACTTATATACACCAGTAGTCACATATACTAGTTTAAAACATATGTAGTTACTCATAAAGACACTATTGAGACAGGCATTCACTCACTAACACACCCATGCACACACTCATCCACCCATACAGTCCTGCACACATGCTGTCTTCAACACATACAAACAGTGAGTCACTCATTCATGTACCTATGCACTACGTAATACCCCCCACCGAACCATACAGACACTCAGACACTCATACTGATACTCAAAAAACCAACTAATAACCTATATAGACACTCATGTAGCTACTCACCAACCCATGCAGCCACTTATACACAAAGTGAGAGACTGATACAGATATTTACATATTTAAACATTACTCACTAAGCCATGTATTCACTAAGATACACTTATTCAGTCAGTTATACAATAAATTTTTCAAAAACAAATCATCCATTTAGACACTTATATACCCATTTATTCTTCCATCGACCTTGAGATATACATATATAAAACAT
Organism: Triturus cristatus; assembly: GCF_964204655.1. NCBI lineage: Eukaryota > Metazoa > Chordata > Amphibia > Caudata > Salamandridae > Triturus > Triturus cristatus. The sequence continues at coordinate 605,577,033 of NC_140591.1, read as the reverse complement.
ATGTAATTTTCAGAAAAACACACATTCACTGGATGATGTCATCTGTGATGTCATCAGTGATGTCATTTGAGATGTCATCAGTGATGTCATGAGTGATGTCACTGACCATGTCATGAGTGATGTAATATGTGAAGTCATCAGCAGTGCATTGCGGGCGCGCAAGTTATAGTTAGCTGAACTAACTATAACGGGGGAATTTCAATGGTTTTGTACGAGTGAAAAGTCCAGCTAACTATAACGCCCCTGAAACCTATGTTTTTTTCAGTGAATATATATATATATATTACCTACTGGCAGTCACCAGTAGGTAGATATAGTTAGGACCTATTTTCTATAGGAAATTCGCAACATTCTATTTGGAATAACGTTGGCGCCGATTCACGAATCTTCGCGAAATTTTCCAAACTTTTGGCCAGCTCCGGTCCGCTCCTATCCTGAAAATTTCACAGTGATTCATCAAGCAGGGGGCCGTGAAAAAAGGGGGGTCCCAAAACGCGTTTTCCCCATGCATTTTCCCATAGGACCTTTTGCCGCAGCTACAGCCCGAACTGTTGAACGGAATTACACCAAATTTGGCAAAGATGTAGTCCTCAGTTCAGACTCGTGACTTTTGCTTAAATGGTGTAAATCCTTTCAGTAGTTCCTGAGAAAATTAGAGCTAAAAGTACATATAAATCTATGGCCTCGGAGGATCCGCGCACCCTATGCGCACCCAGCGCGCACCCTGCCGTGCACGAGCTGTATTCTAATTGGCTTTCAATACTCCAGATCAGGAAGTGTTGGCAGCCATCTTGTGCCTCGGTAGAACCGAGGCACAAGAAACCTAAAAAACAAAAGTGAAAAACGCAAAAAGGGGGCAGTGTAGAAACACCCTGACCCCCTAGGCCTGCTCAGGGGTCCCACAAGGACCCCCAAGGCCAAAGAGAGAATTAAAAAAAAAAAACCGGCAAGTTTCGCGCACCCAGCACGAATTTCGTCCAAAAAAAAAAATGAAAAATCAGCGCGGGCTCCGGTGCTGAATATGCTACTTTGCTCCTGGGGGCCAAATCCTGGGGGCATAATTAAAAAAAAGTGTGGGGGGGTCCCACACTGCCCAGGTGACCGCCACCCCCAGGGCTCGAAGATAGTATATGCGGGGGGCTCACGGCCCCTCCAGCCCCGGGGACTGCCACCCCCCGGGGCTTCTTCAACATAGGTGGGGGGGCTCTCAGCCCCCCCAACCCCGGGGACTGCCACCCCCTGTGGCTTGAAATAATTTGGGGTGGTGGTTCTCAGGCCCCCCCAGCCCCGGGGACCGCCACCCCTGGGGCAACTTGTCAATGTGGGAAGGGGGCCACACGGCCCCCCTCCTGGAGCCTTGTATAGGCCCTGGGGACCGCCACCCCCCAGGGCCGGCTCCTGCAGTGTCCCGGGGTGCCCACCCCCGGGCCACTGTAGTTTGCAATGACAGGGTGGGAGCCTCGTGGCTCCCGCCCTGTCATTGCAAACTGCTTTGCTTCATTGAAGCCAGAGCAGGGAAACCTGCTCTCGCTTCAATGAAGCAAAGCTGATTGCTTTTCCACATGGGGAGCAGCATGTAAGCTGCTCCCCATGTGGAAAAGCAATGCTGGCTCCCGCAGGACACGGGGAGCCAGCTGGGACCGTGGTGGGATTGGGGACCCCCCCATGGCCCCCAACAGAGGCCAGGCCCCGGGGGATGGAGTCCCCGGGGCCATAAGTGGCCTGGGAGGGGGGCCACGTGGCCCCATTCCACCATTAAAAAATAAAAAATAAATAAGTAAAAAAAACAATGGCCGGCCCCGGAGGATGGGGTACATGGGGCCTTAAAGTGGCCAGAGGAGGGGGGCTATGCAGCCCCCTTCATTAAAAATCAAAACATTTTTAAAAAAAGACCCATGCCCCGGGGATAGGTCCCCGGGGCAAATTATGGCCACGGGAGGGGGGCCACCCGGGCCCCTTCCCGATTTTCTTTTTTATAAATAAAAATTGGGGGCAGGCCCTGGGGGAAGGGGTCCCCAGGGCCAAAAAAATAGAAAACGAAGGGGGTTACACAGCCCCACTTTTAAAAAAAAAGAAGAAAAAAAAAACGGGATCGGGCCAGAGGCCATGCCCCCTCCGTACACCACTCTGCAAACGCGCCTCCTGGCGCGTTTGCAGAGGGGGAACTAATTCCCCTTGAATACTGGGGGTCACTGGGGGCCAACTAGCCCACCAGGAACCTCCAGCATGCACCAGGGGGCTGCATTGCAGAGAGGTGTATTGAAGCCACACCCCTTTTTACACCTCTCTGCAACACAGCTCCGTGGCACTTACTGGAGGTACCTGGTGACCTAGTTGGCCGCCAGGGGACCTCAGGATCCATGGGGACTTAATCCCCCAACTTAAAACGCGCCACATGGTGCGTTTGCACAGTGGTGAAGGTAGGGGGCAGGGCCTGAGGTGATACTGTGCATACACACCCTGTGGTGCATTTTAAGTTGGGGAATTCATCCCTCTTCAATCCAGAGGTCCCCTAGGGGCCAACTAGCCCACCAGGTACCTCCAGTAAGCACCATAGAGCTGCGTTGCAGAGTGTTGTAAAAATGGGCGTGGCCTCTGAACACCTCTCTGCAATGCAGCTCCCTGGCGCATAATGGAGGTACCTGGTGGGCTAGTTGGCCGCCAGGGGACCTCAGGATTTAAGGGGACTCAATCCCCCAACTTAAAACACGTCACGGGGTGCATTTGCACAGTGGTGAAGGTAGGGGGCGGGGCCTGAGGTGATATGCGTGCAAACACGCCCTGTGGCACGTTTTAAGTTGGGAAATTAATTCCTCTTCAATCCAGAGATCCCCTAGGGGCCAACTAGCCCACCAGGTACCTCCAGTAAGAGCCACGGAGCTACGTTGTAGAGTGTTGTAAAAAGGGGCGTGGCCTCTGAACACCTCTCTGCAACGCAGCTTCCTGGCACATACTGGAGGTACCTGGTGGGCTAATTGGCCCCCAGGGGACCGCAGGATTGAAGAGGAATTAATTCCCCAACTTAAAACGCGCCACAGGGCGTGTTTGCACACGTCACCTCAGGTCCCGCCCCTTTCCTTCACCGTTGTACAAATATTCCTCTAAGATCAGCCGAACTACGACTTCCGATTTACTCACCTGTTATCAGGAGAGAACCCAGGGCTGCATCTTTTAGCCCAGCACTGACCCTGAAAAGAAATTCTAAGCGTACTTACCAGTAACTTGTATTTCCTTCCATAGGAATCCATTGTGTGGTTTTCACCAGAACATTTTCTAAGTGTCCATTTTTGAAACGTACAAATATTCCTCTAAAATCAGCCGAACTACGAATTCCGATTTACTCACCTGTTATCAGGAGAGAACCCAGGGCTGCATCTTTTAGCCCAGCACTGACCCTGAAAAGTACTTTTAAGCGTACTTACCAGTAACTTGTATTTCCTTCCACAGGAATCCATTGTGTGGTTTTCAGCAGAAAAGTTTCTACGTGTCTATTTTCACAAACTAAAAATATTCCTAAAAAATCGTCTGTGTGACTTAAACACATTCTTTCAACTGTTTACAGGAGGTTGGCCAGTGCTGGATCCAGGATCCACCACTGAGTAAGAAAAAGTAACGATAACACTACTTACCTGCTAAGTGAATTTTCTGCCATAGAATAACATTGGTGATTCTATGGGAAAAAGTTTCTAAGTGTCAACTTTTAAAATACAATAATAATCCTTAAAAATTAATACTGTAACCAAAGCGCTTTTACTCAACTGTTTACAGGAGATGTCCAAGGACTGAATCTAGGATCCAGTCCTGTGGTTAGAAAAGTAATCCATAAAGTAACTAATTGCATTTAACTAGAAATTCACATTGAGCTCAATGTTGCTTTGTGTTTGAAATTGTGTTGCCCATTGCAACAACTGTAACTACTGTACTTAAAAGTCTGTTGCCTATTTGCCAAGTATTTAAACTAAAGTAATTCATTCTGAGAAAGTAAATTTTGTATTGTAATGTATAATGTAATTATAATGTAATTAAAAAAAATATATCTAAAAATAAATAGTTTAAAAAATGTAGTAAATCAGTATCAAAAAAATCTGTATAACAATTAATACATTGAAAATTGTCATTTTCAAAACCTTTGAAATTCACTGAAAAAAACATAGGTTTTAGCCCAGATATAGTTAGGAATTAGCATTTAAAAAACCTTTGAAATTCTCTGAAAAAAACCATAGGTTTCAGGCCTGATATAGTTAGGAATTAGCATTTAAAAAACCTTAGAAATTCACTGAAAAAACAATAGGTTTTAGGGGTGTTATAGCTTGCTGGACATTTCACTCGAACAAAACCATTGAAATTCCTCCGATATAGTTGGTTGTACTAACTACATCTTGTGCGCCCGCAATCCACTGCTGATGATGTCACATATTACATCATTCATGACATGGTCAGAGACATCACTGATGACATCTCAAATGACATCACTGATGACATCACTGATGTCATCATCCACGTGACAATCAGATACACCTCATCATACACTAGTATAACCTTTCATCACTCACTGTAAAATTCAGAGAGCCAGATTTAAAACCATTGACACACCAATACAAGTTTCTAAACACCCACTCAGTGATTCCAAGATCTATACACACATCTAATCACTTACCTATGGATTCACTCATACATGCTGTCAATGATCAATAGAACACTATCACTTATACACCATTTATCGACATTACACACCAGCACACATCCTAATCACTTATGAAGTCATCCTACTCACTTATGCAAACAATGGATCATACCTACTTTTACTTACCTATACACTTATAAAAACACCACTTCATCTATTCATATAGATAATAAATCATACTTAGTGTGTTATAAAAACATTATTACAAGTATACAGTTATCCATACAGTCACTCATACAATCACTGAGTCATATATATATACTTATTTATATGCAACAACTGACACATACACTGGCTTTTATTTTCCTGGTTTGTTGGACATGTACCATTGAGACATGTATTGGCTCATCACCACACCCATAAAGATACTCACTCACCCAAGCAACTGTTATAACATGTAGTTTTAACTTCATATACCTACTGAATCAACTATTCACACATCTTTGGGCAGTCACACACCCCCCACCGAACCACACACACATTCACTCTCCCATACAAATACTCAGTTAACTAATCAATCAATAATATAGACTTTCACGTAGCTAGTAACCAACTGGTGCAGCAGTTTACACATCAACTTACACAGTGATACAGATATTCACACAGTTTAGTCACTATCCAATATATTTAGTGAGACACTATAAATTAGTCAAGTAAACAGTCAATCACACTGCTATTAAATCCTCCATCCAGATATTTATATTTACATATCCACTCATTCTTCAATGCAAATTGCTATATATATAATACATATTTAAATAACGAACCAAACCACATTCACTGGATGATGTCATCAGTGATGTCATTTGAGATGTCATCAGTGATGTCACTGACCATGTCATGAATGATGTAATATGTGACATCATCAGCAGTGGATTGCGGGCGCGCAAGATGTAGTTAGTACAACTAACTATATCGGAGGAATTTCAATGGTTTTGTTAGAGTGAAATGTCCAGCTAGCTATAACACCCCTAAAACTTATTGTTTTTTCAGTGAATTTCTAAGGCTTTTTAAATGCTAATTCCTAACTATATCAGGCCTGAAACCTATGGTTTTTTCAGTGAATTTCAAAGGTTTTTAAATGCTAATTCCTAACTATATCAGGCCTGAAACCTTTGGTTTTTTCAGTGAATTTCAAAGGTTTTTTAAATGCTAATTCCTAACTATATCAGGCCTGAAACCTATGTTTTTTTTCAGTGAATATATATATATATATGAATTGAGAACAGGGTTTTTTCTACAATGTTTATGATTTTTTTCTCCACTGTTCAAGAATGAATATTTATATAGTGCATTATTTATGATGTACAAGTACAAAAGCTGCGAACAGTAAAAAGGAAATATTATCATGTGAAATATTACTACTGCATAAAAAAAGTCTACTGTTTTGTTTATAATATGAACATATGCATTTCAGTAACTCAAAGCTAATTGCGGAATTTTGGAAAAAGTCATACTAACTTATATTTATGTTCTTTCCTTTTTTAACAGATGAATGACAGCATCTATTGGAGTAAAGTAATGTCGTGATTGCATCTTTCTTTGTAGCACAACAAACGTACTTTGTCAAGGTACACACCAAGGGAAAACCTGATACAGGCACTGAGACATCCGCATATGCCTATACAATCACTAACACACCCAGTCACTCCCCAGTGAAACCACTGGCATGCCTAGTCATTCACCCATACAGTTACAAACACATCCACTCACACCCCCAAACAGTCACCCACATACCCAGTTTGTTACCAATACCCCTATTAACACAGTCAGGCAGTCTCCCATACAGCTAGTGACACACACACTTAGTCTCATACAGTCACAGACACAATCACTCATTCAACTGTGCAGGTACTCACACACATCAAGTCACTCACCCATGCGGTCACTCATTAAGCCACTCAGTCACCTCTACAATCACCAATGCATCCAGTCAGTAACCACTGGTGTGCCTAATCATGCACCCATACTGCTGCTAACACACCCACTCACTCATTCATACAGCCACTCATAGAACCACTCAGTCACCCATAAAAACACTAACCCCCAGGCACTCTTCCATGTAACTTCAGCAACACCCAATCCCTCACCCATACAGTTACAAACACATCCACTCAGTCACCCAAACAGTCACTCATACTCCCACTCAGTCACTTATATATAGCTATTAACGCAGCCAGTCAGTCACCAATAAAGCTAGTGACATACACACTCAGTCTCTCATACAGGCAGTGACACAGGTACTTACTCACCCATATAGGCACTCTCACTCCCAATAACTCACCCATACAGACACTCACCCACCAACTCACTCACCCATACAGTTACTCATACATACACAAAGTCACTCATACCATCACTAACATACCCAGTCACTCTCCCACGTAACCACTGACACACCCAATCTCTCACCAATTAGCAACTAACATACCCACTCACTCACCCAGTCACTCATACACCCAGTTAGTCACCAATGCAGCTACTAACACAGCCAGTCAGTCACCCATACAGCTAGTGACACACATGCTTAGTCTCTCATACAGTCACTAACACAGTTACTCACTCACCTGTACAGGAACTTGAACACACTCACTCACCCATGCTTATACTCACACACCAAGTCAATCACCCATGCAGTCTTTCAAACATCCACACAGTCCCTTATACAATCACTAACATACCCAGTCACTCTCCCTTGTAACCAATGACACACCCAATCACTCACCCATACAGTTACAAACACAGTCACTAACTCCACCAGTTACTCATATGCCCACTCAGTCACCTATACACTCATTCAACCATACAGACACTCACAAACCCATGCGCTCACCCATACAGTCACTCATACATCCACTCAGTCACCTATACAATCACTAACACATCCAGTCACTCTCCTGCGTAACCACTGACACACCCAAGCACTCACCCATATAGCTACTAACATACCCACTCACTCATTCATATAGCCACTCAAACCCAACTAGTCTCCCATACAGTTACTATCACACCCAGTCACTTTCCCATGTAACCACTGACACACCCAGCCACTCACCCATACAGCTACAAACACATCCACTCACTCACCCATACAGCCACTCATACACCCACTCAGTCACCTGTAAAATCATTAACGCACCTAGTCACTGTCCCATGTAACATGTAACAACTGAAACACCCAATCATTCACCCATACAGCCACTTATACATCCACTCAGACACCCACTCACTCACAAATACAACCTCTCATGCACCCACTTACTTACTCATACAAACACAGACACACACATTCACTAACCCATACAGCCACTGACACACCCACTCACTCACCCACACACCCACTCACTCAACCACTAACACATCCACTTAGTCACTCATGCACCCACTCAATCACTAACACAAAAACTATTTACTCATACTCTTTCTTATTAAACACACGTACAGTTTATCTTTTTGAAACAAAGAAATGTGGTTCTAATGAGAATCTTTGTTTTTTGTAATTTTTCAGAATTTGTTTCTTTTTTTGAGTTTTTTAAACATTTTTTGTAAAACAAATTTACAAATAAAAAGGCAATTAGAAAAGGTTTATCTGAAAAAAATGAAAACTGAGAAACAAGTGTCATTCCCCCCCAAAAAAAAAAAATTGTGCGGGTTTGCTGTGCCAAAAAATGTGGCAACAGATTGTTCCCCTATTTTAGAACTTTCTAGCAGTGCAAACAAAAAGTGCCAATTCTTTGGAGTTTTGTGGACTTCTTTGGGAACTGTTGCTGGACCTCAGATGGTAGAGGATCCCCTGGAGCAGTTGGTGTTGCAGTTGAGGTAGATGGATTCCCTGCACTTCCCTTCACTTCTCACGGAGCTTCTGCCCGGACAACAGGTTCATTGAGGGTCCAGCGACATTGCTCAAGTGCACATGGTCCTGACCCCCGACTGAACTCCATGCTGAGTTGTTCGCTACAATCAGGTGTACAACCCGAGAGGAAACACCTCTTGCACATATAAGCACCATAGTGTGTGCTTTACACACAGGGCACTGACAAACTCATAACTACCCCTGTAACACCTCATACATATAAGGTCCTAACGAAAGCCAGTAGAAGAAAAGACCTGGCTGAAACTAGTTGACCGCACAGGACGTCGGAGGCCATAAGCCTACCGTGCACGTCCCACAGCCTTTGTTTTTATCAACTGCTTGGGGCCCACCATTGAAACAGTCTTTGGGACACCCAGGACAGTATTTTAAACCTCACTCAGAGCACACTCACAGCACCCTCATGAACCAAAAAAACCCACTCCGCAGTAATCTGGCGTCGAAGCACACCTGAGGTACACTCGGTACCTCAGGTGGGGCCCAATGATGAAACATGCCACCAACTAGATTGGTGGGTAAGGGCCTTCATAAAAAACCTAATGGTTTTTTTTCCACCCGCAGACATACAAACAATTTAAACCAGAGCTAGTTCTCATTGATTACTAACACATAAACTGGGGAAACGGACTAGCCTCTCTAGTTCTCCTCTCTCTTTTTGATTATAACACAACACGACTTCAGATGATACAGCAGACTTATTATGTTTCATGAATACTTCTTGGACGTACCTCTGGAGAGGGTCTTCTCACATATCGAGCACGTCACATGCTTAGTCACCACTTTCACCTATAGAAAGTTTTCTTTGTGCAGTGGCAGTATCGTAACCAATGAGGTCTATCCAATGCATGTATAAGGGGTATGTCACTATTGGAAGATAAAGTCACCTTCACGGTGAGAAAACACCCCGGGATGACAACTAATGGCTACACATCTATTAGCCCACAACCTTACTTCAGCACAGGATACTCCCAGACCATCAAGGAGAAGTTCCTGAAACATCGATTCGGGAAACTGCCAGTCATCCAGCACCTACCACCATGGCTGAGGGGGCAAATACTTCCACACTGCCGCCTGTGTAATTACGGAGTAGAGGACATGGCTCACCTGATTTGTTCTTGCTCCAGCCTGTCAGGGGAAAGATCCCACCTGTTCAAACTTCAATGCATCTTAACGGGGAAAACACACATGTGCTCTGAAATCCACGCGTAGTTTTTGCTCATGCAAGATGACAAACTATCTGCAAGCGCTTTCAGAGTGAACTGTCAAGGGACTTGAGGTCATGAGGCTTAATGACAGTGGCAACTCTTGCCACAGTTTTTTTATTAGCAAACATTCCTTTATCTGTTTTTATTACTCATTTTAGCTATTCTTGTGAATCATGAACTTTTTATCTCCATTTTTTGTGTACTAGTTTTGATTAACTTTATACAATAAAGCTTACCTACCTAAATCACCACTTTCTTCTCCGTGGGCGGGATGGTAAAAATCTCCCATGCAATCAATTGCCCCTTTGCGGGGGATTCCTCCTCCAAAGAACTGTCTTCATCAAGGTGTGGCTGCTGATCCTCACTGCCAGCAGATGCCATTTTATTTGGAAATAATTTCCCAAAAATAAGCCAAATCGATATTCAAATTTAAAAGAGCAGGAGCTAAAATGTGAACCTCTAATCTCAGCACTGGAAGTCTAAAGAAAAGAAAACTGGATGGGGATATCCTTTCTAAAATAATCAAAAGTGTCTTGTCCAATGAAATTCCTTTCTCCAGTAGTCATGTGATATTTGCAAACACTGATGTATTCAAAATGATGGGTAATAGAATAAAATAGTGTTCAATCATAAAACTACTTAGGAAAATCTCACTTTATATTTTATATTTGTAAACTACTAATCACAAACATTAATTACAATACATGTATGTTGGAAAGTAGATTAGTAGTGGCAGATATGCATATACCACTGACAATAAAACCACTGACATGATATAGTGCTCAGAATAGGTCTTAGAAAATTATTCCCATGCTCAACCCCTTGTAGCTTGGCTGCGAGCAGGCAGGCTTAACTTCAAAGATCGGTATGTAAAGCATTTAAAAACACCAATTCAGTAAATAATTAAGACACAACACACAATAAAAATCCAACACCAATTTATAAAAATAGGAAGTATGTTTATCTTTTAAATGACACCAAAAGGAAAAAGGAATCCACTGAGGGGACCAGAGATATGAATTTTAAAAGATTAGTCACTTTATAGTGCTTACAAACCAGCAGGGCCGCTTTTGGTAATTTTGTTGCCTGTGACAGGGACACATTCACTTTTAGCAATTGTTCTGGAGGATCTCTCACCAGTCTTGTGCAGCCCCCTCCTGCACGCTTGATCCTGTTAGAACTCCTTCCTGAAGTTCTTCTTGCGGGTCCCAAAGTGTCCAACACACAATTCATGGTTCTGGAATCTCCAAGAGGGTCCTTGAAGGTGTGAGACTTCAATTCCCACAATCCACCTGGATACAACCCTTACAATTCCAGTGGTAGTGGTCCAGGTTGAGGATTCTTGGTGGTGATGTTCCAGGTGAACTCTGTTAACCTGTAGCTTACAGGGAGTCCACTCTTTAGTCCGTTCACAGCAAGGTAATCCTCGTGGCTGTAGTTCTAGATTGTGCAGAAGGTGTAATCTTCAGAGTGCCCCAACCCATAGTGTACCCTAGTGTATGCAGGTGTTTTCACTGTATTCTAAATGTGTCTCTTTCAGCATAGCACTGGCCCTGGGTCAGTTACCACCAGTACCAGTCAGCAAAAAGTTGGGGGTGCCCAGGTCACGGGATGACATTCCAACAGTGTATATATGTTTTTCAGACTTTCTAAAAATCCAGCTGATTCTGTGAATATCTGAGGTAGCTTAATATACTATCTAAACTTTTTGCGAAAAATTTGCAAATGTAAAAAAAGAAAATCTTTCTGGGCACATCTCATTCTTGATGCCAGAGAAGATGATATTGCGTTCCTGATGCCCAAGAAAATGCGGACATCTCCACCAAACAAAGAAGCACTTGCTAAGTATAGTTTGGAGAAAGTACCCTTGTTTGGTGGAGATTCCCCTCTTTTGAGTCTTGTTATTTTCTCTACAGCAGGACCCATGTTATCACAGATTTCTGGATGAAGACACATGAGGAACAATGCCATTGCCGAAACACAGAGAAAGTTGCTGGAGACAATTCCTCATGGTCCATTATGCAGCTATAGTGTAGAATACGCACCTGGCATTTACCAAATGAGGTAGCACTTACTGAGCAACCAGCATAAACTACTCTAGCAGGTAGACATTTTGTGCAAAACTGTAGACTCTTGTTGGATAAATGGACAGATGATGTTACTTTCAGGCCCTAATGTTCATTTCACAGAAATTAAACCTCAACAGGAAGCACTTACAAATATAAACATAGCAAGTGACCCAGTTGAAGCTCCACTTCTGTAAAAGACAAATGATTCTAACTTCCTGAGCTTCACAAAGGCAAGGCAAGTGTGTTTTCTTTGCAATTCTACATTGAAAAACAATCTGAAATCCTTGGTAAAGGCAAATGCATTATTTATCTATAAGAGCACAATCTGTAGTAACCGTGACAAATGGGTTCTTTCTTGGGCTCTCATGGTTCTTTCTTTCAATTACTAAAAATATGCAAATGTGTAAAATCACCTGGAGGCATTGTCAGTTTGGCCCTGCCCTGTCCACCTTAGTAGTATGCAACTTACATTTCCATATAGCCACTCACACACTCACAAAAAAACTCACACCCACTCACACATCCATACAGCACTTACACACCCAGTATCTAACCCATTTAGCCACACAAACACCCACTCACAGATCCATGCCATCACTCACAAACCCACTCACAGACCCAAAAAGACACTCACACCCACAAAACCGCTCACACATCCACTCACAGACCCATACAGCCACTCACACACCCACTCTTTGATGTATACAGCTACTCACACACACACACACTGTCAAAGGAAGGTTACAGGTTACAGTTTGGAAATAAAATGTTAAAAAACAAAAATTCACTGAAAACAACTAAGGTTACAGGGAGGTTATAGTTACAAAATAACATTAAAAACATAAAACCTCACTGAGAAAAAACAAAGGTTACAGGGATGTTATAGTTAGGAAATAGAATTAAAATACCCCTAGAAATTCGCTGAAAAAAACAAGGGTTACAGGGACGTTATACTCAGGTTTAGATTTCACTCATACAAACCAGTAAAATTCAGTTGCCTGAGCCAACTATACCTCACTGATACAAAACCAGTAAATTTCAGTTGCCTGAGCCAACTATATCTTATGCCCCTGCAATGTACTGCTTATGACCTTACATATCGACCACAGAGGATATGGTACATACGCTGACTTCGGTTGTCGCATGATTTAAAGACATGGGGCCCAATTCACAAAAGTAATCTGAGACAAAATCCTAACTTTAAGACTTTCGGTATTCACAAAAGGCATTTAGGAGTAGTCAAGTTAGGATTCCTAACTTTACTACTCCTAAACTGAGACAAAATCCTAACTTTACGACTTTCGGTATTCACAAAAGGCATTTAGGAGTAGTAAAGTTAGTCATTGTGAGCTGCTTAGAACGCAGAGTTGAGGATGCTGTTGGCAGGTCTCAGAGGACTATCTTAGACTTTGCGAGGGTGGAAGAAGTAATGACTCCTGAGCATGTCCTGGACTCATGGTTGTATACTTGGATGCTTGCTGCTGCCCTGTGCTTGTGCTTCATCATCGAACAGGCCCATTGATCCCTGATGGCCAAACCTCCACCTGGGGCCGCACCAAGAACCATCATTGACTGCTTCCTGATTTATGCTGACAGAGACATGATACTTCATCTGTTTCGCCTGTCATCTGACTTGAGAGTAAATACTGCAAGAAATTAGTAATTTCCCTTATTATACACTGTGGGTTTGTGGATATGCAGATATACTTTATTTCAACCTTGGGCCCTAAAAGGTATACAATAAAACATACATAAAAACATTTCATTTCATTATAAATACACAGTAATTTTTAAACTGGCGAATATTTCCAATAAGAAGTTCAATATAATGATTCCATATTGTCAAAAAATGTAAGATCATCTAGCGAAAGAGTCACAATCAAATTTCTATTACACTAGTAATATACACCTACTTTTAGCCACTTAATTCAAGTAATAGTATAAAATGAGCAGTTGTATAAAAGGGTCCTATTTAGGACTTTGATTTGCCAGTCTATCAGTGTACTTATGTTTAAAAAAAGTCAATTTGAAAACATTAAAATATTCCGCAGAGCCAAACATTATACATTCCCTTATTACACAATATACAGGTAATTTATTCTGTTAAAATGTTAGGCCCATCTTCTTACGTATGAATCCCACTGCAAATAAATATCTACTAAGATCCAAAAATTATATGCTGTGATGTGTCGCTTTTCAGTACTCTTAGGACTTCCTCTAATTTCCTATAGCTAAGATTCCTGCAAAGTGAGCAAATCCATTTTTTCCTACTCTTATAGTAAACTGTGCAAAAAAAACAAGATGTGTGCTGTATTTTCTGGCAGACCTAAAGAGCAGATTTCTTTCTCAACCATAATATCCGTCTTCCATTTGGAAGTATATGTTCCAATTTGGAGAATGTCACAGAGAAAATTTATGTACAGTATTTTAGCCAAGCAGGGGTGAATTACATCTAGAAAGTCCTCAAAAGCAGGATTTGGCTTGATGGTAAGAAATTGTCATGTCAATCGACCTAAATTGGACTGTTAGTGTAGGTGTTTGCAACATGTTCCCAGTATTTTAGCTTAAGTTGTTTCTTGGAGCTACTTGATAACGTTTGTGGCTCACTCCAATAAGAGGGTGAGCCAAGTTTCACAAACCATGTCTTAACATGGCATACCCATGGAAAGGTTTGGCTTTTGTCTAATTCCAGTATTTCCTTAGACCTTCTCTATAGTGACCCAATTCCTCCGTTATCCATATTCTGATCAAATAAAGAATAGGTCTCAGTGCTATACCATTTTCTATCTGTTTGCTGTTTAAATCATCAAACATATGTATCAGTGGTGCTCCCACTGGGAGGTCCAACAGCCCATTCATTAACTTATTTTCTCAAATGGAGAGTGATTTAACTGTATCTGACCCCCATAACTCAGCCCCATATAGTGCAACTGCCTGAGCCTTGTATTTTATTTTTTAAATTAATTTTATTAACAACAGAGACATATAATTATGTAACATTGTACATAGCATATAATATCCCATACTGACAAGCATTGTTGGAGTCACATGATAGACTATTGTCCATTAACACATTCCTGTGCTTATCTAGAAACACGAAAAACAGATCAGCACTTTGTAAGATTATACATCACCGACAGTGTTTACTATCACATATTAGACCACATATACAATCCACATCTACAGTTTAAGGGTCAGTGCCCCAAGGGTATCCCTTCGCTGAACACTTCCTCCCCATCAATTTGAAATGCCATGCTCATCTTGCTCATAGTGGTGGAGGGTCAACTCTCTCAATCTCATTATCTTTGGTGATCAAATAGGTTTGGTACAGTTCCCAAAAATTTTGGGGGCAGTTACGAGGGGTGAGCAGTTCACTATAGTACTCCGTTTGTGTGCTGTAATAAACCATGTCTCTGGACCAGCATGCTACAGTGGTTGGGCCTCGGGACCAGCATATCGCTACTCTATGTCTAGTTAACACCATATCCCCATAGCTCCATATCAACCAACCGTTGTATCGCTTTAGGCAAGTGTTTGGAACACCCCAACAGAGCTAGCTTAGAGTCAGGTGTTAACGTCATTGCAATAATGTCCCCCAGTGTTTTAAAAATTAGGCCCCAAAATGTGGCAATCCTCGGGCATAACCAGGCTAGGTGGAAAATTTCTGCCGTTGCTGCACAGCAGCGGTCACATTCTGCTGTCTCCCTTAGACCATACCTGCAAAGCCTTTCTGGGGTGTAATAAACCCTATTCAGAAATTTAAAATGAACCAGCCTATGGCGCCAGTTTAGCGATATACGTTTCGTGCTCTCACAACAGTATCTCCACGTTTTGTCATTTATGACCACGCCCAGATCTGTTTGCCAAGCTAGTCTGGCCTTAGTGTAGTGATTCTCCCGGTACCCTTGAGCCATTTTATGAATATTGGATACTATATGCACTGGAGAGTCAGTTTTTATCATATATGTAAGAGGAGTCACATCAGGTGGTTCTGCTAAGTCGCTACCCAGTATGTCCTTCAGCGCTAACCTAGTCAAGTGAAACTGGAAGCGTGTGAGTATTGTGACAAACTGTCCCGTCGTCTCCACCTCATCAATGATTTTCGCGATACCCTCCGTAAATATATTCCCTATTGTCGCAATATTTAGTGATTTCAAGGCCGCAGTCACACCTCTGTCTTTACAATGTCGCAGCCAGAGGCACTATTCTAGTGGCATCAGTGGGGAATATAAAATAGCTCCTGCCTGTAATTTCTGAAGGTGTTGTTAAGCATGTACCCTAGCGTTAATGGAATCTAGTATACCAGTCCTATGGTCAGGTGGGTTAAACAAGAGAGCTGGCAGTGGGAGGGGTGTCGCCACCACCCTCTCAATCTGAATATGAGGAGTACCCATTGGGCCGAGTATCCAATAGTGAGCGTGAGCTCCTTGGGCAGCTCTGTAATACAGATTAAGATCCGGGGCACCTAGTCCGCCCATGTGATATGGAAGTGTGAGTATATCCCACTTAACTCGAGCATGCTTCTCAGCCCAGGCCAGCCGAACCAGGAGAGATGTAATAGTCCTGAAGAAAGAGCAGTAGCCTGCGTGAGTGGGAATATGATCGATTTGCTCCAATTGACCTTAAGGCCTGACAACGCTCCAAATCTAATAGTTTCGCGGAGCACGGCGGACAAATTATGGTCAGGATCCCTAACATATAGCAATGTGTCATCAGCATACGTGGAGATTATCAGGTTGTAACCCGGGAAACGTATGCCCCTATGGCTATGGTACTCATGAAGAGCGCAGGCAAGCAGTTCCACTACCAGAGCGTATAGCAGTGGGGAGAACGGGCACCCCTGAAGAGTGCCTCGAGTGATTTGAATCGAGTCCGTGACCATGTTACCTATTTTAATTCTAGCCGTGGGAGAATTATATAGCACTCCTATCATTTGTATAAAAATACCCCCCAATCCAAATCTATTCAATACTTGTTTCATAAACGACCATTCCACCGAGTCAAACGCTTTTTCCATATCAAGAAACATTGCTCCTGCTTGTATATCCTGTCTAGCATGCTGAATTGCCCCAAACACCGTTCTCAAGTTATATGTCTAATTCTGGCTGGGGACGAATCCTGCTTGCTCAGGCCCAACTAGGGTCGGAATCATAGGAGCCAGACGGTTCGCCAGTATTTTGGCATATATCTTTGTATCAACAGTTAGGAGCGATAGTGGGCGATAGGATGAACATGCAGTCGGCGGTTTGTCTGGTTTCAATATTGTAACGATCAACGCTTCTCTCATCGAAGGCGGCATCGTTCCGCTTTCATTCATCTCCTCAAATAACGTTGCCAAGTGTGGTGTGAGAAGATCTCTAAACACCTTGTAAAAGGAGACCGTCAGGCCGTCTACGCCTGGCGCACTACCAGACTGCCTCCCCGCAAGTGCTGCTGATATCTCTTCTGTCTCTAGCGGGTGCATTCGATATTCCCTGTGCTCATTCGTTAACCAGGGCAATTGTATGTGTGCCAGATAGTCTAGGATTTCGGATTAATTCCCCTCACTTTCTGAGTTATATAAAGACATGTAATATATTTTTGAATCTGTCGGCTTTCACCTTAGGTTCCACCAGGGTTTCCCTCTCCACGTCTTTAAGTTCCACAACACCAGTCGCCTCTCTGCGTTTCTTAAGCAGGGAGGCTAAGAGCGAGCCCGGTCTCTCTCCCTCCTCATAGGCGCGGGCTGTCGCATATTCACCTAAGTGTTTGGTTTCGGAGTCGGCAGCATCATGGTACTCTTTTAGCAGTGTTTGAAATTCCTCCTTCACTGTATCGTCTGTGCTGGAAAGAAATCGTTGTTCAAGAGTGTGCAACCGACTCTCCAAATCCGAAAGTCGAGTTCGGAGGGCTTCGAAAGTGTCCCATACCATCAAAAATGTGTCCCCTGTCCCTAAGTTGATCTCAAAAAAGGGTTCAATGGCTTCCGCCAGCTCAGCCTTAACCCCTTCAGTGCCCATGACGAGCTGGACTCGTCATGGGCTGCGGTGGCGCTGTGCCCATGACGAGTCCAGCTCGTCATGAACTCCGCCCGCTAATGCAAGGCGCGGCACTGGGCGGGGAAAGGGGCGGGCATGCAAGGGGTTAAAAACAGCATCTAGCTGCTCCTCTCTCATTTCAGGCTGTGTCCCAGAATCCCTTCAACTAGGTCAAATCACACAGATACTCAAGAAACCAGGGGCCGACCCCAACAATCTGAACAACCTCAGACCTATCTCCAACCTCCCGTTCCTTGCAAAAGCATTGGAGAAATGCATTCTCCACCAACTCAACAAACACATTGATGAGTTCAACCTACTCGACACCTTTCAATCAGAATTCAGGAAAGGGTGTAGCACTGAAACAGCTATGCTCAACTTCTCTGACGATATTCACAGGGCCTTAGATGAAGGTGAAGCCTGTCTACTCATCCTTATTGACCTATCTGCGGCATTCGACACAGTAAATCATCCAGCTCTGCTGGAGACCTTGAGGAGGCGCTCTCACATTAATGGCACAGTAGTAAAATGGTTCACCTCCTTCCTTCAGCACCGCTCGCAACAAATTAAAATCACACTTGGGGTCCCGCAAGGCTCGATCCTCTCACCCTCCCTCTTCAATCTCTTCATGGAGCCCCTCACAATCATCTTGAAAAAAGCAGGAGTGAATTACCACCTTTACGCAGACGACACCCAGATCTATTACAAAATCAAATCACCCAGCGACATCCGACACCTCAATGTCACTCTAACCGAGATCCAAACTTGGTTCAACGCTAACCACTTAAAGCTCAACCCAGATGAAACGGAATTGATTCTATTCTCTCCCAAAAGTAACCACCGTCCAATTCAAGAGTGGCTCAAGAATCTGGATGCCCTAAACTGCCCCCTCATCCTATCCGACTCAGTTAAGTCGCTAGGCATTACCCTTGACAAGAACTTATCAATGGAGGCCCACATCAAGAACTCTGCAAAAGGTGCGCTTTTCTCACTAAAACACCTAAAGAAATTGACACCTTTTCTTCCCCATGATGATCTCAACACAATAGTTCAATCCCTAGTTCTCTCTAAAATTGACTATGGGAACGCCATCCTAACAGGGACTCCAAAAGCTCACCTAGCCCCGCTAAGGGCAGTGCTGAACATGGCCGCTCGACTGATATCTGGGGTAAAAAGAGTTGAACACATCACACCAGCTCGCAACTCCCTCAACTGGCTTCCCATGGAAGGGAGGTGTATTTACAAACTGGCCTGTATCACACACAAAACCCTTCACTCTCTGTCCCCCAACTACCTAAACAACAAACTGGTAAAAGCAGGAAAATCCAGAACTCTGAGAAGCTCCAACTCATTCCTTCTTATCCCACCGAAACTGAAAAAGAAAACCACTCAGTTCCGATCATTTTCTGGCAATGCTCCTAGGATGTGGAATGCTCTCCCTAGAGACCTCAGATGCAACCCCTCCTTCTCCTGTTTCAAAAGGGACCTGAAACTCCATCTCCTCAACAAAATACTTGCCGGTCCAACTTCAATGAACCTAGACTTCAATATCCGAGTTGACTTCTCTCCCACTTGACATTCAAGTACAGTTGGTAACCGGACTGTGTTAGCCACCTTCGTTTGCTTTCTCTCCCTCCCCTGCACTGTTTATCTATTTTTCATGTTGTATTTTCATCTCTGTTTTGCTTCCTTACCGCCTTCCTACTGTGTAATGGAATTTTCTTCTGTCTGTACTGTGTGTATGTAAAGCGCTCTGATACCCACGGGTCAAGCTAGCGCTATATAAAACTTTTTAAATAAAATAAATAAATAAAATAAATAAATAGCAGCGAGCATGGGGGGAACCGCCAGGTGAAAGGGGGAATATGTGTGTGAGGGCTGTTCATAACCAGCAACACTGGTGAGTGGTCAAAGAGGGTGCGCGGGAACACAACACAGTCCCGGATCTGAGTATACATTGCAACAGTAGCTAGCCAGTAATCAATCCTAGTGTGTAGATCATGGTATGGGGAGTAGTGGGTGTACCCTCTCCTACCCCCCGATCTCGTTCTCCACACATCGCACAAATCGAGTTGCGTCAACTTGTCTAAGATAGACCGAGCCGGGGCCGAAGGACGGCGGTCCGTACCTCCCGATCGGTCTAAATTCAGGTCAACGACACCGTTAAAGTCTCCACCCCAGAGTTTTGGGCAATTCCCATAGCCGCGCATCTTCTCCGAAAGGTCTATATAAAATTTTGGGTTATCGTAATTCGGGCCGTATATATTGACCAGAACCAAATCAATTCCCTTCCCACTGCAGCGCGTGATAGCAAACCTCCCCTCAGGATCCGAGTCTAGGGCCTCTAGTTTTAATTCAGATTTTGGATTTGCCCAAGTACTCACTCCTCTAGCGTGAGTCGTGAAGCCAGCAACATGTACATTGCCCTGCAATCTCCTGGTGTGTAGCATTCTGCTGTTAAGGGGTAAGTGCGATTCCTGCAAAAATGTTGTGTCTGGTGAGATAAGCTATGACCTTCCTCAGTTTCCTGAAATTTTTGAGGCCACGTAAGTTTCCAAGTAAAAAAGTTTATCTTACTAGCGTGTGTCCGTGTCATGGTCAGTCATAGGGCCGTTCTCTGCAAAGCGTATGTGCTCTCGAGTGACTCTGATATTTTGCTTTGTGGGGTAAGCAATGCATTGTAAATTCAGGAAACACCCCAATGCCTAGTCAGTCAGTCTTGATCATCCAGGCTGCCTCCTGTCGCACCCTCCTGTTCCAGCGAATCTTTGTTGCACACACTGTCCCTTACCCATACTTTCAAGGCTTTCTGCAGCACCTTAGGGTCCGTGAAGATCCGAGAGCGCCCCTTTCTCTGCACGCGCATTCGCATCTGGTACAACATGGCGTAGGCCAGATTTTGTTCCTGTAGTTGTCACTTCAGTGAAGCAAATTGCGTACGTGCCTCCTGCACACGGAGTGTAAAATCTGGGTAAAGCGAAATGGCTGAACCTTCATGGTGTAGGGTTTGCTTTTCCCTGGTCGCTTTCAGCGCCGCGTCCCTGTCACTGTAGTTCAGCAGTTTGGCTATATTAGGCCTCGGGGCTGCTCCAGGCGGTGGTCTCGGGCCTAATGATCCGTGTGCATGTTCCACAACGAACATTGAGGAGAAGGTTTTCCTCCCCAGCAATGCCACCAATAGCTCCCCCACGTAGAGTTCCATATTCCCCACGTTGGTGGTTTCAGGAAGGCCTGTAATGCGGATGTTACTCCGCCGGGACCGGGCTTCTAGATCCTCTGCCCTGTCCTGCAGGGTTTGCAACAATTTCCTCATCTGTTTATGCTCAGAATCCAACTCTGTGTGCGGCTCCTCCATCTCTGTGACACGTCTCTCCGTCATATCGAGGCATTCCGCCTGTTTGTCCATACGCTCAGTCATGTGATCCATGCGATACGCCAAAGAATCGATCTTGTGGTAGACAAGCTCTTTTGCATTGCAGACAATATGTTGCACAGATCTCCCTCAAGAGGTTCCGAACCATCAGCATGGGTGGTCATGCTCTCCTCCAGGGTTGACTCCCTGAATCTGGATTTCCTTTGTTCGAAATGCAGCTCAAGCTGCGTTCTGTCTACTTTCCATATAGTTTCTTGACTGGGCAAGTCTTAGACTGTATGACAGCAAGTGATGTATAACACTAGCCCTGCTTACCTTCTCTGGCAGCGCATTTTGCTCTTCCGTTGTAACAGGTAGCTGCAACAGCTCTTTCACCTCTGAGCTTGAGGTACACTAGGCAGTGCAGTCTTGGACCCGCACAGCAATGCGTCGTCACACCACTATGCACTTGGCGGATCGAGTCCGTCGGGATGTCAGATTATGTGCGCAGGTGAAGCCCGTTTCTAACCAAACGTATATGTAGTTTGAGCGTCCGGTTGTTTGCAGCTGCTCTAGCTGGGTTGCAGTACGTTTTCAGAGGTTTGCTGGAGTGAGACTCGCCTGGTGGATGCCCTCAGCCACAGTAGCTCCTCAGAGCTCAATTAAGCAAGTATTTTGTCTGAGCGCACCGAGCGCACAGAACCGCTGCTCCTGCTCTTTTCCATTTGTGGCTGCAGGCCGTGCCGTGCTTTGGCCTTCAAAATGGCCGCGCCAGTCCTAACTCCAATATTCTGGCCAGTGCGTGCAACTACTGCTGCCTCAGTACTGCAGGTCCCCTTAGCCTCCATGCAGCAGTTGGTTTTTCAGCTCTGCCGGCCAGGGCAGCGTAGAAGGTTGCACTCAATCGCATTCGCCAGTGTCAGGAAAGCCGGATGAGCGTCCAGCAGTCTTGTGGGCTGGCAGCTTTCACCAGCTCTCTCCCGGCCTGCGTTCTAATTATGTAGATGCGCCGGTCTCAGTGTCGTTGCTCCCTGCCTCAGCGTCGTTGTGCTGTAGTGGCACTCTCGCTCTGTCTCCACACTCCACAAGCAGCTCGATGTGCAGGTATCTCACTCCGGGGGCAGTATCAGCAGAGATTTAGGCTGAATCGTCGGTCCAGATGCAGGATAAATTACGGATCGATCGATGGTTAGACGGAGCTCTCACATTATGCAGCCATCTTGAGTGCAGGCAAGCTCCGCTCCCCACCTGAGCCTTGTATTTATAAACCTCCAAGGCCGGAGTTATTGTTTTTGTAGTGGACTTATTATATTTATTCAAAATTGGCGTCAAGCTCTGGGTAAGGACCATCTTTGCATGGGTTATTTGAGTCTCCCGTGATAATATCGGGCCCGATTCACAAAAATAATCTGAGACAAAATCCTAACTTTACGACTTTCGGTAGTCACAAAGTGCATTTAGGAGTAGTAAAGTTAGGAATCCTAACTTTACTACTCCTAAATGCACTTTGTGAATACTGAATGTCATAAAGTTAGGATTTTGTCTCAGATTACTGTTGTGAATCGGGCCTCTAGAGTCTAATGTTACACCCAGATACTTAAAGTTGGATATGTGCTCCAGTTTTTGTTCCTTCACTGTGATATTGTTCCTAAAGAACCTATGAGGTTTTACTATCATGTATTTGGTCTAATTTGTCTTTATTTCCAGTCCTTTTCAGTGCAATAAGTGTGAAAAATATAAAGTACGTTTTGAATTCCCCTTGGTGTCAGTAATATCAAGATGGGATAATCTGTGAAAAGCAATGCGGGAACCAAGATCCTGCAGAGCTCTGGGGAATCGGGCTTGCATTGTTTTAAATGATAAACAACATAATTAATATAGGGGGAGAACAAAGTAGGTGGTAACACGCACCCCTGCCTAACTCCTCTGCTAATTGATATTTGTTCTGTGAGGTTACCATATTTGCCCCAAACGACTTTAGCAAAGTTGTTTTGATGCAACCTAATTATCTGAGTCAGGAGTTCATCTGGAAGACTTTGATTCTTTAGTGTCTGATTCTTTAGTGTCTTCCATAAAAGCCCCTTGGGACATAATCACATGCCGCCTTTAAGTCTTTAAATGCTACTGTAAGCATGGCCTCTCTGTATATTAATGTACTTCCATGGGATGCACACAATCCTGTACAACTGGTCGATGGTACTAGTGCAGGTCCTAAACTCTGCCTGAAAGCGTGTAAGAATATCATTATTATAAATCCAATTTTCAGTCTATTCAGGATTTGACGTCCGTAAGTGTTTTGCATCACATCTATTAATCTTATTGGCTGTAGTTCCCCGGTTTGCACTTATTGGCTTTTTTTATGAATAGGTCCTATTTCTCCCCCATTCCATGTCAGTGGATTTGGTCCACCCGATGCTACTCCATTGCTTATCAGCTTTACATAGGGAACTTGCACTTCTTTCTCGTATTTCGAGAGGTCACCAGGGATTCTATCTAACCCAGGAGCTTTTCCCAACTTTATAGCGCCTATGGCCCACTCGGTTTCTGCTAAACTAAAATGGAGTACCAGTTCCTCCCTCTCATTAGGTCTCGCCTAGCATTGCAGCGCGAATGCGCTGCCATCGCTTTACGAGGCATGCAGTATATACTGTAGTGTGGAAGCTTCGTGGAAGCTCTGCCCACTCTCTGCCCGTTGGCTTTTGTCTGAAATGCTGCCTTCTGATTGGTTTGAGACTTGTTAGTGCCTCCTCATTCATCGTTTGTATCCTTCCACGGCTATTGGCCCCTTGACTACTGACCCTATTTTTTTTTAGATCTCGCATAGCATTACAGCGCGAATGCGCTTCCATCGCTTTGCGAGACATGCAGTATATACTGTAGTGTGGAAGCTCCGCCCACTCTCTACCCATTGACTTTTGTCTTAAATGATGCCTTCTGATTGGTTTGAGGCTTGTTAGTCCCTCCTCATTCATCATTTGTATCCTTCCACGGCTATTGGCCCCTTTACTCCTAACACTATTTTCTTCCATGTCTCTCCACCCCACTACCCCCTCCCTCAGTCTGTGACTTCTCACCCTTCCCTGCCCCCCCCCCACTCCCGTTCGTGTTTTCTTGCCTGCCGGCACTTCCGTTTTCATCTTTATTTTTGCCACCTTGAAATATGCGAGTTCAGGATGCGTGCTGTACAAAAACTTCTTGTGTTTAATTAACTAGATTTTAATGTTACTCTAAATATAATAAGACTCTAGGCAACATTTGGGGTTTGCATGGCAACTGACACCTCTTAGTTCACAAACGGCATTGTTGTCGGGCGGGAGGAGCGGCAGTGTTTTAACTCATGCTTATAACGAGCACTTTTAATAACTTCCTCTCAATTCAGTGCTATAATCTTGTGTACTGAGGTGACGCGCTAAAGAAATGCACTTTTTTGAATTCTGAAGAGACATTATCGCGCATTTACATCATGTTTACTGTATGATTAACACGCCGATCATTTTCACGGCTCGCCCACTGGCTAGTATACGCTTGGCTCGTCTGCGGCTGGCTCTACCTGTTACTTAATATATTGGCTCGCGCACCTCTAACAAAGAGCGATGAATGGATACATGACAATGGTAGAAAAATAGACTGGTGCCGACAAAGTCAGTCTCCATTGCCTCACGCCAGAATCATCACTTTCAATAACCTGGAAATCTGCCGGCAACTCCAGCATGCCCCAACCTCATCCCCCTCCCCTATTCTTAGCAGAAGCGGCAGATTGTGAGCTGTGCCCTGCTGGTGCAGAGGAGCACGGCAGAGTCTGTAGAAGCGCTGGGATCCCTAGCCTCTCCGGGCGGGCACCTAAGCCTTCCCGGTGCCTTCACACTGAATACATTTTGTTCTGTGCTTTAGTCACCCCTCTGTGAGCACTGTCTGGTAGATGAAGCTCTGTGTTAATAAACACATTCAGAGAGGTGGTTGTGTACAAACAAACAACAGCCACAATACCGTACGTTTTGAACGTGTAGTTAAATACCTGCTCATCGAGTACCTCATTGGCTGATCATTCCATGGCACTACCAAAATTACATTTGGACACATTTGCTCAACTATAAAACACTCCCTTCTATGGGTCATTTAAAAACTTGGGGTTTTGGGGATAGGTAACCTACTTTGGATGCTGTCTAAAAGAGTAAATACAAAAATGAATGTAAAGAAACTAGGCAACCAGTACTGTCGAAAACACTGTGAAAACTGACACGCATTCTGGCATTTTGTTTAGTTAATGTCGATTTTCTCATAGATGCAAGTAAAGTACTCTTAATATCTTAATGAAATCTGCACACTTTTAACTAATAGCACCGGGTGACCGTTGACAACTAGGCAATGAATACATTTTCATGTACCCTCGAAGTCCCCCTGCCCCTTTCCCCCTTGGCGAACTTTATTGCCCCTCAGTGTTTGGTGGATAACCAAGACACAGGAGAGTGAGTCAAATAGTCTAGAAAATGAAAGAGAAGCCTGGATTCGGATTCACATGCTCCTATCCTGATCGCGTTGGTTAGTCTGTAAGCACTACTTTTATTAATGAGTTTCGCATTAGTAAAGCCCGACAGTGTGCATGTGTGGCAACACTTCACCCATGAGGTACGTGCCAAGCAATTGTTGACACAATCCACACTTTGCGTCTTTTTCAATATATTTATTACGAAGTGCAGGACTTTCCAAGGGATTTTGCACACTACATACATTCATTCTAAAAATAAAACGTGTAGGTAAAAAACATTGGCATTTACAATGTCAATAGCTCTTACTCACAAATGCGAGACCTATTTGCATTGCAAATGCTTGTTTTTCTCTGTCCTTACAATTCTCTGCTATTCATATTCGAGATGCTCAGGAGCAGAATAGAGTTTGGTGAAATGTCGGTTCCAGGTATCAGGATCCACATGGTGCCCTGTCCAAAAAGCTATGTCCCTACTTCCATGTGCGATTACTTTCCAGAAGAAAGTAGAATCCTTTGACTTAGCTGCTTTGAGTAAATCACACCAATTTATATCCTTCCAGGTTTTTTCCGCATTTAACAGTGCCTTTTGTGATTGGCCCTAGCCTCCTTTATCGCTAATTGATTCCCCTTTCAGGCTACAGAGTAAGGACTTTTTTGCTTCTTTACATTTGACTGTATGCCATGGGATACATGAGTTTTCCCTCCTTGCTCCTTGCCTTGTTTTACTAGGGGGGCTCTTGTTAATGATAATCTTAGTTCTTAGGTTAAAGTGTGGTGGGTGGCAACGTCCAAAATTCCCATGTTATTACTCAACATACTTCTCCAACACCTCAGAGAACGTATTATAGATATCAGTCATGCTCTCTGTACTGTTCACAATGCAGTGCCATTTGAGTGTTCTACAGTTATCCCCTATCACAGGTAAATTCAAAGCGGGGTGTGCAACAGTTATCCATTCATGAGTATTACACTCTATCCATTCTAGGCATAGAGGGTAGTGGTTGCTATCATCTCTTTCCATAGCTATTCTAAATGTAGTAATCTTATATCATGTTGTTATACTATGCAGTATATAGTCGAGTCTAGAGTGAGCGGTGCCCCTTTTAACTGTATATAACGGGGAGATTATTTTTATTGCCATTATTTATCCTTCCATTACATGCTCTTAAACGACGCCCAATTGTAAAATGTACTATTTGCATGGCTGCTATGGGGCGTGGTGCATGGTAACCTGCTTACACTAAGGGACACCCATAGCCGTGTCATCTTCCTGGAGAATCGAGTCCAAGCCTATTAATGGCTCAAAATCTCCTCCTTTAATATTGTTTCACTAGGATCTATACTCTTGAGGCTGGTATCCAGATAATTATTGATCTGTGATTCAATGTTATTTCTCTAAGGGCTTATATACATGTTAGACAAATGTAATGGCTTTTCATTATTCAGAGTTATGTTGATTCCAAGTATATCTGGTGAATCAATTTGATAAATATTCATTTTTAAATTTAAGGCAATTTTTACCCCCATAATCAAACCTCCTAATGATCTACTATTCCGGGAAAGAATTGCATTTTTATAGAATGTTTAATACCCTTGTTTATATGGTGGCTCTAGCAGCCATGTCTCTAAGTCCTGCAACATTCCATGAGATCATTGTTAGATTATCCTGGTCCATTATACTAGGAGTGTTCGAGATGTTTACAGGTTGTTTCCGCCTTGTCTCAGTATTTGCAGGGTTGTTTTACCCCACCCCCCCCATTTATGTCCGCTTATGTTTCTTGATACTCTGTTCCATTTGTATATCCTAGTCGTGCTATCCCTACATTCTGATTCTGTTCTGAAAGTAAGTATGTGCATCCTTATTCGAATATTCTGTGAGGCATCAGTCACCTCCTTCTTCAAGATTCTGGGTATTTTGAGAATTATCAAAGGATGGCTTGTGAAGCTTGTACCTTATAGTTGTTTTTGATATTAAATCTATTTTCAGGTCCATAGCAATTAACCAGTCTACAATCTTTTTATCTACAACTGTCAGGTAGATAATATCATGATTCATCCCCCATTCTGCCCTCACTATATCTGAGCGTACTACCGACAGACATTGTCGGTTGTGGCTGATCGAATGAGTAACCATGCTTTTAAGAGATTCACCATCCTCTTTATTACGTTTATCCAGCTTTGAAACATTAATTAAGCAAATTCTATGTTCTCTGGATAACTTTGGCATTTCCCCTACTTTGTGGTTGTCTCTTATGTTAGAATCTTTCCTCCATTGGGACAGGTAAGGCGGTGTATACATATTGTCTGTCGGTTAGTGATATAGTGCTGGGTGGCGGTGAATTCTAGTGGGTGGCTGGAATCGTCCTACTGGTGGTATACAAGGGTCCTCTATGTTTGGCCCTCTTGCTGATCTATCTATTTTATGAATGTTCTCAATAACACGCTTCCTACGCCAAATGGGTAGCTCAGTGGGTTTGGGGTCCGCTTGTGCTATGGTCGGCAAAAGTCTCTCTTGCACCGATTGAGATTTTAGAATTGGCTGTTTAAAGATCTGGTTGCTAATTTCTGTTTTTTACAGTCCTTTACTTCAATTGTCAGCATTGTTATTAGTTCTTTTAGACCCAACACTTCATTTGTTAAGGCATTTATTTTTATTGAAAGTTTATTTACTTCATTGAATCTACATCTACAATGATTAGTTACTGGAAATTGTGTTGACTCTCCTATTTGTGCTTCCTTAGATATTATAGGGGTTGATTTAAACAACCAAAGCTGTTTGGGCTTTGCTCTGATGTTCTTAGATCTGTTTCTTCATCGGATAGCGATGCAAATCTATCCGTTCAAGTAATTACCATTACCCCACCCCTGTTCTTCCCCTTTTTCTGGGCTGGGCTGCAGTGTATATCTTTTGCAAAATGCTGGTGTACCTGGTGTGTCACTATTACGTTTGCATCAAAGGTGTCTGAGATCTGAATACATGGTTCCCCATCATGTTTGTACAGGTTAGTTGCCCAGTTCCCCTTCTGTTTTGCCCTTTCTTTCGTAGTATAATGGGAGGTTATTTTCTCCTTCTGTGTTCTAGCATGTTTTACCTTGACCCCACCATAGATTCGACCTCCTTTTTTAAATCATCTATTTCCGCCATTGTGCAATTTTCCCCCACATTTCTCATTATCTTTGATGTTTTACTAGAGGGGTCTCTATTGCCTTTCTTTTTCCCATTATTATTCAGCATAACACCCTGGCACAAGGAGCAACATTCTATCTTATAGCTTAAGCAATGGAGTAATTGAAAGCACCGTTGACGGATTTTTAGACACCAGGGTACACGGTCCAGTGACAGATAATAATGCAGAACAAAACGAGCTATATTTGAGCATGACTAGACAGCGTCACCTCCAGTTGAATGCTGATTAATGTCCCAACTCAGAATCGCAAAGTTATTATCGTGTTTGCATTAGTCACTAAAACCATTTTTCCAAGTGCTGGCATGTTCGTCAATGCCCAAAGCTATGAATGTTGAAATATCTCTGTAGAGTGGTGTGCCTGGAGAAAGGTGAAAGGGGGCCTCCGACGGGTGTGGACGGGCCCGCCTTTCCCATGCTGCCGGACATCGATTCCCTTAAGTAGCACCTGATTGATGGTAGCTGACTGCAGGTACAGGCTCACGGGTTTTCTGGGACTTGTGGTCCCCAGCAGCTGCAGTATGCAGTGGCTCTTCCATGAGCGGTCCCCTCAGTGTTGTAGCAACCAAATCCTTGGCGTGATGGAATGATAGAGGTGTTTGAACACAGTCCCTCTCTTAATGTTGCTTGCTCTAAGGTAGAGTAGAATCAGGTCCAATAATTATACCTGTGCCCATTTTGAAGTTGGGGAATGTTCTAGAGGTTTCCAACCCCATGAGGTGTCAGGAATCCCATTCTCCCAGTCATGGCCCCAGCTTGTGTGGGGTCACACTAGACCAGTGCCAAACCCTTTGTGACCATGCTTAGGCAGAGCCTTTGTGATGTGCAAGTGTGGGAGGCGACAGTTCCTCCCCCTTGTTAACTCAGAATGGCCCACCTTGCCAACATTTATATTCCCTTTATCTCACTGTCTGGAAGAAAAACGCAAACACCAACTGCTAGCTACACCTAGTTGTGAGACCAAGGATCAAGCTGCATGCACCGAATAGTTGGGACAAGAAAATGCTAACTTTCTGAAAGTGACATTGTCAGAACTGTGATTAAAAATCAGACTTTACCATTAAAGAGTGCTTTACTGCAATTATTTTGACATCAAACTCGACCTGTCTACCTGCTCCCAATTGAAAGTTGCAGCTTATCAAATGTAATAAGCTAATTCCAATGTTATCCTATGTAGAAGGCAGGCCTTGCAGCAGTGAAAACCCAATATAAGAGTTTTTCACTACCTGGAGGTGTAAAACTTAAAAGTACATGTCCTATTTGTTTTTTAATACACTGCACCCTGCCCAATGGGCTGTTTAGGGCCTACTCAAAGGGTGACCTATAAGCATTAAAAGGGAAGGACTGGGCCAAGCAAATTGTATGTTTTTTCCAGTCGAACTGGCGGTTCGACTGCAGTGGCAGACCTGTGACATATTTAAAGGGCTACATAAGTGGGCAGCAGTATCAGTGCTGCAGGCCCACTAGCAAAAAAAAGTATGATGGGCGGAATGCTGAACAAATCAAACATTCACCCCCAGTCACAGATCTGGGTTTAATCCATTGTTGTTTGATCACCACACCACCCCAGTTAGTTTGAACCCAGCCATATGCAAATCAACCTTACCCCAAATCCCCATGGGAACAGTACATCTGTACTGCCAGGCCAGGTGCTACCTGGACCAGAAAAAACATGTTTAAAGTTAGAGAGGACAAGCACTTTAGCACTGGTTAGCAGTGATACAGTGTGCAGAGTCCTAAAGCCACCAAAAGCAAAGTCAGCAGAATGGGAGGATTAAAGGCAAAACCTCAGAGGTTAAGTATGCCAGATCTAACAGGGTTCAGCAGCAGGGGAAGTTCTTTCTTGCTATTAAACAGAAACTGAGAGTTGTGCATCTTACATTCATGCTACTATATTCTGCAAAGCTGAAGGCCATACATGATGGCATACATAATGACTTTTTTGAATGGCTGCCGGATGTTTGGGACTGGCATGGGGTCTGTAATCCTCGTGATATGCATCTGGACAGCCATGGACAGGCGGGACTGGAGGAATCCAAAGTAGAGTCCCACTTCCCGCACCAAAGTAGAAGCAGAGGTTGCCAACCAACGTGGACTGAGATCTGAAAGAAAGAGGGATTGCACATGAGACAGAGACAGACTTAAAACTGGGTAAGAGGACAGCGGTAGCAAGTGACCATTGGCTCTGTAGACTGTGATGGAACCGACAGAAATGGATGTGGATGATTGGGACTGCCCATGATATCCCTTCTGTGAATGACATGAGTTCTAGATGATGCTGCTCTGAAGAAGACAGGTGGCTGGGATTGCTGTTGGAGGTTGTTTCTATTGCTGCTATGCTACCTCTGAAAAATTGATTTTGTCTCCTGTGAACTCTAAAGACTCCTATTCCTAGAGGTTGAGTCGGTGGGGTGCGTGCCACTTTTGGGGTTGAGTTTCTTATCTTGAACTAGCAAAGAGCTTTCTTGATGGGTTGGCCACAGTTATTCTTCCTATAGGTTGCTAGGAGAGTCTGGAAGGACCAGGCCATCTTCCATTGTGTTGGATTCACAAGTCTGGCTTGTTTCTTTTTGTTATTTTTAAAGCACAGGGCAGACCATCCCGAAAGCATGGCACGGTGGTATAGTATACAATGGCAGTATTATACCACACCTATTTGCTAACATAGGTAACTGTGAACAAACTAAATAATAAGAGGAAATGGAGTGCTGTACTCTAATATCTCAAATGACATTCAGTGACATTTGTACCTTAGCTGATGCTGGTGCTATGAATTTACGGGGAGGCCTCTGGGCTTTATGTTGGAATAAATCTTTATTTATGCCTGTTTGTGGAGACCATAGGCCAGTTACAGTATCAGCCAGGTATTTGGCTACAGATCCTATTAAATATCTGAGGATGCAAATGTCACAGAATGAACAATGGGCCTGGGAACTGAACATTACTTTGCTATTTGAGAGAGTCAAGGGGGAGATGAGAGCTCTGGGACACTGCCCCTAACAGTGGCGGCCAGAGAGGAGTTGTTCAAAATTATATCCCTACCGTGTCTATTGCATGTGCTGCTGAATTATCCTTATGTCATCTTGAACGACTCCCTCAGGTCTCTCAATCTGCAATCATGCTGTTTCTCTTGGCTGAGGTGCGTGCTAACCTCCTATAGTGGTGGACTCGGGTTAGTTGACATGAGGGTAGATCACTGGGTGCCTCAGGTTTTGCGGATTATGGATTAATGGGCAGGGTCTGCTTCACCTTTTGTATGAGCAAACTAAGGAGAGGACACTTCACCCAGCTATGGTGACAATGCTTGGGTGCTGGACGTCTTTGGATTGGATGGGAGAGGGTACTGATGGTGAAGACTCCTCTGTGGTACAGATCTTGGCCTAAACACCTCTGGTTACCAGGTTTCTGGGCATGAGGCCTGATCAGCATCTCGCGCCTTGAAGGTGTATGCAAACAGGATCATATACTACTCTTAGAATTGTGAAGCAGAAGTATGATCTGCAAGAGACACAATTCTACCTATATTTACAGTTGCAGCACGCTTTTGCTGCCGATGCTGGAGAACTGGATGCCTTACCTGACCATAGCCCGCTGGGGTCCAGAGACATGCTCAGTCGCTTGGCTGATAAAATTATAGCTAGGATATACCACACATTGGTAAACAACATGATAGACCACCTCTTACAATTGAGGGAAAGATGGGTACAATATGTGGGTGAGCTAGTTGACTGTAGTGTTGACACTACAGTCAACACTGAGGGGAGCACAAATTGTGCACTGCGTGTACCATGATGCAAAGGGGCAAACTTTTCTGGGATATAATGTAGTGTCTGACCACACCCTTTTCCCTGCCCAAACTGATTTTTGCGACCTCCTCTACCATTTATCAGATGTTCCTAATGTTCACTTTTGTAAAAATTGCATTCTGGTCCATTAATTACACTTCATACGGCCCTAGCTGGAGAGTACGGCACGAGCTAGAGAGTACGGCCCGGGTGCGGAGATTCCAGTCCGACTGCGAACGTAAAGATACGATTCGTAAATGATCTTTATGAATACCAAAAATCGTAAAGTTAGACTTTTGTCTCAGATTACCTTTGTGAATCGGGCTCTATGTGTATAAATCACGGGCTTCATGAATTAAAATCTCAAGATATGGGATATGTGGTGGAATCACGAATAGGAATAAGCCTGCCTGGGATAGAGGTGCTGTGCTTACTGTCTTACCTCCCACCTCATTGGATAAAGATCTGGGGGTCAAGCTTGACAATCAACTGACCATGTAGTCTCAGATCTCTATGGTAGTGGGTCAATGCTTCATGTTGCTTCATACTCTTCGGAAATTTCTTTTCCTGCTGCCATTACACAGCAGGAAGACTGTGATCCATGCCTAGATCACATCGCACTGGGATTATGTGAATGGTCTCTAGATTGGCGTCTCAGAAGCCTTGTTAGATCATCCTCAGGTGGTTCAAAATGCTGCTGCTAGGCTCCTTTTGCATTTGCTTAGCCGTGCTGCAATTGCCCCTGTTCTCAACTCTTTACTCTGGTTGCCTGTCAAGAAGCAGATTTTATTTAAACCCCTTGTCTTGGTTCATAGGCTCATGTTTGAAGCCTGTCCAGGCTACCCACTTGGAGATTTGTGTACTATCTTCCCTCCAGGGTGCTGCGTTCTGCTTCTGCCGTGCTGCTGGTTGTTCCCCATAATAATCGCATGAGGAAGGTTGGCAAAGCTTTTTCCTTTCTTGCTGCAAAAGCATGGAATAAACTGCCGTGCGATCTGCAAAAGATTCCTCTTCAGGCAGCCTTTAGAAAGCAGTTGAAATCTTGGCTCTTTTCCTCTAGGGATTAGGGCCTATGTTGCTCTGTGCTTGGTCTGTGTACCTCTTTTTCCTGTTGCTAGTGTCGAGACACTTTTACGTAGCCAAGCGCTTTATTAAACCGCTTCATTCATTCATTCATTCATTCATTCATTCATTCATTACGGATAAGATTGGGATGGGGGACTATGCAATGTGCTGCTTTGTATGGTTTGAAAAATTCAAGAAAAAAAAAGTCCTCTTAGAATGTGCAATCTAAGTCTGTTCATTCCTAGATAGAGACCTCTTGCCTGCGCTTTTTAAAGCTATTTTTTACTCAGTCATGTAATGCTTATTGTTAAGAACTCTGATAGTGAGTGTTATTTATGAACTATTCTTTCTCTACTTAATCGTCCTTAATCGCATGATATTGAGAACATGTTTTTTCTATCCCTATAGATCCACACGCCCATTATGGTGCTTTTGGATCGACGTAGCCAGTCTGACTTGTTTTAACAAATTATCATATCTCTGGAATGAAGTTGCCACATGTCGAACTCATTCTCTAAATATCTGACATTTTCTAGTATGCTATTGGATGTGCTCCCCCTGCTGCATTCATTCCAAAAACCTGTAAACTCTTCTCTGCTGGAGCTAGTATAATTTGAGTCCCCTAACATTAATTCATTATTTATCCACTAAATGGCTATTATTCAATAGTCAATGCCTTGCCCCACTATTTGTTAATCCAGTTTGGTATAATGCAGTAATGTTAGCCGATTGATCAGCTAAATGTCTATGTGGAGTTGTATTTTTAGGAAGAGCAAACCTGACTTGCTTTTGTCAGAACTTGGACGGAGGGCCAGAGGGCAGACAGTGGCTGCTGGGCTATAGCAGTTGTTAGTGGGGTCATTACCCACTGGTGTCCTGGCCTCCTTCCTACTAGGACTCTGCAAATGGGGCATAGGACACCCGTACTGCCCCTGACTCTCTGGGTAACAACAGTGAGCAGCCAAAGGCTTCTCTGGGAGGTTCTGTGGAGAGCAAGAGCTCAAAACTAAACAAATAACAGATGCTCTACGATACTGTCCACCGAGGGATTTTTTTTTGGAACTTTACAGACAATCAAAAATAGCATCAGGTAGTGGATCAGGCATAGACAATTGAAAACAGCATTTGAGGCACAGGTGAACCATGTTGTTATGCAGAGATTTAATAAGACAGGCAGTATAGTGAACCCAGTATTGTTGGCACTCAGAAAAGTGTCCAGCTTGGGAACAGAGTGATACTCAGAGATGATAATGAGGTGTGTATTTCTTATAGGAGTCGGATCTTCGAGGTAGTTTAATCAGAAAGACCAGAGTCGTGCGACAGTAGATAGTTGTGTAATGGATTCCAAATATCCTTGGGCCGCGATGTAGGGGGTTGGAGGGAGGCATACACGTTGCCGGTGGTATCACAATAAATCATATCCTTTAGCCAGTCTGAGTCCATAGGGCAATGTCTCCTGCCCCAGCACATCGCCAGCCTTCGCTTATCAAGCAGCAGTGCTATGGTGGTGAATCTGCAGGTGCCAGGTGGGATGTCCTTGACGTAGCCCAGCAGTATCTGTAAGGGATTTGAAAGGAGTGTGGTGCCTTCATGGTGAAGACAAGGGTGAGAATCTTAGTGGTGTTGGCATGTGGGGTAAATTCTGGCCAGACCCTGCGAAGTGGTGAATGCAAGATGAAGAGACCTACAATGTACAAGCTTATGTCGATGAGTGAGGGAGATAAGCGTGGTTTGGGTACAGCCATAGTGCCGTGTCTTATTAGGGATAGGATGCCCCGGATCCATTTCCCTCACATCTTTGACCTTCCTAGTGTAATACTGGTTTAGTAGAGTCTGGAGACCAGTCTCATCCTCTCAGTAGAGTTAATTACTAGAGTTGGCGGAGGAAATTCATCCAGCTCCAATGGATAAGATGGAAGTCTGTTGCTTGTAGTATTATGAAGCTGTCTGAGTATGAATCGGTCCATGTATGTAGCGTCGCTAAATCGGGCAGTATCGGCATGAGTGATAACATGGCCATCCGAAAATAGGTCCCCAACTGTATGTAGTTGAAAGTTTCCTAGTGATCGCTGTACTGGTTTTTCTATAATGAGTGGGAGCCATGGGTTATGTGTCAGGGGAATGGCAGGAGAGTAAAGTAGATCCCCACCCATGCACAGAAGTTAATTGACAATGTCTGCATGTCAGTGGGGTCCCTATGTATACCTAGGAGGAGAATAGATGAAAGTGGGATATCCCCTGCCTGATTCTTCTCCAGTTTCAAATAAGGTAAGCATGCATCAGTATGATACCAATGATAGGCAAACTGGATTTGTGTCGCAAGAAAGTAAAGCTAAAGATATGAAACACCTAATCCCCCTGTTTCATAAAAAAGCATCAATGTGTCCCATTTAATCCTGGGCCGATGGGCGGCGCAGATTAGCTGTGTCAGGAGGCTTTTCACAGTGGCGAAGAAGCTATTTGTCAGGGCAATAGGGATGTTTGTGTACAAATATAAAAAGCGAGGAAGCATAGGTGTCTTGATGATAAGAATTTGGCCCGCCATAGAGAGCAAGAGCTTAATTCAGCATTCAATATGTGTGGTCAGCTTGTAGTGGCTGGGCCATAATTCAAGCAAATCACTACTTCCTTTTGTCTATAAAGTAATATGCCCAAATATTTAGCCATCTCTTTGCACAAGGCCAATGGATATTCCAGCGACCATCTCGCTGTAGCGTCTTTGAGTGGAAAGAGCTCCAACTTGGCTTAATTGATGGAGAGATCACACAGACCACTAAAACGAATAATTTCATGTATTAGAGAGGGTAGGTTGTCTTACAAAGAGAAAGATATCATCCATGTACATGGATATCAACAATGGACCGGGTTTAAATCTTAAGCCTCGATGGAGGTCCTGCTCTTGAAGTTGCCGAACCAGGTGGTCCACTGCTTTGATAAAAAGTAGCTGGAAAAGGGAGCAACCCTGGTGGGTCCCCCTGGTACATGGAAACTGGTCTGTAAGGGATCGGTTGACCCTCAGACAGGCCACCGGGCACGAATATAACAACATAATAGGATTTATGTACCCTCTAGTGAGTCCCAGCTCAGCGTTGCTCTCAAAAGGGCTATTCTAGCGAATCATATGCCTTCTCTGCATTGGGAAGGGGCACTGCTGCAGGTACTTTAGGGGATATCAGTTTCAATACTGTGAAAATTGTGCACAGATTGAAAGCAACAGATCTGTGTGGGAAGAAACCAGTTTGGTATTGGTGATATTATTTGCTCCATCAACAGAGCTAGGCAGGTAGCTTTGACCAGAGCTATGACTTTATTGTCATGGCTGAAGAGGGAAAGGAGTCAGTATGATGTGCATAAATTAGGTGCCTTATTGGTTATTCAGAGTGGCCACGGCCTTGCAGAGTGTGAATCTGTGACTGGGGGTGAGTGTCTGAAAAGTTTCAGCGCTCCGTCCATCATCTCCTTGTGTTTGCTTTGTTTGCCCTAAGTTGGCAGGGGATGCCCAGACTTGGGTCCCTTACTCACTTTGCCACTGGATTCAAGCTAGCCTGGCTGATGAGGGCTGTTAGCCCGAACCGGTCCCAGGATGATTGTTTCCAGTCCAGGGAAAACATGGCTTGGCAGTTCGGGCTGGACTTTCCCATGAGGCACAGGGTCAGACTGATTTGCATATGGCCATGTCTGAACTGGGGTGGCGGAGTGAGCTAAAGAACGATGATGGATTCAAGCCAGATCTGGGTGAGTGTCTGAAAAGTTTCAGCGCTCTGTCCATCATTTCCTTGTGTTTGCTTAGTGCTCTTTTTTGGTCAAGAAGAATGCGGTTCTAACCACATTAGCCCCATAGATTTTTTAATTTTGGACAACCAGGTTTTTGAAATCACTTTTGTGAGTAAGTCTCCTCAACTGACAGTAAAATGTTTTTCAGTGTTAAATTTCAGTGCCTACCTTTGAAACCAAGGTGCACTGCTGCACAGCTGGGATCAAAGACTCTAGGTTGGTTGCATGTGAACACATGCACATATGTAAGCAAACACATTTGCGGATTAAACGACTGTGACTATTGTCTAACTCAGCCCAGGATCTGCACACAGGTAGCCTGTGACAGAGGGGACCTTTAATAAATTGGTTATGGCATGTACAGGGCTTATAATGTATTGGGGCATTTCCATTTCTTTTTTACTATAGTGTGAGCCTGTAGTGCTTCACTGTAAGTCTGTAGTGCTTTACTGTATTCACACTGTAGGAGAAAGCTAAGTGTGCAGTTCAGTCTGTGCTACTGTGAGTAAACAAAAGTTCCAAGCGTGAATATAATGGTAAATTGGCAATATTTCTACTCATTAATAAACTTTGGTCACATTTGTCTGAGCCCACTCTTAATTAGATTTAAGCTTTGAATACACTGTTGGCAAAATTATTCTTCTAGTTGCCATAAGGTAGAACGAAGGCTTCACCAAACAATAAGCCCATCTTGTTGGAATTAAGCCTGTTCTTGAGAGATGAAGAGAGTGGAAACAGAATTTTAGAATGTTAATTGAAAGCACACTGCTTGACAAGTGTGGATATGCCCATTCCAGAGAAATAACAGAGGAGCAGCCAGATGTGTGGTCTGGCATTGTGTCTCCATTCTCTCCGTGAGGCTTTGACGTTTTGGTAGGAAGAAACCAGTTTTGCAGTGGCAGTTGTGGGAGGGTCTTAAAGCTCCAAGAGGGCAGTGACCAGTGATTGCTTGAAGTGATCATCTTGAATAGTTCCAAACTGCTGTGCAGGAGGGATGGGGCAGGCGTGGAGTAATGATGTGTCATTTTTGGATTGATTAGATGAGCATACTTTCTTGAGCTTTCCCACCTTCAATTAAAAATCCCTGCACAAGGGAAATATTTTTTGGGAACATTCTGGGACTTTGGGGAAATTGCACCTGAAGAGAGGGACTCAATGAATTCTGACTGTTGATGGAATATAGCACTTAAGGACTTCTGACCTCCAGTTTAGGGACACACTAAATCTCCTAGTACAATAATTTATTGCATTTTGCATGTTTTAAAGCACTCCTGAAGCTCTGACTTTTAATCTTTTGTTTCTAGTGTTCAGGAACATGTGTTTCATGTACCTGTGACTTCTTTGCAGCAAGCATAGATGTAGAAGAAAGACTCATACACTGCGTAGTAATTATCACAGAAATCTGAACAATTATATCTTCTATTTAATTATTTTTATTTAGGTGGTAGAATAGTCAAAAATCACTTCTTTACAATAAATAGCGATTAGACAAAGTAGAAAGTATTTGGCACAAATAAACATTTCATAAATACAGAAAAACACAACCATAAAAGCTAATCCCTCATAATCTCCCAATAATGTAGTCCAGAACGGAAAAAGTCTTACAATTGCAATCTGGCCTAATGTTAAGGATCTACTAATATCGGACTAAAGACCAAGAATAGGCACAATAGTATCCCTACAATATAATTTCCAAGGGTAAACCAGTCATTCGTGGATGGCACTATAGCACTGCTCTTCTATTTTTCAGAAAGCCTAAAAAAGTCTATTCATGTGCAAACATGCAAATAAAAACATAAAGGGCAATCGTGAATAGTGCAAAAATGTCAATAAAGTGTAGGAATCCTCTGTGAAAAAAAGCAATACTTAAACTGCAGAGAATTTTTTAAGTTGGTTATTCCTTTTGGCATAGGCATATTCCAGCTGTACCCTGGTCATTTTAGCTTGTCGTTGAACAAATAAGGGGCTCCTAAAAGCTTTCCAAAATTGTAAAATAAGTGATCTTACAATTGAAATAGCATTTTTTTTTTAGTTTTGTTCACTCCTCAAAAAAGCCCAATTCTTCCCAGAACCCAAAAAGAACTACTAATGCGTCTGGTACCAGCCTTTTTTTTAATAACTGTTGGGCTAGAAACTAAGGGGCATATTAACAACCCAGGAGATAAAATTATCGCCGCTTTAGCGGCAGAAAACTGCCGCTAAAACGGCGATAATGGGCTTGATAATATGCTCTATGGAATTCCAATTGAAGCCCATGTTAGATGTGAAGGACGTCTAACCTGAGCTTCAATTGGCATTCCATGGAGCATATTATCAAGCCCATTATCGCCGTTTTAGCGGCAGTTTTCTGCCACTAAAGCGGCGATAATTTTATCGCCTGTCTTGATAATATGCCCCTTTATATCTTGTCCCACTACAGTTGCAAAACTAGACAAGTAAAACAAAATATGAGTCCAATCTCCTTGTGCCTTTGTAGTGAATCTAAAGCATATATTACGGACGTTAGTAAAAGATTTTTTCAAAATTTGGGGATTATAATAAATTATCCATCTAGCATAAATCCCATTCTTTTAAAATGTACTGCTTTGAACAGTTTGTGACCAAAAGGAAATAAAAAGAAACAGTCACTGTTGCTGGGAAATAGCACACCTTGTTACTGATGTTGTCTTGTGAAGCCTACGTGTAAACAGAATTATAATCTAGGATCTGCAGGACAGCTGCCAAACCAAAACATATGGATAAGAAGCGAGAGGTAAATGGCAGGCCAGGGTGACTGTTAATCTATTCCCAGGATCCCTTATAGTACTGGAAGAAGAAGCACCCAGACTAGAGGCCCTAATGTCGCAGTTGCGCCACTTTTTGATGCTGCGGTGGCGTACAAAATGCACCAAACTGCGGCTACATTATATCTCTCACAGGTATAATGTATGCAGGGGGGTGTTCCGACGCAAAAAAGCCTTGTAGAAGTGGCACTGTGAAATCTATCAAATTTCACAGTGTCACTTCTACGGCGTCACTGCGTCAAATCCTCATGCCTGCTTGAAGCAGGCATAAGGTGTGACACAGGTCTTTCCACATGGGGCTTGCCCCATGTGAAATAACACGTTGCTCTAGTTGCGTCGATTTCCAGAAACACTCAAGCAATGCAACATTTTTGCGCTGACAGATACGTCAGGATTCCTGACGTATCTGTGAATCATTGCGGCATAAAACGCCGTACAGTAAATACGGCGCATCCATGGTGTTCCAAGGATGACGCACTGAAAAGTGTTACATCACTGTTTCACCCCAGCAATGCAACACTTTTCATAAATAAGGCCCTAAGCTCGTGCAATATTTCTGGTAGTACTGTGAACAGAGATGATGTCTGCTCCAGAACCATATTTTGCCTCACTATGGTCCAGGATGTATCGGAGCCCGAATAACAGGATTCCTTGCCTGTAAGTGCCCTTGGCTGTCAGAGGCGGGAATAGAGGTCGAGGCATGGGAAATAGGACGACCATACTGACTATCAGGCAGGGTAGTCTCCTGAGCACCACCTAAACCTGAACTTTCCCTATTTACCCTCAAATGAGCCTCAATAACATCCAATCTTGTCAGAAGAGGACGAAGACAGTTAACCAGTGTAACTTTAATCTGTAAATTAATTTGATTTACCATGTCTGTCCTACTCGCCTTGATATTGCAATTGGTTGTGTGGGATTATGGAGTTCTTATATGTTTTTCTTTATCAGGTGATGTTTTAAATTTGTGTGCTTTTATGATCATTTGTTAATGTTCGAATTAAGCTTGTCGATCACTTAACATTTAACTACTATAAAAGAAGAGCACTTTATCCCACTAGTACCACCGTTTTTATCTATACACTCCCCTGTGCATTCAAACCCTCTCCCCACCCCTGACCATGCCATCTCCCAGACCTACTGCCTCCTTTCCACTCCCAAAACCCCCTTCAGAAAAAAATCCACCGTCACTGCTCTCCTGTGCCCTTCATACCCCCACTTGGCGGGTGCTCTGGAACGGCATCTTAGACTCCGCTAGAGCCCCCCTCCGAACCACATTCACCCTCCAAAAGAGAAGCCAAAATCAAAAACAACGTAAAATCCTAATATCTTAGTTACACATCATGCATCTATCGGCCCTCTGAAGCTGATTTCATCTGGACCTGTTTAAGCAGATCATTAGCTACTGTAACTGAGGAAAACACCTAAAAACGATGGTTGTATGATAGAAGCACGCATGGCTAAAACACAGGTGCCTCAACAATGTGGTCGCAATAATGAAGGCATCTTAACCTTGTATTTCTTTATCACGCATGCCTTTACAATGAATTTCGTTGTAAAGGCATGATTTCTAAAGGGATACGTGTGGTAAATATTCCAGTCCAACTGCCCTGCGCTCTAACACCCGATACCCCAGCCCTGTAATCCATCCTGCCCCAGCCCCAAAAACTACCCTGACCCCCCTCGCCCCTCAGCCTAAAACCCTCCCCCCTACCTCGCCCTCCACACTGAGCCCTAAAACCGACCTCGTCCTGCCTTCACCTCCCCCTGCCCTGAGGCCTAAAACCCTGCCCCTTCCAAAAACAACCCTAACCCCTGACCCCGGCCCCCTTGCCCTGAGCTCTATAACTGACCCCACTCTGCCCTTAAAACTACCCCTTCCCCTGCCCTAAGCCCTAAAACCCTGCCCTCTGCCAAAATCTACCCAGACCCCATTCTCCCACACACTGAGCCCTAAAACTAACCCCCACCCCTGAAAACTGCCCCTTCCCCCGCCCTGAGCCCTAAAAGCCTGCCGCAGACCTTAAAACTACCCTTACCACCTGAGCCCTAAAACCCTGTCCCCTTCCAAAAAAACAACACCAACCCCCATGCCCTAAAGTGACCCCATCCCTAAAAACTACCCCCCCCCAACCCCGCCCCAGCCCCACTTACCTGCTCTGAAGCTCCCTGTTCCACTCCCTGCCCATACGGACATCTAGAGCACTGTGTGCCTTAACCACGCATATGTGTGGTTAAGGCAGATGCGTGGTTCAGGCAAGCATTGTCCGCTTGCGGGGAAACGGCATGCATGGCTGAGCCAGAGTTCTAAAGGCTGTTTCCCAAAAACGACCGATGCAGAGCACTTTTAGTTAAGATAAATAACAGCTTACAGTCTGGCTGCTTTAGACAATCCGATCACGTTCTTAAACTCTTTTCTACAACGAACTGCCAAATGGGCATGTTAGAGTAAATTTGTAACTTTGAACACTCTTCCAGTACAAATGCCTTCTGTTGGATGTCCCTAGATAAGATTTGTTCCTTGATCCTGTAATCCGAGAAGTTTACCAAAATCGTTTGTGGCTGGTTTATATTCGTGGTTGACTGAAAAGCGACCAGATGGGCCCGCATTATTTATAAATCCGCTGGGGCATTGGTAAGCACATGTGTTTTAATCACAGTCTCAATAAGAGTGATTACACCCTTCCCAAGCCTCCTTGCCTTCCGAAGTGCCAATGAATCTAAAGTTTGAACGTCTTGAATGGTTTTCCAACTCACAGCATGGAGAGTTCTTTACCAGTATTATCTACAAGCTTCTGCTGTTTAGTTGCCTTCTCCATCATGTCCGAGACCCACTGTTCAATGTGTTTGAGTCATTCAGAAAAAAGAGCAGGCTTAGCATCAATCCGGATTAAAAGATAGTGTAGAGATGAGATGGCCCATGACTGAGACGTTATAATGTCCCTAGTCTCTGATAAAAGAATTGCAAACCATTTGTTAAGAGGAGGGTCTTTCGGAGAAAGGATTTTAGGCTGGTTATCCACCATAGATACTGGCAATTGCATAAGAGAGGGTTATGAAGAATCTAAAGATTCAGAAAAAATCACCTCCCTATCAACAACATCAAGTTCAACCCCATTTACCTGTCTTGATTCTCTCTTTCTCTTCACACGAAGAGATAATAAGTCGATATCTCCAGTGCTCTTAAGTACCTCTAGGCCCTCACCCCCATCTTGGGATCAGATGTCATACCTCGTAGTTGTTGAGAGGTCTTAAATAATGGATCATTTTTCACTGGAGATACTTTGATTCGCATTTCCAGTGTCTAAGTCTGAGTGTGAAGTATCAGTAAGCCAGAACCAGTGCCAGTGCCCATGGAGTCTTGTGTAGCCAGTTCGATTGATGGGAGGTCCCACTCCAGCTTCTTTAAAGCAGTGCTATGTGGTGTAGCCATCACCCCTATGTTCAAAGGGCAGAGACCATATCAGCATCCCTAGGTGAAACATTTTCTGCATACTCCCCCTTTGGTAATACCCCAAGATTGAGGCAAATAAGTCGCAGTTTTTTGAGAGGGCCTCTCGTCTGATTTACCGGCCCCAATATCCCTGAGTGTTTCTTGTTTTGGGTTTCGGAAAGTCTTTCCATGGAGATCCTCTATAAGCATTAGGCTTCATAAGTCGCCAAGTAAAAAAGACAAAGGACAGTAATATCAAGATATCTACAGCTAAACTATCATGGAGAAATTGAAGCCTAGCCTGAATGGATCAGAATGGATCTAGCTTGCCCTCAGAGGCCGAATCCTCCCCCAGATCCAGGTGCCAGTCAGACTCACAAAACAGTCGTACTACGAAAAGCCTCAAAATCACTGCTGCTACTGTCCCAACGTATGAGGCAGTAAATGGGGCACTGATTGGAGGAGAAATAGGGGAGGGAAGAGAAAATGAGCCACACAAAGAGGGTTAGAGGACCGAAAAAAAGCTGTTACAAAAGTGAATCCAAAATCCGCCCAGGTCACAGCAAGGGAATCCTCTGGACAGTTCTTCTGTCTCCCCACTTATCGGAAATCATGGCCATAGAGCCTGTTTGGCGCTCCCCCTCTTGTTAATGGCCTCAAGTCAGACTGCTTCCGGTGCCAAAGGCGATGCCGAAACAGCCAGAAATACTTCCTCCGCAAACTGGCAGCAGCACTGCCAGCAGCACTGGAAGCCCATGCTGCTCTCAATACGCCTCTAAACGCCACTCAGCTTTGGCGAGTGTGAGTGGAGTGGAGTGGAAAACAGAGCACAAACCTTCAGCAGTGCATAATGGCAATGTACCGCCCCCTGAACACTGAATATTTATTGAACATAACATTAACAGATAATGTTTTCACATATTGGACATATTATTAAATGTCATTGGAAGGTGGTCCCATCCTGAATGGCTTAATATTCATTGCACTGTTTTAATCTCATAATTCTCCCTTTAGCTATTGTAATGTTATGTTATGGTATGTTAGGAATATT
Source organism: Triturus cristatus (assembly GCF_964204655.1). Lineage (NCBI taxonomy): Eukaryota > Metazoa > Chordata > Amphibia > Caudata > Salamandridae > Triturus > Triturus cristatus. The sequence continues at coordinate 605,532,273 of NC_140591.1, read as the reverse complement.
TTTATAGCGCGCGACTCACCCGGGGGCATCTCGGTGCTCTACTTCGTTGTTCGCTGAGAGGGGAGAACGGGAGGAGGCATCTACGTCAGGTATTAGGGAGTCAGAAACAGAAAAGTTTTCAGTTTTTTCCTAAAAACAGTGAGGGAGAGGGATTTCCGGATGGCGATAGGAAGCGAGTTCCAATAACGCGGCGCGAGACAGGAGAAGGCCTTCGCCCCTGAGCGGGAGCGGCGGATTCTAGGAGTCTTCAGAAGTTCCATGGCATTGGACCGTAAGTTAAGAATGGAGGTACTTTTTATTAGTTTGTTTGCCAAGTATTTGGGACCTATACCGTTCAAGGCTTTGTAGGTTAGACAACAGGTCTTAAAATGGGAACGCTTCCCGATTGGGAGCCAGTGGAGCTCTGATAGGACGGGGGCTTTGTCACAGGTGATACTCTGACAAAGCCAGTAGGCCTAATTCCTCTAAACTGCACTCACTCTATTGTGTTAAGAACCTAGTGGGGTTATTGTGGTTTTAGAAATTGGGGTTGGCTGTGCACTGACTGCCAGAGGTGCCTCTGGTGCAGGGAGTACAGGGTACAGAGTACATTTAGGGGTGTCACCTGACGTGTGAATCCTATCTTTATTGTGTGCCCCCTGTTGGTTGTGTGCCCTGCTACAGGGTTTCACTGTAGGCATAGCCATCTGTTGTTTCTGCAAATATTTGTACATTTGTGTGTTGTGTTTAGTAGTGTTTTTAATTAAATGCTTTTCCTTTTGTACATCCATTAATTAAGTATTGTTTGTTGTTTTGGTGAGTTTCCTCTACTAAGTAAGCCTTGGACTGCTCTGCCTCTCTTCCCTGACAGCCAAATACTATAAAGAAGTACTTGGTTCCCACTTAAGGGATCTGTAATATGGGGAGCCAGGACACCAGTGGTGAAGCAATTAGAGACATCAAAAGCGTCATAGCCCTTCACCTATATTCTTCCCTACATTACGCTTATAACGGTTTACAGGGACTGCCCTTTTACCTAGATACGACACTGCATTCAGAACGCCGGTTTTCCCTAGTTCATAATCTCATACATTATGCATGAGGATTCTTGGAAGCACAGCAGGACTACCATCTCCTGTATAATATCTATGTATAAAGTGCATGCCCAATGTCATCCTTAGTCCGACACAGTAATACAATGAGGTAGGACCCCTGGGGAAACCTATGGGTATATATACATCACATCTTGCTAAGATAGCCAGAGGAGATCAGGACTTCCCAGCAGACACACTGCCCAGAGATGCTGAGGTTCCTGCATGCAGACACTCCAGCCCGCAGTGGTCTAAGATCCCTCACGGGATGTCCAACTCGAGACCAAGATGGGGTTCCACAGTCTCTCATTTCAGGTAATGGGGTTGACTTTATCCTAGAGGAATTCTTGGCTTAACACCTACACACATGCTAGGTACACTTAGGTTCATCTAATTAGGGAGACATCGTAGGAGTATGCATCTTTTTATTATCATGTATTTTATATATGTATTCATGATCACTGCAAGATGGTAGACCTTTACCATCCGTTTACTTTCATAGTGCTTCTAATCCTCTATATCTGCTACTGTCTAACGGTTGTTGCAGCTCATCTATTTTACACCAGAATAACAACTGTTCAATAAATACTTTTTAAAAAGCCCGGCCTGTTTATTCTGTGTACCTCTTCAAGACAGACTAAGTAAGCACGAGTGACTGAGTGTAAAGTAGTATATTGTTTCCACGGTCCTGAGGGATCAGGGTTGTCGTTCGATGGTTGCCAAGATCTATTCTCTCCTTGGTAAGAGGAGATTCTAGTGGTGGTGTGAGCTAGCTGGTACAAAAGGCCAACATACCCGGTGGGGGTGTTCAGAATCAGTCTAACACCAATACTACAGTGTATGCTGTCCGAACGCGCAGATCCTGTATAGGTTTTATACGAACAACACAACAGCAGTACAGTCAAAGAGAGTACAGGGTATCATATGGAGGACTGAGTGGGAGAAGTAGAGAGGATAGACAAATTGTAGCGGCATTTAAAGAGGTGGGGAAACATAAAAGGGTTACTGACAGAAAGAAAAGGAAAACTGCACTTTGAGAGAGGAAGACAAAGAGGTGACTTCCAAAACAATGGATCACATGGGAAAAGTGAGACAGGGAAAAAGCACCCTAAATGTAGTGCGAAACAGTGCAAATATGATCAAACAAACATTTGTTTAATTCCAGCACAGAGCTCAGAGAACCATGTGCAAATTAATTTTCAGTGCTCAGCTGCTGAATTTTGAAAATGCCATTGAACTATCTTGATCACATCCAGTGCAGATCACCATGGTGGAAGCCGTTATCAGAGCACAGAATGAGGACAGCTGTCTGAGCCCCAGTGTCACAATTGTGGAGGAGAAAACACTTACATTTTGTAGGCTGCCACTGAAGGGACCCTTGGCTTAGGGCAATATACCAGATACCAGGGTAGTCTAGAGAGCCTCAACTACCTAGTTGCAGTAGCTCAGGCACTGGCAGCCGCAGTCAGCTCCACGGCCAAGCCTGCTTCTCCCCTGTCAGTCGATAGGCACATGCGCGGCCCATTGCTGCAGAGAAATTAGAACTAACTCTGCTTGTGGAGCATGCTTCACCAGTCAGCTTGAATTGCTCTCTTCAGTGCAGGTAAGTTCTTTGGCAACACACTCACTACCACCACTAAGGAGCCTGTACTGTTGCACATGCATTGTATTTGCCCCCTTTCCATGTAAGAGTTTTGGTATCGCCCTGGTTATGTCATAAACGTAATTAGTATATTGCTTCTGCACTCTCGGACACTTCTGCTAGCACCGTCTACGTTATCAATGATGCAACGTGGTGCAAAAAACATCGCCTTCTCCTCGAGCTGGGGGCCACGTGGGCTCATCGAGGTCACGCCCACAACAACGCTGGATCCGGTCTGCATCCCGCTGGGACTAATGTCATGTGGGTCATCACGTAACTTGGCTGAGTGCGAGTGCCACGGTCGCATGCCATTGAGGAACGCGGCGGGGGCCGATAAACGGACACAGATCCCTGCGCAAGCCTAGCAAGCAAGGCTCTGGGCAGTCAACCTGCTCCCTGAGTGAGTTTACTCCAGCAGCTGCTTGCTGTGAAAGACTGTTGAGCTATTCCTTTGTAACATTTATCATGCCTCTGTGACTGAAACAGTGAAGTAGTGCACCCTGCGTCAGCGAGCCACGTGACCAGTGACTCTTTTATGCACCATGAAATGCAGCGACGGTGAGGGTGTGCTGCCTCTCACGTGTACTGATAAAATAGACGGTGCGCCCATCAGAAGCTCTGAACACCTGCTTGAAAGCTATTAACCCTTCACTGCCTGGTGGTGTCTATGTCTCGCGGCCCTTTTCTTCTCACTCAAAGTATAGTGTGCAAAAATGCCCTGCATACTATGTGCAATCGAAAAAAAGGGAGTGAGAATGTTGTGCTTAAAGTCATGTGTTAATTTGAAATCTCTGGCACACCATCATCTCAAGGCCTCACATCTAAGCTTTTGGTTGAATCCCTTCATGAGTAGTGGCTGAAGACACGAGGCTGATGCGTTTACATCCCATGGGTGATGGAATCCTCAGATTCGCGCACTCACTCACCAGGCCAAGCAAGATCCGGTGGAGTCTGCTGACGTGTTCCACTTCTAACTCAAGGATCTTGCCATCACATTCACCTTATATGATGAAACAAAGGAAATTTGAACTCAGTTCATGCAAGGGTGTGCCGCTGCTCAACTAGGATGACAGACTCTGAGAGAACCGGGCACGTTTCTACCAGACATTTTAACATTTAGTCAGTCATTGGCACTCTCCAGTGTCCAATATTGCACACGGACGCAGCCCTAAACAAACAAATCAAAGCAGAACCGGCAAGGGAGTAGCGAAAAATTAAAATACCCCCCACTTGAAACACGGACCATGCCTCTAATTATACAAAACGCAAATAGGCAAACTCAAACTTCCTTAGAAGTGTTCCCTTCACCCTTCCTCCATTCATCAATCTTTTCTCTCTTCCATCTATTAGTTTCCATCTATTCATTCATTCATCCATCTATCCATCCTTTCACCTTTTCATCTGCCTATACTACCATACTTTCTTTCATCCGCCCATCATTTCACCCTTTCATATATATATCCTTCATTTCAGTGTTCCACCCATCAATATCTTCATTATTAATCCATCCATCCACTATCCATCCTTTCATTGTCCCTTCGCCATCATTTCACTCATGCGAATCCTTCCATTAATTCACCCTTTTGACTAGTAATCATTTCGCTCTTACATCCATCCTTTCACCCTTCCATTTTTTCACCATTGCACTTACCCATGCTTACACCCTTCGATTATAACTTTCTGCTTTTCTTTCTTCTTTCCTTTCTTCCAACCTTCTTTACTCTCCTTATTTTTCTACCTCTACCCGTCTATTGTTCTCATGCATACTTTCCCCTCTTTCATCTTTGTCTCTAATGCTCATTTTTTCTATTTGTCCCCATCTCTGTTTTCCCCTATTGTAATTATTCATTTTATTTAGTTTCCTTTACTGTGCAGCAGCCTATAGACCACATCCTCTGTCGCAGTTTATCTTAACTGATGTTTGTACGAATTTTGTCTGCAGACAGAAGAGGCTCATTAAATAATGAGTTAATGTTCTAGTAGGACCCAATTTGGCCAATCCAGCCAAAAGTAGCCCCCGCGCAAGTGGGGGGTTCCCCCCCCCCCATTGAGAGCCTGTAAATCAAATCACAAAATTCATCATGAGCAACAAATTAGCAGGACACAAAGCAACACCAGAGGCAGATTTGTGAAATGTGCGGCATGCGGCAAGTTTAATAATGTTGCCCAAGTGCGGTAGAAGGCAGGAAATTGAGGGGGTAGTGCAATTGTGTAGAGCAAAAGCCACAGCTGCGCTCAACCTAAATGTCGAGACAAGGTTGAAGGGGACCTTGTAATAGCTCCAATCAACACTGAGGTCTGCTAATACTCATGTCCAAGTCTCAATTTGACCTTCTAGTACTGACATCCAAACTAAAGCTCATAAGGGTCAAGATCTTTGCTTTTGGTAAGAACTTACCCCTACCATTATGCGGCACGATTACCAGAGAACTAAAGCAAAAAAACTCAGCCACCACAGAGAAAGTATATGTCACTCAAAAGGGTACAGAGACGCCCCAAATCTGTCGGACAACTGAGAAACTGCCTGAAAAAAATTGCACATAAAATGAATGCCATGCACAATGATCTACTGAGAGACTTTGAAAAACTGTTTCATGGAATAAGATGTTTTAAAGGAAATACTGTACAACTGCACATAGACCAAGCCTTCTAATTCATGGAATTACCAAAGGGCTTTTCATCTAAGCCTGAAATTGGAGGAAGAGCTATGCAAAATTGAGGAGGCAGACACAGCTAAGCAAATAAAATGGCCCACACAAGGGGTATCACCTATTGTGGTTGCTCATAAGCTGAAACAATCTGTTGAGGTGCCTATCTGCATCAATATGTGCTTCCTAAAGTGAGCTGTCAAACGAAAACATCACCTTGTGCCAATGGTGGACGATATAATAGTATAGGTGAACGGCACTTCCACAGCTACAAACAACTTCATTTTGAATTCTCCAGCAGGGTATAAGTATTTCAGAACTATAAACGCTATCAGAACACTGTCCAAAAAGTTATCACTGGGATCAGACAGTCAGTGATGATATTCTTGTGCATGCAAATACTCTTGGTGAACATCACGTTAAACTCTGCCATTTTCCCTAAGGTTGAGAGATTGTGGTCTCACCCTCAATTGTGGTACATGTGAATTCTTTAAACCAGCATCAACTTATTCGGATACCAGTGTGCAGCTAAAGGGATAATCCCTGACCCCTCAAAAGTCAGTGACATAATCAGGGCTGGACTGGCTGCAGCGGGTACCAGGCATTTTCCTGGTGGGCTGGACGGGTGGGGGACAATTCTGGAGCGGTGTGGGCGCTTTTGTTACTGGGGCCCGGTTTCGCAGCAGTGCTTTAATATCGGCCCCCTGTAACAAGGGCAGCAGCAGTGATTCCCACTAGCCCCCCACCCTCCCTCCCAGGGGCTGGTCCGTTAGAAATGCCAGGGCTGGTTTGTGCTTCCAGTCCGGCCTTGGACATAGTAAAACCACACCCCCACCTACATCCATGTCAGAGGTTGAACATCAGAAGATGTACTGTCCACAGAAAATGCATTCCAATATTTTGAGCCATCTAAATATTCTGAGATGACAGAGAATGTCAGTCCCACTGGCCAAGTAGCAGTCCTATTTCACAACTAACCCTTTGGAGAGTGAGTACTCATCACCTATGACAGACAAACTCCCCAACCAAAAAGCGTTATTCCCATATACAGAAAGAAGCAATGACATTTCACTGGGGGTGATGGTACTTTTTTCTTTATCTGAATGGACACTTCTTCACAGTTAGGACAGGCCATAAGCCTATAACTCCCCGTTCCATGGATTATCATCAAAGCACGCACCAAAAATAGAAAAATGGATTCTTCAACTGCAAGAGAACTCTTTGTCCGTGGTGTATCGACCATGCTCACACAATCCAGCCGGCTAACTCCCAAGACAACAGAGATGCTCCACGTTTGCTGAAGTGCAATGTGTCATTAAAAATGAAGAATATGTTAGAATGGTAGTGGAATGCTCTCTTCCACTCCTTAAGTCAATAATGGATCCATGTCTTGGTGCCACCTCTGAGAATTGTTGCCTGCAACTTGCCATCTTTGCGACTTGTGGTGGGTAGTGGAGGTTGCTGTTGTCAAATTCCCTGGCCCTCACTCCAGATTTTCATAAAGTTCTCACATGCTTCTGTAACATCAGGCATGAACTGGCCCTGTCACCATTTGTGACACTAAGTGCCATCTCATTTGTGGCACTAAGCTAGTAATTCCTCAGTCGCTCACACTAAAAGCAGTACAATGGACCCCTGTGGGGCGTCAAAGAATTGTCAATGTCTGGTTTCTTTGGCTAGATGAGTTGGTAGAAATCACACTGAAAGAATATCTTCAATGTTAAGCTTCTAGTATTCCAGATCCACAAGTGCTCTTCATCATTGAAGACATTCCTCCACATTCGTGGGTGAGAGCAGGCACAGACTTTAGAAGTCTGTCTCATGAAAATCATCTACTGGTGAAATCAATGATCATTCAAAATATTCAGTAGTGGAGATAATCAAAACTATGCTGGTAGATTAGCTTATCCCAAAGTTTAAAAAAGTAATAGTCACTCACAGCATAATCAGAAAACTTCAAAAAGATAATCACCCTTCCTTCCTGGGTAAGGAGTTTGCAAATTACTTAAAATAATTTCACATCAAACATCTCAATATTTCCCCCACTTGGATGCAGACAAACACACAAACTGACCAGTTCATGAGAACCTTTACAAAATGTATTGAATCACCCATGTTTCTGGACAAAATGTGAAATTGGGCATAGATACCCTTTCTCCAAGAGTATTGACAGATCCTGCATGCCACAATAGGACCCCATACACAACAGCCAATTGATCATGGGGCAACTGGTGAATGATATGATGTTCTGTCACCCGTTTGAGTACCTGTCACTTGATGAGGAGTTGATACTGCTGCACAAGAAAGAAGAAATAAAAGAATCAGTTCTCCACATCATGCTCAATGGTCTCACAGAGGGATCGGAAATCTGGTATTTGTAGAAGATAGGAACCCTGGCAGCAAATTTCACCTCCCATTAGAATTGTCTCCCTAGGATGTGGTACATGTTCAAGACAGCATGGTGACTGGCAGGAGAAGGACAGAATGAGTGAATTGAAGTGTATCATTTCTGAAAGTCTTGAGGCCCATCAGGAGTGCCGGGTGACAATGAGTCACAGATCACCAGTGAATTAGTACTGCCTTGGGGCTTACAAATTAAGGCCCCGATTACAAGAGTGTCGGTTTTTGGTGCAGGGATACTGGCGGTCTAGAAACTCAGATTCTGGGCAGTATCTCGGCTTCAAAAGCAGCAATAAAAAGTTTTCTCATCAGAATGGGGAATTACTGCACAGATCCAGAAATACTCCATCCTTTTCTGGGCAGCTTTCCCTGATTCCTGGGACAGAACTGTTGATATTTTTCAGCGTCTTTGAGCAGGTAGATGGTGTCAGTGTGAGGGCAGTAGGGACAGCAGAATGTAGTGAGTGGCTGGTAAGGGGGCAATGTCTTCTAGCCCCTTGCACTTAAATAGGTCATATCAGGCCAGGCTGTGATTCTGCCTGCAGCCCCTGTGGCCAAAAAGAAAGGCCCAATATCTCTGGACTCAGTATTATCGGGACACAAGTTTGACATCCCGATACTTCCAGGCCTGGAGACACTTATAATTGCAGGTGTCGGAATTACACTGGGTGGCATTCTACCACTCGTAATCAGGGACCAGGAGGGATTCTTGCAGGTTCGAACTCACCTTCGCCGATAGAACCCAGGATCCAAAGGCTCCCTCTTTAGCCAGACCTTGAGAAGTTGAGGCTTCGGTCTGCAACATCTTTTATTCACTCAGTTTTCATTGATTTAATTTCAGGAGGAATGTAGCATTCTGCATGTGCGAAATGTCAGAGTTTAGTTGGTTGTTCTCCTCTGCCCATGTAAGAGTTTTTTCATCCCCATTACGTAATAGAGTTAATAAAAATGCCGTAAGCCTATGAAGCGGCACTCTCAGAGTCCTGGTGCTACCGCCGTCTGAGTTTGCGTCAGTAATGCTACAACACTGAGATACAACACTACAGGGCTCAAGTCCTGTTCTGAAGGGAACTACCCAATCACAGACTTGGCAATGAGGACCCCCTTTCCCCCATCTTCCCCCAACCCCGACCTGTTTCCCTAAGTAGGCTTAGGCGCAATGTTGTGGTCCTGTTTGTTTATAAGCTATTATAATTTCTTAAGATGGCAGGGGTCTTAGTGAAAAACAGGGGGCACAGTAGTGTTCTTCTCTTCATTCCAGTCAACTGTTTACCCATGCCCTTGCTCTGTGAAATTTGCGCATAAGCTTATACCCCCTGCATAAGTTGGTTTCCTTCTATGCACCCTATGCTCACACTCCTTGTGCTGATTTGCTCCAAAAATGTACCGTCTGGATTGCACCAAGCCAGCCTTTGAGCAAAATAAGTTTTATCCCCATCTAGACTGCTCCACTGATAAATTTGCACACTTTGAAACTCTTTTGTGTCTTATTTTATGTATTGTTTGCTGGTATTAATGACTTTCAACAAGACCAGTTCTCCTCTCTGTCCACTTTTTTAGCATCTGGGTCTGGGTCTTGTGTCTTGCGCCGTAGGCCTATTGCTGAATCCTACCTATAAAGTTCTATCCTGCCACATGTTCTACATGTTTCCCACCCACTAGGAAAGCAAGACCTATTTGATTTTCCTTAGTCGGCTCCCAGCAATGGTTTTATTATATGGTTTTACTTGAATTTTGTACATGTCAATGCTTTTTACTGTTTGTAAAGGTTTTTATTAACCATACAATAAAATGGACTTGACTTGAGGAGTGTTCGTTACTCCCCTTGTTGTCTTAATGTAAAAAGTGCCGTAATAGAAAAAGTTGCCCTTTCTTGTCGCAGACAACACAGGAGAGAGACACTGGTGTAACTGTTTAATCCAGCCCTCGACGCTATCTTTTTATATCTTGATTGAGAAATGCGGGCTGCCCTGGGTCCACGAAAGGGACCCTCCTAAGAGGGCGGCCCCCCTTAGTGCCACATGATGGCACATGAGGCAGCCGCCCAGTGTTTGCGACTCCCTAAGGGTCCGCATGCCCGCGTCACTTCTGGGCAGAAGTGGGCGGGGGAGAGGTACATATACCTCTCCCGCCCACTGGGTGTACTCTTTTGCCGCTGCCCTGACGCCGTTTGGGTACATTTTCGGCTGCTCGTCGGGTCCGAAGTCGCTTTCAGTGCCCTTGGTGTTGAGTTCCCCCCTCTCTTTAGGGGTGCCATTGTCCCTCTGTGGGGCTCGACCACAAGCACCCACAACTCTGCCCCCGCCCGCACTCTGCTGGCTAGCTCCGTTTGCCTGGTGGGCTTAAATGGGCATGGCCGCTGCATTGGATAGGGGCAACGTGGCAGGATCAACCGGCCCCTTGGCCGGGGTAGTGGGGTGGCCATTTCCGGACCCGGGCTAGGTTTACCTGTGCTTCGGCATAGGGTGGGCTCATCGGGTGGCCTATTTGTTCCCCGCGGACACGCTGTGTCCGCCCGGTCTAGCGACTCGCATGTGTCGGATTGCTCTGGGTGAGCGGCTGGGCGTGGTTAGCCATTACCTTTCTCCGGGCATATTCCTTTTGATGTGCGGCCATCTGCGGCACAGCAGGAGCGTTGTCTGTGGCTGGGGCCGACAGTTCCCCACTCCCGGGGACACGCCAGTCCGGGCGTAGTTTTTGTGCGCTAGTTTGTCATGGGGGCTAGAGGCGGGGCTCTGCTCTGCCGGGTGGCGCGGGTTTTCATGCGCGAATTCAACCCAGTGCCCGCCGCCCATTGTCTTTCCGTTGACTAGTTTTCTGCGGCTGGGGTGGTCAGATGGTTTACCAAATTGCCTTTGGCTGTTGAGTCGGCACGTGGGCTTTCAGTGTTCATGGAGTGTCTGTGCTGCTGCGCAGCACCGGTGGGCAGGCGCCGTTTTCAGCACACACAAGTTTGGAGGCGGGTGGTCACAGCCTGCGCCGGACTTGCGGAGGTCACCGGTTTCTGGATGGAATGTGTAGGCCCATGCCAGGTGGGAAGTTGAGCATCTGCAGGGCTTTTTGAAGCGGGTTTTGCTGCTGCTCTTCAGTGGGATCACTGCCTCGGTCCAGTTTCACCTACATACTGTTGTTTCAGTTGTAAAGGAGATCGGGGCGCAAGGTGGCGGGGGTCTTCAGCATCCCAGAGCCCTGTGGTGGGTGGGGTGTGGGGTGGTAGAGTCTTACCCTGATTAGTGCCCCGCCCAAACAGACCCATCGAGTCTCGCTTTCCCTGCCCCAGCCTTTGTTTCTGTGGGGGTTGTGTGGCCCCTCAAGTGTGTCCGGGGGCGGTACAGTCTAGGAGGCAGCTTGAAGGTGCGTGCAATGAATGGATCGTTTGGCACATGCCTGCATTCTGTCAAATCACCCGTAGAGTATCACGTTATGTGGGAGGGGGGCAACTCGAGGATGTGTTGCAGTTGAGGCTTACATGGAGGTGACGGGCTACTAGGAATTGCTCTCGGGTGGAGAGACTGTGTGTTGGTTGCACAGGTTGAGGGACGCTGCTGAGCACGTGTACAGCAGTACTCCGGTCTTACAGTGATAAGATAAGACACATCAGAATAACATGGCTGCTGGAAACCTGGGACCTGCCTGCTAGGTTTGTTTTCATTCTTGTGCTATGCTCGTTTTTCGGTTGTAATGCAAGGGGTGTGCAGCTGTGTTGTAATATGGCCATCAAGCAGAACGAATTTGAGAATATCGGTCTGATCCGATATACTGTATGATCGTCAGCCCAGCTTGCAATAATCCCTGGGCAGCTGGGAGGATGGTGTCGAGGGCTGTTACCAAATCGCCACACAGAGACCTAAGACTCAACGGATGATGGAATGGAAACTCAAAAGTTAATGCATATTTAAGGGGTCAGGAGATCCAGGGTCAGAACAGTGGGGGAACCGGGCCAACCCAGGGACTGCGGTCGTGGTCCGCCCAGTGTGTCCAGCACACTCTGGGGCGGGAGCAGTTGGTGATGTTTTCCCTCCCTCCAGCCAGAGAGTGCGGAGGAAGCATTTGCTGACCTTGCATCTGGGCAGGTCATCAGCTAGCCAGGCCCGCGTCAGATTTATTCTCTTATTCGCTAACGACGATCAGATTTCGGTATGAACCGTTATGTTATTTGTCAAGCTATTCGTATGAAGTTTGTAATTCACACAACTCTTTCACTCATGTTAAAATAGATGCGGTAGTTTTAAGTTTTAAGGGTTCCATGGTTCTTGCCATGAGAATTGAACTTGCATCTCTTGTGGCTCACCCAAAGGTAATGCTGCCATGTGTAAAATCACACACAAATATTGGAAGTGTTTAGTCACTAATGCTCCGCTTAAGTGGGTTAACAAGGGAGTACACTAGGTAAGGGGGCTGATAGTAAGCTTATCATGCTTGGCCCCCCATGGCGTGCATGTGACCTGAAATAAACTACATGCTATCACTCTTAGCTGAACTTGTCGCTACCACCTACCTCACCACCTTTGAGACCCTTGGATCGGGGAGGATACAATTAACATCTTTGCTGGGCTGGAATGGAATGTTAGAGCCCCAGGTTACCAAGAGCGGATTGTTAAACAGCGCAGAGCAAAGGCAGGTTTAGAATTAAGGACAATTGATTTAGAGTGCTATCTAAGTATTTTGCCTGGCCTTGTAAAGTCTCAAATGTTATGTCATGTCTCCTCTCCCCACGCTGGGCCTAGGGGGTTGGAGGGGGACAATTAATTATTTCCTGCCAATAGCTTATCGTCGATGTAAGTTTGTGTCTGGGCCGGTCAAAGGAAAGGTTTGGCCTAGCTGAGGCAGTAATACGAGATTTGGAAATTTTTTAATTTATTTCGGGCAGTGGCAAGTGATCACGCTTCAGCAGTGATTTAATGGTCGTTCTTTTGTCCCCTTACCCAATATTTAGTTAATTACATTTTAAACAGGTAATAAGGTGGAGAAATTCCTGGCAGGATTTCCATGTTTGAAAGTGCGAAATGACGAGGAAATAGTATCCCAAATTGGGCAACATTTTCCAGATTAATGTGCTTTCTTGTGCATAGTTTGATCAGCGCCTATTATCATAAATACTATCCGCGCCAGAGGCGCGCGATGACCAGGGTAAAGCAAGAGGGTAGATTTCAAGAATGCTTTAACTGAAATGCGACTGTTGCTCAAGTTAAGGGGTTGTCAAACGCCAGAGCTCCTCAATCACGTGGATTTCCGTACAAATGTGTGTAGTGAAAATTAACACTAGGATGGACTCAAAAATCATAGGATTAAATAGGTATAAAATACAACCTCGGTCGCCCATCCCTTAATTGGATTACATTGTGAGGTACAAGGATGACTATCATATTCATTCATCTACATATCATATTGTTGATATACAATTGGGAATTCAATCCGCAGAGGAAGGGACACAAACATATTTCACCCTGCCACATAGTGACAGGATACACACTTTACATTTCGACCTAGGCTTTAAATGTACAGCCTCGGTTGTTTTATACCACACTGAGAAAGTTACCCAGGGACTTTTATAAAGTGCTGCAATGGCCTAATAATGCTACATTCAGCATCTAGTTTACCTGTGCTATTTTAGACTGGGAGGTTCCTGGTGCGCGGCACTGTCACTTAATTTCAACACCGGTCATTCTGTGCCCTCGTAGTAATTTGTGGTCTGCGTCTAATTTTGCAACAGTTTTGGTTTTAATATTCTGTTCACCCTAGGCTGAGGGCAAGGACGAGCGCCGGGGATGAGAGATGAGAAGATACGTGTGTGGCCAGCCATTGATTCTCACTGATCACTGGTTCACGGGTGTTCCACCCACTGTGCTGGGACGAGTGGCATGGGGGCTACTGAGCGGCGCTGGTGCTCCTTTCAGGGGGGTGTGGGTGCTGCCTGGGCTTGTACCATGGATGTCCCCCCACAAAATGTAAAGCTGCTTCATGGTAATGGTTTCCGGATCTGATGTTCCTTTCTGACCATGCGGGACGCTTAACGGCATCTTAGGTTTCTTGCATATTGCCTGTCTTGTGTTTTCCAACTGCCGCATCCCAGAGACATTTAAGGGTATGTCCATGGTTCATTGCATGGCTAATTAATGTTTTCTTAACATAATGACACCCAGTGCTAGGAATAATCTCATGCAACTAACAGGCATTGACAAAGCGAATAGTACTGGTTGGTAGGTGTAAGTTTAAGTTTGGAGGGGGAAATCCAAACAATATTCTTACAGCAAAGCCATCAGTCATGGCGTATTGCTTTGGTATTGCTTTGAGCGGAAGTTGGAAGCTAGTCCGGTGTGTAGATCTATCTACAAGGGACAGAGCTCAGAGCCAGCAGCTCTGGACATCTTAGCACATCAAATATTTCAATATTGTGACAAGACTGTGGTTCAAATCAAGGGGTTGTCAACGCCCATTCACGGGGAGTGATACACAGTGATACACACTTTACATAGTCGGCCCAGGCTTTAAATTTACAGCCTCTTCTGTTTAATGCCATACTGTGAGAAGGTTACCCATGGACTTTGCCCTGGACCTTTCCGTCTCGAAAGTATGGCATAGCGCTATACCTGCAATATTACATACATTCTCCAGTTACCTGCAATACACCCGCAAGCCCATTTCTCACACCTCCTTGACATCCCCTAGGGACTTCACCATAATATGAGGTTACCCTTCTGTGGGCTCGGGGTCCTCTTTGTAAGAGGGGGCTAGATTTGGTGTGGGTTATAAGGGGGAAATCAGTTTTCCGGAAGAGAAATATTTAAGCTGTCAGGGAGCTTGTTCTTATGGCGATTAGGGAGTGAACTGATCATTTGTGTCCTTATTTATCTGGCATGGTATCTGTCTGGGCTATCTGGGAACTGAACTGAGTTGTGCTGCCTGGAGGGATGTGCAGGGAGGGAAGGGGCCTGCAGCGTCAGTCAGGCATGTGTACCAATGAGAGGGCTTATATCACCTAGTTCAGTAACAGACACCTGTCATCCAGAGCTAAGATACCTTCGGGTAGGTGGCATGCAATTACAGGTTGGGGTTGACACAACCAAGGCTACCTCAATGCTTGTGGACGGGATGAACTAACATAGCTCACATAGACAACACAAGGGAAAGCTTTACACAGTGGATGCCCGGTCCACATGTATTGCAAGGTGCCCTTTTGTGCTGGGTACACTGGGGGTAGGATGCTGGCGGACAAAGCAAAGCCACCCGTTTTTCCTCTCCGGCATCCCAGCATTATTCCAATCTGAGTGCAGGGTAATCCATACCAGGGTGGGTGCGCCGGTCGGCTATATAGTGCCTGCTTCTAGCCATAGCTAGACGGGGATGGGACTCTGTCAGCTGAGCAGGACCACTTATTCCTGGTTTCTGCTGGTTCAGCGCACACTGCGGGGGGTGGGGTTCTACCTCCCAGTCACGGTGCCCCCGTGGGGTTTCTCTCAGCCTGGCACCTCCCTCTTCAGCTCCAACATGCCCACAGGTTCAACCACCTGGTTCTTAGAAAAATGCCACTGGCGATGGGAGGGCTTCAGCACAAAGAGCCAAGGCTGCAAGTGATTGGACTTTGAGCATTCACATATTTAGAAAGGGCAGGCAAACTTCTTGATTGTTCGCCCTACTCCAGTAGCTTTTCCACACGCCGGTCCAGCCATAGGCTACTTACGTGAGGGTGGGGACTTGGACCAGCAAATGAGGACGACTTGCTCGGCATGCTCCCTGCAGTCGTTCTCTCTGACTAGGGTGATGCAGGGGACAGGTTGCAAGCATGCGCTGAGGGATGGGTCCTTTGACTTCATCCACATGTGAACGTGGTTAGTTTCAGGCCATGGAGCGACTGCATGACCCCTGGGTTCCCGTGGAGGGTTTTCTGGGTGGCAGCTTTCCCAAATATTGCACAGGTTGTTGTTTCCTCAGAGTGTGGGCAGGTTAGCAGGCCTCCTCTTGTCAGGGTTTGAGGTGTCGGTCGGGTCTTTTAGACCGAGGACGGATAGGCTCTATCCTGTCAGCTGGGGCATGAGTTTGCCATTCCCAAAAGGGTACTGGTACCCAAATAGTGTTGGAATAGAGGGTTAGGATCACAAAGACAAACTACTATCAGAGCAAATTTTGCTTTTATAGTTAAGAGGGTACAGGTACACTGACCATAGGTTTACTCCATGTCCTCTGATCCACAGCGGCTTGATACAGGTTGCTTCAGTTAATCAAAATATCCTTGGGAGCGGTCAGCCAACCAGGGGACTAATGTCCCAATTTTGGCCTAGAGAGACGGGCGGGTGTGGTGCTCCCTTAAAAGAGGTAGGGCAAGGTGGATTCAGAGACTACCTATACAGCATACTGGGCATATCAAGGCCTGTATTTACATCTGGGCAGAACTGTCTCCAATTCTCCAGGCCTCAGGGAATGCCTTTCCTGAGCCCCAAGGATGGGAGAAACGGGTGCCAGTCTAACACCAGTCCTGAGCTGGCAGGCCCCACTGCCATCCCTCCACTATCTTTCCACGCCACCAGACCATGTAATAATTGAGCAGCGAATAATCTCTCTTCCAATAAACTTCTCACAAACCCACACATCTGAAGCTCTCTGGGGAACGTAGTTTTGTGGTCTGAAGTGCAACCCTTTAGATCTCACATCTCAAACCCCGAAAAGATATTTCAAGACTCTTTCTGTGTAGGAAAAAGTTGAAAACACTAGTTATTCGGTAAATAGTTATTTTAATGTGATGGCTTTCTGAAATGCTGAAACCTGTTTATACCATTATTGTGAGAACAGGAAGTTTTATCAGACAGCGCCTCAAGGACCCTTACTGGTGAAGCAGCCACGCTCTACAAATCCTGGTTGATTGAATAATTGATCTTTTTTTTACTGTCATATTGTTCTGAATTGCCCTTGAGGCGCATTGAAGCTATGCTCCCTAGATATGTTGTGTGTAACATATTTCTAAACATATAAAATACGGACGTTTATTCTATTTCCACCATTATGCTGTCTAACAAAGACATTTCTGCTTATCTACAACCATGCTTTAAAGTTTTCAACTTCCTGTCATTAATGGTAAAGTGCCTGTTTGACCTGTCCATGCTTAACAGCAACTTTATAGATAAATACTGATAAGAAACACTGAAAATGCTTCCCTTCTTTCTCCTTTGAAGAGGGTCTGTGCAGTACAAGAGAACGTGGGTTAATAAGTGAACTTGATGCTGCCAAGAAAATAAAACAGCACTGTGGGACGTGACAGCGCTATAAATGATAAATGAAACCATGCTAAATATAAAAGAAGTGTTTATGTAGCTTTACGAACGGAAGTCATTTCCTTTTTCCTACATCAGTCACAGAAATAAATGGAACTGACGTCATTACATTTCCACTAAAAGGGGAAAAAACAATTTGAGGAGAAGGACAAATCAATAGAAGATGTTTACAGCAGCTTATAACTTTTGTAAAAGGCTTGAATATTTCTACCCAAGCCTCCGGCTGCCCACCTAATGAGATGAAAGGGAGATGGCCAAGTTTGTTTGTAAAGGTCTACAGTCACGGATGCCCGGGCTCCAAGTCCAAGAGGAATATCCTCCCCACACAGGGGTATTGATAGATCTGGCCCATGACATGATCATCTCTGGACTGATGTGGTAGCAAAAGCAGGAGATGTGCACTCATCTCCAGATTTCCCCCTGCATCACTAAGGAAGTCTGTGCACTGGAGCATTCCCTTACAAGTGTGGTTCTCAAGAGTAAATACAGTGCTTAATTTGAGCCAATGGTCGCAGGTGGGGCCCACTGGTGCTCATTTGTGTGGACTGGCGTCCACTTTTCATCAATAGACTTTGATCTAGAGCAAGAGAGAGAAAACACAAAAGGGGTGAAGAAGGAGGAAGGGAAAACACGCAAAAACAGTGTCAACAGGAGGTAGCAGAGATGAAAACGAACATGAAAGAGCGAGATAAAGGGGCAGGGAGTATCTGGTGGGATGCAAGAGGACTGGGATAGAACCAAGACTATAAAGCACTGGTATTCAGCACTTCGAACTTTGGGTGCACCAGCTGTGGGCTTCTGAGTTAAACAATGGTCCCCAGTGGTTATTGTTGTACAAATTAAGCACTGAAAATGTGAGGTTACTTTTCATTCACAAAGCTTACTTAATTTTGGGACCGGAAGGTCACTATTTGCAATGTATATTAGAAATGCTCTTTGGAATTGGTATAGCAGATCACAATACGCCCCATTCATAAATGCTGGATATTATTTAGATGTATTATTTAGCATGATTTTGGATTCTTGTAAATCCAGGGCTTTTATATTCAATGAATTGATCTTTTCATTTTCCAAGATGGAACTTACACATATGTGGATACTTACACATCTATGAATTACTTTTAGTTGTCCTTTCACTATGTTTATGATCACCATTTCACAATTTAATGGTTGTTATGACTATGCTTGCCTACTTGTGAACAAGTGTTAGCCGAAACACATTGGGTAGCTCATGTCCTGCATTAAAAACCTGCCTATAGTTACCGCCTGGATGTGCGTTTGCGCTTTGAACTTTGTTTGTGTTCCTTGTGTCTTTCCTCATGGTTGTGTTCCTATATATATATATATATTCACTGAAAAACCCATAAGTATCAGGGACGTTATAGTTAGAAATTAGCATTTAAAAACCCTTACAAATGCACTGAAACAACATAGGTGTCAGTCATGTTATAGTTAGTTGGACATTTCACTCATACAAAACCAGAGAAATTCGGCTGTTATACTCGCGCCCCCACAATGCACTGCTGATGACGTCACATATTACATCATTCATGACATGGCCAGTGACATCAGTTATGACATATAAAATGAAACTTATCCAGTGACTGTGCGTTTCTATAAAGTTTAAATATGTTTTATATATATTGCAAGGTGTATTGAAGAATGAGTGGGTGTATAAGTGTCTGGATGGAGGATTTAGTAGGTGCGTGACTGTATAAGTGAGTGATTAAATGTTTCTTACTGAATGCATGGGTTAGTGACTAAACTGTGTGAATATCTGTTTCAGTCTGTCTGTTGTTGTATAAGCTGCAGAATGGGTTGCTCAGTAGCTATATGAGTGTCTATATGGATTATTGATTGGTTGTCTGAGTATTTGTATGGGAGACTGAGTGTATGTGTGGGTGGGTGGGAGGTGTGTGACTGTGCATAGATGTGTGAGTTGTTAATTCACTAGGTGTATGGGTTGAAGAGTGCATGTGGAAACAGCTGTATGGGTGGGTGAGTATGTGTATGGGTGTGTTGGTGAGTGAATGGATGTCTCAGTGGTACATGTCCAAGTAACTACATATGTAAAAGACAGTGTCTGTGAGAGTTGGAGTATATAAATGACTATACGTGAGAGTCAGTGATTGTGAGAGTAGCGGTATGGATGAGTGTGTACTTGTATCATCGATTGTATAACAGAGTAAGTATGCGTTAGTATCTGTATGAATAAGTGAGATGGTGTGTGTATAACTGTATAGGTGAGTAAATGGAAGTGTGATTGATTCTTTGCATGACTGACTATGTGTGTGAGTAACTCTGGAAGAGTGGCGGTGTGTGAGTGACTGTATAGGTGTATGAGTGCATATGATAGTCTCGTACTGATGAGTAACTGCATGTATGAGTGACTGATTGGCTGAATGAGTGGATGTGTGTGTAGACCTAGGAATCAGTGGGTGCGCATGTAGTAACTGGTATAAGTATGTCTATGGTTTTGAAAATGGTAGTCTGTCTTTTAGAGTGAGTGTATCAAAGGTTATATTAGAGAGTAAGGAGGTGCATCAGATTTTCACGTGGATGATGTCATCAGTGATGTCATTTGAGATGTCACCAGTGATGCAAGAGGTTACTGATATTTATAATATCAGTCCCGGGAAGCTGACACCATGTGGTGATGATAACCATCGATTTAATCAAATTTACGCCAAATTTCTTCACAAGATTCTCATTTTATTTCTCAGTTGTATATATGGTGAAACCAGTTGTATCCAATTTTCAAATGCATGTACCATGCTCAATCGCCTTAAATACAGCATGTTGGAGTCCCAGTTCCATATTTGAATGTCATCAGTGATGTCATCAGTGATGTCACTGACCATGTCATGAAGGATGTAATATGTGACATCATCAGCAGTGCATTGCGGGGGGGTGAGTTATAGTTAGCTAAACTAACTAGGACAGCCGAATTTCTCTGGTTTTGTACGAGTGAAATGTCCAACTAACTATAACGTGCTTGAAACCTATGGTTTTTTCAGTGAATTTGTAAGGTTTTTTAAATGCTAATTTCTAACTATAACGTCCCTGAAACCTATAGTTTTTTCAGTGAATTTGTAAGGTTTTTTAAATGCTAATTTCTAACTATAACTTGCCTGAAACCTATGTTTTTTTCTGTGAATTTCAATAGTTTTTTAAATTCTGATTTCTAACTATAGCGTCCCTGAAACCTATGTTTTTTTTAGTGAATTTCTAAGGTTTTTAAAATGATAATTTCTAACTATAACGTCCCTTTAACCTATGGTTTTTTCAGTGAATTTCAAAGGTTTTTTTAAATGCTTTTTTGTAAGTGTAATATTTATAAAACCTATCTTTTTTTCTATAAATTGCAAGGCTTTTTTAATAATATTTTGTAACTGTAATATCCTATAATTATCTTCTCTTATTTTTTTCCTTTTTTTTTTAATATGTAATGTCTCAAATCTTTTAAAATGTATATATTTTTTTTGCATATATATTAGTCTCGAACCCATCGTGTACCTATCACGATGGGTGCGCGGATTCAAGCCGCCATATTGCTAAAGTCGAGAAGGATGCACATTTGGTATGCGACATGTGCGCGGTGTCTGGCCCCGCGTAACGTCATATACATACTGGGTCGCGGCATGTGCCATTTCGTATGCTACGGGTGCGCGGTGCCTGGCCCCGTGCAACATCATATACATACTGTGTTGCATCATGTGTGCGTTTGGTATGCGTACGGGTGTGCGGTGCCTGGCCCCGCATAACATCATATATGTACTGGGTCACGTCAGGTGCGCGACTCCCGTAAAAAAAAATTATGTTTCAAAACTATATGTATATACATTTAATATATATATGAGGGCAAGAGATTATCTAAACTATTTATAAAAATAATATATTTGTACTTGTAATAAACTTATAATATTGTTAAATATATTTTCGCGAAGTCACGCCGGGTGCACACCGGTTGCGCGACGGGAGCGCGACTCCCATGTGACTTTAAAAGAAAGCATTTGATTGGTTTATAAGGTTTTCCATTCTAGCAGTTGAAGGACCCCACCCATTTTTCTCATTCTCTATGGAGCACCAATGGAGAGACACCTGTTGTGCTTTTGCAGCTACTTTGTAAATTTGTTTGGTGTTTGCTGGAAAAGTATAGAAATGGCTTCTTCAAATCTGGATCCAGAACTTCCATATGATGATGAAGACATCGAAGAACCACCTCCCAAGAAAAGATCTGAATCCATTGTCTGGAAGTTTTTCACCATCCCAGATGGTGAAAAGAAAGTTAATGCTCGGAAGGTGAGCTGTACTCTATTTCCTCGGATTTTGTCAAGAGGAAGTGACAAAAAGTACTCATGTGGGACACCATGTATGTACAAACACCTGCAGACAATCCATCCAAGACATCTTGCATGAGAGCAGCTGCGACATGCACAAGAAAACATGCAGCAAGATGACCAGGGAGCTGGTCCCAGCACTTCTGGAGTGTCAAACACCTCGTCTTGAGGTCCGGACATTCGCACAGGGTTTGCCAATTTGGAACAGCATTGCATAAAATGCAAAGCCATATTATGTTGTGGTGAACAATCTGTTGATGCTGTTTGTTCTGCAGCAAGGAATCATCGCTGCTAATTTTTTCAGGTTTTTTTTATTGGAATGAGTTTATAATTCCAAAAGTTAAGACTTTAGCCTGTAGCTTTTTTGAGTTTTCCAAAAACACCCAAAAAAATTACACAATAGTTTAAAAAAATAAATAAATAAATAAAAAAAAAAGAAGGAAAAAAAAGAGTTCTATTCAGAACTACCTCATCTGGTTAAAAAGAGAAATAACTGATTGCTGACGTCTGGGTGATTGCATGAGTACATATGTAGAGCATGATTGATTCAAAGAGTGCATGGGAAGTGTACAGGTGATTGTAGCACTGCATGTGTTAGTGCCTGGGTCATTGCATGAGTACATGGGTAGTGACTGGATGATTAGAGTACTGCAAGGAGAGTGCATGGTTAATTGATAAGTGCTTGGGTTTTGGCTGAGTGATTGGATAAGTAGAGGGTGCTGGCTGGGTGATTGGAGGAGTGCATAGGCAATAACAGGGAGTTGGTTGGACTGAATGGGTAGTGCTCAGGGGATTGTAGCAGAGCATGTGTTAGTGCCTGGGTCATTGCATGAGTACATGGATACTGACTGGATGAGTAGAGCACAGCAAGGATAGTGCATGGTGAATGTATAAGTGCCTGGATTTTGGTGGAGTGATTGGATAAGTACATGGTGCTGGCTGGGTGATCGTAGGAGTGCATAGCCAGTGACAGGGAGATGGCTGGACTGCATGGGTAGTGGTCTGGGGATTGTAGCAGCGCATGAATTAGTGCCTGGGCCATTGCATGAGTACATGGGTAGTGACTGGTTGATTAGAGTACTGTAAGGAAAGTGCATGGTGAATTTATAAGTGCCTGGGTATTGGTGGAGTGCTTGGATAAGTACATGGTGCTGGCTAGGTGATTGGAAGAGTGCACAGAAAATGACACGGGGATTGCTGGAGTGCATAGGTATTGCTCTGGGTATTGTAGCAGTGCATGAGTTAGTGCCTGGGCCATTGCATGAGTACATGGGTTGTAACTGGATGATTAGAGTACTGTAAGGAGAGTGCATGGTGAATTTATCTGTGCTTGGGTTTTGGCAGAGGGATTGGATAAGTGCATGGTGCTGGCTGGGTGATTAGAGGAGTGCATGGGTAGTGATGGCTGGAATGGATGGGTAGTGCTCAGGGGATTGTAGCAGTGCATGAGTTAGTGCCTGGGTCATTGCATGAATACATGGGTAGTGACTGGATGATTAGAATACCTTAAGGAATTTGCATGATGAATTTATAAGTGCTTGAGTTTTGGCGAGGTGAATGCATAAGTACATAGGGCTGGCTGGGTGATTGGAGGAGTGCATAGGTAGTGACAGGGAGATTTCTGGAGTGCATAAGTAGTGCTCAGGGGATTATAGCAGTGTATGTGTTAGTGCATGGGTCATTGCATGAGTACATGGGTAGGGACTGGATGATTAGAGTTCTGCAAAGAGAGCGCATGATGAATTTATAAGTGCTTGGGTTATGGCGGGGTTATTGGATAAGTACATGGTGCTGACTGGGTGATTGGTAGAGTGCACAGTGAGTGACAGGGGGTTGCTGGACTTCATTGATAGTGCTCTGGGGATTGTAGCACTGCATGATTTAGTGCATGGGTCATTGCATGAGTACATGGGTAGTAACTGGATGATTAGAGTACTGCAAAGAGAGTGCATGGTGAATGTATAAGTGATTGGGTTTTGGTGCATTAATTGGATACGTACATGGTGCTGGCTGGGTGATTGGAGGAGTGCATGGGTAGTGACAGGTGTATTGCTGGACTGCATAGGTATTACCTGAGTAATTAAAGGAGTGAATCAGTACTGTATAAATGGTTAGAGGTCTGCATGGGTAGTGCCCAGGGGATTGTAGCAGTGCACGTGTTACTGTCTGGGTCATTGCATGAGTTCATGGGTAGTGACTGGATTATTAGAGTGGTGCAAGGAGAAAGCATGGTGAATTTATAAGTGCTTGGTTTTGGCGGAGTGATTGGATAAGTATATGTTGTTGGCTGGGTGATTGGAAGAGTGCACAGGTAGTGATAGGGGGATTGCTGGAGTGCATGGGTAGTGCTCTGGGAATTGTACCACTGCATGAGTTAGTGCCTGGGTCATTGCATGAGTACATGGGTAGTGACTGGACGATTAGAGTACTGCAAGGAGAGGCATGGTGATTTATAAGTGCTTGGGTTTTGGCAGAGTGATTGGATAAGTACATGGAGCCGGGTGATTGGGGGAATGCATAGGTAGTGACAGGGAGATGGCTGGACTGCATGGGTAGTGCTCAGACGATTGTAGCAGTACGTGAGTTAGTGCCTGGGTCATTGCATGAGTACATGGGTAGTGACTGGATGATTAGAGTACTGCAAAGATAGTGCGTAGTGAATTTATAAGTGCTTGGGTATTGGTGTAGTGATTGGATTAGTGCATGGTACTGGCTGGGTGATTGGAGGAGTGCACGGGGAGTGACAGGGTGATTGCTAAACTGCATAGGTACTACCTGGGGAATCGAAAGAGCAAATGAAAAGTGTGTAAGTGGTTAGAGGACTGCATAGGTAGTGCATAGAGGATTGCAGCAGTGCATGTGTTAGTGCCTGGGTCTTTGCATGAGTGCATGGGTAGTGACTGGATGATTAGTGTACTGCAAGGAGAGTGCATAGTAAATTTAAAAGTACTTGGGTATTGGCACAGTGATTGGATTAGTACATGGTACTGGCTGGGTTTAATGGTAGGAGTGCACGGGGAGTGACAGGGGGATTGCTGGACTGCATGTGTACTACCTGGCAAATTGAAGGAGCGAATGAGAAGTGTGTAGGTGGTTAGAGGACTGCATAGGTAGTGCACATGTGATTGTAGCAGTGCATGAGTTAGTGCCTGGGTCATTGCATGAGTACATGGGTAGTGACTGGAGGATTAGAGTACTGCAAGGAGAGTGCATAGTGAGTTTATAAGTGCTTGGGTATTGGCGTAGTGATTGGATTAGTACATGGTACTGGCTAGGTAATTGGAGGAGTGCACGGGGAGTGACATGGTGACTGCTGGACTGCACGGGTACTACCTGGGGAATCAAAAGAGCGAATGAGAAGTGTGTACGTTGTTAGATGACTGCATGAGTAGTGCACAGGGGATTGTAGCAGTGCATGTGATAGTGCCTGGGTCATTGCATGAGTACATGGGTAGTGACTGGGTGATTAGAGTACTGCAAGGAGAGTGCATAGTGAATTTATAAGTGCTTGGGTTTTGGCGGAGTTATTGGATAAGTATATGGTGTTGGCTGGGTGACTGGAAGAGTGCACAGGTAGTCATGGGGGATTGCTGGGGTGCATGGGTAGTGCTCTGGGAATTGTAGGACTGCATGAGTTAGTGACTGGGTCATTGCATGAGTACATGGGTAGTGACTGGATGATTAGAGTACTGCAAGGGGAGTGCATGGTGATTTCATAAGTGCTTGGGTTTTGGCAGAGTGATTGGATAAGTACATGGTGCTGGATGGGTGATTGGAAGAGTACACAGGGAGTGACAGGGGGATTGCTGGAGTGCATGGGTAGTGCTCTGGGGATTGTAGCACTGCATGAGTTAGTGCCTGGGTCATTGCATGAGTACCTGGGTCGTGACTGTATGATTAGAGTACTGCAAGGAGAGTGCATAGTGAATCTATAAGTGCTTGGGTCTTGGCGTAGTGATTGGATTAGTACATGGTACTGCCTGGGTGATTGGAGGAGTGCACGGAGTGTGCAGGGTGATTGCTGGACTGCATGGGTACTACCTGGGGTATCGAAAGAGCGAATGAGAAGTGTGTAAGTGATTAGAGGACTGCATGGGTAGTGCATAGGGGATTGCAGCAGTGCATGTGTTAGTGCCTGGGTCATTGCATGAGTACATGGGTAGTGACTGGATGATTAGAGTACTGCAAGGAGAGTGCATAGTAAATTTAAAAGTGCTTGGGTACTACCTGGGGAATTGAAGGAGCGAATGAGAAGTGTGTAGATGGTTAGAGGACTGCTTGGGTAGTGCACATGTGATTATAGCAGTGCATTTGTTACTGCCTGGGTCATTGCATGAGTACATGGGTAGTGACTGGATGATTAGAGTTCTGCAAGGAGAGTGCATAGTGAATTTACAAGTGCTTGGGTATTGGCGCAGTGATTGGATTAGTACATGGTACTGGCTGGGTGATTGGAGGAGTGCACAGGAAGTGACAGGGTGATTGGTGGACTGCATGGGTACTACCTGGGGAATTGAAGGAGTGAATGAGAAGTGTGTAGGTTGTTAGAGATCTGCATGTGTTAGTGCCTGGGTCATTGCATGAATACATGGGTACTGACTGTATGATTAGAGTACTGCAAGGGTAGTGCATGGTGAATTTATAAGTGCTTTGGAATTGGCGGAGTGATTGGATAAGTACATGGTACTGGCTGGGTGATTGGAGGAGTACACAAAGAGTGACAGGGTGATTTCTGGACTGCATGGGTACTACATGGGTAATTAAAGGTGTGAATGAGCAGTGTCTAGGTGGTTAGAGGACTGTATGGGTAGTGCAGAGGTGAATGTAGTAGTGCATGGTTAGTGTTTGGGTTACTTAATCTTACCTTTTCGATAGTAGATATGAAAGTAATTGAAACAATTTTTCAGTTCTTTTTTTATAATCTACATTTTAAAAAGTTTAAAACTTTAGAATTTTGTTCTGTAAACGAGAAGAAAAAATACAGTTATAACATATAATATTATAGTTTAAAGTACACAAAATAATTTTACAATTACATAACATATTCAGTTTGCCTTTTTTGCTGTTCTCAGAATCTACTGAATTTCATCATAGACAGTAATTTCAATGTTGTTCATCATGTAACAGCGGGCACAAAAATACAATCAATAAGATTGTTAAAAAAAAAAAAACCTGTGTTAAAAATATTTACAACTAACTCAACTATCTGTTCACATTTCCTAAAATAAACATCCTCAATAACATTGCATGTAATACAAAGATCAAATATATGAAATGCTTATTTCTAAAACAATTTTTTAAATACAATATCAAAGAACAGAAATGATAAATGAATCAGCAATTCTTGATATGTTCCCTATAGTCTAAATGATGTTCCTGAAATAATTTCCAGTCACAATACCAAAAATAAACTTCTCAATTCATATTGACATCTTCCCAATAGGCCGAATGAGGTTTCTGAAATCGTTTGTATTGAAAATATCCAAAATAATCTCATTAATTCATATTGACGTCTTCCCAATAGGCCGAATGATGTTCTCAGAACTTTGGCATCAAAAATATTAGGTAGTAATTTGGTAATTCATTAGGCAACCAATATTTCAATTGCAAATGGGCATCATTATAATGTGTACATCCTTTATTGCACTTTAAATACACATTATAGTGTCCAGATGTGGTAGAAGCTCCATCGTGGAAAATAATTGCAACTGCTTTGAAAGTTCTTCCTGAGAATGACAGTTGACTTGCCACAAAATCTTTCAAATTTTCTTCCATCTGGTCTGCAACGTTGTATCATTAAAATTACATATTGTCCAAATCTTTCTAGAAATAATGTTGATAACATGTCAGATTTTCACTGACTACATTCCATATTTTGATTTGCTGACTTTACAAATTTTTTAACCCCTTCGCTGCTAGGCCTTCCCCCCCCCCCCCCCCCCCCCCCCGTGCTAAGACTTTCTTGGGCTATTTGGGGTAGTTCGCCCTTAGGCCCCTGTAACTTTTTGGCCACATAAGGTATCCACGCCAAATTTGCGTCCTTTTGTTTCAGCATCATGGGAATTCTAAAGGTACCCAGGGTTTGTGGATTCCCCTGGAGGGGACCCAGATATTAGCCAAAATACAGCTAAATGTTGTTTTTTGGGGAAAAAGTGCTGCAAATGAAAGCGTCTTGGTTTTTTCCTGCAAATGGTATCAAAAAAGGGTTTGTGGGGCTGAAACACCATTTTCTCAGCTTTTAGGGAATGCCAGATTTTTGTCAGAAAACCCAAACTTTTTACACAGTTTTGGCATTTTTCTAGGACGTAGCCTATTTTTGCTATTTTTTGTGCTTTCAACCTCCTTCCAGTTAATGGTAGAAATGAGTATGAAAGCAATAATGGATCCTGGAAAGCTATACATTTTAGAAAGTAGACAAAATTCTGAATTCAGCAAGGGGTCATTTGTGTAGATCCATCAAGGTTTCTTTATAGAAACTAACAGTTAAATATAGGAAAAAATTGAAAATTATTTGAAAAAAACAGCCTTTTGTGTCAACGTTATCACCTGGAACTTCTTCTAATTATCAGAGCTCTTCAAAAGCAATATACCGTTACATTTGTTGGACCATACTGGTTATGGGGATATATAGGACTTGTAGGTTCACCAAGAACCCGATGAACCCAGAGCCAAAAACTGAGCAGCAATTTGCAATGATTTTTTATTATGTACCAGGTATATAGCAATTATTCTGGGAAAATTTATACATGGAAAAATCGGTATGAAAGACACTTATGTATTTCTGAAATGAGATCAAAATATAGAGTTTAGAAACAGTAGATATTTGCACATTTCCAAAATTGGGAGTACTCATACTAGCATGAGAATTATTGGTCATTTTTCAAAATGACTTCTTTTTTACACATTGTTTTTCATTTGGAAGGCAGAAATGCATCAAAAGTCAATAGGTAATAACAGTTGCTTTACAAATCTGAATTACCCTAAGACTCCCGATAAAAATGGTACCTTACTTGTGTGGGTAGGCATAGTGCCCACGACAGGAAATGGCACAAAATGCAATGTGAACATACCAGATTTTCACAATGAAAAAATACCCTTTTTTTGCAAAGTGCTTAGCTGTAGTTTTTGAACCCTAGCTCTTCTGGCACCTAGGGAAACCTAGCAAAACTATACATTTTTAAAAACTAGACACCCAGGGGAATCCAGGATGGGGTGACTTGACTGGCTCCCACTAGGTTCTTATTACCCAGAATCCCTTGTAAACCTAAATAATTGTCAAAAAACACATTTTCCTCACATTTCTGTGGTGTGGTGGAAAGTTCTGGAATCTGCATGGTTCCACAAACTTCCACCCACCCAGCGTTCCCCAAAGTCTTCCAAGAAAAATGGTACCTCATTTGCGTGGGAAGGCCTAGTGCCCGCAACAGGAAACGGCACAACACGCAACGGGGACACACAACAATTTCACAGTTAAAAATGACCCTTTTTTGGCAAAGTGCCTAGCTGTAGTTTTTGAACCCTAGCTCTGCCGGCACCTAGGGAAACCTAGCAAACCTATACATTTGTGTATACTAGACACACAGGGGAATCTAGGATGGGGTGACTTGACTGGCTCCCAGCAGGTTCTGTTACCCAGAATCCCTTGCAAACCTAAAAAATTGTTTTAAAAAAACACATTTTCCTCAAATTAATGTGGTGGAAAGTTCTGGAATCTGCGTGGTTCCACAAAATTCCACCCACCCTGCATTCCCCAAAGTCTTCCGAGAAAAATGGTACCTCACTTGTGTGGGTAGGCCTAGTGCCCGCGACAGGAATCGGCGCAAAACGCAACGTGGACACACCTCAATTTCACAGTGAAAAATAACCCTTTTTTGGCAAAGTGCCTAGCTGTAGTTTTTTTAACCCTAGCTCTGCCGGCACCTAGGGAAACCTAGCAAACCTATACATTTGTGAATACTAGACACACAGGGGAATCTAGGATGGGGTGACTTGACTGGCTCCCAGCAGGTTCTGTTACCCAGAATCCCTTGCAAACCTAAAAAAGTGTCCAACAAACCACATTTTCCTCACATTTCTGTGTTGGAAAGTTCTGGAATCTGTGCTGATCCACAAAATTCCACCCACCCCGTGTTCCCCAAAGTCTTCCGATAAAAATGATACCTCATGTGTGTGGGTAAGCCTAGTGCCCGTGACAGGAAACGGTGCAAAACGCAACGTGAACACACCAAAGTTTCACAGTGAAAAATCACACTTTTTTGGCAAAGTGCGTAGCTGTAGTTTTTTAACCCTAGCTCTGCCAGCACCTAGGGAAACCTAGCAAACCTATACATGTTTGAAAACTAGACACCCATGGGAATCCAAGATGGGGTGACTTGACTGCCTTTCACCAGGTTCTGTTACCCAGAATCCCTTGCAAACCTGAAAAATTGTCTAAAAAAACGAATTTTCCGTCACATTTCTGTGTTGCAAAGTTCTGGAATCTGCGTGGATCCACAAATTTCCACCCACCCCGCGTTCCCCAAAGTCTTTTGAGAAAAATGGTACCTCACTTGTGTGGGTAGGCCTAGTGCCCGTGACAGGAAACGGCGCAAAACGCAACGTGGACACACCACAATTTCACAGTGAAAAAGGGACCCCCCTTGTAAAACTAGGTTGGTTTGTGATAGGTAATTTTGATGCCACGTCAATAGGTTTTGGGCCCTGTCGCGGGTCCATTTTTATCGGTAGACCTGGGGAAACACTGCGTCCTTGATCCACCCACGCATGTGAGGTACCATTTTAATCGGGAGACCTGGAAGAATTCTTGGTGGGAGGACATTTGTGGATCCACACAGATTCCAGAACTTTCCCACACAGAAATGTGAGAAAAAAGTGATTTTTTTCAGCAAAATGTGAGGTTTGCAGGGGATTCTGGGTAGGAGAATGTTGGGGGACCCATGCAAGCCATACCTCGCTGGACTCCCCCGGGTATCTAGTTTCCATAAATGTTTGGGTTTGGTAGGTTTCCCTAGATGGCCGCCGAACCCCGGGCCAAACACTCATGGGGCCCCACTTGCAAAGCCAGGTTGGTTTGTGATCGGTAATTTTGATGTTGCCTCAATAGATTTTGGGCCCTTGCCTGTTGCGGGTCCTTGACCCACCCACGCAAGTGAGGTACCATTTTTATTGGGAGACCTGGGGGAATGCTAGGTGGATGGAAATTTGTGGATCCACGCAGATTCCAGAACTTTCCCACAAAGACATTTGAGAAAAAAGAGATTTTTTCAGCGAAATTTGAGGTTTGCAGGGGATTCAGGGCAGGAGAATGTGGGGGGACCCACACAAGCCATACCTCTCTGGACTCCCCCAGGTGTCTAGTTTCCAGAAATGTGTGGTTTTGGTAGGTTTCCCTAGATGGCCGCCGAGCCCCGGGCCAAAAACTCATGGGACCCCACTTGCAAAGCCAGGTTGGTTTGTGATCGGTAATTTTGATGTTGTATCAATAGGTTTTGGGCCCTTCCCTGCCGCGGGTAGTTGGTCCACCCATACAAGTGAGGTACAATTTCTATTAGGATACTTGGAGAAGTGCTGGGGGGTTGGAAATTTGTTGTTACTTTCTGCAGCGTGAAAATTTGAGCACAATAATTTAAGGAAAATGTCGCAGTCACATTTTGAGGTTTGCAGGACATTGTGGGTAAGATAACTTGTTTGGATCCGCAAGAGAGACATCACCAGCTTACGACAAAATCTACAGATGGTAGGTTATTCTTAGATGAAATGTACACCTTGGCAGAGAGACAAAAAAGACAAAGATTACTGCACAGCCATCTATTCCTCAAGCACTCACAAACTGGTTGGATTTGGAACGAGGGCGAGTGATGGTTCAGTATATAAAATGTTATTAACAAGAGATTTCACAAAAATGAAATGCACTGTCAATAATTGAAAGGACAAAAAACTGAACGAGTGACTCTCAGCTTGTGAGCTGTAAAGCCACGTCAAGGCACCAACCGCTTTACAGGCCATTCACACACCTTTCATACATGATACACACAAGACCATTCACACCACCAGGCACAAAACCAACACATTACAACATTCACAAAAAGGGACAAGGTTCACCCTGCTTGACAAAAACAGAAAAAACACATTTTTCTGCACAACCACCTATTCCTCAAGCACACATACATACTGGTTGGATTTGGCACGAGGGTGAGTGATGGTTCAGTATATGCAGTTGTATTAACCAGAGATTTCTCAAAAATTGAATGCATTGTTAATAATTGAAAGGACGAGAAACTGAACCATTGACTCACAGCTCATGAGCTGTAAAGCCACGACAAGGCACCAACCTCTTTACATGCCATTCATACACCTTTCATACGTGTGACACATACAAAACCCTTCACACCGCCACCCGCGGGCCCAGCACATTACAACACTCACACCAGCAGACAGCGCCATTCAAGGGCCCATCACTTTCACACATCCACATTCCTGACACAGAAACCACACCAGCTCACGGATTGCGTGGAGTGGCGTTTGGCTAGCAGTAAGTGTAGTGACCAGCAGCTAGTCACTACTCACATACCGCCAGCCAAGCGCCAGTCCACGTACACCACAGCCGAGCACCAGTCCGCCCACACGGCCAGCCAAGTGCCAGTCCACGCACACTGCCAGCAAAACGCTAGTCCACACACATCGCCAGCCAAGCACCAGTCCACACACACCGCCAGCAAAGCGCCAGTCCATGCACACAGCCTGTCAAGCGCCAGTCCACGCACACCGCCAGCCAAGCGCCAGTCAAAACACACCACCACCCAAGTGCCAGTCCATGCACACCGCCAGCCAAGCGCCAATACAAACACACCGCCAGGCAAGCGCCAGTCCACGCACACCGCCGTCACATTTAGGACTTTTTTATACAAATAAGAAAACACAAACAAATTGCAAATAGATACAAATCTACTAACACAAAATCTGAAACTAAATACACTACACAAATGCCAACCTTGAAACTGAACAAAAAATATTAAACAATAGAGGCCAGGCAGTTCACTTTACCACTAATGGATGCACCCAAACATTATTTTGCGTGTGGTACATTCTAAAACAAGCAGGCACACACAGCCCAGGGTTAGAAGGACACTTGGGGCAGTACATACGAGTCTCCTTCTGCGTACCTCTTCGCCAACAGACTCTACATCTCCTACTGGGAAAGTCTTTTGAGGGTGTGGGAGGAATGTGATCAGGAAAGTGGCGATCTTTCAATCTAGCCACATCTTCCACCTCTCCAACTCTAGGAACACTTGCCTGTTCCACTAAAATAAGGCTGCCTACTACAGACTCCTGAAACATAGCAAAAGTCATCTTTGACTCAGGACAAGAATCCTTGAATACAACAAAACCATTAATGGTTGCCAAGTGGAAAAGACGGATAGCCATCTTCTTATACCAAATGTAAGCCTTACAAAGAGCAGTGTATGGTTCCAACCTCTGATCTACTCTGTCAACACCACCCAAGTGCCTATTATAGTCTAAAATGCACACAGGTTTGAGCGCTTCAGCAACCTGATCCCAAACAGTCAGAGGTGAAGTGCTTTCATCATGGATGGTAGTCAGCATGTAGACATCTCTCCTGTCTGAAAAACTTCACAGCTAGAAGTTCCTCGCAACGCAACACACTGCACTGTCCCCGCACAAGCTTTTGACAAGCTAGTTCTTTAGGGAATCCTTTACGGTTAGAGCTGATTGTGCCACAAGCAACAGTGTCCACTTTGGCCAATTTCCTGAACAACCGCACACCAGTGTAGAAGTTATCTACATATAAATGGTGACCTTTGTTAAAAAGTCCTATACCAAGTTCCCACACAATTTTCTCAGTCATTCCAAAAGTGGACGGACAAACAGGGGGGTTAATCGTGGATTCCTTACCGGTGTAACCCTGAAATTAGAGACATATCCAGTCCTACTGTCACACAGCATATACAGCTTAATTCCATAGCGTGCCCTCTTACTAGGAATATATTGCCTAAAAACCAAGCGGCCCTTGAACAAGACGAAAGACTCATCCACTGCTATTTCTTTCCCTGGAGCATAGATCTCAGAAAAGCGATCTACAATGTGATCAATGACAGGCTGAATCTTAAAAGATGGTCATACTCAGAGTGATCATGTGGCAACGCTAAATCATTATTGACAAAATGCAGCATCTGAAGCAGAAGCAAATACCTTTCATGACTCATGACTGCCATAAATATAGCCGTTGCCATCAAGGGACTAGTAGACCAATATGAAGACATTGATGGCTTCCTTTGCAAGCCCATCAAAAGGTTAAACCCAAGAACTTCTTCATCTCCTCCAGATTTGTGGGAGTCCACCGGGTAGCTCTAGAATGGGGCTTAAGGTTGGCAATGTTGTCCCTCAAAAACTGTTCGACATACAAATTAGTCTGCTCAACGATCTCTGCCAAAAACACATCGTCCATAAACAAATGAAAACATTAATCGGCAAAAAGTTTTCTGTATTCACTCTACACCCTGAAACACCAGTAAAGTCTGGCAATGCCAGCTGCACCATGCCTGGGGTAACCCAGAGGTCAGCACTTTCAAGGGGAAGCCTTGCATCCCCAGGCTGCAGCCCAGATGCCTCTTGCCACACTATACCAACGGAAAGCCTTGCAGCCCCAGGCTGCAGCCCAGATGCCTCTTGCCGCACTATCGGCACATCAATCTCCTCCTCTAACACAGGCACTTCATCCGCACTAAGAGTAGCTTCCTCCGCACTGAGAGTAGCTCCATCATGCGATGATTCCATGTAGAGAGAAAACTCACTGCCTGAATCTTCCCCTCCCTCCTCTGCCTCCGATGCAGTCAGTCTCTGAACCATGGTCAGAGGAAGACTCAAAGAGCATACCAACAACCTGCTGAGCAGTAATCCTGCGCCTAGCCATTATCCTTACTAAGAAAGGAGACTGCACAAACAAGTCAACAACAACCAACACTGTGCAAAATAAGTAAGTAAAAAAATGTGTGCCTTTATCACAAAGACCTATATACTCAAAAACTATAAAATTCACTTGCAAGAGACAGCTACACTCACCAGCACCTACTCTGCAGAGACACAGCAAAAACCAACGATATCCCACTAGAAACTAAAAAACAAAACCAATTACTCACAAGACAACAAAATACACATCGAACACAAATGCAAAAAGTTTTTGCCACTCAAAAAACAGAAGCCAAACAAACTGCTATTATTACACAATTTGCAAAAAACACATTCATGCACAGAAGTAAAACTCATTTACATTGTACAAAAAAAAGTCTCTTACCAAACACATGCAACTACACAAACAGCAGAACCACCAGTAACGAAACCGCAACCTGGAACAGTCTAAAGAGCAAAGGCCTTGAACTAGAACAAAAAGGGAGAAATAAAGCATTACCAATTACAATTCACAAGAAATAAAATAATTAACATTATAACACGCTACTACCCAAATGGTCAATCGGCCAGATGGGCCTTCAAATAGGGCTGAGAAAAATGGGGTGTGATCTTGCCCAAGGGATCGGGTGAGGTTGTCTGCCAGGCCAATCTGTCCCCCAGGTGGGGTAGAAAACAGCAGACAGAAATGTGCCCCCCTTGCAAAAGTAATAAATCCCTGGTGCCTAGTAGGGTTTACTGCCTTCCCCCTCCCGCCTAGGGCAGAAAGGCCAAAAAAAGGGGCAGATCTGTCCCCAGGAGGGGCAGAAAAAGCATTAACCAAATGTTACTCCCTTGGAAGCAACCATGTTGCTTCCATTACACCCAAAACAAAATCCCTGGTACCTAGTGGGGTTTTCTGCCCCCCCCCCCCAGGGGCAGAAAGGAAAAAAAAATGGGCCGATACACATATAAAAAATCTGACCCCTGGAAGAGACCCTTGCCAAAAGGGGTCGCTTCCATTTTAATTTTAAACTTAGTCCCTGGTGCAGAATACACTTTTTAAAAAAATGCCCCCTTGAAGCGACCCTTGCCCAAGGGATCGCTTCCATTTAAATTTGACATAACACCCTGGTGTCTAGTGGGGGTTTCTGTCCCCTCCCCCCCTGGTGGCAGAAAGGCCAAAAAAATGATCTGATCTGCCCCTGCCCACAGGGTGGGCAGAATTCCCATAGTAAAAAAATGTGTCACCTGGAAGCGACCCTTGCCCAAGGGGTCGCTTCCATTTCCATGGGGCTGCCTGGGTGATTGAGGAGTGCATAGGTAGTGCTGAGGGGATTGTAGCAGTGCATGTGTTAGTGTCTGGGTCATTGCATGAGTACATGGGTAGTGACTGGAAGATCAGAGTACTGCAAGGAGAGTGCATGGTGAATTTATAAGTGCTTGGGTTTTGGCGGAGTGATTGGATAAGTACATGGTGCTGGCTGGGTGATTATAGCAGTGCATGGGTAGTGAAAGGGTGATTGTTGGACTGCATGGGTAGTACCTGGGTATTGAAGGAGTGAATCAGTAGTGTGTAGGTGGTTAGTGGACTGCATGGGTAGTGCTCAGGGGATTGTAGCAGTGCATATGTTAGTGCCTGGGTTATCGCACAAGTACATGGGTAATGACTGGATGATTAGTGTATTGCAAGGGGAGTGCATGGTGAACTTATAACTGCTTGTGTTTTGGTGGAGTGATTGGATAAGTACATGGTGGTGGCTGGGTGATTACAGCAGTGCAAGGCTAGTGACAGGGAGATTGTTGGACTGCATGGGTACTACCTGGGTAATTGAAGGAGTGAATCCGTAGTGTCTAGGTGGATAGAGGACTGCATTGGTAGTGCTCAGGGGATTGTAGCAGTGCATATGTTAGTGCCTGGGTTATTGCATGAGTACACGGGTAGTGACTGGATGATTAGGGTACTGCAAAGAAACTGCATGGTGAATTTATAAGTGCTTGGGTTTTGGCAGACTGATTGGATAAGGACATGGACCTGGCTGGGTGATTGGAGGAGTGCAGAGATAGTGACAGAGAGATTACTGGGCTGCATAGGTAGTGCTCAGGGGATTATACCACTACATGTGTTAGTACCTGGGTCATTGCATGAGTACATGGGTAGTGAATGGATAATTAGAGTGCTGCAAGGTGAGTGCATGGTGAATTTATAAGTGCTTGGTTATTGGCACAGTGATTGGATAAGTATATAATGCTGGCTGGGTGATTGAAAGAGTACACAGGGGGATTGCTGGAGTGCATAGGTGGTGCTCTGGGGATTGTAGCACTGCATGAGTTAGTGTCTGGGTAATTGCATGAGTACATGGGTAGTGACTGGATGATTAGAGTAGTGTAAGGAAATTGCATGGTGAATTTATAAGAGCTTGGGTTCTGGCAGAGTGATTGGCTAAGGACATGGGGCTGGCTGGTTGATTTGAGGAGTGCATAGGTAGTAGCAGGGAGATTACTGGACTGCATAGGTAGTGCTCAGGGGATTGTAGCAGTGCATGTGTTAGTGCCTGGGTCATTGCATGAGTGCATGGTAGTAACTGGATGATTAGACTACTGCAAGGAGAGTTTGTGGTGAATTTATAAGTGTTTGGGGATTTACACAGTGATTAGATAAGTATACGGTGCTGGCTGGGTGATTGACAGAGTGCACAGGGAGTGACAGGGGTATTGCTGGACTGCATAGGTAGTGCTCTATGGATTGTAGCACTGCATGAGTTAGTGCCTAGGTCATTGCATGAGTACATGGGTAGTGACTGGATGATTAGAGTACTGCAAGAAGACTGCATGGTGAATTTATAAGTGGGTGATTGGAAGAGTGCACAGGGAGTGACAGGGAGATTACTGGACTGCATAGGTAGTGCTTAGGGGATTGTACCAGTGCATGTGTTAGTGCCTGGGTCATTGCATGAGTACATTGGTACTGACTGGATGATTAGAGTACTGCAAAGAGAGTGCATGGTGAATTTATAAGTGCTTGGGTATTGGCGCAGTGATTGGATAAGTATATGGTGTTGGCTGGGTGATTGGAAGAGTGCACAGGGAGTGACAGTGGAATTGCTGGAGTGCATAGATAGTGCTCTGGGGAATTTTAGTACTGCATGAGTTAGTGCCTGGGTCATTGCATGAGTACATGGATACTGACTGGAGGATTAGAGTACTGCATGGAAAGTGCATGGTGAATTTATAAGTGCTTGGGTTTTGGCGGAGTGATTGGATAAGGACATGGGGCTGGCTGGGTGACTGGAGGAGTGCATAGGTAGTGACAGGGAGAATGATGGGTATTGCTCAGGGGATTGTAGCAGTGCATGAGTTAGTGCCTGGGTCATTGCATGAGTGCATGGGTAGTGCTTGGATACTAACTGGGTGATTGGCGAATATTGAATTAGTCCATCATTACTCACGTTGTTTTAAAATCACATATTCACTACCTTTGCACTCCTGTAATCGGTCAGGCACCTCTCAATAGTTCGCTAAGCATACACACAACTGTATAAATAGAATCTGAACATATAGATGAGCTATTACATACTATCTAGTTAATAAGATAAGTAAAACTTGCCAGAAAGGGTAATATGTGGTGTTTACTTTTGAGCTCCATCTTGACCATTCAATCTACAATATGTGACATCATTAATTTATACCTCTCAACAGATTTAAGAAAGAAGGGTAATTAACAACACCTTTTATGAACATTTTTAGAACCACACTTTTATTATACATCTTCACCTTTGTATCTAAAATTATGTGGCATCATTCAACTATACCTTTGCTCACACTACAAAAAGAAGCCTAATTAACAGCACCTTATTTCACCATTCTATCTTAAAATATATGGCATCATTTAACTTTACCTTCTTTACAAACTAATAACAGAAACCTAATTATTAACACCTTATATGATCATCTTTCAAACAGCACAGTTGCGCTGCATCTTTAACAAAGTATCTATAACTATGCAGTATCAATCAACTATACCTTTGTAGAGAGAACAACAAATGAAGGCTAATAAACTACACCTTATGTGAACATCTTTCAGACTACACATTTGTACTGCATCTTCAACCAACTATCTAAAAATATGCGGCATCATTCAACTGTACCTTTGATTGAACAGACTTAAAAAGCAAGCTTAATTAATAACATCAGTAATCATCTTAAAAAATACACATATTACTTTACAAACTCTTTTTTAAACAACATTCAGGTAAAATGAAACTAATTCCAAAATACATCTCTACATTTAATAATATATTTCAAACAACACAGTTTTAGAATAATGGCAAATATTTTTTAAATAAACCTCAAAAATGTATAACTCACCTTGCAAATAAAGGTGTTGAATGAAAAATCTCACACACTCAGACAGGATATTCTTTTACACTCAATCAATGTAATGCACCAGACTCAGCAAGGTAAAACCAGTAATGGCAAGGTTTCCCTCTCTTTCTTTATACAAATACACATAAACATCAATTACCATTGCTTCCCAGAGATTTTCAAATTGTAAAACACATTTCCATTGGTTACACATAATAACCCTTAACAAGTGACTTCTTCACCCTTTCTGCTTAATGCCAGTTTCCACAGTAACAGTTCACTGAACATTCAACTTAACTGACAGGTCACAAGTTCACCATATTTTCAAGTTCACCACACAATGTTGCAAATGCAGACAACAGGTGTGGTTGGCTTTGAAAAACATGAACTTACCCTTTCTACTGTACCTTTCAAACATTTTTTACTGACCAATAACAAACATGCTTTTTAAAGAAAGCCCCATGCACCCTATTTTTCAGTGCGCAGTGTTCATAAACAACCAATCAATTCTCAACTTTTTTTAAAACAGCATCTTGCCCACCGTTTTAGATACCTCTCATTCCACCAACTGACTACCTCAGCTACAGACATCTTTTGATTACTTACTGATATCCCTTCAAGATGCTTTCTGCGTGGATTGTTGGGCACAGCTATGTTTTCTGGTGCAAAAGGTTTGCTGAACACAGAGGTGTTGACAAAAACCTAGCTTTGCAAAATGTAGACATTAAATGGATTGGACAGATAGGATTAAAGTGGTACCAATTGATGCCTTTGGTTAAATCCTTTTTGCATCTCCAACCCCCTGACCTCATGAGTGTGCACTGTGGTGGCAATGACCTAGGCCCATTGACTGGGGTAGGTCTGGAAATGCTAATGAAGGACACCTTTTCAGAATTGATGTTACTTTTTCCCCAAGCTGTCTTTGTATACTCTAACATATGCCTAAGACGGAAATGGAAGTGGTCCAATCAATTTTGTCCTCAGATTGAAAAAGCTAGAAAAAATGTCAATAAAGCTGTTTCTGCTTACCTCAGAGACCATAGGATGGGCTCCATCTATAACAACAATCTACGTTTCTATATGGATGGCATCTACAGAAATGATGGAGTACACTTCACTGAAGGTAACAGAGTGTTTCTCAACAACCTGAAGCTCTGCATCCGCACTTACATGTAGCTACAACAATCTCCCAATGAAAACAAGGGCTCTTTTCAGAGCCACCAAACAACCCAACTTATAACCTAGGTTTATATATAAAATCTTAATTATTTTTGCTTGGAGTCGCACACCCTGTGCGACTAAAGGAGCCACGCACCCATCTTATTCACACCAGGGGGCCGCGCTCAGAGCCACGCAACCATCGCGTTCGCACCAAGGGGCCACGCTGAGAGCCACGCACCCATCACATTTACACCAGGGGGCCACGCTGAGAGCCGCGCACCCATCACGTTTACACCAGGGGGCCACGCTGAGAGCCGCGATAGAGTCGCAACTCCATACTTTGGTGAAAAATACCCACCCACTTCCATTCATTTATATTCGCCCCGGGACCCCATCCCCCGTGGCATGCCCAAATCTAGTTTTTTTTTTCATTTTAAAAAAGTGGGGGGGACCATGTGACCCCCCTTCTGGGCCACATCCATTCATTTATATTCACCCCCGGGACCCCATCCCCGGAGCCTGGCCTCATGGTTGGGGTCCGTGGGGGGAGCACCAATGCCCCCATGCTCCCGCCGGCTCCCCGCCTCCTGCGGGAGCCGGCATTGCTTTTCCACAAGGGGAGCTGCTGACATGTAGCTCCCCTTTTGGAAAAGCAATCCTGAAGAACCAGAAACCTTATGGGTCTGGCGGCGCAGGGTACGCCTTAATCTCCTGGGTTCACTTGCTTTATCTAACAGAGACACAGGACACTCTGTTGGGCGTAGAAGATCAGATTTATTAGCTGCAGCTAAGTACAGTTGTCCTAGAAGTACACTCGGTATGTTCTCAGGAGACTGCCACTTCATTCCGTGGCGCACAATCTTTTATAGTACATGGATGACATACAGATTAACCAAGAACACTCCCAATATATACATAAAGAGCCAATAAGAAGAGCTTGAAAACAAAGTTTTACCAATGAAAAGAACTTGAGAAATAAGGTATCGAGTAACTCGAAGAAGCCTCTCCTCCAACTGTGTTTGTCACCCCTCCCCACAGGTTAATTCATTAACGTGTCCGCAACTGACTTTCAGGTGGCAAGATACGTTTGTGTGTTTTGGAGGACAGTTGTGAAATGAGAGAATACGAGCAGAGAACGGCGAAGGCCAGAAGATAAGATAAGGTCAGGAAAGAATGGTGCGAACCAACAAATAGTTGAGACAGGGATTAGTCAGATCAGACAGGGATTAGTGGACTCGGCCAGTCCCTGGCACCAGTTCGTAAACAGAGGCAGAAGGCTATTTTGACACAATGCCGCAGGAAAAGCAGAAAAGACCTCGTTCACCGTGCTGCCTGAGTGAGGGCAATACAAAATGGCGGCGGAACACAAAATGGCGGCTCGATACGATCGAGATCGAAAATAGAGTTTCCTCAATCCTGCTTTGACTCATTGAAGCAAGAGCAGATTCCCCTGCTCTTGCTTCAATCAAGCAAAGCAGAGTTTGCTATGACAGGGCGGAAGCTGTGCTCCCACCCTGTCATAACAAACAGTAATGTCCCTGGGGTGGGCACCCCGGGACAATGCAGGAGCCGGCCCCTAGGGGGGTGGCGGTCCCCAGGACCCTGAAGGGCTGCAGGAGGGGGGCTGCACGGCCCTCTCCCTACCATTGCAAAGCCCCGGGGAGGTGGTTGTCCCCGGGGCTTGGGGGTCTGTAACAGACCCCTAAATTTCAATTTTAAGTGCCCGAGGGAGCTGGTGGTCCTTGTGGGACCCCCAGAGCAGGCCTAGGGGGTCAGGCTGTTCCTATCCTGTCCCCTTTTCTTGTTTTTCATCCTTTTTTGAACAGTTTCCTTCTGGCTAGGTTCTACCGAGTCACAAAATGGCTGCCAACAGTTTCTGGTTTGGAGTGTTGGTAGGCAATGAGAATGAAGCTCGTGCTCGAGAGAGTTCACGAATCCACCGCGTCCCTAGATATCGAAACTTTTTCTTTTTCTAATTTCTCAGGAACTACTGAACGGATTTACACCATTTATCAAAAAGGATCTTTCTGAACCAAGACCTACCTTTTCGCCAAATTAAATAGCAGTTTGGGCTGTAGCTTTGTCTAAAGATTCCTATGGACAATTACATGGGAAAACGTGTTTTGGGACCCCCCTTTTTTCTCGTCCCCCACTTGACGAATCATCCCGAAACTTTTAAGATAGGAGCTAACCGGAGTGCCCCACAAGTTTTGAAAATTTCGCTGAGATTTGTCAAATGGCGCAAAAGTTATTGTAAAAACAAAAAACAATTTTCCTATGGAAATTAGGTCCTATCTATAACTACCTACTAACATATAGATATCTATATATTTAAAGTCCCAAGTGCCCCTAGGGCAGAGAAGCACTCGAGCATTGACGCTACCCCTGAGCAGATTAATTCTCCAGCATACACCGGTTCCAGTCGATGCAACCTGACGCATTTTGAAGCTAGGTACTTCTTTTTCAAAGATTCGACCTTAGTGTGCTAGTTGAGACACACCTTCTTTTTAACTGATGCCACGCCCTCTGATGGGCGTTGAATTCTGAGTCATGCAGTGTGCCACTGTCATTCAGCCCAGTATGGGTGTACACCAGTGTATATTATTGCTCTGCATTTCAAAGACCTGAATGGACCTCTGTCCTCCGGTGCATTCTCAATCCAAAATCAATGCTCTACAAAAGGTAAAGTATATCCAAACCTTGTGGCGCCCACAACTTCACGGACTGGTGCAGTCTCTCGCGGCAAGGGCGGCCGCATTCCAATTGTAAAGCTCCAAGTGCCCCCAGGGCACAGAAGCACTCCAGCATTGACTCATACTGGTAAAAACGCTACCCCTGAGCAGATTAATTCTCCAGCATAGAACAGTTCCAGTCGATGCAACCTGACGCGTTTCGAAGCTAGGTACTTCTTTTTCAAAGTTTCCACCTTAGTGTGCTAGTTGAGACACACCTACTTTTTAACTGATGCCACGCCCTCTGATGGGCGTTGAATTCTGGGTCATGTAGTGTGCCTCAGTCATTCAGCCCTGTATGGGTGCACACCCGTGTATATTATTACTGTGCATTTCAAAGTCCTGAATGGATCTCTGTCCTCTGGTGCATTCTCAATCCAAAGTCAATGCTCCACAAAAGGTAAAGTATATCCAAACCTCGTGGTGCCCACAACTTCACGGGTTGGTGCAGTCTCTCGCGGCAAGGGCGGCCGCGTTCCAAATTTAAAGCTCCAAGTGCCCCTAAGGCAGAGAAGCACTCGAGCATTGACTCATACTGGTAAAAACGCTACCTCTGAGCAGATTAATTCTCCAGCATACACCGGTTCCAGTCGATGCAACCTGATGCGTTTCGAAGCTAGGTACTTCTTTTTCAAAGGTTCGACCTTAGTGTGCTAGTTGAGACACACCTTCTTTTTAACTGATGTCTGATTGGCGTTGAATTCTGGGTCATGTGGTGTGCCTCCGTCATTCAGCCCTGTATGGGTGCACACTTAGGTATATTATTACTGTGCATTTCAAAGTCCTGAATGGACCTCTGTCCTTGAGTGCATTCTCAATCCAAAGTCAATGCTCCACCAAAGGTAAAGTATATCCAAACCTTGTGGCGCCCACAACTTTACAGCCTGGTGCAGTCTCTCGCGGCAATGGTGACTGCGTTCCAAATTTAAAGCTCCAAGTGTCCCCAGGGCAGAGAAGCACTCGAGCATTGACCCATACTGGTAAAAACGCTACCCCTGAGCAGATTAATTCTCCAGCATACACCGGTTCTAGTCGATGCAACCTGACGTGTTTCGAAGCTAGGTACTTCTTTTTCAAAGGTTCGACCTTAGTGTGCTAGTTGAGACACACCTTCTTTTGAACTGATGCCACACCCTCTGATGGGCGATGAATTCTGCGTCATGTAGTGTGCCTCCGTCATTCAGCCCTTTATGGGTGCACACCTAGGTATATTATTACTGTGCATTTCAAAGTCCTGAATAGACCTCTGTCCTCGGGTGCATTCTGAATCCAAAGTCAATGCTCAATGAAAGGTAAAGTATATCCAAACCTCTTGGCACCCACAACTTCACTGGCTGGTGCAGTCTCTTGCGGCAAAGGCGGCCGCATTCCAAATATACAGCTCCAAGTGCCCCTAGGGCTGAGAAGGACTCGAGCATTGACTCATACTGGTAAAAACACTACCCCTGAGCAGATTAATTCTCCAGCATATATATATATATATAGATATATATATATCAAGTCCAACCCCATTCCAACTCAGAAACGGGCCGACACATGCTCAGTGACAACTGGTAGATTTATTGCCAAAATTCAAAGCGCAAAGCAGGAACCAAGTTCAGTGTTGTGAAACGCTCGGCATACGCGTTTTGGTCTTTCGACCTTCCTCAGTGCCAGTTCCAACCAACAGTGAAAATACACCTGGGGGCCTGTTTAAATATATGGGAGTTCTCTTCTGATTGGAGTGTGTTAATTAACCAATCTCCACGGCCTCTGGCTGCGCTGCTCGTCATGATCCATGCCGGGATTTCATGTGCCCCCGCTGAGAGTTAAAATACAGTGATTTCTATACTCGTACGTCAAGTGGCGTCCCAGTCCTGCTGGCCACGGAATGCACAATCTCCCCAGCCTCTATCACGGGAGACAATGATGGCAATCGAACTACCGTTGGCACCTTAATGCAGCAAAATGCCGCATCCTCTCTCCACATCCTTTGGTAATATCCAGGTAAGTTTCCTTTCCAAGTGGGGGGGCGACGCGCTGTACTTTTATACACAGACCAAGAGTAGCAAGCAGTGCGCGTAGCTCCAAACCGAGAGGGTGTGTCGGTAACCGGTGCTTGCCTTGCCGGTGACACATCAAGTCCAACCCCATTCCAACTCAGAAACGGGCCGACACATGCTCAGTGACAACTGGTAGATTTATTGCCAAAATTCAAAGTGCAAAGCAGGAACCAAGTTCAGTGTTGTGAAACGCTCGGCATATGCGTTTCAGTCTTTCGACCTTCCTCAGTGCCAGTTCCAACCAACAGTGAAAATACACCTGGGGGCCTGTTTAAATATATGGGAGTTCTCTTCTGATTGGAGTGTGTTAATTAACCAATCTCCA
Source organism: Triturus cristatus (assembly GCF_964204655.1). NCBI lineage: Eukaryota > Metazoa > Chordata > Amphibia > Caudata > Salamandridae > Triturus > Triturus cristatus. The sequence goes on along the minus strand of NC_140591.1, from coordinate 605,487,379 downwards.
TGGCCTCTGGCTGCGCTGCTCGTCATGATCCATGCCGGGATTTCATGTGCCCCCGCTGCGAGTTAAAATACAGTGATTTCTATACTTGTACGTCAAGTGGCGTCCCAGGCCTGCTGGCCACGGAATGCACAATCACCCCAGCCTCTATCACGTGAGACAATGATGGCAATGGAAATACTGTTGGCACCTTAATGCAGCAAAATGCCGCATCCTCTCTCCCCATCCTTTGGTAATATCCAGGTAAGTTTCCTTTCCAAGTGGGGGGGCGACGCGCTGTACTTTTATACACAGACCAAGAGTAGCAAGCAGTGCGCGTAGCTCCAAACCGAGAGGGCGTGTCGGTAACCGGTGCTTGCCTTGCCGGTGACACATCAAGTCCAACCCCATTCCAACTCAGAAACGGGCCGACACATGCTCAGTGACAACTGGTAGATTTATTGCCAAAATTCAAAGCGCACAGCAGGAACCAAGTTCAGTGTTGTGAAACGCTCGGCATACGCGTTTCAGTCTTTCGACCTTCCTCAGTGCCAGTTCCAACCAACAGTGAAAATACACCTGGGGGCCTGTTTAAATATATGGGAGTTCTCTTCTGATTGGAGTGTGTTAATTAACCAATCTCCACGGCCTCTGGCTGCGCTGCTCGTCATGATCCATGCCGGGATTTCATGTGCCCCTGCTGCAAATTAAAATACAGTGATTTCTATACTCGTACGTCAAGTGTCGTCCCAGGCCTGCTGGCATGGATATATATATATTCACTGAAAAAACCATAGGTTTCAGGCACGTTATAGTTAGGAATTGGCATTTAAAAAACCTTAGAAATTCACTGAAAAAACCATAGGTTTCAGGGGTGTTATAGTTAGCTGGACATTTCCCTCGTACAAAACCCTAGAAATTCCCCTGTTATAGTTAGTTCAGCTAACTATAACTCGCGCCCCCGCAATGCACTGCTGATGACGTCACATATTACATCACTCATGACATGGTCAGTGACATCACTGATGACATCACTGATGACATCTCAAATGACATCACTGATGACATCATCCATTGAGTATGTGTTTCTGAACAGTATTAATATGTTTAATATATAAAGTGGGTGTACAAGTGTGTGAATGGATGATTTTCTAGGTGCGTAACTGACTCTATAAGTGAGTCATTAATTGTATCATACTGCAGACTAGTGACTAAACTGTTTGAATGTCTGTATGTGTCTGTGTGTTGGTGTATAAGTGGCTGCATGGTTTTGTGAATAGCTATATGAGTGTCTATATGGGTTATTGATTGGTTGTCTGAGTATCTGTATGGGTGCCTGAGTGTTTGTGTGGGTAGGGTGTGTGTGACTCTGTGACTAGATGTGTGAGTGGGTGATTCAGTGGGTGCATGGTTTTAAGAGTGCATCTGTGATGGACTGTATGGTTGGGTGAGTGTATGTATGGGTGTGTTAGTGATTGAATGTATATCTCAGTTGTACATGTGTCAGTAACTACATATGTGAAACGCAGTGTATATGTGTGTAAGAGTATATAACTATCTATATGTGAGAGTGTGTGATTTTGGGAGTGGCTGTATGCGCCACAGTGCAAGGATATCTGTGTCATGTGCTGTGTGTTTTTCTGCAGGAAGACACCGAATTTGTTAGTATTTTTATGAGTAAGTGAACTTGAGTGTTTTTACCTGTATAGGTGAGTACATTTTACTGTGATTAATTATTTGCATGACTGACTAGATGTGTCAGTACCTCAATGGATGATTGGCGGTGTGTGAGTGTCTATATAGGTGTATAAATGCACAGAGTGACTGTAAGTATGAGTGACTGCACAGGTGAGTGAGTGGAGATGTATGTAGACCTAAGAGTCAATGAGTGGGTGAGTAGTTATTGGTATTGGAGAATGTATGGTTGTCAAAATGGCTGTCTGAAATTTTTAGTCGGTGTATCAAAGGTTATATTAGGGTGTGAGAAGATGCACTAATTTATCACATGGATGACGTCATCAGTGATGTCATCAGTGATGTCATTTGAGATGTCATCAGTGATGTCATCAGTGATGTCACTGACCATGTCATGAGTGATGTAATATGTTACGTCATCAGCAGTGCATTGCGGGGGCGCGAGTTATAGTTAGCTGAACTAACTATAACAGGGCAATTTCTAGGGTTTTGTACGAGGGAAATATCCAGCTAACTATAACACCCCTGAAACCTATGGTTTTTTCAGTGAATTTCTAAGGTTTTTTAAACGCCAATTCCTAACTATAACGTGCCTGAAACCTATGGTTTTTTCAGTGAATTTCAAAGGTTTTTTAAATGCCAATTCCTAACTATAACGTGCATGAAACCTATGGTTTTTTCAGTGAATTTCAAAGGTTTTTTAAATGCTAATTCCTAGCTATATCAGGCCTGAAACCTATGGTTTTTTCAGTGAATTTCAAAGGATTTTTAAATGCTAATTCCTATCTATAACTTATCTCTGAAGATATCATTTTTAATGATTTTAATTGGATTTCTCTATTTTTCAAATTCAGTGTGTCATTTCATTAATTACATTTTTTTTAAAATATTTTTTTATCACCATTTTTAAATTTATTTTTTCAATTAATTCTTTTAAAAATTAAAAAATATTATTTGAACTTAATAGGTTTTTCAAACATATTTTTTAATATTTTTCAAAATATTTTTTTAACTATATGTGCAAAACTTTATTTTATATATTTTTTTTCCATGTTTTTGGATCCGCGCACCCTAAGCGCACCATTCTTGATCCCTACGCGATAGCATCTGCGCATAGTATGCGTCGGGTACGTGGTTAGTTTGCGATTTCAATGCGACCGGTACACGACTCCCAGCCTATACGCGACACGTTCGATGTACGTAATGCGACGTTTATGCGCTTCCGCGATGCGTCATCTGCGTCTATGACGCGGTGGGTGCGCGGATCCCGCGAAGTATTTAATATTTTAAAAAACATATTTATGTATTTCATGTGAATATTAATTGAAGACAAACTCTAAACTAGTCTTAAAACTAATATATTTTGACATCTAATCCTATATTTCTTTTTAATTCAATTTCGCGGATGTGCGCTGGGTGCGTGCTGCGTAAGCGCACGGTGCGCGGATCCCATGTGACCTGCAAAAAAAGAGATTTGATTGGTTCATTATACTTCCTGTTCCAACTACTGAAAGACCCCACCCATTTCAATCATTCTTCTTTGAGCTTCTTTGGAGAACCACCTCTTTGGAGAGAAGAAGATTCTTTAGACTAAGTTTACACTTAGCTCTAACTTTTTTCAACCAAAAATGGCTTCAGGGTAGCAGGCATCACCTGCATCACCTCATACTTCTGAGGATGAATTTTTGCCGGAGTTACCACGCAAAGAACGTTTCTCTTCAGTGGTATGGAAATTTTTTACTTTTCCCGAGGGGCAGAATAAAATCAATGCCACCTTGGTCACATGCAAGATTTGCAAAAGAGTCCTATCGAGAGGGGATCCTAACAAGAAATACTCTTGCGGCACGGCAAGTATGATGAAGCACATGAGGACCCTTCATCCAAACAATCTTGCAAAAGAAGAGTGCCGACGGATGAGAAACGCTCCTGCTCCAGCGCCATCCACCTCATCGCAGCCGAGCACATCAAGAGTGCATCCATCAAACCAAACCTTGGACATCCGTCCTCAATTTAAATTTTTAAAAGTGCAATAAGACTTTGTGCTATGGCGAGCAGTCGATCGATCTGATCTGCCGCCGCCAAGAAAGTCATATTTGCTAGTTTTTGTTCCCTGAAGTTCATTCTTTGGTTTCTCCTGTTTTGTTTTTTGTTTGTTTTTTTCAGAAAAACCCCAAAAATTGTTAGAAAAACCAAAAAAAATTAAAAAGAAGAAAGAAGAAAAAATAAAGTTCTTGTAAGAACTAACTTTCCTAGTTTAAAAAAAGAGCTAAATTTCTTTGTTAGTGTGTGAAAGTTTAAATGAATGTATGTGTAGTACGTAATTGACTGAATGAATGCATTAGTAACATATGGTGAATGTATAAGTGCAGAACTTTTAAGGAAGTGCTGCAGCATCACACAGTAACCTCTTTAACTGCAGTGTGCTGTAGTACTTCCGAAGCACAGGGATGCAACATATGTACATACATATGTTACAAATCTATGCTTCTGTCTGTCTGTATGCTTAAACTGCAGCCATGTGGTGACACAGGCACCCTTGCACCATAGTGCAAGGATATCTGTGTCATGTGCTGTTTGTTTTTCTACAGGAAGACACACAAAACAATGAGAAATGCATTTTTCTCCTTCAATGTATGCTGAACATTTCAGCATGCATTGAAGATATAAAAATGTGGAGAAATTAAAACAATTCTCTTTGTTGTGCTTTCGTACACCAATTGTAGAATGGTGCACCATTCACACACATATCGAGATTTATGATTTATGATAAATCTAGACATGTGTCTTGTTCTATGAGTATTAAGTGCAATCATGCACAACAACACTTACAGAACACCCTTTCAACACAAAGTGGTCTAAATGATGAGGTTGTATGTACATGGAGTATAAAAAGTGCACAGAGTGCCTTTTCCTCTCTTTGTAAATATAAAAGAGTATCTTGTACAGTAACTATGTCACAAAAAGTGACATATTTCCGTTTTTAAATTTCCTTGCGAATGATAAAAGTAAGCACAGAGTTTTGTCTGCAAAGATGTTCAAAGAAGAATGATTGAAATGATTGCGGTCCTTCAACAGCTAAAAACGTGAAATATTGTGAACCCCTCAAATCTCTTTTTTTGCAGGTCACATGATATCTGATTATGGTCAGATTTCAAAACTACATAAACAGAGTGTTTTTAGAAACGTGTTTCAAATTTGTAGCTTCTTGCAGACCTCTTCATTCTGCATATTGAGACTTAGTTAAACTTACCTTCACAGTAATAGGAATAAAAAATGGTATTCAGTTTTTGCTGTTTTTCATTCAAATATAAATTGTTAAAAATTGCTTATTTTCAAATTTGGATCTGTGAAAGAAAAAAAAAATTATAACATATAATAATACATTTTTTACAACACAACATCATTTCCACAAAGTAATTTGTTTGCCTTTCTTGCTGTTCTCAGAATATATTGAATTTCACTAGAAATAGTGATTTCAATGGCACTCATCACTTAACAGCGGGCAAAAAACAAACAATCAGAAAGATTGTTAAAAAAAACCAACATACTATTCTCAGTAAAATACCAGCAAATACAAATCATACATATATGAAATGCTTACAGATTACAAAATGTTATAACTTTAACTTATAAAAACTGTAAATGTTGCCGCATTAAAATAATCACCGAATAAATGACCACCAAAAAGTCCATAATTCAAAAATATACCTTTCCTTGAGGCCAAATAGTATTTTTGCACTTCTTCTTTATGTAAATTGTCCAATGGTAGTCCTATTAAACTATAATAATAAATTCCTCAGAGAGTGAATTATCTTCCTAAAACTTTGGCTTTAAAAATATTAGGTAGGAATTTTGTAATTCCCTAGGCAAACGTTGTTTGAAAACCAACTGGGCATCATTACAAAGTGTCCAGCCTTTGTCACATTTTAGATAGGCAGTGTAATGTCCAGATGTGGTGGAAGGACCATCATGGAAAATTATTGCAATTGCTACAAAGTCCTTCCTGGTATTGATACTTGTGTTGCTACAAACTGCTTTATTAAAGTATCCAATTTTCTTCCATCAGCTGTACAACGTTGCATCATTAAAATTATGTATTTTCCATATTTTGTTAAGAATAATCTGGATAACATTTCTGATTTACATTGGCTACACTCCATGTTTTGAATTGCACCTTTCACTAATGTATTGAAAGACACTGATTTACAGTCTGGTAATGTTAAATACAGAAATCTCTCAGTGTCTACATTGGTGCTACATGTATACATGCAATTTTCACAATAATGTTCCCATTTGTAAGAAAGGCCAAAAATATTTTCTATTTCTACACCTTCATTTTCAAAAATTGTAAGCATATACATTAAAAATTCCTGAGCATCTTGTTGGATATTTTGTGTAAATTGTGTAGAACCAGAACACACATCCAAAAGATTACGAACATCTGAAACAGATTGTATTTTACTTCTATCTGTTGTCAATTTTTCATAAACAGAATGCAACAGAGAACAAAATCTTTTTTCTCGATTCTGCATAATTTGTGCTTGCAAACCTTCCAGATATAAAACAACATTGACCACTACATTAGCATAGCAGTTGACACCAGAACTATTTTCAAACTGATAACCAACAATCTCTTCAACAGTGTCCAATTTCTTTTTACCTGCAATCGCAACATTATCGTGTTCTTTTCCCTACTTGACATCTTCAGTACAGATATTCTCTAACCTTCTTTTTCGACCAACCACACGCTTTTCAAATACAGGATATTGACCTAAATTTGGAGCATACACCCTTAACCTATTATACTCTTTTACACAGTTTGCATCTGCAGTAACCTTTGTCTCATCAAAATCAATCAAAAACAAACCAGATAATGTTCTGACTCGCGACAAAGCAACATATGCCATACCCTCTTTAAATACAGTAGATCCAATGTTCACCAATGCACTGTCTACACTTAATCCTTGAGATTTATGAATAGTCACTGCATATGCCAGAGAAAATGGAAATTGTTTCCTACGGACATAAAAATCTTTAACAAGCAAAAAACGAACTGAACAACGACCAATTTCTTTAACTTCATCAATCTGATCAAATTTAATTTTTAAAAGTTCAATTCCTTCTTTTTTCTGATAATTCACAAAATCCACCACTTTACCCATTGCACCATTAACTAAACCTTTCTCTACATCCAAATTACGCCTTAAAATTACCGACAGTTTACACACACATACAGTGTCTTTTCCAAACCAGCAGTTTTAGATATTTTTTTTTCTAAACAATCTAGTTTTGATCTCAACTTACCCATCAAAATAATAGTGATTCCTTCATGTAGTATTTTATCGATGACTTCCATTTTAACAATTTCTTCATTTTCCAATTTTAATAATTCTTCGTTGAATATTGAACACTCACGCAGTGTCGGCATTAAGCAAATCACTGACTTATGTTTAGCAATTTCCACGTACACTTTTGCAGCAACTGCATTTTCATTTGGAAAGACATTGCAAAGTAATCGACTCTCCAAAGCTTCTTTCCCTTTTTTTGAAAGAATTCCAATTCTTATATCTTGAAGAATACTTCCATATTCAGCATAATTTGCCTGTCGCATATTTGTTGTCAGTTCTCTGTTTTCAAAATGACTCCAAATGTTCACATTACCAACACTGCCAAGAGACTTTCTGGTATCTTCATGGGCAAGTGTTTTAAATACCGGTTGTCCTTTTACCGGTGTCAGTTGCAGTAGATCTCCAAAAACTATGACGTGTTATCCTCCAAATAACACGTCATACTCTGTTTTAAGAATTTGCTGCATTCTTAAATGCACAAAGGCAAGCATCAAGTTTGAAACCATGCTCACCTCATCAATAATGAGAAGTTTCATTTTCTTCAGCACTCTTGAGACTTCACAACAAGCTTCTCCAGATAGTTTGTGGTATTCCAATTTGTTCTCATGCTCTACTGGCAGCATTAGTAAACTATGTAAAGTAATTCCTTTAATGTTATGTGCTGCCAACCCAGTTGGAGCAGTGACAACACAAGACAAATGTGACTCAGTTGTTTTTTGCAGATAACTTGTAATTACTTTAATTAAGAAACTCTTTCCTGTTCCAGCTTGACCACTCACATACATTCGGATAGGTTGAAATGATGTACATGAGCACACTCTCTTTTCATGAAGTAATCCATGGTCAATCTGCTCTTTCACTTGCTGATATATTTGTTTCTGTTCAACATTTAGTTGCTCTTCCAAGTTTCCTAACTGTATTGCATCTTCTTGTGCTTGATACATTGCTGTTTCTACCTCATTCATTGCAATCGCTGCTTCATTTTCAACAATTGGTTGTCCTAGTGGATCTTGACTCAGTGCAGCAGAACTTTGACTGTCTTGAGAACTGTCTCTAGCAATCTCAGCTGCAATTGTAGCTTCTTGATCAATTTCATTATTCAACATTTTCACATAATTTGCGAAAGCACTGCATTGTATGCTATCTTTAGAAGCATTAAATGAATCTTCATAGCTGGGAAAATCTCCAAGTAATTCCAGTTCAGAACGCCATGGTTTGAACATTTGCAAAAGGGCTAAATAGTAAAATTCCCTTTTGTCAGCAGTGTCGCAACTCAGTTTTCTGTGATTAATTAAATTTCCTTTCCTTTGTTTCACCAGACATCCTTCAGAACCAATCACTCCATATTTTCCATTGTTGATGTTCTCTGTAATATTCCGTTTAAAAGTGTAGTTTTGCAGCACTTCAGAGACACATGTTCTCAAGATGATGACTTCTCTTTGGATAGTATGTGTCCAACATATTGGTTTTCAAAATATCTGTACTTTCAGGGTCATTTTCTGCTAAATATTCAATTTCTTGAACAGATTTCAGTACCCGATTTCGCAATCCTGCAAGACCTAGACTCACCCAAATGATTCTTCTACTTTTGGAATATAGACTTGCAGATGATAAGCGATCTGAACATTTATATGCTCCAATTTCACGATGCGATAACATTTTCAAACTGAAACTGTATAATTTCTTACTTAGACTCTTCTCGTGAGAAATCTCTTCCTACATTTCTTTCAATTCAGTCTTTTCTGATTTAGTAATGTAAGAGGTTACATATCAAGCAACAGCAATGGAATTGTCCGCAACATACTGAATATCCATGTTAGCGTTCCACATGGATAAAATAACTGGATTGTAGTCATTTATGTATTTTGGTTCTTCGCTTCTTCTTAAGTTGTAGGTGTTTTTTGGAGACTTTCTTGTGTTGGTATGTCGTACAGCTGACATAAAACTGTTCACTCTTCCTTTGGCTAATACAGGACGTGGAAATCCAAAACATTTGGTATAGAACTTATCCTTTGACTTGTACTTTCGTCGACAGTATTTTCCACACCTATGGCTTTGAAATCGTAAGACTTGTTGTTTTAAGTTTTTCTCTTCTCTGCTATTTGGAAGAGCACATGTAGCATAATCTTCAATGAAAGACAAAACAGTTTCATCTGAATCTGTTCCAAATTTGGGGGCGCCCTTGACCCATAACAACATATGTATGTGAGGAGCACCTCTTGCTTGATGCTCCTTCCTCCAAAAGAAATCCACAACTTCTTCAAGAGGAGGATTCTTTTTATTGCAGATGAAAGACATCATAGCTTCAAATCTATGATTGAAATATCTGCATACATTGACAAGATCCAAAGAGCACAATTCTCCAGGTCTCTTGTATTCAATATTTTTTATATTGGAATTTGCCACTCGAAGAAATTCAAGTAAATCATCCCAAGCATACTCAGCACAGCTTAGTGTAACAAACCAAGTAGGAGTTCCCAAGATCCGTAGCATGCATTTCAGTTCTCCATGTCGACGGTACCAATATTCATTAGTCCCACGCAGACATGCCATCCGATTAATCAACTGAGATTCTAAATGATCATCTCTCTGATGCACTTTATCCATAAAATTCTTTGCAGTTACATTTTGAAGATGCATTCCAGTTTTTAAAATGTGATTTACTGCATATGAAAGTCCAGACAAGTCACTTTCAAACAGAAGATGAAACATATAAGGGATACATTGTCGAAATCTTGGATCTTCTGCATATAATCTTGTTGTCCGATATTCAGATGCAGGAATCTGCACAGGACGTTCATCATATCGTCCACCTTTTCCTGTTGGAAACAACTGCGGGAAACAACGAGCTTCCAAGCTCTCTTCCCATACACTCAAGGGAATTCCTGTTGCTTTTTTCGTTTGAAACAACTCAATTGTATTCCCCATCACCTCTTTGGAATGAAGTGGATGTACACTGTAATGTTCATAGATCTCTTCACATCTGGACATGTCCACTTTTTCAATTTGTCCACTTAATGTTTCACTATCTTCTGCTAAATCTATTTCTTCTTCTCCAACAAACACATTTCTATAGTACTCATTATTTTTTAACAGATACAATGATGCCTTTTGCACTTTTCTAACCTCCACTAACTCTTTGCCAGATTTTCTTATTCTTAGTAGGAACACCATTAACTAGAATGACTAGTGGCTCATTTTCTGTATGATCTACACCAATAGTTTCAACATTTTTCCTTAAATGTAATGGTAAATACACAACTCTTCCTTTCAATCCTCTTTGCAACTCTGATGGAGGTAATTTACTTGTTTTGGGCTCCATACGAACAATAGCCTGAAACGGGTGAACACATTGTATCAGAATAGACTCATACGTATTTAAATCAATCAACTCTGGAGGAATAGCAACCAACTCTAGATTATTATGAACAGCTCTAGCAGGCATTTTATTCCCATCTAATTTATTATAACAATATTTGCAAATACGCTGCTCACATCCCAAATCAAAACAATCCTCTACCAACAAATAAGTTGCAAATTCCATCCACTTATCATTATCTTCTATTTCACTTTTTAAATACAGATTGACACCCCTAGTCTGATTTTTATAGTGATTTCGCCGACAACAAATACAAGAAACATTTTGTCTTTCACCTGAAATTACCTTAAACTTTGTAATTTCATCCTCAAATTTTTCTGTAATTACAGGTTCTACATTGTCTTCAACATTTTGTTCTACTAATGTGTCAGTTTCTTCACTCTCTTGCTGAGGCCCAAAGTAACACAACTCAATATCTTCACAGACCTGCTTCACATCTGAAACTGACCCACGTAAAAGAGCACTGTTCAACTCACTTAACTGTAGTGCTGGACTTTTTGCATAATACAACCTTCTCACTAACTTCCGCATTTGAGTATGATGTACTGCCAGCATTCTGAAATGGTGAAAAACACGTTCACAAACTTTCCTAGAAAGACAAACCAGAGAATGACCTTGCAAACCAGTATGTTTTCTCACTCTGCAAGGGTCTAGTCCTTGCAACAGCTTAATCTTTTGTTTTACACTTTTTTTAGTATAGACTCGTAAAATACTACATAATCTTTCAATAGATTCCTGTCGTACACTACAAACACTACTGCAATCCCAAGTGTACACAGGGTTTTTAGCACGTCTCCCTAAAACTTCATCAGCTATCACTTCTTCTGCATTTCTTTCAACCATTTTCTCTTTCTCCATTGGACAACCATCACTAACCTCATAACCTCTACCACTGGTGTCAACTGCATACCATAATTTTTCACTTAGTGAATAACTCTCTTCATTAAAAAAAGGCTCTGAACTAGAACCGTGTTTCCATTCTCCCAAAAAAACATCATAAACATTTTTTTTAATAATAACTCTTTTCCTCCTACTTTTGGCCTTAATTACATATATTGGTTTATCTAGTGATCGAATTCTGTTTAACAGTAAAATAAACAGTTTCCTTTTTACTTCAAAAGCCTTTTCCACAATGCTTTCAATATGCTTCTTCTTTTTATAAAATGAAGCTCTCTTTTTATATTTCTTCACATCTTTCAGCAAATTATGCACTACTGCCTTGTAAAATATTTTTTTGCGTACTTCCTTATACTGATTTTGTCTTCTTTTACCATACTTTATCTCCTTTGACTGAACATTTGCTTTTTTACTTTTCCTCTTATTTTGATTTTTTTCTTACTTAAAAATTTTTCTGAACTTGCAGCATTCTCTACATTCTGTTTGCTCCTACAAACATTTTTAATAAATTGCTTTGTGATCTTACCAGAATTGTTTTTCCTTTTAGCCACACTATCTTGTTCATTCAATACTTGTGGTTGATGTTTCTTCAAATAATCCTCCTGTCTCTGTTCTTTTCTTTTTCTTTTTTTTTCTGGCATAATTTCTCAATTTTAACGTTGAAAAACAGTATCTGCAAAAAAGAATCACAAATAAATGTATATTAATAACTTTCAAATTTACAGTATTCCATTACTGTACAAACACATTTCATATAAAAACAGACTAAGAAACTATAGCCCTGAACCACAAGCGTGACGATCATTAAAACACTACATACATAGTGCATACTACTTTGAAGCAGTTCATGCCCTAAAGCCTACCTCACTAAAAGACTACATGCTAAGTGACTGAATGATTACACTACTAAAAGGAGACACACTGGGTGAGTACCAGGGTGTTTACTAGAAGCAGTTCATGCCCTAAAGCCTACCTCACTAAAAGACTACATGCTAAGTGACTGAATGATTACACTACTAAAAGGAGACACACTGGGTGAGTACCAGGGTGTTTGCTAGAAGTATATGAATACTAACTGGGGAATTGAAGGTGCGAAAGACAAGTGTGTAGGTGGTTAGAGAACTGAATGCATACTGGATAGGCATTTAAAGCAGTCCATGTGCTAAGGCCCGGCTCACTGCATGAGTACTTGGGTACTGACTGAATGATTAGACTACAGCAAGGAGACTGCCTGGATGAATTTAGTGGTAGGCTTTTCGCACAGGGAATGGATTAGTACTTGGTACTGAATGGGTCACTAGAAGAGTGCAAAGGGAGTGACAGGATGTTTGCTGGACTATATGGATACTGACTAGGGAATTGAAAGTGTAAAAGACAAGTCTGTAGGTGGTTAGAAAACTGCATGCATAGTGCATAGGGGTTTGAAGCAGTCCATGTGCTAAGGCCTGGCTCAGTGCATGAATACTTAGACAGTGACTGAATCATTAGAGTACTGTAAAGAGAGCGTCTTAGTGAATTTATAACTGTTTGGGTTTTGGCACAGTGAATGGATTACTACATGGTTCTGAATTGGTCACTAGAAGACTGCAAAGGGATTGACAGGGTGTTTCCTAGAAGTGTATGGATACTGACTAGGGAATTGAAGGTGTGAAAACAACTGTGTAGGTGGTTAGGGTACTACATGCATACTGCATAGACATTTGAAGCAGTCTATTTGGTAATGAATGGTTCACAACATAAGTACTTAGAAACTGACTAAATCATCAGACTACTTCTAGGACAGTGCCTGGGTAAAAAATGTAAATGTTCAGCTCTGGTGCAGTGAAGACAATACTACATGGTACTGCACTTTAGTGTCAAATCATGACTCATTTTATCAATGCATAAGCAAACACTGGCTTCTAATGCTAGTAAAACTTGACAACATGACAGGTTTTATAACAGTTATCTGTCAGCAAATACACGATGTTACCAAACGCTTCTCTCACAGTGGTTCCCAAATGCACACAGACTCACAGTGTGATTCTAGACAAGCAGCACTATCCCTAGGAGTTTACCAAAACTCATTCACTACACTGGAAGTGGTAAGGGAACTGCACACAATCTACATATTTCATGACTACACTTTACTGTCAATACCTAACTCATTTAATGAAAGCATAGCCCATAACTGTCTTCTAATGCTACTAAAACTTCACAACATGACATGTTTTAAAACAGTTATCTATCAGCAAATACACAATGTTACCAAACGCTTCTCTCACAGTGGTTCCCAAATGTACACAGACTCACAGTGTGATTCTAGACAAGCAACACTATCCCTAGGACTTTACCAAAACTCATTCGCTACAGTGGAAAAGGGAAGGGAAGTGCACATAATCTACATATTTCACGACTGCACTTTAGTGTCAATGCCTGACTCATTTAATCAACACATAAACAAAGACTGGCTTCTAATGCTACTAAAAGTTGACAACGTGACAGGTTTTAAAACAGTTATCTGTCAGCAAATACACGATGTTACCAAACGCTTCTCTCACAGTGGTTCCCAAATGCACACGGACTCACAGTGTGATTATAGACAAGCACCACTATCCCTAGGAGTTTACCAAAACTCATTCACTACAGTGGAAGAGATAAGGGAACTGCACACAATCTACATATTTCACGACTGCACTTTAGTGTCAATGCCTGACTCATTTAATCAACACATAAGCAAAGACTGGCTTCTAATGCTACTAAAACTTGAGAACATGACATGTTTTAAAACAGTTATCTGTCAGCAAATACACGATGTTACTAAACGCTTCTCTCACAGTGGTTCCTAAATGTACACAGACTCACAGTGTGATTCTAGACAAGCACCACTATCCCTAGGACTTTACCAAAACTCATTCACTACAGTGGAAGTGGTAAAGGAACTGCACACAATCTACATATTTCACGACTGCACTTTAATGTCAATGCCTGACTAATGTAATCAACGCATAAGCATAGACTGGCTTCTAATGCTACTAAAACTTGACAACATGACAGCTTTTAAAACAGTTATCTGTCAGCAAATACACAATGTTACCAAACGCTTCTCTCACAGTGGTTCCCAAATGCACACAGACTCACAGTGTGATTCTAGACAAGCACCGCTATCCCTAGGAGTTTACCAAAACTCATTCACTTCACTGGAAGGGGTAAGGGAACTGCACACAATCTACATATTTCACGACGACACTTTACTGTCAATACCTAACTCATTTAATGGAAGCATAAGCCATAACTGTCTTCTAATGCTACTAAAACTTGAGAACATGACATGTTTTAAAACAGTTATCTGTCAGCAAATACACGATGTTACAAAACGCTTCTCTTACAGTGGTTCCCAAATGTACACAGACTCACAGTGTGATTCTAGACAAGCACCACTATCCCTAGGACTTTACCAAAACTCATTCACTACAGTGGAAGTGGTAAAGGAACTGCACACAATCTACATATTTCACGACTGCACTTTAATGTCAATGCCTGACTAATGTAATCAACGCATAAGCAGAGATGGCTTCTAATGCTACTAAAACTTGACAACATGACAGCTTTTAAAACAGTTATCTGTCAGCAAATACACGATGTTACCAAACGCTTCTCTCACAGTGTTCCCAAATGCACACAGACTCACAGTGTGATTCTAGACAAGCACCACTATCCCTAGGAGTTTACCAAAACTCATTCACTACACTGGAAGTGGTAAGGGAACTGCACACAATCTACATATTTCACGACTACACTTTACTGTCAATACCTAACTCATTTAATGGAAGCATAAGCCATAACTGTCTTCTAATGCTACTAAAACTTGAGAACATGACATGTTTTAAAACAGTTATCTGTCAGCAAATACACGATGTGACCAAACGCTTCTCTCACAGTGGTTCCCAAATGTACACAGACTCACAGTGTGATTATAGACAAGCACCACTATCCCTAGGAGTTTACCAAAACTCATTCACTACAGTGGAAGAGGTAAGGGAACTGCACACAATCTACATATTTCACGACTACACTTTACTGTCAATACCTAACTCATTTAATGAAAGCATAAGCCATAACTGTCTTCTAATGCTACTAAGACTTCACAACATGACATGTTTTAAAACAGTTATCTATCAGCAAATACACAATGTTACCAAACGCTTCTCTCACAGTGGTTCCCAAATGTACACAGACTCACAGTGTGATTCTAGACAAGCACCACTATCCCTAGGAGTTTACCAAAACTCATTCACTACAGTGGAAGAGGTAAGGGAACTGCACACAATCTACATATTTCACGACTTCACTTTAGTGTCAATGCCTGACTCTTTTAATCAACGCATAAGCAAAGACTGGCTTCTAATGCTACTAAAAGCTGACAACATGACAGATTTTAACCCCTTCCATGCTCATGACGGAACGGTTCCGTCATGAGCATCGGTTGAGCTGTGCTCATGACGGAACCGTTCCGTCATGGCCCCGCCCGCGCTCGAACCCTTCAGCACCGCGGAGGAATCCGCGCAGCGCTGAAGGGGTTAAAACAGTTATCTGTCAGCAAATACATGATGTTACCAAACGCTTCTCTCACAGTGGTTCCCAAATGCACACAGACTCACAGTGTGATTCTAGACAAGCACCACTATCCCTAGAAGTTTACCAAAACTCATTCACTACAGTGCAAGTGGTAAGGGAACTGCACACAATCTACATATTTCACGACTACACTTTAGTGTCAATGCCTGACTCATTTAATCAACGCATAAGCAATGACTGGCTTCTAATGCTACTAAAACTTGACAACATGACAGGATTTAAAATAGTTATCTGTCAGCAAATAAACAATGTTACCATATGCTTCTCTCACATTGGTTCCCAAATGCACACAGACTCACAGTGTGATTCTAGACAACAACCACTATCCCTACGAGTTTACCAAACCTTATTTACTACTATGGAAGTGGTAAGAGAACTGCACACAATGTGCATATTTCAAAAGTGCACTTTTGTATCATTGCCTGACTCATTTAATCAACGCATAAGCAAACACTGGCTTCTCGTGCTACTAAAACTTGACAACATAACAGGTTTTAAAATAGTTATCTGTCAGCAAATACAAGATATTTCTAAATGCTACTCTCACAGTGGTTCCCAAATGCACACAGGCTCTCTGTGTGTTTCTAGACAAACAACACTATCCCTTGCACTATACAAAAACACATTTCTTCATCTACAAAGAGTACTACATTTTACTGCAGAAACATAACTAATTTCACAAATTCATAAACAATGACTGGTTTCTAATTCTACCAAAATATAAAAACTGCATAGTTATCTGTCTACAAACACATGAAAAAAACAAATCCTTATCACAAAATGGTTTCTACATGCACACACACTGTCAATAAGATTGTAGAGAAAAAAAAGTACTCCCTACACTTTAGCAGAATAAATACATTAGTCTGATTAAAATAAAAATAGTCTACATACATCCCCTCACAATTAAATAACTCACCTTTCAAGATGTTTTGTAGATTAAGAAGTATATCAGTCACACACCAGATATCAGTCACACACCAGATTTTCTTATACAGAATCTCTGCACTGTGCACCTGTCAGAAGAGCCAAAGAATGCCAAAGTTTCCCTCTCATTTTCCACACATATACATGTAAACATCAAATCACATTCCTTCCCACATAAATTCAAAAGCAAACACACATTTCTATTGGTTAAACATTTCAACCCTTTCCAAATGACATAAACTTCAACCCTTCCCCCAATCTGCCTTCTGCCCGTTACCATAGAAACAGGTCATGGAACACTGTACTGAGCACACAGGTCACAAGTTCAGCACACACAATGTTGCTAATCAAAACAGCAAGTGTGCTTGACTTCTCAACATATCAGCTTATCATATATTATGTTCCTTTCACGCACTTTTTGTTAACCAATAAGAATCATGTGTTTAAAAAACAGAAACATGCACCCTACCTTTCAGTGTAGAAGGTTGTTGAACTACCAATAATTTCTTGTCTTTTTTCAAAATTGCATCTTAGCCACTATTTTAGAAACATCTTACTTTCCAAACTGCCATTTCATTTTCAGAGACCATCTGAGTGCATCCAGACCTCCTTACAAGATGCTTACAGTGTGGATTGTGGGACACAGCTACATTTTCTGGAGCCAAAGGTATGCAGAAAACAAAGGCATTCACAAAGACCTAGGTTTGCCAAATGTAGACATTAAATGGATTGGACCGAGAGGGTTAAAGTGGCACCAATTGATGCCATTGGTGAAATCCTTCATGCAAATCCAACACCCTGACCTCATAATAGTGCACTGTGGTGGCAATGACCTGGGCACTTTGACTGGGGTAGGTTTGGAAATGCTTATGAAGGACACCTTTGCACAACTGATTTCACTTTTCCCTAAAACTGCCTTTGTGTACTCTAACATATGCCAAAGGCAGAAATGGAACTGGTCCGATCATTTTTGTCCACAGATTGAGAAAGCTAGGAAACATGTGAATAAATCTGTTTCTGCTTTTCTCCGAGACTACAGAATGGGGTCCATTTACAATAAAAATCTGCGCTTTCATATGCAAGAGATGTATTGGAGAGATGGAGTACACTTTACTGATGAAGGAAACAGAGTCTTCCTCAACAACTTTAGACTCTGTATAGGTACTTACTTATAAGTACCAAAAACTCTCAATGAACACAACGGCTCTTTTTCGAGCCACTTAAGAACAAACACTTAAGCTTAATCTTTATCTCCCAACAATTTCATTTTTTTTCCCTTGGATCCGCGAACCCACCGCGAGAGGATCCGTGCATCCAACGCGATAGGATGCGCGCACCGTGCGCACATTTCGCCGTTTTTTTTTTAAAAAAAAAGGGGGGGCCCCAGGGGGTCCTTCTGGGACCCCCTAAGCACCTCTAGAGGGTCAGAGTATTTCCACACTGCCCCCTTTATATGTTTTACACACTTATTCCCCTTGCATCTTCAGCCTCGTTTCTACCGAGGCAGAAAATGGCCGCCAACAGTTCCTGGTTTCGAATGTAGAGAGACACTCGACAGCCAATTAGCATTCAGCGCGCGATTGGGAGGGTGCGCGCTCGGTTCGGGGAGGGTGCGCTTACGGTGCGGGTACGGTCCGCGGATCCTCCATGGCCATAGATATCACTAACTTTTTTACCCTAATTTTCTCAGGAACTACTGAACAGATTCACACCATATATGCAAAAGGCACGAGCCCGAACTGAGGACTACCTCTTTGCCAAATTTGGTGTCATTCCGTTTAGCGGTTCGGGCTGTAGCTGCGACAACAGATCGTATGGGAAATTGCATGGGGAAAACGCGTTTTGGGACCCCCCTTTTTTCTCAGCCCCCGCTTGATGGATCACCGCAAAACTTTCAGGGTAGGAGCGGAGCAGAGCTGGCCAAAAGTTTGGAAAATTTCGCGAGGATTCGTCAACCGGCGCCAACGTTATTCCAAATAGAATGTTTCGGATTTCCTATGGAAAATGGTCCTAACTATAACTATCTACTGGCGACTGCCAGTAGATAATATATATATATATATATGAAGCATTTTTTGACTTGCCTATAACTTTGGCTTTGTTTGACGAATCTTCATGAGATTGTCCCCAAAAAATAGGTTCTGTGTGTCATGAAAAGTTTAGGGTGTGAGCCGTGCAGTGGAAACCGAGAAATAGGGGCACGAAAAAAGGGTACGTTTGTAATGTTAATTCCCATAGCAACGCGTTGTCGAACCTACAGCCCGAACTGCTGGACGAAATTACACCAAATTTGGCATGCAGATGTTGTTATGCAGATTGTGCTTTTTGTTATTTGGTGTAAATCCATTCAGTAGTTTCTCAGAAATTTAAGAAGAAAAAGATAGATATATCTCTAGTCGTGAAGCCTTCGTGAAAAAAGACGAGCTTTTGCAGGGAAATGCACCACTCTCATTGGCTGCCAACACTTCAATCAGGAAGTGTTGGCAGCCATCTTGGGATTCGGCTTCACCGAGTGCCAAAAATAAAAGTGAAAACAAAGAAAAGGGGGCAGGGCAGGAATACCCTGACCCCCCCCCCAAGCCATTCATTGCCTTGGGTCTTCCTGGGACTCCGCCATGACATAAAACATTTTTTTTTTAAAAGTTGCCGCAAAATCGAAATCTTTGTGAATTTGCAGCAGAAAAACCAATCTCGGACTCCCGCGCTTTTAAAAAAATTAACCCCCGGGTGGGCCAGGTCCCGGGGGCATTTAATAAATATTTTTTAAAAAGCCAGCAACTCATTTGAGGCCCAGTTTTCTTTTTCCACTACTCTGCAAATGAGCCTCCTCGCATGGTCCTGGTTGGGGGATGAAATCCCCTTGGCTGCTGAAGGTCCTTAGGGGCCAACAAGACTTCCTGTTACCTCCAGTATGCCCCACACAGTGGTATTGCCGAGAGGTGGTAAGAAGCCACGTCCCCTTTCTCCACCATTCTACAACCATGCCTCCCGGTGCTCTGCTGGTGGGGGGATGAGGTCCTCTTGCCTCCTGAGGGCCTCAGGACTAAAGTGGGCCTCATCCCTGAAGCAGTAGTGTGCCAGGAGCCATGCTTGCAGAGTGGTGTAGAAAGGGGGTGGGGTCACTGCCCACCTCTCAGAAATGCAGCGGTGTAGGTCTCACTGGAGGTAACAGGAGAACTAGTTGGCCCCCAAGGGCCCTGAAGAGCCAAGGGGACTGCAACCCCCAACTAGTAGTGCGTAAGAAGGTGCGTTTACAGACTAGTGGAGAACCCCC
Organism: Triturus cristatus; assembly: GCF_964204655.1. Taxonomy (NCBI): domain Eukaryota; kingdom Metazoa; phylum Chordata; class Amphibia; order Caudata; family Salamandridae; genus Triturus; species Triturus cristatus. Next base: position 605,467,266 of record NC_140591.1, on the reverse strand, counting down.
TTCAAATTGTGTTAAGTCTCGCACCTCGGTACACACTCTTGTGACCTCATTAGCCACACTATATTAACTATAACTTGCCCCTTATCCATGCATTAGTTATACCCTTGCATATTACATGAATTATACCATGTGAAATCATAGAATTGATAACAACACTTATGACATCTGAAATCACATGAATTGTCAGAACAGTGTATGGTAGAGTGGGGAGTTATAGTTAATACATTGTGGCAAGTGAGGTAACAAGACTGTGTTTAGAGGTGCCTAACTTATTGTAATTTGATGGTGGTGCATAAGTACAAATCTGAGTTGGAACTATGACGTAAATACATTTTTCTTATAATTGTACAGTTTGCTGTTGTCAAGTGAGGTGTCATTAACTGAAGTGTGGTACAGTACAGTGGGGGATAGTGTTGTATAGCATAGTGTCAGAGTAGAGTAGAGTGGAGTTATGTAGAGTGGAATAAGGTACAATGGAGCTGCGTACAGTGGAGCAGTTCAGAGTGGATTGGTGTACAGTGTAGCAGCATACAGTTGTCGGACCTCTGCACTCGTGGTGGCGCAGCAATATTGGTCCACCATCTGCTGGATGACTACTTTCAGAGTCGTACCGATGGTGGAACACCGCCTGCGGCGGTGTCCGTGGTGGAGCTGCACCACAGTGTAACATGCTCAGGGGAGCATATTACGAGTTCCTGCACTGCCAGCCATATCATGGTGGGAGCCCGTCATGAAAAGGCTGCCGGTGCAGGAACAAACTGGGCTCTACAGGGCCCCATGCCCCCACCACCATGGGGATGCATTCAGGGGGGCACAACATGTGCCCCTCTGTATTCTTTCACCCTGGTTCCAGCATGGCATGGACCTCACTGTCCGTGCCGAAACATTTTTGCAGTTACCATTGCGGTGCCTGTTTTTCTGGCACAGCTGTGGGAAAGGCAAAGGACCGTCCTCCTTACACAAATTCAACTCATAATAAGACAGGCGATCCTTGCGCCGCTTTGGTGCAGCCGTGCAGGTGGAGCGCCAGTGCAGCTATGCCAAAGTCCTAATCAGGCCCCTAGAGTGTAGTGACATACAGTGGAGTGATATTTTGTGGCGTGGTGTTGAATGCCGTGTTGTATAGAGTACTAGAATACAGTGGACTGTGCTAGACTGGAGTGGCATATACTGCAGTTGAGTACGGTGAAGTGGCATAGAGTGGAGTGCAGTAGAGTGAAATAATGTAGAGTGCAGTGGTGTTCACTTAAGAGTCACAGAATGGAATCGTGTGAGAAGTTGGCCTGGTATATGTTGGTCACTAGTTAAAGTAGCCACCTTGCACCAGTCCAATTCGACTCTTATGGTAGATAGGTTTAAGACAACCTTTTAAAGAAAGCTATCCTAGTGGTAACTGTGGAGAGCAGCCTTCAGGCTAAGTCTCTGAGGAATGTAAAGCAGCTTGTTTTACCTTATAATCTCTTGAATCACTAAATGAAAGGACACCACACAGGTATATATATAAAATATATATGTATTCATTACTAGACACACTCTACTAATCTCTTTATGGGATTAGAAGTCAGGAACATATGCACAAATCAATGTTTCACAACAAATCAAGCACTTATATGGCTGGGGCCCTAGGGGCGCACCAGACCATATACTAAAAAGAGGTATAAGAAGAACGACTTGAGAAGGGAGAATGCCTAAGGTCTTCAGAAGCGCTGGGGCCTCACTAATCCACCCAAGGCCGGTAAGTAAAGGACCCACGGGAGACGCATGCAGTGTGAGGACACAGCCTCGGATCCCAATAGACTTCAATGGAGCAAGTCGCGGTTGGAATTTTAAAGTTTTAGGGTACTTCGGGACAGTCTAAAAGTTAGTCACTTACTGGGTAAGTAGTTCTAGAGCCAACACACACAGGCGCACTGGAGTGTACAACTTACCCCACCAAGGGAAGCCGGGTGCATAGGTGTCTTTTGGTGTCGGGTCGCGGCGTTGTTTTCAATGGGAGCCAAAGAAGACTTGCTGCTTGTGAAGACAGGAGAAGTGTCCGGTGGAATCCAAGGATGGATTCTGAAGAAAGAAGACCTGAAAGCAGAGGAGACAGTGTTCAAAGTCACTTGCCAGTGACCCGGGCCCAGGAAGATGGATGCCCACAGTCGTCGGGTGATTTCAGGTGGTCAGGAGTGTCTTGACTCTTCAGCCACGAGGTCCTAGAGGCGTCGATGATGACCAGGAGCTGGATTCAGAGTGGCCCATAAAGTTTGCAGCTTACTGAGGTGTCAGCAACCGGATTGGAGCCAACAAGCCTTGGCAACAGCAAGTCTCGTGGAATGTGAAGAAAGTCAGCGGTGCAGACCAGCAAGGTCTGAGGGACTCACCCAGCAAGGGTAAGTCAGGGCAGGCCTGGAGCAACCAGGGGAGCCCTTTGGTTCAATAGAAAAGTCTTCAGAGGACCCACAAGCCAGCTGGCAAGGGATTGCAAAGATGCCTTGGGAGGATTCACTTCACAGGAGCCCACGGTCACTCAGGACAAGGTAGGCCTCTGATCCTCGGTGAAAATCTTGCTGGAGGCTTGGACCACATGTGGTCCAATGCACAAGTTCGTAGAACATTGTGAAGGGATTGCACTCGAAAATAGTGCACATTACCCAGGTATTGCTGTGCCTCGTCACTCGTGGGGTCCACTCACCTCAGCTCTGCTGGGGACTCACGATGGCCATTGAGAAGTCAGGAAATCCACTTCCAGGGCTGCAGGGACTTCGGACTCCGGCGGGATTGGGAAAGTTTGCGACCATTGATTGAAAGTTTTGGTGCCTGCCAAGCAGGGGAGTCACTCCTTGACTCCAAGGGAGATTCTTCAGTCTTCCAAAGGTAGTGGAACGTCGAAGGCCCAGGATTCTGCTTGTAGAGCGTCGTCCAGGGATATCTAGTTTGCAATGGCAAGGGTTCCCTATCTTATACTAAAGGAAAGGGAGGGACTAGCTCTATGACCACTCCTATGGGAAGGTCAGGAAAGTGAGTGGTTACACCCACTTCCCTTTGTCCAGTTTCGTGCTAGAGCAGGGGCAGGTAGCCCCTGAACCAGTTTGAGCTGGCATATGCACAGAGGAGCCTACTGCTCCCCCAGTGCAGTACTTCAAAGCACTCTAGGAGGGCACCCACCCAGCCCCAATACACTAAATCCTGTCTGGAAGGTGGTGACACCTCCCTGTGACAGGATGCCTATTGTTGGGCCTCCTCCACTGTGAGTTTCGGTCAGCAGCAGGAGGGCAGCCCAGTGTCTGTGCTGGTGGCATCCATTTTGTGATGCCAGGGCTCTTTCAGGATTCTACCGTGTTTCCACAGTAGGTACATGTCTACCCCTCTAGAAAGGTGGGATCATACTCCCACACCAGTTACTGGTGTGGGGGTATGATTCAAAAGCGTTTGACACCAAACACGACATGTTTTGAGGCAGCTATCCCAGAGTTAGCATTTTCCGCGAGGTTATAATGCACTTAAGAGTATATGGTTTAACCGCATCCACAAACAGCTACAGAGAATAGACTCTGAGAGCTGCAGAGGGGCCCTGCTCAGGCAGAGGCACCCCCTCACATGTAAAACAAGCACCCTGCCCTCAGGATTCATAGGGCCTGCCTTAGGGGTGACTGATAGGCTTATATGTGTGTGTAAGGTGAGATATAGGGAACCTATACCTCTGTGAGGAGTGCTAACACCACCCCACCCAGGCTGCAGTAGCAGGCCTGTGGTGTCAGAATTAGTCTGCTTCCCAGGGGTGGCATAATACATGCTTCAGCTCCTGGTAGGCCTGTGAAGTACCTATGCCCTTGGTACCTAAGGTACCATATACTAGGAGCTCATAAGGTACCACAGTATCCAATCACTAGTGCATCTAATATGCAACAAGTTGTTTAGAGAGAGCAGAGAGACTGGGGCCCTGATTAGCAGGGACCCAGCCAGACTATAGCCAGAAACCAGTGTTAACATCAGAAAAAAAGTGGGGGCAACATAAGTGCAGATCCTACTCTCCTACAAATGCCATTGAGTATAATAGAGTAGAGCAGTGGACTTCAAACTGGGGGGGCCTCAAGTTATCCAAAGGGGGGCGGGGGTGCCAGGCCAAAAGCAACAGTGCTTTGTTTTAAGCGAGCAGTAGTAAACCACTCTGCATTGAGCCATCACTAACATGTTTTGACTCTAGCTGGGAGCATGTGTCAAAAGGGAATGGACTCAAAATATTCTTCAAAACCCCCACCCCCATTTCTTATAATCACACTGTGAATACCTATAAACGTTAGTAAGATGTTACTGGCCAGCATAGTATGTTTGGCAATCATGTATTTGATTGCATTTTTTAAATGATGTGAGATCTCCACTGCAATGTTTAAATAAGTCAAGACATATGTAAACATTGCCAATTGAATAGAATAATTGGGAAAAATTCTGAGGGGGATCCGATGATTAATTTTGTTCCACTGGGAGAGAGCAGCATTTAAAAGATTGAAACTACGGGCGTTGAGTGTAGTGTCATAAAGGGGAGTTGCATACCGTATAACAGCGTATAGATGAGGAGCGTACAGTGAAGTGGCATAGACTGCAGTGCCGTAGAATAGAGAGACAAACAGTATAATAGCATGGAGTAGAGTGGTGTAGAGTGGAGTGGCATAGAATGGAGTGGTGTTGAGTATGGTGGAGTTGAGTACAGTGGATTAGCATAGAGTGTAGTGGTGTGTAGTGGAGTGACAAAGTGGAGTGGGTATAGTGGAATAGCGTAGAGTGGCATAGACTGGGATGGCATACAGTGGAGTGTGCTAGTTGAAACAGATGTAGCATGAAAGTGTGTGAACAGATGTACATTTTATGTGACAGGAATATACATTATGATGTGTAAATGTTATTTTTTGCTCGTATGTGTAAATAGTATAAGAAGCGTAAAACTTATAAATAAATAAAAATGGAGTTATATATCTTGGTGCAGTATACCAAGGTACGTTTGCCGTATACCACGGTACATGGGGATGGGGATAAGAGGTGAGTATGTGATTGCCTAATGGCTGTGTTTAACAAAGGTAAAAGGCAGCCCTGTCGTTTTTATCACAGTATTGCTGCAGGCTGCAGCCTGCATTATTCTGTGTTTTGGGATAGGGTCTTAGATAGAGGTAAGTATTATGTTTTATTGTTATTCTCTACATATTACCACTTTATTTAAGTGATAATCAAAAGAGATTTATATTTATAGTTTTCTATATATTTTTAGAGCAGTATAGGGAGACCTGCACAATTTTTTAAAGAAGCACGGTCATTTGTATGCATTAACGCTCTACTATGTAGTCTTTTTACACATATTTAAATGTGATCAAAATAGAAAATAGACTTTAGTACACTATATTAGTAAATTATATTGTATTACAGTGTATTTCTAATTATTTAACATATATATATTTTTTTGGTGCTGGTGCTACAGTACTCCCGATGGAGTACCGAGGTACTCCATATTTTTGAAAAAATATATAGAAACTTATAAACATTTTTTCTACCTATTGCCACTTTACTAAACATTGTAATTGCTAGTGGAAAAATACAAAACCTAATAGTTACCTAAATCTGTAGGCGTAACGCTAAATAAAGGCAAACTGTACTTAAAACAACATGGCTGCTTTTAACTTTTTTAAATGAAACACACAAAAGTGATGAGAGGCTGCTTGCTAAGGGCCCGATTCACAGAAGTAATCTGATACAAAATCCTAAACTTACTACTTTTGGTATTCACAGAAGGCATTTAGTAGTAGTAAAGTACAGCCCAATTTGTGGGAGTGACTGGCTCCATAGATATTTGAATATTAGGCCGTATCAGGACTCAGTTATAAAATTGTAATAACGGATATGTATATTTGAATGACAAATAATATTGTCTGTTGTTTCTCTCTTTTTTTGTTTGTGATGTATTGTTGTTTTTAGTGTATTCATTCTTAAATTCGCTCTATTTGAGATGTATTTTTAATGTGATATTTGTGATATGAAAAATATTTGTAGTAAATAATTTTGTGATATAAAATTTCTTTTAGTTTGAACTATACTACTTTTATGTGTCTATTACATGGGCTGTAGTTATGTCTTTATATCTCTGTGTGTTTTGATTATAAGCAGATCTTTGCTTTATATGTATGTGTACTTACCAGGGTTGATTAATTTTTACTCCAGTGGAGCAGGGTCAAGACTGACATTGGAGTGCAGGGGTTTTTTGTGGCCCCCTTTTTTCTTTGCACCTCCTTGGCCAAACAATGCAAAACCTTCAATCCTCCACCAATGTGAAATATATTTGTAAAGTTCCACAGATATTCGTTAAAAGGGTGCATAGTTATTAAGAGGCAAAAATCTGAGTAATTTTTATCTCTGGGTAACCCTTACTATAACTACTGAGACTGAAGAACCGGGATTTAAACCCAGCGGCGCAGGGGACACGCCCGAAGTCTTCGGGTTCACCTGTCTTAGAGTACAGAAACACGGGATTCTTCTCGTGACATCAAAGATCATATTTATTAGCTGCAGCCAGTAACAGAGATCCTAGAAGTACAACACGGTGTATGTTCTCAGGAGACTGCTCCACCAAAAAGAGTGAAGCATCGTCTTTTATGCCAAAAACCACGTTCCTGGCTAGCATCAATTACTTACAAATTTGACCAATCAGAGAATGACATTTACAGAGGCATCACATAACGACAAACCCACTTCCAGTTATCCAACCCATCGCCAATGACAAGGCAAAAATCCAGCATTCTTGCTCGAACAGGCTGGACGGGCCCGTCATAAAAGACCTTAACCCAAATCAATAATTAGGCCATAAGGCCATAAAAGGGAAGGAGCAGAAACAGATGAGAGGCAAGATAGAGGGGTGTGTGCGTGTGCCATAGAGTCAATAATGTCCTGCTCTTTGATCTCTATCTGACCAGCTGCTTAACAAGGACCTGGCTCAACAAGTTTAACCTCGGGCAACAGGGTCAGTTGACTCAGGTCAAACAGAAGTCAACACGAACTCAAGCTAAGGTGTATGCGTCTCTAGAGGCTTGCTTGGTCAGTCATCCAGTAGTCATTGGCCTATGTGAGGGCAACCACAAAATGGCGGTTATGCACAAAATGAAACCCAGTGGTTCAGGCTAGATCGTCCAATACACAGTCAAATCATCGTTGTAGCATGACGAAAACACTCATGCATAACGCACTTGTCATTCGCGGTTCGCTGACACCAAGATCATCACGATACGACAACCTTCATTGAACGGGTTCAGAATTCACGGAACCACAGACCCTCGTTTTGCCCTTACATAGGCAATAACCTAAACTCACGTCAATCTGAATCCAGGTCTATGTTCATCAGATCACTGAGATGTTGCTGTAGCATCATCCTGGTACTTAGTAACTCTCTCTGGACGGGTCTCCTCGAACACGAGGTAGCAAAAAGGCCACACACAGCAGGAGCACACTGTATACAAAGACAGAACAGGAAAAGGATAGCTAATACCATCCCAATGACCATCAGAATCTTCCATCCCCAGGTGGATAACAATCCCCAGAACCATTCCATTAATGACCAATCTCCTTCGTCCACATGTACGGACTCGGAGATCTTATGTAGCTTGGAGATGGCTTGGAAAACTGTCGGAGCGTTGTCTGGAATGAAAACACAACAGCTCGACTGGATCAATTTACAGACTCCTCCTCTATCTGCAAGTATGACATCTGACGCAACTCTGTTCTGAAGAGTCATGAGGTGATCCGACTGGAGCTCAGCAGTCAAGTTACTAAGGGCGCCGGCAGTTTCGACTATGGTGGACTCAAACACTCTCGTCAATTGCCGTATGTTTCTGCTGTTAACCATAGGTCCCCAAAACAGCAGAAAACCCTTCAAGAAATCTCCCAATTCTTGTCCTGCGGTATCTTCCTTACTGAAGACACCTCTAACAACTCTCATCTTGTGGTAATCTGCCGCAGCTGTAAATGTAGGAGGCAACAAGAACGAGACAAAACATGTGCCCGAGAAATCAGGGGGCAACCATGTATACGCTCTGTCATGGCAAATGAAGTAGGTACCCTTACCTGCTAGAAACGATGGGGAAGCCTGGGACGCAAAAACATATGTCTCAGTGCAAACACTCTTCCCTAGCTGAGCTCTAGGATTCTTGCCATTACCTTGCAGACAGTAATGACCCTGATGGGGTACTATCCAAATTGGAGAGGATCTCTTCGCTCGCTGGTTCCCACTCAGACTAACCCCATATCCTGTGACGTTCCATCCAATATACGCTAGCGTCTAATCTCGCGGGATAGCCTCATAAGAACTTATTCCTCTAATCATGTCGACTATTCCCTTGACCAGAGCACTATTCTTCGGATTATCCTTCACAGAACGTAGGGGGTTAACTTCACGGGCATAAATGAACATTGTTCTGTATGCCCACACAGAACCATTGTAGCTAAATGGCCTGACCAGGTAAGGAATACCTTTATCGGTAGTATGGGGCATAAGGCCACACACCCAACAATTAGTTGTGTTCACTCCTAGCTGGTGTTGGTGCAGAAGCTGAACAAAGGAATTATTAGCGAATTCCATCCTCCTGATGGACTCATGTTCGGGCAGAGGGTGAAAAGAATGCAAAGAAACAGTAGGAGGAGGCATGGGTTGTGTAGTGGGCATGAATGTCACTTGAATAGAGAATGTCACATATCCAATTAAAAACATCATTAAACTAAACAGTATAAACAGACATAATATTAAAAAACGTTTTCTACTCATTATTATACACATTTCGCTCTTGAAGCTCATTCTTTTAGTAGGTCTCTCCATCCCGAAAAACTCCATCCTCTAATCGTGCTGCTCGCGGCGGATGGGTGTTCTGTGCTAAGGAATGCGCCTGTCGGTCCAGGGAACGCCCTTAGACCAACCAGAACCGTCGACCTAACGTCTTCGGCTTGCACTCCAAGGACTTGGCACCGCGACCCTACAGCTGAACCCGGATGGTGGTTCGAAAAACAAAAATCAAAATAGTTTCTCGGAGTGGAGCTAACCTTAAAAAAAAAAGCAAAGAAGGAACTTAATTTGTTATTTGTCCCGCGACTCTCGGTCGCAAATTATAACGCTCTTTGCCAGGCAATGTCTGTTCTCGGAAAAGTAACACAGGTTCAAAAGTGTTCAAACGGTTCGATGGAGGTACAGCTTCTTGAAGAAGATCGTCGCTCTCTGGCTCAATGTTTGTTCCAATCAAACGGGCATCGCTGAAAGGCAGAAAACGAGGCACGGTCTCAGTCTCAGAGTCAGGAAGTCCTTTTTGGACCCACCGGTCGTACGGCAGAGGCAAAGGGACCCTCTTACAATGTACGCCGTGAATCCAGTTCTTTTTACCGTGTACTCGTAATGCGGAACGGGTAGATAACAACACCAGGTAAGGTCCTGTCCAGCGGGGCTGCTCGTTCTTGGTTCGCTGAAAATTCTTCACGAGCACCCACGCGCCAGGTTCAATGGCGTGCCCTGGATCTTCAGAAACCTGTGGCAAAGTATCATGAACCTGTTGATGCAGAACACGCAATTTAGGCGTCAATTTGTACAGGTAGTCAAGCAATACAGGGTGTTCTATTTCACTAAATTTTGTCGGCCGCGGCACTCCCCAAATATTTGCCGGGCGACCAAACACAACCTCATAAGGACTCAGACCCATTCGCGAATGCACAGTCATTCTCGTGGACAGAAGGGCTAACGGCAAAGCATCAGGCCATTGTAGACCAGAGCTCGCTTGAATTTTGGCCAACTTCAATTTTAACGTGCCATTGTAGCACTCAACTAGACCAGCTGACTGGGGATGATTGGCAGCGTGGAACTTCTGCCGGATACCTAACCCATCACACACTCTCTTCATCACTTGACCCACAAATTCACTCCCATTGTCACTCCAGACCATTCTCGGCAACCCATACCTAGGGAAAAATTCCTTAATAAGGGCTTTAGCTGTGGACAAGGCAGTATTGTCCTTGAAAGGGTAGGCTTCCACCCATCTAGAAAAAGAGCAAACAGCCACTAAGACATACTTCAGGTTGTTGCACCTCTCCATGTGGATGAAATCTAGCTGCAGAGCCTCAAACGGATACGTGGGAGGAGCAAAATGACCAGCTGGAGTTGGAGTTCCCTTACCAGGATTGTACATCAAACAAACCATACAGTTCTTGACCAAATTCTCTGCACACTTAGGAATTCCAACATTTTGCCATACTGGGGCCAACAACTTAGAAATCCCTTTCACACTGATATGAGCCATTCCATGTGCCATCGTAACCACTGGAAGTACATACGCATCAGGCAGCAACCATCGCTGATGCTCTGACAACTCAACCCAACAACCATTCGAGTCCAATTTACCCTTGCTTTCTCTCCATTCATTCAACTCTTTCTCTGTAGCTTCAGCTTGGATGGATTTCACACTCTCAATCGTATCTTCACACATACTTTTATCTGGAACCCATCTCGCCGGACCTGCAACATACATTCGACTCATCACACCTCTCGCAGTCTCTTTTGCGACTTCATCTGCAAACGCGTTACCACGGCCAACATCATCCGTGACTTTCTTATGCGCACTGCATTTCACGATCGCAACTTGCAACGGAAAAGTAAGAGATTCAAGGAGTTCATTCACCAATTGACCATGTTGGATCTTGGTCCCATGCGAAGTCAGAAACCCGAGTTCTCTCCACAATCGTCCAAAACTAAAAGCAACACTGAACGCATACTGGCTGTCAGTGTACACAGTCACTCTTTTCCCTTTCGACAACACGCACGCTCTTGTCAATGCAATCAACTCTGCCGCTTGTGCTGAATTATGTGGGATACGAGCAGCTTCAACAATCGTATGCAAAGTCGTAACTGCATATGCCACAGTCGTATCATCATTCGGAAGCTTGAAGCACGAACCATCAACCCATAAAGTACCATCACATTCTGCAAGAGGAGTGTCCCTAAGGTCTATCCTCCCTTTCGTCTCTTCCTCAGTTCTAAGAAAACAATCCTGCTGCTCGGTATCATCTGTCTCAGTTGAGATCGGCAACAACGTGGCTGGATTCAACGTGTTGCATCTTTCTTATATGTACATGACTTGCTAACAAGGTCAATTCGTAACCTGACAACCGAGCACTAGTTAAGTGCTGTGTCTTGGTACGGTTCAACAAGGTATCCACTGCGTGTGGAACCATCACAGTTAGTGGATTGTCCATCACCAAACCAGCAGACTGTCGGATTGAAACAGCCGCTGCTGCTGTAGCTCTCAAGCAACTCGGCAACGCTCTAGCTACCGGATCTAAAGTCGACGAAAAATAAGCACATGGACATTGCTTACCGCCAAACTGTTGGGTCAAAACTGACAACCCTCTCTCTCGTGGACATACAATGTGAAAGGTTTACTGTAATCGGGGGTACCCAACACAGGAGCTGAACACAGGGCATCACGCAATTCTGAAAAACTCTTCTGACATTCGTCAGTCCAAGGAATAGGATTCGGAGTATCCTTAACAGTAAGAGCTATCAAAGGTTTTGCAAGCAACGAAAAATTAGCAATCCACTGTCTACAGTACGATGTAATACCTAGAAATGCACGCACTTCTCTCTGTGTCGTAGGCACACTCATTGTCGCAATCGCTTGAATTCTTTCTGGGGTCAATCTTCTTCCCTCCTTCGATAAGAGGTGACCTAAGTAGGCAACTTCTTGTCGGCAATACTGCAACTTCGAAAGAGAAAACTTATGATGGAAATCAGACAAGTGACGTAACAACGACAGAGTAGCCTCTCTACAAGTCTCTTCATGGTCAGCGGCGACTAAAAGATCGTCAACGTACTGAATAAGGGTGGCACCATCAGGTAAAACCAACAAATCAAGTTGTGCCTTCAAAGCTTGACTATAGATCGATGGACTCTCACAATAGCCTTGAGGAGCGCGTTTAAACCGGAAACTTCGGCCTCCTAAGGAGAAGCCAAAAATATCTCTACTCTCCACGGCAATCGGGATGCTGAAGAAATTATTCTTCAAATCAATCACCGAAAACCACGTGGCTATAGCCGGAACCAAAGTCAGTAAAGCAGTGATATCAGGCACAACAGGGAATTGTGGAACAACGATCTTATTCACCTCGTGAAGATCGATCAAAAACCTATATACAGGAGGCTGAGAAGAATTGGTTCTTTTCAGAACAGGCAAAACCGGACTATTGCACACATTAACTCTCGTTTCCTCAATCACACCTTTCTCAATCAGATCAGAGATGATCGCCAAGAGTGCTCTTTCACCATCACTTGAGATACGATACTGTGGAATGTGTGGCAATCTAGCATTTGCCTTCAATGTCACAACATATGGCGGAATCTCCAAAAGACCCACGTCATTAGAACCAGTAGCCCAAAGAGAATCAGGAAGAGAAGACAATTCAGCTGGAAGTCGGTCTTTAGACAAATACATCGGAGAGATCACTCTCTTTCCCAATGTAAGCTGCACTCCTGAAGGAGAACAATAAAGCTTTGCATGCAATCTCTTCAACAAGTCCAAGCCCAACAAGTTCTCACCACAACCTGTCGTCAGAATGAGGGGTGCTTCGAAGTCACAAGGTCCAACAGAAAGAGACAAAGGACTAGAAATCGGATTACTAACTGGGGCGCCAGAAAAAACCTACTGAAACATTCGTTAAGCCAGACAAAGGTGCGCCAGGGAGTTTGGTGTGCATGATAGAACTCTTCGCAGCACCAGTATCCAACAGAAAAGGTTCAGACACACCTGATGCAATCACTTCAACAGAAGGTCCACTCTGATCTACTGGAACTAAAACAACTCCCTCTCTTCATCTGTGGCTGTCCTAGCAATCATTACCTTCCATATTCTCACCTTCAACGTAATAATCGTCTGCATAATACTGAGCCGTCCTACCAGACGCACCATTCTGTTGATCAAAACAATTCATCGAATTGTGTGGAGGCAAGGAACGTGCAATCTGAGACTTACCATGTCCTCGACCTCGCGGAGCTTGTTGAACACCTCGACCTCTCATACCAGAAACACCATTCGTGCGCTGTTATAATATCGGGCAACTATTCTTGAAGTGACCTTCTTCTTTGCAATACGCACACTGATTGGGGCCTCCCCCCTTGGTCTCTGGGGGCTGCCGCGACGCTGCTGCTTCGGACCCTTTCACCCTTCGCCATCGTAGCAGCGACACCGGCGTCCGACACCGTGAGACGGAAGACTACAGTTCCCAGGCTCCCCCCCGGCAGAGCACCGGAAGCGGGGACATGGCATTTCGCGCCCGCTGGCGCTTGAAAAGGAACTCCACCCCGGCAGAGCGGGGCTCGCCAGAACACGCGTTTGCTGAGATTTAGAGCCAGTAGCTCTTACCTGCCTCCCCCCTTGGTCTCTGGGGGCTGCCGCGACACTGCTGCCTCGGACCCTTTCACCCTTCGCCGTCGTAGCGGCGACACCGGCGTCCGACGCCGTGAGACGGAAGACTACAGTTCCCAGGCTCCCCCCCGGCAGAGCACCGGAAGCGGGGACACGGCATTTCGCGCCCGCTGGCGCTTGAAAAGGAACTCCACCCCCGTGTCGCGGGACAGCGCGAGGGCAGCGCCGGGCTAAGCCCGGGCAAAGGGCGGGCCGTCTGTGGCCGTCAGGGGCCAGAGGAGGCCGGGCCGGGCCACCCCCCTTGCAAGTAACTGCAGGACATCCGGAAGGGAGTAATGCTGATTGTGATACTGGGTTTATAGAGGCTAGACATCACTCTCACCACTCGAGACTCTACCAGCGGACAAGACATTTATGTGGGGTTTGTTGCTTGTGTAAACCGTGATAAGGGGTGGAGGGGCTATACACGCTTTCATTTCACGTGGGGTGCAGTGGATGTGTGCCAGGGTGGGGGTGATTAAATATTCCCTAGATATACATGTAGGCTTTGATTAGTAACGGTGGGAAGTATGACAGGCAAAACAGTGACACGCTCGTTAAGAGCAAAGCGCAGTACCACCGAGGCTTCCCTGACACACAAAGATGACATTAGCTCAGTATTCCCTGTCATCATGCAGCCCACAGCCATTGATCGCATGCTCCAAAGAGCGTTAGGGGTTGTATCGAGTGAAATTGAGCGCACAGAGAGGCGCTTGTCTTTAACCCCAGATCCTGAGCTTCTTTTAGCCACCCAGAATCAGGAACAGGAGGTGGTGTTAATCTCACCCCCTAGTCCCTTAGAGACCAGTGAGAAGGACATTTCATGCGCCCAACTCATTACCACTAGGAATAAGGCGGATTCAGGCCCCATCAAACGTGCTACTCTACAAAAAAAAAGAAAGGTGGCCAAAAAAAGCGCAAAATTACAAATAACTCTATCACCCACCCTAATCCCCCGAGTAGAAATAATAGTGGGACAGAGCGAGCTATACAGACATCTTTTCAAGCAGATCCCCCAATCTGGTTGACTAAAATCATGTCAGACCTACAGGCTCAAATAGAAACACTCATTATAAATCAGCTGAAGCCGGTGACAAGTAGGTTGGACAAAATTTTAAGCGAACTAAAGAATAGGGAGATCAAAGGTAGCTCATTAGGGGTAACAAGTAATCCCACTAGCACTCTAGACACCACTTTAGTAACGCAAAGGGCGAATAACATCAGCGAGATAAGGAACGCACAAACAACATCTGCACAGACTCATGACGCCCCGGCTCCCCATAGACAAGTGCTTAGGAATCTTAACTCTAGCGAGAGTGGATTGCATTCTAACAGTGGCCGAGGTGCACAACAATTGGACAAACAATCCCAACCCCCTGTTGACCCCAAATTAAATGCAGCAAATCACGAAGATAGGTCAATTTTAACACACGAAACCAAGAGATTCCCTACCATAAATCTTCCCCCAGAGTCGTGCCCGTTGGTCGTAGTTTTTGCTGGGGTCCCAGAATTAAAATTTGATCAGAGAGAATCACACCAGGAGCTAAAAAACAAACTCATCTATTGGCTGACTCAAAACAGACCAATATCTAATAATCAGGATGGGGAAATCCTCCTGGTCAGACGAGTGAACTGGATAGGGATTAGACCTAAAAACATTGAAGGAAACTGCATTATTGCTAACTTTAGGGACAGGGGGGTGGTTGATCATATTTTAAGACAGGGACCACCGGGACGCACGAGTGGTATAAGGCCTTTGTCACTCAGCTATTTCTATTTGAGGCAGCAGGTACCAAACAGGGGACAGCATAATATATGGAGACGAGTGGAGGGACGAAATCCTAGTCTAAATGGGGCCCCAAATCGCACACAACAAACGCCAGGGACTTGGGAAGGAGGACACCCAAGTTGGGCAAATAAGTTCACCCCACTAAGGTCGCTAGAGGAGATCGATTGACCATTCATCCCATATTCTCCCATAGAGCAGGTTGACATGGATCAAATCAAACCTGATCTGATTGACTCATTAGAAGGATCCATACCCATACACTGTATGACCAAAGAAGATGGACAGTTGTCACCAGGGTTGGGAAGGCGTAGGACCCTAGTACGGACTACAGAAGCTTTAGACCCCCTTGCGGGGGGCTGCTTACAAACACCCCTAGGGACATTAAACAGAGCCGCAGATCTAACACAGCAGGTTAGTGATCTGCAGAAATCACCTCCCAGGAATAAAGGGGGGGGGGCTAACACCACTCAAGGTACGACAGGGGCAGGGCCCAGCACTATTGAGAAAGCGGGCCTGAAAATTATATCTTGGAATATAGCAGGTATTGCAGGAAAAATTGACAATAAGGACTGGCGCCATTATATGGCCCATTTACATATAATCTGCCTACAAGAAACATGGGCATTGGATAACATCCACCTCCACATGGCTGGTTATAAATGTTTTTATACACCTGCACAAAAAACCTCTTCAGGCAGGGCCAAGGGCGGTTTGATAATATATGTAGACCTAAACATAGAAGGTAAATGGTCCAATGTGGACTGGTTTGCATGGAACATCCAGGCCCTGAGGTTTAGGAATAAAGGGTTTGGGCTGGTTTTGTTCAACGTGTATAACACCGGTCTCCCCGATAATGATACCTCCACTTTGAGGGAATTAGACGCTAAGTTGAAACAAGAACTTGCACCCGTCCATGGTGCCCTGGCCCCATCGACACTAGTAATGGGCGATTTGAACTGCCATTTATGCCCGCGGTTGTTCCCGATCAGTGTGAACTGGTCAAAATGCCCAATAGAAAAAGGTCCCCATTTCACCCACTCTTCAAGCGGCATAGAATTGGGCAAGCTCATTCACTCTTATGACCTCGAACACACAGTCGATATGATCCCACTGGGACCGGATGGTATACTCCCCCCCACCTTTAAAGGGAAAGGGTGTGCGTCATATATAGATTATATTTTCGCCTCTAGAGGTTTAAAAAATCGAATCATTAAAGTAGGAATCAAGTGGAGCCCATTTAGCGACCATAACCCTCTGGTTATGGAGCTTTTGTACAATGCTAAACGAAAGAATAAACCAGTGGAGGGCACACTTGAAAGTGTGACGGCCCAAGGCAGAAGACTCAAGTGGGCAAAATTAGATGGGGATAGATTTTATCGGACCCTGATGGAGAGAGGAAAGTCACTCATTGATGAGTGTTTAGACCTCTCTGTGGCAGGGGTTCGTTTAATAAATGTGTTTGAACAAATAACTGGCTTGGTGGATGGTCTACTGCTGACCAAGGCCCCTAAGAAAACTCACCCTAACTCGCCGAGATGGTTTGATGGGGGTTGAACACGTGCCCTGAAGGACTTAAAATTAGCCCTGAGTAGTATACCTAGGGACCTAGTAAAAGTTAATATATGCAGGTTAATATATAGGAAGGAGCTAAAAAGAAGGTAAGTAACACTGCAGGGGGAAGCATGGGCGGCCTTGAGGGAGGCCTCGGAAAAAAGGGATATTACAGAATTTTGGAGATTAATAAATTCCCCTTGTTTCCAAGATAATAATGCCCCCGAGGTCGCAACAAACATCCTCCCGGATCAGTGGATAGCTCATTTTGAGGGCCTGTATAATCATGGGGAGGAAGACAGGATAAAGGAGGGGGGGTGAACATGCAGAGAAAAACGTTGGTATTCTCCCTGGAAGAGATTAGATTGGGTATCGAGGGACTCACCAAAAATAAGGCCCCGGGCCCAGATGGGATCCCCCCGGACTTGTTCCTGAGTCACGTGGACCTATGGGCCCCCATTATAACTAGAGTAATATATGCGGCCATTATGGTCAGTCTGCCTCGGTCTTGGTCATCGGCCATTATTGTACCCATCTTTAAAAAAGGCAACAGAGATGACCCTCAATGCTACCGTCCTATCTGTTTGATAGATGTTACAGCCAAAATCCTGGGAAGAGTAATCTTGAAGCGACTGACTGAGTGGGCCGAGGATAATAACGTTATTTCGGATGCTCAGTACGGTTTTCGGACCGGCAGGTCCACCAGCGACCAATGCCTGAACCTATACATACTGGTTGCAAAGTACACCAAAACCAGCAAGGAAGCTATGTATTTGGGGTTCATGGACTTGGCCGCTGCATTCGACCATGTCAATAGGAATAAGCTATGGGTAATGATGAACCAACTAGGAATTGATCCAGGGATAATCTGCACACTAAGGGAATTGCACCGAGAGACCTCCGCCAGGATACGCTATAATAAGGATGGGGGGTTGACTGTTCCCTTCAGCTGCACTAGTGGCGTGAGGCAGGGATGTATTTTAGCCCCTTTTTTATTTTCGTTATACATCAATAATTTGGATCAATCTCTTAATATTTTAAAAACAGATTGTCCAAGGGTGGGGCCACGAAACATTCCGGTGCTGTTGTACGCAGATGATGCGGTACTTCTGGCACGGACTCCCAAAAGCCTGCAGATCCTAATTGATGGGTTCGTCAAATTTATGGAGGAGCTAGACTTGTCTGTCAATTTAAAAAAATCATATGTAATGACAGCTGGTCACAAACCACGAACTAGCTTCACCTACAGAATTGGCAGCCACACATTAGAAAGGGTGCAATCGTTTTCGTATTTAGGTGTGCTCTTTGATGAGTCACTAAAATTCACACATCTTGCTCAGGAAAGGTGTGGCAAATTGGTGACATCATTTGGGGCCATTTCAGGTTATGGAAGGAGAGTTGGCCGCTGGTGTCCGGAACAAACAATGCACCTCTATGGTTCAATGTGCTGTCCAAAAACCATGTACGGCTCAGAAGTATGGGGATTTATAAATCTTGATGGACTTCAAAGGGAAGAAAATAAAATATTCCGTTCTGTATTGAAAGTCCCTAACTGTACATCAGCTCTCATAGTCCACAAAGAATTGGGAAGACCCTACTTAGAGGATCTGATTAAGTTTAGACCAATCCTGGCCTGGCTCAAAATATGGTCGAACCCGGAAGCAGCACTGAGCAGGTTGATCATACAAGATTGCCTTGGTAGAGACAAACATCTGAATATCCCATGGCTTAATTATGTTAAGACTAGTCTGGAAAGTATGGGTTGCCAAGAGCTGTACTTAAACCCCTCACTGATCACGGCCCAGGATAAGCTTAACTTGAAGAGAATTTTTATGGAATCAAGAGCACTGGGTAGGATTACAATAGAAGGGAGAAAACCCTCAGTGAGCACTCATAGTGGGCTTGAAACCACCGAAGGTATGGAACCGTACCTTTGTGTCTTGCATAATGCCCAAGAAAGGTTTTTAATGTCACGTTTTAGGCTCAATTTTTTACCTTATTTGTTAGCTGAACCAGTTGGTTTTAGTCATTCAATTGAGCAGAAGGGTGCCTGCGGCTGCGACAATAGGTCTCCGCAGGACACCCTTCATTTTGTACTTTTATGTCCAATATATGCAATCCCAAGACGCAGATTCTTAAAAGATATTTTAAAAAAGGCTAGGTTCACCCGAGCCAAAGAGGCACTGACCTTTCTACAAAGGGCTAGTGACCCGTTAACACTGTGTGCGGTGATAAGTTTTTTGAAATTTGCACTTAGACTTAGGGTAACTAGAGGCCAGTATCAATCATGAACACCGTAGACTCCCCATCTCTTTAGTTTGATTATGCTACTAAGAAGGATCTTTTGTGACTAATGAATTATTTGTACGTATATAGATTTTGTCAATGTTCTGCATATTTATTTAATACTGTTTTAATTGTATATATGTGTACTCTTTTATGATGGTTTTTAACCACCGAATAAAGAACTATTGACTTGACTTGATTGGGGCCTACAGGAAAACGCTGTTGAGAAGACTCGAACCTTTGCGAGTTTCTCTGATATTGTTGGGGTTGCTGATAATCACGCTGGGTATTTCGGGGCGGGTATGCTTGCTGCAAAAGAACCTTAGTCTTCAGTTCTTTAGTCTTTTTATCCGCTTTCTCTATCTCATCTTTATTTCTATTCTCATAGTACTGGGCAGTAGCCAAGATCTGTGCTGATGGAGAAACAGCCCAAGCACTCTCGGAATCCTTCAACCTATTGCACAACTCGGGAAGCAAATTATGCACAAACTTGTCAACGAACAACCTTTGACCACCTTCGGTACTCATGTCTTGACCACTGTGGTCTGCGAATGTCTCTTCAAATCGAGTGAAAAAGTCGGACACAGTTTCGTCTCTCTTCTACTTGCAAGCAGACAATTTGTCCCAATTGACACGCATAGCAGGCATCAAAGTCTTCATGTAATCAATAATTCTACCAGGGAGATCAGCAATCACATTCTCGGGTTTAGCACCACCTATTTGTCTTTCATCTGCAGTTCAGAGATTATTCCATGTATCACCTAATTCCTGCGCATGATCCGTATGACGAATCTTACTCCATATAGACTGTGGAACAACATTCCCAAATAACATATCTATATCAGCCAAATTCATAATACAGGAACCCGCAGTTTGAGATAGCTCCTTATAAAACCCCGCAGGATTTTTACGTGGATCAGGCAGAGTCTGCTTTAGAGCTAGGACTTCGGCACGCTTCCATGGAACATGTACCCAAACGCGCTGGAAATGTGGCAGAACAGGTGGATTAGCTTGCGCATCACCAGGTCTCCAAACAGGAGGAACCTCACGCATTGGATATTGACGTGCCTTTCTCCTAACTGAAGAATCGGGCTCAAATAATGACCTAGAAGGAGACTCACTCCTAAACGACAGCAATGTCGCGACTGCTCTTTCAACATCAAGACCCACTATAGTTCCTTTCGCAAACTCGGACTGCACACGGAACAACTCAGGCGGAGTCTGCCTTACCTCACTATCTTCCCACTGTTCGCGAAGGAAAGAACACATCATATCAAATACGTATCTCTGTTTCGGTGCTTCCCATTGATGGAAAACATCCATAACACCCTCAAGATCATAGTGTGAAGGATAGGTAACCCATTTACGCGCCAAGTGATCCAGCACTGTCCGTTCATCAGGACCAGGCAATTGACTACGCAATTGCTTACGCTCTACAACAGGAGACATACCCAATGGACCCATTAGAGGAGAAAAAAGACTAGCAACCGCGTCAGTCATTCTCCGTCGAGCAGAAGGAGAAGGTGACAAAAGAACAGGGGACAAAGCGAAATGAGAAGGAACCGAAGTCGGAACAATAACAGAAGGAACAGACAACACAGGTATAGGAGTAGCAGATGAAGGAGGTAGCAAAGACGGCGGCCCTCGAGAAGGCTGCGCCGAAACAGTAGTAGTCAGTAGAGGGAGAGCTGGCTGATGAGGAACCACTGGAGGTAAAACAACCGGAGGTTGCGCAACTACAAGTGGCAGAGGTGCGGTAGCACTCTGAGCATAAGGGGGTGGCGAACTTAATAGATGCGACATTAAAGGATCTTTCGCAATATCTTTCTTTTCTTCTTGCTGTTGAGGCGGGAAAACTGGATAACATTTGTCTACCGCTAACTGACGTTGCCTAAACATCTGTTCGCTTTCTTGCTCTTCCTCATTATCCCTAAACTGTATAGCAGCCTGCACCATCGACATACCTTGTGCACGCTTATTTCGTTTCGCTAACTTGATTTCCTTCTGTTTGGCTTCCTTTCGCCAAAGGCGGGAGGAGTCAAACATTGCCGGCCGGGCTTTCTTTTTGAAGAGTCTGACTTCTAAATTATCTAAAATTTCCGTGTCGTAACTACCATATTGAGGCCACTTTAGGACACCATCCTTCCTAGTATACCTAATCCATACATCATTATCCGTGATGGGGCCCACGCCGTGTTTTAAATAGAGCTCATAGGTCGGAGTTCCAATTGGAGGCCCCGGACACGAGTCCTCCAATCGGGAATCCCTTTTACAATCATAACAAAATATCTTTCCAAGTCTGCTAAGACCAGGCATCTTCGCTCACTAGTCTAGCTTCAAACTTCAAGGGAATATCAAAATGATAGTCTCGTGAATACACGAGTCCCTCGGCTTTGGGGCCTGCAGGTACCAA
The DNA here is from genome assembly GCF_964204655.1 of Triturus cristatus. Classification (NCBI taxonomy): domain Eukaryota; kingdom Metazoa; phylum Chordata; class Amphibia; order Caudata; family Salamandridae; genus Triturus; species Triturus cristatus. The sequence continues at coordinate 605,445,779 of NC_140591.1, read as the reverse complement.
ATCAAAGCGATCCCGAAGGATACCAAAACAAACTAAGGACTGGGAGACGCTCCACTCATACTTAACTGAAATGTCGATGACGTCGCCAGAAGACCCGTCTATCGTCTCGCTTTACAAATCATCAAAGGGCTCCAAGACAGGGCGACAGTCAGGGCAGCAGTTCTTCGTAGCCGTTGGAATGCGGGGAACTTCGCAGCAAAGACTTTCGGACCACAACGACATACAGGGGTCGATGAAGTGGTAGGCCTCCCTCCAGAATTTTCACACGAAGCTCCTCACGATCTTCAGGCTTGGAACGGTACCGCTGAAGTCGCCCCAGAGTTGGGCGCCAACTGAAGAACCGGGATTTAAACCCAGCGGCGCAGGGGACACGCCCGAAGTCTTCGGGTTCACCTGTCTTAGAGTACAGAGACACGAGATTCTTCTGGTGACATCAAAGATCATATTTATTAGCTGCAGCCAGTAACAGAGATCCTAGAAGTAGAACACGGTGTATGTTCTCAGGAGACTGCTCAAACAAAAAGAGTGAAGCATCGTCTTTTATGCCAAAAACCACGTTCCTGGCTAGCATCAATTACTTACAAATTTGACCAATCAGAGGATGACATTTACAGAGGCAACACATAACGACAAACCCACTTCCAGTTATCCAACCCATCACCAATGACAAGGCAAAAATCCAGCATTCTTGCTCGAACAGGCTGGACGGGCCCGTCATAAAAGACCTTAACCCAAATCAATAATTAGGCCATAAGGCCATAAAAGGGAAGGAGCAGAAACAGATGAGAGGCAAGATAGAGGGGTGTGTGCGTGTGCCATAGAGTCAATAATGTCCTGCTCTTTGATCTCTATCTGACCAGCTGCTTAACAAGGACCTGGCTCAACAAGTTTAACCTCGGGCAACAGGGTCAGTTGACTCAGGTCAAACAGAAGTCAACACGAACTCAAGCTAAGGTGTATGCGTCTCTAGAGGCTTGATGGTCAGTCATCCAGTAGTCATTGGCCTATGTGAGGGCAACCACAAAATGGCGGTTATGCACAAAATGAAACCCAGGGGTTCAGGCTAGATCGTCCAATACACAGTCAAATCATCGGTGTAGCATGACGAAAACACTCATGCATACCATCACGATACGACAACCTTCATTGAACGGGTTCAGAATTCACGGACCCACAAGTGGCTACCACCATATATTCACTGAAAAAATAAATGTTAATAAAGCGTTATAGTTAGGTGAATATGTCAACATGAACTCTAAAAATCACAGATATTCACCGGTTATAGTCAGAAAAGCTAAAAATATCTTGCAGCCCCGCCATGCACTGCTTTTGACCTCACATAATGCATCAATCATGATATGTTATATAATATCATTTATAAAATTACTGATGACATCTCGAATGAAATCATTGATAACACTACTGATTACGTTTTGTGTTTTGCTTTTTTTTTAGTTCAAATCATTAGTGTTGTCACTGACATTTTCACCTAACCATAACATTAATTTAATCATGGTTTTCTCAGTGAATTTCTAAGTTAAAAAAAAAAACTGTTATTTTTATTACATCTAACTATAACATTGTTTTCTAGGATTTTATTAACATAAAGTAATAAATATTACCATACATAAAGGCCAACTCCCTGCTGTACGAGGCCAAATGCCAAAGGCCAGGCCCTGCAGCAATGCCCCCCACGGGCAGCCAACTCTACACTGCCTACAGCCTTTGGCCGTGCACAGCAGAAGGTTGACAACAGTGCCTGCCCTGTGGCTGAACCACCCAGAGGCAGCCAACCGCCCCACAGGCAGCACACCTCACGCTGCATATGGCCTTTCATCGTGCACGGCATTGGGTTGGCCACAGGGCCTGGCTGCTTCCAACTCCACCCAGCCAGCCACTCAGAGGCAGACAACTTTGCGCTGTCCTTGGCCTTTGCTCATGCATGGCGTGGGGTAAGCCGAAGGGCCTGTGCTGTAGCCAACCCTCAAAAGCCCCTGTGGACCCAATCTTCCAGGGCCATATGTTTTTAAAGGGTCAGGGGGACTACATTCCCCCCTCCCTGAGTCTCATTAGGCGCTGTGGACCCCATTACCCAGGACCATATCTATTTTAAAGAGAGCAGAGGCCACATGACCCCCTCCCCAAGCCTTCCTAGCCCTGGGGACCCCATCCCCCATGGCTGTGTTTGTAATAAAGGGGAGGGGCTCTGCATGGCCCCCCTCTGCAACCCTCGTTATGCCCTCAGAGCCAAAAAAATTTATAAAGGGGAGGGGTGCCGAGTGGCTCGCTAACTGAGTCTCATTAGGCCGTGGGGACCCCATTCCCAGGGTCTTATGTATTTTAAAGGGGAGGGAGGGTTGCACAGCCTCCCTCCCCCATCCCTTGGGGCACCCTTTTTGAATAGGTAGGTGGCCTGATGCCCACCTTAGCACCCACAATGTTCAATGTAGGGGCAGCTGGGGTGTTAGACCTGGCATCCTTGGCGTGGTTTCCCCTGTCTTTTTGCCTCTGCTTCCTATATTTTTTGCTGTGTGCTGGAATTCGTTTTTGCTCGTCTAGATGCTTTGGGCACTTTGCCACTGCTGATCAGTGCCAAAGTGCAAGTGCTCCCTCTGTAAATTGCGAATATAGAATGGTGATTCCATGATTGGCTTGTTTGACTTACTACTAAGTCCCTAGTACAGTGCACTGGGTGTGCCCGGGCCCTGTAAGTCAAATGCTCTAGTGGACCTGCAGCTCTGATTGTGCCACCCACACAAGCAGCCTTTCAAAAGGGCCTCTGACCTGCCACTGCAGTGTCTGCATGCAGTGTTTACTGCCGTGTCGACAAGGCAAGTGAACTCACTTGCTAAGCCCTAACCCACCCTTTTATGAAATGTTAGTCACCCCTGCGGTAGGCCCAACGTACCCCTATGGGCAGGGTGCACTGTATGTGAAAGGTAGGACAAGTACTGGTGTATGTGACATGTCCTGAGAGTGAAATACAGTGTATTTCATTTTTCACTATGGAGAGGCTATCTGTCCAATAGGATAGAATAGGAGTTTATTTAAAACATCTTATAAGTATAACTTCCCATTGGGACAAGGTAGAAAGATGGAGTTTAGCATGCCTGAACTCAGAATATAAAAATGCATCTATTAGTAAAGATTATTTTTATATTGTGTGTTTGAAAATGCCACCTTTAGAAAGTGGGTATTTTCTTTCTTAGCCATCCTGTGTGCCTCAGCTGGTTTCAGGATTGACTGTCTGCCTCTGAAGTGACAGGAGCTGGGGATGTGCATTCTCTTCAGACATCCACTGGGGTGTTGAGGTTCGTCCTGCCTTTCCTACATGAGTCTGGGCTGAATAGACCTGTGCTGCATTTAGAGTAGGGAGAGGAGATTTCCTTGCACCTGAATAGGACTGGTCTGCCTTACACAATGCTGTCTCCACATCCTGCCAAAAAGCTGCACCAGAGATGGAACAGAACTGGTTTGGACTGAGCACAGAGCCTCTGCCACAAGAGAACAAATAGATATTGTGTATAAATATTGGGGCCCAGACCCCAGAATTTTAGAACTCGCTTGCATCAAGGAAAGTGCCAAGAAGAATAGCTGGGAAACTGTAAGGAGAGACGACCACTTTGCTGTGTGCTTTGCTGTGTTGGCCTGAAGTAGCTGCTTCTGTCTTGGGCAGAGGAAGGACTGGACTGAACATTCTGTAACTTTTTCTGCAAGGGCTTGAAGTAGAGCTTGCCCCCTGTTCAAAAAGTCTCAGGAACAGCAAAGACTTCACCTTCCTCTGGTTACCACCTCTGAGACCGTGCATTCCAGTTGCCACAGAGGGACACCTCAGTCTGATGACATTACCAACACTGCTGCCGTGATCTGAGGACACCACAGAGGGCACTGCCGCACTTTGTTCCACAACCCCGGTCTCACCCACGATGATGGCTGCGTCCACCGAGCCGCTGTTCGCACTGCGACCTGTGGGCACCGCACTCCGCACTGTCTCAGTTCACTCTGCGGTCCTGGTCTTCCCATCAATGCTGCTGCAAACGGACATCGCCGCCACAGCCTGCATCATGGTTTGGGGACCCTGCACGTAAGCCACATGATGCACCACCTTGTCCCACACTGCAGTCTGGGCACACCAACGGCAGCTCCCATCGACTTGCACCGTTGCCTGCACCGTGACCTGTCAGCACCACAACTCACACCACCTCATTTCGCACAGCTGCCCCGGTCTCCCCAAAGCAGCTTGACTACCATCACCGAGCCACTGCCTGCAGTGCGACCTGAGGGCACCGGACACCACGCCGCTCCACTTCATACCGCAACTGTGATGGTTGCCACAACCGGTCCGCACCAATGCGGTCGTCCAGAGTCAAAGGTACTGTTTACAAGTCTTATGAAACTGACGCCGGTCTGCACCGATGTGGCTGACCGAAACTGATGGATTTGGTTGTTTTCAGCACTACGGTAGTCCGGACAGAGCTACCGACTTCAAGGAACTGCATTTTTAAGGTTATTCTTGCAAAGTACATATTTTGATTATTGTATCTTGGATTTTTGTTGTTTTGATCTTGTCTGGTTTAGATAAATAATACCTATTTTTCTAAACTGATGTGGTGTCCATTCATAGTGTTTTCACTGTGTTACTGTATGTGTGCACAAATGCTTTACACACTGCCTCTGAGATAAGCCTGTCTGCTCGTGCCAAGCTACCAAGGGGGTGAGAAGGGGTTGTCTAATGGCGTAACTCCCTTACCCTGACTAGAAGCAAGGGTCCCTACTTGGGCAAAGGTGCCAACCATTGCCAACTACAGACTCTCATTTCTAACAGGGCCCCTGTGGATTCAGAAGGCTTCCTGCATGGTGCAGAAGCAGGCATTGCTCCCCACCCACAGAGAGCAGTTATTTATGCTACTCCCTAAACGAGAGAGCAATCTGTTGGTCTGTTCCCTGTCCGCATCAGTGCGGGCAGGGAAACAAATCTTATGTTCGCTCCCAGCCAGCAGGAGCATTTTTAAAGCTTCTGCCCACCGGTACAAACTTTGTGTTTTCTCCAGTTTTGCAGGGAATTCAAAAATGCTCACGCCAGGTGACACATATTTCCCTGCCCGTGCTGGTGCTGGCACAGAAGCCACTGTGTCCCGGGGGTGGGTTCCTAGCGGCACAGCAAGTGAGCCGGCCTCTGGGGTTGGGGTCCTGGGGCCATTGAAGTCCATTGAAGGCTCAGGGATGGGGGCCACATGCCTCCCTCCCTTTTAATGTAGATATGGACCTGTAAGATGGGGGTCCCAATGTCTTTTTAAGACTCAGAGACTCATATCAGCATTGAAAAATAAATTAACTTTGTGAGCAGTTAACATTGGTGTCCATGCCCAACATTCTATGAAGTGGTGGAGCCATGGGAATGTGTAAATATATATGGGGTAAAATATGTGGGGAGCACTGTGCATCCGGCCAAAAAGAGAATATTAGAACACACCAGAGCAATTACAAACAGAGATGAATCGTTTCCAGTCGCAAAACACTTTGTTTCACAACATAAAAGTGACAGTAGCCAGTTTTCTTTCTTTTGTGTAGATCAGGTGCTCCACTCCTGCGTAAAGTTAGCTCTCGATTTCCGCCCCTAGGATGTCTCAGGGTCTGATCAATCACATAGTATATGAAATCTTTGTTCTTATTCTGGGAAGTACTGTGCTATGTGTGCTGCAATAGGGTACCTTACGTCTCCCTGCTTAACAGCTCTCATGTGTTCCCCAATTCGCTCTTGTAAGGTCCTAATCGTGCTTCCTACATATTTCTTGCTGCATCTGTATTCAATCACATATACAACATATTGGGTGCTACAATTTATATTCAACATGATCTTATATCTTTTGTCTCCTGGGCCACTGAAATGTGTTTTCTTCTGGCTTGCCCAATTACAAGCAACACAATGACCACTACAGAAAAAACCTATTGTGTGTGGTGTTAATCAATTTGTAGCAATTCTGGCCCCTGAGTAACTCAGACTCAACAGGTTCAGAAGGCAAACACCCCTCCTATATGTAATATCCGGTCTAGTATTGATAGATCCACTCAGAGATCTGTCTTCCTTCAGAATATGCCATTGCCTATTCAGACTCTGTACAAGTACTCTAGACAAGGTGCTATAGTTTGTCACCATCTGTATTTTGTCATCCTTCCTATTCACTCTGGTCCGTTCTTTCAAGGTGTCCTGTCTCTTCACCGTTGCCATCCTCCTTCTAGCGTTCTCTGGTGTATGTCTGTCATATCCCCTTCTTGTGAAACGGTCCATCATACTGCTTGCACATTCTGCAAATTCTGGGTCATAGCTGCAATTGCGTCTAGCCCTAATCAATTCCCCATAGGGAATCGCCTTGATCTGATGTGGGGGGTGGGGGATGGGGGGGTGCGCTAGCGGCACGGAGGACAGAACTGCATGCTGTCGTCTTTCGAAATAGTCTGCTGTGAATCTGATTATCTCTGACGTAAAATCTGCCTAGGAATTGAAATGACTGTGATAGATTAGCTAGTACTTTCTTGGTGCAATTAGTGGCGTTGGTATGAGAGAATGTTTCTGACGGTAATGCTATTCACGGAAATAGCGTTCTTTAACCGTATGTCGAGGTGGATGTCCACTATTATAACGGAGTGATTGGAAACGGTCCAACCAGTTCATGTAATTACATGAGGTACTGGAAACCTTAATTGACATGACTGTGATTGGTAAGCGTATTTTTTTCACTACAATTTTGAGTGCGTGAGTATGAGAGAATGGTGCTGATGGGAATAGATTCACGAATATAAAGTTCGGGTAAACACTATGTCTAGGAAGAACTATGACAAAAATATAGGAACGATTGGAAAAGGTCCGACCGGTATCATAGAAATATATGAGGTACTAGAAACCAGTAATTGATATGGATTTGAATTATACCTGTTTGTTTTGCAGAACGACACACCCATATTTCGGTGGTCATTTTCTGAACAGCTTGGAAGTTAGTACGTCTGCCCACGCCGGAGGGTTGTGTGGGTTGGAATTATCACCACACATGAAGTAGGTTCACCATGATGAATTCATCCATGACATGCAGAACTCCTGTTGTGTATATTCAGGGTAGTAGCCTTTCTACGCATTTATTATATTTAAGGCTCCCGGATTTCCGTTTAAACGGATTTTTACACATAAATACAGATGGAAAAATATTTTTGTTCTGTCTGTATTTATAAATAGAAATGGAAAAATATGACCAAACTGGAATCCGAGAATTGTTTGGCCATCCGTGCTCCAGGCAAGTGGTTACCTCGCCGCGCCGCTCTTCCTGATTTCAGTTTCTGACTGCCCACATTAACACCTGCTGGGCCATTAATCTTTGGTTATGCGTGGGAAATTCCTTCCAATGAGGGTCTTGTATTGACCTCTGGCCTGACCTCTATAGCCCTTTTGTTTCACTGTTTGCTCTTTATTTAGGCTGGGGACGCGCTAAGTAGCTAATGCAAGACCAGTAGAGATGAGTTGATTGCAGGATAGATTGTGAGGATCGGCAGGGTGACAAAGCATTAAAAAACTCGTTCAATCCTTTCTCTTACCTGTGGCTTCAGTTATTTTTTTTTTTTTTAAACTGCTTATTGGAAGTGTGGCAATAATAAGTAATTAACCAAATGGTCACTGGGTCTCGAAAACGTATTCATTAAAAGCAATACACAACTTAGTAGTTAACACCTATAAACGATATTTACACGAAAGATTGTAAATTAAATTATGTTCATATTCTTTCTTTTTATTTATTTCATTAGTCTTTATTCGATTAAAAAAATCATAAAAGACACAACATCAACAAGATATACAATACTATATCATAGAATACAATTAAAAGAAAAAACCCATCATCAATAAGTTACGTTAAAAAGATATTAAATATTCCAAGACTAATGTAATAACAATAAAAACAATACAAATCAATAATCCATAAGATCCTAATTTTAAATTTTTAAGTCTGAAGAAATTTTCTTCTTATGACCCAACACGAAGACCATAACTTCGCCACTGCAACTACAATAACTTCCTTTGTGTCGCACTTAAAAATGCGCAGGGCTGTTTGCGCAGATCTTATACCTATCTGATTACACAAGGGCTTGATCCACTTCATACGTGGGACTCTATATGCAGGACAAACAAAAAGAGCATGTGGAATAGTCTCTGGAATCCCTGGGCAACAATGACAGGAGGTATCCATATTTGAACCCAAATTCTGACCCCATTTTTTAATAAATGATTTTAAAGGTAGGGATCCGACTCTGAATTGATGATACAACTTCCTATCTCCAGTTCCAATGATAATGTCCCAACAGGGTTCCAGACAGTAATCAAGCTTGTGGTCCATAAAGAGGTCAGTTAATGAGCCCCCAGTGATCTGGGCGTAAGATTTACGTTGGAACATCTCAACATACAGTCTCTTAAGCTCTATCTTCGACAGGAAGGGATTTCCTACTGGGTCTAAACAAAGTTGTCCAAGGTTCATTGCCATAAGGACAGCTCTAATTTTATAGAGCCAAGGGATTTGGCGAGACTTGTACACCCCTATAAGATGTTTAAGAGCCAAAGCATAAGATGCTAGCTCTGGGGTGGTCCACAAGCATCTCCAATAAGCCAGTGGTCTAAAACCTGCTATCTCGTCAAATGATACACTCCCTAGGTCCTGCAGCAATGGTTTTAGGGGTGTAGATTGAGGTAGGCCAGTCAGGGAATGAAGGAACTTATTTTGGGCAAGTACCAGGGGTTGCAGGTTTTCAAAACCCCAAAGTTCCGCACCATAGAGTATTGACGCTCTAACCTTCCCGTGATACATCTTCATTACTGGAGCTATAGGTTTAGTTAAAGAGGATCTGTGTTCTTTTAGGAGTGCTCCCGCTAATTGGTTATGTTTAATTACCGAGAGATCCAACTGGTGGTTCCAATTAAGTCTCCGTCCCAAGGTCACCCCTAAATAAGCAAAAAAATCTGTTTGTTCAATAGGGGCATTATTCATTCTAAGAGATGTACAAATTTTCTTCCTCTTATGAAGGACCATAAATTTAGTCTTCCCAACATTAACCTCCAACTCATTATTACTACAAAAAAGTTGGAAGCGATCCAGGGCACGTTGGAGGCCATTTTTAGTTTTGGACAATAAAAGAGTATCGTCCGCAAACATTAATATCGGTATTCTAGATCCAGCGAGTGTGGGGGCATCCGTTGGGTAATCAGTGAAATAGGGGACGACATTGTTAATAAAAAGGGAGAAAAGAGTGGGAGCAAGCACGCACCCCTGACGCACTCCTTTAACCACTTTAAAACGATTGGTTGTCTCCCCTTGCCCTCCCCATCTCACACAGGCAGAGTTATTTTCATGGAGCCTAACAATGAATGATAAGATTTCTAGTGGCATCCCAGCCCTTTCCAAAGATTCCCAAAGCTTATTCCGTGGAACCAAATCAAAGGCAGATTTAAGGTCCACAAATGCTGCATAAAGAACACCGCCAACATATAATAAAGCTTCCCTCGCGACCTCTTTTTTTAAGCGAAACAATTTAATTGCAACCAAGGAAAAGCAGGCCTAAAAACAGTGATGCAACACACAATATATTTTTTTTATACATTTTTGATAGTTTGATTTTTATTATTTACCCTTTTCAATTTGTCTTAGATCAGCTTAATACATTTCTTTTTTTTACATTTAAATAATATTTAATAATCACTGACTAGATTCATTACAGTGATAGTGCATCATATAAACAGAAATCCTAGGGCACACTAATAACAAAGAAAAATCATTATAACTTCATACAATCTCATCTGCATACATACCAACACATTCCACATTCATACATCTATCAGAATCAACAGAAGAAAGAAGTTTTATCATATACTAGACATTTGGAGCATAGAATACATAATTGTCTCCTGTAATTAATGAGACAACTGCAAAAGCAGGATGTTAATGTCAAAGGTCAGTGGTCGACGCGTTTCGATGGCAATGGTGCCACCTTCATCAGGACCAGAAGTATATTCAAAAACGGTAAAGCCCAAGGAAGACCTGAAACAACACATACATAAAATATCATAAATAAACGGCCTGATCTTCCCTATTAATATTACAAGGAAGAATTTCTTACATGTTAGGTGATCACATAATGAACATTAGCCTTTATCTAAAGGAGTGAGACTAGAAAATTCAAGAGAGAGAATAAGAGAAAGTCATCAACAAGAGATGTTGCTGTTGTCATTCTGCTGATTACACATCCTTAGGCATACCCAGATAGTATGTTGCATACAGAGAGACATACTTTGTGACCTTGCTTAGGCTGAGGACAATTGCTCGAAAGGACAGAGAAAGTAGTACGTCAAGTACCAACACCAGTCAAATATTAGAACACCAAGTGTATGACCAAAATGGTCATTTTTTGTATAGTATTCATGTCCATGCACTATCACTGTAATTAATCTAGTCAGTGATTATTAAATATTATTTAAATGTAAAAAAAAGAAATGTATTAAGCTGATCTAAGACAAATTGAAAAGGGTAAATAATAAAAATCAAACTATCAAAAATTTATACCAAAAATATATTGTGTGTTGCATCACTGTTTTTAGGCCTGCTTTTCCTTGGTTGCAATTAAATTGTTTCGCTTAAAAAAAGAGGTCGCGAGGGAAGCCTTATTATATGTTGGTGTTTATTTCCCCTTTTTCCCTGACATGAAGTACATTCTAAGGGGGTCCCATTTTCTTTGCTGTGCATTCACGGTTCTTTAACCGTGGGATTTTTGTGTTCTGTAGTTATTTATAGAATAAGTGATAAAAAAGGACTTCTTCCTGTTGGGTGACACTGTGTGGACTTTGAATTAGTGTTTCTGTCAATGATTTTCTTTATTTTTGACATTCTTTCTCTTTCTAGCTTGGTTGCGTCTTTGTGTACATTGTGGATTTGATAGAGCAGGAATATTGGGAATATTAGGACTAGCTCCCTGACTAACTTGATAGACTGTTACATAAGCGTATCTTTAAGCAACGACAAAGATGGAGGGACTTAAAACCTTTGGCTTTACGGATGATGATTTTAATACTCTATTGGGACAAATGACCTCAAATGACAATCCAACCCCCTCACACCTGCATGATAATGCAGAATGGAATAACTTATTGAACTTAAAAAAGAAATCTAAGCGCATGGATTCCCATGCTCACTATATGCTCGAATATCTTCGGGCTGGTGTTATACCATCAGGCTTAAGGGTACGTAATATTCCGTCTCTTTTTGTAGAGTTCCGAAAGTTCCTGGAGCGATGGTCACTGATTGCTAACCGCTGCTCCAGGGACTGGATGATCCTCATAATAGAAACTGCTAGAGAGGTTTTGGCGGTACTGAATCAAGAGATACTAACTTTAGAAGACAAACTGAAAACTTCGACTGCGTTGGATGACGCTAAGGTGAGACTTGAGAAAGTTAATTCCGAAATGAAGGATTTTGATATTTATCTTACAAATAAAAAAACCGAAAAACTGAAAAAAGACATCAGATGGTATACGGAGGAAAAAGCATACCCTTACCTCAATGCCACATACTATAAAGATTGGAATCAAAACCAAGATCACCAAGGGTATAATAATTACAACCCTAGACGAAGAGTGGTAAACTTCTCAGATACATACTCATCGGATTCTGACAATGAAAATGGGCAGGATGCACCAGGCGCTCATTATGGCTCATATAGGGGCAGACGAATGGCACAACAATCATTCCGTGGCCAATCTCCTTTTTTATCGAGCGGCCAATTCAGAGGCAGGAACAGGAGGTGGACGTCGAACAGAGAGGACTCTCAATCGATGGCCCCTCAACATCAAAATCAGCAACCATATCTGAAAACCCGCAATCAACAGTATTGGCGGTAGAAAGTGAGAGCAGTAGGTTAGCGGGTCGTGATACACTGCCTATATTCAATCTTTCCACCATCGCCCTCAAAGATGATGAACGAGCTGTGTTAAGTCGGGGGCTATCATTTGTTCCCTATACCCGCCCGAATCTGTTTAAATTACATGAAGATCTCTTCTCTTTCTTCAGAAAAGTTAGATTAAAAAAAAAAATTCTTGATCGTCCCTCCAATGATGATACAGATAATCAATCCGGATGTAAACCGCCATCACAATTTACTCCCACCCTTGATATGGTGGGCCCGGAGGTTAACATCTTCGAACAGAATGTCCTTAAGGAAATAACACGTGTCATTAAAAAACCATCATTTGTACATAACAACCTTACTCTCTCAGAAAATAATGCCTTATGTAGCATTAAGACCAACAAAGACCTAGTGATAAAGCCTTGTGATAAAGGTGGAGGGATAGTCATAATGGATAAGAGTCAGTACTGTGAAAAAATGACCAAAATGTTGGCCATCCCCCAACACTATATGAAATCCCATCCCAAGGAATTAATCAATCTCAAGAGAACCATTTCAAACATCACAAGCAAAGCCCTAGATCGTGGCGATATATGTCAGGATGAGTATAATTTTCTGAACAGATCCTGCCCTATAACTCCAGCCCTATACGGACTGCCAAAAACTCATAAGGATATAGTAGACCCACCCATGCGTCCTATTATTTCGACAATTGGCTCAAGCACTGAGCCTTTGTCTAAATTTGTGGACTCATATCTCTGTCCTTTAACACAGAACTACGCCTCATTTATTCGAGACACAGGGGACATGATCAACAAGATTGAGGGTATGCCATTCAATTGCAACCAACACATACTAGTGACGCTTGATATTGAGGCTTTGTACACCAACATTCCTCAGTATCAGGCGTTACAGTCTGTTTCCGCCTTGTTACAAAGAACTCCAGGAGACAGACCAGACACCTTCATCTTGGAATGCTTGGAGGTGGTACTCATGAATAATTTCTTTGAATTTGAAGGTTCATTTTATAAACAAATCAAGGGCACCGGCATGGGAGCCTCTTGTGCTCCCAGTGTGGCCAATATATACATGGGGGAGTGGGAGCTCAAGAATGTGTTTAACGAGGCAGCTCCTTTTTCGGATAATGTCATCGGTTGGAGACGATTCATCGATGATATTTTCTTCATATGGACAGGAACAAATGAATCCTTGAACGAATTCATACTCTGGCTGAATGCAAGTGATTGCAATCTCAGATTCACTGCTAATAGCAGTACATATCAAGTGGAGTTCCTAGATATCCTTATCTCGGGATTGAATAATGTCATTTCGGTAAGTTTATTCAGGAAACCCACTGCAAAGAACACAATATTACATTACCAGAGTTTCCACCCTACAAGTCAGAGAGATGCCATTCCTTTTGGTGAATTCCTGCGTATCAGGCGCAATTGCACTGATATGCAGGATTTCCATAAACATGGAGATGCCTTGCGAGTACGACTTCTGGCTAGAGGCTACCCCAACAGACTCATAAGACATGCTTACAAGAGAGCCAAATATTATGATCGAGAAGCATTATTGGCGGGCACTACCCGTACGTCTAAAGATCAGGTGGTATGTGTTATTAACCATTCACCACTTAACCACAAGATCAGAAATATCATCATGAAGAATTGGAAAATTCTGAATAGTGATGATAACGAAACCCAGTTGGAACAACCATTAGTAGCTTACCGTAGAAATCGCAATTTGCGCGATCTCTTGGTACATACCAGACCTACTCAATCCAACACAGTACGTCAACTCACTATATCAGGTCTGCCCTTGATTCTGGGCAATCACAAGTGTGGTTCTTGCCATGCTTGTGATAGTGCTTTAGTTACAGACTCTATACAGTATGAGGGCAAATCTGTAAAACTGAGAACCTTAACTAATTGCAGGAGTCACAATATAGTATATATGCTAATCTGCCCATGTGGACTAGCATATATCGGAGAAACAGCACGAGAATTTCGTATCAGATATAGCGAGCATAAATCAGCTGTACGTAACAAGAAAATTACAGCTCCGCTGGTACAACACTGTATTGATAAAGACCATCTGGAAAGTGATTTCAAATGGCTTATCATAGAAAAAATTCAGAGCAAAGCAGGTACACCTATGGAAATTACTCGCAAACAACGCGAAACCTTTTGGATTTATACCTTCAATAGTGCAAAGAAAGGTTTAAATCAGGACATACAGTGGTATGTGACTAAGACTTGGTGAGCCATACAAATATTCGGGTTACTTTGAAAATCTGTCCAAACTGATTAATCTGTTTTTAGGGTTGCTATGGATATATTAGGATGGTCTTTTTCTAGCCCTCAGTTTCTATATTATGGCAATAACAAACAACTTGGAGTATTTAACACATACTTTTTTGTACTAGTTTCGGTACCATGACTCTGTTGAATATCAGAAGTTGCCTTTTTTTGCTGTGAGAAATGGATTTTGTGACATTTAGGCATGATAGCGAACACGTGTCTACCATATCACGCATAATACACTTGAGTGGTACGCTCACTTTGTTTGCAAATTGGGTTTGACTTTGTCTTTAAATAGAAATTACATCGCGGATAGGGTTGTCCAGCTCATTTCGGTTTTCTCGTTCAATTTACACTGATAAAGAAATGTACTATTGAAAAAAAGAAAAATGTTCATTGTCTGACAATCGAGGACAATAAAGTTATGTGGTCTTCTATCTTTTATCTTAAGATCGGCCGTATAATGGCTACCAAAATGGAATGGTTATACGGGACCCGTTCCAAAATGGTGCTGACTAACCATAGTAAGCAGTCCCCTTTTCTTGTCTATTATCTAATTAGTGAAATCACACCCACTGGCCGTACGTTGTTGTTTCTATTGGCTAAGCACCAATATATTAAGTCGAGCCCTAGGAGGCGTATACTTGCTGCCGTTCCTCGTTTGCCGGTTTACTCGAAGGACTGTCCGTTTCAGAACAACTTATGCTAAAAGAAATTCATAAAGAAGGTAAGCTCTCAAGCGTGCACAAGTATTAGACACTACAACGGTTTTGGCCGTTGCGATTTATGGATTGTAGAACCAACATAAGTGTTTTTTCCGTTATGTTTTGATCTCTCCAGATACCACGACGTAGCATCTCTGTTGATTTTCTGCCCCGAAGTTGACCCTCTTCATAACCTAACAAAAGGTCAGCCCTTATAATCTCTAAATACTACATGACTCCTAATTTGTACGAGTTTTCCATCGTTCGTTAATAGGTCGAGCACTAGATTATAACAGCGGTCACTTGGAGCCTAACCATTATTATTTAGCGTGTATCTTACAAACAGCGTAATTAAAATGTTGTTTGTTGGTCAATGCGTCCATCTCTCTCGTTTTTTTAAATGTCCTTTCCAACGAAGACATAGTATTTGTCAGCACAATTATTAAAGAGTTAGTACCACTATAAAGTAGGTGTCATTTGTCATATGACCGCTTTTATTTTGGCGGCTGCCCACACATTAAAAACTAACATCGTTGGACAACATTATGTGCAGCTACTAATCATAGAAAAACAGACGGCTGAAATCTGATTTGTTCTTTTTCTAGCAACATAAGAAAGGGGATCTTTCATTGGCTTTCTGACTCAATCTAAAAACATTCGGACTTTAGTTTGGTACCGTGACAGTGCCTTTGTCAAGTAACCGTGACCCGTGGGGAGGAGTAGAAAGACCTTTTTCCCGACAATCAGGTAACGGAACAGGGCGTTCATTTAGTCGACGTAATTAGCCTGGTTGGTCGTGAGCTATTTAACAACAGTCCTTTGAATCTTCTTAAAAAGGAAATTTCGAATTACTAAAAACCATGATGGGATGTCTCATGTATGACGGGGAACACTGATTTCTCTAGAAAAACAAGTAAGCCCACTTTCTATTTATGACATATGGACATGAATACTATACAAAAAATGACCATTTTGGTCATACACTTGGTGTTCTAATATTTGACTGGTGTTGGTACTTGACGTACTACTTTCTCTGTCCTTTCGAGCAATTGTCCTCAGCCTAAGCAAGGTCACAAAGTATGTCTCTCTGCATGCAACATACTATCTGGGTATGCCTAAGGATGTGTAATCAGCAGAATGACAACAGCAACATCTCTTGTTGATGACTTTCTCTTATTCTCTCTCTTGAATTTTCTAGTCTCACTCCTTTAGATAAAGGCTAATGTTCATTATGTGATCACCTAACATGTAAGAAATTCTTCCTTGTAATATTAATAGGGAAGATCAGGCCGTTTATTTATGATATTTTATGTATGTGTTGTTTCAGGTCTTCCTTGGGCTTTACCGTTTTTGAATATACTTCTGGTCCTGATGAAGGTGACACCATTGCCATCGAAACGCGTCGACCACTGACCTTTGACATTAACATCCTGCTTTTGCAGTTGTCTCATTAATTACAGGAGACAATTATGTATTCTATGCTCCAAATGTCTAGTATATGATAAAACTTCTTTCTTCTGTTGATTCTGATAGATGTATGAATGTGGAATGTGTTGGTATGTATGCAGATGAGATTGTATGAAGTTGTAATGATTTTTCTTTGTTATTAGTGTGCCCTAGGATTTCTGTTTATATGATGCACTATCACTGTAATGAATCTAGTCAGTGATTATTAAATATTATTTAAATGTAAAAAAAAGAAATGTATTAAGCTGATCTAAGACAAATTGAAAAGGGTAAGTAATAAAAATCAAACTATCAAAAATTTATAAAAAAAATATATTGTGTGTTGCATCACTGTTTTTAGGCCTGCTTTTCCTTGGTTGCAATTAAATTGTTTCGCTTAAAAAAAGAGGTCGCGAGGGAAGCTTTATTATATGTTGGTGTTTATTTCCCCTTTTTCCCTGACCTGAAGTACATTCTAAGGGGGTCCCATTTTCTTTTCTGTACAGAACACCGCCACCCAGCACTACTGTGTTCCAATACAGCATCATGAATCTGAATACCTGGTCAATGGTGCTGACATGGCTCCGGAAACCAGCCTGGTATTCTGATAATATGTCATTATCATCTATCCACCCTAATACCCGATTTAGTACTATTTTAGCCACCAGCTTCTGGGCGGTATCAATCAGGCTGATGGGCCTATAATTAGATGGCAGGGCCCGATCACCCTTTTCATATATTGGGATGATTTCAGCCCCACACCATGAATCGGGTATGGGGGCTCCTCCTGCAATACCATTAGCCAATATATGGATATATTTTACCCAATTTGCACGATCGATTTTAAAGATATCAGATGGAATTCCATCTGGCCCTGGTGCTTTCCCGGCCGGTAGGCCTTCCAATACATGCTCCACCTCTGCATGGGAAAAAGATAATGCCCCCACTCTTGAATAGGACAATAAAAAAACGGGATCTCCGGATTAGTGCAGGCAAACTGGGTCTCAAAAAAGACAACCCAGTCTTCTGGGGATACATGATTTACCGGATTAGGGTTTTCACTGCCACTTCCCCATTTAATTAAGTGCCAAAATTTACACCAATTCTTATCCCTACAGGATGACAACAAATCCCTCCAACGTGCCTCATCAAACATCCTCTTTGCCAAATATTGGGTTTGCTTATATGCAGCTCGACATCTCCTAATTTCTGGAACTTGCCCCACCCTGATTGCACAAGACAGAGCCCTGAATGCCCTCTTACAATCCCCATTATACCACTTGGCCGACTTATATTTTATTTTATTGGCACAATTGGGGTGTGGGCCTGATTTAAAAAGAATTGACCTCAGCATCTTAACCATTACTATGTGCTGCACTGTTATCCCATCAACATTAACTCCAGTAACATCTAAATTTAACTGGGTAACAGCAGCAATGGTATCTACTAAAATTTGCCTCATCATAGAGCATCTTACCACATCATTTACAATGTGGTCCCACTTTACTCTTCGACAATTATTGGTGACAAAATAGAAGACGGAACACCAACTTTCTGAGTTCTACTCTCTCTTTAGCGAGCACTTCCAACTGTACTAAAAGGGGATCATGATCACTCTCAATCCTAACTCGTACCTCCATATCTATCATTTTGGACCACAATTCAACATTTAAAATAAAATAGTCTATCCTACTATGTTTTGTACCCATATTATATGTAGGCATACCCTGGGGGTCTGACTTAGACCTACCATTGGCTGCCCGGAGCCCATATTCCATTTTAAGTGTCTTTAGCTGTAGTGCGGCTGCTGACCAGATTTTAACGGGTTCTAATGACAAAGTCGGAATACCCCAAACTAAGTCCTCAACACAGGTGAGATTCCCATCTTCAAAACCAAGGGGTTCGTAGGTGCAGTTGAAGTCTCCAGCAATAATAATGTTCCTAGGATAATGTAGAGACTGCAGGAAGATATCGAGCGCAACCACTGTCGAAGAAATTCTTCCGCCCACCTGGCCTCTGGCATAGACATTCACTAGGATACACTTGAAACCAGATCCTACAGATATGGATAGAGCCAGAATATCCAGATCTTCTATTTCCACCTCCTTTACTGAAATATCAGCTCGTTGTCACACCCATATCAAGAGCCCTCCCATAGATCTGCCCTAATTTCTAGGTGCTGGAATAGCTAATTTCCCAAAGGACAAGTAGCCTGGCCTAAAGTACATTTCCCTAGCCCAGGTTTCTTGAAAGATTACTACATCAGCCTCTTCTATAAAGGATGACCAATCCTCTGAGGCAACTTTGGAACTTAGACCGCTATATTCCACGAGAATATTTTAAGTGGATTAGGCTCAGATAAACTAGTTAACCCTGGGCTACTAACTCTCTCACCAGCCGAAGAAACGCTGGAGTTGACATAATCAACGGCTGTATTCTCGGTAGGTTCACCCAGGATATTGGTCGACGGCTTTAACTTCACAGCTCCCAACCCCTCCTGAGAAAGTCAGTCACAGTCTTCAAGCCCTGATAGTGGTGCAAACCGGTTTGTGGTTAGAACCCCGAGAAGTCCTGCCTGTGTCCCCCCACTGGCTCTTGAATAAACACCCTGCCTTCTATAGCCTGACGTCGATTTACTAAAGGAGGATAAAAGAATCTTCGGGGGCAAACAGTTATTTTTGACGGAAGGCAGCCCCCAGTGTTTTGGCTTAAGTAATCTAAGATCATACTAGCTACTCCAGGGTTATTAAAATTAGCCACAACACAGTCTCCACTCTCTGTTTTCGCTGTCGGGTCCAGCCAAGAACACCGCCTCACCATTATAAGATACTCACTAATGTCCCACTCCCTGCTTACTCTTTTTTTCATTTGAGTATTAAGCCAATGCATCACCTTCAGCATTAACTGGTCAGTCGTTTCTGTTTGTCCCTCCTGCACTGGGGGCACTTGTATGAGTATTACCACCAGCGGGGCTGCTACCGGGGGCAAACCAAGGGCTCCCAGCACAGGACCACAGCCAAACCTAGCTTGGCCCAAACTTTTAAACATACTTGCTTGAGCAATATTCCCCCTTATCCGTGATTGCCTATCGACTTGATCTCGTATTGACCTTCTTGGACAGTCATCCACAATTTTGGGAGGAGAGCAAGGGATAAACAACGCTGATTCCCCTGACGAGTTTGCAAGTTCCATACCCTCACCTTGTATACAATTAACCAAAGGACTGAAATTCCGTCCCTCTAATAGGTTGCTCGTTAGTGGGGAAACAGTAAAAGGAGAAGGTGCAAGGGGGCTAGGGGAGACGATTCCACTAGGAATACTATTGATTGGAACAAGGGGAAACTCAGGGGTAGTTTGAAGACCTACTGACTTTGCAGACCCAAGTGCTGTCTTAACCTTAACACAATGATCGCAAAATAAGAGTTTCTACTCGATCTTTACCAGTTTATACAAAATAGGATTCAACGAAAGAGTTAGCATTTCCCTTATTTTTGTTAAGAAATACTCCTCATGGGCACTTGGCAGATTAACACTCAACGTTAGGGGTTCGGGAACATTGGTAGTCACATAAGAGCTATCAACTTGCGGGGGAGAGAGGGAAAGCATAGTTGATCCGTCTACAGTTTTAGCAGACCTAGGAATTTTGGCTGCTTTTCCGAAATGTTGTTTCCCCCCGCGTTTCCTTTTAACAACAACAGGGTCCTTACGGGAACTTGGTGGCACTGGCTTTTTTTGGGATGTTGTCCTCGAAGACAATGTTTGGGCAGAAGATAAATCGGAATTCCTAGATGGTAATGTACATACATTTGAACAGGGAACAACAGCGACATCCACTGCTTCAGGTCGAGGAGAGTGCAATGAGACAGGTAGACTGACCCCCAAGGGTTGGTGAGCAACTCCTGAAAAAATGAGTGGTCTATCAGGAGTTCTGGCAGTCGTTAGAGGACCCAAGGAAGATCTTCTGTTACCTTGGGGATCCAGGACATCCGCCGCTCAGTTAAAGTTATTTCCCGCTCTAATAAGGAAGCTGCCCTTACTATAAAGTTGTCCAAAGTCCCCGCTACGCTCCCTCCCGCAAGACATTTGGTGGTTCTACCATCCCGCAGATTCATCATGAAGGAGGAAGCGATTACCCAAGGCTAGGTACACAATGCGGAATGAAGAGCGTATTTGCAGTTGTAGACGTCCCACTAATCTAGCAACCCTGGGTCATCCGTTCGGGCTTGGCTTGAGTAAGGGACCCTCTAGCTGAACACCACAATGCAAGGGGTGGCCCAGCCCAGCCCCTACCAGTCTCTAACGGGCTCAAACGGGCCCGCCCTTGGCCCGGGCTTCGCCCGGCACGCGCCCACGCACGTCCCGCGCAGCGGGAGCGGCGAGGAGTCTTATAGCCCTTACTCCAGCTCGGGTGCAGCCAATTACCAGCCCCGCAAAGCCTCCTGGGCTACGAAGTCCACAGCAATGGTGACAACAGGTAGGGCAGAGCAGGGATACAGCGAAGCGGCTCCCGTGCAGCGGAAGCGGCGAGGAGTCTTATAGCCCTTACTCCAGCTCAGGTGCAGCCAATTACCAGCCCCGCAAAGCCTCCTGGGCTACGAAGTCCACAGTAACGGTGACAACAGGTAGGGCAGAGTAGGGATACAGCGAAGCGGCTCCCGCGCAGCGGGAGCGGCGACGAGTCTTATAGCCCTTACTCCAGCTCAGGTGCAGCCAATTACCAGCCCCGCAAAGCCTCCTGGGCTACAAAGTCCACAGCAACGGTGACAACAGGTAGGGCAGAGCAGGGATACAGCGAAGCATTGTTCTGTAAGTCCGTGGCTTCCCACACTAAAAAAAACAATGTTTATGCTTGAGCCCATACAATGAAGAAACTGATACGTAAGGATTTGTTCAAGTTGACAGAGTGGAAGCCTGCGAACAAAACACAATTATTTGGCATGGCATTAGTTTTTAAAGATTCTGAAACTGTCTTTTTAAAAATGAATTTCATATTCTACCAATACCCCTCAGTAAAGTTTTTTCAATGGCTGCTCCTTAAAAGGACAAAAAATACTTTCTGCACACAGAGTGCTTCTGCCAAAGTGACAACCATAAGAACTTCCATTTTCCTTTAGAAGCTGTGCGTGTGGTTTTGCGACCCTTTTATCCTTAGACATGTTTGGATTTTCACGGATACATCTGTGTTTTTCTAAATGCTCGTTGGTAATTGTCAGTTGATTAAGTCTTGCTCTGTAGTAACCATTTACGTTACGGCACGGTATGGGCCTGTAAAATCCGATTTCTTCCCCTGTAAAATGTGTCTCATTGCCATTTGGATCCCATCCTTGCAAGTATTATTAGGAGCTGGATAACATGGAGGATATGCTGTATAATTTGTGCATTTACATAGTTCTTGTGTTGTGTAACTTATTTCCGGATCTTTGCAAATATATTGTCCAAGCCTGAGCTCCTCGCACTTAAAGGACTCTGTGACTGCAACGGGCGCTACAATGAAACTGAAAAAGCATTATGGTTTTAACACTGGCCACATCCAGCCGATCACCATGACGTACTGTGCTAGGTATGCAAGCACCACCAATCTCCTTTCAACTTCTGGTCGGTCAGCCACACGCGCCATTCCAAAGACGCCTTCCGACGCAAAAGCTTCTGGAGGGTGCAACCCGTGCGCTGAGCCACAGTACGCGGGGGTGGAGGGGAAGAAATAAATCGATGAAGCCTTAGATGCACTCTAGTTGTTGTTGGAAATGGACAATACTACTATCTCGCTTCAGGGCAGAGTCAAGGTCTGGTAACTTGAGAGGCAGCGTCGGTGCAGAGCTTTCGATTACCTCTCCGCGCTCCTATGGAAGACTGGGAAGTGCTGCAGGCAAATTCCTGACCAGTGGCCCTGAGTCACTTTGAGAAACAAAAATAAATCTTTTGACTGTGACTCGAAAAGGGCTAAAAGACCAGCAGCATAAACACAGTAGGCAGAGATGAGACAAAGGTGTTGGCATGATACTTTAAAGATCCTTGGTGGTCAGAAATAAGAGCCCGCTGCCTCAAAGGAGGTTGTTTGCTCGCTTAGCTGTGGACAGCAACTTGCACCACAGAGCATGCTGTAGAAAGGCGCATGGAACTGGCAATAAGAGCAAGGAGGCACCCAATATATCTCAATTGTCATGAAAGCTGTCAGCACTTTCATGCCCTCTTTGGCCAGGTCACTGACAGTGCACAGGTGCACTCGTCTAAATTCTAAATGTGTTTAAATCCAATAATCATGGCTAGTGATATAGGGGCATATTATCAAGACTGGCGATAAAATTATTGCCGCTTTAGCGGCAGAAAACTGCCTCTAAAACGGCGATAATGGGCTTGATAATATGCTCTATGGAATTCCAATTGAAGCCCATGTTAAATGTGAAGGACATCTAACATGGGCTTCAATTGGAATTCCATAGAGCATATTATCAAGCTCATTATCGCCGTTTTAGCGGCAGTTTTCTGCCGCTAAAGCAGCGAGAATCTTATCGCCTGTCTTGATAATATGCCCCAAAGTGTTTTCAATATTGTAACACAGCAGCAGCTCACGAATGTATTGTGTTCACTTAAATTGGCTTATATTACCTACTGGCGGTCGCCAGTAGGTAGTTATAGTTAGGACCACGTTTCCATAGGAAATCCGCAACATTCTATTTTGAATAACTTTGGCGCCGGTTGACGAATCCTCGCGAATTTCTCAAAATAGGTGGGGCGCTACGCTCCGCTCCTACCCTGAAAGTCTCGGGGGGATTCGTCAAGCGGGGGCTGAGATAAAAGGGGGGTCCCAAAACGCGTTTTTCCCATGCATTTTTCCATAGGACCTTTAGAACGAGCTACAGCCCGAACGGCTGAACAGAATTACTTGAAATTTGGCAGAGAGGTAGTCCTCAGGTCAAGGAAGTGCCTTTTGTAGGTTTGGTGTAAATCTGTTCAGTAGATCCTGAGAAAATAGCATTTAAAAGCATATATATATGTGGGCGGAGCCTAACCACACATCTCATCCTGAGATCTGATTGGCTGTCAGCACTTCATCCAAGAAGTGTTGGCAGCCATCTTGGGACCAATATACATGATAGCACCTCATTAAAAAGCATTGCAGTTAATAGAAGGTTTTAAGACTTTAGTTACATTATAAATCATTTGTTGATGGTACCATACTCATTTTAGGAATTGTGGTATGTTCTAAGGTGATTTCACCATGTGAAAAAGCCTTCTGCTGGGATATCATGATTGAGAGAAAAATATTTTCTCATGCTTTTACCACAGAGGTTTGGAAGGTGATCTATAGGCTAAACTGAGAGCTTATTTTCTGTAAATTCACATTATCTTTCTCAGTCATGTGAGAATGAAGTCTGACATTCTCAGTAAAACATGTACATCCAACAAGGGCAGAGACTGTCAGTTGATTCCTTTGTGTTCTACTGCAGCTTCCCAGAGTGTTCCAAAGAACTACTAGAGCGCTAACAGTCCTACTTATGATAAACGTATGGCACACCTGAAGCCATCTTGCTTGGATTAAAGTGGTAACTCTTAAAACATTTAATTTAAAAAGGAACAAAATGAGGGGGTTCATTTTTCAATAAAAAGTATGATTAGTGCTGCAGAAAGAAAAATTAGGGCACATTTTGAGTGACTTCTCAAATCCTCTTCTATTTCATTAAAAAATTCTGACATGCAGACTGAAACATGCACTTTCAATACCAGCAGCAGTTTTCCCTGGTGAGCAGTAGCTTTACTACAGTGATCTAATGAGCAAAAAGAGTGCTAACATTCTGAATTTATGGCAAATGTGTGACACATCTGAATGCCTTCTTGATGGAATCAAAGTAAAAAACTGAAAGTATTTCCTACTGAGGAGACTGCAGTAAATGAGGAAATTAGGAAACTTCATAACAAATAAGTCTCCCAAAATGGCCACCAGAGACAAAAGAGCCCAAATGTAGCCCAAATATCACCCAGATGTAGCCCAAGTATAGCCCAATGACAGAATGTCCCAGAATGTTCTTAAAAACAACTAGAGCGCTTACTGTCTTCATTATGACAAAAGTATGGCACACCTGAAGCCATCTTGATTGGAATAAACTGGTAACACTTAAAACATTTAATTTAAAAAGGAACAAAATGAGGAGGTTCATTTTGCCATAGAAATTATGATTAATGCTGAAGAAAGAAAATGAGGGCACATTTTGAGTGACTTCTCAAATCCTCTTCTATTTCATTAAAAAAATTCTGACATGCAGACTGAAACATGCACTTTTAATACCAGGAGCAGACTTCCATGGTGCAGTAGTTTTACTACAATGATCTAATGAGCAACTAGAGTGCTAACATTCAGAATTTATGGCAAATGTGTGACATATCTGAATACCTTCATGATGGAATCAAAGTAAAAAACTGAAAGCATTTCCTACTGAGGAGACTGCAGTACATGAGGAAATTAGGAAACTTCATAACAAATAAATCTCCCAAGATGGCCACCGGAGACAAAAGAGCCCAAATGTAGCCCAAAATCACCCAGATGTAGCCCAAATATAGCCCAATGACAGAAGTGTGCAAAACACTTATTATTTTGTGTTTTTGCAGTGTTATATAGTGCAGACTTGTCAGGTATTGGAGTGCTTTACATGAGCATTGGTTACATCACACAAGAACACATTCATTTTGGTTGTAGACATGGGGAGACTAAGTGATTTGACCAGAATCACAGAATGTCGAGCTGAAGCAGAAACTTCAACCTGGTTCCCCAGTTGCAAAGTCTGCAGTTCTGGAAGTAACACCACATCATCTCCCCTAAGTGCAACATTTAATCAAGTGGTCAACTGGATAAAAAAACATAAAGATAACAAATAATTTAAAAGTGCTTTGTCGCTATTTGAAAACTCAGAAAATATGTCCTTATTTTAGCCTTTTAGAGCACTAACCATAATTTTGATGCCAATAAGACCCTCTCATATATGTAATTTCTAAAGGAAATGCTCTAGGTATTACAGTTTTGATTACATCAAGATGATGTCAGGCGTTCCACACTTTTGTAATAAATATAGAATGTTAGCAATCTAGTTGTTCATTAGGATACTGTTGAGAGGCAGAGGCCAGGGGCACGGACTCTGAAAATTGAAGGCAGGTAGGAGGGTGCAAAGGCAACAATTTAACCACACTGAGCAGGCAGGAAGGGCCGTGGAAGCACAACAGACTATGGAGGGCAGTGGAAAGGGGGGCAGGGGCAACAAACCAACAATACAGGACTTGCAAGAGAGGCTGTTGGAGGCAAGATCTATTACGGGTCAAGGAAGCTAGGGGCGGTCCCCAGATCCCCGGGAGCCACCACAGAACTGAGCAGGAGAGTGAGTCAGGGACAAAAGGGGCACCTTAATTTGAGCCGGGGTGCCTAGGAACGCTTGCTCCAAAAATGAAGAAAACAGACATATGAGACATGGAATTGGAGGCAGAATACAATGGCAGTTTAATGAGAAGATGCAACTTCAAAGAAACCGCAGAATAGAGACATAAAGTACAAAATACAGAATCCAGATAATCATACAGCTGTCATGATATTCTCTGTATCTCAATTAATGTACTGACAGAGAGAGAGAGAAAACACATCTATAAATGCATCATGAGAAACAAGTTACACCAAGGAAAATGTTACCTAGGAACACTCACGTTTACTCTTAGAGCAAGCATTCCTGCAATTACAATACAAAATCTTTTAAATGCAAAAGTAAAGAGAACAATGGTTAAACATAACATGACATTTCATATAGGTAAAATAGAATAAGATACTTCAAGCAAAGCAGAGCAAGACATTTTAAGCAAAGGAAGACAAGAGCTCCCAGCTCTTGGGGAAAACCTGCACTGCCTGTTAACCTACATACAGACGGCGAGGTAGTCCGTCGATATCTGTGGGTGCTCCCTTTTTATATCATTTTGTGGGCTCCTTTGCACGCTACATCTACCTACGTATGCTACCCAAAAGCTTCGTCTGCAGATTTTACCAGACATTTCGTCATTTACCCACTTAATGCTGACAATGGACTGGGTGAAAAGGTCAGTCTCTCAGGCCAATCGCTTATCGTAAGTTCCATAGAGCAAGCAGAAAATAATGGGTATTGTACGGGAATTCAATATATTCATGTATAAAATCTCCTCAGTTCTCCTAACTTGACGCTCTGCGGTTGCCACTTCCTTAAAAGCGGGAAACCTGCCCAGGAAGCAAGTACCAGTCCAGGATGCAGCCTACTGTATGTCGACAGCTTCAGGGGGATGTTGAACTTTGATACCGAGCACGGAGCACTCGGGTAGGGTGGGGGCTACTGGTTTGGAGCAGAAGGCCTCGCAGACCTGCCTTCAGACTGCTATACACTAAAATTGCAGAGCTATGGTCAATTTAACAAAGAGGCCTACATATTGAACAGAAGGGCCTACACAGGGGTTTTATACTGGCTGAGTGGTAAGGATGTCTCAGGATAATTATATAGCAACACAGGACCCGCTGGTCAATTTAATACGGCCTACAAATGCAGCTGGCAGGGCAAGGACAAGGGTCTCATACTTCAGGTGTGGACAGAACGGGCCAGGGGCCCCCTGTGATACAAAATCTACCCTCCTTCAAGCCTGTGGCAATGTAATAGACCATTGTGGGCAGAAGGAAGAGGCAATGGTAGTACAACCATACATGCCAACAGACCCGATTCAGCCAGGAAACGTCCAATGTTTTTAAGCTCAAATGGGCTTTATTTGATCTGTCTCCTGTCTACAATATCCTCTTTTTCAATGTAACTCAAAGGGGAAAATCAATACCCCAGTTTTTTTTCAAAATCTCCCTCTTACCAAGTTCAAAATGTTCGCAAGTATGGTACATTGGATCATGGAAGGAAATGGGATAGGGACATGGACTTGGATAACAGAGGACAGGAGGGACATGGAGAGGTGCACCAAACTGACCCTGCAGGGCAGGCATCAGGGTTTGCAGCAGCACAATACACCACACGGGAGTGCAGCACAACAATCCATAGAAAGCAAGAGGGAGGGGACAGGACCATGCACATGGACAACAGAGAACAGAGGGGCAAGAGGCAATGGTAGCTAGCTGACCATAATGGACAGACAGGAGAGAAAGCTGCAGCATAACAGACCATAAAGGGCAGGAGGGACGGATCAGGGGCATTACAATGGAACAGACAAGCCAGGAGGGAGGGAGTAGGGCTGGGGGCAAGGGGGCAGGGCAGGAGCAGCAAGATAGCCATGGAGGTCAGGCAGGATGGGCACTAGAAGCAAGACACACCATGAAGAGCAACAGTGAGACTGTGATGGCATACACACAGACCATGGAGGGAAGGTGGGAGGGGGTCAGGGGCAGCTAACTGACCACACAGGGAAGGTGGGAGGGGCCATGGCAGCACAGAAGACCATGCATGGCAAGTGGGAGGGTTAGTGGCAGCACAATGGCTATGATGGGCAAGAAGGAGGGTGGAGGGGCATGCACAAAGGACGATGGAGGATAGAAGGGAGGGTCAGGACCTGTGCACAGACAAGAAAGTTCAGGGGAAGGGACCTCACAACAGACAACACGGGGCAGGCAGGAGGAGCAGCTGCAGCACAACAGACCAGGGAGGGCAGAAGGGTGTGGCAGTACAATGGACCATGTAGGACAGGAGGAAGAGGATAGGGGCATGGCATGTGGACAGGCAGGGTGGAGGTGACAGGGACAGGTTACAGTCATCTGACAATGCTAGGCAGGTGGGAGGGGAGTGGCAGCTCAACAGAACACTCAGAGTAGATAGGAGTGGCAGGTCCATGGGACATGGTGGGCAAAAAGGATGGAGCAGGGGCATGCACAAAGACATCGGAGGGCAGGGGGAAGGAGAATAGGGGCAGCAAGCTAAGCACAGAGTTTAAGCAGGAGGTCAATGATGGGGCATAGAATTGGGCAATGGAGGGCAGGAGGAGTGGACTGGTGCATCATACTGAGGGCAGTGGCAGCACATCAGACCATGCATGGCAGGAGGGAGGAGGCTAGTCCATGGATTCACACAACAGAGGATAGGGAGGAAGGGGATGGGGCAGCAAGCTAACTGTTCAGAGAAGGCGGGTATTAGGAACTTTATTGTTTTTAAAACATTGTGTCTGTGCGAACTACTTAAAATATGAACAAGTATGCAGCAAATTCTCACTTTTATTCAGGAAGAAGAGGACGTTTGTGACTGTGACTCCGGGCTCACTTGGCAGAAACACCCCCTGACCCTCCACCCCCTATCGCAAAATGTAATGCCCGTGAAAAGGGTAGGTGAACACAGTGTTATATAGAACATAGTCCTGAGAGCACGATTGAAAATGAAAACTAGATATAGTGTATGGTATAAACTATGCACCAAAAAGTGTGATATAAGATGAACCGGGCGTGAAATATAATATGCAATACATTGTGCGCAATGACAGATTCATTGGAGAGTGCGAGATAGCACAGGCACTAGCGCGTGCTATGCGATATGCGCCTTGGAGTGTAATATGCACAGGGCAGTGTTGTGTAACCTAACTAGTCTCTAAAGTTGTAATATAAAATATGTGCTGGGGAGTGTAAGGTTGCATATGCACTGTGACAAAGATATGGATCCCAGATTGTAATATGTATGGCATAGCACTGTGCGTTATAACATAGGCATCGAGAAAGGCACGTTAGATGGGGCAATATAACCCGTGCGAAGACAAGTGTGGCATGACATATTCACGGGGTGGTGTTACAGTGCACATGGGCTAGAGAGTGTCATAGCATATGCACTAGCTAGTGGAATACAACACAGAGGTGTGTGGCACACGGCAGGCAATGGTGGGTGTAACACAGCATTGGGCTCTGTCAGGAGCGCGCTGTGACTCTCAAGTGATGTTCGTCCCCTTTCCAGAGAGTAAAATAAAAAGTATTACACATCCGGCAGTGGATGTGTGTTTTATTAACCGTGAGGGGGGTTTCTTGCATAGTTTTGGTCGAATTTTTGTCGAATCCCCTTTGAATGGCTTGGTGTGCATGTGTATTAAATGTGCCCGTCAATAGCTACCCAAGTTTGTATAAATAAACGACAAGGGTGTCTACCGGGATTAGGCACGGTAGGGCATCAGACATGTCAGAGCTTCACTAGTGGTGTAAATACATTCCACGTGGATTCATTGCATGCATAGTCGCCTTTTAATGAATATCACGCAAATCGTCATGGTGATAGGTACGTACGGTTTGTCCAGCATGTCCTAGGTGTGTCTATATATATATATTTTTTAAAAATAATAAAAAACAGTGGCCGGCCCTGGGGATTGGGGTCAAAAATATATAAGTAGGAGACTGGCCCTGGGGGATGGGGTCATCAGGGCCAATAAATTAGAATAAGAAGGGGAACCAAACAGCCCCCCTTCTTAAAAAACTAAAATAAATAAAAGACTGGCATCGTGCAGGAGGCCATGCCCCCTCCGTGCAGCACTCTGCAAACGCGCCCCCAACAGGTATCTCCAGTATGCGCCAGGGAGCTGCGCTGCAGCCAGGTGTTCTGAGGCCAAGCCCCTTTTTACACCTCTCTGCAACGCAGCTCTGTGGCACTTACTGGAGGTACCTAGTGGTCTAGTTTGACCCTAGGGACCCTTAGGATTCAAGGGGACTTAATCTCTCAACTTAGAACAGCCACAGGGCGCGTTTACACAGTGGTGAAGGGAGGGGACGGGGCCTGAGGTGACGTGTGCAAACACGCACTATGGCACGTTTTAAATTGGGGATATAATTTCCCTTCAATACTGAGGGCCCCTGGGGGCTAACTAGCCCACCAAGTGCTTCCAGTAAGCGCCACTGAGCTGCATTGCAGAGAGGTGGTCCAGGCCGTGCCACTTTTTACACCTCTCTGCAACGCAGCTCTGTGGCACTTACTGGAGGTACCTAGTGGGCTAGTTGGACCCCAGGGACCCTCAGGATTCAAATGAACTTCATCTCCCAACTAAAAATGGACACAGGGCGTGTTTACACAGTGGTGAAGGGAGGGGACGGGGCCTGAGTTAACGTGTGCAAAAACGCCCTGTGGCCTGTTTTAAGAGGTAGTTTTAATCCCCATGCCCTCTTATAAACTAGGGGCTTACAGAGGAGGTCATGCTAATCACAGGGGGACCCCAACGCATAATGTTCCCTAGTGTATGTAGGTGTTTTCACTGTATTCTAAGTGTCTTTTAACATAGCACTGGCTCTAGGACTGGTTAGTCAGGCTCAGTTACCACCAGTATCCGTCTGAAAAAGTTGAGGGTACAGGATGATTTTGCAACAAGGCTTCTTTCTGCTCTTCTTTTTGTTCTTTCTGCACGTTATCCTTCTTCCTGCACTTATCTTCGTATTTGAGGACTTCTGTTGCTTCTTTCTGCACTTCTTTTGTTTCTTTCTGTGCATTTTTTCTTCTTTCTTCACATGTCCTATCTCTGTAGGCATAGTTAGAAATTAGCATTTAAAAAACCTTTGAAATTCACAGAAAAAACCATAGGTTTCAGGCACGTTATAGTTAGGAATTAGCATTTAAAAAACCTCAGAAATTCACTGAAAAAACCATAGGTTTCAGGGGTGTTATAGTTAGCTGGACTTTTCACTTGTACAAAACCATTGAAATTCCCCCGTTATAGTTAGTTCAGCTAACTATAACTCGGGCGCCCGCAATGCACTGCTGATGACGTCACATATTACATCACTCATGACATGGTCAGTGACATCACTCATGACATCACTGATGACATCATCCTTGTGATAGAGTGGCAGACCTCCTCTCACCCTAATATAACCTTTGATACACACATTCAAAAATAGAGACTAAAATTTTCAAAACAATGGACATACCAATACCAGTTACAACAACCTCTTCAGTAATTCTAAGATCCACATACACATCCACTCATTCACCAACAGTCCTATACAGTCACTCATACATGTACTCACTCATCATATGTACTCATACACCTATACATCCTGTTACACAATGCCACTCATCCATAGAGTTACTCACACACATAGTCACTCATGCTAATAAAGAATCAAACATACATTTACTTGCATATACAGTTATACACACACCACCATACTTACTTCTACGGAAACTTACACATACTTAGTCTTTTAAACAATCACTTATAGAAACACATACTTATTCATACAGGAACTCTTTCAATCTCTCACTCTCACATATACTCACATATATACACCAATAGTCACATATACTAGTTTAAAACATATGTAGTTACTCATAAAGACACTACTGAGACAGTCATTCACTCACTAACACACCCATACACACACTCATCCACCCATACAGTCCTGCACACATGCTGTGTTCAACACATACAAACAGTGAGTCACTCATTCATGCACCTATGCACTACGTAATACCCCCCACCGAACCATGCAGACACTCAGACTTATACTCAAAAAACCAACTAATAACCTAAATAGACACCCATGTAGCTACTCACCAACCCATGCAGCCACTTATACACAAAGTGAGAGACTGATACAGATATTTACATATTTAAACATTACTCACTAAGCCATGTATTCACTATGATACACTTAATCAGTCAGTTACACAATCAATTTTTCAAAAACAAATCATCCATTTAGACACTTATATACCCATTTATTCTTCCATCGACCTTGAGATATACATATATAAAACATATTTAATTTTCAGAAAAACACACATTCACTGGATGATGTCATCAGTGATGTCATCAGTGATGTCATTTGAGATGTCATCAGTGATGTCATGAGTGATGTCACTGACCATGTCATGAGTGATGTAATATGTGACGTCATCAGCAGTGCATTGCGGGCGCCCGAGTTATAGTTAGCTGAACTAACTATAACGGGGGAATTTCAATGGTTTTGTACAAGTGAAAAGTCCAGCTAACTATAACACCCCTGAAACCTATGGTTTTTTCAGTGAATTTCTGAGGTTTTTTAAATGCTAATTCCTAACTATAACGTGCCTGAAACCTATGGTTTTTTCTGTGTATATATATATATATATATATTCACTGAAAAAACCATAGGTTTCAGGGGTGTTATAGTTAGCTGGACTTTTCACTTGTACAAAACCATTGAAATTCCCCCGTTATAGTTAGTTCAGCTAACTATAACTTGCGCGCCCGCAATGCACTGCTGATGACGTCACATATTACATCACTCATGACATGGTCAGCGACATCACTCATGACATCACTGATGACATCTCAAATGACATCACTGATGACATCACTGATGACATCATCCAGTGAATGTGTGTTATTCTGAAAATTAAATATGTTTTATATATGTATATCTCAAGGTCGATGGAAGAATAAATGGGTATATAAGTGTCTAAATGGATGATTTGTTTTTGAAAAATTGATTGTGTAACTGACTGATTAAGTGTATCATAGTGAATACATGGCTTAGTGAGTAATGTTTAAATATGTAAATATCTGTATCAGTCTCTCACTTTGTGTATAAGTGGCTGCATGGGTTGGTGAGTAGCTACATGGGTGTCTATATAGGTTATTAGTTGGTTTTTTGAGTATCAGTCTGAGTGTCTGCATGGTTCGGTGGGGGTATTATGTAGTGCATAGGTGCATGAATGAGTGACTCACTGTTTGTATGTGTTGAACACAGTATGTGTGCAGGACTGTATGGGTGGATGAGTGTGTGTATGGGTGTGTTAGTGAGTGAATGACTGTCTCAATAGTGTCTTTATGAGTAACTACATATGTTTTAAACTAGTATATGTGACTATTGGTGTATATATGTGAGTATATGTGAGAGTGAGAGATTGAAAGAGTTCCTGTATGAATAAGTATGTGTTTCTATAAGTGATTGTTTAAAAGACTAAGTATGTGTAAGTTTCCGTAGAAGTAAGTGTGGTGGTGTGTGTATAACTGTATATGCAAGTAAATGTATGTTTGATTCTTTATTAGCATGAGTGACTATGTGTGTGAGTAACTCTATGGATGAGTGGCATTGTGTAACAGGATGTATAGGTGTATGAGTACATATGATGAGTGAGTACATGTATGAGTGACTGTATTGGACTGTTGGTGAATGAGTGGATGTGTATGTGGATCTTAGAATTACTGAAGAGGTTATTGTAACTGGTATTGGTATGTCCATTGTTTTGAAAATTTTAGTCTCTATTTTTGAATGTGTGTATCAAAGGTTATATTAGGGTGAGAGGAGGTCTGCCACTCTATCACAAGGATGATGTCATCAGTGATGTCATCAGTGATGTCATTTGAGATGTCATCAGTGATGTCATGAGTGATGTCGCTGACCATGTCATGAGTGATGTAATATGTGACGTCATCAGCAGTGCATTGCGGGCGCGCAAGTTATAGTTAGCTGAACTAACTATAACGGGGGAATTTCAATGGTTTTGTACAAGTGAAAAGTCCAGCTAACTATAACACCCCTGAAACCTATGGTTTTTTCAGTGAATATAAATATAGCTAAACCTATAACAACCGTGTGCACTGTCTATTTAAATAAACGTGGATAAATACTAACTCCAGTCTTATCTGGCTTGCGCCAAAAATAAATGCGGATATATACAGATAAAATGACAAAAAAATAAATATGGATAAATACAGACGGAAATGTTAAGAAAATAAATACCATAAAACCGGAAGCCCTAATTATATTGTACCTTGTCTATCTTGTTGTACAGATTGTTAAGAACAACAGTCATTGGAGGTTAGTGGTCACCCATTCATACAGCACGGTGTAAGACATAGTGCCGGTGATTATTTCGGGTTTGACCACGTTTTGGGCATTGCATAGTTAAGCACTTAGGCACTTTATGTTGATAATTGGCACAAGAAATCATGTCACAACGTTGACTGGTCCTATGTTCGGACACGGGATACGGAATAATGGTGATATATGTTCATGTAGTAACGAAATACACACAAATTTTACCATTCTGGCTGTTAGTTCTGCTCATTTCATAATATTTGAGCATCAGACCTTCTTGTGTGTTGCACTCTTGGTCATTTGTGTAATTGTATTTCTGTGTTTCATGAGGTGAATGTTGTTATCATATTGTCAAAGATTTGATCCATACCTTTTGTAATTCTCCACGGTGGTGGTTTTAATGAGCTTGTATATGCAAAATTAAATGCCAAGACGCTATTACATCAATGGCTTACTTTATATCTTTACTTAGCCTTGAAAAAGTCGCTGGCTTGTATCCCAACTGTGGCGACGAGACATGTGTTGGCTGGCTAAGATCTTGTTTGAATGAAAAGAAACCTGAAGACAAGGAATGAAGAAATAAGAAACTTTGTTGTGCTACCAATTTTGTATTGAATTTGGACTTACATGTGCCACTGCTGTCCAGAATTGAAATCTTTAATGTGTGCTGGGGATTGCTAATATGTATTTCTGTAGCCTATGGCCACTAGATTTGGGAAGGCTGGTAGTTCTCTCCACCCTACAACACTGTGCAACTATATACAAATGTAGATATTTTGTGACTTCACCCTTGGAGCGCCGAGATCCCTATATTTATACCACCGATTCTTGTTTCTGAAGCTAATGTTCGATATCACACTACATCATAGATTCATTTCTATTTATCCATATAGCAGAGAACCCAATGCATTTCAGGCTGTGCCCTTCATCAGGAGTAATTCTTAGAAGGGAATATCACTCGTTAATCTCCAAGTACTGGGTACTACCTGCAAGTTAAATTTATTGTGCCTGTGAATCTGTGTGACAGTAAGATGTGAGAGGGTAGATGAGAAAAGGTTAGAGAGCCTTGGGTTGCACTAACTTATTTGATGTCGAGTGAGGTCAAGCTGAAAATAAAAAGTGGTGTCATAAAAAGTATCATTATCCAAATCCAGGTAATTTGTGCTGAGTTGCTGTTTCATGCTCCCAAAACGTAGATACTGTGATTGTTCGAATGGATCCAATAGGGAGTAAAGCCAAGCCAAGAAGCCGAGTGAAGTGAAATTGCCCACAATGTTGGTCGATTAGTGGGAAAACCCAGGTCCCATATGTGATTAAAGAACCCTAATATGTTTGACTTTATCTTTGTTAAGGTAGAGAGTAGTTTTCAAATAACCGAACGAGTGAGGTATCAAGTGGGGTAAAATCAAGAAACCAAGTGAAGTGAGATAACTTTTTTCTTTGTCTCCACTGTGGCTATGTTAAGTTTTGTGGTTTGGGCATTTATGACCAGATTTGTTAATGTAATTTACTTTGATAATTACATGTAATGATCATGATAATGAGCTATTTTAGTATTGTAAATGACTGTGTTTACATAGACAATTTTAATTGGCTAAAGACATGATTTTGTCATTAAAAAGTAGTGCTTCTAATAATATATGTTAATCATGTCCACACTCACTTAAGATGGTGCCTATATTTGAGGACGCATATGCAGGACTGTTTTTTTGACATGAGACAGTGTGTTCTGTCTTCTTTCTATTGTTATGGAATTACTTTTTAAGATTGTGCCCAAGTAGAAGGCTTTTGATTTTGATATGCAGTGACCAGAAGTACTCTGCTTTGGGTGAGTCATGTCACATTAATCATATTTAGTTTGGCCTGTAGAGTAATGTCCATTTACAGAAAAATAATTGACTATGTTTTTAGGTCTCACCTACGCAGGACCTTTAGCCGTCGTTCTGCTCTTTTTGGAAGCACACACTTGTGCTTGTGGCGGCATCCAGCTTGCGGGAGCTTGCAGCGGCGAGCCACAAGCACGAGTGCAGTGCTGCCAAAAAGAGCAAACTTCGCGCGCGCGCACGCACCACTCCCGGGCTCTCTCTCTCTCTCCCTCTCTCTCTCTCTCCCTCTCCTCTCGCTTTCTCTCTCGCTCTTTCTCTCTGTCTCTCTGTCTCTCTCTTTCTCTCTCTCGCTCTCTCTCTCCCCCTCTCTTGCTCTCTCTCTCCCACTCTCTCTCTTTCTCGCTCTTTCCCTTTCACTCTCACTCTCTCCCTCCCTCCCCGCCATGTGTTCCATAATGTCGACTAATAATGTCCAATAGCCAATGATGTCACTCGCATCCGTCGCCATGTTACGTGTGGTAAAGCTTAGCAGCGTAGAATGGGGTGTGGGTTCGCCAAGTAGTGATTATGGACTTAAAAGTCCAAACAAACCGAAAAACCCATGCGGATATTTGAAGGACAAATGGTGAGTTGGTCTATTGAACCTGTACCGTAATGTAAGAACGCGGTGCATTTCTAAATAAACGTTATCAATTTACTCCAATAACACCTAATCATTGAATAATATTATTTAAAAAACTAAATAGAATTAACTGATGCCTCTAAATTTCCCAAATTTAATTTGAGGGCAATAAGTAATACAATTAAATGTAGTGCCTCCCTATGATAACTGTCTGTTCATATATAAGTTAGTTCACTGACATCACAGTATACAGATTCTCGGTCCTGCCCATAGAGACCGGCCTATCACTCACCACTCCAAGATGGCGGCCGCGTTGGCGCGTCCGTCTTCTGTGTCGCAGCTTCGGCCCTGCTCTGCGCTCGCACTTTGAATCTGCCCGGGGCGGGTCCTCAGTAATAATGGCAGCGGCACTGCGGTCCCTGAGGGGTTCCGCGTGGGGGGTTCTCCTCAAGAGGGCTTGGCTGGTGGCACCCTGGGGTCTGGTGACAGGTACGAGGAGGAGCGTGTGTGTCTGGGGCCGGAGTGATCGCTCCTTTATTCTCGTCATCATGTAATCCATGGGGTGACACGATGTGCCCTCCCACCTTCCTCGTCCCCCGCTGGGGCAGGAGGCTGTCACTGTGCACCTCAGCTCTCCTCACAGCCTGTCTCTGCTCCTCAGAGACTGTCACAGTGCCCCTCCTGTCAGTTGTAATACCTTGATGTTTAAATGTGTGTTGCTGTTATGTTCAACCTAAGGTTTAGTTATGATTCAAGCTATCTACTTCTGCATGTACAGTTCTATAATGTTACTCTCTGAAGCTCTTTAAGAATTCTCAGTTGTCAGTTGCTGCTTTGATGCTGTGTGGATAGGACGTTTCTTACATGGATGAAACTCAACAATAAATCCTTCTTCCTTCAACATTGCTACCTGGTGTGGTCAACATTATTACTCTGGCGACGATCTGGTTTGAAGAAAAGAACAAAAGAACCCTTTCATCAACTATCAAGATCGACCTCATCTACTACTGAAGTCAACTACTCAAAATTGGCCTCATCATTGAAGAAAAGGAAAAGAAACGTCCTAACACGATCGTTTTATTTGTGGTAAAGCATGCCTGCTTTCTCTTACCACTAACTCAAGGTACTGTAAATTTTGCTTTGCGTAGACACCGCACTAACGTTATATTCTATTTGTGCGATTTTTTTAAATGTCTGCCGCCTGCCGAATCACGCTCCAAGCTTGTGCTTATACCATATACTGCTTAACTCAGGGCTCGAGTCGGGGTACCACGCGGGTGGACGGCGTCCCCCCACTTATTTTACCAGGTTTTTCCGGGTGGACACCGTCCCCCCTGCCCAAAAGCTGGACAGCATTGTGTGAGCAGAGAGCCCGGGTGGGAGGGAAGTTTCCCGTAAATGTTTGTAATTGGAGACTTTAAGAGGCACCGGTGGTGTGTGCAGGCTGGAGTGATTGGGAGGCGGAGCGAGCAGGCGTTGGCGGTTAACGCTTGGAATGTGTGTCCTTCTGTATCTTGTGCACTTTTGAGCACTTCGTTGTGCAACTGGGGCACCCCCTCGGGGGAGTGGGGGGGAGGGGGGGTTGCAAAGGACATCGAGGAACAGACCAGGGGTAGCAGTGCTGTGAAATGCTCCGTCATCTAAAGGCATATGAATACTCATGAGATTCCTGTTGTGACGTCACTTCCGGTGACAGCGTCCCCCCACTTCTTTTCATGAGATTCCTGTTGTGACGTCACTTCCGGTGACAGCGTCCCCCCACTTCTTTTTTTAGGACTTGTGCCCTGGCTTAACTTCTTTTTGGACTTTGAGCAGACATCGCGCTGTTTCCATAGTTTATTTTTCTAATTGAGGCTTACCACATCTGTCTTCCTCGCGCACCCTGCATGCGCTCTTCATTGCCTGCCTCACAAGCTTCCAGCGCGTCTCTTCCTCAGCGCTCCATCTTATGCTTGCGAGCCTCTCCCACAGTACACGCTACGCATTCGTCACGACGTTAAGACGTTTCTGGTCGTCACTTTGCCGAGACGTCTTTCGTCATCGGCCTTCTGTGATGTCATCGCGCTTGTTACCTTGGATACAGATAACCAAGAGGTCTCTCATCATCGGCCTTCTATGAAATCATCGCGCTTGTTACCTTGGATACAGATAACAAAGGAGCGCCTCCGTGAAATAGTAAACAAGCCTCGGTGACTTTCACAAAGTGTTTTACTGTGTGAAAAAGACTTCTATACGATTTTAATTCTCAGTACTTCGGTGATAAACACACCAGTTATTAAGTGTTTGTCAATTCTTCAAATTTGTATGAAGATCAGTCAAAGTGACAGGCACACTGTTTGTTAGGTCTTCTATGCAAATTAAATACTATACTTCGGTGATAAACACACCAGTCATTACGTGTTTGTCAATCACCTTCTACAGAGACACTCGGTGACAGGCACACTGTTTGTTAGGTCTTCCATGCAAATTAAATACAACACTTCGGTGATAAACACACCAGTCATTACGTGTTTGCCAACCACCTTCTATAGAGACAAACTCTGTAGTTTTCAACAATCATCCAATTTAGTTTGTTACTTTTTCTACAGTAATAGTTTCATCTCTGTCAACAATTTTTGCAGTTTTTCTGAATCATGCAAAATGTCACCTTGCCTCCTTTCTTCTTATCTAACCCAGGATAACCTTCCATTCGTTGGTCCAAATGGAAAAAGGTTTTCCTTAACCCCTTCGCTGCCAGGCCTTTTCCCCCTCCTGTGCCACGCCCTTTTTTGGCTATTTGGGGTAGTGCGCGCTGAGGCCCCTGTAACTTTTTGACCACATAAGGTATCCACGCCAAATTTGCGTCCTTTTTTTCCAACATCATGGGGGATTCTGAAGGTACTCACGGGTACTTGGGCCTCCCACACGAGTGAGGCACTGTTTTTATCAGGAGACCCGGGGGAACGCTGGGTGGTAGGAAATTTGTGTCAGCCCCGTGATGCCACAACTTTCCCACACAAAAATGTGTGAAAAAGGTGATTGTTTTTCAGCTAAATTTGAGGTTTGCAGGGCATTCTGGGTAAGGAAACGTTGGGGGATCCACGCAAGCCATACCTACCTGGAATCCCCTGGGGGTCTAGTTTTCAGAAATGTGTGGGTTTGGTAGGTTTTCCTAGATGGCCGCCAAGCCCGGGGCCAAAAACACATGGGACCCCCTTTGCAAAACCAGGTTGTTTTGTGATAGGTAATTTTGATGTCTCCTCAATAGGTTTTGGGCCCTTGCCTGACGCGGGCACTAGGCCTACCCACGCAAGTGAGGTACCATTTTTCTCTGAAGACTTTGGGGAATGCAGGGTGGGTGGAATTTTGTGGACCCAAGCAGATTCCAGAACTTTCCACCACAGAAATTTGATGAAAATGTGTTATTTTGGACACATTTTTAAGTTTGCAATGGATTCTGGGTAACAGAACCTGGTGAGAGCCAGTGAAGTCACCCCATCCAGGATTCCCCTCGGTGTCTAGTTTTAAAAAATGTACAGGTTTGCTAGGTTTGCCTATGTGCCAACTGCGCTAGGGTCCAAAATCCACAGGTATGCACATTGCTAAAAAAAATTCGGAGCCCAGTGGGCTTTCTGCCGCCCTGGGGGGGAATCGGGGAAGGGGGTTTCATCCTGATATGCCCCTAAAGGGGCAGAAAGACTGTGGCTATTTTTTATGGGGGTGGGGGCATTGACCATTTTGGGCAGCCCCCACGCATAAAAAAAGCCTGCATACTCGCTGGCGCCTAGTGGACTTTCTGCCCCCCCAGGGGGCAGATCAGGGGCCACTGCCACCATCTGCCCTCCTGGGGGGGGCAGAAAGACTGGAATTTCTCTGGGGGTGGGGTGGGGTATTGTCATGCCCATTTTGGGGAGACCCTACACTAATAAAACAAAAAAATCCATGGTTTCTAGTGGGCATTCTGTGCCCCCCGGTGGGGCCAGATTGGGGGCTACAGCTCCCATCTGCCTCCTGGGGGGCAGAAAGACTGTCATTTTTGTGGGGGGGAGGGTTGGGGCATTGGCGTGCCCGTTTCGGGCATCCCACACCCAAAAAACAATTGCGCAAAAAAATCCATGGTGTTTAGTGGGCTTTCTGCCCCCTCCCCGAAGAGGCAGATTAGGGGCAAATGCCCCATCTGCCCCCCGGGGGAGGCAGAAAGACTGTAATAATTGGGGGGTGGGTGGGGGCATGCCCGTTTCGGGCAGCCCCCACCCTAAAAAAAAACTGAAAACAAATCCCTGGTGTATAGTGGGCTTTCTGCCCCCCCGGGGGGCAGATTAGGGGCCAATACCCCATCTGCTCCCCAGGGGGGGCAGAAAGGCTATTATGGTGGTGGGTGGGTGGGGGCATTGGCGTGCCCATTTCGGGCAGCCCCCACCCTAAAACAAAAAATGAAAAGAAATCCCTGGTGTATAGTGGGCTTTCTTCCCCCCGAAGGGGCAGATTAGGGGCCAATGCCCCATCTGCCCCCCAGGGGGGCAAAAAGACTGTGATAATTGGGGGTGGGGTGGGGGCATGGGCCTGCCCATTTTGAGGAGCCCCCACCCCTATTTTTTTTTTTAAATTCCCTGGTGTCTAGTTGGCTTTTTGCCCCCCCCAGGGGGGCAGATTGGGGGCTCCTGCCCCCATCTGCCCCCCAGGGGGGGCAAAAAGACTAAAGTAGGCCAAAATTATTTGGAGGGAGCAAAGGCCCTTGCCCAAGGGGCCGCTCCCCCCTCCCTGGTGTCTAGTGGGTGGATCCCTGCTTGGGGATCGCCCTCCTGTGGCGATCCCCAAGCAGGGATCCACTGGGGAGGGGTACCATTGGAAAGGGGAGATTCTCCCCTTTCCAACGATATCTCTCCCGTCTTTCTACGTGCTCAGGGGGCTGAGATAGCCCCCTGAGCACGTACAAAGTGAAACTGAAATGAGCCTCTTGGCTCATTTCAGTTTCAGTTTCAGTGTAATGACGTCGGCGCGACGTGCGCGCCGATCGTCATTACACTGAAAGCAGGGGTGGGGGGGGCCTCGGGAGCTGGGGAAGCTCTTCCCCAGCTCCCGAGGCTATTTACAGTAAAAGGGAATCCCTCTGGTGCCCGCACCAGAGGGATTCCCCAGGGAATGACGAGCTGGACTCGTCATGGGCACAGCGCGACTGTGCTCCATGATGAGTCGAGCTCGTCATGGGCACAGAAGGGGTTAATTACGCAAGAGTGTGCGGCGTGTCCTTGAGTGCTGAAAGGAATCTGCCCTTCTCCTGCACTGTTTAGGGTCAGAGGGTCAGGATGTGTTTGAACACCTACATGATCTGAATGATGAAGAATCCACTGGACTTAATGAGTTCGAGATTTGTCTTAAAAAACTAGACAAACACTATGTTTTGAAAGTAAGTACTGTCTTGGAGAGATACCATTTTGGAAGACGTATGCAACTTCCGCAAGAGTCCATTGAAGTATATGTTACACACTTACAGAAATTAGCTTCAACATGAAAATTTGATAATGCACTTGATGAACGCATCCGTGACCAATTTAGGTTAGGTTGTAACATAGAAAATGTTAAGGATGAATTGTGGCAGAAGGATGATCCAAAGTTAGAAGAAATGATCTCCATTGCTAAACGGCTGGAACACTCCCTTGCCTGTGTTGAAGTAATTAAAAAAGAGTCTAATGCTAATGTAAATGGTGAAAAAGTACAAAGTGTAACAAAACAAAGTGTTTCGAAATTTAATGACTTAACGAATGTAAAATTTAAGAAAAACGTTACAGTAAAGTGTTATCGCTGTGACACTGTTGGTCATCTAGCCAATGGTAAATCCTGTCCTGCTCTATCTGCCAAGTGTAAAACTTGTGGTAGAGTAGGTCACATAGCAAAAGGGTGTAGAACAAAAGTATACAAGAAGAATAAATGTGTAAAAGAAGTTTTCGTACAGAATACTTCAGATTCAGAGTCAGATGAACTTCATTGTGGTGAGGTTCTTGTTCACGCAGTCGAAGATTCCAGTAAAGCCTCCAAGAATCCAGTTGATGGAGTTCAAGTAAATGGTCATACCGTTAAAATGCTCTTTGACTCTGGTGCAAAGATTACGGGTCCGATTCACAGAAATAACTTAAGACAAAATCCTAAACTTACTACTTTTGGTATTCACAGAAGGCATTTAGTAGTAGTAAAGTTAGGATTTTGTCTTAAGGCTGTCTTAAGTCTGTCTTAAATTTGTCTTAAGTCTGTCTTAAGTCTGTCCTAAGTTTGTCTTAAGTCTGTCTTAAGTCTGTCTTAAGTCTGTCCTACTACTTTTGGTATTCACAGAAGGCATTTAGTAGTAGTAAAGTTAGGATTTTGTCTTAAGCTTGACTTAAGACAGACTTAAGACAGTCTTAAGACAGTCTTAAGACAAACTTAAGACAGTCTTAAGACAAACTTAAGACAAACTTAGGACAGACTTAAGAAAGATTTAAGACAGACTTAAGACAGACTTCAGACAAACTTAGGACAGACTTAAGACAGATTTAAGACAGACTTAAGACAAAATCTTAACTTTACTACTACTAAATGCCTTCTGAGAATACCAAAAGTAGTAAGTTTAGGATTTTGT
The DNA here is from genome assembly GCF_964204655.1 of Triturus cristatus. Taxonomy (NCBI): domain Eukaryota; kingdom Metazoa; phylum Chordata; class Amphibia; order Caudata; family Salamandridae; genus Triturus; species Triturus cristatus. The sequence continues at coordinate 605,402,606 of NC_140591.1, read as the reverse complement.
CTTAAGTTAGTTCTGTGAATCGGGCCCAACGTTGATTCCAAAAAGTTTCTATGAGTCTAGTTTGGTTAATAAGGTTAAAGTTTTTAAACCAGACATTAGACCTCTCGCTTATGGAGGTCAACCTATAAAATTATTCGGTTATTTTTTAGGTGAAATCGAATATAAAGGAAAATTTACTGCTGGAAAAATATACATATCCTGCAGAGGAGACTGTATTATCAGCTGGATCCACCAAGCTGATCTAGGTGTGATTTCAATTCCTGGCGGTAATCCATGTATCGTAATTAAATAATCTTTTACTTCTCCAACTAACCAAGTTGAGGACAATCCCAGTTGCAAGATTGAGATATCACTGAATCAGTTAAAGTTACCCAAATAAAAGACTTATGTGGTGAGTTTGAAGATGTTTTCAGGGAAAAATTGGGGTGTCTTTCAAACTATACTCACAACATTATTCTTAGAGTTGATTCTGTTCCTGTCTCCTGCAAAGTGCGAAGTGTGCCTTTGGCATTAAGAGACTCCATGCGCAGTGAGCTAGAGAAGTTAAAAAAGGAAGGTATCATAGTGGAGACTGAGGCAAGTGATTGGTTAGCCCCGGTCGTTCTAGCACGTAAATCTTCGGGTGAGATTAGGCTTTGTGTTTTTCTTCGCAGCCTTTATCGTGCAGTTGTTGCAGACAAGTATCCACTCCCGAATATCACAGAGATGTTGACCCAACTAGAAGGGGCGGAGGTCTTTTCCACCTTAGACCTGAGAGCAGCATACCATCAAGATAGATAGTGATTCCATGAATTTGACAGCTTTCATCACGCCTTTTGGGACTTATACACGTCTTCCTTTTGATCTCAATTCAGCTGCTTCTGTCTTCCAACAAGCTATGGAAGACATCTTACATGGTTTAGCAGGTGTAAATATACATCAGGATGATGTTCTGATACATGGTTCATCTCAGAAGGAACATGATGAGAGGCTTAGGGCTGTTCTAGTTAGGTTCAAGTCTCGTGGTTTGACCCTTCGTGAGAGTAAGTGCAGGTTTAATCTTTCAGAAATTGACTACTTAGGACACAAGCTAACGAAGGAGGGTGTGAAACCACGAGATCATTTAGTGAAAACCATTGAGGGTCTTTCAGAGCCTCAGACCAGGGATGAGTTGGTCACTTTCCTAGGAATGGCAGAATATTATAATAAGTTTGTCCCTCAGTTTGCTTCATACACGTTTGTTCTAAGGTCACTTTTAAAAAGGGGTGAGAAATTTGTGTGGTCTCCCAAATGTCAGGTGGAGTTTGATGATATCAAGAGTGCTTTAGGTAGTGCACCTTCACTCCGCAGTTTTGATACTACAGCTAAGTCAATCTTACTTACTGACTCTAGTTCAAAGGGGGTGGGTGCAGTCCTTAAACAAGTCAAGGATGGTAAAGAAGTGACCATTATGTTTCTCTCTAGAACACTAGTAGGGCCAGAAGTTCAGTACTCAGCCATAGAAAAAGAGACTCTGTGTCTTTTCAGGGCCATTAGGAAACTAAAACAAATTCTGCGAGGAAGCTCTTTTATTGCACGCTCAGATCACAAACCCTTGAAAGACTTGCTCACTAAAAAGAGTTTAGAAGCAGTTTCTTCAAGAATTTGCAGGAGGATTGTTGCTCTCCAGGATTATGATTTTGTCGTAAATTACATACCTGGAGTAGAAAACAAAGTGTCAGATTGTCTTTCTCGCCTTGTCCAAACCAATTTAAGTTCCAACCCCGAGGATCTGGGTGACTTGTGGGATGATGATTAATGCAAAGTATGTGAAATAATAACAGATGTTTTGAGTGAAAAAGAATGGAAAGATTCATTGAGTAATGATGTTGTTCTCACGAAGGTATCTAAGTTGGTGACTGAAGGGTGGAAAGGTATGAACGGGCTAAATAAGGAAGTTCGTAAGTTTTGGAATGTTCGTGACAAATTGTCTATTAGTTCTGGAGTGCTATGGAGTGGTACGAAACTGGTGCCTCCCTGTTCTGTCAGATCAAGAATCATTCATCAGACACATCTGGGATATCTGGGTGTTTCAAAAACCAAAAAAGTATTCGCCTACATTTCTGGTGGCCTGGCACTGATCTTCAAGTTGAGCGAATGGTGAGAGATTGTGCAGTTTGCAATACGTGTGACAAAACATTAATGACGAGAGTTCAACCCATGGTGATACGTGAGGAGCTTACCAGGTGCTGGAAAGAAGTTGCCCTTTATCTGCTAGGACCCATTTCTGGATCTTCTGGTCAGTGTTACGTGTTAGATTTAATAGACATGTTTTCTAGATGGCCAGAGATCAAAGTTGTACGGAGCACTGAAACCAAAGATGTTATCAAATTTCTAGAGGAAATTTTTGCCAGGGAGGGTCTTCCTGACTCTCTTTTAACAGATAATGGAGATCAGTTGGTCTCAAGGGAAATGGAGGAGTATTTGTCAAAGAATGGTATCAGGCATAAACGGTGTGCTCTCTATCATCCCAAGACTAACAGGGCAGTAGAGAGGTTTAATCGTGTCCTCAAAGAGTCCATCTAATTAGCTAAACTTCAAGGTAAGGACTGGAGGTTAGAAATTGCAGAACATGTGAGAGTTTATCAGCTCACACCTTATTCCACCACTAATAAAGTTCCTTTTGAACTGTTTAGGGGCGCAGTCCTAATACTCAACTCTTTCAGTCTTGGATGAGAGATAAACTTGTTGATACTAATTCAGAATGGTTTTCTTGTGTCGGTATTTCTAATGCTCTTCATTGTAAGGGTTCAGAAAACTTGAAGGCTTTGAAAAGGAAAAATTATGTTGATGCTAGACATGCTGTTTCTCACACATGTGTATGTCTGGGTGACAAAGTGAAAGTTTGTTTACCTCAGAAAGCTGGAGGTCTTTCTAAATTTTCATCTCCATTTGTTGTTAAATTTTTGTTTCTCAAAATGCTGTTAAATTAAACTATGGCCGCATTTGGAGTAGGACTGCTCTTCTATGTGCTAAAGACTCTTATGTACCTAAAATGCCTGAAGATTCGTCTAACAAAAAACCTATGTTACGGAAAAGTTACTGTTGCAAGAAGACGCCTGTGTTTCTTCGTGACTTTGTTTTGCAGTAGTTTTATTTTCCTTTTTTTTTTCTCTTTCCCCAGTTTGTTGTTATGTAAAGGGGAAAGGTGTGTAATACCTTGACGTTTAAATGTGTGCTGATCTTATGTTCAACCTAAGGTTTAGTTATGATTAAAGCTATCTACTTCTGCATGTACAGTTCTAGAATGTTACTCTCTAAAGCTCTATAAGAATTCTCAGTTGTCAGTTGCTGCTTTGATGCTGTGTGGATAGGATGAAACTCAACAATAAATCCTTCTTCCTTCAACATTGCTACCTGGTGTGGTCAACTTTATTACATCAGTGCTCCTCACAGCCTGTCTCTGCTGTCTGATCACATTCTGCCCATGCACTCTCAGTAGCATGTTACTAAGCTTCTTACAGCGTCTCACTGCAGTCTCACTTCAGCCTGTCACTATACCGCTAAGCAACTCTCACCTCCTCACAACGTGTCACTATGCCACCCGTCACTATGCCTCTTACAGCTGTCACGGTGCTTCTCTCTGCCTCTGGCAATGCTCCAAGCATACTGTGGCTTTGCTTCTCACAGCCTTTCACCGTGCTAGCTGCACACAGTCACAGTGCTTGCAGTCTGACAATGCTCAAAGCATACTGTTGCTGAGCTTCTCACAGCCTTTCACTGTGCTTCCTGCCCACTGTCACACTGCTTCTTGCAGACTCTACAATGCTCCAAGCATACTGTTGCTACACTTCTCATAGCCTTTCACTGCGCTTCCTGCACAATGTCACAGTGCTCACACTGTCTGTCACTGTGATGTATCATTGCTGCCTGCCGACGCCTTGCACACCTTGAACACTGAACTGATAGACCCGGATCGCAATGAATAACGCACATAAAGCTGTTTGTATTGATTAGCAGTTTTCCATACCTTTGACTAGGCTCAGTAGATGGCAAGGTGCGAACCACAAGGCAAAGTTATCTGCAAGATGTTAGAAGAGAGATACCATGTAAAACACACTGTTTTGTGATCTATCCCCCCGAGTCGGCACTGAAGCAACAGGCATTTTAATTCTTTAAACGTATCATCAGAAGACATATTTCCAATGGGCAGAGGATAAAGTTCCTGACCCAGGGGTCACAGAACAGTTGCTCTAGCGTCTTTGTGTTTTTCAAAGATGTGATTTCAAGAAGGAGTGACTGTGCATTCTAATATTGGCAGTGGCCTCCTGAGGTGGCCAGTTTCTGAGCCAGAGTGAATTGTTTTAAGGGTAATCCAGACTAACAAATGCATAATCTTTGCATTGGTGCGGAGCTATTGCATTGTGATCAGGAGTCAGACTGGCTGATATGATGACACTTTTTGTGCCGTGACATCCTTAGCTGCTGCTTGAAATGCAACTTTCAAAAGCACTGGGTGTAATATAGGTATTCTGACAAGTAGAGAATTTCTTTATTCCATCGTCAATAGCACACAATTTTGAATACATTATTTCAAAAACTTTTCTTGATGAAGGATTTAATACAACTTGTATGCCCTCAGTAAAACAAGCATTTGCAATGCAATAGGTCTCACATTTACGCAAGTTTAAGCTATTGGCATTGTAAATGACAAGGCCCTTTATTTATGTTTTAAAAAAGAAAACAAAAATAAAAGGCATTGTTATTTGCAATGTCAATAGCTCAAACGTGCGTAAATGTGAGACCTATTGCATTGCAAATGCTTGTTTTTTAGTCATTGAAGCTATTTCGGGTCCACTCTATGGTCTTTTGTCACAGACATATTGAATAATCTTTTAGTGAGTTCTTTTTTCCTAGCATTCTTATGCATGTGGTGGTGCTGATTTATATGGTTCTATTGGGGTGCCGCCTCGAAACTGGCTGCTAAAGGTGCACTCTGATGATAGAGAATTACATTTAGGACATTCAGTGAATAAAACATACCTCATATTTCTTATCATCTGGTTTAGTGTGAAGAGGACTTAGGGCCTAATTACGACTTTAGCAGTGTGGGAGCGGGCCACCATGCCAGCGCACCACACTGCCAGAGCCATACTGACAGAGCCTGCCAGATTACGAGTTTCCTCATCTCTGACAGGTGGTGCGTAGGCAGTCCCACGGTGGTGCCCAGTAAAAAGACTCTGCAATAGGAGCGTCAAATGCTGTTCCTGCACAGCATGAACTGTGCAGTCCATGCTGTGCAGGAAAGGGGGTGAATGCACAAATGGGAGCACAATATGTCCCCTCCCCCTTGCAGACACCCTGTGGCCCTGAGGAAACAGGGAGCCCCCTTTGTTTCCCCACTGCCACAGTTTTTATAGCGGCTCACCACCATGAATACTGTGGCAATGAGGAAACTCCTAATATGCTAGTCAATGCCGCAATGGCACCAACAGCATATTAGAGCTTCTCACCGCTGCGCCACAGGATCCATGATCCCCGGCGGTTGTGGCGGGCCTGTGATGGCTCTAGCACAGTAACCGTAATACGGCAAGTGGGCTGTCAGTATGGTGGCCCAGGGTCCGCCACCATGGATGGCCCCCTGAAATCGTAATCAGTCCCCTATTCTTTATTTATTTTTTGCTTTGTAACCTTGGGATAACTTTGCACTTTTTGTGATGGATTGGTTATGATTAATTTGCATGGTTTATTTGCTTATTCATTTACATCCTTTCGCATGTTTAGGTTTTGATAATTAGCACAACTTGAGTGAGGGGGAAATATGTTGGTTTTTTGGGTTGGTGCACTGAATTATGATCTAGTTACCTTAGATTAATGATTACTGTGGTCCACTCTCCTTTACATTGGCTGTGTTTCACTAAATCACAGACACATTTTGGTAATATGTGTTTATCATTATGAGGATTTAATTTACATGATCCTCCCCAAAAAGGTTAGTATACTTTGATCTTGGAATATAAATACTTTTCAAATTTTCCTCCTTGGATCTGTTGGTGATGGTTAGAATGATGAGACTGGTTGATTTATCATGTGTTTTTTATGTTACTTTTGCCCCGAAGAAGTGTACGAGGCAGAGAAGCTATTACGTAACATGTGTTGGCTTGTGATGTCAAGAAATGTGAACTAATGGGTTTGCAATGGAAAGCAAAAGTGACCTGAAGATAATAAAGAACTACCATTGCACAACGTCAAGACATCTGAACAATAACCTTGTGCTCACAGTGGATGAATCCTCACTTATTGGGACTTTGTTTCATAACTTCTAAAGGGTATTGGGTGGCCTCCCTTGTTACACTATTTTACTCTTATTGAGGATTGTTGTGGGACTTTTTTAAACTTTGGGTGTTTCTGCACTGAGACATGCTCTGGCTACCTTTGATTGCATTTATTCAGTTCTGGATGACAGGTGAAGATGGCACACTTTAGGACATTCACAGAATTGTGCACATCATACTGCCAATATGATATTCCAAAAGTACATATTCAGGAATGCACCACTAGTGCTAAAAGCAGAACATCAAACGGTCGATTTATTGCAGTTTTTTTTACTATGTCTGTGTTTTTTAGCCACGTCTGTATATGTGTGGGTGATGTACTAAAAGTCCCAGATGGCTTTGTGAATGTAACAGCTGTGTCACCTGCAGGGCAATGTTTACTATTGATTGAAGTCTCCAATCTTCAATGACCTTTTTAAGTGACACGTGGAATCATCAACATAACAGTACAATGAATAAACAACAGTATATCTTCTTTTTTTATTAATGTAGTACATAGGCAAATCATAATATATGCAAGAGACAGTCAGCAATATACACAACACCATATCACATCAATTGACAAGTAGAGTCACGTGGAACAAATTTGTACAGGCATAGGGAACCATCCGCCCCCCTATTGACCCTCACCTTAGTATTGTACAGGAACATCATATGCCAGGAATGTCATATAACACTATAAAGTGATGGGTAACCCCCGCAGGAAGGGGGCGACTGTTACAACAAGGAAAACAGAGCATGGGGTGCACAGGCCGGGTGCCATACTTATAAGGGTGGGTGCCCGGCTTCCTGTACGGTGGTGGTTGGGTGTTCCAGCAGGTATGTCTGGAGTGGACCCCATATGTCCCGTTTACGACATGGGCTGAAGGACTGCACCGCCAGGGCGTGAGGAAATTGGGAGAAGCTCGGCATACATACATGTTTGGTCCTGCCATAAAATCATGTCTCCAATCCATTCCTTAAACTTAGGTTCCCCTCCTGCAACCTCATCTACAGGCCACACGTCCTTTGGCCAGCACCAGTCCAAAGGGCACAAATTTGCGATGTTTCGCCAGGATCTGCTCAGTATAGCTGAGTAGAGCCACCAGAGGAGATCTCGCGAGAGATAGTGATACCATGCGGTCTAATGCTGTGAAGACCTGTTGCCAGTATGTGTACACAGCCGGGCATCCCCAAGCGAGATGTCTGCATCCTCTGCCCTACATCTATCACATCTGTTTGTGTATCGTAACCCAAACTTATGTAGTTTTGCTGGGTTGTAGTAGCTTCACTGGAGAAATTTGTAGTGAGTGATGCACAAACGGCTACTAGAAGAGACTTGTTCAGTTTGTTTACAACAGAATACCCATTGTGTGTCAGAGATGGGATGCTCCAGTTCGGCCGACCACTTATCCCAGGCAGCACATGGAGGGTATGCAGTATCTGTGTATATGCTGCGATATAATGCGGACACTAATTGAGAGGCAGTGGGTGCACGTAGGACATGATGCAGCGGGGCTACCACCACAGGCTCCAATGGGTAATCAGGGGTGCAGTCCTTCAGCCCATGTCGGAAACGGGTATAGAGAGAGTGTTTCCATAGTAGAAGGTGGGGGATTTGAGTAGAGCTGGTGAAGGGTACAGGATTTACCAATTAAGTATAAGTCGCCCCAGGAGCAAAGTTTCCGAGTCCTAGCAGTCTTCCTGAACACCCCTTCCTGGAGTAAGGGCATCTGTGGGTGATATGCGAGTGGGAGCAGCGGGGAGTATAGGCATGGTGCCTGTAAGCGGTCAGCTATGCAGTGCCAGGCTTTGAGCGTGCACTCCACAGAAGTGGGGCAAGGCTCACGAGGCTTGATCGATGAGAGCATAACCCCCTCTAATGGAATAGGATCTGCAAGCCAATGTTCGGTAGCCACATGAGGTGTATACCGAGGAGGATGGAAACAAAAGTGAGCAAAGTGTGCTTTGGTGCATATGTAATACAAGTCGAAGTTAGGGATATCAAAGCCCCCCTGTGACTATAGACGCATAAGTGTGTCCCATTTTATTCGTGGCTGTTTGCCTCCCCATACCAGCCTGATCAGCTCTGCACCGAGGCTGGAGAAAAAGTGTTGTCCTGGATCGTATGGAATGTTTAAGAACAAATACAAAAATCTTGGGAGTACCACCATTTTAATGAGGGAGATACGGCACGCCATGGTTAATGGAAGGACATTCCATCGAGTCACGCAGCCAGTGATGTGCTCCAATGTATGTCCAAATATTAGCCTCATCAATTCCTCGCGGTCTGTCGTGACAGTGATCCCGAGGTATTTCACCTCGTCAGAACACCATGCAATGGGGAAGTCTGTGTCGAAGGGCGTGGTGGCAGCAGTCAATGGGAACATTTTGGGATTTGGTCCAGTTAATATGAATACTGGAGTGACCACCTAACTTAACAAATTCCCTAAGAAGTGGATTAAGATTTTGGATTCGGCTCTTTTACATAAAGAGTAACATCATCTGCATAAAGAGATATGAGAATGGGGCGCAAAAAGCAGCGGAGCCCTTTTTCCTGATGGTGTTGCCGGATCTTAGCTACCAGTGGTTCCATTGCGAGCGTTAATAAAAGGGGAGCAAAATGGGATGATTATATCCTGTGTGGTAGTGGCGCTCACTAGGTACGATAGATATTAAATGAACGAGGTAATTCAATAGGTGCTCGGGAATGAGGCAAATCATCCAACACCTCCCAATTATGATCAAAGATCAATGAACCATTTTACAACATGTCCGGGCACACATTCTTATTATTTAAGACAGATAAACAACTTGACTGTCCATGTAAATACAAAAGAAACAAGAATGATTTTAATGCATTTCTTGTAGAGACTCCAGCCGACACGTGTTTCGTCGCTCGGGACAAGATACCCGCGACTTCCTCAGGGCTTTCACACGGTGCAAAAGTCTTACAAATGGCAATAGTTCCGTCCTAACCAAATCAGGCAAGGTAACGCAGATAATTTCTTAAAGAGATTCCAATCTATCACAAATATCTAAATCGCACAAAACAAAGTCAGGTCGTGCTCAAAAAGCGGGCTTCTATATTTGAATCCCCACGACGAGCTGAAAGTAAACAGCATCAGAGTCTCAATCCGACTCCCGGCACCTCCGTATGGCCATTGGAATCTCTTTAAGAAATTATCTGCGTTACCCTGCCTGATTTGGTTGGGATGGAACTATTGCCATTTGTAAGACTTTTGCACCGTGTGAAAGCCCTGAGGAAGTCGCGGGTATCTTGTCCCGAGCGACGAAACACGTGTCGGCTGGAGTCTCTACAAGAAATGCATTAAAATCATTCTTGTTTCTTTTGTATTTACATGGACAGTCAAGTTGTTTATCTGTCTTAAATAATAAAAATGTGTGCCTGGACATGTTGTAAAATGGTTAATAAAAGGGGAAATAGCGGGCATCCCTACCGGGTGCCCTGCGAAAGAGAGATCGGGGAAGAGACATGGCCATTAATCAGGATCTTCGCTGTCGGTGCCATGCATAGGAGTCGGATATAGGCCAAGGAACCATTGGGAAGTCCCATACATTGGAGTATAGTAAAGAGGTAATCCCATTCCACCGAATCAAAGGCCTTCATGGCATCAAGGAAGACTACCACGAGTGCCAGCTTTGGGTCCACATTTCGTAGTATAGAGAAAAGTGTACTAAGATTATGAGAGGTTGCCCTGCCAGGGATGAAGCTGGCCTGATCCGGTAAAACTAGTTTCTCCATGAGGAGCTTAAGACGGTGGGCTATTAGCTTGGCGAGTATCTTGGCGTCTGCGTTAATTAACGTGAGGGGCAATAAGACTCACACCGGTCTGCAGGCTTACCAGGCTTTAGTAATGAGATAATGAGTGCTTCCCTCATCGATGCAGGTAAAGTCTGAGTTTCCTGGGCTTCCAGGAATACTTCTTTCAGTACTGGGAGAAGATGCTCAATATACATTTTGTAAAAATCTATGGGGAGGCCAATGGGCCCAGGTGCCTTTCCCGATGTCATCTGCATGATGGCTTCACGAAGCTCATTATCCTCAAATGGCTCCTCCAAAAATTCCCGCTGATGATCTCCCAGCCATCTCAGCGCTATATCTTCAAGATAGTGCGATAGGTCCGGGGGAGCAGTATGGCGTGAGCTATACCGATCTGTGAATGTGTGGAGACTGTCTCGACTATCCGTATGTTGTACCCTAGTGCTATCCACCACGTCCAAGATATAATTAGAAAAACATGGTGGTCTAATTTCAGTCGCCAGTGCCCTTCCAGGTCTCTTCCCCTCCCTGTACCTGTAGGCGGTAAGATACTAGCCTCTGAATTTGGCTTCCCGGTCTGCAGTGGTAGTATAGTCTGTTAGTTTTTCCAAGAGTGATGCCCTTTGGGCACCCGACGTCTCGCTCCACATGCTTAGTTCAAGTTGCTTCAGCTCAGTTTCAAGAGATCGCAAATTTTGTCGCATGTCTCGTAATATCACAAAACGTTTGGACATACATGTGCCTCGCATAGTGTCTTTAAAAGCCTCCCAGACCGTACCTAAGTGTGTAACGGAGCCCTTATTTCTAGCAAAAAAGTCAGCTATTTCTTCCCCTATCTCTGCCTGAAAAACAGCATTCAATAGTGCCTCTGGCACAAGTCTCCAACATCATGGGGTAGCAATTAAGTTAAGGGGTGTAATCCCGAGGCACACAGGCGTATGGTCAGAATATGTTCTAGCCTTATGCTTTACTGCGTGTATCCAAGTGCTAACCCCTCTGGAACACACCCAGTAATCCAAGCGCAAGCAATTCAGGTGTCCAGCCATGTAAAAAGTGCCCTCTCTGGCAGATGGGTGGACATATCACCACACATCTATAAGCCCGTGGTCGAGAAATAATTAAGAAAGAACATCTTGTGTGTAGGTGTAGTGATGTGGAAGAGGATTGGATCTGTCCAGGGAGGGACGTAGAGCAGTGCTAAAATCTCCACCCCATATGATGTGAGTGGATCCTACCTTAATTATCTGTCCCCATAGTGTAGTGAAGTAATCTGGGTTGTCCGTATTGGGACCATAACAGCAGGCCAGAGTAACCGATTACGTGCCCAGTGTACCCGAAAGTAAGCAGGTACGACCTGAGGGATCACTATACGTGCCTCAGAGTATAAAAGGTGTGTTTTTTTTACCAATATGAGTGTGTCCTGTGAGTATGTGGAATAAGAAGAGAATACCCGAGCAGATGCCCATTTACTGCCAAAACAAGTAGCGTGTCGTGGGTCTGTGTGCGTTTCCTGAAGCACTGCAACTTGTATATGATGTCTGTCCAGGTACGCCAGTATTTGTCGGCGCTTGCGGGGATCTCCAAGGCCTCTGACATTCCACGTGATCATTTTAATTCATAGAAGCTCAGTGTGTGTCGACATTCCAAGTAATATGTTGTATCAGGGGGTAGCGCTGTGTTGTAGTGCGTGTAGCAGTGTCCACGAGGTGTGTGTATGGTCCACAAAGATTGAACATGGCTATCAGATGCTGTCTCTCATACATCAATGCAAACAGTAACATTCCCACCCCGAACCCACCCCCCAACAATTTCCCTAGCATGTCGGTAATCGATTGACTAGCTAACACCCTTTCCACCACCCCCCACAACAGCACCCCAATTGTGCCGGTACTTAGGTGCCCACCCACAACCCCCAAGTATTAGAACCGTACTGTCTAGAACAAGAAAAGCCAACCCAGCAGGGTAAGTTTAAACAAGAGAGATTAGATTATATGCAGTAGGGGGGATCTCCCATAAAGGGAGTGCTAGTGGACTACAACAAACCTTCTCATGTTCCAACTCCACTGCATTACAGTCCCCATGTATCCTGATGTGAGGGGGGAGTAGAGCAGTAAGGGAAGGGTGCTTGGTGAAGGTCTAATTCGAACCTACCAAAAAAAAACAACAACAAAAACTTTGCCTTTCCATCATACAGCTTATACATTGTGTAAAGCCCAAAGGGCACTTAGCTCTCCATGTCCATCTTGTATGCGAGGTGACTCATCACAAAGGGTGATCTCAGTCTGCCCCCAGGGGAGACAAGGCGCTTTTAGGGCAGCATCTCCATCCAACTACCCCCACGAGGAGGGAAGAGGGGCGATCAAAGCTGGGTCTTCTAGAGAGGACAGTTTGGGCTCAATTTAGTCCAAAGATGGAGAAGGAGATCTGGAAATGCGCTCCTGTCGCGGCGATCTTCGTTGAATTGTCTTCAGGAAATCTTCCACTTGCTGCGGGGTATTGCAGAATGTGTGTTTGCCATGGTGCGTAATCCGGAGCCGTGCAGAATACATGAGGGCATATTCGACCTGAGCCTTACGGAGTTTGAGTTTGACTGGCGGATATTTTCGGTGCGCCTCCTGAACCGTCATAGTAAAGATAGGGTAAATGGTAAACTCATTACCCTCAAAGTGCAATGTCTTTTGTTCACAAGCTTTCTTGAGGGCCACATCTCAATCTTGATAATTTAAAAGCCGTGCTATTATGGGTTGTGGATGTCTTTCCGGTGGAGGCCAGGGGGCCCAGGGAGTGATGTGCCCGCTCGACCACCAGTTGCAATGAGAAGGAGTCCGGTCCAAAGGTAGTGATCAGAAGGCGCTCAATGAAGTCTTCCCTGCGCCCAGTGTTTGTGCTCTCTGGTATGCCAATAATTTTGATGTTGTTCCGACGGCTTTGAGCCTCTAGATCTTCATTTTTGGCAGCAATGAGTTTCAGCACTTTGTCCATTTGCGACATTTGCTGTTGCATCTGGGATGTGGCATCCTCATTTTCCGAGATTCATCGTTCTGCCTCCTTCAATTGTGCATCATGTTTGTCCACTTTCTGCACAAGAAAATCCAGTCTATTGTTCATCACGTCCATTTTCCCAGATAGATCGCTGAGGCTGTGTTTCATAGCCAGGAGCAGCGTTTTTACATCATCCTCTGGGGTCAGAGAGGGTGCATGCGACTGGTCCATGCCGGTCTGTCCGGAGTCAGTTGAGGTGGATCTAGTAGTGTTTTTTTATTGTCGAAGGTGAGTCTGGGTTGGTGGCCATCAGGCTTCCCCATTATGTTTTCGTGTTCCGTTTCTTTTTTTTATCTCTTTTACTTGTGACTTGTGCTGAGAAGAAGGGCGGTGTGAGGAGCACAGTGAGAATCCAGATGTAAACAAACCAGTCAAGGGAGGCAGGGATCAAACCATTAAACATCCGAAGATGGTAGCGTTCCGTAACAGGTTGGCCCTGTGGTAATGGTGAGCAAAGAATTTCAGGGGTGCATGAGCATGCCACTTGTATGTATGGCAAACAGAGCCTTAGGCGGGGAGCAGTCCTGTTCGGCGAGGTGGCAGGCAATGATGGCAGACCGTGTGGTGATATATCGCAGGAGGGTGCCAAGAAGGGATCACCCGCTCATCAGCATTGTCTAGGCAGGTAGGGCTATGCCAGTGGAGCCAGCCAGCAATGTACCATGCCGCAGTGATGTATTTCCCTTGGGTGGTATATCGAGAGAAGTGGCAGCCCTGCTGTGGAGTGGTGCCCAACTCTTGTCAGATAATCAATGGGGTAGTCGCGCAAGGGGTCGTAGCACAGATGCACATCTCTCCCTGCAGCTCTAATCCCCAATGCATTCCCGATTTCTAATCTTCGCCATGTATGCAGCCGGTAGCAGGCCTCAGTCAAGCAGGTAGAAGTCACGTGAAGCAGGTGCAGGCAGTTTCACCAGAGACCCAACCCACTAGCAGCGGTCGCCAGCCACCCGGCAACAGTGGGAGATGCAGGCAAGCCCAGGATGGAGGCACCGTGGGAGATGTGGGTAGGTTAGAGGAGTGGTTAGAGGAGTGTGTCCTACCGGTTGCTAGAGGCGTCCCACGGTTGCAGCTTCTAAGTCCTCCCAATGCCTGTAAGATGCTGGCAATGCATCCGGAGTGCTCTGCTGTGTAGGCGGCTCTGTTTGTATGTGTTTGGCAGTATGCGATTTCCCCACGTTAGCAGACTAGCAACAGACACGACATGGGCCAGGTAGGGAGTTCCAAGGCAAGCAGAGGTCCATATAATATTACGCGGTTTCAGTCGGGCGCACCGGGAGCAGAAGAGAAATGGCGCCAAGTCCCTCGTCTCATGCAGCCAACGCTCCACCTCGTCTATAGGAGGTCCATTCATGCTCCACCTTCCCCAGAGTTTCGCGGCATAACATGGGTCTGCCCAGCGAAATTGAAAAAGTCTCGGCGAAGGATCGGGAAGCAAAGTATGCGGCGCAGGGCCTACCGCCACGTACGATCCCCGGGGCTCTGGTAGAGACATCTGCCTCTCAGGTCATCCGGAGCATTGGTGTCTCAGTCCCCCACAGCCGAAAGTCCGCTCCAGTGGCGCCTCCGTGAATGCGAGATGTACGATTTTTACCCCAGCTCGGCTCAAGGTTCCGAGGACTAGATTTGACGCCTCGCAGTGCAATTTTGGGTGGTAGGAGAAGGATAAATGCCGGAGTTTTTTCGCCAAGCCTCCAGAGCCTCACAGGTGTGCGGCTATCTTGGATGTGCGCCACATAGCGCCCCCAAACAACAGTATATCTTCCAGTGCATTATAAAAATGGTTCATAAAAAGGCAATATCACGTTTTATCAGCATACCCCTGTCTATGACATCCTAGTATTAGTTTTAGATTACAAAACTAATATTATGACGTTATAGACAGGGGAATGCTGTTAAAACATGATATTGCCTTTTTATGAATCAATTTTATAATGCACTGGAAAATATACTGTTTATTTATTGTACTGTAATGTTTTCCTTTTTATTGTACTTTAATCGTCTATTTTAATAAATCAAATAAATATTACTATGATGACACATGGAATCATTATGTTTTCACTATTTAATTGGTTGTGGGCTTAAACTACTCAGCTAGCACCCATGTCATGAGCATGTGATGTGTCTCTATCATGTAGGAGATATGCCTGTTTTTCAGGATTATGTAATCTTGGATCTATTCGAGAAATAGGAAACAGCAATGTGTGAAATCAGTTCTGCATCACACACCAGAGGTCTCCAACCAGTTGATTGCGAACTACCGATGGCTCGCCAACACCCCATGAGTAGTATGCGGCGCAATCTTGATTTGCAGCCCTTTTCTGTTGTTTTATGTTTTTAGTCCTTTTTATAAAACCTGTGGCCCACCCTCACTGAAAACAGCTGCTCAGATTGGCTTAACAGAGTTTAGCTGGGGCGGTGAGAGTCGTAGAGCACGACGTTCTTTCTCCTCGCCACGCTACATACCTTTTGCAGCCTGGCACCATGCTTTGATCCTGTGCAGCAAGTGCCGGTGCGGAGCAGCACGTGTTGCAGAGTGGAGCAGGAAACGCTGGTAGCATGCAGGTGACACAAGCAGTATTGAAATGCTAGCGGGACCGGCGTCACTTGCACTTTACGGCCTGACAACACGTATTTGAGCATTGCGTGGAGCACACTGGTCAGTAAGCCCTTTCCTGGCTGGGCCTTATTTGTAGCACTGTAAACTCATACTGAGCCCCTGCCCTGGCCTAACCTAATAGCCACATAGGTGAGGCGGATCAGTTAGTAAGCAGATCTTACTCCAGGGCACGTAAAGCATTTTTTTAAAAACCGGCCGTATTTTAATGATTACATTGAAATCAAGCAGTGTTTCAGGCTTTTTTTTATGAATAGCAGCATCTATATGAGCTGGTGCTGTTAGGGTGAATTGGATTATAAGCATAATATCAATTATAATAATTTTTAGTTTGGTATAGGAATCCAAAGATTCATATGATGTTTTTAAATGGGAGGGCGTGTATTCTCCAAATGTTATGTGAATTCAATCCAACTTCCTGTCAAGCATCAAAGCATCCAATTATAGTTGAATTTATTCATACAATGGTTCATGGCATTGTGGACAGATAGCAGATACATTGACAGGTAAATTTGATGAAGGGGCACTAATATCCCTGATTTATCACTGGTTTTTATTTGAATCCTGCCCAGGGGCTCCAATATTTAAGAGGAACCAAGGACATTCCTGAGGTAGTTTAATGTGATTTCCTGTATGGTGGATCCCTATAAATGTGTGTATTGTCTTCCCCCTTACCCTTTTTCTCCATCCAAGGCATTGGTCTGTGCAGGGATGTTGAAGCAGGCCTAATGAGGAAGCATGCCACTACTAGCGGGTGAGGGAATTTTAAAAATCTTGTGGTTTTTCCAGAGAGGGTGGAATTCTCTTTTTACTACTTCCTTTTCCCCTTTGTGTGTGATTGTGGAATCTAAACCTGGAGTTCCAGAAAAATAGGTTCACAGCTAATAAGTGAAAAAAATAAAACTGGAACAGAGGGGTGTTAGGCAGCCAAATTTACATATTTTGGAAACCAGGGCTTGGATTAATAATTGACAAATCTTGAAGCATGGTGTCAACATAAATCCAAAGTCATTCCTATCAGTGTTTTTAGGGAACTCTAAGGCGCCAATTATGATGGCGGTCGGACCGCAACCGACGACTTGTCGGTGGCGGTCTGACCGCCATCTGCTGCTGCGGTCCGACCAACACAATACAATGCATGCTGTCAGAGGCAGTAGGCGGATTGACCGTCCATGGTTCTTCCGCGTCGGAATACACCATAATCCCTTTATGATGGTGGAACCAGGTTCTGCTCTGCTGTCAGTATTATGATGGCAGTTTGCGACAGCCTTTCCACGTTGACCTTTCCAACATGGACAGGCTGTTGGAAAGCTTCTTTGGGGGCCCGTAGCAGGGCCACATTACCCCCTTGCCCTCCGCAATGGGACCTAGGGGGCACCTATGGTGCCTCCTTAACATCCCTGCACCTTGTGTCAGTCTACAATGTGTGCATGGATGTTTAAAAACATCTATTTTTCAATGAAAGCTTGTGCTGCGGGCCTTTTCTCCCTACTGCACAAGCTTCCATTGAAAAATGGATGTTTCTACTGCGGTTGGAAATGCCGACCTCAGGTCGGGCGGTTCCAATCCACTGACATCGTAATAAGCCCTTAAGTATTTTGCTCAAACCACAGTATGGGTGCCAAAGAATTGCGGCTAAAAGTCAATGAAGCTAGGCATGGGGGTGGGGGTTTGTTGGAAAAATTTGTGAATTCCTTGGCTTTTAGGAGCTCACAATGATTTTCATTGATCAGAAGTATCTCTCACTGGTCTACATGTTAAGGGTGTGTTGCATGTTCCTATAGTGGTAGGTTTGCTCCATTGCCTTGAGTGCAACCAGTGGTATGTGTGTGCAATCTGTGGCAATTGAGACAAGAGGAAAATCCCAAATACCATACAATTTTGTTTTCGCCCAATTAATTTATTGGAGGTCAGCAGAAAAATGTATGTCAAGGAAACAAAGTAAGTTTATTTTCTTTTTATTTGTAAATAAATAACAAACAATAAATAACATATCTTCTGTGCTTAATTTGTTGAAGAATAAGTACTGGTTCCCAGAAGCTTTGCTCAGAAGCCCCGTGGCTTGCTACGGTGCACTGAATACCAGGCCTGCATAGGCTTAAATCCACCTCAGACCTCTTCAATTCATCACCAGAAATCTCCTGCCCCTTTATCTCAATCTTGCAGGTTCCTACTTTCACCCTCTGTGACGGTTTTCCCGTCTTTCTCTGTCTCCTTTCTCTGTTGTGGGTTTACCCTCTCTTGCTCTCGGGAAATGTTGGATGAGGAAAAATAAGTGCCAGTCCCCAAAAGTGAGTGCCGGTGATCAGCACTGCCAACCATCAGATCAAATTAAGCCCAGCATTTCTTTATTTTCACCCAACTCAAAGGTACTCATTTTTATCATACTCAGGGGTGTATTAAAGGTCAAAGGATTTTTTTGTGATTAGAACTTGTGACCAAAAATAAGTTCCTGCAGTGGATCTTTGGCACCACTGAGCCACCTGATCTGAGTTTCAGAATATCTTAGAAGAGATGGTAAGCAGCTGTTACTGCTGATTGCTTTTACAAGTTTGTGTATTTAGATTCACCTGTATGTGGTTTGCATTCAGTTATTCCCTGTTCTGCAATTTTAAGCAATTTTGTTGATAGTTGTGTTTGGTCATGTGAATAAATTGCTTTATTTCACAGGTCATATATGTTGCGCTACTTTGTATTATGTTATTTTGTGACATTCTAACTTTGAAATGATGTGTACGTGACTCATGTCTTCATTGCAATCATTTACTCCCTGCTTGGAGATGAAGGAGGATTTCCATCTTAGCTGCTTCTTGTCAGGAGTGCTCTGTCTCCGACCTGTGCTGCGGTGGAGGCAGAACGATGCGGGTACAAAGAGGCTTTGTGTAGGCGGTAGCGCGCGTCGCGTTCTGGTGATCGCGTACACCACTTCCGCGTCCGAATGACTTACCTTGTTGCTTCCGGGTTGTCATGTCAAGCTACGGTTGGTTCTCCTTGATGGACTGGAGTTCGGTGGCTCTTTCCCTGCTTCTGGTGGCGTCCTCCTTCGTCGGTGCTTTGTTGCCAATACCAGGCTTCTCTTGTAATTAAACAAGTAAGCGAAATAATCCGTTAAAGTACCTAGAACAGCTGTCCTGCGGTAAAAGCTCTGTACTGACAAATATATTCCTATAAATTACTTATCTTAATGTTGTTCCCACAACTTGGAGATCCCGTTGTCTGTATATATGTCTGTGGCAGCTGTAATATAGAAACAGTGCATTAGAGTCTCCTGATGGTAAGGAGACGTAACACATTTTTGCATATTCTTTTATTTTAGTTCAAGGGAATCTGTCCTGTTGTTTATGTTTGTTTTTGATTCTCCTATGGATACATAACATTGTTTGGGCTACACATAACGCTGCTTCATCCTAAATGTAGGTGGGTATTATACTGTTTTACTCATTCCTGTTTTGTATGTTTGCTCTATCCTGCTGTAATTTCAAGACATGTTTCTCTTCTCTCTTATAGATTGAACAGTGTTCCTGTATATATTTTGATTGATTTATAAGTGGAAGAGTTAAGCAGGTAGCAAGGCCATTACAAAACATATACTTTAGTGAGAATTGTAATGACTATTCTAGATTATCACATACACTAACAAACATTTTCTTCTCTTTACATACAGGGAATACATGACTGCATTGAACCTTAGCTTCTTCAATGGGTATGTCGGGTACAGATTTTTCTCTTCCCTTGTTTCCCCTCTACCCCATTACACCAGTTTTGCTTTGACACTGTTGCGCATACTTGGTGAGTAAGGGAAGCTGGGACCTTTTCTTCTGAAACTAGCATATCTTCTCTGCAGAAATTATAGGCGAGATTTAACACTCCTGTACTGCTGGTTCTTTTTTTTGTTAATATAAGTTGTATTTATTTTTCGTTTGAGGTGTGCACATTATATCTGACATGCAGTTACCGGTAATTTTACAGAATATGTTGTTCTTTTAGCCATGTCACTGACCCTGTACACACATACTCACTGACCACACCCCATTGTACCCAGGATCAGTTCCCATACTTTCCTTTATGCACTTCAACTTCTGTTTGCTGCAACAGATTCTAACAGAACTGAATGCACCAACAAAAATATGGAAGTGGCTTCAACTAAATTAATACATTTCCGTTTGTCACAACCTTGAGAAAGCTAGCTGGTGTAATAGGAACTTAAGGGATAATGAGCGAAGGCACAGTCTTAGGTAACGTCTTCAATCTGTCTCTTGGTATAAAAGAGGCTCCTTTGCATTTTCTACTTGTGCACATATTTCAACAGATAGAGAAGCCACTCTCAACTCAGTATTTTACATTAGATAAGATGACAATCATTGGGATCTTCTCTTTCTTTTTCCACCATTCTTTTTCATACTTGAGTATCAATCTACAGGACAAAATGAAACATTGACTCAAGCCAGAGTTTTTGGACAAGACACTTAAGCCAATTTCTCATTTTCGTGCCCATGGACTCGCATATTGGGAGGTGCAATGTGAGTTCTCCTGACTCAAATGATATGTGTAGCGAAATGATTGACAACAGTAACATAACTCAGCGCATGCATTTGCAGGGCATTACATGAAGACAATCTACCATATATTTAATAATTCCCAAGATTTTGGTGTGATTGTTCAATCTTTAAGTTTGAGGTGCAACTAAATATGTAGCCTACAGCAAGAGAGTATTTGCTACTTGACCAAAACGAAACTGAAGGTGTGTGAAACTGACAATAAATCAAGAATGAATTGGTGACTTTCTCTACAATCTAAATGTCCCAATTAAACTGGGAGCTCAATTTCTTATGATAGCTAGATTTAAAGATAGGTTAGTCTAAGTGTAGCATTATCCGTACACAATGTAGCAATGTGATCATAGTAGATAATAACTCTTCAAGTTAATCCTTGAAACCAGAGGGATGGAAAAATCATACTCATTCCAAATATCAAAAGCTGAAGATGAGAGCGTCAATCGAATAACTTTTTCAGCAATCACAGTGCCGTACTGAAGGCCCGCTGTGTTTCCTATCAAAATGAGAATGTCAATAAAAAGTAGTAACAAAAAACAGAAGAACTCTAGCTAGTAGGACGAGAGGTGTATTGGGTGTTAATCTGTTTCATAGGGCTAGTTCTTTTTTGAAATTTTTCATTAGGCTTTTTAACCCCTTTTTCTTTGATTTAACACATTTTCCTCAGCAGGTATAAACAAATACAATCAATAACAATAGGTCCATTCGTTGGGTATATATGGAAATTAATCACTAAACCATGTTAATTAAGTATAAATTTAAAAGTACCAAAAGCCAACTGTGATTTACAGTACATACATTTAAGCTTGTAGGCCACCCAAGCAACCTTAAACCATACCCTTCGGTTTACATTCACCCACACCACAGTTGGCTTAGTTATGAGACGACACCCAGTCTAAAAGTGGCCCCCAGATCTTCATTGCTTTTTGTTTAGCTTTCTTTTCCTTAGGCTCATAAAGTGCAACTTCCAAGTTATAAGTATATAGAAAGCACCTCTTCCGTTGCTGGAATGATGGAGGTTGGGGATCCAAACATGCTGAGGCTATACAGAGCGGACAGACTGCAATTGCAATAAAAGATTTGCTGGATCCCAGTCCTTGATAAACCCTGACAATATAATGTGTGTCGACAGAGAAATATTCAGCTTAAAGATTCCCCCTAAAAATAGTGCAATAAAGCTTCTAAGTGTATTGAGGCAAGGGCAGGAGTAGAACATATGCACCAAATCTGCTCTCTGTTCTTGGCATCGAGGGCAGTGAATCCCAGCAACCCCACCCCATTTAGCTATTTTAGAGCAGGTAAAATATAAATAATTTTTTTTTGTAATGCTGGGTTTGCAGACTAGGGGGCATATCAACAAGCGGTAGCGATATTTATCGCTGACCGCTTTTAGCGTGACAAATCCTAACGCCGTCTATCGCCCGGTCAGCGCACAATTAACAAGGCGCATCGCCGAGGCGATAGAAATCCGGCCAATAGCGGCGATAAGCGACAATATAACTGGAATTCCAGCGATAGGGAACAGCGTTAGGGAAAAATATTGTAAATAGGGAGATGTGGACTCAGGATAATAATCCACCTCCCATGATAGATATGGCACAGTAGGGAAAAAAGCAGTGTAAGAAACTGGCGAAAAACCTGGTTAGCGCTAAATTTTAAGTTGCTAGTCAGGTTAGCGATACCCTTGTAAATACGGAGAAGTTGTGTTAGCGATGATTTTCTCAGTATTTCAGACGGGCACGCCTACCTCGCATCTCATTAGCGATGCGAGGCAAGGCACAAAGGAATTGGGCGAAGAAGCATGGATTCACGCGTTAGCGTGTCCTTGCTAATAGGGCGTTAAAATTATCGCCACTTTTCGTCCGAAAACGGACACTAAAGCGGTGATAATTTTAACTCCGGGCCTTGTTGATATGCCCCCAAATGAGCATAGTGTTGAGCCTCCTAGTTCTAAAGATTCCAAGAAACCAGAGTTGTCCATATCAAGCCTCTCCTGCCATTTTATCTTATATTTTTCAAGGTCATCTGGGATTCACTCTGTTAGACACCCATATACTTGTGAGATCGTGTAATTAGTCCCCCCTGTTAAATCCTCAAGCAGAGATATCCCCGAAAATCCAGCGACTCCCCCCCACCCTTTTCAATAAAAAATCCCTAAGTTGTAGATATTTTGAAACATCTCTGGCCCCTTTGTTAAATCTGGCCTGACTCACCTCAAATGATGCCATATGACCTCCTTTGGGCAAATCTACTTTCCTTGTAAGCCCTGCTCATTACCATTTTGATAAACATCCATCATGGAGGATTTCAGGCAGTTTGCTATTACGATGAATATTTGCATACCAGCTATATCTTTCTATTCCCATTTTCTTCCATATTCCAGACCAATTTTTAAAAGCAGCGATTAGAATCTCAAACAATGCTTTTTTGTAATAGCTCATCTCAAAGATCTTCAACAAACATCCCTTAGCAACATTGCCAATTCCTAACTCTAATATTGATGAGACAAAGTCCTTAGTCCCCCCCCCCCGACGACGTTGTTCAAAGAGAGGCCAAAGATACTGCAAAACGGACACTAAATAATATAGTTTAAAGTTGGGAAGTACCACCCCCCCCTTTCCCTAGGTAAGCTCAAAAACCAATTGGGCCTCCTGATTTTCCCATACGACCAAATGAACCAAAGGATCATTGTGTTTGTTGTTTTAAACCAGACATTCTGGAACTCCAGAAGGATTGTTTGAAATGTATAGAGTACCTTTGTTAGGAAAATAATTTTAACTAAATTACATCTCCCCATAATAGACAGATGTAAATTGTCCCATCTTAGAAAATATTTTTTGTCTTTATCAATAATGGGGGATAGGTTTGTCTTAACTAGGTGTTCAACCTTGGTAGTAACAGTGACCCACAGATAAACTGCCTGTTCTACCACCAACAGTCCTGGGTAACCATGTGTCTATTCACCACTAATTGTGTTTTGTTCCAATTTAACAGGTACCCAGAATATACTCCAAATTCCTTGGTTATCTCTTTGATTGTGCATAGAGCTTTATCGGGGCCTCTTGTAACTATTGCAATGTCATCCGCATACGCTAGTGTTTTTGTCTCCCAGCCTTTAAGCTGGATCGGCATGATATCAATAGAGTCTTCAAGCCTGAGGTGAGTAGTACAGGAGAAGAGGGATTGCCTTGCCTTGTTCCTCTTTCTATTCGGAATGGCTCAGATTCATTGCCCATAATCTGAGGCTGCAGTATTGGTTTGCAATACATCACCTGTATTACTTGAATAAAAGCTCCCCCCCGCCGAAAAGACTCCATAACCTCCCAGAGGTAGTCCCAGGCCACCCTGTTGAATTCCTTCTCGGCATCCAACAGGGCAACCCCCTTGGGTTCTTCTGCTTCAAAAAGTGCAATTATGTGCTGCACATGATCAGCCTCCCGCTCCCAGGAATAAATCTATGTTGTCTTACCAAAACCAATCTATGAATGATGCTTCCCAGCCTTTTTACCAGGATCTTAGAGTTAAGTTTGATATTGCTGTTTATCAGAGTGATTGGCCTATATGACCCCAGCTTATTAGGGTTCTTCCCTTTCTTTAAAAATACTTTTACATTTGCAGTATCCCAAGAATCTAGGGGTCCCTGTCCTCTTCCAACCTGACAAAAAAGCTCATGAAGCTCTCCAAGCAGTTCTAAGCACTAGATATCGCTCTAACCCAGATTATACGGCTGCAACTAATTCTGCTCCTGCTTTACCCAATTTTTGATATAACTCTCCAATTTGAGATTGGGATTTCTTCTGTTTGGCAATGCTAAACCTGGTGGTTTCCCCTCTGGTGCCAGCTTTAAAAGTATCCCAGACTGTTCCTGGGGAGCACTGCCTCTATTAATTTGAAAGAATTCCGGAATGCATCCTCTCATATGTTTAACAAATTCTGGATCAGACAAGAAGCTCTAAAACAAGAGAATTATTGTCACTCATTAGTCTTGGGAATAAGTATATCTGGGACCCGCAAACTATTGTTGGTAACACCAAAAAGTAATCTAATCTTGCAAAGGAGCTGTGGGGAGCAGAATAGTAGATGTAGCCAGCTTTTGGGAATTTTAGTTTAGCCCAAATATCTACCAACCCTACTTGCATTTCAGGTACTTAGAAAATCTATAGGACTGTAGTTGCCCCCTGTATAGCGCACTTCCCTATCTCCAACCCTTCTCCTAGTACCATTTAAATTGAAATCCCCACACACCACATACGGGGCTGGCCAAGTTGGTAACTCCGATGCTTAAAAGTTAAGCAGAGCAGGGTAATCCGCGACCGGGGCATATATTGAACATAGGGTAAAGGTCCCGGTGTGGTTCTTGCATTCCACCTCCCCCCACCTCCCGTACTTAATCGCTGCCTTCCGACCATAGATAAGAGTCTTACCTTTTGCTAATGTCTCCACCCCTTTAGTACTGGTATCTTGTCATACAACAGAGTGTATTTCGTTCCAAGGTCTCCTACAGGCCTCTATCTCTCCCAGCAATATGGGTTTCTTGCAGACAATAGACATCTGCTTTTAAAAATCTCAGGTCTTCTAATACCTGTCTTCTTTTTGCTACATCATTTAAACCACAGATATTGATAGTAACTATGCAGAGCTTTGCCATCACATATATGAGGCACAGAGTCTAGCTACTTAAATTCCCATAATCTTGTTCCCAACATAGGGAAATCATGAGTATACACCGCCTCGCAGATTCTACTTGTATTATTCATTTGGTGTGTAACTGCCGTAGCACAACATACTTTTTATTTTTCCCACCACCATTTTTTATGCTTTGCTTTTCATGTAAGTACTTGCTGCTCTACCACTGTATTGAAAGCCAAACCCCCACCTGAAGCCCCCGAATCCTAGCCCCCCTTCTATGCCCCCAAACCCTCCACCCCCAACCAACCAATAGAGGCACACGGACCACCCACGGTCTGTGAGGCACCTTCTTGAGCAGGGATGTCACCGGCTCCCCGCCCTTCCACAAACAACACCACTTATGAAAACAGACAGTACCAAAGCAAGAAAGAGAAGGTGTACCTAGAGGCCATACCTGGCCATACCAAAGAAAAATAAGACTAAGGAGAGAAAAAGAACGCATGAACATGTATCTCCCACAAACGGCCCATAGCTTAAACATTGTCTTTAGCAGCATTAAAACCACAGAGTTATTCTTTAGCTTGTATCTCTGAAGTGAAGAAACTAATGCTGCTCTTGACACTAGTTTTTAATCCCACAGGGACCAGCAGGTAAGCTTCAAAACCTGCTTCCTGGAAAGGTTTAATTAGTTACCGGAGACGCCATATGCGCTCGACGGTAGTGTGACAAAAATCCGGGCGGACAAAGAAGGAGATCTCCTTATACTGTGTCTGAGCCTCGGGACAGATTTCTCAAATATGGCTTTCTGGAGGAAAAAAGTTACAAAAAAATACCAAAACCGCCCTTGGCATGTCTTGACCTCTGTTGCCCAGTTGCTTTTGTTTATTGCAGGTTATTGGGAATCTGTGTACCCTCTGGATTTCCGACTCCCAATTCCACCTCGACAGTTCTGGAAATGCACTCTTGAGAAGGTCCAGCATAAATGATATCACAACATTTCTTTCCAGCCCCTCGTCAATACCAAGGAAGCGGAGATTGTTTCTTTTCTGATGGCTTTCAAAGTCCTTGATCTTCCACATCACATCTGACAATTGTGCACCTTGTGAATTGACCCTATCCTTCAAGGCCACAACTTTAGTTTCTACAACTGTCGTCTTCTCTTCCATGCAATTAAGCTTCTCCCCAATCGCAGTACAGGATTTGCTGACTTTTCTGATAGCCCCTTCAAGTTTTTTAGTTTTTAGTTGCCTGCCTTGCTCTTTTGCCTTCCACCTGGGTCCCTATGCGGTGCTCCTTAAACGGTTCAAAGATAAATTCCAGTGAGGTCTTGCCTCCCATCGCCTGTTGGATTAATGCACCCGGCTGCGTTGGATCCTCTGACTGTCCGATCATCCTAGTATCTGAATATTCCCACTTTAGACCTGCCCCAGACATATATTTTCCTCTGCTTTTCCATGAACCAGAATTCCCCTTTAACTCCTTGTGGGATTTATGACATTTGAGGACAGTATCTCGTGCTTCCGAGGTACTAGTATCTGACAGGGAGGCGCTGTGGTCAACATCACTCAGGCCTGTATTAGAGACTTCTGAACCCCAACTATCAGTTAGAGAGAAGATTTTATGAGCCCCTTCTAGTTTTGCATTTAGAGGTCTATGAATGCTTCTCTCAGGGTTACGGTCAGGAAGAGCCCGAATACTTCCAAGGTTGCCAATCTGTAGTGGAGCTGTGCTGCCCCCACTGGAGCTCTGCATCAGTTTCCCCTGGTATCCTGTATCGGGTTTAGCTGCGTTCTTTCCCAGGCCTCCTGTCCCTACAGGTATGGCCTTTCCTACTGTAGCTAATGACCCAGCTGAGGATTTATGATTGTGAGGAAGACTCCTGCAGCCCCGTGTCAACCTCTAAACCAGTTTTCACTGCACATAGTTCTCCTTCAACCTGGGGATGAAAAAGCTCTGTGATTGCCGGTTGCGGTATACTCAGGGGCCTACGATAGCATCGTGTTCTTTGCTGTGTTACCAGGGTGGTCAGATAAGTTCTTCCTGCATGCCCTCCCCCCCCAAGACTGTCAGGCAAATGTTTAGCAGGACGGGCTTCGGTGCACTTACCTGCATCGTTGCCTGCTGGTCTTGGGGTGAGTCCTGTTTCTGCCCTCTGTAGACCCCCACCGACCGTGTAGTGCTGGCTGCAATGTCTCCCTTATTTCTGGTCTGTTTAGATGCTTTAGGGGCCATAGCAATAACAGTCAACACCAAATGGTTGCTTCTCCCGCTGTGTTCCCGGGTCAGCAGTCAGCAAACATGCTGGCGATCGCACCGAGCAGATCCATCCATTTACTGCCACCATCGCAGCCCTTCGTGACGCTGTCAGGACTGCGGCACCAATATCTTCACAGAGGCAGAATGATGCTAGCTCCCCTTGCCCCTTCTCCGGAACACACTGCGTATGAGCAGCTGCTCCAGATGGGGGGAAAGGGGAATGGGACAGAGAAGAGACACTCGTGCTGGCCTGGACTCCCTCCTCAGTCAGGTGACGATTTCCGGAGGATTCCTAATGCACAGATGGGAACATCATTTCAACTTAATGCCTCAACTTACCCCCTAATCACTACGGTTCCAGTTTATTTCTTTTCCCCCCCCTTTGCCTACCAGGTCTCTGCAGGAGTTTTGCTTCTCTTCTTATGATCAGAGGTCCACTTCTGATTAGGCTAAGTGGATGACCTAATGCACAGAGGGATAAATACAGGTTAAGTGATCCTATCCTAAATCTCTATGCTTTCTGCTTACAGTATCCTGCCTTCTCTTCCCTCTCTCTCTTACCTATTCTCTGATCTTCCTATCGTTACCTCCTTCTGATAATGCTTGGTGTAGTCCAAGAGATGAAAGTTTAGTTCAGGAGAACTTTAGCTTTTGAAGGTTTATGCCTGCTCCACTGTAGCTCTGCTTCACGGCTTGAAATCGCGCAAAAAGGGACAGGGAAGGAAAACAGTAAGGAAAGAATAGGGAAAGCGCAAGGGAGGCAAGGAATTCCGTGCTGCAGGCGTAAGTACTTTCAGTCAAGAATGAGGCATGCGCTGCAACAACAGTCTAGTGCTTACTTGCTTCTAGTGACAACTGGTTGGCTGAAAAACTTCAGTCTCCTTCTCTCGACGGTAAGCCTACCGGAGTAAAGGAGACACGAGATATCTTGTTCTCAGTAGCTCGACGATAATCTGTGTATCTGGATTCTGCTGCCCTTTCTGACTCAAGAAGGGCTAACGGATTTCTCTGACTGAAAATGCTCTTCTTTTGACGTGCTCATTCACGACCTCCCACTTCATGAGTGTAGGTCTGGGACTAGAGTTCCTTCCGCGTGGTTACACACGAAGGTAGAAGACAGACGCTCTGACTGAAAATTACTGAGAGCCTTCCGCAAACACAACCTCTCTCAGACTTAGGCGAATTGAAGTGCGCAGTGGAACGTTCTTCCACGGCGCGCGAAATCTCACTTCCCGCGAGACTTCCAACTCCCTTCAATACTGGGGTAAACTAGGCGGCCATCTTGTAACGGTCGACCTACAAGGAACCGCTGACCAACAGTTGCAAAGAGAAGGCTTAACGATGACTCGATGTCTTTTCAGAGAGTGATTACTTAGAGTCATGGCGTTCACATAGTTCCTGACAGTACCCCCTCTCAAGGACCGATCCATCGGTCTCGGTTTTAGAGGATGCTGCATATGGAATCGTCTTATCAGTTTGGGAGCATGAACATTCTCAGCTAGTTCCCAAGACCTTTCTTCGGGTCCATAACCTTTCCAGTCAATCAAGTACCATAACTTTCCCCTACTCCTCCTTGAATCCAGAACCCCTTTTACTTCATACTCTACATGTTCGCCCAACAACAGAGGGGGTGGAGGTTTCTGTAATCGGAGATTAGGAACTGTTTTCTTCAAAAGGGACACATGGAACACGGGATGGATCTTTAACTGAGTAGGTAATTTCAGTTTGACAGTGACTGGACCCAGTATTTGTTCAATTGGAAATGGGCCTATGAAACGAGGCTGAAATTTTCTATTTCCCTTCAGTCTAAGATGTTGTGAGGACAACCATACGGAATCTCCTACTTGATACTGGGGTGCCTTTCGCCTGTGCTTATCTGCCTGTCTCTTGTATCCCTCCTTAGCCTTCAATAAATTGGACTCTGCTGACTTACGAGCTGAATTTAAATCTGACAATAAATTGTTGACTGCTGGAACCCCAAAATCTCCTTGACTACAGAAAGGATTTGGATGCTGCCCATAGTTTAGGAAGAAGGGGGAATATCCTGTGGAAACATTTTTTGCATTATTATGTGCAAACTCCGCCATCCATAACATTTCTGACCACTGGCCACCCCGATCCAGAAGGAACAGACGTAAATACTGTTCCAACTCTTGATTCACCCTCTCCGTCTGGCCATCTGTTTTGGGGTGATAACTGGTAGAATGTCTGACTTCCACTCCCAACCCTTTCAAAAATGCCTTCCAAAAGTAGGACACAAATTGGGGACCTCTGTCGGAAATAACAATCTTTGGGACACCATGAATCCTCACTATGTTTTCCCGAATGAGTCTGGCTAACTCGGCAGCTGAAGGAACCCCTTTTACAGGTATGAAATGACTCATCTTGGTAAAGGTGTCGACCACCACCAATACTGTGTTATACCCCTTACTCAAAGGAAGGTCGGTAATCAAATCCATTGTAATAGTATGCCAAGGTTGATTGGGTGTGGGTAGGGGTTGCAAATACCCTTGAGGAGCCTGCCTATTTGACTTTCCCCTGGCACAGAGTTCACAAGCTGCCACATACTCTTTGATCTGAGAATTCATGTTGGGCCACCAAAAATATCTCTGAATTAGGTCAATAGTCTTCGAGATTCCCTTATGGCCGGCTAGAGGATGGTCATGGCAGTCTTTCAACACTAGTTCTTGAATTTTCGTAGTTGGTAGATACAGCGCTCCCTTTCGATACGGTAACGAATCCTTGATGATCCTGCCTTCTTCTTGGCTAGCCCACTCTGCCATTTCTGCTGCAGACATCTGTTTCCCAACTTCTTCCTTGAACTCAGCCAGAGCTATGGTGCACACAAATTTAGATGCTGGAATAATAGGCTGCGGAGTAACGGAATGTTCAGAACTTTCTGTTTGAATCCTGGACAAGGCATCTGCCTTACCATTCTTGTTTCCAGGTCGATAAGTAATCACAAAGTCAAAGTCTGCGAAGTACAAGGACCAACGCAGCTGACGCGGAGTTAAGGTTCTTGCAGATTTGAGGAATTGGAGATTTTTATGATCTGTATACACGGTTATAGTGTGTTTCGCCCCCAGTAGATGATGCCTCCATTCCCCAAACGCATCCTTTACTGCTAACAGTTCTTTTTCGGCAATGGTATAGTTAATCTCAGCAGGATTTAATTTTCGAGAGTGATATGCCACTGGATGTAACTGTCCAGTTGATTTGTGGCGTTGGGACAAGACCCCCCCAACTGCTTGATCTGAAGCATCGGCTTCCACAAAGAAGGGTTCGGTGGGATCCGCATGGAGTAAAATAGGCGCAGTAGTAAAGCTGTTTTTGAGGAAACGAAAAGCTTGTTCAGCCTCTTCTGACCACTGGAACTTCACTCCTTTCTTGAGTAGTCTGGTAATTGGAATGATTTTCTGAGAAAATCCCTGGATAAATCGTCGATAGAAATTAGCGAACCCCAGAAATCGTTGAATCTCCTTGATATCTTTGGGGGAAGGCCAATCAGCAACCGCTTGCACCTTTTTCTTCTCCATAGTAAGGCCTCCAGGGGACAGCACAAATCCCAAGAATTCCACAGTCTGTACACTGAAAGCACACTTTTCCAGTTTTACATATAGTTTGTGCTTATGTAGTCTTTCAAGAACTGTTTTGACATGCTGAGGATGTTCCCGAGGATCCTTGGAATAAATCAAGATGTCATCCAAATACACTACAGCGATTCGATCCACCAAATCATTCATGATGTCATTTATAAAGTGCTGAAAGGCCGCCGGGGCATTACATAACCCAAATGGCATCACTTGGTACTCAAAGAGCCCATACTTGGTCCTGAAAGCAGTCTTCCATTCGTGACCTTCCTTCATGCGAATAAGATGGTAAGCACCACGAAGGTCCAATTTAGTGAAGATCTTGGCGTCTTTCAGCTGATCTAAAAGGTCCGAAATTAAGGGCAGAGGATAACGGTTCTTAACCGTGACCCGATTGATTGCTCGATAGTCAATACATGTCCTCAGTGATCCCTCCTTCTTAGGAATGAAAAAAAGTGGGGATGACACTGGGGACTGGGAAGGCCTGATAAATCCATTAGCCAGGTAACGGTCCAGGTATTCTTTTAGATAGCTGTTCTCAGCTTCAGTCAAGGCATAAATCCGACTACATGGTAGCATGGCCCCTGGTTCCAGGTCAATGGTGCAGTCATAGGGACGGTGTGGTGGGAGCCTCTCTGCCTCTTGCTCACTGAAAATTTCTTGGAATTCTTGGTATTCTGTTGGAATCTTCGAGGTGTTGACAACTCCGATAGCTCCTCCACCAAACGATAACAAAGTGGATAAAGAAGGCTCCAAGGCAGAAGTAGGATCAGCGAAACAGTGTTCCGTACAGAATGACGAGTCCATCTCCACAATGCGATCCTCCCAATTGATTGTAGGATTATGCAAGGAGAGCCAGGGAAGCCCCAAAATGATCTGAAATTGTGGAGCATCAATCAAGTTGAAATGAATGGTCTCACGGTGACCATTGGATTGAATTAATTCCAGTTCTTCGGTGTGATGGGTAATTGGGCCAGAAGAGAGATTAGTTCCATCGACTGCTCGAACTGATTCTTTACATTCCTTGCGAATTGCTTGAATCCCCATCGCATTTGCATACTTGATATCACAGAAGTTGCCCGTGGCTCCAGAATCAATCATAATGGCCACACCAGTAATCTCCTTTTCTCGAAACTTAAGAACCATTGATAAAATCAAATGCGGGGTCTGAGTCTGCAAGGTGTTCATGATATGATGAATCTTTGGAGCCGAATCTACCTCTTTCACCATCTGAGCGACTCCGCCTACAGATGGTTTTACAAGTTTCCCGAATTGGACAGCTTAGGCCTTTTTGGGCACTCTCTCACAAAATGCCCCGCTCCTCCACAGTACATACACAGTTTCTTTAACCTCCTCTGTTCTTTCTCTTCTTTGCTGAGGGGCCCACGAATTGACCCAATCTGCATTGGTTCACTTTCTGCACCTCCACCCGGAGATTTGCCAACTTCTGCTCTTGTTCGCTCGAATCGTGGGAAACTCCAACGAAAATCCTTGGTCTTCTTTTCTCCTCTTCTCTCGGAACTTCTAAAGTCGATCTCTAAAACCAAATCCACCAATTCAGAGTAGTTGGTGGGTCGATTGGGAACCTGTGCCAAGGTGTCTTTGATATCATCCCTCAACCCCCGATAAAATAAGGCTGCTCTTTTCTCCTCAGGCCAATTAGTCTCTACTAATAATTTATTGAATTGTGTTAGATAGGTGATTAAATCCCTATTCCCTTGGCGCAATTCTAATAATTCATTGTCTGTAGCCTGGGACACTCTACGTCTATCAAAAATCCTAAGGAATTCTGCTTTAAAATCGTCCAAATTATACAAAAAGGGGTCATCTCGGGCAACTAAGGGCATGGCCCAATTTGCTGCATCCCCTCCCAGGTAGGATAAGATAAACGCAACCCGTGACTGAGCATCAGGAAAGAGATTTGCTCGACACATGAAGTGTAAAGAACACTGAGTGAGGAAAAGTTGGGCCTTTTGGGGATCTCCACTGTATCTTTCTGGGGGAGCTAAAGGAATAATGGGAGAAACCGAATGGACCACCTGAGCTACTGTGTGAGGGTCTTGATGTGGGAGTGAACTACTTGAAAGTTTTTGAGCAGGTGACGCCCCGGCAGAAATTTCACTAACTCTCTGAGCTAATTGAATTGTTTCCTGTCTAGACATTACTACATCTTGTCTTAAGGTCTTATTCTCATCCTTCAGGACCCCTAGATCTCTCTGAATTCCCTCCAACATTTCTCCCAAAGCTTTTAAACTAAACCCCTCCGCCATTCTACCCGGGTGAAGAACACTCTTTTAGGGCACTTCAATCTGTCAGGACTGCGGCACCAATATCTTCACAGAGGCAGAATGATGCTAGCTCCCCTTGCCCCTTCTCCGGAACACACTGCGTATGAGCAGCTGCTCCAGATGGGGGGAAAGGGGAATGGGACAGAGAATAGACACTCGTGCTGGCCTGGACTCCCTCCTCAGTCAGGTGACGATTTCCGGAGGATTCCTAATGCACAGATGGGAACATCATTTCAACTTAATGCCTCAACTTACCCCCTAATCACTACGGTTCCAGTTTATTTCTTTTCCCCCCCCTTTGCCTACCAGGTCTCTGCAGGAGTTTTGCTTCTCTTCTTATGATCAGAGGTCCACTTCTGATTAGGCTAAGTGGATGACCTAATGCACAGAGGGATAAATACAGGTTAAGTGATCCTATCCTAAATCTCTATGCTTTCTGCTTACAGTATCCTGCCTTCTCTTCCCTCTCTCTCTTACCTATTCTCTGATCTTCCTATCGTTACCTCCTTCTGATAATGCTTGGTGTAGTCCAAGAGATGAAAGTTTAGTTCAGGAGAACTTTAGCTTTTGAAGGTTTATGCCTGCTCCACTGTAGCTCTGCTTCACGGCTTGAAATCGCGCAAAAAGGGACAGGGAAGGAAAACAGTAAGGAAAGAATAGGGAAAGCGCAAGGGAGGCAAGGAATTCCGTGCTGCAGGCGTAAGTACTTTCAGTCAAGAATGAGGCATGCGCTGCAACAACAGTCTAGTGCTTACTTGCTTCTAGTGACAACTGGTTGGCTGAAAAACTTCAGTCTCCTTCTCTCGACGGTAAGCCTACCGGAGTAAAGGAGACACGAGATATCTTGTTCTCAGTAGCTCGACGATAATCTGTGTATCTGGATTCTGCTGCCCTTTCTGACTCAAGAAGGGCTAACGGATTTCTCTGACTGAAAATGCTCTTCTTTTGACGTGCTCATTCACGACCTCCCACTTCATGAGTGTAGGTCTGGGACTAGAGTTCCTTCCGCGTGGTTACACACGAAGGTAGAAGACAGACGCTCTGACTGAAAATTACTGAGAGCCTTCCGCAAACACAACCTCTCTCAGACTTAGGCGAATTGAAGTGCGCAGTGGAACGTTCTTCCACGGCGCGCGAAATCTCACTTCCCGCGAGACTTCCAACTCCCTTCAATACTGGGGTAAACTAGGCGGCCATCTTGTAACGGTCGACCTACAAGGAACCGCTGACCAACAGTTGCAAAGAGAAGGCTTAACGATGACTCGATGTCTTTTCAGAGAGTGATTACTTAGAGTCATGGCGTTCACATAGTTCCTGACAGACGCGAAGCCTGGAGGCAGTACCAAAACGCTGACCCATCCACTCAGGGCTCCGATGGCAACAGAACGCCGCAGCTTCCTTCTCATTCCTGATTCACCAGGTTGCTGTATTACCATCCGTTCCCGGCTAGAACCGACATGTCCCTTTCACTGAGAGGCAGGGAGCGGAGAGAGACTAGCCACACTCTTACTCAGTTGCCATCTTACCTCCACTGTACTGCAGGTCCCTCAGCTTTATATGAGTTCACTTTTTTAAGTTGTCTTGAATGCATTAACGTCGCTTAGAATAGCAGTATCATCATTGCGCTCTCAAATATCCTTCTGGACCTTCCTCCCTCTTAGTATAGCTGGACGCAAAGCAATATCAAAAGTGGTTATGCTCCTGTGTGTGCTACACTACTTTAACCACCTGCCCATAGTGATCCTTAAGCACTATTTTACATCATT
Source organism: Triturus cristatus (assembly GCF_964204655.1). Taxonomy (NCBI): domain Eukaryota; kingdom Metazoa; phylum Chordata; class Amphibia; order Caudata; family Salamandridae; genus Triturus; species Triturus cristatus. The sequence continues at coordinate 605,367,809 of NC_140591.1, read as the reverse complement.
GAATACACTGTTAACGGAACTGATATGTGGAACAGGTCGCAGACGGGTGGGACTAGTGAAACTGCAGTTACCAACGGAGGGGGGTGGCTTGGGTGCACAAAATTTTCGAGCATACTGCTTAGCAAGCCAACTATAATGGCTAGCATACTGGTAAGTGGGCCTCAATTTGCAAGAAATAGGCTACAAACCGACAACACTTGCGCAAGGCACACTACACACACTATTGCTCCCACGTGTGAAGATTGCACCTACAGCGCCATTATGCTAAAGGTAGCACTCACATATAGGGGACAAACTCTGCAATATACAAAATGAGCTATTCCATACGCTTAGAACATACCACTCTTGTGCATTCCCACCCCAACTGGAATACTGACAAGCCGCCGTATACGCCTATGGGAACACGGGGGAGTGACGACAGTGGGAGCATTATTTGGAAACAAGATGCTCCTTAACCACACAGACTTTGTCCATGAATTTCCTGACTCACTGTTCCTGCTGCACACACATTTCACACAATATATCAAGCTGCGCTGGTCCCCATGCGGCATGGAACACCCCAGGCACGAACTCATATATACCCTACATCTGATGGGTAATGGCAGACATTTGATGAAATGGCTATACAAGGGTATACACACACATGCAGGTGTACCCCTCATGCTAGTAAGAGAAAAATGAGGGCAGGATTTGGGTGAGGAGCTTCAAGATAAAGAGTGGGAAGCAATATTAGCCTTCCCCAGGTAAGTATCACGCAACACTAGGTTCAAATTCATTCAACAGATGATACTGCACAGAGCATACCTGACACCACACCGGCTAGTAACCCGCTTAGCGCCATGATGCTCCTCGGAGTGAAGGTTGCGCTTTATAAATGCCTCATTACATTACATTACACAAAATATACCCTGAAGTGTCAGTAAAATGCCCCAGGTGTGTGGCCCCAGATGCAAATTTATTGCACATGTTATGGACATGCCTGGCCCTCTCACTGTACTGGGCAAAGGTGGTAGATACAATAAGTAAAACAACTGGGGGAGCACATTGGGACACCCCAAAACCTGTATACTAGGATTTTATGGCAGACCCAAGGGCCATAAAGTGCAAACAAAATTTGCAGATAGGGCACTACGAATAGCAAAGCGTCTAATAATTAAAAGATTTTAAATCATCCACTCCACCAAGGTACAGACCTGGTCGAAAGAAGTGATCCACTGGGGAAGGGCAGAAAGTGAAGCGCTCTGCAGAGAGGAATGCAGAGGCCTGCGTAAAACGCCAACATCATTGGAAGGGAACGCACTGCTAGAATCCTTTAAAGCGCTAGACATACAGGCACACTGAATACACTTCACTCTTTTCTCAAATTAAAAACACCGACTCCAACCATGGCGATAACACTACCAAGAAGCAATTCATGCAGTTGCTGCTAACTGGAAGTAGTTATGGAACTGTGGGCATCTCTCACTAGCAAAAGTGCCCGAACAATTCCCACTAACTCTTAAACACAAGAAACAGGTCTCAACAAACCCATGTATTACCATTTCAGTTTAAAAGGACCGGTCCGTGTTATGTTTACAGTACAAAATTGAACACTTAGGGGCATATCATCAACGGCCAGCGATAAATATCGCTGGCCGCTCTTAGCGTTAAAATGTTTAACGCCGGCTATCGCAGATAATTATCGCCATGCTAGCGCTGTATTAACAACGCTCAGCGCAATGGCGATAATTATCCTAGCAATAGCGATGTTTGCCATGGAACATCGCTGGTTTTCCAGCGATGTTCCATGGAAAACGGCGATACCCTTGATAATAGGGACCTGTGGTCTTAGCCACACAATCCACCCCCCATGTTAAGTATGCCTTAGTCAGGAATTTAACAGACGTTAAATTCCTGCGTTAAGGCATACTTAGGGCGATTTAAATATTCGCTTCCCCGCATTGTAAATATCACGAAGCTGCCTTCGTGATATTTACCCATGTTGTTTCCACAGACACGCCTACTTTGCTTCTCATTAGCGATGCAAAGTTAGGCGTGCTGGAAACGGGAGCAAAATCAGCAAAACACGCGATAGAGTGTCTTTGCTGATAAGGCGATAAAATAATCGCCGCTTTTCGGCCGAAAACGGCCACAAAAGCGGCGATAATTTGTTATCGCCGCATTGTTAATATGCCCCTAAGTATGGGGGGAGGGAGGGAAGATTATATGATGGGCCAGTACATAATAATGCACCCAAATGATGAATAATACGTAGTTATATGTTATTGATATCCAAATGTATAAGATGTATACCATTATAAGAAATATAATACATGTACATAGCGAATACATGAATGACACTGTTAAATGATGCCCTTCAATGTACGTATTCCATAAATGTCAAAATCAACGAAGTTTGTTGGAAGAAAAAAAAATTGCTTAGAATAAAACTGGGCGTTTTCAGTCGGTATTACCGCAAGAGATTTTTCCTCATGGGATAAAAGCAGCAATCCCGCATGTGTAATATTGCTGTCAGTTTTACTGCATGAAAACATGGAGTCATTCCGATTCTGCAGAACTGTTAATGGGGGCTGGAGGAAGTTTTCTCACTATGGTGTCCACAACTCATATGCTATTATTGAAAGGTCCGCCCTAACAGGACGCACCATCTGACATCATATGAGCTAGAGGTAGTTTTTAGGTAAAGTTCACCTTTGAAAACACATCACTAACCTCAACTCTGAATGAGGCAAGAGAACCGGGACACTGGCAGATGGGTTACTGTCCAAGCCGCCAAGCCATTGATTTCTAGTTTTTTTATGGATGACTTAATGATCAGATTGACTCTGATATTAATTGGTGATATTTCTGGAGTAAGCACACTGGGACGCATTCTCAAGGGAATGTTGGAGTACATACAAACATACTCCTGTAGTACTCTTTTACGTACTCTTGCATGCTTTTTGAATTACCCCCAAACATCAAAATGAGAATAGAAGGGGAATGTTGAGGAAATAACCATAGTACAGATACAATGTACTGTGCCCTCTTCACACTTTTGACAATAGGTAGTTGGACGTTTTGGGACCGATTCACAAACGCACGCAAGATTACATAAAATAATGCTACATGAGTAAAAACTTATATATTGCAAAATGCCTTTGTGAATAAACCACACGCTGTAAAGTAGCTAAGTTGTCTGTTCGATATTGAATATGAATCACCAAAGCACATATTTCGCCCATAGCTCCAGCAATACACAGATCGATTTAGGGTGGGGACTCATTCCTTGACTAGAAAGGAGGGGGCGGGAATATTTGCAGCATCATCTTCTAAAGCTATAGGAACTGAATTATCAGAAACAAATGTTTAAAAGGAGGAAATAGACTTTTGAGTCTTGGCAGCTCCCACTTCATAAATCTTTCACTGCATCTTGACCAATTCGTGTGCAATGAAATATTTAGAAAGAAAGCAGAGACTTCTTTCGGAACGCTTTTATCATATGTAAACTTTCAATTGACCCAGCAATTCAAAAGATTTTTTTCTAGAAAGCAGATGTAAAGAGAATGTGAGTCTTGTAAACAAGTTGGATCATAAAATGAAAGAAACTAAAGAATACGTTTAACTTGCAGTATCAAGGAAAGAGCACGGGAAACGTTTTTGCCAGTCCTTACCTGCTAATGAACAAAAACTAATGTACATTGGTTTCAAGAAGGCAGTGAATCACTCTCTGGTCCTAGAATGTTTAGTGAATATATTCTCAAACATGCATGAATTATAATTAAGCACATACAGAGTTATAAACGAATTCTAATTTTTTTTTGTACATATATGAGAAATGGAATACTTGTTTTTATACTGAGCCTTATATAGTTTTCTCAAATCAATGTGTTTGTTGAGTTTATCTGTGAGTGCTTGTGTAAATGGGTGTGTGTGTGCGCGCACTAGCAATGAGTGAATAAATGTGTTGCCCTAAAATGAAACTGACAGCAATTCAATTGCTTGGTTGAGTGACGATGTCTGCATTTTGTCGCCTACACAAAAAAATGTAAAATGGTAAAATGCATGTCACAACTGTAAGGCATTTTTGTAATCAATAGTAAAATAAACAGACGAGTGAATATTTTTTAAAGTAACTTTTTTTATTGCAAGCCTATGGTGGTTATATTTAAGTAGCTGTATGTTTTCTTTTTTTTTCTTTTTCTTTTTTGTGGAATATCCTTGCAAAAAAAAAGAAAAAAAAGAAATAACCATTGCACCAGCATGCCAATGCCAGACCTGTTGGCTTTGCAAATGCTTGCTTTACATAAATCCAAGCCTGATCAGAAAAAAAAACTATAGTGGATCTACCCTTATCACAACGAAGGGCATAGGCATGGGTGTTCTTGTTGTGTAGAACTGGTACTTTCCATTAGAAAGATAAACTCAAGAAAAGGAAAGAAATGGTTCGGTAGCGATCAAAGTACCAGTCTCAGTACCCCTGCACCCGATATCTTCCTTCTGGGTGAACCTGATACTTTTTCTTGCTCATGGCATCCAGTATTCGGAGAATAGTTCACCCAACAGAGGGCTAGGTTCCACTGGATAAGGGAATACGCCCATGTTGAATCACCACCATTGCTAGGGGAGAATATTTGTTCATAGTTGGCCATGGAGAGATGAGATGGTTGGTGGCAGTCTCATTAATTGCAAGTGCAAAGTCCTTACTTTTCCTTGCAGTACAGTCTTCCCTGCCCCTCAGAAATAGGGTTACTCATCCCATGTTGGGTGCCTTTGGTGTATCTTTGCTGCAGACTCACTGATTGTAGCTACATGGCGATAGTTTATACATAAGGGTCAGCTGTTTACCTTTTCGAGAACGTGTTCTCACGCATGTTGGATGCTGCCTATTTACCCACTCCTGTCAGTGGAGACCAATATAACATGGTGGTGTGAGAGTCTGGGATACATTCGCGAAATGACAAAGTTACAATATGGGTGACAAGGAAGCCTTTGTATTTTATTTTATCAGTGTAAAAATGTTTCAGGAAATGTTCTGCTTACTTGCAACTGAGAAGCCCTACTTGCCCCTCTCCATCATATGAGACTATCTGAAATGAAGGACTTCTGGACAATGTGTTTTGTGCTTGTTCCCTATATTCGGTGTCCATTTATAAGAGCTGCCGACCTTCATTGGCGGAGGTCTGTGTAGAGACAATCCACTATCTAAAGTGGGTATTATAGGATGCCCTCCATTGCCATGGCTTCTCAAGTCCTGTTGATAAGATGGGGAGCCTCATCACCATGGAAATACAATTGAATGTTTTATTCATTTGTCACCAATTGCCACAACTGTCAAATATAGATTGGTGGATTCACAGTTGCTTTGGAATATATGTTTGGCTTCATAGAAGCCTTGTGCCCCAGAACAGAGGATTTTATAATGAGAAACAGACCTCTTCTCTGCCGTCCTCAGCAAGACAAATGGATTAGCACTGGGCAATCCTTTGTTGCAGTGGGAGGAGATGGTGGCACAAACTCAATGACCAGAACCTCAAGGACCAGCTGTGAATTACTTGCTATGAGGCTTTTCCTCCATCTTGTATGCAGAGCATTTGCAAACACCACCCCAACTCGATTAATTCAAATTGAAACTGCAAAAGCACTTTTCTGAACAACTTTTCATGTCGCCCTGTAGGCAGAACCTTTTATATGGAAGAGATCAAGAAGCCTGCATAAACAACAGTTGATTTTATAGCAAATTGTGTGAGGAGCTTGTCCATTCCTGTGGCTGTATCACCCTAAACATGGCCACATGCTCCTGATTGAAATCAACATTGAGTTGTCTGACCAAGCGAGAGTTAAAAATGCTCTCGCTTGCTGAAAGCGGAGAACAATTGCTTTTAGAGAGAGGGAGCTGCATGTTAGCAGCTCCCTCTCTGTAAAAGCAATGTCGACCACCACAGGAGGGAAGGAGCTGGCAGGGACTTCAGGGGCCTTGAGGCTCCCCCTGTGGTCACCTACAGAGTGGGTGCCCTGGGTGGGACCAGAGCACCTACAATAGAAGCTGGGCCCCTAGGAATGGGGGTTGAAAAGGCCTGGGAGGGGGGCTGTCCAGCCCCCCTTGGTTTTTTTTTTAAACAAAGAAAGAAAGAAGAAGGCTGGGCCATGGATGATTGGGTCCCTGGGCTGGAATCGCCAGGGAGGGGGGCCACTTGCGCCCCCTCGCTTTAATTTAAAAAATAAATTTGAAAAAAATGGTCCCCAGAGGATGGGGTTCCCGGGGCCAAAATTGGCCTCTCTGCCAAATTTAAAAAAAGGCCTGGCCCGGGGAATGGGGTCTCTGGGGCTGAAAATGGCACACTGCTGGTTAGGGGATGTAGTCCCCTTGGCTCCAGAGGGCCATGGGGGCCAAGAAGCCCCCCTGTTACCTCCAGTAAGTCCCAGAGAGTGTGATTGCTGAGAGGACTTTGAAGGCCATACCCCTTTCTGCGCCACACTGCAAATTCACCTCCTGGTGCATTGCTGGTTGGGGAATGGAGTCCCCATGGCTCTAGAGTGTGCTTCGGGGGGGCAACAAACCCTTCTTTTCCTTGCAGTAAATCCCACACAGCGGAACTGCTGACAGTTCTTTGGAGGCCACGCCCCCTTTCTCCACCACTCTGCAAACTCAATGACTAGAAAAAAAAACATAGAAATACCCTTAAATAACAAAAGGTTACAGGGACATTATAGTTAGGAAAAAGCATTTCAAAAACCTTAGAAATTCAATGTGGTGGCAACCACCTAGGCACACTTATTGGGGTAGGACTGGAAAGCCTAATGAAGGATACCTTTAGTCAATTAAATACACTTTGCCCTCATTCTGCCTTGGTGTTCTCCAACATTTGCCAAAGGCAGAAATGGCTGTGGTCAAATGAATTCTATCCACAGATAGACAAAGCCAGGAAATATGAATAAAGCTGTTTCTGCATTCCTCAGAGACCATAGCCTGGGCTCCATCTACAACAATTTTCACTTTTACATGGAGGATATATATAGAAGTGATGGAATTCACTTCACAGAAAAAGGCAACAGAGTGTTCCTTAACAAGTTGAAAGACTGCATCCTGTTTTATATGTAGTTATAATCTACACACAATAAGCACAATGGTCCTTTTAGGAGACACCCCTTTTCCCAATCACTGCTTCATTTTCTTTTTTAATCTTTTTTAATACATATTATTTAAATTTGTGAATCTGCTGCGAATTTGCAAAGCAAAAGTACACATTCAATACACAACAGCACATTCACGACTTGTAACTCTGGTTTGACTATGTATACCTGTCAATGGCTCTGTGAGTAGCTGTCTGAGTATCTAAGTGTGTGTATGCATAGGTACATGAGTGTCTCAGTGGCTCTGTGAGTGGGAGCGTGAGTCTATGTGTGGCTGCTTGAGCGTCTCACTGGGTCTGTAAGTGTGTACATATGTCTCTGAGTGAGTTTGTGAGTGGGTGTATGACTGTCTGAGTGGGTATGTGAATCAGTGCTAAGTGTTTGTGAGTCGGTGCATGAGTGTCTGAGTGGTACTCTGAATGGGTGCGTATCTCTGACTGGCTCTGCAAATGGAAGCGTGAGTATCTGAGTGCATCTGTGAGGGTGTGCATGAGTGTCTGACTGGAACTGTCAGTCAGTGCATGAGTCTCTGAGTGGATACATATGTACGTGCATGAGTGTCTGAGTGTGTCAGTGAGTGGGTGCATAGTGTCTGAGAGGGTCTCTTAGTGGGTTCATAAGTGTCTGACTGGGCATGTGAGTGGGTGCATGAGTGTCCGGCTGGGTCTGTGAGTGGGTGCATAATGTGGTTGAATGAGTCTGTGAGTCAGTGGGTGAGTATCTGAGTGGGTCTGTGAGTGGGTGCATGTGTGTCTAAGTGTGCATGTGAGTGGTTGCGAAAGTTTTTGAGTACATCTCTGAGTGGGTGCATGAGTGTCTGTGTGGCTCTGTGAGTAGATGTGTGACTCTGACTGGCTCTGTGAGTGTCTGAGTGAGTCTGTAAGTGCTTGCATTAGTATGTGAGTGAGTCTCTTAGTGGATGTTTGAGTGTCTGAGTAGGTCTGTCAGTGAGTGCATGAGTCTCATAGTGGGTGTGTGAGTGGGAATATAAGTGTCTGAGTGGGTCTGTGAGTGGGTGGGTGAATCTTTGAGTGGCTCTGTGACTGGGTACATAAGTCTCAGAATGGGTTTGTGAGTGGATATATGAGGGTCTGTTTGGGGCTGTGAGTGGGTGCATAAATGTCTGAGCAGATGTGTGAGTGGTATGTGAGTGTATGAGTGGGTGCATGAGTCTCTGAGTGGGTCTATGAGTGGGTGTGTGAGTGTCTGAATGGGTATGTGAGTGGGTGCATGAGTGTCTCAGTGGGTCAGTGACTGTGTTCGTAATTGTCTCAGTGGGTCTGTGAGTGTGTGTTAGTCTGCAAGTAGGTCTGTGAATGGATGTGAGAGTCTGAGTGGGTTTGCAAATAGGTGTGTGAGTGCCTGTGTTGGTGTGTGAATGGGTACACGGGTGTCAGAGTCGGTCTGTGAGTGCTTGTGTGAGTGTCTGAGTAGGTCTGTGTGTGGGTGTGTGAGTCTATGAGTGGGTCTCTGAATGGGTGTGTGACTGTCTGAGTGGGTCTGTGAGTGGGTGCATGAGTGTCTGAGTAGCTATTTGAGTGACTGCGTGTGTCTCTTGCTGGCTCTGTGAGTGGGTGTGTGAGTGGGTGCATGAGTGTCTGAGTGGGTCTGTGAGTGGGTGCATGAGAGTCTGAGTGGGTGTGAGAGTGAATGAGTGTGTCTGGCTGGCTCTGTGATTGGACGTCTGAGTGGGTGTGTGAGTGGGTGCATGAGTGTCTGAGTGGGTCTGTGAGTGGGAGCATGAGTGTCTGAGTAGGTGTGAGATTGGGCATATGAGTGTCTGAGTAGGTGCATAAGTGCCTGAGTAGGTCTGTGAGTGTGTGCATTAATGCCTGAATGGGTCTGTGAGTGGGTACACAAGTCTCTGAGTGGTTATTGCTTGCTGCACAATGTACCTCCTCCACTGAATTGTGGCACTGGGTTAGGAAATCAACAAAACCCTGAAAAAATTTAATAGCAGCCACAAATTTCACTGCAGTAGCAAGCCCAATGTATTGATGTGGAACATTTAGGAAATAATGGGTCTAAAATCTTAAATCCTATTTGCTCAAAAGCGATTTTGTTTTGCAGTGCTTTTGAATTGACGTGGAATGTTTATCTGTAGTATATGCTGCTATCAAGCTAGAGAACGGCAACACCAAAGGTTGTGATGTACTTAATTTAATCAGGAGCAATAGTTCTCTGTTGTAGGAAACCATATATATACCTTTGGAAAAACTATGTCCAACACAAAAATAAAGGGGCAAATTTACTAACAAGCCACATGCATGATGCTTTGCGTTAAAGAGAGAAAGTAGAACAATGCCATATCTAGCCCTGAGCAAAACTGAAATTCACTGGCATAACAAGGAGAAATTTATCATTAATAATGTTATTTATTACAAATGAAAATGACTACAAATATACAATTAACTACTTTTTAAATTATTTTTCTAAACACCAACAATACTAATTAAATAATATAAACTACTCCTAATACTTAGACATGCAATTAAGTATTCCACACTTAAATCTACTATTCCCACTCAAATCTAAAACAATTTGGGAAGGTGTTGGGCACTAAAGGGGTAACATTCGCAATCCCCACTCCAATCTGAACCAATATGGGAAGGGTGTTTTGCAGTAAAGTGGTGACATTTACTATTTCCACTAGAATCTAAAACATTTTGTGCAAGGTGCTCCACACTAAAAAAAAATCCATACACAATGAACAGTCATAAGCATACATCATTTTAAATCTATAAAATAAAATAAAAAGCACTTACAAAAACATAACCCAAACTAAAACCAATATATTTATAATTAAGTATTTACATATAAAATAATATATGCATCGCTATTAATCATTAATATATATATACTTTATTACTATTTACTACTATTCCGAAACTTTTAAACATACCATAAGAAAAGTAATATTTCAAAAGAAAATATTCATAAAATAACAAAAACATATTAAACTAATTGTCAAATTAAATATTAAAAATGTGTTTTGTACAAATTAAAATTAATACTTTTTAGAAAATATATTCCTAACAACAGAACTTATTCCAATATTAAACATTAAAAATGTGAATATTGAAATTGTGTTTAAAAATAAATCAAAAAAATCGTAAATATGCATCAAAATAGAAGTCAATACATCATAAGCAATATATATTTTTTCTATTTCCTTAATTTATTAGACATTTCAAAAACATTTGAAATAAATGTAAACATGAATATGAAAGCATTTTCTAACAATTAATTTACAATTATATATAATTTCAACATTAAAAAATCTCCAAAAATATTTCAAATATTTTACATTATTAAATTTATTTTTGATATTTTTAACTGACTTTTTTAATAATTGAAATAATTATTTTTGCTTTTACAATAAAAAATGGTTTTTGTCTTTTAATGTAATTAATATATACATTCAAAATAGTTGTAAACTATTATTTAGAGAATTATTATTTGCATTAAAATAGTTTGCATTACATTTAAATAAAAAATATTCAATTTTTAAACATCTCTGGCCCATTGCCAGTCTAAAAATAATTTCATAACTGCAAAAATCTACCTTTCCTCTCAAGAAGTATACTTTCACATAGAAGCCTCTGCAACTTTGTGTGCAGCCACTCTCCCTTGGGAAAATTCATACTGCTATCCCTCACAGTGAAGTTAGCCAATAGCAGAAGTACCCAGACACATTGCCCCATGCTGAACTGGGAGGAAGAATAATGTATATGACACAAAATGGTTGAAGGAGTTGTCTATAAACACCCTGCAAACCTTTTTTTCAAATGTGGATTTTATGCTGGTGGGACTGACCCCTTAACATTTTCTTTTAAATGTGTGTTTTCCATTGGGGGACGTGATTGTTCCCCCCAGGGGAAACACACATTTAGGATTTAAATCTTTTTATTATTGTTATTATTATTCACATGCATCAAAGACAATAGGGTACAGCGTTTAAACCATCATATCCAGCATTCACAAACTGCGTGTAAATCTCTATCGCAGGTGTCTCTTAAGATGTGCATTTTACCAGTTATCATATCACAACAGTGAAAAGGGAACAAAGTGCAAACCCTCACCCTCTCCCCACCCACCCCCCAGTACTCAATGGAAAGGTGTTTGGTCCTATTGTTGAAGAGAGGTGTAGCTATATATCTCCTCCTATACCTTGGCATGTACTATTCCTTCTCAGAAAGCCGGAGGATGCACAGATATTTGCTACAGGTAAGTTCTCTGAATTCTGTGGCCATGAGACTGAGAAAGGGATGCCATATTTCGCAGAACAAGGCCTTGGATGCTGTGAGGGTGGCAGACATCCTTTCCATCCCTAGTATATACCATAGCCTGTGGAGCCAACCAAGATGTGTAGGAATAATAACAGACCCCCAGTGCGTGAGTATATTCCAGAGCACTGCTCCGAGTGCTAACCCCATCTGCCTGCCTCTTCGAGATTTAAGTAGCAAAGTCAGTGGATTGGGTAGGCTTAAGACTGTATAGGCTGGTAACCGGGGGATCTGAGTATCAAAATGTGTGTCAATATCATCCAGTATCTGTGTCCAGTATGATTTAATCTGCGGACATTCCCAGAGTATGTGTAGAAGAGTGCCTGGCAGACCGCATCTGCTCCAACAATCAGGGCTACACCCTGGATTACCCCTGTTAAGGCGCACTGGAGTCAGGTACAAATATGTCACAATTTTAGTGGCCGTCTCCATGCTAGCTGAGTTCCGCGCAGTGTGTCGGGCTCTAAAGTATACTTCTCCCCATTCTTTAGGAGATAGTTCCCTTCTGAGTTCCTTTGCCCACCTACGTTGACTTGGTGTGGGCTGTGTAGGGGTGGGATGGCAAAGTAGGACATATAGTTCTGAGATCAGCTGTCTATCTGAAGACTTGGTGACCAACCATTTCTCGTATTTGGTAAGGTGTCTGCTAATCGCGGGTACATTTGTGGGATGCATTAGCCAGTGGTGCACCTGAAGGTATCGTAGTCTTTCAGATTTCGGGAGGTTGTACTGTTGATGCAAATGGTGAAGGAGAGGGTTTCCGTCTCATTAAACATGTGGCCCACAGTGCGGCATGGTTTCCGATGCCAAGCCGCAAATGCCCCCCAAAGTAGACCCGGGGTAAAATTGCTGTTCTTGAATAGCGGCATCATGGGGGATGGGAATTTAGTGAGCCCCCCACGGCTTTCCACAGAGTCCCAAACCATAACACTGTCTTAGTGATGGGGGAGTCTATGAGGTTCCGCGGCCTGTCCGCTCTTTTAAGAAACGGAACCTTCCAGAGGAGAGACGTGCAACTGCCCTATTCTGAAATACCCAATGTTTTTCAGACTCCTCCCTATTCCATTCTACTAGGTACCTCATCTGGGCTGCCTGGAAATATCTCTTCAGGTTTGGGATTGCCAACACCCCTTCATTCGGCCCCAGATGGTTCAAGCTCTTCCTCATGTGAGGTCCCACCCCAAGCCACACAAACCTATGAAGCTTGCTCTGTAGCATAGGGAGGAACCCCCGGAGGGCGGGAAACAGGGATTGTCTGGAAAAGATATCAAATCTTCGGTAGTATGGGCATTTTAATGGCTGCAGCTCGCCCCAGAAGGGAGAGATGATGGTTCTTCCAACTGTGCAGTTTCCTTAAATTTGTCGCAGGAGGGTGTTGTAGTTTGTCGCGATGGTCTGAGTTATTGAATGGGCGAGCTGAATGCCCTAGTGAACACACTTCGAAACTTTTATGTTCCTGAGTTTCCACAACAGGGAGCCAGCTCTCCTCGGGCCCTTGGGGACAAAGTTACTTTGGGACACAGCAAAGTCCTTTCAAGCAGGGGGACATAGCACACAGCAAAGTCACTTAGCCTCTCCTTGGTTAAATCAGCAATGGTCAGTCCTTTCCAGCAGTCTCTTCAGCTGTTCTTCCTTTGCAGAGGTTCCTCTTGACCATGAAGTAGTTTCAATCCTTTTCAGTCTTGATCAGTCCAACGTTCAGGGGTTTCAGCTCTCATAGTTCTACCCTAAGTGTCTTTGAAGTCTTTGTGTTCGGGGGCACTGACCCCTGTCTAAACCAGTTCTGGGTGACTCTCTGCCAGTGACACCTTCTTCCTTTGATAGTGGGGGTCTGGTTCCTCAATCACTCAGCAGGAGGTGGAGCCATTCTTTTATGGCAGCAGCCCAGGCCTTTTCACATCCAGGGGGCTTCTCCTCCACCTACACTCCAGATGCAGGTCAGCCTGTGGCTGTCTCACCTACGCCTCCCCTGGTTCAAGTCATTTCCCAGATCCTATCACATTCAAATCCAGACAGTCAATCCACAACCAGACAGAAACACACAGAATTGTTAGAACAAAAAAACAGCCACTAAAAGCGTGGTTTCTAAACAAACAATTCAAAAACCACCTCCAAAAAAGATGTGTTATTAAATTGTGAGTTCAGGCACACTAAACTTCATCTTTCCATCTTAAGCCTATGGGGAGATAGGCTGGAAACACATTACACAGCCTTCCCCATTCTGTCCTATGGGCAAGATGGCCTTGCAAAAGTGAAAAATGAAATGGAGAGTATTTCACTGTTAGGACATGGAACACATCTAAGTTGGCAACACAATGTCAGAAAAAAGGTCTAGGGGAAGGCAAAAAGTTTAGGGAACTTTAGCCAAAAAGAGCCAAGTCCAACACCTCTCCTTATAGGAAAAGGAGGAGACAAGTCACCATTGACTCTAATCGTAGCCATGGGGGAACCGTAGCAGCACGTCACCCAAGCGCGGAAGCGGTCACCATTGCCAGAATGGGCCAGAGTCTACTCCATGTATTGCCAATGCACCCTGTCAAATGCTTTTTCAGCATTGACCATCAAGAGAAGGGATTCCAGGCTTGTGTGATGCGCCTTATCGATGAGGTGCAGAATGCCTTTCGTGTTGTCACTATTCTGCCTACCTTGTAAAAAACCTTGGCTGATCAGGATCAGTGATACACAGCATTATGGGACCCAAGCGAGCTGCTAAAATGCTCGTAAAGAGCTTGATATCTACTTTTAGCAATGATATTGTGCGATAAGAACTACAGACTGGCTTATCTTTCCCTGGCTTTGAGATTACTGCAATAGATGCAGCTAGCATGGTCGAGGGGGCTGAGCCAAAGCCCCCAAATTAATTAAATAGTCTAGTAAGGATGGGAGCCAGGACCTGACGGAATGATTTATAAAAGCTAGCAGGGAATCCGTCTGCACCCTTCATCAATCCTGATAGGTTCATCTAGCGAGGTTGCTTGAGCATCGCCTAACCTCGGAGTGTTCGTCCCCTTCAAATAAGTGTCTATGTGCTGTGCTGCTAGCTCTTGGCTCTCATACAATTCTGCGTAAAAATTTCAAAACTCATTCGCTATTGTTCGTCACCCACCATCTCCCCTCCCACTTGGGACTTCAGGGATTGAACACTCGTCCGCTGTCTGTGAGCCCTCAGCCAATTGGCTAACAGTCTCCGCAGCTTATCCCCCCCTATATATGGAAGTAGTGTTTGAGGCAGAGGGCGGCGTATTCCACCTTGTTGGGATCTATCCGTGCTAATTGACCTCAAGCCGTGCGTAGCTGGCACCAGACTCTGGGAGCCCCTGTGCCACTATGTGTGCGTTCCAGTTCCCTGACTTGGGCTGTCAGTTGGTCGAGTTTCTCTCTACGTGCTTTGTTGTCAGCTGCTGATATCGCTATGAGTGCACCCCGAACCACGGCCTTCATAGCCTCCCAGAGTGTGGAAATAGTGATGTCAGTGGTGTCATTCTGTTCGAAATAAATGCGTATAGCAACCGTAAGCTGGTCTGCTACAGCAGGCTTTTGAAGCAGGGTCTCCCTAAGGTGCCAGTTTCCACATAGGTGTTTCTGTTGCTGGACCTCCAGTGTAAGGATCACTGCGTCATGGTCCCTTAACGCCACTGGCTCTATCTCTATGCCCCGCATGACATGATGAACCTCCCTGATCCCAAGTATATAATCAAGTCGTGTATACGTTTTATGGGCATATGAACAGAATGTGTATTGGGTAGACTGTGGATGGGCTTCTCTCCAGAGGTCCAATACCCCATCTCCTGCAGCCACTTGCATCCTCCCTTAGACAAGGCCCCCGCCTGATCAGTCCTAGCAGGGATCTATCCTTATTAGTGTCTAGAACGAGGTTTAAATCAACCCCCACTAGCGTCATGCGGTTGTTTGCGGACATCACTTCTGAGACCACTGTCCGAAGGAACTGCTTCTAGCCTGTGTTAGGAGCATAGAGGGATCCTACGACTAGATTGGGACCACCGATTTGGACAAAGTGTGCCAGAAATCTACCTTTAACCTCCACTATTTTTGGGCCCACCTTTCCTTTAAACCTTTGCGCTATCAGCATAGCTACTCCTGCCTTTTTATCGGAGGTGGATGAAAATAATTGGAGTGGAAATGCGCGTGCTTTAAGGCGTGGCCAGTCATTTCTCAATAAATGAGTCTCCTTGGGGAGGCAAATATCCACCTTAGTATTTTCGAGAATGGAAAGGATCGCCCTCCTCTTGAAGGGATTATTGTGGCCCTTGATGTTGAGTGAAAGTAAATTAATTACCTGTGGTGCCATATCTTATGTGGGATAGGTTGTCTAATTGTTCCCTTGTGTCTCTAGTGGTCCTAGTCTTCCACAGCCCATTTGAACAGAGTCTCTTCCCTGTACATGCCATTCAAGCTCCTCCTTCCCCACTACATTGAGTACTGGATCCCACCCGAACTTGAGGCAAACAAAACTTAAAACTCAAAACAGTTATTGTAAGTCTGAGACTCACAGGTTGAGTCCACAATTCCCTGGAAGACAGAGAAATTGGGGATGTATAGTGGCCCATGTGTCCCCTTCCTCCCCCGACAGCCCCCTCCCACCACCAGAGTGAACCTGCATGTAGGCAATACTTGACCAGGGTTCTAATGTGGCAGTGTCTTCTCGTTGTTCCCCTGACAGTGACTCCAGGACCGTCTGATGTTCTTTTGCTATAGTGGCAGGATCGAGCTTCACATTGTGCTCCCTGGAGCATCCTTTCTGGTCCCACCGATTTCTCCTTCGCTGCGACTTAGGATCACCCATCTCCGATTCTTTGTCAGAGGAGTCCACGATTCCCAAGATGTCACAAGTTTCTTGCAAGGACCGAAGTTGAAGCTATTTACCTTCCCACCAGAATATCAAGCCAAAAGGGTGTCTCCATGAGTAGGCAATCCCTAGGTTTCGCAAATGTGCAGTGACTGGACGAAACTCCTTTCTTTTCTGCAATGTGATTATGGCCAGGTCCTGGTATAGTGTTGGAGTGTGGCCTCGGCCTGCCTCTCTCATGCATTCACAAGATCAGTTCCTTTTGCTGTAGGCCTGGGAGGTAGGCTAGGATGTCTGGGGCGGAGCGGTAGTGCGCCACGGCAAGCCCACTCTGTGCACCCGGTCTATTTTAATCTCATTGTCCTGAGGGGCCAGGATATAGTTGAAGAGTTCCCTTAGGTATTGGAAGATATCCGAGCCCTCTGCTTGCGATGGAACACCTTTCACATGAAGATTATTGCGTCTGGAATTGTTCTCTGAATCCTCAGCTTGGGCGTGCAGCTCTATCTGTTGCTCCCATAGGCGAAGCACCTATTGCTGCAGAGACTCCACTTCCTCATCCTGTGCGTGTTCATTGTCTTCCACAGCCGCCACACATTCCCCGTGGAAGTAAACTTCCCACCGAATTTCTTTAATATCGCTAGAGAGCTCCCCTCGGAGTACTGTATGTCATCACACAGTGAAGCAAACAGGGACTCCAGAAAGGCGCAGGAAACTGGCTTCTCTGCTTTCTCCGAATCCTGATCAGGTTGGCTACTCTGATGCACTTGCCCATCACTCCCAGACACAGAAGGGAGCCTGGTCAGCATATCCTTCAATGTGTGATCCTTTTTCCCCCTCGTGGTCGCCATGTTTGGGGATAGGTCCGGGAAGGGATGTGCTCCAATATTATAATGCCCCTGCCTGATGGGAGCTACTTGCACTCAGAGGGTTGGCTAAGGGTCAGGTGCAGCCCTCTTCAGCTAGGCCATCCCATTCTGCCTTGACTCCGCTCCAGAGGCGCAGCCTCTGCCTTGGTATCCTCGCCGATCCTCCCAGTTGTTGCTTGCCCAGATTAAGAGTAGGTGCAGCTCCTTGTTTCTTACTGCTGCCAAGCTCTTGCCCGTTCTTGCCCCGGGGGCTTATAGCTGGCTACCCTCGCAGTGCACTGGCGTGCATTAGCTTTCTTTGTATCAGGGGCCTGGCGCAAGGACATCCCAAATCGACCCAGGATCGCGGGTCAGAGACAGTGGCGCCTGCATTGCCTCGTCCAGGGGATGCCCTCCGTCTCGACCCCCAGCAGGTAGTGCTGACTCTGTTTACTCCTTCCCCACTGGAACTCCTCCACTCTTCCGTGGGCTTCGAGCTTCTGCCGGCCGCCCCCCAGTCATCTCTCAGGGGACGTTTGTCAATTTTATGGCTGAGCCGCTTGCTCACCTCAGGTCGGGGTATGCCTTTTGCAGTGGCCCGTTACTCTCTTTCTCTGTCTCTACTCCTGGGCGTCTGTGGTAGACAATGACCGACTATCTGTCCGGCCCTAATGTGCCCTGGGAGGCTGCTTATAGCCTTCAGTGACCAGCAATCTCCTCCAGCCTGGTCTCGGTGTGCTTAGCTTGTGGGGAGCCAGAGGTGTACCTCGCAAGGCGGGCAGAGTGCCCTCCAGCCTCTCCCCCCTCTAAATGAATGACGACCCCCGGGTCTGGGCCTCTGCTTCTGTTTGTGGGCATGTGGGTGCAGTGTTCCAGGGGCCGAGCACAGCCGTGGCCCCTTGCTATGTCACTCGCTCCCTCAGGGCCGGCTTTGCTAATCAGTCCTCCGGGCACCACTACTCCTCGGCCCTGTTCGCCCTCTCTCCTCACCTCAAGTCTCCAGAGAGGTCAGGAGCTCAACATTTCCCAGAAGTGTCTTCAGGTAGGGCATCTTCTCCAGCCGGGGGCATCGCCTTTTTCTCGCCCGCTGACTTACTGATTGTTCCCTTCTGGGCGACGCCGGGAGCGCGGTGGCCACAATTATGTCTAGGCCCACCTCATCTGTCCACAATATTTCAACCTCTCCTGCCAGCACAACACTTCTCAATCTTGCGGCGCCAGTTGTCAGTGACCCCAAGATAAGTCAGTGAGGCCCCCAGGCAATTGAGGGGTCACCTGTATAAGCGGCAGACGGCGGTGAGCCGGGGGCAAGGACATAACACTCACCATCTTGGCCACGCCCTGGGAAACACATATTAAAAGAAAAATTGCCTCAAAGGGGGTGGACACTCCTGGAATATGGGCAAACCCCCTTTGGGGTCATAACATGTTAACAATTCTTTTTATTTATTTAGTTTTACTTCTTCTTGGGGGTTGATTGCAAGGAGAAACCCCACTTAAAAAACACCCCTGGGGGTGTGGGGGGGCAGCTCATTCCCCACAAGGGCCAATACCCCAAAAGAACACATCTCTGGTGTCTAGTGGCTTCCTGCGACATGCCACAACCCACTAGCAGGAAGCTGTTTGAAAAAGGCATCACTTGAAAGGAGAGAAGCTCCAATGATGGAAAGGGAAGACTCTCCTTTTCAACGATGCCTCCCTCAAGCAGAGGGAGGCATCCTGTTTCCCAAAACCCGAACTGGACGGTGAAGAGAGCACTCACCTGCTGGCTCTTTCACCTCCAGGTCATTGACGATACAGATGCAAGGGCTAAAGTGGAAGTGATTTCGCTTTGCTCCAAGACAAGGAATCCTCCAATGCAAACACCAGAGGTTCCTTTTAATTCCTCTCCAGTGTTGGCCAATGTCAGATGGACACACTGGGGAGGTAGTGCAGGCGTTGGCAATTGGACCACGCCAACACATGAGGGATTAAAAAATGACCATATAAATAGAAAATTACACATTGACCCTACTCACAAATGTAAATATGGTCATACACATAATTGTAGGTGAGGGTTTTAACCATAGGGACAAATGTTTCCTCAGGAAGAAAATAAGCATTGGCAAAGCCAAAGGGTCTTGCCTTAGAGACCGATTGGCACTGGTTATGGTTTTTGGTCATAAAGGACAGACTAAAAAATAGAGGCACACAGCCTCCTCATTTAATAAGCCCATGCATGGGTTTACAAAATGGTGTATGACACGGTTGTGTCATAAATTTTATTTTTCTATTTTAATTGAACTTGAGGAGGGGGTGGGATTGAATCAACATGGAAGTGTCATGTTAGTCCCATCATGTACATACCGATTACATACATTGTGTTCCATCCCCACGACAGAGCGGTCTTACACAGGTGACCTTTTTACCTAGTAGCTTACTTCTGTCTCTTCGACATCAGGCTCCTGGTACAATATCTTAATCCCTGTACTTGACGTACATAAACATGTCCCCAGGCACGGTCGATTTATTCTGTTTCAGGTTCACCATATTTTTTCATCCATGGCCAACAGCCAGCTGTGTATGATCATGTTTGTTTAGAAAAGGATTTGCAGAGGATTAGCAAATGTTTTCAAAACATATTGATTCTGGGAAAACCCTGGAGTGACCACTTTAATGTAAAAGACTCTCACTCCCCTTGAGAAAGACTGAGGAGAATTCCTTCTAGGTTGGACCAAGACTTTGCAGGCTGATCCTTTGACAGGGAAAGACCTGACATCCCATGCGGGGTGACATCCTCGATACAGAGACGGGGTCCTTCATTCAGAATCATCAGGTGAGGGGTTAGTACATCCCCAGGGAATTCTTGGCTCCATTAGGTCCCATTAGGATATATCCTAGCACTTACACATACATGCTTCACCTACACATCTAGGTTAGGCGCAGTTAGGTAGGCTACACATCGTAGGAGTATGCAAATGCTATTGTTGTATATAATATGCTTTTATCCATCTTATTAGCACTATGGTAGAAATGTATCTGCCATTTACGATATTGGTACTAGCTATTACATTTGTCTGCTCCTGTCTTTTGATTTTCACAGATAACATGTTTCATACTAGACTGACACTTGACCAATAAATAATTATTGAAACTGTTCCAATCGTCATTCTATGTATTCTGAGAAAAGCAAGCATGAGTGACTGAGCGAAAGATACCGTGTTGTTTCCACGATTCCTGAGGAATCAGTGTTGTTATGTTCAGTGGTTGCCAGAAAGTACATACACCACTGTAGAATACAGGGAGTGGTAGTGGAACCGTAGAGCTAGCTGGTCTAACAGCTGATTCATCCGGTGGGGGTGTCCAGAGTATGTCTGCACACCAAGCCCTCAGTTTAGGTCATCCAAAACGCGCAGGTCCTGGGGGGCCCTACGAACTACACAACAGAAGGTGGGCGGAAGAGAAGCACAGAAGGAAGAACAAATGTACCATTAAGCTGTGGGAGGAGAAGCAAATGGACGAACGAGAGCAACATGAAGGAGACAGGGAGCACAGAAGCACACAAGCGCAAAAGAAAAACATGGGAGAGGGCTGGGGGAAGGGCACAGGAGCACATAGACAAATGAGCGCAACATGTAGAAGAACAGTTGGAGGCACAGAAGCACTCAAATGTAAACAACATGGAGGAGATTGGGCCAGCACTGAAGCAGACATGAGTGCAGGTGGGTTACAGAGGCACAAGGCTGAGAAAGAGAAGTGCAAAGAGAAGAAGAAAGGTCTACAAGGGAGACAACTGGAATAAGCATGCAATGTTGTGGAGTGCTTGATCACAAAGAAAAATGTGGTGCTCCAAAAGTGAGCATTGAAAGCAGCCAAGTAATTTGGCCATTTTTTATTTTTATTTTTATTTATAAAGTTTATATAGCGCGAACATGATCCCGAGGGATATCAGAGTGCTTCACAATTAAGGGGGGGGAAGATGATCAGGGATGTACAGGCGTCAAATACATATCAAACTAAATACTTACAACGGATGAATCAAAGCACATCACAGTAGATAAAAAATAGAGCATCTGGGAGGGGAAGAAAAGAATAATTAAGGAAATATAGCAAATCAATTCAAGACGTAAAGGTGTAAGTCCAGTATCTTATAGCAGATGATCCAAACATGCTTTAGGGGTGGTACAAACAAAAAAAAGGAAGTAAATCCCAAACAAGGTAACCACTGGCAGCAAGTAAATGAGAGTTGCAATAAATCTAGCCAATAGTAAGCAATGGGTGGGCTCTAAGTCCACAGTTTGCTGATAATATGTCTCAAAACAGACAGCATGTGTATTATCTAATAGTATTCAACCTAAAAAAAAGCCATTTACGAAGGAGGTTCCATTTCTTCTGTGCAAAGATTTCCCACTAGGAAGACGTCTGTGCTGGAGGAATAGACGCCTTTCCCAGTTGCATGCTTGGATACCTGCACCAGGTACAGCTTCTGTGATGTTTGAAAAAAGGCTACATGTGAAAAGCATGGTGGCGTACATATATGCCTGTAGTTTTCCATTGTTTTGTGAATGGAACCCGTTGATTTATTTCAGTATTCACTGTTTCATATATATGCTGTCCTCTAAAGCTAACTTTAGTCTCGTTCTTTGGGCTCTTTAAAAATCGAGCCTAAGCTTCAGGCATCAGGATATAAATGGTTGCGAAAGAATATTTTTTCCTTAGATTTCTTGCAAAAGCTTTTCTTATTCATCATGACACGCATCTCCAGGAAAGTACATACAGCATGGTACCAGTTCTCCATGATTCAGAAAATCGAAGCTTAACCCCCCCTGAAATCAACTTCAGAACAGATCGCGGTTGGATGCTTCTTTGACTGTACTTACGAACTGCAACTATCGACATTTGAAACTCGCATTTGCCTTGAACAAGTCTGAGTACAGACAAAACACGTGTCCACTAGATCATGTGCTGGGAATTCTTTTAAAGCTAATAAAGACAAGAATCTGCAAATTTATTTGACTTGGATTGGAGTCTCTGTTGGATATGAAGAACATAGAGTGAATTGACCTTTTCAGAATTATGTGTACCAATAAGTACATTGTATTTGCATTTTTAAATCAACTTATACCAATGTTGGACAGATGAATTGACATAAGGGTGTGCAGTCATAGCTTATATGGGTTTTGAGTTTATGCATGTTATTGATTTAATGTGCTGATGACATCTCTGGGTAGTAGATGTTGATAGCTGTTCTAGCACCCCGACTTAATACGTAAAGCTTTATGATGCACGCTAAGGACTTTTAGATATATACATATTGTTATAATCTGATGTGCGGTTTTCCTTAACAAAGAACACTACTACCTATCTTCAAGTTGGAAATATGACTAGATATAATTTGTATTAGACTAAACAGATCACCCAGACTCAAATGACTTCATTGAATCTCCTTGTACAACGGATCTGCTGTATCACATTCTAGTCTGTGAACTCTACACATTTATCTCCCCTCCCCCAATTATTGTCTGGAATATTGAGGATTTTAGTATTATAATAGAGTAACCAAAAAATCGAAAATCAAAATATAGAGCGGGTAAATTATTTTCAGTAAGTATCGATTGATCGTGGAAGATGGCGTGCTGAATCGTCGGTGTCGAGCAGGAAGGAATTCAGTCCCAGAACATCACGGTCACATTATCATCTTTACTTAAATTAACTCACATCCAGGAAGTCTCACTTTCTGAACTATATACATTGATGAATAAGCCAACAAGTAACTTCTGGAATATTCGTTGGCCAGCCATCTTCTCCACTACCACCATATCTGGTATCTGGTTTCCGCGCTCCATGTATTCCAAATACTGAAAATGGACACTAACCTATGGACACATATGCCACGTGGACAATGCTTATAGGCTCAAATCAAATGTCACTTCATTCTGGCAAGCGACAACTGTCATCCTAGAACATATCCAGAGTTTTATGATCTCCTACCACTCGGATACAAGTCTCGTTTTTCACTGAAACGTGCGTTGACCTGGCTACAGTGAAATTCCAGCTGGCAACACAATCACAGACAGTTATGAAGTGTTATCTATGTGATCTAGCTAGTGTATGCTGATGTGGGCTGGGTAGTGTGTGTATGTGAGGTGTGTGTGCTAGTGTGGTGTGGAGTGATAAGTCAGAATGCGAGTGTGGTAGAATTGTGGGGATACACTAATGATTTCAATGTGCATGCAAACCCTAATTATGATGATAGTTGCAGATAAAAATGACATGAATATTGGAATTGTATAATTGCATTGATTGCACTTTAAAAATGTTTGGTGATCACATTGATCTGTTTTTAACTTTCGTATAACTACAGTATATATCAAGAAACGTTTTTCTTATAGAAAAAAGTAAAAAATGAATTTTAATAATAAAACAAAATTAATAAAAACATAAATAAAAGTTTGATGTCTATGCATAGTAGTGGGTAGCCCAGAGAGCTTATATTAGCCTACAAGAAAAGGATAGAGGTCGGATGAGAGTCCCTCACAATATTATAAAGTATAGATTACTATTCTTAACTTCCCACCTGCCTACCTTGAAGCTATACATATCATCAATCTACATGTATGTGGAATTAGATATAAAAATTCTATACATACTTACATGTCGATATTTTGGACCTCTTTTTTTATTGCTATATTGTGGCCACTCTATATCCCATCCTCAATATTCCAGATCTACACCCTTTCCCACATATCTCTACCCTACATTCTGTAGGGAGTCATGATGCTTTATTGCAAGATGCGTTCGCTCTAACTACATAGACATGCATACATACAGTGTCATCCATAAAACACAAGAATAATAGGGTGTTCAAATAGGAATTGTAACAGAATACTTTGGGGTCTTAATTAACTTCATAGATTTTTATATGATCAAAGGGCATGAATACAAAACAGAACAGCCATAACACACATCAGATGCTGCATGTTGTTTCTTTGACTCTAAGCAGTAACTGCTGTCAATTGACATGAAATTCTTGAAATCGCAAGTGCATTTAGGGGATGTGAGAATGGTTTTCAGCTGTACAGTTGTGACACATATTACATCTATCAATTGAGGCATGCTGTAAAAGACTTAATGTACTTTGAAAAGTGTTACTAATTAGTGCAAATGTTATTTCTTCAATGTGAGTAGTGATGGATAGGTCCATAATGTTCGGAAGAACTCGTTATTGATGTGAGTATCAGCATTTCTCGCCAGTTGTCTTTAGCAGAAAACAGTTTTGCTCATCGTATATATGCCCCTGTTTTTGCCCTGATTATGAGTGGATCTGTGTTTTCCAGCCACTGTGCAAACCGCTGATTGAGAAAGGGTGAGAATTCTGAGGTGGGTGGTATCTGCCGCACCTGGTAATTGCCGAGTGCATTAAGTGACTCACCCTTTGTTAATTTCAGCAGGTCAAACCTGTCAGAATTTAATTGGGGAAAATAGTACAGTATTTACCGAAATATTTTGATTTTACTGATTTTAGCACCAAAATCTGCATGTTATCGCCTTCAAAAATCAGAATAGATGTTATTAATTGCACTTGATAAGTTCCAATTGCCAGGGTGTCTGCTTCTCTGAGGTGAGATAAGTAGCACTTACTCGTCCCATACACTGGGTCAGAATCAAGGCAAGAACTTTCTAATTTTGATCATGGATCATGTTACTTATATTTTCTAGTTCCTGCAAGCCACTACCAAGCAATATGTATATATATATATATATATATACATATATATATTACCTACTGGCGGTCGCCAGTAGGTAGTTATAGTTAGGACCAGGTTTCTATAGGAAGAGCATTTTTGGTTTTGCTTATAACTTTGGCGTCGTTTGATGAATTTTCATGAAATTTTCCAAACTAATTCTTTGTTCATATAAGGTCCTATGTGGGAAGTTTGGGGGTGATTCGTCAAGGGGGGCCGAGAAAACAGAGGGGTCCCAAAACGTGTTTTCTCCATGTTAATTTCCCTTGGACACTTTCGACAAGGCTACAGGTCGAACCGGTGAACGGAATTGCCCCTAATTTGGCAGGGAGAAGGGTCTTGGTCTAGAAAGCACACTGTTGTTTATTTGGTGTAAATCTGTTCAGTAGTTTTGGAGAAGTATTGAAATTTACAGATATCGATATTTGGGAATTCTGCCATCTAATTGTCTGAGGCGTTACGAGCACGAGCTTGCTGCTTATTGGTTGTGAGCACTGCGAGCGGTTGCAACTAGGAATTGTTGGCCGCCATTTTGTGATTCCATTGAAGCGAGTAAGTGGGAAAAAGGGCGAAAAGAGTGGGAAACAGGAGGATAGGAGCACTGTAACCTCTGGGGGGGAGTGCGAAGCGAAGTAGTCACACCTACCGGTCTGAAAGTGCAGGATTGCTCAGAGTGACATGGTGCTGAGATGAGATGCTGCTACAGTCGGTTATGAAACGTAGAGCCTAAGCCGGGAGGTCATTGCTGCAAAATGATGTGCTCTGGTGTTTGTAGGATACCTGCGGAAGTAGTGTTAGTAGGCGTTTATACCATACAGGGAGTGGGAAGCGAACTACTGAGCTCTACCGTGCGTTTATACTATACTGGAAGTGGGAAGTGAAGTACTAGGCAGTGCCTTATTGGCTCTGAAATCTCACGGGCAGCACTGGAAAATTAAACAAAATTTCCCTTATAACCTACTATCAACCACCGATTTTCACAATAAACTACAGACAAGTGTTGTCAGAAAAAGAAGACCCATACACTCAGTTATTTATTGGTAAAAAAAAATTACTTTTATTAACACAACACAAATAAATGGAAATGTAACTTTATTCGAACAACAGTAAAACATGAAAGAAGTGGGTGGGACTCCTCTGGAAGCTGGGTACAAAACCTGCAAGACAAAAAAGAAACATAAGTATGTGTGCCATGTCTAAGAGAAAAAGAAAGGTAGTGAGAATGAACGGAGGAAAGTGAGAATGGGACAGAGAGTGAGTGGGTGGAAGGGAGAAGGGGAGGGAGAGTGAAAAGAACAGAGGGAGGAGGAGACAGAGCGCCGGTCTACTGCACCCAGCCCTCACTGTTCACCTCTCGTCAGCCGTGTGTCTGGGACACTGGGGTCCGCGTGAAAGAGTGCGGTCCAGCAAGTCCTTAAAATGAAACAGAGATATGAATGAGGCCAGAGATTAAATTATTATCTATGGCAACATCACTTGCCTGCACCTGTCCACCCAGGTTGCTGCACCTCAGCCCCTTTCTCCGCTCTGTGCTCAATTGCAGCTCCTGCACGCCGAGGCTTGACTGCTCACCTGCCACAACCGGTGTGTCCAAGGACGTGCCGGTGCGAGCCCCAACTCCGGGGTGCCGCTATCAGGGTGGCCCAGCGAATCTATGTCGTCATCCTGCCGACTTTTTCCCCGCAGGGAATCACAACGCGGTCGTTACAACGACCGTGTTGTGATTCCGCATACTATTACTCCACAAGTCTGAACAACGACTTGCGGATGGGGGACGCTGGATGTTGGAATAGTATAATTTACTATTCCAACTCCAGTCTGTGCAGACACTAGGGAAGGTGTTGGATTTTAAATCCAACACCTCCCCCCCCCCCCTCCACAAGTCGTTGTTCCGACTTGCGGAGTAATGGTATGCAGAATAACAACGCGGTTGTTGTAATGACCACGTTGTGATTCCCTATGGGGAAAAAGTTTCATGGTAAACATTGTTTACCTGGCCCAGCAGGTCTCCGGTCTGGGACAGTGTCTTGGTACCACAGTGGAAGGTGCCAGAATGCCCAGGGCATCATCACGGGGTGAGCACCCGCTCCACCCATTTTGGCTCCACTAACCCAGTGTCTGAAAAGGGAGAAAAGATATAATGTTGGAAACGTCTTGAGGTAAATGAAGGTTTCTTTCAACGTAATAGAAAACACCAGTTGAGTGCATCCTTTCTTCTTGAAGTACGATCTTCGAACTGTTAGTGGTAATTGTGGTTCGAGGAGTTGGAGTGCACGAGAATACACAAGGTTAAATAATAATATGTTATGCCAACGTTCACATACAAAGGAACAGAGTGAATTGTAGAAGCATAATGTGTGCATGTACACTTAGTAATCCGCTCACTACAGTGCCCCAAAACCCAACGCCACGTGTCTGTAGGGCAGCGCTGCCCGCTGGCTCAGGCCTATAGTACGGTCCAGCAGGTACTTAAAATGAGACAGAGATGTGACTGAATGAGGTCAGAGACCACATCGGTACACAGGGCAAGATCGGTTTTTCGCACCTTTGCACACAGGCTGATGCAGCCCACCCCTCCCGCAGCACTGCGCTCAACACATGTCTGTAGGGCAGCACGGCCCGCTGGCTCAGGCCTACAGTACGGTCCAGCAGGTCCTTAAAATGAGACAGACATGTGACTGCATGAGGTCAGAGAACACATTATTAAGCAGGGCAATATCGCTTGTTTGTACCTGCGCACCCAGGCTGATGCACCTCAGCCCTCCTGCAGCATCGCGCTCAATTGCAGCCCCTGTGCACCCAGGCCCCACTGCTAACCTGCTGTCATTGTTG
Organism: Triturus cristatus; assembly: GCF_964204655.1. Classification (NCBI taxonomy): domain Eukaryota; kingdom Metazoa; phylum Chordata; class Amphibia; order Caudata; family Salamandridae; genus Triturus; species Triturus cristatus. The sequence goes on along the minus strand of NC_140591.1, from coordinate 605,340,199 downwards.
TGTGTCCAAACATTGTTGTGTGTCCAAACACGACAGGCAGCAGTGTTCACAATTCAGGTGCAGTGTTGATTGCAACGATGGTGTACGCCTTATGGATCCCTTTTTTTATTGTGCATTGTGATATGCGAGGTGGATGCGGCCATATCACCTGAGGCAGTGTAGAAGAACTGGGACATGTGGCATCGTCGTTATCCTATTTATACGTACGCAAAGTGGGCTGGGCTTGCGTATGCCAGGCGAGCGTAGGGTGTGAATAATAGTTCCGGGGACCTGGGCGTTGTTCAGTCCCTGCCTGGCCAGGAAGTGTACTTATGTGTGTTTCTGTTGCAGTTTTGACGTCGCAGAATGCGCAATTTACATTAATGTAGGGCGGCAACTATCGCTAATGAGATGCTGTTCGAAAACATTGAATGGCCAAAATCAAGTCGTTGTCAAGGTTGTGGATATGCGCAGACACTCATGTCAATGGTGTGCGGTATTATTGAAAGTGCTGCCATCGCGAAGCGCACACATGTGAATGTGCTCGGAGGGAGGGAGGATCAGCAGTGAGGCTACGTCATAAATAGTGATAACGTTCATTATAGTTAAGCAATGCATGCCAAACGTAAATCTGAAAGTCTCACATATGACACACTACTATACTGGTAAAGCCTGACAACAGAGAATACAGCAATACAAATGTACACATTACTCTTTACTGTTTGTCACATGTGATCTAGGATGTGCACTCTGCCCGTGGCTGATGATACCCCTTAGGGCCAGCAATACCCAGGCCGAAAGGCCGCACAATAATGTGCTCACACACCAGGGGCATCGTGTAACACACATTTGATTTTTGATGTAACGTTTGAGATGCATGGCCATCACACGTGGAAGGCTAATGTACAGACCAAGAATATTGATCAAGATGATCGTTGCATGTTGTGTGTAGTAGAAGATATGTGTACACAGCAAAAAAACTTTTCAAAAAATCTCTCTAAGCAGAAGGGGTGTGTCTCAACAAACGCTGTAGAGAGAATGACTAAAATGGGTGGGGTCCTCCAACTGTTACAATGGGAAATGTTATGAACTAATCAAATGCTTTTTTTAAGGTCACATGGCAATTACGCATCGAGGGCACAAGGAGGCCGCACCCGACAAGATTTTGAGAAAATATATTTATCATAACATAAGTTTATTACAGTTAGAAATATATAAATGTTTAAAATATTTTAGATTATCGCTTGCCCTCATATATAGTTTAAAGTTATTCAGATATAGTTTTGAAACATAAAAAAAAACGAGGGAATGGCGTACCTGGCGCGACACCATATGTCTATGACGTAACACAGGGCCTGGCAGCGTGCTCTCATCTTATACGCAACGCGCAGCGGGCGTGACCCCATACAGACATGACGTAACGCGTGGCTTGGTACTGCGTACCCGTCGGATACCTATGTAGCAGCTGGCGCGAACTCATACGTGTATGATGTTATGCGGGACGCGGTGCCACGAATCTGTCGGATACGAAATGTGCATCCTTTATGAGTTTAGCAATATGGCGGATAGGATTCACATGGTGATGGAGCTTGGTACACTACCGGTAGTGGAGTGCAGTTTTCTCAACAACAAAAAAAAGATATACATATTTTTTGGGGAAGATATAAAACATTACTTAATTTTTAAAGTTAAAAAGAAAGAAGTATAATAGAGTTCCAAAATTTTACAGAAAAAATATTGGTTTTCTATACCTTAAAATATTAAATTAACATTTAAAAAACCTTTGAAATTCACTGAAAAAACCATAGGTTTTACAGACGTGGTTATAGTTAGGAATTAGCATTTAAAAAACCTTTGAAATTCACACAAAAAACATAGGTTTCAGGGACGTTATAGTTAGTTGGACAATTGACTCATATAAAACCAGAGAAATTTGCCAGTTATAGTTAGTTAAGCTAACTATAACTCGCGCGCCTGCGTGGAATTCGCAGGGTCTGGAAAGGAGAAATTAACTAATGCAGTTTGGTTTTGAAAACACAGCGGGCTAGCCCAGTTGTAGCTTTGTGGCACCTGAAACAGTGGGCACAATCAGGGTTCCATGGCTTTAGCTTCTTAAAAACCCCTCCAAGAAAGACACTCCACCTGAGTGCTTTGCCCGTACTGCTGGCTTTCAAATACATGCTAGACATTTGAGTAGGATGGCACCACATGAGTATTCAAGAACATTTCAGCTCAAATGCAAATCGTATTTGAAGAGTTTAATTTCTACTGGCATCCAGAACGAATCGTTAGACAGCTGCACTGCCCACTTTCATCTTCTCACCACCTCCTGCGCTATCACATACAATGGCAAAACCGTGTTTCTGTTGGCCACAGCTCTGCAACTTCATTTTGTGCATCACCAGCCTCACCCTCAAAGCATCGACTCACTGTAGAGCACACCAAGAAGTCACAGTAATACGCAGTACTACCAAGAATATGTAGCAGCAAGCTAATCATTTAAAAAAAAGTTTCTTATTATTATTATTATCATTATTATTAGAACATTAGAATGTTGAGCGCTCCATTGAAGACAATGGAGTGCTCCGGACTTCTAATGGCTGGTAGAAGCCCGGAGCAGCAACATTCCAATGTTTGTTCACAGCTGTTGCTCCGTGAGGCCTTTGTTTTACAAATTAGAACAATCTACTCTCTGGTGGTGGATGTTCTAATAGCCTTAGAGTCCTCTGTTGCGGGTTCTACCAGCCATTAAAGGCATGCTCCCTTGTTAAAGGCCCTGGCCTTCGGGTCGTTAACGCTGAAGCAGGCCGTAATGGCCGGCAGAGCCCTCTAAGGGGCCGATTATGATGTCATATTGAAACTCTACCGAACGAATCGGATTCGTATTCGTTTTTGACCGAATCGGGTTCTGCGAGTCTGACCGAACGACTGCGATGCTTCCGGACATTGTTCGATCAGATTCGCATTGACTTTAATGGGAACCTGTGTTCCAAACGATAACACAGGCTCCCAATGACAAAAGGGGTGGTTTGGGAAAACCTTGCACCCTGTGGCGGGCACCCCATGGTGCCTGCCACACTGTGCATGCATGGTAAGGAGGGGCCCATGGGTACCCCACAGGCCTGGTTTGGAGGGCCCCTGGTGAAGGGGAGCCTGCTACGGGCCCCCAAAGGCAGATTCCGACAGCAGATCCTTGTCAGAACAACCGACTTGGAAAGGCTGTCCGAATCTGACATCCTAATTGCTTGGCTGGAAACGCGGTCCGTAAACCACTACGATTTGGCTCCGACCAACTTGGTTACTCCCAATGCCTTTCAGAACTGAGTCGGAGAGTCCGAAAGCTTTCCACCATTGTAATCGCTCGTTGGGAAAAGTGTCTGAGTCGGTCGGAAATGCAGGTTCCGAATCGGATTCGGGCAAATCGAATGCCGTTCGGAGCCTTTCTGAATGACATCGTAATCAATCCCTAAGTCAGGCGCTATGGCTATATTAGTAGTAGTAGTAGTAGTAGTAGTAATAGTAGTAGTAAGTCTTTAGCTCTGATTCTTAATAATCCTCAATATTCTACTTATTATTGGTATCAAAATAAATATTATAAGTAGCTTCATCACAAACATAATTATTATTATTATTCAGGATAAATGAGCTGAAGCATCACAGAGGATACAATCAGTAATTTGAAGTTACAAGTTCTAGTCCCGGTTTGGTAAATTTACTCTTTCACCGGTCTGAGTGTGGTGGTAGTGTATTGAATACATAAATTGGATAACAGCAGCAACTGTTATTTTCAGTGCCTAGACCCTGCTATGGGGCGAGCCCAAGAGAGAAAACACTCTTTATCGCATGGGATAGAATCGGATTCCCAGCATTGAGCATTTATTGGGTGCGATTAATTGTACCCACTCCGAGGGTCTCATTTACAAGGACATTGCGCCGCCATTGCATCACTTTTTTTGACGCACTGGCAGCGCAGTGTGCATGCCTATTTTACAAGGCCATATATGGTCACCCTGCGTGACTGTTCATGGTCTTGTAAATATGGGCCCCTTTTATGCATTACTCTGCTTGAAAGGGGCATCCCATGGGTGTTGCTGTGGGTTTTCCCACGCAACATCCATGGAACCTGACACATTTCCCGATTTACAAAGTTTTGTAAAGCTGGGATTGGGTCTGAATCTTACGCCTCCCTAGGAGAGTCGTGGGAGTGGCGCAACGAGGAGAAATACTTTTATTTCTCCTCATTTTTTCCTCTTCCTATGTGTACTGCATTTTGCAGCACATATAGAAAGAGGAAAATGCCATCAATTATTGTTTTTGTGCAGGAAGTGTCCCTTTCTGCACAAATGCAATCATCGCCGCCACTCAGGTACCTTTGCAACATGATGCTAGGGTGCCTGTGCTGGCTTATGGTAGGCCAATTGTGCGCCATCGCAGGAGAAAGCACACAAATGTGTCGTATTGTTGTTAATATGACACACCCCTGTGCTTTTAAAATGCTGCAGCTTGGTGCAGCAAATTGGCTTGTGGCACCGTGCTGTGTCATTGTTTTGTAAATAAGGCCCCGAGTATTTAACCCTTTGCATGCCCGCCCCTTTCCCCGCCCAGTGCCGCGCTTTGTATTAGCGGGCGGAGTTCATGACGAGCTGGACTCGTCATGGGCACAGCGCCACCGCAGCCCATGACGAGTCCAGCTCGTCATGGGCACTGAAGGGGTTAAGGAAGAGCATGTGGATTTTTACTACACCAAAATCTGCATATCACTAAAAAAAGTACATTTTCCCTTGCTAATTTCCAGCAAGTTTGAACTTTGATAAAGGGCGTGGATTTTATCAGACACCATAGTTACCGGGTGCAAAACACTCGCTCAGGGGTCTGAAAATGATGGTCCTCTCATAAACCTGGCTTTAAAAACAGAAGTGAGGTATGAAGCAGTACTTAGAAACAAGTAATGATAATAATAATAATATCGTGATGGCTGCCCATATTATCCTTAAATTTACTGTGGTCTTGTCTTCTAATCAATTGCAATCCTTGTCTCCTCCAGGGCAATATGTAGGCTTTGGAGAGGTATTTCCCTGGGCTGGCCTGAGGAATGTGTGCAAAGCCACAGATCAGGAGGTAAGACTGGACAATGTCAGATATCCATCTGCAATAAATAAGGAAAATAAGGAAGGCTAAGATTTTATTAGATGATGAGACGGACATTTTTAAAAACAGACGATGGTTTGATTATAATGTGTTTGTTTAAGGCAGGCTGCTATAAATTGTGGTAAATGGCGACCTTCAAATGCCTCGCAGCTAAAGAGTGTCTAAAGAGAACCCCTGACTTGATTTCCAAACTCTGACTTTAGGCTGGACGTTTGCAATCCTTGGAGACAGTGGGCTCTCCTGGGTTTAGCAGCCCTTCTTATCTTAATTACATACGTCTGCATCCATTCTCCCGAGAGTAACGCATGTAATCTACCGGGAATTCTTGTTCAAAGCTATCTAAACCAGGGTGTGTTTACAGTAATCCGGGTAAGTGAAATAAAATGCTTCAGCGTGCGCTTTCAGGAGATTGTAAACTCTTGACCCGAGGGGTCAAGTGATCAATCGTTTGTCGTATTAAAGGGTGGATACTGCCCCTCGCTACTGTTTCAGAAGCCTCGGGAGAATGGAGAGGAAAAGCAGGCTGCCACGTCGTAAACGTCAAAGAAGTCATTCACAAGCCCACGTGTTTACCTTTCTCGTGCTACTGTTCTCAGAGAGACCCCACTGTCTCATCTGGCCCTTACGCAATTGCGGAGGACAGGCATTGCTGGGCCCGTCACTCTCCCGTGTTCTAACACGCCAGCTCCAAACCCCTGGTCCGTCTATGCCAACAGGAAATGCCTGCATTTCCATTCTTCCCCCGAAACTCCGAGGGGAGGCGTCGAAATACCTCCGGATACTCTTTGAGGGGGTGCTTTACTGCTGTAACTCCAGACATCAAGTACCCAATATATAAAGGTACTAACGTGTAGTAACAGGCGCGCAACACCCATTGGACTCAAAGGGCTTCAGTCCCCCCCCCCCCCGCCACCCCCCCCCCGCCCCCCCCCCCCGTCGTGTGTGGCAGCCCGGGATGAGACAGCTTCCCGGGCACACACACAGACGCACCCGAGCACTTCACAGGTCTGTAAAAGTCCGTTTGCATGTTAATGAGGCCTCGCTGTTGTTTCACCCCTTCTAAGAGCCCCTGCAGCTCCACTCTGCCTATTGCTTAAAGATTCAGCCCCCCGCCTCCGAAATTTTTTCTTAGACCCCCCCCCCCCCCCCCCCCGAAATTCGGCTCTAGTTGCGCCTCTGTGTAGTAAGTTATGAGTGCGGCGGAGTTTCCGCATCGGGCGGAATCTCAACATGTCGCCCTCTCTGCAGGCGCCATGTGGACATATTATTAGCCCTGGGTAACACTTTACTACACGTAAATACCTTTGTGAATCGTGCCTAAAGTATCTGCGCAAAGTGCTGTTTGTGGCTCTGGCCGAACTCCATGTTAATGGGGATAGCAAAAATAGCATAATGCTGTGTACATTCCTGAAAATGTTTTTTTTCGTCTGCACACCAGAGAATGTGGGGCATTCACAAATGGGGAGCTGCAATATCCGCCGTCTATTGTACGTTGAAGATCTGCATGGGCCCAGTGCTTTAAATGTACAGGTACTGTACTGAGTACCTGTACATTAGTTTGAAACGGAGAGGACGACCTGCCCTTCTCAGCACTGATACAATTCATTTAATGGGAGAGTATTGGCACTTTTCAGGAACAAACAGGTACTCTAAATAGTGAGTTCCTGCACTTTTGTAATTCGATTTAAAGCAGCGTGCATGACCATTGGTAGACCACAGTTTTCCCATGGTCTCATCCTGACTATTTTACAAGAAAATGTAGAAGAGATTTATAGCTGTGTACATTTGTTTAATATGTTTTAAAAAAATATATTTTTTTATTTATTTTTGACAATATGAACTTACTATCAAAGAAATCATGAATGCACGATACAGATTGATGCTTGGGTAATCTCAGTTGACATAGGGTAAAAAGCAGATCAACAGGTCCTCTCAAAGAGAGCATGAGGTCGGAGTTCAACATAATACATGCATATATGCTAAGGGTCGGGGCCATCTGTATTCCTTTCATCCAAGGGGCATATCAGCAACAGATGGCAATAAATATTGCAAAGCGCGCTTAGAGCTTTTATATTTATCGCCGCCTATCGCTGTAAGTTATTGCCCGGATAATGCGTTATCAACAACGTGTTTCTCCAGGGCGATAAATTATACATCAAAGCAGCGTTATGCAGGAACATCGCTGTTAATCCAGCGATATTCCCACAGCGATGAAGAAATCTTGATGATAGGGAGATGAGGATTCAGCCACTGAACCCACCTCCCATGTCATAGATAGGGTAGTCATAAAAAACAGCAGACTTAAAATACCGGCGATAACAGCAGTTAGCGCTGTTTTTTATCTCGCTATGGGTGTCCTGGGCATATTGTGAATACAGAGAAGGACAGTTAGCGATCATTTTCCCTTAGTTTTTGCAAGGAACGCCTACTTTGCATCTCATTAGAGATGCAAAGCGAGGAGTGAACTAAACGGGAGCTGAATCAAGGAATCACGCGATAGCGTGTCCTTGTAAATAATGCGATATAATTATCGTCGCTTTTCGGCCAAAAACAGATGCTAAAGCGGCGATAATTATAACGCCAGCCCTTGTTGAGGCCTGGTCTCACAATCGTCAAGTCTCTTTCCCTGATCCTCCCAGTGGGAAGGGCAGTCCCTCTTCTTCATCACCCAATTCCAAGCCATGATATTTTATCAATGGCGCCCCTATCTTTCAAAATTTACGAGGACAACCCCTCACTTTGTATGTCACTTTCTCCGCAACCATATACAGATCGATACATGCTCTCCATTCCTTGAGTGTGGGTAGGTGATTGGCACCCCAATACCTGGCTATATCCCTCTTGGCTACCACTAGCCCCAAATTAGCCAACAGGAGTTTATGCTTTGTCAGGTCCACCTCTGTGGAGATTCCCAGTATGATAAATTTGGCGTCTAACTCAAGCCGAGCCTCTAGTATGTTATTCAATTCCTGCAATATCTTGCCCCAATAGGTTTGAACCCTACTGCACTCCCAGAGGGTGTGTATGAATGTACCGCGATGCGTGTGACATCCGAGGCAGTCTGGGTTATCTGCTCTCCCCATAGAATGAAGACGTGCTCTGTCAAAGTAGGTCCTATGTAGGATTTTATACAGAATGAGCCGTAGCCGTAGTTTAATTGCTATTTCTCGTGGGTGCATCAGGGCGGCTTTCCAGTCAATATCCGCTAGTGGGCCAGTGGTAAGTTCCCATTTAGTCCAAAGAGGGCCTAGATTGTCAGGCATATTATTAATCAGTGTTTTATAGGTCAGCGAGATGGCCTGAGTCGGGACAAATTCCAGCAGTGTCTCAGCTTCAAACATTGTTTAATATGTTTGACGTGGGGCCTAATGCAAGCACGTCTAATGGATAGTTCTTAATAATTTTCTGGAATTTTGGGGGGTAATTCGAATGCAAATGCAGAAGAGTCTCTAAATAGTTGTTTTACGATTGATAGTTATGTGTGTTGTAATTCGGCTTGTTCCACAGCCCTTCCATTTGAATGGACAAACAAAAAATATCAAAGATTAGTGTTTCGGTGTTTTCTGCCAACTGATATCCCACCAATGTTTCAGGCTTGTTTGTCCTACTCAGTGAGTTGCACACTGAGCACGACTCACATTTGGGCATTCCCGTTTGCCACTGAAAAGCAAAGAAGACAAATACTTTCTGTCTGCAAAGGTTTTCTGACCATCTGAGGGTTTTTGGCAATTTAAATGGGGAATCTGATTGATGTATTGGTGTGCCAATGGCTTTTCATTATTGCAGTTTTATAAAGCGCGAACATGGCCTTAAGATATTGGAGATCTTTAAATGACCAGCAGTTATATTACCCAAGGACACATTCATTTTTGGAAGTCACGGGAGATTAAGGGCCAGATGGAGGTAAATTCAATTTTGCGAGTCCTTAATAGCAGTTTTTACCGAATCGCTATTAAGGACTCGCAAAATTGAATGTAGGTAGGAATCGCAAAAATATTTGCGATTCCTTATGATTCCTTAATTGCGAATTGCAAATTGAGATTTGCCATCAAGGAATCCCATCTTATTCATTCCTATGGGCCAAGAGGCCCATTGGAATGAATAGGATTTGCGCCCGCAATTTGCGAGTCACCAAGAGGCACTCGCAAATTGCGGGTGCAATTTCAAGGGAGCAAGGGTTCAAAAAGGACACCCTGTTGCACCCCTGAAATGTGCATGTGTGCACATGTGGAGCACATACATGCCCTAAGGGCATGTATGAGTGCCACATGGCACTTTGTAAAAAGCCAAAAAGTGCTTTTTGAAATGGAATCGCAAAATACCACCAACTTGAAGTTGGTGGTATTTTGCGATTCCTTAAGGCAAAATCGCATTCGTGATGCCTACCAGCATAGCATTCAGGGAATCGCAAATTGCGATTCTCTAAATGCTTGAGCAAAATAAGGAATCGCAATTTTGCGATTCCTTATTTTGCGAGTAGGTTTAAACTTACCTACATTGCAAGCAGCCAAATAGCGATCGCAAACACTGAAATTCTGCGAATTTCACCATTTGCGCTCGCTATTTGGCTTCCTACTTCTGGCCCTAAGTTATTTGCCCAGTATCACAGGATGTTGAGCCGATGTCGAGACTCAAACCTGGTTTCCCAGCTCCAAATTCGGCAGCTCTGGCTATTAGCCCACATCCTTAACAATCAGACACAAATTAAAGCAGCAGCCAGGGTAGATAATTCCAAGCTTTAGGATGCCTATTAGATCCAAGGCACTATAAAGTTTTCATGTTGCTAATTCCCGTAGAACAGTGCCTGCCCATAATTGGGTAGCTTTCGTTATATTGTTGGTCAACCCATTGCTTTCACCATAGAGGCCCAAGCAGCAATAAATGTAGCAGTCACCTGGGGCAACTTACTTTCCATTTACTCTCCATAACTATAGTGCAAATATGCATTTGAATCCATAGCCACTCTGTCTAACCTAATAAAAGGTTCCTCCAAAGATGAACACACCCATTCATTCAGTACTACAAGGTGCGCTACTCAGTGATAGGTGTGGCTTAGGTTTGGCAGTGGAAATTAGTACCTTTTTGAAGGCGGGAAGATCCACGATAAGATGTTTATTTCTTGGCTCATTTGGGTCAGGAGCTATTTTGCCCAGAAAAAAAAACATGTTTTCCCCATGAAAAACATCAGTACACTGTGGGGCATATTCTTAAGGAGCTAGCGCTGAGTTATCGGTTCCTCAAACCTGTCCTGGATTCCATCATCAGCTTGGTACCCCAGTACCTATACTTCCCCCACACCGCGCAGGAACAGCTGGAGAACAAGCAAGGATTCTACACCATAGCTGGATTCCCACATGTGTTGGGAGCAATTGACTGCACACATGTCCAATTTGTCCCCCCTGCCGCTACTGTACACAATTACCGCAACAGAAAGCACACGCATTCCATCAATGTGCAGGCAATAGTGGACCACCAGGGACTCTTCACCAATGTCGTTGAGAACTACCCAGGCAGTGTGCACGACTCATACATCTTCTGACAGTCCATCATCAAACGGCGCTTCCAGGATGGCACCTACGGTAATGCAGTGCTCGTTGGTAAGTACCAAAAGTGCACACCACACACCTCAAATCCACAGCCATGCAACTCACAGCCCTGGCAATGCAGACATCACAAACCCACATACAACATGCCCACCCACCAGACACAACAGCACAACTCACTGTGGCAACCTGGGTTAGCCATGTACATGAGCCACCAACTGCATGGCACATCAGCCACACACCAGCAGAATGTGTAGGTAGGTGGGAACCAGGCATGTGTGACGGAGGCTAGTGACCCACGAATGTGAATGCACACATTGCCAAGTGTGGCGTGGATGTGCTGGACAGACTGCATCATACAGACCACAGACATATCCATGTCGACATACACTGCTGGTGGTGTTAGTGTTGTGTACAGTGGACGCAACCATGTTACCACAGCCAGTGGGGAAGATCACAGAAATGTAGCTTGTTAAGTCCTCCCTTAAGCGTATGCGGAGTGGACTTGACCGGCGTATGCCAGGCTAGCATATGAGTGTGAATAAAAAGCACGTAGCCCTGGGCATGGTTCTCTTCCAGAATGGGCAGAGTGGCTGCCAGGGTGGCACCTCTCACCCAGCCACGAGGCCGCTGCCATGTGCGGCGGTGCCTGCGATCATGTGTGACTCCCACACGCCTGGCCATTGCACCTCAAACCAGTCTCGTCCGCCCCTGCACATCCAGGCCTCACTGCTCACCTGCCGACACTGGTGTGTCTCCAAGAGTGCCCACCAAGTGCCTGTGCTAGCTGCCTGAGGCCTGCGACCTTGGCAGCCTCCTCAGACCATCACCGCCTCCTCGAGCAAGGCCCACAGTGCTTCTTTCCCATTGACGCACTCCACTGGCATACACAGCGGACAAGTAGGTTGCACATGTGGAACTGAGTCTTGATTACACAATGGAAGAGAACATATTTAAGACAGAGCTTAAATCCCTATACTCCCTTCGATGTGTTGCCACCAACTCTGTGCATAGTATTCCGACCACACATGTCTGTGGGTCCTTGCGGACTGCTGCCTTAGGCCCACACACCTGTCCAGCAGGCCACAGACAAAGCCTATCCAGTCCGTCCCAGCCAGGACACGGCATCGTCGTAGTCTGCACACCTGCCCTACTCTGGTGCCTCCACCTCTGTCAACCAGGAAACCTCTCCACATTCCATTCCAACGCCGTGTGTTAGAGACCCAGGAGTAGCTGGCTGCACAGCGGCTGACCCACGCTGACCGCTGCCTCCAGCCCACACTGCGGTCAAGTAAGACACACATTTGGAACTGACTCTTGATTTGTCAATTGCACAGTTGATATCAATGAACAGGCCTCATCGCAGACTGCATCCCCTTACAGCTCTGGTGCCACTGACTCAGTGCCATGAAGTTATGGGCACTCTCCCGTTGGACTATGTTGGCGTCTGAGTCCATGGCCTCTTCATCATGTAGCTCATAGGTATTCACAAATTTTCTCTACGGGGCCAGATTTACAGTGTGGTTAGTGGCCAAGGGCTGAACCAGTGGGGGCAGGGTCAGAGGGGGAGGGGGCGGGGCTAGAGCAAATAAAACCTGTGACCATGAGGTTGAGCACAGGCCCTTGCAGCGGATGCCTTCGTCCACTGAGCCACTAGACCCAGCATACACACATCTCTCTTGCTCTCTCTCTCTCTCTCTCTCTCTCTCTCTCTCTCTTGCTCTCTCTCTCTCTCTTTTTCTCTGTCTCCCTCCCTCTCTTTATCTCTCCCTCCCTCTCTCTCTCTCTCTCTCTCTCTCTCTGTCTCCCTCTGTCTCCCTCTGTCTCCCTCTCTCTCTCTCTCTCTCTGTCTCCCCCTCTCTCTCTCTGTCTCCCTCCCTCTCTTTCTCTGTCTCCCTTCCTCTCTGTGTCCCTCCCTCTCTCTCCCTCTGTCTCCCTCTCTATGACTCCCTCTGTATGTCTCCATCTGTCTCCCTCTGTCTGTCTCCCTCCCTCTGTCTCCCTCTGTCTGTTGCCCTTCTCCCTCTGTCTGTCTCCCTTGTCTGTCTCCCTCCCTCTGTTTGTCTCCCTTTGTCTACCTCTGTCTCCTCTGTCTGTCGCCCTCTGTCTCCCTCTCTCTGTCTACCTCTGTCTCTGTCCCTATGTCTCCCTCCCTCGGTCTCCCTCTCTCTCTCTCCCTCTGTGTCCCTCTCTCTCTGTCTCCCTCTGTCTGTCCCCCCCTGTCTCCCTCTCTTTGTCTCCCTCCCTCTGTCTCTGTCTCTCTCTGTCTCCCTCTCTCTCTGTCTCCCTCTCTCTCTGTCTCCCTCTCAGTCTCCCTCCCTCTGTCTCCCTCTGTCTCCCTCTGCCTGTCTCTGTCTCCCTCCCTCTGTCTGCCTCCCTCTGTCTCCCTCAGTCTCTGTCCCTCTGTCTCCCTCTCTCTATCTCCCTCTGTCTGTCTCCCTCTGTCTGTCTCCCTCTGTCTCCCTCCCTCTATCTCCCTCTGTCTGTCTTCCTCTGTCTCCCTCTGTCTGTCTCCCTCTGTCTCTTTCCCTCTGTCTTCCTCTGTCTGTCTCCCTCTGTCTGTCTCCCCCTGACTCCCTACCTCTGTAACCCTCTGCCTTCCTCTGTCTCCCTCTCTCTCTGTCTCCCTCGCTCTGTCTCCCTCTGTCTTCCTCTCCCTCCCTCAGTCTCCCCCTGGCTCCCTCCCTCTGTCTCCTTCTGCCTCCCTCTGTCTCCCTCTCTCTCTGCCTCTCCCTGTCTCCCTCTCTCTCTGTCTCCCTCCCTCTTCCTCCCTCTGTCACCCTCTGTCTCCCTCCCTTCCTCCCTCCCTCACCCTCCCTCTCTCTCCCTCTGTCACCTCCGTCTCCCTCTCCTCTGCATCTCCCTCTCCATCTCTCTGTCACTCTGCCTCTCTGTCCCTGTCTCTGCCTCTATCTGTCTCTGTCTGTCCCTGTCTCTCTCTGTCCCTGTCTCTGTCTCCCTCCCTCTGTCTCCCGCCCCGTCTCTCTGTCTCTGTCTGTCTCTGCCTCTAACTGTCTGCCCCTGTCCCTTTCTCTACCTCTATCTGTCTCTGTCTGTCCCTGTCTCTGTCTGTCTCTGTCTTTAACTCCGTCTGTCTCTGTATCTATCTCTGTCTGTCTCTGCCTCTATCTGTCGCTGCCTCTATCTGTCGCTGCCTCTATCTCTGTCTCTCTCTCTCTCTCTGTCTCTCTCTCTCACTGTCTCTATCGCTGTCTGTCTCTGTCTGTCTCTACCGCTATCTGTCTCTGCCTCTATCTGTCTCTTTGCTCTGTCAGTCTGTCCCTGTCTCTGCCTCTATCTAGCTCTGCCTGCCACTGCCTCTATCTGTCTCTGCTTCTATCTGTCTCTGCCTCTATCTGGCTCTGTCCCTATATGTCTCTATCTCTATCTGTCTGTCTATTTCTGTCTCTATCTGTCTCTATTTCTGTGCCTCAGGCAGTGTACACGTACTGTGTCTACACTTCCCCCTCACCAACCCAGAGACAGACCCCCACACCCCCGTCCCTATGTAATGTAAAAGCCAGCTCCTTTTCTCTCTGAATTTGCTGCTTCACGGGGTTTGTGTTCCACCACTGAGCCTGGGATCACATCTGCCGCTGGCTTTAATTCTGACTCTCACCCCGATCTGTCAGATCAAAGCTCCCCTTTGGCGACCTACTCTCACACCCTACTGTCGTCTGTCACGTCTGTGGCAGCTTCCGGGGCACACACACAGCTGCATTCGAGTACTTCACAGGTCTTTAAAAGACCATTTACTTGTTAATGAGGCTTTGTTGTATTTCACCTCTTAGCGCCTCTGCATCTCCACTCTGACTATCGCTGGAATCGCCGGCCCCCATTGAGCAGAGTCTCTCAGAGCCCGCGCTGCTGCAACCGGCATTGTTTGCTGACATTTTTAAAAAAAAAACAAAAAAAACACAGGTATGATGTCTGCAAGGTCCGCGGGCCGTACTATGAGTACCCGTGATGTAGCTGATGCTGCCATGGTGGTACGAGGGGATTGTAGCTCCTCCATTGTGCCTATTTCTGCTTGCTTCTGCCCTCTGCAGCATGCCCTGGATGGACACCTTCCACTGTCCCCCTTAACACTCCATGACATTCTCCTGGGACATCAACGAGGACCCGCTCAGCTCTCGTTGCCCTGTCTCAGTGCACCACAAGTCACCGTCCCTTGCGGGTGTGCCTGTGCCTGCTGCAGTGCATCCGGGGCCACTGACCCTGTGCAGCTCAAGACATGGACCCTTGCTGTTTGTACTTTGGACTTTTGTCAGATCACTGTAGTTGTTGCCAGCACCAACCAATCCCTGAGGGCTTGCTTACACCACCCAACACCCATCCAGCACAGGCGTCACTGGACGTGTGACCCTGGCAATAAACGGTGCCGGGGGCACGTGCCCGTACCACAAATTGTCTCATTGTGTCCGTGTGGTCATTATGTATGCATGTGGGCCCCGGGCCATACCACATCACATTGTGCTGTGTACAGCGTGCGCAACCTTGTCACCTCAGGCAGTGGTGTAGACCTTGGACATGTGGCTGTGTCGGACCCCCTGTGAGTGTAAGTGAGTTGACCGGCGTACGGCATGGGGTGTGGTTTTTCAACATGTGGCTCTGGGCGTGGTTGAGGTTAGGCCTTGACAAACATGCATCTGATGCGTGTGTCTCTGCTGTGGTGTCTGCGCCACCCAACACGCATTGTGCAGTGTTGCTATGTAGCATGCCCACGGTGTGCGGCCTCGGCCGAGGAGTGCAAGAGGGTGAGCAAGCCCGCACGTGGTCCGGGATCATACATGCCAACTGTTGTGTGTGCCGCTATATCCGCAGCATGAGCCAGAGGTCTACCCTCAAGTGCAGGGCGAATTCGACCAGGCATGTACCCTATATCTGTGTCCGCCCTGTCCTTACCATAGGCCTACAAACACGTGGATGCACACCTTCAGTGCACAGAATCACTCTGCCATTGTCAGGCTTGTAGACATGCGCAGACGGGCATGTCATTGGTGTGCCGTAGGGGTGCAGGTGATGTACCCGTGCTGCACATGCTCGTCAATAGGCTCAAGTGGGAGGGACGAGCAGCAGTGAGGCTACGTAATACACATTGATGCCGCTCATTTGCAACAAGCAGTACATGTCATACAGGAATCACATAGTCACATATATCACACAACAATGACACAGTGAGCCTGCCAACACATCATGCAGAACCAACTGTTGACTCTCTGCACTGTCTCAGGTGACCAAGGATATGCACTCTGCGCTTGGATGACGACACCACTCCGTTCCCTGAACACACAGTCCCAGAGGCAGTACAATGCAGCCCACAAACCCACCAGGGGCATTGTGGAATGCACATTTGGCATGTTGAAGTCAGGTTTCAGGTGCCTGGATGTCTCAGGTGGACGGCTCTTGTACAGCCCAGACATTGTGTGCACGATGATCGTTGCATGTTGTGTGTTGCACAACATATGTGTACGCAGCAAGTCACCATGGATACCAGTTCCAGAGGCACCGGATGATGAGGATGGGGATGAGGCAGGTGGACCACGCCACACTGCAGCTGCAGCAGGAATAGCCTGCAGGGACGACATCATTACAGATTTTTTCTGATGATCACGTCACATTGTGACTGTCCTTGGCAATCATGGGACAGTACAGAATGGCCACAGGCACGGCATTTGCAAATAAATGCATTACTAATTACATTCACTAAGTGCATGTCACTCATCTGTACAGGCACATTACTCAGACAGGTGTGAGTGCGACACATGTTGATGGCGATTTTCTGATGTGTTCATGGATGGTGGGTGTGTCACCTCTGTGCAGAGGGGCTGTTTGGGATGTCACGGATTCTAACTGCCAGTCCTGTGTGTCACAGTTGGTAGGGTATCCCACTCTTCGGCGTTTCACATGTGTCCAGGGTCATTCCATTTGGCTGCCATTTGTGGTCTACAGGTGACAACAGGGCTCCTTGTGGGGTCAGTTATGTACCAGCATGATGCAGGGATGCCCCCTGTGACTCTAATCCCACAACATGTGCTACATGCACATAAGCGGGAGTCACTGCCACTACATTTGTCCACGCTGTCATGATTGATTGCTCATGGTCATCACAAGTCTGTGTGCAGGAGGGGTTGCTTGTCCCTCTGAAATGCAAAGCAGAGAGGCGGTTTCAATGCGTGTTCCATGCATCTGTCTGCATTGGTGCAATTTACATGCAGACTGCATGTCAGTGTACATTGTGACTGTCATGCGATGCCTATGTGATGCGGGACGATGGTCATTGTTCTACGGATGTGGGGGTGTGCCAGTACATTATAAACTCACCGTTTTTGTGCTCTGCTTCTATTTGATTTGATTTTATCTATTTGATTTGCAGGCCTGCGGCTGGTTTTTGCTGGTTTTTGTATCGCAAATGGCCTCATCAAAACTGTTTTTGCGTCTGTGTTTCGCATTTTTGCGGCGTTGCATTAACTGTATTGCGGAAATTTGTAGCGTTATCGTGGGCCTATCGCATGGTACCGCCGGCTTGGGAATACCACGTTACCACGGTGGTATTTTCCTACGATGGACTGCGATATGAAGAGTTGCGTCAAGCTACTTTTGCGGTAGTTTTCACACGTTCTTCAGAATATACCCCAGTGAGTTTACCTCCTGGAATGTGGAGTATGTCGGTGCGGTGGGCTTTGTGTGTTCAAGGTCAGTATCAGAAGGGCCTGGTCAAGATGGCCTAGAAACAGACTCAGTCTAACTCACATACACACACACACACACACGCACACACACACACACACACGCACACAACCACACACACACACACACACACACACCACGCACACACACACACACACACACACACACACAACCCCATACACACACACACAAACACACACACACACACTTCTATTCAGCCAGCATGTGTAGGCAGGAGCTATCTTGGGTGATTTCCAAGTTTGCTTTTCTCAGCTGCTGTACGCTAATGTACTTGTGCACTTCTTGTTAGTAATGGATATTGGCAATTTAATCCCACAGCTTCGGATGGTGTACTAAAAGCAGCAAAGCAAATCGTTTTTCAGAGCAGCAGATATCATGCCAAGTTGGCAATATAAAATGTAGTTGCTGTCAGTCACGGAATGCGTGAATTCAAAAAAAATATTAGTTTTCAGTAAATCATATGCCTGTTTTATTCATTCATACTGGCTACGAATATTTACTGCACCATTCTTGAAGATGGATGTTTGGAGCCAAGTACACAAGTGCATTCAGGGAACTTCCCTCGGATGCTATTGCTGGTAGCTTTTTTTAAAACAAGGGACACATTGTGCACCATGGCATTTAAAGCTATGAAGAATGCCCACAAGACCCTCACATGCTTGGTTGAAGATGACCAACACAGTTGTATGAAAGAGGCATGCATGGCTAAACCACGCTTGCCTCTACCACGCAGCCCTACCAACGAATGAGTCCAAACAATGCATTCCTTTACCACACATGCCTTTACCACACATGCCTTTAACATGCAATTTCGTTGTAAAGGCATATTTGGTAAAGGGATGTGTGCTAAAGTTCACACCCCAGCCACCCCACCCTAAGTCCTAAAATCCTGGCCCCTGCCCTATAACCAAGCCCTAAAAATGACCCCACCCCTCATACCTTAAACTATCCTGATTCCCCCAGCTCTCAACCCTAAAAACTGCCCCCTACCCGGAAAACTGCCCCTCCCCCCGCCCTGAGCCCTAAAACTCTGCCCTACCTTTAAACCTATCTCAACCCACCCTGCCCTGAGCCCTAAAATCTGCCCTGCCCTGAAAACGTCCCCTTCCCCTCGCCCTGAGCCCTAAAACTCTGCCAGTACAATAAAACGTATGCCGACTCCAGCCCCCCGCCCTGAGCCCTAAAACTGGCCCTCTCCCTTAAAACCTACCCCCTTGCCCCCCACCCAAAATCCTAAAACTGACCCCTCCCTTAAAACATACCCACCCAGCCCACGCCCAACTTACCCAGTCCTTCATGCAGGTCCTCCCTTCCTGTTCCTCAACCCGCCCGCTTAGTAAGCTAGAACGCTGACTGCCTTAAGCACGCATATGCGTGGTCCAGGCATATGCGTGGTTAAGGTAAGCGTTGTTCTGCTTACGATGAAACGGAAAGCATGCTTGAAGCTGCGTTGCAAAGAATAGTACTTGTTACATCGCATGGAAATACCACGCATGCCTTCACAACGCGGGTATTACTACGCGATGTCAATTACAATAAGTACCATTACAACGCAAAGATTTACCACGACTATACCTTTACCACGCATGCCATTTTAACGCCAAGGCATGCGTGGTAAAGGCATACTCATGGTAAATGTTTGCAAGGTAAGTAACTCCAACCTACCCTACACTAAACCCTAATGTAGTTCCACTGCACGAGCCTCCCCGACCCCCAGTCCTCTCCCTACAATAACATTACACTACCCTGCACAACCCCCGGACACTACACTAATTCCTAAAACACTACCCTACACTACACAAACACCACAACTCAACCCTAAACCTTAACACGCTACCCCCAGCACGGCCCTCGCTCTTCCCCCAGTACTGTTCCTACACTCTAACACTACCCTGCACGACCCCCTACACTACCCTAAACCCTAAAGCACTACCCTACACTACACAAACACATCACTACCCAAAACCCTAAAATACTACCCCCCGGGCGACCCTCCGTCTACCCCCAGTCCGGTCCCTTCACTCTAACTCTACCCTGCATGACCCCCCAACACTACCCTACATCCTAAAACACAACCCTACACTAAACAAACATTACAACACTACTTCAACACTACCCTAAACCCTTAAAAAGTAACCCCCACCCCAAGCACAATCCCCCTTACCTCTCTCTCCTCGTGGTTCCTCTCTCCTGGTTCCAGCGTCGACAGAGGGGTGCAGGGGCGTAACAAAGGCCCCCGCATCCCCCGCAGTGCGGGGTGGCCCCCTAGCTCCAGGGGGCCCCCTCAGCAATGCACTTTGGCTGGGGAGTTCCTGATAGAGTCCGGAGGGGGCCCCTCCACGTACCTTGCAGGGGGGCACCCTCAATTATTGTTGCGCCACTGGAGGGGCGGTGCACGTCCTTGTGAGGAAACAGAACAGCCCAGTTTTCTCACAATGTGGATAACTATTACATCGCATGAATTTTAAAAGCGCTTGCGATATAATGGTTTGCGTTGTAATGGTAGTCGTTGTTACATCACATGCGTTGTTACGGATTCGATGTAACAACTTGCGTGGTAACAGCCTCGTTGTAAGAGCTGTTTACCGTTGTAAAGGCCATTTCCCGTCCAGCACTCTAGGACATTAAATTTTGTTTTTCAAAAACAAAAAATTGAAAACCAGTTTTCGGTGCCTCCATTGCATGTCTTAGCTTTGAATCTTTTTTTGTCAAGCATGTTGGCAGAAGCATTTCAGCAAAAAAATACTACTGAGAAGGCAGGAAACATTTAGAGGGTAGGCTGGCCATTTCTGGGCTGGTGATTTTGATGTCTACATTACATCATCCACCACGGAAAGGTCTTAATGACCCATTACTATGTGGGACTGAAAGTCTAATAAGGCAAGGACCTGTGATCAGAGAAAAAATGTATTAAACATTGGAAAAAATAAACGTTTCATGGATTTACAGTTTGATTTGTGGTTAAATTGAGGGCAAAAAAATCCCAATACCAATATGAAGTTGATTTATTATATATTTTTGTAAAGCACCCAGTTCAGAAAAAAGCGCTTAGGCTCTATCCTGAAGAAACATTTTTACAAGTTAGTGACAAATGATGCATTATTTAGAAAGTACTAGCCCAACACCTTGGTCGAAAGATAATAATAGGCTATGGAGACTAATAAAAATAAGTTGGAAGAGGTCAGTGTTTTCTCTGTAAATTCCTTTGAAAAAGATAGTGGGTTACTTGTATTTTTTATTCGTAAAAATGAATGAGGTTCAACAGCAGTTTCGAAAGTGGTGTTGAGAGTACTTTTCTAATTAACCTTTTTAAATATTGCTTAACAACTCCCAAACCACTAATTTCAAGGTAAGTTTGGGAGATGTTCCCCAATGAACTACTTACAATGTTAGTGGCAAATATGGCATGTTTAATATGCATGGACAGAATTTCAATTACGTCGGAATAATTTCGGTAATTCTGTGTTACTATTTAGTGCAGAATAACTGTTAATTATGCAATTACTCCTGCTCACATAATTTGAGGGAAAAAATCTTACCACGAGAGCACAGAAGCGATAGTGAGCATGTTTTTGCCTCGCTGTTTGTGTTTGTTGCATTTAGCGATAAAATGTATCCTTCAATCAATCAATCAGGGGTTTGTAAAGCGCGCTACTCATCCGTGAGGGTCTCAAGGCGCTGGGGGGGAAGGGGCGGCTCCGGATCAGTCGAAGAGCCAGGTCTTGAGGTCCTTCCTAAACATGTGCAGGGTCGCCTGATGTTCACCAGGAGCTCGTTTCAGGTTTTGGCTGCGATGTAGACGAAAGCCCTTCCGCTGGTTCTGTTTCTGCAGATGCGGAGGACCACTGCCAGGGCGAGGTCGGCGGAGCGGAGGTTTCTCTTGGGTACGTGGAAGGATAGTCACTCATTGAGGTATTTGGGTCCGATGTTGTGGAGGGATTTGTAAGCGTGGGTGAGGAGTTTGAAGGTGACCCTCTTCTCGACGGGGAGCCAGTGAAGGTATCGTAGGTGTTGGGCCATATGCTCATGGCGCGGTGTCCCGAGGACGCGTCTGGCTGCGTCCATTTTGGATATGAAGGGGCTTTTGTGCACTACAAAAAAGCACAAAATTCAGAATTACTCTTCTTGCGTAATTCCACTTAATCTCGCTGAATTCTTAGGTAATTACACTTGATTACATTCCACACAATTGCACAAGTTAATCCCACCCCTAATGTTTACTCATGTCTCTCAGCACATTAATAGAAAGGAAAGGTTTTGGAGGCCTTTTTAAAGTAGTCCAAGTGGCTCTACTTAGCAGCACATAGAAGTGCTAATATCAAACCAAGGGGCACTTTACTGATGAAAAGGAGAAGCATGTCAGAAACATTTGCTGTTGGTATTCTTAAGAGGTGATAAACATCTTCATTCTCATGGAAAGGTCACTGACGTACACTGGGAAAGGGATCAAAACCAGGGGTTTGCTGGTGGATCAGAGCATCTTAGTGTGGAGATGTCTTTGTATCAAAATATTTATGGGACAGTGGTGCACTTTCATACTTGATGGAATATCAGGAACATCGAAGGACTGTTGAGGAGTAGCACAGATCAGCAAAGTATATAAGCAGTGATAAATAGCTATGGCACAAGAGAGGCACAAAGGAAACAGTTTTATAAAGGGAGGACCAAAGAATGGTGATTTATTAAAAATAAGCACCAGGAAACACTTGCTGTTCACCTCAAATTGTCAGCATCAAAAACTCAATGAAAACATTTGTTTAGAATTAAAGATATACATGCAATATAAGATAACATGTATATTTCTAAAGCACTCATTCTCCCATGGGTATCTCAGTGCTGAATAACAGATGTTTATTGTTACCCATGTCAACGGTACTCATTTTATCAACCTCAGACAGATGAAAGGCTGAGGGGACCAGCAGGGATTTGAACCTGTGACCATGAGGTCATAAACAGGCCCCTACAGAGGATGCATTAGTCCACTAAGCCACCAGATGTGGCTGGGTCTATCAGGGAGGGTTAAACTACCTGACCAGTTGGCACTCTTCTGTCATGTAAAGTCCATAGAGTTGCTTCTACCATGACCAGAGTTGATTCCATCCTTCTTAAAGAGAAGTGAGATGAGAATTAGAGATCTCCTGTAACACCACAGATAATCCCCTGCACATAGGAGGGCCTCTGCTACTGCAACTATGAATGCAATTGATTCTCCATGCAGAGTGAAAGTGGATCTCAAATTACTATTGCACAAAACAGTAAAAGGTAATGAATAGCGTCCTCAAAAGCCTTTGTTCTTATTTCAGGATCACAAAACAACATCACAGGCAGCTCATGATCCCTGCTTCTTCTATAGTCTTAGTAGAGGGTACCAGTATCAGAATTAAGACATATCTTCAATGCCTTGGTATGGTCATACATTCCACATTGTGCCAATGCAAGAATTCAGCTGTGCTCTGGGGCATCAGCAAAGAATGCCACGGAACGTGCAGCACATATTGACAGGTCTAAGAGTCCATAGCAAACTAAGTCTAGAACTGGAAACATTTTATTGAACAAACATTCACTGTATATTATTCATGGTGTGCTGAAGGGACTGGCAAGTGATGATATTCTTTTTGATACACATGTTTACTTTGTTTGGTTCTTCTCTAAGGCCGGTGGCTCCTTGAAACCTGCCCGGGCTCCAGGTTGATGCAGACAATCTAAAGCTCTAACAAATCAGAGCGCTAGCTGAGAGAAACTCAGCTCCCAGAGAATCTTGCGATCGAAAAAAAGCGTCTGCTCAGGCTAGAGGCAGAACCAGACTAGTGACAGGAGCAGGAAAATAGACTTACTGGAGAAATGAGCAGTTCACAGAGAACAACTCCAAGTGAGTAACAAAGTATCCAAGCCTCAACCCACTGAGCTGCATCCGCATCCTGCTTAGAGAGCTCTGTTCACAGGAAGAAGTTGCAGGAACACTGGTAGAAGCTTCTGCTGGAACGGCTAGGACTACTCCAGTTGAAGAAGAGATTCAAAGGTTCCATACCCTCAATTAAATACCTCGTCTGGATTAAACTTAAAAGCTTAAAAAGTGCAGGATCAGGAGCCGCTGCAGCAAAAGGGAAGGCAGGCATCAATGCGCGACTCGCCATAGCTGATCTGAACAGAGTGAATGTGGAATGTGCTGCGTTTCAAATGGCAGAAAACAAGTGAATACACCTGCCCTAACTGAACAGAGCTGCAATGCGAGCTGCCTGCTCTGAGCCCCGACAGCGGCGGTATTCAGATTTTTTTTTTTGTTTCATCTGTTTATTAAGTTTTTACATTGAATAGTACAGTTAACAACATAAATATTGCCATATAGAACCAGTAGGTATTCCACAAGATAGAGTGTCCAACATAACAATGCAGGGACATGACGACCCAGCTGACATCAGTTCAAACTCGGTAACAGCAGGTATCATACCCCAGGTTACCTACACAAGTAAACTCTTACTACATACCAGCTTATCCTGGTTGCAATGCAGTATGAACATATTGCGCGTGCACAGATTTGTTGCATATACACATTTCGTATGGCTTCACTTCACCATGTCAGTTCAATTGACAGCGGCGGTATTCAGGTGTGAGTATGCTAATGTGACAGATGCTTGAAACAAAGCTGATCAATAAAGAAATCGAAATTGAAGACTATAACACCTCCCTATTTTTGGCAGAGATAATGTACACCTATAAATGAATCATGCTAATTCAGGAGAACATTCTGAACTGTTTGGCAGTATTGACAAATGCATTTGGAAGGTAACCTGAAAACTATCTCCGAATGCAATGCAAAGAAAGAGAAAAACCAAATAAAGCCACCCAATCAGTCAAAAGTCCAAGAAGAGATGAAGTCCCAAAAAGCATAGGAATGAGTATTGAAGTTAAGGGGGAACCCAGAAGATGTAGGGAGCTCAGTACAAGTCCAAGGAGGGACATATTATTACGAATGCCTGAAACGCCTGAAGCACAAAACAAAGTGGCATATTTACAATGAAGTGGCGGAGCACGGGTTAGCTCCAAAACAGCTAATGCCGTGCTCTGTCACTTTACAAACGCAGGGAAGCACCGTATATACAAAAATACTATGCTCCCCTGCGTTTCTCACTGCGCTGGTGCTAAATTAAGCTGCCTAGCGTCAATGCAGGCACCCTTGCACAGTAGTGCAAGGGTGCCTGCATTGAAGGAATGATTGTTTATGTGCAGGAAAGTGTCCTTCCTGCACATAAACAATCCAGAATTGTGATTTGTAAACATCTATGTGTGCTGCATTGTGCAGCACGCATAGAAGTTGCAAACCAGCATTTTCTTAATGATTGTTTATGTGCAGGAAGGGACACCTTCCTGCACAGAAATAATCATTGGCATTCTGCTGTTTCCCTGGTCTTAATTTTGGTGCTGCCTCCTATTTACACCACCCTTGTAAATAGGGGGATGCTTAAAAATCAATGGGTGTTGCGCTGGGACGCCCACTGCAATACCCATTGCCTACCCCTTTCATGCTAAGTATAGCATGAAAGGGGGCCTTATTTATAAGGCAGCATTGGTGACTTAACGCTGCCTTGAAAATAAGGCGAAGCCCCTATCGTCGCAGGAATGTCACTAAAAGTGACGTTCCCGTGGCAATACGGGCATGTGAATATGCACCACAGACTAATAGCCCCTAATAAGAGACACATACGTTGTGTTATCACAAGTGTCTGTAAGAATGCTCAACAGAATCTAGGGAAGCTGTAAAGAGCATATTGGTAGCCTATTTAAATCATAAGGTAGAACCATGCATGGGCCTGACTAAAGATTTGTAATCTCTCAAGAGAAAACCATGCCTGGAATGATCACCTTGAAAAACAATGGTTTATTGTCAGAAAGAGGAACACAAACGTGGCTTAGTCTAAACTTTTGAATATGAATTTGACACTCAAATCCTCACTGCTCAGGATTGCCCTAAAGTGCCTTGTCATCCAATCCAAGATACAAAGTATGGTACATTGAAATACAGGCACTTTGTCTGCGATAAGAAAGGTGAATAGTTCTGAAGGTCAAATGAAAATATTGCAGCCAATAAAATTCTACCTTTCTGCAGAATTCTGTAAGAATCAAAAGAAATTGCCCAAAAGCCACCACATGACGCAAAAAGCTGCTTAAATTATGTCCAGGACAGAAGAAGGCAACAGGAGAGCCACATGGGGCTAGTTGAAAAAGGGCAGCAAATTGATCAAGAAGGTCCCAACTTCAAGGAAGGCTCACTGGCACATCAAGGGATTCATGCCCCGAGGTGGAGGTTATAAAATTTCCCAAAATTGGCGAGCTTTTACTTCTGAAATGTATTTTGCGAGGTAGTATGCTATTTGTTGGAAATCAGAACATTCGTTTTCCTGGGTAATCTGCAAGTACATGAGCAAGTACATCTGCATGGACTCAAGTGAAGATTCACAAAAACATTCGGAGGAATATGCCAGGAAACCTTTGTAAAACTTTCCAAATCAGGTTTCTGCACCCATGCAAAGTGATAGAACTTTGAATGCAAACTTGTGAACGTTTATGTGAATGGGGCCGAAAACCCTTTACTATCTATTTTATTTCAGTAGGGTACGTACAATCCGAGTTTTACTGAACCTGAACATTGCAAGCACTGCCAGTCGTAGGTAGGGCACAGCGCTGTCCTTCACAAAAAAATTACAATTACATACACGCAATGCAATGCATGAAGACAGCAGTGGCACATGCGAAAACACACCAACGAAGCAAAGTTCCAGTCACGTGATGCGAGGCACGAATATCTAACTTACTGCTCACTATTTACTCTAAAACGCACTAAAAAGCACAAGGAATAGCCAGGCTGCATAGACCTGCTGGTAAAAATGAAACACAGCCACAGCATCAAAGCCTCCGTGCAGGCCCAACAATTACCATCCGCATTAGAAGATTGCCCTCCAATTGTGTGCACAGACTTGGCGATTATCCAGGCTCATGGCTAACAAAGCACAGGCTCCCCCTGTGTCTGACTGCAGTCATCTGCTGATGGCTGACAGCTGTGTGGCACATGAGAACGCTTTTGCATATTGGCTTCCACGTTTAGATTGCCTGATGAGAGTCCAAAACGTCAGAGGCTCTGAATATTGAAATGGTATTTTTAAATGACAGCATTTTGAAAGCTGCCGTCCCTGTGCAAAGTTAGAAGAGACACACTGGTATAAATGGCTAATGTCTTGTTTTAGAAAGCATGTACAATAGATCACATACGCAAATCGTGTACAGCTGCTGATAAAAAACATAAAGAAAGGACACCTGGTCAGCGAGAAAAAGATTTGACCTGGAGCTGCCTTCATAGCTAGGGAAGTGCAGTTTATACCAATCGGAATTAATTTCGGAGAACCCCCAATAAATTCTTGCATATATAAACCATTTTATTTCAGTAGGATACGTACAATCAGAGTTTACTGAAGCTGAACATTGCAAGCACTGCCAGTCGTAGGTGGGGCACAGCGCTGTCCTTCACGAAAAAATTACAATTACATACATGCAATGCAATGCATGAAGACGGCAGTGGCACATTCGAAAACACACCAACGAAGCAAACTTCCAGTCACGTGATGACCTAAAAATGAAACAGACGCGGCTGCGGGAAAAAAATAAAAGTGAGAGGGAAGTGATCACAGGGACGCGCTCTGTGGTGGGGGAGGGGCAGAGCGAGGCACTTGGGAGAGCGCTGTGCTTTATGAGCCATGACGGCCAGATGGAGGAAAGACAGATGGCTGCTGCACGTGTGCACGCGCTCGTGAACGCAAGCTTGAGGCTAGGAAAAGTCTCTGGTAGCACTTTAAACATCCACTAACTAAATGTCTCGCAGTGCAGCGCATGCGCTGGCTCAGGCAAGACCTAAAAAATGGCCCCCAGGGTTCAAAACCGGCCCACCGGGGAAACGCCCGGTGCCCACTATGGCCAGTCCGGCCCTGCAGCCCATAACTGATTGCACTGATATATAAAGGAGGACCAAAATGCAGCCTCTATGCCAGCGGTGCAGGAAAAAGGCCTAAAACTGTAACCAGCTGTCGCCAACCATTACCCATGTGTCATGGCCTGGAACAACAACAGCAGTCTGCTTTGATGAAAGGTGGAACAAAAGGTGTGGGTCCCCAACACCAGACAATTGAATTACTTAGCTGAGGAGCAGCAGGAGAATCAATGAGGCCCACATCTTCTTAACAGGAAAACATGCCATATCATTTATAGAAGACATAATGAGGAGCAGGGCAGCACATTCATGGCACAAACCAGTTTTAGATTTTCCCCATTTATGTGGCACTCTAAGGAGGGACAAAGGCACTCATTTAAAGTGTGGCAGCTCTGTCATAAACTAGCCGAGCTCCAGCCACTTCAAACCTTTTGTTTGCGGCTTCTTTTAGAGTGGAGGGAAATTATGAGTTTCTAAGACAAAAGGCTTTAGTAGCTCTGCCATTGGACACATTGGAACTGGCAAGCCTTTAACTGCAGTGCTCCATGTCACAGCGGTGACAGCGCCTCCCTATTTCAGGCAGCACGACTCTCGCTCATTTTCCCTCTGGACAAAACAATCAATGACCCGGATGCGCTGACAGAAACGTGTCTGCACATCTTAGCCATTTTCTTCGTATTCGCCTTAATCCAACTTCTTCTTTTGGAAGTTGTTTAGTAAAACAAACAAGCAAGCAGGCCAAACAAAACATTTGTATTCCACTCATTCTTCTGTGCCTTCAGTGCACAAACAGATGCAATAAGTACCCGCAATGTGGGAGACATATGGCTCAGTGGAGTGGAGTGAAGGGGTGTTCTGAAAAAAATCCACATCAGGAGCACATGCTGTGAAGTGTCAGTGTGGGCAGTATCAGGGCCTGGATCGTCAGAATGAGATGTACACGCTTGAAGTATCAGAACATGCAGTGTTATATGCAGTGTCGGGATATGCTCTTTCTGGGTACCAGCTAGAGATGTGCAGTCCCATGGTTAGCAGTGTCAGGGTATTCAGTATCAGGGTGGCAGTGGCATAGGCCATGGTCTGCACGATCAACAAGCTGTGTTTGTTCTGCTGGTGGGTATATAAGGGCCTCTGTGTTTGTACCAAGGGGTGGGGTCAGAATGTCAAGTGCCACTGGGAAGTGTCAGGGCCTGCAGTACTGCAGTGCCAGCAGGCAATGTTGGTCTGTGCAGTGTTCATGTGAGCAGTAACAGTGTGTGCAGTGGCAGGCTGAGCAGTGGTTGCACTATTAGTGCTGATGATAAAGGCATGCCTTTCCAGAGTCTACAATGTCAGTGGTCAGTTTCACCACCTTCTATGTCTCATCAATGTCTTCTTCTATGGCATTCTTCTTTTATGTCAGTGGTCAATGATTTGCCTTCAGTACAAAGTGCCAGTGTACATCTTTGGAGTATGCGCTGTTAGGGTGAGTAGTGCCATTGGAGCAGTGACATGATCTTCAGCATCCATGAGCGATGCCATGAGCTACATTGTCATTGTGTGCAAATTGCACAGAGGGCAGTGTCAGTGGAGTGTGTGCAGTGTCATTGTCAGCACTGGCAGCATGTGCCTTCGCACGATCCTCACCATGTCAGGGTCTGCACGTCTCAGGGTGTGGGGTTTAAGTGTCTGCAGTGTCAATGGGTGGTATCAGGCTGTGCAAAGGCATGATGGGCAGTGTCAGTGTACACAAGTGTAAGTGTGTAGTGCCAGGGGGTACACTTTCAGAATGTGCACTTGCAGGCTCTATCAGTGTGTTCTGAAAGGGTGTGAAGTACTGGAGCACAGTGTTAGAGGGAAGTGTTAGTCTGTTGTGCAGCAGTGTCAGTGAGCTGTGTTAGGAATTGCAGTGCTGAGATAGTGTTAAGGGCAACACCAGCGTGTGCAGAGTCAAGGTCTGTAGTGTCACGGTTTGCCTGTGAGAGGGCATGGTGTCTGCATGAGAGGTGTCAGTGGGCAGTGAAAGACTGTGCAGTGCCAGCTGGCATTTTCACTCTTCAGTGTCATTGTCAGAAATGCCAGTGTGTGTTCTGCTGCATTAGGATGGCAGTGCTAGTTGGTAGAATCAGATTGTGCAGATTTAGGGTGTGCAATG
This sequence comes from Triturus cristatus, assembly GCF_964204655.1. Classification (NCBI taxonomy): domain Eukaryota; kingdom Metazoa; phylum Chordata; class Amphibia; order Caudata; family Salamandridae; genus Triturus; species Triturus cristatus. Next base: position 605,310,708 of record NC_140591.1, on the reverse strand, counting down.
TTAATGTGCAGTGGCAAAGTCTTCAGGGTCAGTGTGTAGTGCTAGAAGGTCACTGTCAGGGTGTGCAGTGTTACAAGAGGTAGTGACACTGGGCTGTATGAGTCTTTGCAGTCTCAGAGTGTGCAATATCAGAGGAAAGGTCCACGGAGGTGCAGCAACAGCGATCGTTGTCAGGGCATGCAGTGTTAGGGGTGTGCAGTGCCAGGCATAGTGCCTAAGGAGGCAGTGCCAAGGACTGGACCGTTAGGGTTTGCAAGCAATAATTAGCAGCTTGGATCTAAAAACACGTTATCAGCATATTTTACAGACTGGTTTCCACGAAGAATGCAAATAAGTCATTTCTTCAGTCACCTTTAAACTCTGTAGGTCCGATTCACAAAGGTAACCTAAAACGAAAGTGTAACTTTACGACTTTCGGTATTCACAAAGGGCGTTTACTACAATGCCCTTTGTGAATACCGAAAGTCGTAAAGTTAGACTTTCGTCTCAGGTTGCCTTTGTGAACCGGGTCCTGCATGTTTGCTTCTTGCACAATTTTTGAAGTGTTGTACTTTTTGACTAATATAAACATTTTAAACATATCCATTCGAAAAACAAGCCAGCAACAAATGCAACATAAGGTAACATTCCATCTAATGAGACAGAGATGTCCACCCCAGGACAGGCTCAATGGCAGCGGAGCCTGCCATGGATGTCCCCCAAAATCGAGAGAGGTCCATACACAGGTCATTCTATCACATGCAGTTTGTTTATTGTGATGATTTATAAAGCACTGTATGTCGAATTCCAGTCATATAAAACTGTTTGGTGCAGGGTGAATACTTCCAGTCCCCCATTGTGCAGGGAAGTCCACTTAAAGGCAAGCCTGGCGAGCTCACTTTTCATGCTTTTTTGGAAGTGAATTTCCTTTTATTTTTCCCTCACATAGGCTTCAATGGATCCCACAGTTGGCACCCCTGATCTCCCAATGTTTTCTCTGTACGTAAAACTGCTTGAAAGCAGGGACGTAGCTTTAGGTGGGGAGTGTGTGGGTTACATCCCCCTAAGACAGGGGTCTCCAACGAGTAGCTCGGGAGCTACTGGTAGCTCGCGAGTACCTTCAAAGTAGCTCTCTGAGGTGAAGTCAAGCCCAGTATCAATTTCAGAGTAGGTACCTATTAAAGAAGGCAACACTGATCATCTCAAGACCCCAGCCAAACTTATCACAGTAACTCATACTAACACTCAAACACACACTGTGCCAGCTTATAGGACCTGCTACATGACAGTCTGTATCCAATCCCAATATGATTAAGCCACAAAGAGATTGACCATGTTGCAGTCCCTCCTTTATCAGTCACAACATGTGTGCGAACCGAGCACCATCAAAGTATGGAGGCAGTAGCATGAGCTGTAATCAGTGCTGACCCACCAAAGTGCGGGACGGCAGGAGTCAGAGTGAAAATGTGTCAGTTAGATGCATGATCAGCTCAAGACCTGAGGAGAACAGGGTATGATCCAGACCAGATAAAATTAAGAGATTCATCAACATTTATGTGTGTGCCCATAATAAACACTATTGCTTCCTGAAACTATGCCTGGTGCCAAGAACCACCAAATATATATGCTAGCCCCATCATAAGAGTGTTATATTTGGCATAATTGTGTCCATTCCTGACATAATAGTGCCAATGGCATAATAATGGTCATCCTTGACTATTTTAGTATTTTTGGTCTAGTTGTGGTATGCTGGCAGCCATCATAGACCTACTCTGAGCATGACTGGCCTATATGTACCTATTCCTGGCATATTAATGGTCATGACGGATATGTGATCTTATCCCTGATCCTTTTTCCTCAGGGGCTGTATCCTGACTGTACCTCACCCTAGTGTGGTAAATATTTAAATTACCTGTACTATTTTTTATGCGGTAAAGTCTAGTAAGAATAACTCAGTCAAAATAAGAGGCAGAATCCGTGGTATTAGAGGTTCTGAAAAGGACTTTATTCCTTACAAAGGAATTATGGTTCGAACCAGGCAATCATATTCCATCACCACGAAGGTTCAGGAAGGGATCAGCCATACATTATTGACAAGTAACAATATATATATGAACAGCATTGCATTAAGACAGATGCAGGAGGCGTAACAGCTGATAATACAGATAAGAATACACATACGTAATGAAAATAGGCGTAATAATAGGCGTATACTAGAAACGTCATTTAAAATGATGTCACAAGTGGGTGGATCCATAAGAGAATCCTGCAGTGTCAGCAGAAATATTTGGCAGAGATGCGCGCGCAGCCGCATGACGTGTGATTGACGTGCAACTAGAGGGTGAAGGGGAATTGACATTTAGCTCTACATGTGGAGACAGAAGTCTGGGGGTCAGGTCAACCTAATCCCAAATCGTATCTAATATCTTTGTTTAAAGAACTGTTTTATCCAAAAGGAAAGGTCTCTCGGACGGAATCTATTCTATACTGACTGTTAGTGCATGTACAAGCGTCTATGTGTCTACATGAGATGCGAGGGGGCAGGAATCTTCCATGGTGACAGGGGCTATGAATTACTTGCATAAAGACAGCGAGGCCGGGCCTTTTGCTCGGTAGCTAGAGGGATGTTTACCTAAAACTTCTAGACAGGAATGCATTGAATGAAGAGCGGAGCAGATAACTTGAAGGCTGAATACAGTTTTTGGCAGGCAACAGGCCGCGTCAGGCACCGTTAGCCGCGCAGGGAGTAGGACAAAGTTCATGGATACAGATGCAGGTCCAGGCTGGAGCATTCAGAGGCAGAAGCAGGAAAAGGCTCGATGGCAGAATTCAGGGCCTACTCGCCTGAACTGTAAAACGTGAAAAGTGTACCATATAAAGTCGGTGGCCAATCATACTTAGGAACGGAATATCTGGCCCATTCATGGCAGATATGAAAGAGTACATATTAACGTTGGACACAATTGTATTTGCGTCTTCATAGCTTGAAGTGGAGGGAACATACATGTACTTGTAGCATGTACATGGAGCCGTTGGGGTCTAAGATAGGGGACACAATTGACCATAAAAATTCATATTTCCTCATTCCCTCCTTGTCCCCTACGGACCCTCATGAAATATCCATCTTCATCAATCCATCAATCTGTTCATATAGCATCATTTGTTCTTCTTTCTTCTTCCGGGATCTTGAATGAAAATTTGAAGGCGGGATACACGATGTGGCACACAGACCACAAATCGCTGGCCCACATTGTAGACACAAGCAGCAACTGAATAGTATGAGAAAACCAATACCTAGGAAGGATAGGATCCTCCATCCCCAGGCTGACAACATGCTCCAGAACCAAACGGACCAAGTCCAGGTGCCTGGATTCTGATGTATCTGGCTTACGATTTTATGAAGTCGAGTTATGGCTTTATATACTGACGGCGCGTTTTCTGGTATGAAAACACAGCAACTTGATCCGATGACCCTACAAGCTCCGCCCCTATCGGCCAGAATGACGTCAAGGACAAGACGATTTTGAAGAACAACAATCCGCATCGCAGACTGCTCCTCTGTTAAGTTGCCTAAGGCGGAAGTAGTTTCATTCACTACTGCTTCAAGGGTTCTAGTTAATCTACGTATCAGCTTACTATTAGTGACTGTACCTATGTAGGGAAAGAAACCTTTATTGAAATCTGTATATTGCTCCCATGCTGTTTCAGTGTAGTCGACAATCGGGAGATCTCTCTGCTGTCTATTGGGTACTAAATGGGTATTCCTATGATAATCAGGCGGGGCTAGGAAAACAGGTGGCAGAAGGAATGCAATGTAACAGGTACCATCCCAATCTAGGGGTAGGCGTATGTATGCGGTGTGACCACAGATGAAGTAAGAGTGACGGGAAACTCTAAATGTAGACTTGCCTTTATCACTGAATTCTATTACAGTGGTACATTTACTATGGCCCATGTGTATTGAACCATTCTTTCTTACACATAATTCGCCTCTAACTGGAAATACTGACATAGCGGGCAAGATTGGTGTAGCTTCGGATTCAACATTCAGGATCATGAGGTTAAGTGTAAAGTTACCTAATCCATATACTTCATTTTCTAGATCAGTCCCTGTTCTTTTGGGAAGTCCCTCCTTGTTAGGGTAGCAGACTTTAAGTAAAACTAGGTTCAGGTTTCCCCATACCCAGTTGTCTTGATAAACTACTGAATTTGAATCTAGGGAATTAATCAAACTAAACCATGCTCCACAGGAGCCATTGTGTGTGAATGGATACGGAAATACGGGGTAGAACTCCCCTGTATTTCTGATAAGGAGGGAGTCGGCCACATATCCAACAATTTGTAGCATTGCTGGTCTGATGAGAATGATGTAACATACTAATGAATGTGTTGTTGCGCAGCGCAAATCTATAGGACAACTCATGCGGAGTTAATTCGCTAAAAGAATGTTCGGCAGTAGCATTGAAAGCACGCTTGGAAATAGGGTAATACATGTGTAAAAATATACTGACAGTAATAATCAGAAGACTTAGAAAAAACATAATTAATAATGTCACTATGCAGTGACTACGAAGTGATTTACAGTACGCATGTTTCTTGAGCTGTTTCTGTCTATTTCTCTCTCTATTTCGGTCTAGAGGATACATGTCAGAGACAAATTCAACCGATTCACCTTGAAGAGGACTTAAACAATCAAATTGTCTGACTTGCTAGACCTTAGTTTCAGTTTATAGTTCTCTTTTTCTGGCCCATCAACCAGGGGGAGTTTTGAGTCAGTCTGTGAGGGAATGCAGGGCTGAAAGTTCGATTCAGATGGTAGTCCATGAAATTTTTTGATATGGCTCGAGTGCAACCACCCTTTACGTCCCTCAATCTTCACAGCTGTCCTTGTGGTCAATAAGACGAGCTTAGGCGACTGCCAGCGAGGCTCCAGCGGGTTCCTTCTGTCGAAGTTCCTTACAAGCATAAGGTCTCCCGGAACCACGTCATGGGGCTTCACCTCAGTGTTATCGGGAAAAGCTGCAGCTACCTGTGAACGACAAGATTGTAGTGCAGACATCAAGGAAGCCAGGTAATCTGTCAACATATTACAATCAACATCAGTGATTTTACGAGGTATAGGCGTCCCCCACATATTTGGTGGTCTACCGAAGATCACCTCATACGGGGATAGCCCTGTTCGAGAGTGTGCTACCATTCTCATGTAAAAGAGCGCAACTGGTAAAGCTACTATCCAGTCGACACCTTTTTCTCTACATACTTTGGACAGTCTAATTTTCAGAGTTTGATTATGTCGCTCCACGAGACCTGCTGCCTCGGGATGTCGGACACAGTGGAATTTCCATTGGTAGCCTAACAGAAGTGATACATGTTTCATTAGCTCGGATGAGAATGGCTGGCCATTATCTGAGTACACGACACGGGGCAAACCATATCGTGGGAAGAATTCTCGAACTAACTGTTTGGCAGTAGTCGGGGCAGTGTAATCTGAGACGGGATACGCCTCTGTCCACCGGGAAAGAGCGCATACAACTACAAGGACATATTTGAATCCTCGACATCGTTCCATCTGGATATAATCCATCTGGAGGACTTCAAAAGGGTGATCGGGAGGTTGGAATCCACCCTGCTCTACAGGTACTCCTTTACCTGGATTGAACTGACAACAAATCATACAGGTTCGGACTTTCTGTTTGGCTGCAGCTCGTAAGTGTTTGTTGAACCAAATGTGTTGAATACTGTCTAACATGGCTTTTTCTCCTAGATGTGCTGGACTATGTATTGTCTTAATGATAACTTGAACCATTGAGTCGGGGAGAAACCATATAGATTTTCCCTTCGTCATCCATCCCTGATCTGTCTGGATCCCTCCTAATTCAGTCCATTTCTTTATTTCCTCTGGTGTGGCATGTGTCTGTATGTCAATTACATCAAGGGCGGGATCCTTAACTGTCATGCAGTGTGTTGGTGTCGGAACTATTGTTTTTGTCGTGTCAGTTATATGAGTCTGATTCTGAGCAGTCTGTTTAGCTGTTCTGTCAGCTAGGTCGTTACCCTGAGAAATAATGTCAGTCACTTTCGTATGGGCCTTGCATTTCATAATCGATATTGCAGTAGGCAGATGTATTGCATCTAACAGAGCTTGAATAAAGGGACCGTGCTGGATGTGGGCACCGTGAGAAGTTAAATAACCTCTCTCTCGCCAAAGCACTCCGAAGTCATGGACGACTCCGAATGCATAACGTGAATCTGTGTATATGTTGACTTTCTTATTTTTGGCTTGAATACAGGCGTGTGTCAGAGCGATGAGCTCTGCTGCTTGAGCTGACAAGGTATCGATACAATTTGTTTCAATAACTTCAGTGTCTGTTGTGACTGCATAAGCGGCCACTAACTCTCCTGTATTTGTTCTCATGCATGAACCATCTACATACAATGTTAGGTCTGGATCTGATAATGGAATATCTGTCAAGTCTTGTCTGGGTTTCGTCGTAATAGTAATGACTTCAATACAATCATGTGCCAATGGGTCTGTTCCATTTAATGGCAAAAGTGTGGCAGGATTTAATGTACTACAACGTCTGATTTCTATGTGTGGCTGGAACAATGTCAATTCATAACCCGTCAGTCTTGCTATAGTCAAGTGTTGTGTTTGGGTCCGGTTCAAGAGAACCTCTACTGCGTGTGGTACTTGTACTGTCAATTGATGTCCTAACACTATGGCATCGCTTTGTCTGATTGCTAAAGCTGTTGCTGCGACTGATTTCAGGCACGCAGGAAGAGCCTGAGCTACGGGATCTAATGTACTAGAAAAATAAGCACATGGCTTGTGTGATCCTGCTTGTTCCTGCGTGAGTACTGACAAAGCAGTACCTTCACGTTCTGTGACAAAGAGTGTAAAACGTTTGCTGTAACATGGTGTTGCTAAAACAGGTGCTTGGCATAAAGCTTTCTTTAAGCTTTCAAAAGCTTGTGTATGTTCCTGAGTCCAAGGGAGGACAGTTGATGTCGCTGCCTCCTGTGTTGTCAACTGAATGAGTGGTTTTGCTAGGAATGCATATTGAGGGATCCACTGCCTACAGTACGAAGTGAGGCCTATGAATGCCCGCACCTCCTTTTGTGTCTTGGGTGGCGGCATGTTAACAATTAACTGGATGCGGTCGGGTGTAAGCTGTCTTCCCCCCTTGGACAGCAAGTGCCCAAGGTACACAACTTGCTGGACACAGAATTGCAACTTCGAAGGGGACACTTTGTGCCCCTTGTCGGCTAAGAAATGTAAAACCGTCAGTGAAGCTTTTTCACATTCAGGTTCGCTTCGGGCGGTGATCAGCAGATCATCGACATATTGAAGCAGGGCAGTGTTAGCTGGCATGTGGATACTGTCAAGTTCTCTTTTCAGTGCTTGGCTATAGATGCTGGGGCTTTCTGTGAATCCTTGAGGTGCGCGTGTGAATTTAAAACTTCGTCCATTTAAACTGAATCCGAACAAATATTGGCTTTCCGGATCGATTGGGACGCTAAAGAAGGCGTTCTTGAGGTCAATTACAGTAAAGAACGTTGCTTCTGAATCTATGGCTGTTAGTAATGATGAGATATCTGGGACCACGGGGTATTGTGGTACAATGCATTTATTTAATTCGCGCAGATCAATAACTAATCGATATACTGGCGGTGCTTTTGGATCAGTTTGTTTAAGAATCGGAATTATCGGGGAATTACATACATTGGAGTCGGTTTCCACGACCACTCCTTGTACAATGAGCTCGTCAATGATTTGCAGCAAAGCCACCACAGCATCTGGTGGTAATTTGTATTGTCGCATTCGTGGTAGTACCACTCCTGTTTTGAGTGTGACTCGATATGGTGTAATGTGCATACAACCTACATCAGTGGGGCCTTGCGCCCATAAATGTGCAGGTAGATTCTGTAACCGGTGATCCATGTCTCTAGACACGTAGTGACCTTTAAAGTCACGCAAAAATAATCGTACTCCTTCCGGAGAACAACATATTATAGCTCCTAGAGCTTTCAATGTTTTTATACCTAACAAGTTTTCTGGACATGATTTCGTAAGCAATAGATCTGTAGTTCGTGTCAATGGACCAACTGTGAATGCAAGTGGTTGCAATACTTCGTTAATAGTGGGTTTTCCTGAAAAACCAAGGGAAATATTTTGTGAGCCTGAGAGGGGTGCCCCTGGAACTTCGCTATGACTGATAGTGGTTCTGCTTGCCCCTGTATCGAGTAGAAACTTTCGGTCTTTCCCTAACACTTGACTCTGTACATAAGGACCCTCTTGATCTACGGGAACCTCGATAAGGGGTAGGCCAACTTCCCTCTCTAGGCTATTTCATGTGTAGCGCTGATACTCTGGGTAATCATTTTGTGCATACTGGTACATCTGTTGTGTCGTGTTTTGTGTTGCAGCAATAGGCTGTGGCTGTTGTTGTTGTTGTGGTGCGGTCTGTTGTACAGCTGGCATAGGCTGTATATTCTGAGGTACTTGTTGCTGGATCTGATCCTGTCTAGGCGGACGTGGTCTCTCCTTCGTTATACCCGTAGAGATATTATGTTTTAGAACTGCGCAATCGTGTATATAATGACCTGGCTGTTTACAATAGTTGCATGTCCCTCTAACAGGACCCGGTGAATCATTGGACTGTGTTATACCCTTTTTATGACCGTCAGCTGGAACTGACTGCGCAACAAGCATTTTCATTTTCGTGTCTTTCATACGTCTTTGTTCATGTTCTTGTTCTTCCCTAATTCTATTGTGATGATATTGTAACATTTGTAACATCTGTGACGGTGTGTTTCCTTGCCAGGTACTCTCGAATTTCAGTACTCTACTCTTAACTTGGGGCAGAGAATTTTCAACTAATTTTGTCACAAACAGATGTGGATACGACTCACTACTTGCTTTTATGCCACTATTAATACCAAAACATTTTTCAAATCGGGAATAGAAATCACTAGTGTCTTCATCTTGTTTTTGTTTACAGGCTGAAATTGCACCCCAGTCTTCCTTTTTCGTAGTTAATAGACGTGGTAGTACCTGCACTAATAATCCTGGTAATGCTGTAGTCTTTTCCCCAAGCCCTGAACCTGCAGCTCGGGCCTTTTCTTCGTTTTCTAATGCTGTCCAATCTATCTTTTGGTCTCCCACCTCCCATTCTTTTTCTTTGAGTTTCTCGTAAATACCGGCAGGCAATAAGACCTTTAATATTTTCATAATGTCAGGGTAAGTATACTCTCCCATGAGTAACATGTCTTTTATCTCACGGTGGAAACCTGCTGGGTCTTTGTCATGGCTAGGTACTACTTTCTTCATTTCTAATAATTCAATTTTAGTTATGGGCGTGTACACAAACACGCGTTTAAAAGTATTGTCATCACCTCTGACTGGGTGCACTTCGCGTAAGGGATTCTGTCTGTCTATGTGATACGTTTTTCTTTCCTTGGGGGGAACTGGAACATGTTCTGGGCATACGAAGACAATGTACTGGTGTCGATATTCTAGAATTTCTTTAATTAAGTCAGTACCTGAACCTCTCCATTTGTTCGTGAGTAATTCTATCAGTATATCAGGTAGGGGACCAGGATCGGAGTGTTGGCTTCTATATAATATAAGGAGGTGTTGTATCATGTATATACCAGCTAAACGCTGTTCGTCTGGGGTGAGATTCAAAAACGTGTGTGCTAGCGCATCATCACTGTATTTTTCAAAACTGTCAGCCCATTGTACTGCTGACCTGGCTAATTCTTGTTCATCCATAGAATCGAGCATATGATACCCCCTTCGGTCTCGAAGTAATTTATCAGCAGCCTGGAATAAGTGTTCAGGGGACTTCGTATTTAGCATAGGGGCTTGAAAATGTCTGTTGTCTGGACGTATCGGACGTATCGGATCATTAAAGTATCTGGTATTGTTACAAGGTCTTCCCCTACCTACATAAGCTATCGTTTCTAATTGTCCTGTGGGCATTTCTGATTCTTCCTCCTCCTCTCCCTCTGATTCAGTTTTGTCTGCCTCCAATCTGGCTTTATGTATTCGTTCTACTTCTTTGCGGATCTTTCGGTACATAACTACTATACACGTCTGTTTATCATGTTTTCCCTCTGATATATTCTGACCCTATCTGGTAAGTACTTGCATTTCATCCTGATCTACCCCAGGCCTATCTCTGTCTCTGATCAAGCAGTTTATGAAGAAGCGTAACAGTAATCTCTGTATATCCACTTTCTGATAATCCATGGCTTCGTCAATACTTTCAGGGCCTTGCCCTGTTTGGACAAAGCGATATATATTGTCTAGATGATTAATCATTCCTGGTAGTGTCGTTAAATATAGTGAAGCTCGTCGTATACGTAGTGATGATAGCAGCATTCTGTCATTTTTACCGGGCACTGGATCATATCTACAATCCACAAGATGTTCCTTAAACATGTCGGACGTCGCTATTTGAGGTGTACGTTGGTTTGCTAAATCTCTAAGAGACGATTTACTTCGTGACGGTGGCGTGGCAAAAATTGCTGTCGCACCTCCTGTCGCACCTTCTGAGGTGCTAGGCACGAAAGGATTTGTGGGATGTAAGGTAGAAACTGTGGATGCAGGAAAAGCGGTGGAAACAGATGGACCTGTTGGATTGTGCGGAGGAGTTTGTTGTTGCGGATGTGGAGGCAGATGATCTCGGGGTTGAGCACCATCGACAGGTGGCGTGTGTGGTGGATCATTAACATATTCGGGAGCTACATCGTCTAAATAGGAGGAAAGGAAAATATCTTTTGCGGTCTTGGGATGTGCTTTAATCGGGAGTAATGGGGGTGGCAAATCTTTCGGTATTTCCGGGGTGGCCTTAGGTAAACCTTCGGCCAAAAGAGGATACATACCATTCATAAGAGTGTTCCGTTGTCTGTCTACTTGTTCTGTTTTTACTCGGATACCTTCCTCAACTAATATGTTTTCTCGGGCTTTATTTGAGTTCTCCCTACTTTTCTCTTCCTGTCTGAGCGCTTTCTCTGTGCGCCTATGCGACTCTTTGCGCCATAGTTCAATGGCATCTTTCTGTGACTGTCTGGCTTTCTTTTTCCATAATTCTTCTTCTACTCTCATGATGCAATCTGCATCCCATGTCCCAGCTGCGGGCCACCTCTGACTTTCTGCTAGATCCTTGGTGTAGTCCACCCATAAGTCAAGATATAATACGGCATCTAGGCCATGTTTATGATACATAAAGTACCCTGGAGTGTCCCTAGGTGGAATGGGAACAGCTTCTTCGAGTACTCCTTTTCTAGTTTTGATCTGTCTTAATTTTGAAAAGAACGGCATCCTTAAACCTTGCTACTTGATTCTTACTCAAACTGGACTTGAACACAATTAATACGATAAACACAATAATGAACACTCATTTATACCACAATTTTAAACACAGTAAAACATTTTAACATTTAACATTTAACATTTAACGAACAATGATAATTAGAAGAAAACTAGTTACTGACATAATACTAATACTAGATAATACTGGATTATATACATGAACATACTAGATATACTGCTAAACAGTACAGATACACTGCTAAAACAGTGCAGACCGGATCTGTGTACCCAAACCCGTCATGACCGGCACAAATTAATGTGCACGTCTAAATGCCTCCCCGGCAACGGTACTCACCGGGTAGCACGGAACGGAAGGCCTCGGAACTGAACTGAACTGGACCGGACTGGACTCGACTGGACTCGACTCGACTCGGAACTTCGGAACCTGGTGGGCCTCTGTATACCTCGGATCTTGCTCTCTCAGCTAGGCTCTGGTCGGGATACTTCGCACTTCTCACCGCCTCGTCTGGGTGTTGATCGCAGCCTCAGTCACCCCCGCTTGGCCGGAGGGAGATACAGGAAATCCTGCGGGTACGCGTTTTTGTCCGTTCAGCTGTGGCAGGGGACCGGGCCTGCAACGCACCTCCGGCGCGTGAGATGAGAAAGTGTCCCTGTTCGGGCGCCAATTTATGTGGTAAATATTTAAATTACCTGTACTATTTTTTATGCGGTAAAGTCTAGTAAGAATAACTCAGTCAAAATAAGAGGCAGAATCCGTGGTATTAGAGGTTCTGAAAAGGACTTTATTCCTTACAAAGGAATTATGGTTCGAACCAGGCAATCATATTCCATCACCACGAAGGTTCAGGAAGGGATCAGCCATACATTATTGACAAGTAACAATATATATATGAACAGCATTGCATTAAGACAGATGCAGGAGGCGTAACAGCTGATAATACAGATAAGAATACACATACGTAATGAAAATAGGCGTAATAATAGGCGTATACTAGAAACGTCATTTAAAATGATGTCACAAGTGGGTGGATCCATAAGAGAATCCTGCAGTGTCAGCAGAAATATTTGGCAGAGATGCGCGCGCAGCCGCATGACGTGTGATTGACGTGCAACTAGAGGGTGAAGGGGAATTGACATTTAGCTCTACATGTGGAGACAGAAGTCTGGGGGTCAGGTCAACCTAATCCCAAATCGTATCTAATATCTTTGTTTAAAGAACTGTTTTATCCAAAAGGAAAGGTCTCTCGGACGGAATCTATTCTATACTGACTGTTAGTGCATGTACAAGCGTCTATGTGTCTACATGAGATGCGAGGGGGCAGGAATCTTCCATGGTGACAGGGGCTATGAATTACTTGCATAAAGACAGCGAGGCCGGGCCTTTTGCTCGGTAGCTAGAGGGATGTTTACCTAAAACTTCTAGACAGGAATGCATTGAATGAAGAGCGGAGCAGATAACTTGAAGGCTGAATACAGTTTTTGGCAGGCAACAGGCCGCGTCAGGCACCGTTAGCCGCGCAGGGAGTAGGACAAAGTTCATGGATACAGATGCAGGTCCAGGCTGGAGCATTCAGAGGCAGAAGCAGGAAAAGGCTCGATGGCAGAATTCAGGGCCTACTCGCCTGAACTGTAAAACGTGAAAAGTGTACCATATAAAGTCGGTGGCCAATCATACTTAGGAACGGAATATCTGGCCCATTCATGGCAGATATGAAAGAGTACATATTAACGTTGGACACAATTGTATTTGCGTCTTCATAGCTTGAAGTGGAGGGAACATACATGTACTTGTAGCATGTACATGGAGCCGTTGGGGTCTAAGATAGGGGACACAATTGACCATAAAAATTCATATTTCCTCACTAGGTCGCCTCCCCTCCCCCCGCCTGCAGAGGATATAAATTACCCTCATTGGACCAGGGTCGAAACGTCGACACTCTCCCCCAGTGGGCATGTACCTGATATCATCCCAGCCCTGCCTTTTCACAGATGAATGTTCTCTGTGCGTCATCAGAAAATCATGAAATGAATATTTGTAAATCCATAAGGGACAGGCCTATCTGTAAAACTGGTGCCACTATGAACCACAACCAGTTTTACTAAGGATACCAGAATGTGTAATTGATTGGTTATTGAATTTGCCTTTTGGATTCCCCTCCTTTATATCTGTCCTACCTCACGAGCACATTCCTTTTTCACACTCCCCTTAGAGCAACATCTTTCTCTATTTGGAGCATTGAATATGGTGATCTGTTATAAAAGTGACTAAATAATAAACAGTCACTATTGGAGCGATATTTTGTGCCTTTGTGTCTTTTGAGGATATACTTGTTTGCATTGTAAAGAAAATGGTGGTACATTAATGATACAATGCTAATTCTATATGTAGCGGATGCCCTTTGACTAATGAATGTTTTTCATAACTGAATTGTAGCTTTAAAGAAGCCTAGGACCATTGTTTCCTATTCCAATGGTGAGCATCCATGGCATAAGACTGTAATACCTGGGAATTCAAAGTAGTCTGTCCATATGAGGCATTTGTACATGGGAGTACATGATGATAATGACAAGCTGATGTTTTGAGACTGTGCATTTCTCGAAAACTGAAAACTGATATTTTAAAGGCAGTTTTAGTTTTCAAAAATGGGGTTTCTTCTGGAAAATGGAGTTTGTTTGCCCACATTGGAAAGTAGTATTAGATAGAAAAATGTGCATTTTCAGAAACTGGTGAATGATAATTCAAGCTGAGCTGGGGAGACGTACTGCTGTGGTTATGTCATTTGTGCCACTGGCCATGTCAAGATTTGAATGCTACTTCATAAGTCAAGGGGAGGCATTTAATATTGAAGGACTTTTTCCCAGCATTTTTGCTGGTAACCGCACTTGGTATACTTGGGTGGTAGCTACTGAAAATCCTGCTTTGGGTGGTCATAGTGTAGTCACTATTTTACAGGTATAAAATGTGCTAGTAGCTCGGGAAGACTTTCCTTGAGCAGAAGTAGCACTCACTACAGAAAAGGTTGGAGACCCCTGCCCTAAGACATGTATTCTGTAGTAAATAGTTGGGTACAGGTGCTTTATGTTGAGGCGTCTGTCCTATTTCACCCAGGATCTTCACATGCTTACACAGACAAAAACACCCCCATACACACACACTCTCTCTTAAAACTTGGTTAGTTTGAAAACAATTTTGTTTTAAATGCCATTAACAATCCACACTCCTATCTCTTTCCACTGCCTCTTAAGCCCTCCTAGTGTCCTGCTTCTCATAATGGATTTCAGCAAGATATGCAAGCATGATTGTTGGGAAATCTGAATCTTACGCCCCAAAATCTTAGCGACCAAGCTACGCCCCTGCTTGAAGGTTTTTAAGGTAGTCAAAGTTTGGATAATGTGCCAGTAATCCTGATTACGCTGAGCTCAGCTCTTCCTCATACGAGTTCTAATGTTTAAGAGTCACCCCCTCCAGAGACGGTCGCCCTCTAAAGAATTTCTTTTTTCTGTAGAAGTAAAAAACAACGATGCAAAAATATAGAATGCAAAAATATTGACTCCCTATACGTAAACAGATAAGTACAAAAATATCAATGTAAAAAATATAGTTGTACAAAATATCGTATTTTATATATATGAAATGAAATAACAAATATTAAGGTGTAGATTCCGATCCTGGAGAAACCGGGTACGAATCGTCGGACGGAGCGTTTTCTCCGTCCGACTCGTACCCGGGAAATAAACCTTACAAACATGCAAGTACGATTTGTACGGAAACACCATTTCCGTACGAATCGCAAAAAACACCGACCAACAAAAACATACCCACAATTCTGATCCGGGACACCGCGGACGTGACGTCCGGACGGAGTCAGGCAGCGTTTCACGAACCAGCAAGTACGATCTGTGCCCGCGTCACTCCGCACGGATTATTTTTTACGGCAGCCAAAAACTGCCGGTAAATCAGGATGATGCGCAGAAGGAGCACTTGTACGTGACGGACAGCCATGGATCCCAACCTACGTGTCATCCCGGCCCTCATAGCAGTCCACCTGGTGTACAGGAACCGACGCAGACACCGCAGAAGGTCAGAACAACACCCAGGGGCAAAGGGGGGGGCAGGGGCAGGAAACATAACCCCCACCCAAGTTACAAATCATACATGCCCTGTACATACCTGACACCCAGGGCCTGGTCACTTCGGGGGTGGGGGCGTGTCCACGAAGGCCTGCGTCCGCCACAACGGAAGTGGACGTTAAGGCGAACCGTCAACACAACAAATGTGGTACGCACCGTACCCACGCCTTAAGAGCGTGGGTTTGGGTCGTACCACGCCCACCCCCACGTCACCCCAACAATGGCGGTACGGTCCATACCCACGTCCCAAAGGCATGGGTACGGGTCGTAACGCCATTGTTGGGGTGCCTTAGGGGTAGGCGTGGTACGACCTGTACCCACGTCCTAGAGGCATGGATGTGGTCCGTACCCCTACGTCACCCCAACAACGGCGGTACGGCCCGTACCCACGTCCCAAAGGCATGGGTACGGGCCGTACCGCTATTGTTGGGGTTCCGTAGGGGTATGGACCGTACCCATGCCTCTAGGATGTGGGTATGGGTTGTACCACGCCTACCCTTACGGCTCCCCCACAATGGCGGTACGGACCGTACCCACGTCCCAAAGGCATGGGTACGGGCCGTACCGCTATTGTTGGGGTGCCGTAGGGGTACGGACCGTACCCATGCCTCTAGGACGTGGGTACGGGTCATACCACGCCTACCACTACGGCACCCCAACAATGGCGCTACGGCCCGTACCCACGTCCCAAAGGCATGGGTACGGTCCGTACCCCCATTGTTGGGGTGCCGTAGGGGTAGGCGTGGTACGACCCGTACCCACGTCCTAGAGGCATGGGTACGGTCTGTACCTCTACGGCACCCCAACAATAGCGCTACGGCCCGTACCCATGCCTTTGGGATGTGGGTAAGGGCCGTACCGCCATTGTTGGGGTGCCGTAGGAGTACGGCCCAAACCCATGCCTCTAGGACGTGGGTACGGGTCGTACCACGCAAGTGGTCAGACACATAGGGTTGTGTGGCCATCAGCCCCAGCAGTGCCCAGACGTAGGAGGGGTGGGTGCAGAGTCCTCCCAGCGGTGCCCAGACATAGGAGGGGTGGGTGCCTATCACTCCCAGCAGTCCCCAGTCATAGGAGGGGTGGGGGCCTATCACCCCCAGCAGTGCCCAGACATAGGAGGGGTGGGTGCAGAGTCCTCCCAGCAGTGCCCAGACATAGGAGGGGTGGGTGCCTATCACTCCCAGCAGTGCCCAGACATAGGAGGGGTGGGTGCCTATCACTCCCAGCAGTGCCCAGACATAGGAGGGGTGGGTGCAGAGTCCTCCCAGCAGTGCCCAGACATAGGAGGGGTGGGTGCAGAGTCCTCCCAGCAGTGCCCAGACATAGGAGATGTGGGTGCCTATCACTCCCAGCAGTGGCCAGACATAGGAGGGGTGGGTGCCTATCACTCCCAGCAGTGCACAGACATAGGAGGGGTGGGTGCCTATCATTCCCAGCAGTGCCCAGACATAGGAGGGGTGGGTGCAGAGTCCCCCCAGCAGTGCCCAGACATAGGAGGGGTGGGTGCCTATCACTCCCAGCTGTGCCCAGACATAAGAGGGGTGGGTGCCTATCACTCCCAGCAGTGCACAGACATAGGAGGGGTGGGTGCAGAGTCCTCCCAGCAGTGCCCAGACATAGGAGGGGTGGGTGCAGAGTCCCCCCAGCAGTGCCCAGACATAGGAGGGGAGGGTGCAGAGTCCTCCCAGCAGTACCCAGACATAGTAGGGGTGGGTGCAGAGTCCCCCCAGCAGTGCCCAGACATAGGAGGGGTGGGTGCAGAGTCCTCCCAGCAGTGCCCAGACATATGAGGGGTGGGTGCAGAGGCCTCCCAGCAGTGGACAGAGACACGAGGGGTGTGTACACCATCCTACAATGAGCAAAACTCCATGGGTGCATGAAGGCATCCACAATGTGCAACTACATTGAGAGTGCCATGACAACACATCACTGACAGCAGTGTTCCACTCCCATGAGGGTGCATGTCCTTCCCCCACTGCATGACACACCACATGTGGGTGTGATGACAAATTACACATGCATACCGACCCCTGGCGCTGGCAGCACAATACACACTGAGATCATGCAACAAGACAGTATACTCATGTTTCACCCTACTAAACTAAGAGAGCCAAAGGGAACACACACTGTCACGCACATTCCAGGACTGATAGGAATGTACAGGTGCTGGTGCAGCCAACAAGTTGTTGCCTCCCATGGCTGGAAAAGGGTGGAGTACCCACAGATACAATGCCCACAATTGTCAGTCAGGTGCCCAAATACCATGCAGAACACGTAACACATGTGTGCGAGGCTGGGAGTACACACATGCATACTGTGTAAAATGGAACATGTCCACATGAAGTCATGTCAATATACTCCATACACAAGTACAGTGACCACCAAGGATGTCACAAAAGATGTAGGCGGAGACATTGCTGAGCATGCATGGCCAAAGTTGAAGGGATCCGTCACACACCAAGGAAATGTAGACACAGCTCAGCAAAAGAATTGGGAAACACCCTGCAGGGAAGATGTCAGGTGCCACAGAGGAAGGAACACTCCTTGGGACAATGTCACCATACAGTAAGAGCTTACATGACTAAAGATTATTTGCAGAGACCTTGTGATGGCACGCAGATACCAGGGCCACCCCATGAGCAGCACACTACAACATTTCCCAGACACCTAACACATTATCACCACCCCAAATCATGGAGCAGCACCACCAACAGCAAGACCAGAAAAGCATTAGTGTGCAAAAGAAAAACAAAAAGCTTTATTCAGCATTCAAAACAACGTTTTTAAATGTCCACTATTTACAAGGCCCATAGGTCAGGCCATGTGCGAAGTCCTGGGGGGGTACACATTGGGACGTGTGTCCCCTAGCTTGCCTGCACAGTTCACATGTCCATTTCATCCACAGAAGGGGGGACATCATGTGGGGGGGAAGGACCAGGCACCGCAGGGACAGGAGGGGCAAGGGTAGGTGTTGTGGGTGCAGGGACGGACGACTCCACCACAGGGTGTGGGTCAGCGCCAAAGGTGGATTCCAGCACAGCGCTGCACACTACTGCCAGGTCGCCCAGAGTCTCCCCTGCACCCGAAGGAACCACAGGCCCCAAGGAGGGGGGAGGGTCGGAAGGATGGGTTGCAGCACTACTGGGGGAGGGTGTGGAAAGGGGTGGGACTCAACTACCCTGCCCAGGGACTTCTTCGACCACTTGCGGGGTGGTGTCACACTGGGGCTGAGGGACACACTGGCCATGAAGGACTCTTTGTCCGACTGTTGGGCAGGAGAGCTAAGGGGAGTGGTTTTGGAGGAAGTGGGTCGTGAGGACTGCGGACTCCCACTGTGGCTGCGTGGCTGCTGTTTGCCCCCCCACCCAGTGGCTGTGCCTACTTCCCCCTGTGTGTGCGTGACAGGAGGTGTGCGCTTGGCCTTCCCTGGTGGTGTGCTGCCTGTGTCTGGTGGGGTGCGTGCATGGGGACGTCTGGGTGTGCTTGGGAGAGGCATGGGAGTGGGAAGTGTGGATGGTGCAGGGGTAGGGGGGGACGGAGCGCTGCAGGAGACCCACTGCTGCAGTCAGTGACGAGTCTATGGACCTCAGCAACATCCGTTGGTCAGACATCTCTGCTGACATGCCCTCCATGTACGACACCATCTGTGTCAGCAGTCTCGTGTGGCCATGGAGGACATTAAGCTGCGATGTCTGACCAACCTGCAACTACCGCAGAATGTCCACAGACTCGGCATTGACGGCAGCAGGAGAGACAGGGGCAGGGGGTGCGGTGCCTGGCACGAAGGAGACATGTGGTCGCCTAGTACGGACGGAATGGACCCGAGCAAGTGGGAGGCCGGTGATGGGAATGGAGGGGGCGGCGAGAGATGGAGTGCTGCCTTCAGCCCTGGGAGCAGCCTCCGCCCCCTCTGGGAGCTCAGCCTCGGACCCGTCAGCGTCATAGTCGGGGGTGGGACTGGACAGGTCCTCCGCCTCACTCCCCCTCGGCCTCCGTGCCACTCGCTTGGCCAGACTCGCCAGCACTGGTGGCACCGCTGCTGGATCCCTCCTCAAGGTCCGTACCAGTGTCTCCCTCGGTTTTCCCCCGACGATGATGTGGGCAAGGTGAAGAGACAGGAAATAATCAGACACCTGTATACATATGACACATGATTCAAAACTACATAGGTCACAGTGCATAGCATGAAAAGCAACATGAGTAACATCTACAATACTACGCACATATGTAGGCCCTGCACCACACAGTTGGTTGACCCACCATGCCACTGAGAAACAATGGAGAGCATGACACAACAGCAAATAACTTGATATCCAATTAGACAGCGGAGCTAGTCTCTGGGGACAGTCGAGCACAGCATCTGGAACACACACCCTTGCCAAAAAAGGGATGAGCAGGAACCATGTCTTTTAACTGTTGGCACATGCTGCTTAGCAATTACATTAAACCATGCCCAACATGACTGGGTCACTGCATGTTGAGTGTATGTTCAGACAATCATCACACACAGGCCAGATCTGTCAAGGAGACATACGGTTTGGACATGTAGGCCTTGCCTGCACAAACCCCCCCCTACCTGAGACAATGTGAATGAGATAGAGGAAGTACTTACACCTCTTACTCGGGGATTACAAAAATGCCCTTCAATAAATCCTGATTGTACACGAACTACCCCTCGTGCGCCTGTCCACACATATAACTGACAAACAACCATCATCAGATAGTTGTACCAAGACACACAGGCACTGGCCACTGTGAGTATGCACAAGCCAAATTGGGTCACCCTGTACAGTGGACATATGTAGCACACTTTAAGTAAATACAAATGAGGCCAGGGTACAATGCCACAGAGCCCAACCTATGCTGAAGACACAGAGAATGTCCACATTGTTGGATGACACACATGATACCTAGGAAAAGGTGCCCCAGGGGACTGTAGTGGCCACACTCCTCCATGGTCCTGGATGGATATGACTGCAACAGAAGCGACAGTCCCTGCACTATGCATATCTCCCACTCATGCACATCATGTCTGAGGGCAAAACATTGGTCATGCATGCTGTAAGGCAGTACACTTTTAAGACACACTCCTATGTCGGGCATCAGCATCAGTGCCAACTAACATGGACCCCACAATGACTGAACTGGCCAGGGCACAGGCAAGGTCCCAACACATGTCACACACCACCCCCACACATGAAGCTGCAACCATTGGGCACTTGGATTAACTGGCAGCCTAGACAACCTTGTGCAAGAGTGACTACACACAGACCAGGGAACACATGTCAAGGAGGGGAAGGGAGGAAGAACAGCATGGGTTGACTTTGGGGAACAGGATATGCGTTGCACATATAAACCCTGGCAGTGTATCCATGCGACTGTGCACTTCCAAAAGCTGGTGACACACAACAAACACACATGTACCTAACCCCTTCCTGCTGCTGCTTCTCCTGTAAGCGCCTATCCATCTCTGGGAAGACCACCGCCAGTACACGCTTCATGATGTGGGTCAGGTGCCGGCGCCCCTGGTTCCGACCCTCCACCGACCTCACTGCACTGACGGCTTGCCTCCAAATCTCCCCTTTGGCATAGGCGACTACCTGTGAGGATCAGAAAGTGAGACTACTTAAATACACCTGCTACATGTCACAGAGACACACATTTGAACAATTTGGCTGGTTTGAACAGGGCATAGTATGCAGCAAACTCATTGCACCTTTGTCATAGGGACATTATCCTCTGGGGAAGGCCATATGCACTACGTGGCATTGAAAGTGCACATGTGGAATGAGGGGTGCGACACAATCAATTATCCAGGCTCACACTGTGCATCACAAGCTACACCAGGATTATGTGCAGCACCTTAAAGCAGTCACATGCCCCACGTCACTGACGCAACCTCAGCAGAGTACACAGACACACACAGGCACAGGACAATCACCTGCCATTGGCAACAGCGGGTACAAACCTCACTCTGCACATGTGCCACTTGACTGGGGGGTGTCACAGGTGTTGGGCTAGCCCAGCACGTCAGACACACAGCACTGCTACCTGCGCACATCAGATGGGTAGGGTATATGCATCCCTCATGCAGCTGGGCTGCAACACTCCACATAGACACTCACCCACATGACAGGGGACTTACACACACACCAATGTCCAGGGGACGAACACATCATTTGGACACTCTCACCACAGGTACACTCAACTCACACACATCTGTGGGTACAGTCACCTGTTACACTGGGGGGGCCACAGAATCACATTCAGGACTGTAGAAACAACATTCCCAAGAGGATTAGCCAGGCTGAATGTGGCATGCACCATGCAGTGATTGTCACAGTAAGCACTATGCAAGTGAGGAGTGCAGACATGCACTACAGCATGCTCTGCATGGGAGACATGAGGCATTCCCCCCCCCTGGGACCCACTCTAAACAACATTGCATGTCTGTCACACCTGGACACAATGCCAGAAGTGACAGTCACAAAAAGGGGCACAGTCTAAGCTAGTGGAGTCAGCACTCACCTGCTCCCCTGGTCTCCCATACAGGCTGGGGTACTGTGGGAGGATGACATCCAGCAATGCCACATTCTCCTCCAGGGTGAATGGCTGGGCCCTCTCCACAGACCTGGACATGGTGCCAGAGGAATCACGAGCAGCAGCAGTGTTGTGGAATGAAAGGATGTGCAGGCAAGTGCTCTCTCATGGGACCTGGCTGCCTTATATCTGCTTTGCTGGGCTGTTTCATTTACAGGAGTACAGAGTGATTGGTCAATCTCATTTGCATCCTACGTTTCCTCCAATCCCTTTAAAACTACCCCAGTGAGGGCCTTTGCATGGTTTAAAAATTGAGCATGATGTAAAGTCAATAACCACTTTGCAACATAGTATATTGTCTCCAACCGACTTTTGCTGGCCACCTGATGAAAAAATGTGAACTTGAAACTCGGTCTCCATGCCAACCAGCATGCATTTAGGCCCTTAAACTTGTCCCTCATGAGTCCCCTATGTTATTTCACTATGCACACACAGGTACGGTGCGTTCCACGCCCCTAGGGCACCACTACTCCAGTGATACGGTCCGTACACGTGTGTGTAGGGTCCGTATCACTATGGTAGTGTTGCCGTAGGCGTACGCCATAGTGATACGGTCCGTACACGCGTGTGTAGGGTCCGTATCACCATGGCGTACGCCTACAGCAACACTACCATAGTGATACGGTCCGTACACGCGTGTTTAGGGACCGTATCACTATGGTAGTGTCGCCCTAGGCGTACGCCATGGTGATACGGACCCTACACACGCGTGTACATACCGTATCCCTATTGCGTATGCCTACGGCAACACTACCATAGTGATACGGACCCTACACACGCGTGTACAGACCGTATCACCATGGTAGTGTCGCCGTAGGTGTATGCCATGGTGATACGGACCGTACACACGCGTGTACGGACCGTATCCCTATGGCGTACGCCTACGGCAACACAACCATAGTGATACGGACCCTACACACGCCCTCAGAGCGTGTGTACGGTGCGTTTCACACCTTACACTGGTGACAGGCGGCACACAGAAAGGAATTGAGCTGTCATACTTTGCCAAGGCTGGACATCAAGTCATTGTCAGTGCAGTCCTACATGTCTCAGGCCTAGGTGTGTCAGGCTGTGACGTGGCACATATCTCCTCATGTTTGAACCCAATAGATGTGTGATGAGCTGTGTACACATGTCATGTGTGATGGTGCACTATGTGCCACACATCCCCTTCACACCTTTGACATGTGTGCATGTAGTACAGACTTGTTGAGCAATGCGTCACTGGCATGGCACAGTCACCAACACCCGCAGCTGTCCCCTGATGCCAGGTACACGGATAATTCACCTGACATGTGACTACCGGCATTGCACGATGTGACTATGTCATGTGTGTGTCATGTGTTCCCATAAGCTTGCTGTTGATGTTCCGTCAAATGCATCTGCAGTTGCTGCATCCCACATGTGCCTGTGTGTAGATGGGCATGGCACACTATTATGCACACCAGGCCACATGTGGAATCATACGTAACGTGTGGATGTATGCATCGAACATGGACTTGCGAGACAAGGACATATCTGCGTAGTCTCAATTTATGTGTGATCAGTCTTGACATGTACCCCTTCATGGCAAGGTGTGTGGTCTGTCCATTTTTCAAGGACATGTGACCTGTGCCTCTAGTGTTCCGCAACCTGTCTGTATGATAAACATCCTTCTTCTGCACATATGTGGATGTCTGTCACTCCTGTAATGCGTCTGCCTCTTCACTTACACTGGCCCACAGCTAGTTTCATTCCATTTCATGTTGAGCTTGAGAATCCACGTTTGTAGCTGGCTCTTGGTAGGAGTGTCACCTGCCTGGCATACGTGTCCAGGATATATTGCACAGACCTGACTCTGTATGTAGCATATGTGTATTGGCTGTTGAACATGTGCTCAGTATATTGACATTGTTGTTGTACTGTACTCACTCTTCGTTGTCCCTTCCAAATTACTGCAGGGCTCCCCCTTTCCCCCGACCAATGCCAGACTTGGCTGCCCTGAGGGAACGTGACTGTATACGCCGCTACCGCTTCAACCAATGGTTGATTGAGAACTTGACCGCAAGGCTGGCAACACACCTCTTACCGCTACACAGGTATCCTACTGCACTGACACCCAAGATGAAGGTGATGGCAGCCCTACATTTCTTTGCCACAGGTACGTACCATGGCTCATGTTGGTGGCATGTCCTAGACCATGTTCAGCCGTGTCCTGCTTGATTTTTTAGAGGCCATGTTGGTACACCTGGATGAGTTTATTCATTTCCCAACTCCTGAGCAGTTGACAGGTGTCAAGGGTGACTTCTATGCCCTGGGAGGGATGCCCCATGTCATTGGGTCTATTGATGGGACACGTGTGGCTTTGGTACCACCACAGGCACAGGAGGTAGCCTTTCGCAACCGTAAACATTACCACTCCATTAATGCCCTTGTGGTGTGTCTTGCTAACATGGTGATTTCCCATGTCTGTGCTTGTTTTCCAGGATCAGCACACGATGCCTACATCATGAGGCGTAGCTGGGTGCCTGAAATGATGCTGCAGCTGCGCAACGAACGAGCATGTCTTGTTGGTGGGTATACTCTGTTAGTCCTGTATTTAGCGTCATCTTTATGTCTTACTGCTTCTCCTGACCCACTTATGTCCATGATGTTTCCATGTAGGGGACTCTGGCTATCCCAACATGCCATGGCTGATCACGCCTCTCCGCAACCCCAGAACGGCTGCCGATCACCGGTACAACAACGCCCATGGGCAGACCAGGCCAGTGATAGAGAGGACTTTTGGCCTCCTGAAGAGCCGATTCCGGTGCCTCCACAAGACTGGCGGCGCACTCCCATATGCACCGGTGAAGGTCTGCAAATTCTTCCTCGTGTGCTGCATGCTGCACAACATGGCAGTGGAGAAAGCTGTGTCACTCATCCTGGATCCGGTTGAGCAGGAACATCCACCCGTGGAGGATGAGGGGCTTGGTGACGAGGCAAGTGATGTGGACGAGGAGGAGGAAGAGGACATCCGGAATCAGCTCATACGCAACTTCTTTGCTTAGTGGTGAGTTGCAGTGTCTTCGGTGTGCACGCATTGAGCCTTGTGTGGCATGTGTTGCAATGTGTGGGTCCATCTGCATGTATGGCAAGTGAGTCAGAGGTCTGTTTGGATGTGTCACTCGAGTGATGGTGTAATAAAAGAATGTCTTTCCTGAGACACTATTTTCACCTAGCATGTTGACAACCTTATACGTGTCAAGTACATGCACATGCATGCGGATGTGCTTCTTTTGGCTGACTTCTTGTATGTCTCTCATCCCAAGTATTTGCGCATGCTGTCTGCTGGTGGCATTGTTGTGCTCCTGCTATCCCTCATGAATACAGCTACGTGTGCTGAATCAGCGTAACATGCACGGACATGTTGAAAATTCTCCTTAGGGTAAGGGATGCAGCACGGCTTTTTGGGTGTGGTATTTGTTTGGAATGTGTGTGCACTTCTCCTGTTCATGTTTGGTTACTTTGCATACATGTAGAATCACCATGGGGCACATGACAAGAAGCTGGATTCACCTGAATTGATAGTCACACTTGGTGACAGTCATCTGTAATGTGATTGTGGATTGTGATGAAGGCATCAATGTGTGTAACACTGCCCTCGGAAACATACGGGATGCACCGGGTTGACATAGTGTGGGACATCCCCATTAGAGGCTCAATGGTGAATAGCAGCCTCTCCATGAGCAGCAGGGGGTGTTTGCCTCAAACCCGTCACTTGTGTGCCAGTTCCATGGATTTCATGCATCTGTGGTGCAAAGGGGGGTGCCAGTGTAGGTCCCACATGTTCATCCACATGACCTGTGCATCTGTTAATATAGCTGCATTTGCCTTTCGGCGAACATGACTAATAAAGGTGTCCCTCAGCCTCCAAGGTGCCTCATCTCTGTCAATGCAGGTCTCTTGCCACTGTACATGCGGCATGTCTGGCATAGTTATCACAGATTGTGCATATGAGTCTATGTGTAGAGTAGCAAGATGCAAGCTGTTTGTCAGGGATTATAATATGTATTGTGCATGATGTCCATGGCTTTGTTGGTATTTTGCCATCTCAGTCCCCACAACGGCCACTTTGCTGCATGTGCATCCATTGTCTGTGTGTGTGCCATGTTGAACCAGACACTCCTTCCTTATCATACACCTTTTGCAGTAGTCCTTTCTGACATCCTTGTCTTTGTGTGCAACTTGTGGCATGGTTTTCAGGACATGGCGCCTGCTGCTGCTGGCCCTGCAGCAAGGGCACACAGTGTTTCTATATTTTGCCTCACACACACGCCTCTAAGACGCACCCCCCTTCCTCCCTCCACCCATTAATTTTTGTGTAATCTGCTTGTGTGTGAGCCAGTTGCGGTGGCAAAGGCTGGACCGTCTGCACATGCTACATGCACATTGCACGTGCCTCATGTCCTTGCATGTGCCACATCACGCTACACCATGATGTTGAGGCCACCCACCAAGCAATGTCCTTCCAATACATTTGTTGCATGCACTCAGGCATGCACTCATCATCCACACAACACCTTTGCATAATGAGTGTGCAACTCCAACTGCCTACGCAGCGCAGGCATGCCTTCCAGGCCCTGTCACACCAACCAGGTCATGTCCCTCCTACTCCCCACCGGCTCTGTACCCCAACAAGGCCATGGGAGTGGTACTCCAGCCCTCTGCATGTAGTATGGTGTCGTTGTGGGACACATGGCACAGGTATCATGTCTCAGCGTGTCAGACTACAATGTGTCCAGGATCCCCCTCTACACCATGGCATGTGCACTGCATCTCATCATCATCTGGTGTCCCATTGACAGCCAGGTGCTCCTCACCCTCCCCAATGACGCAGTCCTTGCCAGTTCTCATATTGAATAATGCATGGTATCCATTGGCAGATGGCTGAACATCAGCCACCTGATGCTGTACTTGTACACGACTGAGGTGTTCATCTGCGGATTGTCCCCTTACAGCTGGGTCAACTGCTTGTGTCCCACCCGCAAGGGCCCTGCACAGGCACACAGTGTCCATGCACACGAGCTGGTGTGCATCATGGATTGCTTGCTCACATGTGCTATGCTGATCACCAGCATCTGTACCTCTGGCTTCAGCACACTCTGCATTATGAACAAGATCCACAGTTCAATC
Source organism: Triturus cristatus (assembly GCF_964204655.1). Classification (NCBI taxonomy): domain Eukaryota; kingdom Metazoa; phylum Chordata; class Amphibia; order Caudata; family Salamandridae; genus Triturus; species Triturus cristatus. The sequence goes on along the minus strand of NC_140591.1, from coordinate 605,283,503 downwards.
CACATCAAGGCAAGACAGACCCTCCCCCAGGTCAACTACAACATCCGTGTCTAATCCTACCATGCACTCTACGGACAAGTACGTTACAACTCCCATGATACTTGTCCACATCCAGGGCGCATCTGCACAGCTCTGCTTCAACATCCGGCGACGCAGCCACATCACCGTCCAACAGAGATAGCTGCAATGGATCACTGTCAGCTGCAGGATGACCTTCACAATCCACGCCCACACTCAGGATGCAGCCCACGACCACGACCCCAACACAACCTTGTGGCACTGTCATCCAAGACCCCATTGTGCCATCTCCATGCATCCAACCTTGGCCTGGCCACCATTCTCCACATCCACCTGATTCCAGCATGCACAACATAGTTCTCCCACCTGGCTATACATAACTGGGACTCCCACCCCAGGACACTCCACATGATCCCTGACCTCTACGCATGACTGTTGCTCTTCGAAATAGGTCTGTCCGCACAGTTGTGCAGGCACCCCCTCAGCTGGTTGGGCCCATCACGAGTGAGTATGGTGCTCCATGTCTGTATTGGATGATACATTGTGACCCATGTTTGTCCTGTGCCGGACTCAGACCCCAGGGTATGGATGGTTGGAGTTACTTCAAAACTCAGGCATGGTTTGACTTTCCGACACACACATGTTATGGAATAATGCAAAATGACGGCATCATCTTGTGATTTTGATGATTTTTATTAGTGGTGGGGTACGTGTTTGGGGGGATGAAAAGAGGTGCTCGCCGGGTGTCTGTAATCCAAAGTTCACAGGGGGATTTGAGATCCTTGCCATTGGAAGTCATCAGAGTCCATGCCACAGTCTTTGTCAACATTGGTCAGACAGTGACCAGCAAGTCCATGTGGCAGAGAATGTCATTGGATGAGGTACTGCTGTTGCGCCAGAGGGCCAGGTGCCAGGCCAGGTGACCTGGGAGATGGTGATGGTCCGCTTTCTCTCACGGTCTATTGCGTGAACGACCCACCTTCCTCCGGGGACCCTCAGAAGCAGGCCGTGACGATGTCTGTGATGCTCCGTCGGACGAATCCTCCTCTTCCTGATCCCTCCCTGTGGCTGGTGGTGATCTTCGCCTGGTGCCACAGGGAGGGTTGCCCATGTTTTCGGCAATCTGACGGAGTGAACGGCTCATGGCCATTTGCACCACCACGAGCTCAGCCAGTCTTGCCTCCATCCGTCCTTGGTGTTGCTGTTGACTGGCATATTACTCGGCCTGCAGGTTCTTAATCTCGTTGAGGGTCTCCACTACCTGGCTGATTCCCCTGGTGTCACGCCGGTATGTGTCCAGGATGTTGCGGACGTGTGACATAACCGGTTCCTCAGCTGTCTGGTCAGGTTCGCGCCTCCGCCGTCCTCCACTCCCACCACCCCTGCCCACTTGAGCCTGGCCTGCCGTTGTGGGCACATCGGGTCTCCGGGACCCCTGAGGGATGGCATTTGCGGGTTCGCCTGCCTCCTCCTTGGAGCCCGGAGTACCTTGTCCCTCCTGGTCAGACTGGCTGCGTTGTCGTGTGCGAGCAGGGCTCCCGTGTGTATCCTGGGATGTGGCAGGAATGGGGGTGGTGGTTGGCACAGTTGTACCTGACGCAGGTGCTGCAGGTGCTTGGGCACCAGAGGGGCCAGGTTGGTCGGGGTCATCCACGGAGTGGTGAGAGTCGTCGCTGCCGGTGGGATCATCGTGACACCGAGCCTGGTCCTGTGATTCTTCCCCCCCCAGTGTTGGGGGGAGATCGACGACGTTGCCCTGTGTGTGAGAGAGAGACATTGTTAATGGTGTTTCATGCGACATCCATGTTTCATACATATTCAAGTTGGCACAGTTCCTCTGGGTAGTTGGATACGTCTAGCATTCCTCTCGCAGTGCTCTTGTGGATTGGTATGTTGCGGGGGACAGATTGATATGTACTCCTGGTTCTTTGGCCTGTCTAATGAGTGTTGGGATGCTTATTTGGCTATGGATTGGTCTTGTTGTGTCACATGTCCATTGTGGGAGTGGCAATTTGTGTTGGCTGCCCCGGGGGGGGTGTGCTTGTGTAAGGGGGGGTGTGTGTGACCGGGCATGCTGTTGGGTGTAGTGTGATTTGTCATTGGGTCTACCAGGTGATGTGTCTGTCCCCTCATGGTGCATGGTGGCATGACAGTGAAGGTGAGTTCCTGTGGTAGGTAGGTGGCATGTGGAGTTGGTGTTTGAGTGTACAGTGGTCACAGGATTGCCTTGTGCTGTCTACAGCAGGGCCAAGTGTCATCGACCTTGTCTGTACTTGGCAAGTCCGTGTGCATGGTGCATGGTGCATGGGTATGTCCCTTGGCCACAGCTTTCAACACTTTTCCTATGTCTGACACACTCTTTGTTGTTGCATCATTTTGGAACGCAGTAAGCAGTGTAGCGTGCATGCATAGCGAGCGATGCAGAACTGGCTTACGTGTTGCACTGTACGTGGGCAAAAGGTGCTTTTTCATATCTATTAGAGAATGCAGGTAGGTAACTTATGCATTTGTGACTGGGTTCTAACAAACACAGTGAGTGGGTATACTGGTTGTAAGGTTAGGTTTGTGCCTGCAGCAAGGATCTACTCGTGCACAGTTTGACACATGGCCCAGTGATTTGCAACCGAAAAAGGGGTGGTTCACGCACTGTCAAACCTTGTCAACATGCACACAGTCCACCTGCTGACGAGCGGACATGCCCACGCCACCCAAGGGTGATTTTGTCTCCCTCTGTCTCCCTCTCTCCCTCCCTCTGTCATCCTCCTCCCTCTGTCTGTCTCCCTCTGTCGCCCTCTGTCTCCCTCACTCTCTCTCCCTCTCCCTCCGTCTGTCTGTCACCCTCTGTCACCTCAGCCCATCTTCCTGGGCACACACACTTTGCAGGTCTTTCAAAGGCCATTGGCTTGTTCATGTGGCTTTGTTTAAAATCTCCCGGCCCCCATTGGGCAGAGTGTCTCTGAGTCTGCTCTGCTGCGGCGGTGTGTGCTGACACTCTTTCACAGTGATGCCTCTTCATTAGCTGCTGTTATGTGCAAATTGGGCCTTCATACCCATGTCATCCAGCGACGTGCCCACCATTTGCAGGCGACACAGTACAGTGTCGGGACACACTGTTTGTATAGCTCTGCCCTAGGCCACGGGGGTGGGGGTACGCACCGTCCATATGGGGGTGGGGGTATGCACCATCCATACGGGGGGCTGGGGGTACTGCGCGTACATACGGGGGCTGGGGGTATGTGCTGGGGGTACGGTGCGTACATACGGGGGGCTGGGTGTACTGCGCCTGCATACGGGGGCTAAGGGTACGGCGCGTACATACGGGGGTGGTGGTACGCTCCGTACATACGGGGGGGGTGTTCGGCACGTATGCGGGCACATGTTTGGACGTCTCCATGGTTGCTATAGAAGTTCGCTCCGTACGGTGTTTTTTCCATACGGTTGTACATTCGGACGGACGGGACGGATCGTACTTGCGCGGTCGGACTTCAGTTTTCCGATTCGTACGTAAAACTGTCCGGGGACGTGTCGGAGACTTTTCCCGATCCGAGGACATGTCGGGAAATTTTCCCAATGCGATTCGTATGGACTTTTTCACATACGAATCGTACTTGCCAGTTTGTACGGGACTTGTACGATTTGTACGGAAAAAAAAACGGATACGATTCGTATGGGGAATATTTTTCACGGATCGGAATCGGCACCTAAATATGTTAAATAATAAAATTGATGTAAAACAATAAAGTAGATTTAATATAAATTTAGAAAAATAGAATAAACTTAATTTAAAAAAGTTAAACACACATACATAATAATTCATATATATATACTTTAAAACAATTAATACATTAATTTTAATTTATTTTATAATTTTTAAATCATATAAAAAGTTACATATATATGTGTATATATATATATATATATATATATATATGTGTGTGTGTGTACCAATAACATAAAATCTAATAAAAAAACATTCTATTATAAATTAAAACATTAAACTATTTAAATATCTTAAAACTTATCTTTCCCACTCCAGTGAGTGCAACAGTAGGGAAAGTGTAAAATTACTGTTCCCACTCCAGTGAGTGCAACAGTCGGGAAAATGTTGAATAGCAAAGGTTAAACATTACTATTCCAACTCTAGGGAGTGCAACAGTAGGGAAAGTGTTGAATAGCGGAGGGGTAGACTTTACTATTCCCACTCCAGTGAGTGTAAAAGTAGGGAAAGTGTTGGACAGCGGAGGGGTAAAAATGACTAATCCTACTCCAGTGAGTGCAACAGTAGGGAAAGTGTTGGATAGCGGAGGGGTAGAAATTACTATTCCCCCTCTAGAGAGTGCAACAGTAGGGATAGTGTTGGATAGCAGAGAGGTAAAAATTAGTATCCCAACTCCAGTGAATGCAACAGTAGGGAAAGTGTTGATCAGCGGAGGGGGAAACATTACTGTTCCCACTCCAGTGAGTCTAACAGCAGGAAAAGAGTTGTATAACAGAGGGATAAAAATTACTTTTCCTACTCCAGTGACTGCAACAGTAGGAAAATTGTTGAATAACAGAGGGGTTAAAACTCCAGAGAGTGCAACAGTAGGGAAAGTGTTGGATAGTGGAGGGGTAAAAATTACTATTTCCACTCCAGTTAGTGCAACAGTAGACAAACCATTGGATAGTGGCAGGATAAAATGTACTATTCCCACTCCAATAATTGTAAAAGTAGGGAAATCTTTGGATAGCGGAGGGGTAAAAATACCTAATCTCACTCCAGTGAGTGCAACAGTAGAGACAGTGTTGGATTGCAGAGGAGTAACAAATAATATTCTCACTCCAGTCAGTTCAAAATTAAAAACAAACACAATTTTAACAACAATAAAAATATTTTAAAAAACTAAATAAATAAAAAATATATAAATATGTTAAAAAATCTTATTTAAATACAAATATATTTAGTTTTAAATAAAATCATATTATAATGTGAAATACATATACCAAATACCTTCAACTATTATATTTAATAAAATGAAAAAAAAATTCAAACAGATAAATATTTTAAGAAAAAATTATTTAGTAACAAAAACATTAATTATTACCTAAATTTACTTTATTTATTTCCTACACTATAACACCACACAATTCACAACCCACATAAAACAAATGTACTTCCTCAACCAAAAGAATTAATTACCAATTAAAGAAATATTATTAATTAAAAACCAAATTAAAACTTGTAAACATTATTTAAATTCCCACACTTTACCCCTATAATCCCCGCAACCCACAGCTAAAATTTAATTGAAATAAATTAATACAAAATTAAAACTTCTTTTCAATTAAAAAACTAATAGTATTTAACAACTAATTATAAAGTAAGTAAAATTAATGTACCCACCACACTGTACCTCTATAACAATAAAACTCACACACAAAAAATATAAACAAATACCATAATTAAATATAAATTAATACATTAATATTAATAATCAACACATTTTTAATTAATTAAACAAAAATTACTTCCCACCCTTTACCCCTATAAACGCCACAACCCACACCGAAAATTAATTACACAATTCCATATCTAATTTTCAATTAATTCATATTAATTAAAAACGAATTATTAATTAATTAAACATAAATTACTTCCCAACCTTTAACCCATAAACCCCACAATCCACACCTAAAAGAATCACACAAGTACCATAATTAATTATCAATTAATTAGTTAATATAAATTAACAACTAATTATTAATTAATTAAACATGAATTACTTCTCACCCTTTATCCCTATAAACTCCACAACCTGCACCAAAAATTAATATAAAAATGTCCATAATTAATTTCCAATCAATTAATTAATGTAAATTAACAACTAATTATTAATTTAAAAAAAGAATTACTTCCCACCCATTACCCCTATAAACCCCACAACCCGCACCTAAAAATAATTACTCAATAACCATAATTAATTATCAATTAATTAATACTGATTAAAAACTAATTAATAATTAATTACAAATAAATTACTTCCCACAAGAAACGCTATAAAATATAAATTAATTAAATAAAAAACAATCACTAATTCATTATAATTAAATTACTTCCCACTCTATTCCCCTATAAACCCACAACCCCCTACAGAACTAAAAAATGCAAAATTTAATTAAAATAAAATTGATAACTACTAAAAATGTAACACATATATTAAAAAACATGAACAATACTTATACAAAAAATAAGCCACATACATTTAAAATATAAACTAAAATACAAAACCCTAATTAAAAATTCGATATTTTAAACATCTATATTTTTGCAAACAATATTAAAGACTGCTAAACTTTGAAAAATTCTATTTCTTACCTTAAATTCAATATCCTTGACTACGATATTCTTGCTGTTAATATTTCTGAATCACGATATTTCCAACTCGTTATTTATGTAAATCGAAATTTCCAACTCGATATTGTGTCTCACCACCCCCATCTTTACTTTTGAGGATGTAGAGAGCAATATAAAGACCATTTATATAGATTAAAACATCATAACCCATTTGTTGCTGTCAGTTTGAAAATGTGTTAACAAATTAGGTAATAACAACAACACCATAAGTTTATTAAAGTTGAAAAAACTCAATAAAACTGTCAAAAGACAGCTCCAGAATCTCTCAATTGGAGCGTGCAGTGCTGCATAAAAGGCACCCGGAGTAGCCCAAGTAGCGGCAATGAATACATCAAATATGGAAACACAGTGGGCAACTACCCTTGAAGCAGCCTTCCCTGTAGAATGGTCAATCACAGGGGGAGGAATGGGAATGCTTGTAAGCTGATATAGGAATAGAAAGGTGAATCCATAGACTACGAGTTGAAACTGAACAATTATGTCCCTGGTGACGGGCACCAAATGTCATAAATATTGAGTCAGATTTATGAAAATCAAATGAATGCTATCAATAAATACTAATAGCTCTTCCAAAATCAAATAAATGTAAAGACTGTTCTTCCTTTGAAAATGGAGAAGGATGTATATAAGGGCCAATCTTCTGACTAAAATGGAAAGCCAGCACAAAAGCAGAAGTGAGGTGGAGAAATAGACCTTCAGGTAGAAAACAAAGAAAGGTACAGAGGAAAGAAGAGCTCCAGTCTGACCCAGCCTGCAAGCAAAGGTAATGGCTACTGGATAATGGCCACTACTAACGGCTACTAGACAATTTTAGCAGACAGATACTTGAGAAGCTTCCTTCAGGTGTTCAACTAGAGTAGATTTTAGAGCCCCAAGGACCAAAAGGAGATCCCAAGAGGGGATAGAAGAGCAAATGTTAGGTTGAAATAAAGCAAAGGTTCTTACTAGATGAAGAGCCAGGTCTGTTAAAGACCCTAGACTATTCCATGGAGACCTAGAAGCTGTAAAAGATTAAAGCTGTCAGCATAGGTATAGATAGACCCAAAAGAAACCTCTCACAAAGAATAAAGAATATCAAGAAAAGATAGAGGGTGACAAGAAAGAGGGTTCAGAAACCTAGAGAAACATCACCTAAATGAATCCCAATGCTCATTCTATAGCCTTATGATAGAAGGATGACGGATCTGCTTAAGTACCAGAGCTGCCCCAGGAAAGACATCCAAATTACAGTCATAAACTTTCAGAAGCCAAGCCATTAATCATAACTTGGTCAGATTTACCAGCTGAAGTATAGGCCTATGTAGAAGGGATGGTTAATGAGGTAGAAGCCACTTCTGACCCGCTATCATATCCTTGATTAGAGGAAACCAGACTTTCTCGACCAAGGCGGGACAACTAAAATCACCCATGCCTTATCTTTCCCAACCCTGATGAGAAATTTCTGAAACAATAGAATAAAGGGAGGTTATAGCTAAGGATTTGATAGGGCATCCATTCCCATTGATCTGTAATCTTTCCCCTGGACACAGACACTGGGAGTTCAGAGAGTGTGCACTAAGATCTATTATTGATTTCCCAAACCTCGATAAATTGTTAGGGAACGATATTCTGTCAGAGAGTACTCTGTCAAGCTTGAAAATGCTCTGCTTAGAGTGTCTGTAGTCACATGGACTATGCCCAGCATGTACGTGGTGGACAATGCGAGAAGGTGCAGCTCTGCCCAAGCAAAAATTCTGTGCACCATTTCACTGAGAGGGTGACCCTAACTCTCCCTTGTCTCTTTAGGTAACTTTCTGCCACAAGATTGACCTTATGACTAGAACAGCATTGCCCATCAGAGAGGGAACAGCAAACAGCAGGGCTTTGAACGGTGGCAGTCAAGTCCCTAAAGTCAGAGGATCGAGCTGCCTACCTCTTGCATCAAAATCCCTGTCAAGAAGAAAGGCCTAGAGGTGATCCCAAATCCTTGAGAATGGCACCCATGTTTCGAATTAAAGGTTCGGGGGAGGCAGATCCATTCCTTTGGAAAGACTGTTACGAAAAAGTCACTAGTAAAGAAGATGGTGAATGGAGCCGTACATAGGGATTTCTAGTCTCTTAGATCCTGGATGCTGGACTCCAATAAATCAGAATAAGGTGGACAAGCAGCTTCATGTGAAACATCGCCCAGGATGCTACAAAGACAGAAGAAGCCATGTCTCCCTGGACTTGAAGTCATAAGTGAGCTGAAGCTGACCGAGTCTTCGGCAGAGTTGAGAGGTTAGACAGTAGCATCTGTATACGATGAGGAGAGAGAAAATCGTTTTTAACTGATGTATGGAGGAGTCCTCCTACAGAATTTAGGCAGAAAGATGCATGTCATTTGATGGCAAGTTATGTTACAAAATGTATGTTACATTACAACATTTTTTAGAGTGCTCCAACTCACTTCCACAGGAGTATCCTGGCACTCAAGCCAACACCGCAGAGGGAAATGGAAAGGCTAATTCAGTTATGTAAATCTTAAAATAACCATGTTTTAAGTTTTTCTTAATAATGAACAGGTTTGTACAAGGACGAATCTCCATTGACAATAAGTTCCAGTGATGTGGGGCTAATTGGAAAAAAAAGGAACCACCAATTCTGGTAGTTCGAATCCGATGAGATAATGCCAGCGCTGTGTTAGAAGATCTCAAATATCTTCTGGTTGATAGAAGCTTTCTCTAGAGTGAATATATATAGGACCTTCCAACTACAAAGCTCCATGGGCATGGCAAAAGAGTTTAAAAACGCCACGTTTCCTGGTCGGGAGCCATTTTAGTAATCTTACAAAGGTTCTGAGGGCGAGCTATAAGGAAGATTACATACTAGGAGAGCCGCCATATTCTGAATCAGCTGCAGTCTAACCAAAAGCGCCTCATTAATGCCAACCAGAAGGGTGTTGCCATAATGGAGGCGGCTGGGTATGAGTGCTTGAGTAATAGTTTTCCTGCAGTTAATGGGTAGCCTAGGTAATGTTTTTCTGAGAAGGACAAAAATGCCATAACAGGATCTACATATTGCTTTGACCTGTCCATCAAGAGCTTATCATCTATGAAAATACCAAGGTTGTTAACCACCTGTTTTGGAACTGTAAGGGGACCCAGTTCCTCTGCCTACCAATCTTCAGTCCAGTTTTCTCTAGTTTTCCAAAAAGGAGAATCTTTGTCTTCCCCTATTCAACTGAATACAGTTCTGTCTCATCCAGGATACTATTGGTCAGCTAGGCACTTGCCCCCTCATGATTTGTTATTGTTTCACTTCAATTAAGCATTCATCCATCTCTCTGTTTTGCATCTATCCTTTCATCCCTCTGTTGGTCAGTCCGCTTGACTGCTATCTGTGCCTACCTGCATTGTGCTTGACTGTATGTATGTTACATGGTTCTATATACTTGTCTCTATGTGCCTTGTCTGTAAGCATGAGCTTCAATGTGTCAGTCTGAATGGATGGGCTTCTGTATATCTACTGTTTTTTGCTTTGTGGTGTATGACTGATTGCCTCTGAAAAGGTCTATGTAAGTCTAATGGTTTGTCTGCATGGGTCCCTGTAGGTGTGAGCGTTTGGATAACTGTATATTTGTTGATGCCTATGCTGTGGTGGCTTTATGCCTGATGCCCCGAGTGCATGATGATCTGGAGGTGTGGTTGGTGGGGTAAATGTCTGTGTATGTGTCGTCTTGTGCCTTCATGTGTGTTTCAGGGTACATGGCTCTATGTGTAATGTATGCCAATGTGTGTATACATGTTGTCAGTCTCTGTGTGTATACATCATACAAAAGCCAAACCTTTATGCTTAAGCATATGGTGTAATGCTCTATTACTTACCGGTAATCTTCATTACTCCGGGTCCCGTTGTCCTCGTCCCATTCATAACTATATGTAGATAACCATCTCCCAACAGAAAAAAGACTGAAAGAATGCTAGGACACTAACCCCGCCCCTTCCACTGGGAGTACATAAGGGGGACTTACCCAGCATACCCCCTGAACAACCAAGCCCACAACAGGAAGGCGGCCGTCCGGGAGGGAGGGCGGGGCGTATGAATGGGACGAGGGCAATGGGACCCGGAGTAATAAAGATTACCGGTAAGTAATAGAGCATTACCCCCAGGTCCCTTATGTCCTCGTCCCATTCATAACTATATGGAGAAATACCAAAGCAGAAAAGCCGGCCTTCCCAGACAAAACAGAAGCCAACCCAGGAAACCACACCAAGGCAGCCACTGCCTGAAGTAAAAGGCAGAACCGGCAAAACCCCAAGGCAGAGCACCCAGACAAGAGGGAGCCCCACCAAACCCGAAAGCACCCAATAAAACAACGGGAGAGCTATCAGATGACCAGTCCGACAACCACCAAGGACAACAAGTCCACAGCAGGAACACCCCACAGCCAATCAGAGAAGGGGAGAGCAAGGACACACAAGCCAACCGAGGCAAGAACAAAACAGCGAGGAGGCCACCCAAAGTGAAAAGCCAAAGCCCACCAGGCCAGCAAGCCATAACCGGGCAACAAGAGCCAAACCCAGGCAACGAGAACCCATGACAGCCGAACGCAGGCCCCTGAAAGAAAAGGAACACCCAGCGGATAAGGTGGCCCAAGAAACACAAAGCCCCAACAAAAGATGACCACATGCCCCACGGAAAAAAGGGTCTAGAAGCCCACCAAGGGCAAAACCAGAAGAGAAGGGAAGCAAAGAATCCACCCCAGAGAGACCAGAGAACCAACCCCGGAACCTCCCAGAAGAGCAACAGGCCCCATGAAAAAAAGGGCCCGCAGCAGCCTACATCCCAGCAGCACCCAGCCAAGAGAGCGAGACAGAGCCCACAGACAGGGAAAGATGGAAAGCCAAGGCACCGGGGAAAGATGAACAAACACCCAGAAGCCAACCCACCAGGCCCCAAAAGCCATAAGGAAGCAGACCCAGCAGGGACCAGTAAACCATCAGGCCGAAACCTGACCAGGAAACAAGGCCCCAAGAGAACCAGCACCGCCAGAGAGCCCAACCAGCAAGAACCGACAAGGGCAACAAACCAGGACAATGAGACCCTGGAAAACAAAGAAGAAAAGGGAACAGGAGGAAGCACATGAACCCGAGAACACAGCCCCAGCAGAACACCCCAACTTCAAACCTGCGGAAACCAGAGCAGGAAGCCACAGCCCGAAGAAGGCACACCCTGGACACCAGAGAAGGAGCGCAACGGAACAGGCAAATAACCCAGAGAACCCAAGACCAGGGCAAGGATACCCCAAGGGAGCCAACACCCGCCACAGACAAGCCCCACCATAGACAGGCCAGGCACAGACGTCCCCAAACAGCCCAAGCAGAAGGCAGGGGCTAAACACAGAGGCCAACAAAGACCGAGGGCCAACAACCCCAAGAGAACCTGAAGGAGGGGGACAGACCCAAACATCATAGCAGGGAAACCCCAACCCACCAGGGGAGAGGAAACACAAAAACATCCCGACCACAGAGGCAACAGAAGCCAGGGTGGAAAGCACAAGCAAACCAAACCCCACAGCCCAGCACGACCCAAGGAAGGGCCGGAGCAGGGGGCAAACCCCCAGGGCAGAAAATGGCAACTGAGGACACAACAATCAGGAAGACAAGCCGAAGCCAAGCAACCCGCACGACCAGAAGGACCCGAAGGCCCATCCCACAATAGGGAGAAGGCCAAAGAGGGGAAGGCCCCAGCAGAGCAAAGGCCAGAGAGCAAACAGCCCCAGCGTCGCCCAAACGGAACCCTAGAGCAGGCAAGCAGGGAAACAGGAGCAGCTGACAGACCCCAAATAGACACCGACAGAGCCAAGAGGCCACAAATGCAGGCAGCAGGGAGGAAGGCCGAAGACAACAGGAAACCACAAGGAGACACCGTAGAGGGCCAAGCAGAAACAGCCGTAAACCAGCAGACCAGGCGGACCAAAAACACGGACCCCGGAACAACAGGAAAACAGGGAAATACCGAAGCACAACCCCGGCAAAAAGAACCACCAGAAAAGGCAGGGACAAGCACCACAGTGAACCAAGCCGGAGAAGAACACCACAGGCCAGAAGAGACCCAGCAGAGGCCAACAGAACCCGGGAAACCATCCAGGCAACAAAACATAGCCCACCCAGAAGCCCCACGGACACCAGACAAGACCATAGGAAGCAGGGAGGAAAGACCGAAGGAGGAGGCACAGCCACCAACCAAGAGGCCAAACACAAGACACCCCAGGGGAGCCAGAAGCCACCAAGGCACCAGAGCAGAGGCGGTGGCCAGAACACCATGCAGCAGCGGGGACCAAAGACAACCGATCAGGGCACCCCTAAGCACACCGGCAAGGGAGACAGACCCCGAAAGTAGGCCAGACCATCTCCATAGCGCCAACCAAGAACCAGCAGCCCGGGGAAGCAGAGAAAGAGGAAACCAACCCCATCACGAAACCTAAGCGGGTGACCCCTCTCATGAGAGAAGGCATCCCCAAGGAGGCAAGGCCACAGGCAAAACCCCAGAAGCCAGGACCACACATCGAGGCCCAGGACACAGCCAAGGAACCCCAGCACCCAGCCCAAAGCAAGGTCCCACAGACAACCAGGGCTAAATGCCGCACAAACAAGCGCGCCAGGAAGAACCACGCAGAAGCGTAGGCAAAGGCAACATGGAATGGAACCAAGAGAGCCATAACAGCAGCAGGACGACAGAGCGAACAACCAGGCACTGCAGCCACAGGCCCACACATTAGAAAAAGCAATGGGCAGAGACCCACCGAAGCCACCAAGAGGCACCGGTGCCACGGACTCCAAGCATAGGCCAGGGCCGAGATTCCCCAAAAGAAAAGGACCCCAAAGAGCCCCAGCACCAGGAAGTCCCAGGACAAACCAACCGAGCACTGAAGAAGAACACTGCCAGTGCAGAGTTACATGGACTCGCCCCCAAGCGTGCAGCACAAGCACAAGCAACAAGTGTCAGTGCACATGAGTCGGAAAAGCACGCAAACACAGGCATGCGCCGAACTTAGGGCAGCAGACAGCACCCTGCCAATCCACCAGACAACCGAGAGGAACAGTACCAGGCACACGGAAATGCAACATGGCAGGAACGCCGGACATACGAACACCCAGCCAACCAGAAGCTGGAGAAAGCAAAGCGGCAGAAATCAAAGAACGCCTACACACCGAGACCGAGTAGCACTTGACAGATACCACTGCCAGAGCAAAGAACAGCAGCATCACAGAGCCGGTCATCATAGCACTGTAAACGCATGTATAGAGGCTCAGCACCACGGGCGAAACCCTGAAGCGCACTCAAGAGAATCGCCCACAGCCACCGCCATGCAGCAGAGCACCCGACAAACCACCGTGAAGCTAGGAGGCAGTAATCCACGAACCCGGCCGCACAGGGCGGCAAGCGGAAAGCCGCGAGCCAGCATTCGCCCCCTCACGCTGCACCAGACATTGGACAGTAAAAACCGAAGTGGGAGTACCCATCCGCCGGGCTCGCACACACCAGCGATGGCAATGCTAGTTGGTCCGCGCCTGCTCATGGAAGCGTGTGTGTCAAGCAGACCTAGCAACGCGACACACACCCTACAGGTCACAGAGAACAACCCACCGGCACGCCACCGCATACATAGCACATGCGCCGAATAACAGAAGGGAACCATAACCCAACCCAATGGGACTCAGCACACCGCCAAACAACAACGTGTGCAGTGAAACAAAGGAAGGCCAGGCATTATCAACGCACACACAAGCAGGCATGAACACAGCGTCCGTGCACGGCTGCATCAGGAACAGGTACACATTAGAACCAGGACTAAGCACAGGTGGAATCCGAAAAAAGAAACGCACAGTGGTAATGCCTATGAAGTGTCCGTACCGACGAAATGCTCAGAAAGAACAACAGAGGAGGACAGCGCCTAAAACAGCACGCACGTGTCCTGGAATCACTGCAGAACTGCTGGCACAGACCATCGGCAACACAACTGCAGTCATGCACAATGCTGCGCACGATACAAACATCATGAGGTGAAAAGCATGCCTCACCCGCGCTGAGAAAAGAGGCCACACAGAGCAGCGCCCACCGAGTCGAGACTCTGAGAACCACCATGTAAGCAGTCACCACCCCCGAAGGTGGAGCGCACCGGAGGCAGGCAGGAGGAAAAGGCCATATCACAATCAAACAGATTCTCCGTGTCACACGCCCAGCACGAGCTGCGCAGAGTGACCACAGGCAGGCGAAATACAACTTACGTGACCCTGAATGGAACCACACCATACCAACAGCAGGGCCTAAAACTCCATGCCCCTTCCGGGCCGAAACAGAGAAAAGCAGAGACAAACAAACCGCTATGAGGGACATACCCGGGGGGCGCCATACAGCAACAAGGCCCCCCCTTCCACCTTCCACACGGTTCCGCCGTCAGCCCAAAGCAGCAAATGCACCCCCACAAGGCTGTTGGTAAAACAGGAAGGCAGGGAAAAAAGCTCGACATCCACCCGGCCAAGCCACAGGAAGACGAGCCAGCAACCCGGAAGGACCCGGGAGGCCGGCACACCAGCCGCAAAGGGCCGTCAGGTATCCTCATGCAGGGAAGACAAAGAGCTGGCCGAAAACCAAGCCTCCCAGCAAGCCCAGCAGGCTGGGAGGCAAGGAACCAGATACCCCAACCGCACAGCCAGGCAGCCGGATGGGGCATAACAGGAGAAGAAGCCACTCAAGCCCAGCAGGAGCAGCACCAGCATCCAAATCCAGATTCTGTCGACAGACAGAAAAAAAGAACAGGGGGTATGCTGGATAAGTCCCCCATATGTACTCCCAGTGGAAGGGGCGGTGTTAGTGTCCCAGCATTCTTTTAGTCTTTTTCCTGTCGGGAGATGGTTATCTCCATATAGTTATGAATGGGATGAGGACATAAGGGACCAGGGGGTAAATGAGCTTTCCTATGTTCCTCTATAAGAGCTCACATTGTTTAGCATTTTGTTCCTTGTATACAAGGCCCTACCAAAGTGATTGTGTGTAGATCTGTGACTTTTGAAAAGAGTTATTTTTTCTCCCACTATTTTAATTGATTTATCTGCTGAATATCATTACGGTGATTTTGCATACATTTCAGTTCTTTACACGCCTGAGACGTGCATGTTCTTACACTCTTTCATATTCATTCTGTGGTACAACCAGATTCAAAACCTTTGTTTTGCCTTTTCTATGACAAACGTGCCTATTTTTCAGTGTGATGGTTGTCACTTAATTTTGTCACTTCAAATGTGGTTGTACACTGTGGACGTGAGGCAGTGTGCTTCCTCCCACTTTTGTTTAAAGAAATAATACTGTCGCATAATGAGGCATATTACGTCACATATTTTTGCCTCTTCTTGATGTATAATTTAGACCATCGTGCTGCATAATTTCTTAATAGTCTGATGCATAGTTCCCACGGACCTGAGCATAAGTGAATATGGCAATGCGTTTCAGTTTGGTGTTCGTGATGGTTTAGGTTGCCCATTTCATGTCTGAGTTTCTTTTCACCTGTTGAATTCACAGCGACAATCAAGGATCAATGTGAACACAATTGATATCGTGATAGAACCGGCTTCTGGCAGACCAGTTTTGCCGACCCACTTCCCTTTGCTTTCTCGTGGCCTCGAAAATGTCTTCTCTTTTGCTGTAGGCATCAACAAGATGTAATTGTGCCTTTATCGTTCAATGTTTTCAAATGGATGAATAAAGTCGATCTTATAATTTAGTGCAAGCGCGAGATATTCGTTTACCCCATTTGCACTGCAGATAGAAATAAAAAGCCCGTATCCGGGTGTATTGTGTTCACCGTGGTTATACTTTTTGACATCAATTTGAGGAGGGGCTGTGAAGTAATGATTATTCAGGGTCATCGGTTCAACCGCTGGCCCGCTGCAAACAAAAATAGCTTTAACTGTATTTGAAGACAAATTGCAAGAGGCAGGCAGCACCCCTTGGCCGAGCCACCCCATCGCTATTAATAATGTGCGAGAAATAAAAACAAAGGGTGTCTGTCTTCACTTTCAATGACGCCCTCAGGGTCCGACGGGCTTGTGAGAAGCCATTCTTCTGCTAATGCAGACTGACTGATCGAGAAAGACCACGGTGCCCTCTAAAGCCGAGCTGTAATCCAGGGAAGGCGAGGATTTTATGGATGACTTTATAGAGACTGTCACACTTTTTCATCATCTCATAAGAGGGGGTATTGTCACGACAAGACAAGGCCTGGTGTGGTAACAGCTGTCACGGGTCACTGGTGATGAACTGCGAAAACCCCTGGGGCTGCGTACAGAAAACTAAAAACATTGTTTCACAACCTAATACATGTTCTTGCTTGGCTACGAAAAATCGTTTTATTTCTGAGATGCTTTATTTTTGGTTTGCAATAATTCTTTGAAAATGCTAAAATCAAAGGTCACATGGGAAGGACTTTTGGGCTGTATGAATGTAATGATTCCTGGAAAGAAAATGAATAGGCTCTCTGTGTCTCACACAGCTCCATCATAAAGCAAAAATAACAGTCAACAGCTAGCGTCTGCATTTTATCTACCTTATGAAAGCTTGCTTAAAAAAACGACATTTCACTTTTCGGAATAGAAATCATGAACTTACTATATTGTCCAAACACATCTGTTTTTTCAGTACTGAATACAAATAAATCAAATAGGCATGTACGGGTTCCAAGAAAAAATTAGAAATATGATTTCTGATATGAAGCCATGTTTCTTATTTCGAGGTTTCATTTATGTTTTTTCTTTTGTTCCTTTGCATAATGCTTATACCACTATTCGGATTTTTCAGTGTGCTCATCTGAACCCAAAGTTATGGTTGGACTGCATTTGTTTCATGTGGGAATGGTGTGGGTTTTATATGCGGATTGAAGTAGGAGGTTCTTCAACATTTTACCAAAATTCTATATTATGTGGTAAGACAGATGCTATGTAGGAGAGAGTTCCATAACAGGGTACCTTGGACATGGAGCTATTTGCTTCTAGTTCATTTTCACTTTTTTGGAAGTTCCTTGAGGGGGGCAGAGTAGCATGCCTCACTGGTTAAGCGGGAACAGGTAGGTCTGGTAACCTGAAGCTGAGTTGTAGGTTGGTAGGTATTTGGAAATGGAGCCAGTGTAGGTTCTACTTACTGAGGTGACCTGTTTGCAGTGTTGCAGTTTGGAGTTGATGCAAGCTGCTTGTTCCCAGACAACCTTTGCCCTTGAGGTCCAAGGTGAACAGTAGTGAGATAACCCATCTTAAATCTAACTGCTGCATGATGATGGCAGGCTGCTGCCTGGAGAAAAAATTGAAGGATCCTGCAGATCAGGCATAGTTGATAAATGTAATTAGTGACTACTGTATTATTTATTTTTGGCTCGAAAACAGATCCTTGCACTAGAGAACTAGAAAGCAGCAATGATGTGTAGCTGTTGTTTGTGAAATGATAGGTGTGTTGTGCTCACTAGTTTACCAGTTAAACGTTGCCTAGCAGGCATCCAGTGCACATCCAGATCCATGCCTGGTTTTTAGAATAAACACTGGCCATGTAAATCTCACAGTACCCTTGGACCCAAGTTACACCTCAACTAAAGCAGCCCGAACAGGCAGAAACTGGCCTCTGGTTACTTGTGCTCCTATATATATGCCTGCCAGTTTGGATAGGACTTTTCCTAGTGGATCAGGACCAATTCTGATTTGTGTAAGGCTGGTTTCTGTTTAGAATAGCATTGTGGACAAACACCACTGGACTGGAATGCTGCACTGAGTAATTTACAACAACTGAGATTACTTCATCCCAGTGTTTGTTTTTCCAAAAGGAGATGTGTGCACACCACATGGAACTGGACATTCTGTGTGAGACATGAACAAACACAATTAGACAAATTAGCCGAATTTCGTAGCGCGCGCTGCATTGCATTTTGCGATGCAGCGCACGCTACGAAATTCGTTTTATTTATTTAATTGTTTACTTACCTCCAATTATCCATATTCCGGTTTTTAGTACCCCCCGCCCCGCCTCTCTGCCCCACGGAACTCCCTCCACGGGCCACGGCTGGATATATTTATTATGAAACCGCTGTTAACTCCAATAGGCTTTTACAGATGGATTACTAATTCACCCTGTGAAAGCCTGCAGATGTGTTTTGTTAGTTGAAATCTCACAGGTGACAGTTTTTAGGTATTTATTACCCCTTTTAATAAAGCTTAGTGGTTCAAGATTCGAGCTGTAATAATTCTTGCTAGAATCTCTTCAAAAGGCTCAACAGGTTTAATGCCTGACAGGCTCTTGTAAACAATAATAATGAAAAAACTAAGGACATATGTGCATATATATATATATATATATATATATATATATATATATATATATATATATATATATATATATATATATATATATATATATATATATATATATATATAGATATATATATTCAAGCGAAGCACTGGCAGTGGCGTTTTGCATTCAGATATATATATATATTCACTTAAAAAACCATAGGTTTCACACACGTTATAGTTAGGTGGACATTTCACTCATAAAAAACCAATGAAATTCCCCCGTTATAGTTAGTTCAGATAACTATAACTCGCGCGCCCGCAATCCACTGCTCATGACATCACATATTACATCACTCATGACATGGTCAGTGGCATCACTCATGATATCACTGATGACATCATCCTTGTGATAAAGTGGCGGTCGCACGAGTTATAGTTATCTGAACTAACTATAACGGGGGAATTTCAATGGTTTTTTACGAGTGAAATGTCCACCTAACTATAACGTGTGTGAAACCTATGGTTTTTTAAGTGAATTTCAAAGGTTTTTTAAATGCTAATTCCTAACTATAACGTGTGTGAAACCTATGGTTTTTTAAGTGAATGTGTACGGTTTTTTAAATGCTAAGTTATGTATGTATTATATGTTATTTTTTTTTTCACGGCGCGCGCACCTCGCGATATTTAAAAAAAAAAATTAAAATGTTTTTTCACCCTTCGGGGTCCTTTAGGGACCCCCTGACAAAGGCTAGGGGGTCAGGAACTCTCTACCCTGCCCCCTTTTCACGTTTGCCACCTCTCTTTTTCACTCTCGCATCCAAAACAAACAAAATGGCGGCCGACACTTCCTGATTTCGACCGATTCGAACGTTGACTAACATGTAACCACCAATCAGAATTACGCTCGCGCACTTTAGGGTGCGCGCACGGTGCACACACGGTGTGCGCTTATAGATATTTATATGCTTTTAAATGCTATTTTCTCAGGAAATACTAAACATATTGACTCCATATATGCAAAAGGCACTTCCTTGACCTGAGGACTACCTCTCTGCCAAATTTCAAGTAATTCTGTTCAGCCGTTCGGGCTGTACCTTCGACTAAAGGTCCCTATGGAAAAATGCATGGGGAAAACGTGTTTTGGGACCCCCCCTTTTTTCTCGGCCCCCGCTTGACGAATCACCCCGAGACTTTCAGGGTAGGAGCTGAGCGGAGCGCCCCATTAGTTTTGAAAATTTCGCGAGGATTCGTCAACCAGCGCCAAAGTTATTCAAAATAGAATTTTCAGATTTCCTATGGAAACACGATCCTAACTATAACTATCTACTGGCGACCGCCAGTAGATAATATATGTATATATATATATATATATATATATATATATATATATATATATATATATATTACCTACTGGCAGTTGCCAGTAGGTAGTTATAGTTAGGACCTATTTTCCATAGGAAATCCGCAACATTCAATTTGGAATAACGTTGGATCCAATTGACGAATCCTCGCAAAATTTTCAGAAACTTTTGGCCAGCTCCGGTCCGCTCCTATCCTGAAAATTTCACGGTGATTCGTCAAGCGGGGGCTGAGAAAAAAGGGGGGTCCCAAAATGTGTTTTCCCCATACATTTTCCCATCGGACCTGTTGACGCAGCTACAGCCCGAACTGCTGAACGGAATTAAACCAAATTTGGCAAAGAGGTAGTCCTCAGTTCAGACTCGTGCCTTTTGCTTAAATGGTGTAAATCCGTTCAGTAGTTCCTGAGAAAATTAGAGTTAAAAACATAGATATATCTGGGCGGAGCCTAACCACGCATCTCATCATGAGATCTGATTGGCTGTCAGTACTTCATCCAAGAAGTGTTGGCAGCCATCTTGGGACCAATATATATGATAGCACCTCATTAAAAAGCATTGCAGTTAATAGAAGGTTTTAAGACTTTAGTTACATTATAAATCATTTGTTGATTGTACCATACTCATTTTAGGAATTGTGGTGTGTTCTAAGGTGATTTTACCATGTGAAAAAGCCTTCTGCTGTGATATCATGAATCATGTTTGAGAGAAAACTATTTTCTCATGCTTTTCCCACAGAGGTTTGGAAGGTGATCTATAAGCTAAACTGAGAGCATATTTTCTGTAAATTCACATTATCTTTCTCAGTCATGTGAGAATGAAGTCTGACATTCTCAGTAAAACATGTGCATCCAACAAGGGCAGAGACTGTCAGTTGACTCCTTTGTGTTCTACTGCAGCTTCCCAGAGTGTTCTAAAGAACAACTAGAGCGCTAACAGTCCCACTTACGACAAACGTATTGCACACCTGAATCCATCTTGATTGGAATAAAGTGGTAACTCTTAAAACATTTAATTTAAAAAGGAACACAATGAGGGAGAAAGAAAAATTAGGGCACATTTTGAGTGACATCTCAAATCCTCTTCTATTTCATTAAAAAATTCTGACATGCAGACTGAAACATGCACTTTGAATACCAGCAGCAGACTTCTCTGATGAGCAGTAGCTTTACTACAGTGATCTAATGAGCAACTAGAGTGCTAACATTCAGAATGTATGGCAAATGTGTGACACATAACAAATAAATCTCCAAAGATGGCCACCAGACAAAAGAGCCCAAATGTAGCCCAAATATCACCCAGATGTAGCCCAAGTATAGCCCAATGACAGAATGTCCCAGAGTGTTCTAGACTTTAGTTACATTATAAATCATTTGTTGATGGTACCATACTCATTTTAGGAATTGTGGTGTGTTCTAAGGTGATTTTACCATGTGAAAAAGCCTTCTGCTGTGATATCATGAATCATGTTTGAGAGAAAACTATTTTCTCATGCTTTTCCCACAGAGGTTTGGAAGGTGATCTATAAGCTAAACTGAGAGCATATTTTCGGTAAATTCACATTATCTTTCTCAGTCATGTGAGAATGAAGTCTGACATTCTCAGTAAAACATGTGCATCCAACAAGGGCAGAGACTGTCAGTTGACTCCTTTGTGTTCTACTGCAGCTTCCCAGAGTGTTCTAACGGACAACTAGAGCGCTAACAGTCTTACTTATGACAAAAGTATGGCACACCTGAAGCCATCTTGATTGGGATAAAGTGGTAACACTTAAAACATTTAATTTACAAAGGAACAAAATGAGGGGGTTCATTTTGCCATAGAAATTATGATTAGTGCTGCAGAAAGAAAAATTAGGGCACATTTTGACTTCTCAAATCCTCTTCTATTTCATAAAAAAATTCTGACATGCAGACTGAAACATGCACTTTGAATACCAGCAGCAGACTTCCCTGGTGAGCAGTAGCTTTACTACAGTGATCTAGTGAGCAACTAGAGTGCTAACATTCAGAATTTATGGCAAATGTGTGACACATCTGAATGCCTTCTTGATGGAACAAAGTAAAAAACTGAAAGTATTTCCCACTGAGGAGACTGCAGTAAATGAGGAAATTAGGAAACTTCATGACAAATAAATCTCCCAAGAGGGCCACCAGATACAAAAGAGCCCAAATGCAGCACAAATATCACTCAGATGTAGCCTACATGTAGCCCAATGACAGAAGTGTGCAAAACACTTATTTTTTGTGTATTTGCAGTTTTATATAGTGCAGACTTGTCAGGTATTGGAGTGCTTTAAATGAGCAATGGTTACATCACACAAGATCAAATTAATTTTCATTGTAGACATGGGGAGATTAAGTGATTCGACCAGAATCACAGAATGTTGAGCTGAAGCAGAAACTCCAACCTGGTTCCCCAGTTGCAAAGTCTGCAGCTCTGGAAGTAACACCACATCCTCTCCCCTAGGTGCAACATTTAATCAAGTGGTCAACTGGATAAAAAATCATAAAGATTACAAATAATTTAAAAGTTCTTTGTCGCTATTTGAAAACTCAGAAAATATGTCCTCATTTTAGTTTTTTACAGCACTAACCATAATTTTGATGCAAATAAGACCATCTCATATATGTAATCTCTAAAGGAAATGCTCTAGGTATTACAGTTTTGATTACATCAAGATGACGTCAGGCGTTCCACACTTTTGTAATAAATATAGAATGTTAGCAATCTAGTTGTTCATTGGGATACTGTTGAGAGGCAGAGGCCAGGGGCACGGACTCTGAAAATTGAAGGCAGGTAGGAGAGTGCAGACGCAACAATTTGACCACACTGGGCAGGCAGGAAGGGCAGTGGCAGCACAACAGACTATGGAGGGCAGTGGAAAGGGGGGCAGGGGCAACAAACCAACAATACAGGACTGACAAGAGAGGCTGTGGCAATATAATAGACCATTGTGTTCAGAAGGAAGAGGCAGTGGTAGTACAACGATACATGCCAACAGACCCGTTTCAGCCAGGAAACGTCCAATGTTTTTAAGCTCAAATGGGCTTTATTTGATCTGTCTCCTGTCTACAATCTCCTCTTTTTCAATGTAACTCAAAGGGGAAAATCAATACCCCAGTTTTTTTCAAAATCTCCCTCTTACCAAGTTCAAAATGTTCGCAAGTATGGTACATTGGATCATGGTAGGCTGGAGGAATTGGGGTAGGGACATGGACTCAGATAACAGAGGACAGGAGGGACATGGAGAGGTGCACCAAACTAACCCTACAGGGCAGGCATCAGGGTTTGCAGCAGCACAATACACCACACAGGGCATGCGGGACGGGAGTGCAGCACAACAATCCATAGAAAGCAATAGGGAGGGGACAGGACCATGCACATGGACAACAGAGAACAGAGGGGAAAGAGGCAATGGTAGCTAGCTGACCATAATGGACAGACAGGAGAGAAAGCTGTAGCATAACAGACCATAAAGGGCAGGAGGGACGGATCAGGGGCATTACAATTAGGGCTCCCGGTTTTCCGTTTTTACGGATTTATACATATAAATACAGACGGAAATCTATATTTCCTTTGTCTGTATTTATATTTATAAACGGCAAAATACTAGCAAATTTGGCAATTTGGGTATTTTGCTACCGACGGCAGGCGCGCAACACCAATTGGACTCAAAGGGCTTCAGCCCCCCCCCCCCCCCCCCCTCCGTCGTGTGTGGCAGCCCGGGATGAGACATCTTCCCGGGCAAAAAAGCAGCCGCACCGGAGCACTTCACAGGTCTTTAAAAGACCATTTGCATGTTAATGAGGCCTCGCTGTTGTTTCACCCCTTCTAAGAGCCCCTGCAGCTCCACTCTGCCTATTGCTTAAAGTTCAGCTTAAAGTTCAGCCCCCCCCCCGAAATGTTTGCTCAGCCCCCCCTCCCCCCCCCCCGAAATTTGGCTCTAGTTGCGCCTCTGACCGACGGGGCACTTCGAATGCCATCCACCAAACAACGAGCATGCCTCTGATGTATGCACAAAAGTCAGCAACTGACTGCACAAACATGAAGGTCAGTCAGCCATTGTGCCTCGTACTTTTTGAAGAGATTTCTTTAAAGACGACAAGGTGATAGTGCACTTATAGATCCAGGAAATCGACAGTTCGTTTCATAAAATTCTGGAGATTGTATGTGTTTGTAGCGTTTCTTCCTCTATTGGAGAAAGCAATTGTTTGTGGATTTCGCTCCTCAAAAGTTCAAGGCGCCATTATTTGTATAACAAATCGTGTAAACTCCTATTTAATGTTACGCATGGATATTGTTGCCCTGTAGTATTTTCTCTTTCAAGTTTTGATTTTAAACGGAAATTACATTTAACTGGTGCTGATAACACCGTAGAGTATTAGAAATGGCCTTCAAATAGGCTGCCGCCCATTCTAACGTTCACATTATTTTAACTTGTTCGTGATTTTGCGCTCCCTCTCGGTAATTATCATCAGTGCGACTGGTGCAAAACACATCTCTAGAATTGTAGGGGTTCCATGAGCGTGCTTGCTTTTCTTCATTCGTAGCTACAAAGTTATTCACATTAACGTCTAAAAATATGGTGATAGCAGCTCAAACTGTTGCAATTTTGACTTTAAAGTTAATACTAGGTTTTATTATATTGCACTTGCATTTATTTAGCTCGTCATACCCTTTCTGTGGTCGTGTAGCATGCTACTTATTATGGGCATGTAGCTCCCACCCGTGTCCCGTGTAAAAGGCAACTCTCACAGGGGGTAGACACTGCCCGCAGTCTGGTAAAATGGGGTGAAATAAACAACAAAGCCTCGTTAACATGTGAATGGTCTTTTTAAAGACCTGTGAAGTACTCGGGTGCGGCTTGTCAGCTTTGTTATCTCGCACAGCAAGAAACTCCATCTGATTTGAAGCACAATCTTTTAGAGCTGTTTCGTCGCCTTTAGGAGTAAGGGATACATAGTCAAGCAGGAAGGAGAGCGAGAACGACAAAGCAGCACAGCCCACTAATTAGCCATTCAAGATCTATCATTTTTTTGTCCTAAATTTTTTATTTGTTTTCTAGTACAATATAGACTATATTGTACTAGAAAACGAATAAATTTGTCAATTTAAATAAATGTGGAAAAATACTAGCTGTAGCGTCGTCTTTTGCTTGTGGCAAAAATAAATGTGGATAAATACAGAAAAAATGCCCCAAAAATAAATATGGATAAATACAGACGGAAATGGCAAAAAAATAAATACCATAAAACCGGGAGCCCTAATTACAATGGAACAGGCAAGCCAGGAGGTAGGGAACAGGGGTCTGCACATGGAAACAGAGGGCTGGGGGCAAGGGGGCAGGGAAGGAACAGCAAGATGACCATGGAGGTCAGGCAGGATGGGCACTAGAAACAAGACACACCATGGAGAGCAACAGTGAGACTATGATGGCATACACACAGACCATGGAGGGAAGGTGGGAGGGGGTCAGGGGCAGCTAGCTGACCACACAGTGAAGGTGGGAAGGGCCATGGCAGCACAGAAGACCATGCATGTCAAGCGGGAGGGTTAGTGGCAACACAATGGCTATGATGGGCAAGAAGGAGGGTGCAGGGGCATGCACAAAGGACCATGGAGGATAGAAGGGAGGGTCAGGACCTGGGCACAGACAAGAGAGTTCAGGGGAAGGGGCCTCACAACAGACCACGCGGATCAGGCAGGAGGAGCAGTTGCAGCACAACAGACCAGGGAGGGCACAAGGGTGTGGCAGTAAAATGGACCATGGAGGACAGGAGGAAGGGGATAGGGGCATGGCATGTGGACAGGCAGGGTGGAGGTGGCAGGGACAGGTTACAGTCATCTGACAATGCTAGGCAGGTGGGAGGGGAGTGGCAGCTCAACAGAACACTCAGAGTAGATAGGAGTGGCAGGTCCATGGAACAAGGTGGGCAAAAAGGATGGAGCAGGGGCATGCACAAAGACATCGGAGGGCAGGGGGAAGGAGAATAGGGGCAGCAAGCTAAGCACAGAGGCTAAGCAGGAGGTCAATGATGGGCCATAGAACTGGGCAATGGAGGGCAGGAGGAGTGGACTGGTACATCATGCTAAATGGAGGGCAGTGGCAGCACATCAGACCATGCATGGCAGGAGGGAGGCGGCTAGTCTATGGATTCAGACAACAGAGAATAGGGAGGAGGTGGATGGGGCAGCAAGCTAACTGTTCAGAGTAGGTGGGTATTAGGAACTTTATTGTTTTTAAAATGTGTGTCTGTGCGAACTACTTAAAATATGAACAAGTATGCAGCATAATCTCAATTTTATTAAGGAAGAAGAGGACGTTTGTGACTTTTACTCCGGGCTCACTTGGCAGAAACACCCCCTGACCCTCCACCCCCCATCGCAAAATGTAATGCCCGTGAAAAGGGTAGGTGGACGCAGTGTTATATAGAACATAGTACTGAGAGCACGATTGAAAATGAAAACTAGATATAGTATATAGTATACACTATGCACCAAAAAGTGTGATATAAGATGAATCGGGGCGTCAAATATAATATGCAATACATTGTGCGCAATGACAGATTAATTGGAGAGCGCGAGATAGCACAGGCACTAGCGCGTGCTATGCGATTTGCGCCTTGGAGTGTAATATGCACAGGGCAGTGTGTGTAACCTAACTAGTCTCTAAAGTTGTAATATAAAATATGTGCTGGGGAGTGTAACGTTGCATATGCACTGTGACAAAGATATGGATCCCAGATTGTAATATGTATGGCATAGCGCTGTGCATTAAAACATAGGCATCGAGGAAGGCACGTTAGATGGGGCAATATAACCCGTGCGAATGCAAGTGTGGCATGACATATACACAAGGTGGTGTTACAGTGCACGTGTGTATTAAATGTGCCCGTCAATAGCTACCCATGTTTGGATAAATTAACGACAAGGGTGTCTACTTGGAGAGTACCCACCGGCGGGGGCGCCGTGATTAGGCATGGTAGGGCGTCAGACACGTCAGAGCTTCACTAGCGGTGTAAATACATTCCACGTGGATTAATTGTATGCATAGTCGCCTTTTAATTAATATCACGCAAATCGTCATGGTGATGGGTACATACGGTTTGTCCAGCATGTCCTAGGTGTTTCTATAAATATATATTTTTTTTAAATAATAAAAACAAAGGCCGGCCCCGGGGGGATGGGGTCCCCGGGGCCATAAGTGGCCTGAGGAGGGGGGCAAGGCAGCCCCCCTCCTAAAGAATTTTTTTTTAAAAAGCCCGTGACCCGGGGTTGGGGTCCCCGGGGCTGATTAAGGCCTTGGGAGGGCCAAATTTATTTATTTCAACAACAAAAAATTAGGGTGCAGGCCCTGGGGATGGGGTACCCAGGGCCAATAAATTAGAAAAAGAAGGGGTCACACAGCCCTCCTTCTTAAAAAAATAAAATAAATTAAAGACCTGGATCGCGCCGGAGGCCACGCCCCCTCCTTGCAGCACTCTGCAAACGCGCCCCCTGGCCAGTTGTAAGTTGGGGAATTAATTCCCCTTCAATACTGAGGGTCTCTGAGGGCCAACTAGCCCAACAGGTATCTCCAGTATGCGCCAGGGAGCTGCGTTGCAGACAGGTGTTCTGAGGCCACGGCCCTTTTTACACCTCTATGCAACGCAGCTCTGTGGCGCTTACTGGAGGTACCTAGTGGGCTAGTTTGACCATAGGGACCCTTAGGATTCAAGGGGACTTAATCTCTCAACTTAGAATGGCCACAGGGCGCGTTTACACAGAGGTGAAGGGAGAGGACGGGGCATGAGGTGACGTGTGCAAACATGCCCAGTGGCGCGTTTTAAGTTGGGGAAATAATTCCCTTTCAATCCTGAGGGACTCTGGGGTCCAACTAGCCCACCAGGTGCTTCCAGTAAGCGCCACTGCTCTGTGTTGCAGAGAGGTGGTGCAGGCCGTGCCCCTTTTTACACCTCTCTGCAATGGCGCTTACTGGACGTACCTAGTGGGCTATTTTGCCCCTAGGGACCCTCAGGATTCAAGGGGACTTAATCTCCCAAGTTGGAGAAATAATTCCCCTTCAATCCTGAGGGCCCCTGGGGGCTAACTAGCCCACCAGGTGCTTCCAGTAAGCGCCACTGAGCTGCGTTGCAGAGAGGTGGTCCAGGCCATGCCACTTTGGACACCTTTCTGCAACGCAGCTCTGTGCCGCTTACTGGAGGTACCTAGTGGGCTAGTTGGACCCTAGGGACCCTCAGGATTCAAGGGGACTTAATCTCCCAACTTAAAACGGCCACAAGACGTTTTTACACAGTGGGGAAGGGAGGGGACGGGGCCTGAGGTGACATGTGCAAACACGCCCTGTGGCGCGTTTTAAGAGGTAGTTTTAATCCCCTGCCCTATTATATACTGGGGGCTTACAGAGGAGGTCATGCTAATCACAGGGGGACCCCAACACATAATGTTCCCTAGTGTATCTAGGTGTTTTCACTGTATTCTGTGTGTCTTTTAACATAGCACTGGCTCTAGGACTGGTTAGTCAGACTCAGTTACCACCAGTATCCGTCTGAAAAAGTTGACGGTACAGGATGATTTTGAAACAAGGCTTCTTTCTGCTCTTCTGTTTGTTCTTTCTGCATGTTATCCTTCTTCCTGCACTTTTCTTCGCCTTTGAGGACTTCTGTTGCTTCTTTCTGCATTTCTTTTTATTCTTTCTGGGCGTTTTTTCTTCTTTCTTCACATGTCCTATCTCTGTAGGCATAGTTAGAAATTAGCATTTAAAAAACCTTTGAAATTCACTGAAAAAACCATAGGTTTCGGGCACGTTATAGTTAGGAATTAGCATTTAAAAAACCTTAGAAGTTCACTGAAAAAACCATAGGTTTCAGGGGCGTTATAGTTAGCAGGACTTTTCACTCGTACAAAACCATTGAAATTCCCCCGTTATAGTTAGTTCAGCTAACTATAACTCGCGCGCCCGCAATGCACTGCTGATGACGTCACATATTACATCACTCATGACATGGTCATGACAATGGACATACCAATACCAGTTACAACAACCTATTCAGTAATTCTAAGATCCACATACACATCCACTCATTCACCAACAGTCCTATACAGTCACTCATACATGTACTCACTCATCATATGTACTCATACACTTATACATCCTGTTACACAACGCCACTCATCCATAGAGTTACTCACACACATAGTCACTCATGTTAATAAAGAATCAAACATCCATTTACTTGCATATACAGTTATACATACACCACCACATTTACTTCTACAGAAACTTAAACATACTTAGTCTTTTAAACAATCACTTATAGAAACACATACTTATTCATACAGGAACTCTTTCAATCTCTCACTCTCACATATACTCACTTATATACACCAATAGTCACATATACTAGTTTTGAAACATGTAGTTACTTATAAAGACACTATTGAGACTGTCATTCACTCACTAACACACCCATGCACACACTCATCCACACATACAGTCCTGCACACATGCTGTCTTCAACACATACAAACAGTGAGTCACTCATTAATGCACCTATGCACTACGTAATACCCCCCCACTGAACCATACAGACACTCAGACACTCATACTGATACTCAAAAAATCAGCTAAGAACCTACATAGACACTCATGTAGCTACTCACCAACCCATGCATCCACTTATACACAAAGTGAGAGACTGATACAGATATTTACATATTTAAACATTACTCACTAAGCCATGTATTCACTAAGATACACTTAATCAGTCAGTTATACAATCAATTTTTCAAAATCAAATCATCCGTTTAGACACTTATATACCCATTTATTCTTCCATCGACCTTGAGATATACATATATAAAACATATGTAATTTTCAGAAAAACACTCATTCACTGGATGATGTCATCAGTGATGTCATCAGTGATGTCATTTGAGATGTCATCAGTGATGTCATGAGTGATGTCACTGACCATGTCATGAGTGATGTAATATGTGACGTCATCAGCAGTGCATTGCGGGTGCGCGAGTTATAGTTAGCTGAACTAACTATAACGGGGGAATTTCAATGGTTTTGTACGAGTGAAAAGTCCAGCTGACTATAATGCCCCTGAAACCTATAGTTTTTTCAGTGAATTTGTAAGGTTTTTTAAATGCGAATTCCTAACTATAACGTGCCTGAAACCTATGGTTTTTTCAGTGATTATATATATATATATATTCCTCCCAGCAAGGCTCCTTCTCGATACACCGGGACCCGTGAGAAGTGGAGCACATGCCGGCAGAGCGTACCGGCATCAAAATTTGCATAAAGTTCCAACGTAACGTGCGCTCTCAGGACATCAGAGATCTGGAAACTAAATAAGCTTAGCACAAAGCGTTTATAAACGCTTTGTGCTAAGCTTATTTAGTTTCCAGATCTCTGATGTCCTGAGAGCGCACGTTACGTTGGAATTTTATGCAAATATATATATATCTATATATATATTATTGCTGCGACTCTCCTTCTCACATCCACCATCCAAAGAGAAAGACAGCACTCACGGGGGCCGTTTCCAAAGTTTATTAAATGGAAACTGTCACGTAAACAAACAGACGTGTTTCGGTAACAACCTTCATCTATGTTAGATAGATAGATGAAGGTTGTTACCGAAACGCGTCTGTTTGTTTACGTGACAGTTTCCATTTAATAAACTTTGGAAACGGCCCCCGTGAGTGCTGTCTTTCTCTTTGGATGGTGGATGTGAGAAGGAGAGTCGCAGCAATAATTGAATGCGGGTACACCCCCGCACGAAGAAGCACCCGCCTGTGAGTGCGCCTGACTGGTGTTTCGTAGCAGCAATCTATATATATATACATATATATATATATATATATATATATATATATATATATATATATATATATATATATATATATATATATATTACCTACTGGCGGTCGCCAGTAGGTAGTTATAGTTAGGACCACGTTTCCATAGGAAAACCTCAACATTCTATTTTGAATAACTTTGGCGCCGGTCGACGAATCCTCGCG
This sequence comes from Triturus cristatus, assembly GCF_964204655.1. Classification (NCBI taxonomy): domain Eukaryota; kingdom Metazoa; phylum Chordata; class Amphibia; order Caudata; family Salamandridae; genus Triturus; species Triturus cristatus. Next base: position 605,252,400 of record NC_140591.1, on the reverse strand, counting down.
AATTTCTCAAAATAGGTGGGGCGCTACGCTCCGCTCCTACCCTGAAAGTCTCGGGGGGATCCGTCAAGCGGGGGCTGAGATAAAAGGGGGGTCCCAAAACGCGTTTTTCCCATGCATTTTTCCATAGGACCTTTAGAACGAGCTACAGCCCGAACGGCTGAACAGAATTACTCAAAATTTGGCAGAGAGGTAGTCCCTAGGTCAAGGAAGTGCCTTTTGTAGGTTTGGTGTAAATCTGTTCAGTAGATTCTGAGAAAATAGCCTTTAAATCAATATATATATCTGAGCCCGCTTACGGTACGCTTACCGTACGCTTACGGTAAGCTTACGGTACGCGTACGGTGGCGTGCGCGAGCGCGATTCTGATTGGCTCTTAGATCTTAGTAAACATTCGAATCGGCCGAAACCAGGAAGCGGCGGCCGCCATTTTCTGTGTTTCACTCTGAAAAAAAAAGAGTGAAAACAAGAAAAGGGGGCAATGAGGAGAGTTACAGACCCCCTTACATTTGTGAGGGGGTCAAAGAAGGACTGTAAAGTACAAAACAAACATTTATTGATTTTTAAAAAAAATCACGGGGTACGCGTACGGTAAGCTTACGGTAAGCGTACGGAAGAAACATGGCGTGCGCGAAGGAGATTCTGATTGGCCCATAGATCTTAGTAAACATTCGAATCGGCCGAAACCAGGAAGCGGCGGCCGCCATTTTGTGTGTTTCACTCAGAAAAAAAACAGAGAAAACAAGGAAAGGGGGCAATGAGGAGAGTTACAGACCCCCTAACATTTGTAAGGGGGTCAAAGAAGGACAGAAAAGTACAAAAAAAACATTTATTGATTTTAAAAAAAATCACGGGGTACGCGTACCGTAAGCTTACGGTAAGCGTACGGTAAAAAAAATAAAAATAAATAAATGAAAAGCAGATTTAAGAGTTTAGAAATTAGGGAGCTCTAAAAAGAGCTGTTGTGTTTATGAAGTCATTTTTTTAGTGGTACCTACAAGTAAGTACCGATGCAGAGTCTAAGGTTCAAGAGGAAGACTCTGTTCCCTTCATCATTGAAGTGCACACCATCTCCTCTATAAATGTCTTGCATGTCATAACGCAAGTTGTTGTGGTAAATGGCACCCATACCATAGTCACGGAGGAAAGCAGAAACAGATTTGTTGACGTGCTTTCTTGCTTTGTTAATCTGCGGACAGAAATGATTGGACCAGTTCCATTTTTGCCTTTGGCATATGTTGGAAAACACAAAGGCAGTTTTAGGGAAAAGTGTAAACAGTTGTGCAAAGGTGTCCTTCATAAGCATTTCCAGACCTACCCCAGTCAAAGTGCCTAGGTCATTGCCACCACAGTGCACTATTATGAGGTCAGGGTGTTGGATTTGAATGAAGGATTTCACCAATGGCATCAATTGGTGCCACTTTAACCCTCTCTGACCAATCCATTTAATGTCTACATTTGGCAAAGCAAGGTCTCTCACCATACCTGTTTTCTCTGCAAACTTTTCACTCCAGAAGACATAGCTGTGCCCTACAATCCACACTGTGAACATCTTCAAAGGAGAACTGGATGCACTCAGGAGGTGTCTTTCAGTAGAATGGCAATATGAAAAGAAAGACAGTTTGGAAATGGAGGCATACATATTTTTTTCAAAACAAAAAGAACTGATTGGCTGTTTCATACCATTCTAGAATAAAAACTAGGCTGTATGTGTAAATTAATAGAAGCATGTTTTGTATTGGTACAAAAAAATGTGTAACCAAAGAACAGTACTATGGATTTGCTGTAAGGTTTGAAAAGTCAAGCACTCTTGCTCTGTGGAATTGAAACATTGTGTGTCGAACTTCTGACCTAACTCTACACAGCAGTGTTCCATGAGCTGTTGCTATGGTAGCAGGCAGAAGTCAAGTTGGGGGAAGGGTACTAGGCAGAAGTCAAGTTGGGGGAAGGGTACTTTTGGAAAAGGGTTGGTTTTCAACCAATAGAAATGTGTGATTACATTTGAAAAAAAGGGGGAAGCACTGAGATTTGAAACTTACATGTATATGTGTGGAAAAATAGAGGGAAAGTTTGCCATTATCTGGTTCTGCTGAGAGGAGAGAGGTGAACACAACAGAGATCCTGGCTCTGATAATCTGCTGTTTGAGTGTCACATTTCTTTCACAACTAACTAATTTTAAAGGTGAGTTTACAGTTTGAGAGGGGATGTATGTGGTAACTTAAGAAATGAATAATAGAAATGGGAATTGTTTTTGTTGTAGTTACACATGGTGGTTTCATAATGTGTCAGTCTGTAAAAGTGATTTACACTTGCCCCGAAAAAAAAAAGAGCAGTAAGTGTGCTTTCAAATTGGCAAAGAAATTTCGTTTTGGGACTAATGTGAAAACATGACTCTGTGTGCATAGAAGAATTATAGGCAGAGATTTATTGCGTCTTGCTCTGGTGATTTCATAGCTGCATTAGATGGAAAGGGGGAGCAAATTTTTGGGGGAAGAAGCAGAGTCTTAGCACACACCCATGTGCTTGCCATGTATAGTCATGCACAGTATTTAGAAGCGAGTGGGGTTTTCAGGTTTAAGTCTGTAATGCAAATACATTCAGCATCACTAAGGCTGGTTGCCCTTGCTGGAGTGTAGGCAGTCACAGAGAATACACATGGTGGTGGTCTGAAAAAACAGCTTGGACATGTGCATTTAAATAAATCAAAAAAAGTGGTTTTATAATGTGTCAGTCTGTAAAAGTGATTTCCAATTGTAAAAAGTGATTTTCACTTGGCCCGAAAAAAAAAGAGCAGTAAGTGTGCTTTCAAAATGGCAAAGAAATTTCGTTTTGGGACTAATGTGAAAAAATGACTCTGTGTGCATAGAGGAATTATAGGCAGAGATTTATTGCGTCTTGCTCTGGTGATTTCACAGTTGCATTAGATGGAAAGGGGGAGCGAATTTTTGGGGGAAGAAGCAGAGTCTTAGCACACACCCATGTGCTTGCCATGTATAGTCATGCACAGTATTTAGAAGCGAGTGGGGTTTTCAGGTTTAAGTCTGTAATGCAAATACATTCAGCATCACTAAGGCTGGTTGCCCTTGCTGGAGTGTAGGCAGTCACCGCGAATACACATGGTGGTGGTCTGAAAAAAACAGCTTGGACAAGTGCAATTAAATAAATTAAAAAAAAAGGTTTCATAATGTGTCAGTCTGTAAAAGTGATTTTCACTTGCCCCGAAAAAAAAAAGAGCAGTAAGTGTGCTTTAAAAATGGCAAAGAAATTTCGTTTTGGGACTAATGTGAAAACATGACTCTGTGTGCATAGAGGAATTATAGGCAGAGATTTATTGCGTCTTGCTCTGGTGATTTCACAGTTGCATTAGATGGAAAGGGGGGCGAATTTTTGGGGGAAGAAGCAGAGTCTTAGCACACACCCATGTGCTTGCCATGTATAGTCATGCACAGTATTTAGAAGCGAGTGGGGTTTTCAGGTTTAAGTCTGTAATGCAAATACATTCAGCATCACTAAGGCTGGTTGCCCTTGCTGGAGTGTAGGCAGTCACAGAGAATACACATGGTGGTGGTCTGAAAAAACAGCTTGGACATGTGCAATTAAATAAATTAAAAAAAAAGGTTTCATAATGTGTCAGTCTGTAAAAGTGATTTTCACTTGCCCCGAAAAAAAAAAGAGCAGTAAGTGTGCTTTAAAAATGGCAAAGAAATTTCGTTTTGGGACTAATGTGAAAACATGACTCTGTGTGCATAGAGGAATTATAGGCAGAGATTTATTGCGTCTTGCTCTGGTGATTTCACAGTTGCATTAGATGGAAAGGGGGAGCGAATTTTTGGGGGAAGAAGCAGAGTCTTAGCACACACCCATGTGCTTGCCATGTATAGTCATGCACAGTATTTAGAAGCGAGTGGGGTTTTCAGGTTTAAGTCTGTAATGCAAATACATTCAGCATCACTAAGGCTGGTTGCCCTTGCTGGAGTGTAGGCAGTCACAGAGAATACACATGGTGGTGGTCTGAAAAAACAGCTTGGACATGTGCATTTAAATAAATCAAAAAAAGTGGTTTCATAATGTGTCAGTCTGTAAAAGTGATTTCCAATTGTAAAAAGTGATTTTCACTTGGCCCGAAAAAAAAAGAGCAGTAAGTGTGCTTTAAAAATGGCAAAGAAATTTCGTTTTGGGACTAATGTGAAAACATGACTCTGTGTGCATAGAGGAATTATAGGCAGAGATTTATTGCGTCTTGCTCTGGTGATTTCACAGTTGCATTAGATGGAAAGGGGGAGCGAATTTTTGGGGGAAGAAGCAGAGTCTTAGCACACACCTATGTGCTTGCCATGTATAGTCATGCACAGTATTTAGAAGCGAGTGGGGTTTTCAGGTTTAAGTCTGTAATGCAAATACATTCAGCATCACTAAGGCTGGTTGCCCTTGCTGGAGTGTAGGCAGTCACAGAGAATACACATGGTGGTGGTCTGAAAAAACAGCTTGGACATGTGCATTTAAATAAATCAAAAAAAGTGGTTTTATAATGTGTCAGTCTGTAAAAGTGATTTCCAATTGTAAAAAGTGATTTTCACTTGGCCCGAAAAAAAAAGAGCAGTAAGTGTGCTTTCAAAATGGCAAAGAAATTTCGTTTTGGGACTAATGTGAAAAAATGACTCTGTGTGCATAGAGGAATTATAGGCAGAGATTTATTGCGTCTTGCTCTGGTGATTTCACAGTTGCATTAGATGGAAAGGGGGAGCGAATTTTTGGGGGAAGAAGCAGAGTCTTAGCACACACCCATGTGCTTGCCATGTATAGTCATGCACAGTATTTACAAGCGAGTGGGGTTTTCAGGTTTAAGTCTGTAATGCAAATACATTCAGCATCACTAAGGCTGGTTGCCCTTGCTGGAGTGTAGGCAGTCACCGCGAATACACATGGTGGTGGTCTGAAAAAAACAGCTTGGACAAGTGCAATTAAATAAATTAAAAAAAAAGGTTTCATAATGTGTCAGTCTGTAAAAGTGATTTTCACTTGCCCCGAAAAAAAAAAGAGCAGTAAGTGTGCTTTAAAAATGGCAAAGAAATTTCGTTTTGGGACTAATGTGAAAACATTACTCTGTGTGCATAGAGGAATTATAGGCAGAGATTTATTGCGTCTTGCTCTGGTGATTTCACAGTTGCATTAGATGGAAAGGGGGAGTGAATTTTTGGGGGAAGAAGCAGAGTCTTAGCACACACCCATGTGCTTGCCGTGTATAGTCATGCACAGTATTTAGAAGCGAGTGGGGTTTTCAGGTTTCAGTCTGTAATGCAAATACATTGAGCTTCACTAAGGCTGGTTGCCCTTGCTGGAGTGTAGCACTCTGGACATGGGCTTTTTAAAAAATCTGAAAAGTGGTTTCATAATGTGACAGTTTGTAAAAGAGATTTTCACTTGCCCAAAAAAAAGAGCAGTTTGTGTGCATTCAAATTGGCAAAGAAATTTTGTTTTGTGACTATTGTGAAAAGAAATGTAGTAATATATTTAAATACAATAAAGGATTTTTTTTTAGTTTTTTTCAGGTATTGCTGAAGAACAGTGAACAAAATTTAAGATGCCTACAAAATCTCGAGTTCAAAAAACGCTAAAAAAAAAACTATATTTGAAGACAACTGGAGGACCAAAGTTAGTAGAAGATGCTCATGTTGGGAAAAAGAAAAAATCTTCTGGTAAGCAGAAAAAACAATTTCTTAAAAAAATATTCAAAACAAAGAAAAATGTACAAAATGTCTGTCCTGGGAAGAATGTAACAAAACGAAGAGAACAGCAAAAAATTGAGAATTTAGTTAATGCAAATATACCTTCTGCAACTGAAAAGTTTTACATAAACAGAAAAACAGCGTTTAAAGAGATACGTAGAAAAATGTTTCAGAGAAGAGTTATGTCCAATTTGATAAAGGATGTGAAGAAATATAAGCAAAAGGCAAAATATTACAAGAGAAAAAAAGAAATTGAAGCCATTGCAGCAAAAGCATTAGAATTAAAAAGGAAACTATTCATATTAATTTTGAATAGGATGCGTACATTAGATAAAATGGTTAATGTACTGAAATCACAAAGCAAAAGCAAAAGAGTAGTGAACAGAACAAACTTTTGTAAAGTGTTTTTAGGAAAGTGGATGCATAGTTCAAGTAGTGAACCTTTTTTTAATGAAGAGAGCTATTTTCAAAGTAATAGTTTGCTGCATGCAGTTGACACCAGAGGTCGTTCATACGAAGTAAAAAATGGTTGCATAATGGAGAAGGAGATAATGGTTCCAAGAGATGAGGTACAAGTGATGGCAGATGAGGCAATGGGGAGACGTCCTAAAGCCCCAGTGTACACTTGGAATTGTAGTAGTATTTGCACTGTGCGTCAGGAATCTATTGACAGATTTCGAGAGTTTCTAAGAGAATATAGTAAAAAAAGTGTAAAACAGAAGATTAAGGTGCTTCAAAGTCTGGATCCATGCAGAGTGAGAGAGAATACTGGTTTGCAGGGTCATTCTCTGGCTTGTCTATCTAGAAAAGTGTGCAATAGTGTTTTCCATCATTTTAGGATGCTGGCTGTTCATCATACTGAAATGAGAAAGTTTGTGAGACGGTTGTATTTTGTCAAAAGTCCAGCAATAAAGTTAAATGAATTGAATAGGGCTCTGTTCCGAGGAACGGTATCAGATGTAGAGAAGGTTGTTGATGAAATTCAGTTTTGTTACTTTGGTCCTGAACAAAACAGTGCAGAGAAGGACACAGTAAATGAGGAAGAAGTGGAAGAGAATGTAGAACCTTCTGTAAGTAAGACATTTAATGATCACATAACAAAATTTGCAATAGTCTCTAATGAAAGACCAAATGTTACTTGTATTTGTTGCCGCAGAACTCATTATAGAAAACAAACTAGGAATGTTGATCTCTACAGAAAGAGTGAAAATGAAGATAATTATAAGTGGATGGATTTTGCCACATATATATTTCTTGAAAATTGTTTTGAATTGGGTGAAGATCAGCGTATTTGTAAATACTGTTACAACAAGTTAGAGGAAAATAGAATGCCGACCAGAGCTGTACATAATAATTTAGAATTGGATGCTATTCCTGCTGAACTTTCTGAATTAAATACATATGAGTCTATACTCATTCAATGTGTTCATCCGTTCCAGACCATAGTACGTATGGAGCCCAAAACTGGTAAATTACCTCCTTCAGATTTACTGAGAGGTTTAAAAGGTAGAGTGGTGTATTTGCCCTTGGATTTGAAAAAAAATATGGAAACTATTGATGCGGATACTTTGGAAACTGAACCATTAATTATTCTGGTTAATGGTGTACCTACAAAGAATAAGAAGATTTGGCAGGAGCTGGTAGATGTGCGGAAAGTACAAAGAGCAAATTTGTATTTGAAAAAAAATAACAAATGGTATGAATCAATTTATATAGAAGAAGAAGAAGAAGACGAAGATTTTCAAGAAGACACAGAAACACCAACTGGACAAATTGAAAAAGTGGACAAGACAAAGGAAGAAGAAATTTATGAACATTTTAGCATACATCCTCTTCATTCGAAAGAAGTTATGGGAGACAATATTGATCTCTTTCAGATGAAGAAAGCAAAAGGAACTCCCGTGAGTGTATGGGAGGAGAGCTTGGAAGCTCGATGTTTTCCCCAGCTGTTTCCTACGGGAAAAGGAGGACGATACGATGAACGTCCAGAACAGATTCCAGCTTCAGAGTATCGGACTACAAGACTATATGCTGAAGATCCCAGATTTCGACAAAGTATTCCTTATTTGTTCCATCTTTTATTTGAAAGCGACTTGTCTGCACTGTCTTATGCAGTAAATCACATTTTAAAAAGTGGAGTACATTTACAAAATGTGTCTGCTAAGGATTTTATGGATAAAGTGCAGCACCGAGATGATCATTTGGAAACACAACTGATCAATCTGATGGCTTGTCAGCGTGGGACAAATGAATATTGGTACCGACGCCATGGTGAACTAAAATGCATGTTACGCAATTTAGGAACACCAACATGGTTCCTTACCCTAAGCTGTGCCGAGTACGCTTGGGATGATTTACTGGATTTTCTACGAGAGGCCAATTCAAACATTAAAAACATTGAATACAAGACAGCAGGAGAACTGTGCTCATTGGATCCGGTTAATGTTTGCAGATATTTCAATCATAGATTTGAGGCTATGATGTCCTTCATCTGCAATAAAAAAAATCCACCCCTTGGAGAAGTAGTGGATTTCTTTTGGAGAAAAGAGTACCAGGCAAGAGGTGCTCCTCATATTCATATGCTGTTGTGGATCAAGGATGCCCCAAAGTTTGGAACAGATACTGATGAAGCAGTGTTATCTTACATTGAAGAATATGCAACATGTGGTATACCAAAAAGCACAGAAGAGAACAAGTTAAAGGAGCAAGTTTTACGTTTCCAAAGTCATCGGTGTGGAAAATACTGTTGACGGAAATACAAGAGCAAAGAAAAATACTACACTAAATGTCGATTTGGATTTCCTAGACCTGTTCTTTCAAATGGAAGAGTAAACAGTTTTATGTCAGCTGTGAGACATACTATCACAAGAAAATCACCTAAGAATACCTACAACCTTAAAAGAAAAGAAGAATCAAAAAATATAAATGACTACAACCCAGTCATTTTATCCATGTGGAACGCTAACATGGATATACAGTATGTAGCTGACAATTCCATTGCTGTTGCACGATATGTAACGTCTTACATTACGAAATCAGAAAAAACAGAATTGAAGGAAATGTGGGAAGAGATTTCTCACGAGAAGACTGTTAGTAAGAAGCTGTACAGTTTCAGTTTGAAGATGTTATCGCATCGAGAAATTGGATCCTACGAATGTTCAGATAGGTTATCTTCTGCAAGTCTCTACTCAAAGTCAAGAAGAATAATTTGGGCAAGTTTAGGCCTTGCAGCAATGAGAAATCGGGTACTGAAATCTGTTGGAGAAATTGAATATTTGGCCGAGAATGACCCAGAAAGTACAGATATATTGAAAACAAACATGTTGGACACATATTATCCCAAGAGAAGTCATCATCTGGAGAACATGTGTCTCTATGAAGTGTTGCAGAACTACATTTATTCACGGAAAGCTGCAGAAGACATTAATAATGGAAAATATAAAGTTGTTGGTGAAGAAGGATGTTTGGTGAAGCAAACCAAAGGAAGTTTGATAAATCACCGGAAGCTGAGTTGCGACACTACCGACAAGAAAGAATTTTACTACTTGGCTCTTTTACAGTTGTTTAAACCATGGCGTACAGAGGATGAACTACTGGGAGAATTTCAAAGCTATGAGGATTCATTTAATGCTTGCAAAGACAGCATACAATGCAATACATTCACAACTTATCTGCAAATGTTAAATGAAGAAATTGAACAGGAAACTACAATTGCAGCAGAAATAGCTAGAGACAGTTCTCAGGACAGCCAAAGTTCAGGAATAGGGGTGGGCGGAATTTGCGGAATTAACCTTCGCAAATTATCGCGAGAATGTTTAAAATTATCGCAAACAAGCAGAAATATCGCGAAGATGCGGAAGTTTTTTTCCGGCATGTTCGCGAGATTTTCTGCATGGTTGCGGGTCGCCAACTTACCCATGTGGTTGCTTGCGGGCGCGGCCATCTTGTTTTGAGTTGTTCTCGCGGTGCATGATCGCGAGAAGAAAGACGTGATCGCGCGACGCATGACGTCACTGCGGGCGCGAACTGTCGCGAGACAGCGCAAATGGCTAAAAACAATACAACATCTCATGGAGAACGCGACCGGATCAAGAAAACTTGTCGGCAAACGCAGGGATTCAGGTAAGGCGATCGCGCGCGCGCGAGAATGTATCATTTTACAGCGCGAGCAAGAAACAAATTATCGCCAAGCTGCGGAAACCGGAATTTTTGACATTTTCGCGCTCTCCGCGGAACGCAAAAATGTCAAATTATCGCAATTTCCGCGAACGGAACGAAATTTTTGCCCAGGCCTATTCAGGAACACACAGTCAAGATCCCCTAGGACAACCAATCGTTGAAAATGAAGCATCAATAGCCATGAATGAAGTGGAAACAGCTATGAATCAAGCTCAAGAAGAATTTATAGACTTAGAAAATTTGGAAAGACAACTGAATCAAGAGCAGCAACAAATTTATGAAGAGATCAAAAACAAAATTGATCACGGATTTCTACATGTAAAAAAAGAGTGCTCATGCACATCATTTCATCCAATCAGGATGTATGTAAGCGGACAAGCTGGCACTGGAAAAAGTTTCCTAATTAAAGTCATCAGAAGCTACCTAAAGCAAAAAACGGATTCTACGTTGTCTTGTGTGGTTACTGCTCCAACTGGGTTAGCAGCATATAACATAAAAGGAATCACCTTACATCGTTTGCTAATGTTACCAGTGGAGCATGAGAACAAAATACAATTCAACAAGCTAACTGGAGAAGCATCCTTGGAAGTTTCACGAGTATTGAAGAAGATGCAAGTTCTCATTATTGATGAGGTGAGCATGGTATCAAACTTAATGCTTGCCTTTGTGCATTTAAGAATGCAGCAAATTTTGAAGACAGACTATGACGTGTTATTTGGTGGAAAACACGTCATAGTTTTTGGAGATCTTTTGCAACTTACTCCAGTTAAAGGACAACCAGTGTTTAATACTGTGACACATGAAGACACGAAGAAGTCATTGGGAAGCATCGGTAATACAAATATTTGGTCCTTCTTTGAGTACAAGGAACTTACAACTAATATGAGGCAAGCAAACGATGAAGAATATGGAAGTATTCTGAAAGATATCAGGATTGGACTACTCACAGAAGCTGGCAAAAAAGCATTACAGACTCGGCTGCTACATAATTTATTTCCAAAGGAAGAAATAGTTGCAGAGAAGATATACAAGAACATTGCAGAAAACAAAAGTGTCATCTGCTTAATGCCTACTCTACGTGAATGCTCAATATTCAATGAGGAGCTTTTGAAATTGGAAAAGGAAGAGATCAGGAAATTGGAAGCAGTGGACAAAATTGAGGATGGAAGAATTACTGTCACAGTAACAGGCAAACTGAAAAATAAATTGGACTCACTAGAGAAGAACATCTCCAAAACAGCTGGATTAGAAAAAAATCTATATGTTTGCATGAACTGTAGAGTGTTTTTAAGGAGAAATTTGGATGTTGAGAAAGGTTTAGTTAATGGAGCGATGGGAAGAGTTGTGGGTTTTATTAATTATCAGAAAAAAGAAGGAATTGAATGTTTAAAAATAAAATTTGATCAGATAGATGAAGTTAAAGATATTTGTCGTTGTACAGTTCGTTTTATGCTTGTGAAAGACTTATATGTACGTAGGAAGCAGTTTCCGTTTTCTCTAGCATATGCTGTAACTATTCACAAGTCTCAAGGATTGACTGTAGATTGTGCATTTGTGAACATTGGTTCAACTGTGTTCAAAGAAGGTATGGCATATGTTGCTTTGTCACGAGTCAAAACATTATCAGGTTTATTCATGATAGACTTTGAAGAATCAAAAGTTAGTGCTGATACAAATTGTGTAAAGGAGTATAATAGATTAAGAAGAAGCTATGCTCCTCATTTAGGTCAGTATCCTGTGTTGGAGAAACGTGTAGTTTCTCGTAAAAGAAAAAATGAGAATATCTGTAGTGAAGATGTAGAGAAGAGGAAAAAAAAGAGGAGTGATGTAATTGCAAGCAAAAAGAAAAAGGAAAATGAAGAACAGGTTGTAGGATGTCATTTTGAAAATAGCTCTGGTGTCAACTGCTACGCAAATGTAGTGCTGAATGTTGCATTTTATCTGGAAAGTTTGCAAGAGCAGATAATAGTAAATCAGGGAAAAAGATTCTGTTCAGAGCTGAGTCTCCTTTTTCAAAAGTTGAGTAAAGATAAAACTCAAATAGAAAGTGCTACTGACATTAGAAAACTTTTAGATGTATGTTCAGGACGAACACAGTTTTCTCAAAATGAACAGCAAGATGCACATGAATTTTTGATGTATTTTCTTCAGGTAGTGGAAGAAGAAGGAGTTCCCATTGACATTTTTTTTGGTCTCTCTTATAAATGGGAACATAGTTGTGATAATTGTTATAATATATGTGGCTCTATTGTTGATAATGAAAGGTTTATTTATTTGACATTGCCAGAGAGTAAAACAGTCACTTTTGCAAAATTAGTTAAATATGCTAATCATAGCATGAAATGTGGTGAGTGTAATTCTGACATGTTTTCAACATTAATTTTAAAGGAATACGGACAGTATGTAATTTTAATGATGCAACGATGTAGAGCTGATGGTTCAAAATTGGATACTTTAATAAAGAACAGGACAGCAATTATCAATTTCAGGAAAAACTTTTGTAACTGTTGCAATAATTTTCCATGATGGACCTACTGTTACTTCTGGACATTACACAGTTTATCTAAAATGTGAAAAAGGCTGGACACTGTGTAATGATTCCCAATTGATTTTCAAACAACGTTTGCCTTTTGATTTAGCAAATTCCTATCTAATCTTCCTGAAACCTAAATTTTAGAGAGACTTGGCAAGATCTGGACAAAATAATTTTACCATTTTACTGGATTACCATTGCAATTTTGTAAAAAAAAGATTTTTAAAATTATCATTTGGCCTAATGGAAAGATAACCAATTGTAATGTGGACTTTTTTAATTTTTAATGCAATTTTGAAAAACCAATAATTTAGAGATTATCGGTAACTTCTGCACATTTTAAATTTTGGAATGTTATTGGACTGCCATTGGAAATTTTTTCAAAAATGATTTAAAAAATTACTATTTGGCCATGTGGAAAAGTAACCAATTCTATTGTGGACTAAATAAATTATTCAAAAAATTTTCGTGAACCAAAATGTTACAGAGAATCGGTGAGATCTGGACAAATTAAACTTTAGAATTTTATTGGATTTCCGTTGGAAATTTATTCCAAAAAAAAAATTAAAATTACTATTTGGCCTAAAGGAAATGAAATCAGATGTATTTTGGAGTTATTTGAGATATAATATTGTGATTATAGTTCTGAAACAAACATATCAGACGGTATTTTAAAGAAATAAGTATTGGTATTAGATGATATTTTTTTACAATATTATGCATTTCTATAATGTTAAGTTTAATTAAAAAAAGAATCAGGGCTTTTTTAATACAATCTTTGTGATTGGTATTTTTTTTTGCCCGCTGTAAAATGATGAATGCAATTGCTTTCACAATTTATAGTGAAATGCAATATATTCTGAAAACAGCAAAAATAAGGCAAAAAGATTTTTTGGTAAAAAATGTAAATATGTGTACTGTATTATAAAATGTTTAAAAAATATTAATACTTTTTTCTTTTTTTCCAGATAGATATAGAAAATTTTCGAAAACTACAAACATTTTTAAAACTATTTTTTAAAAAAAGAAATAAATAAATATTTTTTCAGTGAGTATGGTAAGTCAATAATAATAATTGTAGTCTCTCAAGGACAATGTAATGTGATAAATGATTTTTAGTGTTTTTTTTAAAAAATAAAAAAAAGTACGCGCACCGTACGCGTACGGTAAAAAAAAAATAAAAAAAAGTTTTTAAAAACATATGTAAAAAAAAGATGAAAGATAAGGTTGGCTCTTAAAAGAACCGTTGTGTTCATGCAGGGACAGAGGAAAGGAAGCATGGGAAAATTATTCAAAGCGACAAATGTGCTGATCTATTTTGTTGTTCACTAGGGAAACACTGGTCTCCCTATGGCAAATTAGATCTTTACAAAATGTGCAATGAATATCAACCTTCCGAAATCGAGGGTTCATTTCCAGAGGGCCAGCAAAAGGAGATTCTCCCCCCACAGATGAAGGGCTCACCTGACCTGCAGAAGAAGGAGTAAGCCCTGCAGGTGATGGTCCAGGCTGAGCTGCTGTGGATGTACTGGCTCGTCTTTCTGAAGAGTTACCTCCAAAAAGATGACCATGTGTCCTTCTGTGTACATCCTAGAGGTGTCTCTTCATGGTGTGATTCCCAAAGGAATACTTCCTGTTAGGATTACCTCTAGAAAGTACACGCTGACACAGCTTGCAAGTAACTAAGGGTGCATTCACCTTTTGCTGGCCTTCTGGAAAAGTAAAATAATCCCAAACATAAGAAGGCTTTTGTTTCCTCGATCTCTGCCTCAAGACAGTGCTGCTAGTGCTAGCCTCACTCTCAGAAGAGCTCTGCTGTTCTGCCATCGTATCCCAAAGACAAACCAGCTCCTTCTCCCAAGGGATCACAAGCAGAAATGAGGGGAATGGGTGTGGTGTAGGAGAGTTCTAGAACTGAAAGTAGTTTCAACCAATCAAAAGTTGTGTTTCAAGATCACATGACCTACCGTACGCTTACGGTACGCTTACGGTACGCTTACGGCAAAAAGTACGCGTGCGCGTAAAAAAGACACGCGCTTGCGCGCATGCGCATAACAGTCACTCCCCGGCACTTCCGCGTAACGTGCGCGTGTGGCGTAAGCGCGCACGCGTCCCACGCGCAGTACGCGCGGCTACGCAAAGTGCGTAACTATACGCAAGCAGCGTAGATAGATTACGGACGTTGCGTAAACCGTACGCTTACCGTGAGCTTACGGTACGCGTACTAAAAAAAAATTAAAAAAAAAAAAAAGAACTGGAAATAAATTTTACATGTTTATTTTAAAAAATATATTAAAAAAAAATATTTAAGGATTTTAAAAATTAAAGCATAGTCTTTATAAAAGGTAAGAAAATTAAATTAAAAATATGTTTGAAAAAATTGAAGAATAAAAAAAAAATTAGCATTTAAAAAACCTTGCAAATTCACTGAAAAAACCATGGGTTTCACACACGTTATAGTTAGGAATTAGCATTTAAAAAACCTTTGAAATTCAGTGAAAAAACCATAGGTTTCACACACGTTATAGTTAGGAATTAGCATTTAAAAAACCTTAGAAATTCAGTGAAAAAACCATAGGTTTCACACATGTTATAGTTAGCTGGACATTTTACTCGTAAAAAACCAATGAAATTGCCCCGTTATAGTTAGTTCAGCTAACTATAACTCGCGCGCCCGCAATGCACTGCTGATGACGTCACATATTACATCACTCATGACATGGTCAGTGACATCACTCATGACATCACTGATGACATCTCAAATGACATCACTGATGACATCACTGATGACATCATCCTTGTGATAGAGTGGCAGACCTCCTCTTCCCCTAATATAACCTTTGACACACACATTCAAAAATAGAAACTACAATGTTCAAAACAATGGACATACCAATACCAGTTAAAACAACCTTTTCAGTAATTCTAAGATCCACATACACATCCACTCATTCACCAACAGTCCAATTCAGTCACTCATACATGTACTCACTCATCATATGTACTCATACACCTATACATCCTGTTACACAATGCCACTCATCCATAGAGTTACTCACACACATAGTCACTCATGCTAACAAAGAATCAAACATACATTTACTTGCATATACAGTTATACACACACCACCACACTTACTTCTACGGAAACTTACACATACTTAGTCTTTTAAACAATCACTTATAGAAACACATACTTATTCATACAGGAACTCTTTCAATCTCTCACTCTCACATATACTCACATATATACACCAATAGTCACATATACTAGTTTAAAACATATGTAGTTACTCATAAAGACAATATTGAGACAGTCATTCACTCACTAACACACCCATACACACACTCATCCACCCATACAGTCCTGCACACATGCTGTGTTCAACCCATACAAACAGTGAGTCACTCATTCATGCACCTATGCACTACGTAATACCCCCCACCGAACCATGCAGACACTCAGACTGATACTCAAAAAACCAACTAATAACCTATATAGACACCCATGTAGCTACTCACCAACCCATGCAGCCACTTATACACAAAGTGAGAGACTGATACAGATATTTACATATTTAAACATTACTCACTAAGCCATGTATTCACTATGATACACTTAATCAGTCAGTTACACAATCAATTTTTCAAAAACAAATCATCCATTTAGACACTTATATACCCATTTATTCTTCCATCGACCTTGAGATATACATATATAAAACATATTTAATTTTCAGAAAAACACACATTCACTGGATGATGTCATCAGTGATGTCATCAGTGATGTCATTTGAGATGTCATCAGTGATGTCATGAGTGATGTCACTGACCATGTCATGAGTGATGTAATATGTGACGTCATCAGCAGTGCATTGCGGGCGCGCGAGTTATAGTTAGCTGAACTAACTATAACGGGGCAATTTCATTGGTTTTTTACGAGTAAAATGTCCAGCTAACTATAACATGTGTGAAACCTATGGTTTTTTCACTGAATATATATATATATATATCCAAAGTTCCGCAACTGAGCAGTAAGCAACTCTCCTTCACCTCATACACAGCAACACGGACACGGACCAGCAGGTAGGTGCAGATATTTTTATTTGGTATAAGTCGCCATAACGTTTCGGCTCGTCCGAGCCTTGTTCATATGATATATACACATTTGTATCAATTGTATCAATATAAATACAGAAAGAGGCATTTGGTCAGCTCATTTTTGCCACTGGTCTATAAGGGTGTCATTTTCATTCTCATTCAATCCATGACAGCTTAAAGCATTGGCAAGTGGTCAGCCCACTTCAGTCATTGGCTCTCTGGCCCTGTAAGTGACATTTTTCTGATCACGTGCAAAATCATCTGAAAATGAGTGTGCTTCAATGGTAGGCCAGTCTTTTAGATGTCCATGTTCTACTTATAGGTGACTTTTTATTTTATTTTATTTCCTTTCCTTCTGTTTTTCATTTCTGCTTCTTTTCATTTTTAAAACATGCTCCAGCTCAAAAGACAGTGGTAACTGGCTAATTGCTTGACGCTCACTTTTTGTGCAGTGTCAGAAACCTATACAGCCACTGCATCTAAATTAGCTGACCGTCATGGAGTGATATTCTCCATACTGTATAATTTTTTTTTACTATTGCAGGATGGCCCGCACGGTTCTAACATGGAGTCAGCTGGAACTATACACAATTTACTATACCATTACAAGACATTGACCACTATGTATGATACCACTGCAAGACGTTCACCTGGTGTTGTGCTTAAATTTGTTATTGCAAGCATGCATCTGCAAGTTTTAGACAATAGAATATTTTCTTTTTTCTACTTTTATTCTATTAATTTATCTTGCGACTACCGCTGAATTTGTGTATGTTTTGGATTGTGGTTGTGTAAGTGGGTTAATGCATGAATGAATAAGTGATTAATGGATGCATAAGTGCAAGGACGAATGACAGAGTGAATTTATGGTTGCGTTATTTAGTGCCTAAACTAATCATTTGCCTAAGGAGTAACCTTAATTTAAAAGCCAGACCCGTTGACATTGCCAGTGCATTTTATCTATCATTAAGTGGTAGCTGGTTGATTTGACTAGTTGCACAGCTCATCACTTGGTTGCGCACACAAGTAAAACAAGTGTGAATGCAAAGTTTCTATTGCCACACAGCAGGAAGAATAATTAGAGGGCACATTGCCTGTAAATGAACTGTACACATTCAACAGTTAGGAAAGCAAAAATAAAATACATTCTTTTAAAATTTGAAGTGTGATGGAAACTAATATTCTAATAGAATCAAAACAGATCAAGCCACTTTACCTGTTGATGCACAAATGTTCACTGATACCCAATTTCGACACATTATCATTTGTGTGCATTATAGTTTTATCACTAAAACAGTAAGTCTGTTTCAATTTAGCGGCCATTTCAATGAAAAATGTGCTGTCTGTAAATAGCAGTGCTCTACCACACAATGCTTTTGTTACATAAAAAAATCAGCCACCTAATGTACATTAAAGCCAGGTGGGTCGCAGAGGTTTGTCTTCTGGGTCAGGGTCGTGGTTCTAAAAAGTTTGAGAAGCACTGGTCTAGAAACTTTATTGTTTCCATGTCTGCACTTCAATCATTTTTTTAAAGAATAAAAACACTCTAAAATATGTCAACATATCTCTCCATATAAGATTCTCGATTCTCCAGGAAAAGCAAGTTTTCAGGACTATATGCATATTGTGCCATCCACTCACATATACCATCCACTTTGATGTTATAAAGTCTCCCACAATCTGACAAATATATATAGTTTGTAAATATGGACTAATTAAACACTGTCCTGATGACATAGTTCATTTACTGCTATCACCCACACTGTACCGCTGACATGGGTTTAGGGTCCATCACTGAGGAGAACTTTATTTCAATCTCTGATTTTCTTATTATAGGGAAGTTGTGATGTCTCTAGTTGTTCATTGTAACAAAATGAAGTACCTGCTCAAATTTAATAGATTGTTACATTTGAGTCGTGATCTTAGAATGCCTGCTACCAGGGCCAGCAGCCAAGGTGAAAGGCAGGTCATGGGGCATAGTTATTCCTGCAGTTTAAACAATAAAATGTGTTTTTTATTCTTATGATCTGTTTCTCTCTAAAATGAACATGGATTATCTGAAAGGAGATATTTGTGGCAACATGTTTAAATTTTGTATGCTCTGGCTCAATACAGGAAAGACGGACTCTGCATGTTTCTACACTTTCTGAGTGACAGCATTTTTTAAAATATGGCTTAAATTATACAAATGCTAATATATTTTGTCCAACAAATTAATAAATGCCTTTTGGAGTGTTTAATTTGGCACTATAGATTCTGCTTTTATTCTTCAGGCCTGCAACCATACTATTGCTTTCAAATGAAAGAGCAAGACACCAAGGGTTTAAAAGGTTTCTGGAAAAGTAATTGTGTGCTCATGTATTATAAGTAATAAAATACCCTCTGCCATATGTTAACAGGATATTGCAAGTTCCCTCAGAGTCCATTGAGTTGCAGAATACTTAGAAGCAGGGGTTCTTTATGCCACATATTGTAAATAATTACGCTGTAATTGACTGCTATAGAAGTGAACGCTCATTCTCTAGAGCAGATCTGCAAGTTTATCTGGATATCTGGACATTAATATCATATCCATTAACCTTTTGAAAGGGTCAATCACTTTTTAGGACAATTTTTAAGAGACCTTCATCCTGCAAATTGCAGTGATTAAGATCCACATTTTTATTTCATATGACTTTAAAATGGATTTTCAGTGGTTGCTTGTGCTGATTTGTTAGCATGAAGAGCCTATTTAGATAAGGTAAGTACTTTCTAGAAAGGAGCTTACCACATAAGCATATGTTGTGATGTGTTTGTGTTTTGAAAAAATGTGTCTTGAAGGGCACTGCTATACACTGTTTTTTCAAAAAAACGCTGGAGAAGGTTAGGGATAGGTGATAAGGGAATCAACACATTCCCACTGAAAGGGCTTGGTTGTTTCTACACCTGCTATCACACCACAGTTGTTCAAGATCTTTTATGTCTTTATGACTTTAGTGATACAGCACCACAGGCCAGCACCCCTACTCTGAAAACATTTCCAGCACCACTGGCTTTTATGTGCACATTTTGCACATTCTAAAAGCAGATTGGAAATATGCACAGAAAAGGGCAAAAAATCAAGACATTGCCTGCAGGAATCGATTTGGTAATTCAGGTCCTATGTGTTCTGCCCCATTCCAGACTGGGAAACTCATGGTTAGGTAACTGTGATGGGCATACAAGTTAGAACTGGTAACTTTAGGCAAAGTACCTCCGCTTCCAACTGTGGATCATCTTGTAAAAGGGCCCTTGGGGCAAATTAATGTTGTAAGGAGTGCTGTCACAGGACACTGAACAAAGGCACCAGGTAAATACATATAAAAGGGAGTAATCAGTCCCCTTTTCCCCACTTAAGGAAAGCAGACATCAAAAAATGGGATAACAAATAGCAGGAAAAGAGTGAAGAGGAATTTTTCAAGCTCTCAGACTAATGCAAAGAAAAAAGTGCTGATAAAAATTGAATTATTCTTTATAAATGCTCTTTAGTGACCACCAGAATAAGTGAAATGGAAAAAGAATCTAAGTAGCAATAACAGATCAAAGACTCACAAAACAAAAACTACAAAAAAGGGAAAGGAAAACTCTTGCTTTTAAGATTTCCAAACAGTATAGTGGGCTCCATTGGGAAGCTTTTGTTAGTTCTTGATTTATTAAACGAAACAAAATTTAAAGACAAAATCCAACAATGTTTGAATATAGAAGGCGTGCCCTACCTGATAAATGTAAAAGTTACAGATCAACAATGCTTCCTCCAAGGGGATATAAATAAATGTGCTGGGAAATAAACAAATAATTGTGGTGACTGAAAGGGGCAACAGGACATGCAGCAAAGAGGAGATATGTTCTCTAATAAGAACAGCAGTAGCATCCTATTTTCTGAGATAGCTATAGAGAGAATCAGGCTTGCACTAAACAACGGTAGGAGGCGTGAATGTGCAGATACTATTAATAGTGGAAGGGTCAGTTATACAATCTGTGTAATTGATAGTAGATTATATGAAGAATTCCACGGAGCTAAGAAAAAACTCTGCAGGATTCAGCGGAATTCCGCAAACAGGCAGAAATGGGCACGTTGCGCTGTGATTTAGCACTGAAAAATCTGTGCGAATGGCACGACATGGCGTGCCAGAGGGTAGCACTTCTCGAGTTGATTTTGCTGCTCCTCGAGTAGATTTTCTACTCGAGCAGCAGCTCTCTGACCGCATTTGAAAAATTTCACCTGGCTCCCTCCTAGCAATTGAAAATCATGCTAGGGGATGCCAAATCTTGTTCGCGTTCACCAACTTACCATTTTTGAGCAGGTTGCAAGAGAAACTGCCATGCGGAGGTTGGCGGAGTTTGGCCAGAACTCTGTGTTACAGGCTTAACACAACTGGCCAAAATTCCACGCATTCCACCAGTGGAGCAGAATATATTGCCCACCCCTAATAGACATCCCTAGCAGACTATACACAATCAACAAAGTCAATAATATTGGCACTAGTATAGTAGCACGTTTTTCTAATATCATTTTAACAAACATAGAATAAGTGCAGTTGGTGTAGTAGTATAGTGACATAAATCTCCCTTTCACACATATGACGAACAGACAAAACAGCAGCAGTTTGTGCTTCATCCACATATGGAACATGTACAGCATCGACGTAAGTAGTCAGTTTTCATTCACACACACATATGCACAAGCATGCGCACAGAAACACACACACACTCTCTCTCTCTCTTTCTGTCTCTCTTCCTTACCCTCCTGACTGAAACATCAATGGTGCCAGAAGTATACGTTTCACTCACACCCACGGTACATATATGGTCTAGGCAGCACTGCAAGCTCCAAAAAGACACAGAGAATTGGTACAGCACAAGCAACATCTGTGCATGCCTCCTTGACGCAGAAAAGTCACAACTCAGACAGCAACTTTATTCATTATAAATGGTGGAAGCCTGGATGCAGGCTTGTGTTCTTCAACCCTTCCGATACTGTTCATTTTGCCCTCAAGGGTAAAGTTACGTTTGTAAACAATAGATCAACCTCACTATTCTCTTTCAGCTCTCTTTATCTGCTGCAAAGAGAAGCTAAACATTAAGGTGTTATCTTGTATGCTGACATGACATTAAAGTCAAAGGACTTGTGTTATCAGCACTCGCTTTTATCAATTCCAAAAACCGGAAGAAGAGTCTCCTGCTTCACTTTCCGCCTTATTCGTGCGGACAGAATTAACTCCAGTATAGACGATAACACCTGCCTTTACTCAGGCCTCCATCCCACAATGACCAAGGATTCAAAGTGCTCACAATACAGCTTTTCTCCAGGTAAAGGGCTTAAAAACTGTGCCATGTTTCTGAAACTAGACAACATTTAGACTGCTTTCTCTCATAGGCAGTGTTATATTCAATGGTGCTTTTCTTGCTGGCTATTTCCAACATGGTATCATCTTCCAATATATGTAAATTCTAAAAATCTCTCTTTATACGCCAATATATATAATGTACAGCCAGTAGCAGCATAATGAACAATAACAGACAACACAAACAAAATGGGCTACAAGTATTTTTAATTGGAAGCCCCACCACAGTTCAGTCTCCAGCTGAAAGTTTCCAACACTTAGCGGCGGCGCAATGGGTGTGGTCATATTTACAAGGCCACGTTAAGTCACCCTGTGTGACTTTTCATGGCCTTATAAATATGGGCCCTTTCACGCATTACTCTGCGTGAAAGGGGCGTTCCATGGGTTTTGCTGTGGTTTTTCCAACACAACATCCACAGGACTAGAGACATTGCCAGATTTACAACATTTTGTAAAACTGGTAATGTGTCAAAATCTGGTCCAACAAGGAGAAACACTTTCATTTCTCCTCGTTTTCTCCTCTTTCTATGCGTTTCGTATTCTGCAGCATGTATAGAAAGAGGAAAATGTGATTAATTAATATTTTTGTACAGTAAGATGTCCCTTCCTGCACAAAAACAATCATCCCCCCAAGCACAGACCCCCTTGCAAAATGACACAAGGGTGCCTCCACTGGTGCATGGCAGCCAATTATATGCCAGCAAATGAGAAAGCATAGTGATGTGTTGTATTGTTGTTAATATGACACAACCCTGCTCTTTGAAAATGATGCAGCACAGTGTAGCTAAATGACTTATGGCGCTGCGCTGTGTCATTTTCTTGTAGATGAGGCCTCAAGTAGTCTATTACCAGATAATCTTCTCTTTGACTCGGCTTGCCCTAAAAACCAATTGCTGACCATCACCTTTCCATGGAAATAAACTCTTCTCAAAACTATCAGGAACAGACACCACACACACCATCGCCCAGTATATAAAATCCCAGGAACACCTTCTAAGACCATGCTTTGATCAGGGCGGTAATCCCTTTTTGAGTTACAAATTTACATCAAAAGTGGAAAATAATGGGGGATATTCTCAAGAACGTGTGATAACCATCGCAAATTTAGCGTAACGCAGCTCTTCACATCGCAGTCCAACGCGGGAAAATAACACAGTGGTAATGCGGTATTCACAAGCCTGTGACACCATGCGATAGGCTCACGATAATGCGTCAAATGTCCGCGACAAAGTCAACGCGACGCCACAAAAATGCAAAACACAAACATAAAAAAAGCTGCGATGAGGCCAAGCGCGATACAAAAATCTGCGAAAACCAGCCACAGGCCTGCAATTCCCACGCGACATGCGGGAAAATGCACTATAAAAGCAAACAAAAAAAACCCCACCAAAATCAAACTGCGTAGCACCATGGATGCACCCGGACTGAGTGCAGAGGACAACCCGAGCCCCACGGAGGACCAGTCAGGAACCCCGTGCCCAGGGAAGGGCAAGGAGAATAGGAAGAGGAAGACAGAGTTCAGTCCGCTGGAAGACGGGATCATCGTCACGGAGGTGATAGAACACTACCAACAACTGTTTGTCACCTCCACTGCGTCACTGTCAACACAAACGGAAATATGGCAGTCTATCATCACCAACGTGAATGCAGTCAGGAGGTCAATGGAGGAGGTCAAGAGGCGCTGGCATGAAGTGCACAGCCAAACCAAGGAGAAACTCGCTGCCAACAGGAAGGCAGCAAAGGCGAACGGAAGTGAGAATCCTGAGCCACAGGAGGAGCTGGATGAGCTGGAGGAAATGGTGGCAACAGTCATCAGTGCGGAGACGGTGCAAGGAGTTGGTGGCCTGGACACAGCTCGATATGACCCGACCCAACAGCAACAGGGTGAGTTACGCCAAGGGACTGGGGGGACAGAGGGAGATGGGCACAATGGCACACATGCACAATCATGTGCAGCACACTGCACACCCACAATGAGTGTGGAACATGTCCCTGATACCCTTGGCACACTGCAGCTCACATAGAAACACCAAGTAGGCCCCCGTCCACAATGTGCACAAATGGGCCCCCCTCCATATCACCAATGCCACAACCTACCCATGCACATGTGCTGAATCCAGAAAAGAAGCGGCTCGGTGAGCCATACGGACCATGCAAGTGACACCTCATGACAGATAGCATGGCGGCACCCACAATACATGACATGGTGCACGAGACGACTTTGAGGTGGCTGAGTGTGGACCACAACCGTAAAGGATCAGGTCACACTCTGACACATCCACGTGCAACTACAACCCATGACTTCAAAAACACATCTGCAAACAAACAATGCACAAGAGTACAAAATATGTCCAAGATCACCAATGACCCAAGTCGCAAACATCACAGCACCTGAAAAGCACACTAGTCAAAGGCACACCGACTCAAAGGGATAAGGGGCTGCCATATCAGAGCTGCAGGGTCGACTCGCCAACAATGCAGCACACACACATAGCAATCACAGCACAACAACATTGATGACAATGTGGTATAAAGTGCAACACTTACACCACAGGACAGAGGGCGCAACTGGTGCCGCTCGTGCGTAGAAACTGGCCAATCACATCTGGCATTGCATGACACTGTGAGATGATAATGTATGAGTACAACCTCACATCCGTCATGTGGTCAAAATGTCCACTGTCTCCCATCAAATAGCCAGCTCCTACAAAACAGTCACAATGTAGATTGTCATGCAGTCTGTATGTAAACATGCACAATGTGTGAACATACATGGGACACACTGTTAACCTGCATCTCCCCCTTAAATTACAGAGGGACAATCAACACCTCCTGCAGAGCAGACCACACATCTCTACAGTGATGATGAAGAGGACATCCTGCACATTTGCCCAGACACCCTCCAACGGCTCGTGGACAGCCTCCCCACCCCATCCCCAGGAGCAGGGCAGCCCAGCTGCATCGCGGTGACCCCCCACCCTGCGCAGACCACACAGCAGGAAGCACCCACCACCACGGCTGGCTCACAGGACCCCCACGACCAACACATTGAACTCCAACGCTGTGTGTTAGCGTGCCAGGAGGAAATGGCTGATCAGCTGCGGGTGGGTTTTGACCTCGTGGCAGCCAAACTCGATGCCTGAGTCCCATCAGGGACCACTTACAGTCCCTAACGGACACCCACAGTCCACACCATGCTCACCGACAACCCTTGGCTGACCTCGCTGGGGCCATTACTCGGATACAAGAACTGTCCAGTCAGACAGGCTCCAGCGATGACAGCACAGAGTTGGCACAGATGCGGAGCACAATGGAGACCATGGAGTGGATGCAGGCTGGAAGTCGGGCAGCCACGGCTGAACACCAGCGAGATGTAGCTGGGATCTTCCAGGCCTTGCAGATCCTCATCTTGCCATTGCTGCCACAGAGTCTGTCCCAGATAACTGCTGCTGGAACTTCGACACACACATCTCTGCCCCTGATGTGTCATTGGCACACAGTGATGCAGCCCTATAACCTTCGCACCCTGATGTGTCAGTGCCCCACAGTGATGTATCCATAACACCACCACACACACCTGACACGCTGGACACAGAAGACATCTTAGAGGAGTAAGATGTGGAGGGTAATGACTGTGTGAGGAAGGAGGCAGTAGCATCCGTACCCGCTACATGGCCTGTCCCTGCTTGGTTCAGCCCTATGCATCATGCCCTGGAACAACAACTCCCACTGTCCCCCGGAACACTCTGCAAAATTCACCTGGACCCCGAGATGGACTGCCATATCTGCACTTGTACCAATTACACAGTAATCTGGCTGCAGACTGAACTCTTCCTCTTCATATTAACCTTGCATTCCCCCAAGGACTCTGATTGGCCCACCATTGGGCAACCACGTAATGTGGTATTGAACTGGCCACATACCCATCCAGCTCCGACACTCCCTAGAATGTGAATAAAACATTCCAAATCACACATATGTGTCATGTCTATGTTCACTCACATGTACAAGTATGGATGACTGTAGGGACATTGATTGCCCAAAAAGGTACACCCTGGTAAATGTCATCAATGTGCATGTTTGACCCTGACCCACATGGCCAATTACATGAATGTGAAAGTGTGAACTAGCTGTGGCCTCATTGCACTTGAACAACAATCTCGCATCCCCCAACGTAGCCCCACGTCCATGTATTATATAGGGCTGTGTGTAGAAATGTCAGAATCGTTAGCATGCCTGAAGTAGTGTCCCACATTGCATGTGGCTACAGTATATCTCTTCGCATGACGTACTCACACATATCAGTGTGGACACAGTCTGTTTAAATGGATCACATTGATCTACATGGCAAGAAGTTGGACACCATATTCACATTGCTGAAGACACGTAAGAGCACAGGTCTACCAGCAACTATCCCAAACACAATGTCTGGCTCACAGAGGTGGAGCTGCCAATAGGGAATCACCACCTATGTACAAGAGGCAGTCTGTCCCTCACTGTGTACGGACAATGCTCATTGAGGCACACAATTTGTTATATTAATCAACACTCATCACAGTTGTACACTGGTGAAGTTGTGTACACTTTATTAGCATGTCAGTACAGGCAAGTAATGGGCCACAACAGGCAGACAAATGCTTAAGACACTTACAGGCAGACTGGGAACGTTTCGAGGTGCAAGAAATGGGGAGGCAAAAATGAACACATATCCTTACGGCTGGCAACGGTCTCAGCCCACCTTGTCTTGCTGGTCAAGTCATGTGATGTTTGGTGTCTGCTCATTGCCCCATGTCAGGGGACACAACTCACTGCCCATGGGATCTGCATGGAGCTGTACCACCGGACTGCGCCAACTGTGTGCTATGCTGACAGTGAGCAGGTGAAAGGGACCAACAAGGTCACATGTCGTGCTATATTGCCATGTGTGTAGTCTCCCTCCAGCAGTATGTCAGTTTAGGAACTTTGCCATACGATGCTGTGCAGCTCCGCCCATGGGGCTGCAGCACCTTGCACAGGTGTGTGACAACACGCGTAGGTGCACGCACATGCATTCTTAATCCGAGCGAATGCTGACATGTCCACTGTTGTTCTGGCATATGGGACAATTCCTCCACCATGCAACACAGTGTTGGGACCTGTGCTCTGGGTGTCAATCAGTTGTGGCTGCAGGAAGGTAGTTACTCATCCATGAATGCGAGCGCTGCTTCATAGGCAATCAGTTCCAGAAGTACGTCGTTCTTGAATTCAAGGAACACGTGAGGGAGCCAATCCATTAACTGGTCCGGACAGATGTGCTCCGACCACGCAATTTCACCAATCTGCAACACAGCCCAATAGGGGAGCACCTCAATGTGGTCACTGAACACGATGACTTGTGCCATCTCCCATCCACTGCTGCTGGCAGAGACACCACATATCAAGGCATCCCATGCGCGGGTATCTGAAGAACCGGGATTTAAACCCAGCGGCGCAGGGGACACGCCCGAAGTCTTCGGGTTCACCTGTCTTAGAGTACAGAGACACGGGATTCTTCTAGGTGACATCAAAGATCAAATTTATTAGCTGCAGCCAGTAACAGAGGTCCTAGAAGTACAACACGGTGTATGTTCTCAGGAGACTGCTCAACATAATAGAGCGGAGCATCGTCTTTTATGCCAAAAACCACGTTCCTGGCTAGCATCAATTACTCACAAATTTGACCAATCAGAGGATGATATTTACAGAGGCATCACATAACGACAAACCCACTTTCAGTTATCCAACCCATCGCCAATGACAAGGCAAAAATCCAGCATTCTTGCTCGAACAGGCCGGACGGGCCCATCATAAAAGACCTCAACCCAAATCAATAATTAGGCCATACGGCCATAAAAGGAAGGAGCAGAAACAGATGAGAAGCAAGATAGAGGGGTGTGTGCGTGCGCCATAGAATCAATAATGTCCTGCTCTTTGATCTCTATCTGACCAGCTGCTTAACAAGGTACTGGCTCAACAAGTTTAGCCTCGGGCAACAGGGTCAGTTGACTCAGGTCAAACAGGAGTCAACACGAACTCAAGCTAAGGTGTATGCATCCCTAGAGGCTCGCTTGGCCACAGTCATCCTGTAGTCATTAGCCTATGTGAGGGCAACCACAAAATGGCGGTTATGCACAAAATGAAACCCAAGGGTGCAGACTAGATCGTCAAATACACAGTGAATCCATCGGTGTAGCATGACGAAAACGCTTACGCATACTGCACTTGTCAGTCGCGGTTCGCTGATACCAAAATCATCACGATACGGCAACCTTCAATGAATGGGTTCAGAATTCACGGAACCACAGACCCTCCTTTTGCCCTTACATAGGCAATAACCTAAACTCACGTCAATCTGAGTCCAGGTCTATATTCATCAGATCATTGAGATGTTGCTGTAGCATCATCCTGGTACTTAGTAACTCTCTCTGGACAGGTCTCCTCGAACACGAGGTAGCAAAAAGGCCACAGATAGCAGGAGCACACTGTATACAAAGAGAGAACAGGAAAATGATAGCTAATAACATCCCAATGACCATCAGAATCTTCCATCCCCAGGTGGATACATTCCCCAGAACCATCCCATTAACGATCAATCTCCTTCGTCCACATGTACGGACTCGGAGAGCTTATGTAGCTTGGAGATGGCTTGGAAAACTGTCGGAGCGTTGTCTGGAATGAAAACACAACAGCTTGATTGGATCAATTTACAGACCCCTCCTCTATCTGCAAGTATGACATCTAACGCAACTCTGTTCTGAAGAGTCATAAGGCGATCCGACTGGAGCTCAGCAGTCAAGTTACTAAGGGCGCCGGCAGTCTCAACTATGGTGGACTCAACTACTCTCGTCAATTGCCGTATGTTCCTGCTGTTAACCATAGGTCCCCAAAACGGCAGAAAACCCTTCAAGAAATCTCCCAATTCTTGTCCTGCGGTATCTTCCTTTCTGAAGACACCTCTAACGACTCTCATCCGTGTTCTGTATGCCCACACAGAACCATTGTAGCTAAACGGCAGGACCAGGTAAGGAATACCTTTATCGGTAGTATGGGGCATAAGGCCACACACCCAACAATTAGTTGTGTTCACTACTAGCTGGTGTTGGTGCAGAAGCTGAACAAAGGAATTATTAGCGAATTCCATTCTCCTAATGGACTCATGTTCGGGCAGAGGGTGAAAAGAATGTGAAGAAACAGTAGGAGGAGGCATGGGTTGTGCAGTGGGCATGAATGTTACTTGAATAGAGAATGTCACATATCCAATTAAAAACATCATTAAACTAAACAGTATAAACAGACATAATATTAAAAAACGTTTTCTACTCATTATTATACACATTTCGTTCTTGAAGCTCATTCTTTTAGCAGGTCTCTCCATCCCGAAAAACTCCATCCTCTAATCGTGCTGCTCGCGGCGGATGGGTGTTCCGTGCTAAGGAATGCGCCTGTCGGTCCAGGGAACGCCCTTGGACCAACCAGAACCGTCGACCTAATGTCTTCGGCTTGCACTCCAAGGACTTGGCACCGCGACCCTACAGCTGAACCCGGATGGTGGTTCGAAAAACAAAAATCAAAATAGTTTCTCGGAGGGGAGCTAACCTTAAAAAAAATAGCAAAGAAGGAACTTAATTTGTTATTTGTCCCGCGACTCTTGGTCACAAATTATAACGCTCTTTGCCAGGCAATGTCTGTTCTCGGAAAAGTAGCTCAGGTTTAACAGTGTTCAAACGGTTCGATGGAGGCACAGCTACTTGAAGAAGATCATCGCTTTCTGGCTCAGTGTTTGTTCCAATCAAACGGGCATCGCTGAAAGGCAGAAAACGAGGCATGGTCTCGGTCTCAGAATCAGGAAGTCCTTTTTGGACCCACCGGTCATACGGCAGAGGCAAAGGGGCACTCTTACAATGTACGCCATGAATCCAGTTCTTTTTACCGTGCACT
Source organism: Triturus cristatus (assembly GCF_964204655.1). Lineage (NCBI taxonomy): Eukaryota > Metazoa > Chordata > Amphibia > Caudata > Salamandridae > Triturus > Triturus cristatus. Next base: position 605,222,544 of record NC_140591.1, on the reverse strand, counting down.
CGTACCGCAGAACGGGTAGATAATAGCACCAGGTAAGGTCCTGTCCAGCGGGGCTGCTCGTTCTTGGTTCGCTGAAAATTCTTCACGAGCACCCACATGCCAGGTTCAATGGTGTGCCCTGGATCTTCAGAAACCTGTGGCAAAGTATCATGAACCTGTTGATGTAGAACACGCAATTTAGCCGTCAATTCTTACAGGTAGTCAAGCAATACAGGGTGTTTTATCTCACTAAATTGTGTCGGCCGCGGCACTCCCCAAATATTTGCCGGGCGACCAAACACAACCTCATAAGGACTCAGACCCATTCGCGAATGCACAGTCATTCTTGTGGACAGAAGGGCTAACGGCAAAGCATCAGGCCATTGTAGACCAGAGCTCGCTTGAATTTTGGCCAATTTAAATTTTAACGTGCCATTGTAGCACTCAACTAGACCAGCTGACTGGGGATGATTGGCAGCGTGGAACTTCTGCCGGATTCCTAACCCATCACACACTCTCTTCATCACTTGACCCACAAATTCACTCCCATTGTCACTCCAGACCATTCTCGGCAGCCCATACCTAGGGAAAAATTCCTTAATAAGGGTTTTAGCTGTGGACAAGGCAGTATTGTCCTTCAAAGGGTAGGCTTCCACCCATCTAGAAAAAGAGCAAACAACCACTAAGACATACTTCAGGTTGTTGCACCTCTCCATGTGGATGAAATCTAGCTGCAAAGCCTCAAACGGATACATGGGAGGAGCAAAATGACCAGCTGGAGTTGGAGTTCCCTTACCAGGATTGTACATCAAACAAACCATACAGTTCTTGACCAAATTCTCTGCACACTTAGGAATTCCAGCATTTTGCCATACTGTGGCCAACAACTTACAAATCCCTTTCACACTGATATGGGCCATTCCATGTGCCATCGTAACCACTGGAAGTACATACGCATCAGGCAACAACCATCGCTGATGCTCTGACAACTCAACCCGACAACCATTCGAGTCCAATTTACCCTTGCTTTCTCTCCATTCATTCAACTCTTTCTCTGTAGCTTCAGCTTGGATGGATTTCACACTCTCAATCGTATCTTCACACATACTTCTATCTAGAATCCATCTCGCCGAACTCGCAACATACATTCGACTCATCACATCTCTCGCAGTCTCTTTCGCGACTTCATCTGCAAACGCATTACCACGACCAACATCATCCGTGACTTTCTTATGCGCACTGCATTTCACGATCGCAACTTGCAACGGCAGAGTAAGAGATTCAAGAAGTTCATTCACCAATTGACCATGTTGGATCTTGGTCCCATGCGAAGTCAGAAACCCACGTTCTCTCCACAATCGTCCAAAGCTAAGAGCAACACTGAACGCATACTGGCTGTCAGTGTACACAGTCACTCTTTTCCCTTTCGACAACACACACACTCTTGTCAATGCAATCAACTCTGCCGCTTGTGCTGAATTATGTGGGATACGAGCAGCTTCAACAATCGTATGCAAAGTCGTAACCGCATATGCCGCAGTCGTATCACCATTCGGAAGCTTGAAGCACGAACCATCAACCCATAAAGTACCATCACATTCTGCAAGAGGAGTGTCCCTAAGGTCTATCCTCCCTTTCATTTCTTCCTCAGTCCTAAAAAAACAATCATGCTGTTCGGTATCGTCTGTCTCAGTTGAGATCGGCAACAACGTGGCTGGGTTCAACGTGTTGCATCTCTTTATATGTACATGACTTGCTAACAAGGTCAATTCGTAACCTGACAACCGAGCACTAGTTAAGTGCTGTGTCTTGGTACGGTTCAACAAGGTATCCACTGCATGTGGAACCATCACAATCAGTGTATTGTCCATCACCAAACCAGCAGACTGTTGGATTGAAACAGCCGCTGCCGCTGTAGCTCTCAAGCAGCTCGGCAACGCTCTAGCTACCGGATCCAAAGTCGACGAAAAATAAGCACATGGACGTTGCTTATCGCCAAACTGTTGAGTCAAAACTGACAATGCACATCCCTCTCTCTCGTGGACATATAATGTGAAAGGTTTACTGTAATCGGGGTACCCAACACAGGAGCCGAACACAGGGCATCACGCAATTCTGAAAAACTCTTCTGACATTCGTCAGTCCAAGGAATAGGATTCGGAGTATCCTTAACAGTAAGAGCTATCAAAGGTTTTGCAAGCAACGAAAAATTAGCAATCCACTGTCTACAGTACGATGTAATACCTAGAAATGCACGCACTTCTCTCTGTGTCGTAGGCACACTCATTTTCGCAATCGCTTGAATTCTTTCTGGGGTCAATCTTCTTCCCTCCTTCGATAAGAGGTGACCTAAGTAGGTAACTTCTTGTCGGCAATACTGCAACTTCGAAAGAGAAACCTTATGATGGAAATCAGACAAGTGACGTAACAACGACAGAGTAGCCTCTCTACAAGTCTCTTCATTGTCAGCAGCGACTAATAGATCGTCAACATACTGAATAAGGGCGGCACCATCAGGTAAAACCAACAAATCAAGTTGCGTCTTCAAAGCTTGACTATAGATCGATGGACTCTCACAATAGCCTTGAGGAGCGCGTTTAAACCGGAACTTCGGCCTCCTAAAGAGAAGCCAAAAATATCTCTACTCTCCGCGGCAATCGGGATGCTGAAGAAAGCATTCTTCAAATCAATCACCGAAAACCACGTGGCTGTAGCCGGAATCAAAGTCAGTAAAGCGGTGATATCAGGCACAACAGAGAATTGTGGAACAACGATCTTATTCACCTCGCGAAGATCGATCACAAACCTATATACAGGAGGTTGTGAAGAATCGGTTCTTTTCAAAACAGGCAAAACCAGACTATTGCACACATTACCTCTCATTTCCTCAATCACACCTTTCTCAATTAGATCAGAGATGATAGCCAAAAGTGCTCTTTCACCATCACTTGAGATGCGATACTGTGGAATGCGTGGCTATATACAGGAGGTTGTGAAGAATCGGTTCTTTTCAGAACAGGCAAAACCGGACTATTGCACACATTACCTCTCGTTTCCTCAAGCACACCTTTCTCAATTAGATCAGAGATGATCGCCAAAAGTGCTCTTTCACCATCACTTGAGATGCGATACTGTGGAATGCGTGGCAATCTAGCATTCGCCTTCAATGTCACAACATATGGCGGAATCTCCAAAAGACCCACATCATTAGGACCAGTAGCCCAAAGAGAGTCAGGAAGAGAAGACAATTCAGCTGGAAGTTGGTCTTTAGACAAATACATCGGAGAGATCACTCTCTTTCCCAATGTAAGCTGCACTCCTGAAGGAGAACAATAAAGCGTTGCATGCAATCTCTTCAACAAGTCCAAGCCCAACAAGTTCTCACCACAACCTGTCGTCAGAATGAGGGGTGCTTCGAAGTCACAAGGTCCAACAGAAAGAGACAAAGGACTAGAAATCGGATTCTTAACCCGGGCGCCAGAAAAACCTACTGAAACATTCGTTAAGCCAGACAAAGGTGCGCCAGGGAGTTTGGTGCGCATGATAGAACTCTTCGCAGCACCAGTATCCAACAGAAAACGTTCAGACACCCCTGATGCAATCACTTCAACATAAGGTCCACTCTGATCTACTGGAACTGAAGCGACTCCCTTTCTTTGTCTGTGGCTGTCCTAACAATCATTACCTTCCATAGCCTCACCTTCAACGTAATAATCATCCGCATAGTACTGAGCCGTCCTACCAGACGCACCATTCTGTTGATCAAAACAATTCATCGAATTCTGCGGAGGCAAGGAACGCGCAATCTGAGACATACCACGTCCTCGACCTCGCGGAGCTTGTTGAACACCTCGACCTCTCATACCAGAGACACCATTCGTGCGCTGTAATAAAATCGGGCAACTATTCTTGAAGTGACCCTCTTCTTTGCAATACGCACACTGATTAGTGCCTACAGGAAAATGCTGTTGAGAAGACGCGAACCTTTGAGAGTTTCTCTGATATTGTTGGGGTTGCTGATAATCACGCTGGGTATTGCGAGGCGGGTATGCTTGCTGCAAAAGAACCTTAGTCTTCAATTCTTTAGTCTTTTTATCCGCATTCTCTATCTCATCCTTATTTCTATTCTCATAGTACTGGGCAGTAGCCAATATCTGTGCTGACGAAGAAACAGCCCAGGCACTTTCAGAATCCTTCAACCTATTGCACAAATCGGGAAGCAAATTATGCACAAACTTGTCAACGAACAACCTTTGACCACCTTCTGTACTCATGTCTTGACCACTGTGGTCTGCAAATGTCTCTTCAAATCGAGTGAAAAAGTCGGACACAGTTTCGTCTTTCTTCTGCTTGCATGCAGACAATTTGTCCCAATTGACACGCATAGCAGGCATCAAAGTCTTCATATAATCAATAATTCTACCAGGGAGATCAGCAATCACATTCTCGGGTTTAGCACCACCTATTTGTCTTTCATCTGCAGTTCTAAGAATATTCCATGTATCACCCAATTCCTGTGCATGATCCGTATGACGAATCTTACTCCATATAGGCTGTGGGACAACATTCCCAAATAACATATCTATATCAGCCAAATTCATAATACATGAACCCGCAGTTTGAGATATCTCCTTATAAAACCCCGCAGGATTTTTACGTGGATCAGGCAGAGTCTGCTTTAGAGCTAGGACTTCGGCACGCTTCCATGGAACATGTACCCAAACGTGCTGGAAATGTGGCAGAACAGGTGGATTAGCTTGCACATCACCAGGTCTCCAAACGGGAGGAACCTCGCGCATCGGATATTGACGAGCCTTTCTCCTAACTGAAGAATCAGGCTCAAATAACGACCTAGAAGGAGACTCACTCCTAAACGACAACAATGTCGCGACTGCTCTTTCAACATCAAGACTCACTATAGTTCCTTTCGCAAACTCGGACCGCACACGGAACAACTCAGGCGGAGTCTGCCCTACCTCACTATCTTCCCACTGTTCACGAAGGAAAGAACACATCATATCAAATACGTATCTCTGTTTCGGTGCTTCCCATTGATGGAAAACATCCATAACACCCTCAAGATCATAGTACGAAGGAAAGGTAACCCATTTACTCGCCAAGTGATTCAACACTGTCCGTTCATCAGGGCCAGGCAATTGACTACGCAATTGCTTACGCTCTACAACAGGAGACATACCCAATGAACCCATTAGAGGAGAAAAAGGACTAGCAACCACATCAGTCATCCTCCGCCGAGCAGAAGGAGAAGGTGACAAAAGAACAGGAGACAAAGCAGAATGAGAAGGAACCGAAGTCTGAACAGCGACAGAAGGAACAGACAACACAGGTATAGGAGTAGCAGACGAAGGAGGTAGCAAAGACGGCGGCCCTTGAGAAGGCTGCGCCGAAGCAGTAGTAGCCAGTAGAGGGAGAGCTGGCTGTTGAGGAACCACTGGACGTAAAACAACCGGGGGTTGCGCAACTACAAGTGGCGGAGGTGCGGTAGCACTCTGAGCATAAGGGGGTGGTGAACTTAATAGATGCGACATTAAAGGATCTTTCGCAAGATCCTTCTATTCTTCTTGCTGTTGAGGTGGCAAAGCTGGATAACATTTGTCTACCGCTAATTGACGTTGCCTAAACATCTGTTCGCTTTCTTGCTCTTCCTCATTATCCTTAAACTGTATAGCAGCCTGCACCATCGACATACCTTGTGCACGCTTATTTCGTTTCGCTAACTTAATTTCCTTTTGTTTGGCTTCCTTTCGCCAAAGGCGGAAAGAGTCAAACATTGCCGGCCGGGCTTTCTTTTTGAAGAGTCTGACTTCTAAATTATCTAAAATTTCCGTGTCATAACTACCATATTGGGGACATTTTAGGACACCATCCTTCCTAGTATACCTAATCCATACATCGTTATACGTGATGGGGCCCACGCCGTGTTTTAAATAGAGCTCATAGGTCGGAGTTCCAATCGGAGGCACCGGACACGAGTCCTCCAATCGGGAATCCCTATTACAACCATAACAAAATATCTTTCCAAGTCTGCTAAGACCAGGCATCTTCGCTCACTAGTCTAGCTTCATACTTCAGGGGAATATCAAAAACGATAGCCTCGTGAATACACGAGTCCCTTGGCTTTGGGGCCTGCAGGTACCAAATCAAAGCGATCCCGAAGGATACCAAAACAAACTAAGGACTGGGAGACGCTCCACTCATACTTAACTGAAATATCAATGACGTCGCCGGAAGACCAGTCTATCGTCTCGCTTTACAAGTCATCAAAGGGCTCCAAGACAGGGCGACAGTCAGGGCAGCAGTCCTTCGTAGCCGTCGGAATGCGGGGAACTTCGCAGCAAAGACTTTCGGACCACAACGACATACAGGGGTCGATGAAGTGGTAGGCCTCCCTCCAGAATTTTCACACGAAGCTCCTCACGATCTTCAGGCTTGGACCGGTACCGCTGAAGTCGCCCCAGAGTTGGGCGCCAACTGAAGAACCGGGATTTAAACCCAGCGGCGCAGGGGACACGCCCGAAGTCTTCGGGTTCACCTGTCTTAGAGTACAGAGACACGGGATTCTTCTAGGTGACATCAAAGATCAAATTTATTAGCTGCAGCCAGTAACAGAGGTCCTAGAAGTACAACACGGTGTATGTTCTCAGGAGACTGCTCAACATAATAGAGCGGAGCATCGTCTTTTATGCCAAAAACCACGTTCCTGGCTAGCATCAATTACTCACAAATTTGACCAATCAGAGGATGATATTTACAGAGGCATCACATAACGACAAACCCACTTTCAGTTATCCAACCCATCGCCAATGACAAGGCAAAAATCCAGCATTCTTGCTCGAACAGGCCGGACGGGCCCATCATAAAAGACCTCAACCCAAATCAATAATTAGGCCATAAGGCCATAAAAGGAAGGAGCAGAAACAGATGAGAAGCAAGATAGAGGGGTGTGTGCGTGCGCCATAGAATCAATAATGTCCTGCTCTTTGATCTCTATCTGACCAGCTGCTTAACAAGGTACTGGCTCAACAAGTTTAGCCTCGGGCAACAGGGTCAGTTGACTCAGGTCAAACAGGAGTCAACACGAACTCAAGCTAAGGTGTATGCGTCCCTAGAGGCTCGCTTGGCCACAGTTATCCTGTAGTCATTAGCCTATGTGAGGGCAACCACAAAATGGCGGTTATGCACAAAATGAAACCCAAGTGTGCAGACTAGATCGTCAAATACACAGTGAATCCATCGGTGTAGCATGACGAAAACGCTTACGCATACCGCACTTGTCAGTCGCGGTTCGCTGATACCAAAATCATCACGATACGGCAACCTTCAATGAATGGGTTCAGAATTCACGGAACCACATATCCCGGTTACACCCCTGTTCGTGGGCCAACAGGGGGTGCACACACAAGTCATAATCCAGTTCACCTACCATTGTGTTGGATACGCAGACCTCCATGGGCCACTCAAATGTGCATTATCGACAGTGGAACCAGGGCTGGACGCATGTGACGTATGCAAGCCGGAAACTCAGACGGTAATTGATTTGCAAAACTACCATTGGCAGAGCTCCCAACAGATGCAGCATTCGTGCACTGTACAGTTCCACGTGACTGGGGTTGGGCATGTGCCCGGGATTGCCTACCATTGCATTTGTTGGTCTCGTACCACCGGTACTCCTCAGACCGGCGGCACGTCTGTGGACGATATGCCACAACTCGGAGCAATGAGTCATATGTGTGCTCAACGTTTGGACGTAAGGGTTGTTTTTTGCCAATGTGTTGGGGGCATGCCATGCAGGTGTAGCTTGAGCAGGGACAAGTGTGTGTGGGGTGTAGACACATTGGTCTTTCATTAGAGCAGTTCGTGGTGTGGGAGTCGCCAGAGTCTGGTATGGTATCTCACTCAGGGGGTGCTGGGCGCATTGCAGACCAAGGTCGGAGGTTCGGATGTCCTTCCGCCTTGTGTATTGAGACAAAGGAGCTTTCATGCCTAATTTTAGTCTGACTACTGCTTGCATTTCTGAAATGTGATGTGGCCTTCGTGCAGAAATTGTTGCCAGGCCTTAGATTTAGGGTGCACCAATTGCGAAACACACGCAACAGTTGGCATGTATGAGCCAAGGGCCCGATTGTCCTTGCGCTCCTTGTTCTTTCTCTCTCTCTCTGTCTTTTGATGTGTACTTGACAAACCTCCTTATCTGGGATATTGTCTTACAGGCTGTCACTTACAGATTGTCCAGGGATGACCCGCCATGAATCTTTCAAATAGTTGTTTGGTGAGAAATGTGATTGTGATATTTGGTTTGGACTCTCAATGGTGAATGATTGATTCTGCTTTTTCTATACTCACATGACTGTTAGTTGTTGTGAGTCTGCGGCATCAGGCAAATGATTTTGTTCATGATTTCGCGACATTGATGTGCAATCTCTTGGTCCGGAGTAGGTGGGGGTGCCCGGGGTGGGGCCCAGGGGGGGGTGGTCCGGGGGGGGTGGCGGTGGGTGTTGTGGCCCTGTTCGGGCTCCGAGCTACATGATGAGTGGCTCCATGGCATCTGTTGTTCTTCAGGTGTGGCTCTGGGCTGGGCTCCCATTATGCTGCAGGTTGTCGTCTGACTTTGCACCAGTTCAGAGCAGGTGTTAATTTCCTGCTGCTAACGCGCCTTATAGCAGGTTTTTGTTCTTATCATAGACCTGGCTGGTCGTTGAGAATGTTGGGGGTGTGCTTTTTGCTTGGGAACGCCTACTCTGCATCTCTTTAGCGATAGTTGCCGGGGTCATCCGTGGCGATGTTTTTTGAGGATGCTATCGCTGGAAAACTGGTGATATCGGCTTTTAGCACCAGCTTGTGAATGGGGCAATAGATTTATCCCCTTAAGGAACACATGGGACAAAACAGCACAAATGTGTTTTTTTCATATGCTGGAATGGGTATTTACATGTGCTATGTGCACATTTTCTCTATCTCAAGGTGATAGGTATGTATTGCACTAAACAGAATGACGTCTGGTATGTTACCAGTCAACTCAAGCTAGCTCTCTTGTAACCTTGGAAGGGAACTGAATAACACTATTTAATGAATGTTTGTGTATCCTCTGCACAAGGTTGATAGAAAAAAGTTTGGAGTATTAATAGGATCAATCACAGCTTTCATATAAACGGTGTTAGAAATGGAGTTTATGGTTGGCTAGGGTATGCACCTAAGCTGGGCAGAGCCCACCACTCTAGTCAGGGTAAGTAAGTTACACTCCTAAGATAACCTCTGCTCCCCCCTTGGTAGCTGGGTACAGAGCAGTCAGGCTTATCCCAGAGGCAATGTGTAAAGTACACACACACACACAGGTGAAAAATCTACACTAGGACTCCACACCAGTGTAAACAAATAGCCAATAGATATCTGAATCAAACTAGACCAATACATCAAAAATCCAACATGCACAAATCACAATATCACTTTTTAAAGATTAAATCAAACATAGCTCTTAGAAATCAAAAATAGCTCCAACCGGGGCTATTTGGTCACAGTTGATGTCCACGACTCCACAAAGTCAGTATGACCTCAATGGAGCGAGGGCCAGCTCCGGAGTCGGGCAGACCCCAGTATAGTACCTTGGAGGCATTGTAAAAAACAAAGGTGATTCAAAACACAGAAGAGGTGAGGAATCGCGTAGGCCAGTGCGGCGTCGGTTCCTTACTCTTGCAGGGGATGTGATGCATCGGTTCCCTAATGCCCGGCAGGGAAGGTGATGCATTGGTACCTTACTGCTGCAGTGGAGGTGATGCTGCAGTTTCAGGTGTGGTGCCTCAATTCCTTACTGTGGAACAGCATTGATTAGGTGTCGAGAATCAAGCTGTGAGGCTTCGGTTTCCATGGCATTGATGTCGGACCAGGCCAAAGATGGCGTAGCGGTGGACCACAGACTTGGGTGGTGCGGTGCTCGATATTAGTGTGGTGGCAGAGCTTTGTTGGCACTGCAGCGGCGTCGGAGCCGGCAGTGTAAGTCGCAGTCGGTGTGTTGAGCAGCACCATGGCTCTGGTGCAGGAAACGACACAGCATCAGAGTTGCAGACAAGTTGATCAGTGGCAATGCCTTGGTTCCTTCTTAATAATACCCCAAACTCAGTTGCAATGGCCCAGGAACTGGAATTTACACCACTTGGCAAGTAGGAGTCCTCAGCAAAGGGGACCAGGTGTTGTAGGTGAATTTGTTGGTCGCCCAGAGACTTATTAACAGGAGGCAAGCTCAACTCAAGCCCTTGGAGAACCTAGGAAGCAGGATGTAGAAAGCAAAGTCCCGTCCTTTCACACCGAGGACAGAAGCAGCTGGCCAACCCAGCAAAGCGAACAGCAAAGTGTCACTCCCTCCTGACAGCTATCCAGCTCTTCATCCTGCTAGAATGTCCTCAACCCAGAAGTGTTCTGAGTATATGGTGTCACAGGTCCAGTACATATACCCATTTCAGCCTTTGAAGTAGGCAAACTTCAGAAACGTTTTTGTAGTGCAAAAGACCCTGCCTTTCCCTGTCCTGGCTCCAGACACACTACAGGGGACAGAGACTTATTTTTGTGAGGATAGGCACAGCCCTATTCAGGTGTCAGTGACAACTCCTCCTACTACTCTAGCTTAGGAAGGTCCAACAGCCTGGTGATAGATTATTAGGATATGCAGGGCACACTTCAGCTCCCATTGTATGAATGTCTAGAATGAATGCACAAAGAGCTCAACTGTCACCCTGACCCAGACTTGTATTCAGAGACAGGCAGAGGCACAGAATAGTTAAAGTAAGAAAATATAATCTTTCTAAAAGTGGCATTTTCAGACTTGCAATTTCAAAACTGACTTCACAGAAATATGTGACTTTAAATGGTAAGTCCGTAGACACCAAACTCCAATTTTTAGCTCTCAATTGGCAGATACACTTGTAAGCTGTTACAAGTCAGCTCCAATGCTAACCTATAGGAGAGATAGGTCTTGCTGTAGGAAAAAACAAAATTAGCAGCTTTTCACTACCGGGGCCTTATTACTGCAGTCCTGCTTTGCGCACCCCCAGGGCACTTTGGTATCTCAGAAGGGGCCAAAGACGCTTGTGAGTCTCCTTCTGTAATACAGATCGCGCTGACGCACATAAAGTGGCAGCACTATCATACAAGGGCATTCCTTCATTTGCATGGGGACGTGGCCCCATGCATATGAGGGAATACCTTTGCCTCTGCACCCACAGCGTATTACAGACGAGGGTGCAGAGGCAAAGAAGCTCTCAGGATGTGCACTGATAGTGTGCTACGTAATGGTTGTGCACTGTCAGTGCACCCCTTCATGGCAGCCCTCTGGAGGGGAAAGGACTTCCCATGGACCCCTCCAAATATCCCCATGCTGTCAGGTGCCATCACTCACTGCACTCGCCTGCAAGGGCATCTTTAATCCCCCTTTAAGGTGCAGGTGGGTTGCTGCCTGCACAGTGAAACATGGAGCAGCTTCAATGCAGCCGCTCTGTTTTTTCACCTGAATGGGCTGCCCCATGGCAGCGTAAGTTTGCAGCTGCTCCCAGGGCAGGGCATTCACTATAATGCACCACATTTTCCTGGTTAGTGCTGGGCGCACATTTTGAAAAGTGGTGCTAACAAGGAAAATGTGCTGCATACATGATACGCCCCATGACAGGTAAAACACAAAAGTACAAGTCCTACCTTTTCAATACACTGCACCCTGCAGTACTTTGGGCCTACCTAGGGGCACCTTACATGTAAACAAATGAAAGGTTTGGGCCTGGCAAGTCGCTGCACTTGCCAGGTTGATATGGCAGTTTAAAACTGCATACCCAGACAATCAGGCAGGCCTGAGACACGATTGCAGGGCTACTCATGTGGGTGGCACAATCACTGCTGCAGGCCCACTAGCAGCATTTGATTTACAGGCCCTGGGCACACACCATGCACTGTACTAGGGTCTTACTAGTAAATCAAATGTGCCAATCAGGGTGTAACCGAATATCATTACATTTTAGACAGGGAGCACATGCACTTCAGCACTATTCAGCAGTAGTAAAGTGCCCTGAGTCCTAACACCGGCAACAAGCATTTGTAATGCAATAGGTCTCGCAGTAGCAAAGTTTAAAGTTGTTGGTATTGTAAATGACATTGTTTTTTATCTCTTTTGTTTTAAAAGTAACAAATATATATGAGGTTATTTATAATGTAATTATGTGAAAGTGGCAGTACTGGTAGTGGTGGTATTTGTAGTGGTTGTGGTAGTGGTAGTGATGGTGGCGGTATTGAAGAAGTTGTAGTATTGGTGTTTATTTATGGTGAGATAGTTTGTGGTGTAAGAGTGGTGGGAGTAGTGTGTATTTTAGTGGTGACGTTACTGGTGATAGTGTTAGTGGTGCAGATATATGGTGCTGTTGGTGTTATTGTTGGTGGTAATGGTGTTAATGTTGTTGGTGGTGGTAGTATTTGTGGTGGTATTGCTTATGGTAATGGTTGTGTTGGTACTTGTGATGGTGTTAGTAGTAGTTAAAGTGAACACTGACCCCTGACATGCTACACCTAAATAAATTGCACCACAGGTCATGCAACAATTTCCAAATAAGGCACTTTGCACAGATGTTCAAATGCTGTATAGTGCTGTATAGTGCCACACGCCGCAGAACCAGGCCTGGTGTGCAAACCACAAACAACCACCACACATTGTGCATGAGAGACACCAACACACTGCATACACGCACGTCTCCACACAAAGAGTAAACACCATGATGTCATTACACGCAGAAATTGTGTGATACACAACGCCCATTGCCTCACACACTAGATTAGGGACACAACGCCCTGCTTTCAGGAAAACAGCTTCCAAGCACACTGAGGGCAAACGAGGACAGCCGAGGCCCACCCACATGCACAGGTCTCAAACCCTGTCTGGGCAGGTTCACCTCTGTCAGCCGGCACCGGAGGCCGCGTCCTCTCCGGAACATTCACTTTAACAATCACACCCAACACAGAAGTCAGAGGCGGGTTTAACTCGGTGCCGATGTAGGAGCACAAACACGCGAAATTATACAATCACCATTACTTTTTGCCTGTACACCGCAGCCTCCAAGCATTACAGCCACACGTACACACAACATCCTCTAAGCATTAGAGCCACACAACAGAAAGCTACCACATGCAAACAGCAGCAGCCCCCTGACACTGAGTGTTTTTCACATGTCTGGTGCAGCACGGGAGACTGAAGCTTTCCTGACCATATCTGAGCTTCCCAGCACCATTCCCGAAGCAGTTTTACACAGATAATAATCTAAAGCCCATATTTTGAAAACAGTTTGACTGTGCCTTCTCTTTCACAGGAAGGTGAGAGGGTCGTTGCTTCATGTGTTGACTTCTCTTGAAACGAGGGAGAACTTTAAAGGCATTTCAGAGAAACTACTGACGTCATTCCATTCCCAACCCCACCAGGTTCATCAACTAAACTCATACAAAGGCTGCCAACGCGACCCACCTCCAGCAAACCCAAAATAAAAATAACTGTTTGCTGGAAGGAACATCGCCATAACAAGTATTCTCTACACAGACACACACCCTGCCAAAGAGAGAAAGATAACAGATCAAAAACTCGGACTGTGTTTGCACAAAGAGAAAAAAAAAACGCTTGCCAACTGTTTTCATTCTGCCGCTTGTATTTGCATCTGGGCTGAGTGAAAACAGATGCGCTTGTCACGATGGGCGGAATCACAAAACTGCAAGGGCGTCAACAAAAGTGACAGCCAGCAAACCAAAAGCATGGAAAAAACTTTAATCACGACCTAAGCCAATTGGAAATGGTCGAGACACAGGGGCGTGGATTAAAGTTCCCCTTCTTAGAGTGTTTACTATAGCCCTCGCAGGGCGAGAAACGCATGGGCGCTCCAACGCCAGACGAGGCCTAAAAACGAAATGCAGCCAAAATCAAGAGGTCAGAGGCAAAAAAGACAGGGGAAACCACAACAAAGGATGCCAGGTCTAACAAATTGCTAACCTGCTTGTGACAATGGTAGCCCCACTTGCACATCACGGATTTGCTCCACTTCCACTAAAAGATATGGGCCAAATGTAACTCTTCTATCCGGCAAACTCTGAAAAGGAGGAAAACCTGGGTAGGGTTATGCCTTTCTCCTCTTTTATTGCCCACAAACTTAAAGCAGATCAGGGCTATCCATATCTGAAAAACACCATTTAGGGACAGAAGTACCACTGGGAATTACAAGGCCCTCATCCACAGGAATGTAGCATGTTTCATCATTTGCCATCCCCTCGCTTGAGCTCATGTGTTTTAAATTGGGCTAGTATAACCTTTTGTGGGAGGAAGGTTTTTTTGTTTTGTTATTGTGGGAGTCGAAAGTCTTTGAGAGCCAGAGGAAGAAATGATAAAGAAGTTTAAACAGTCTTCAGTAATCCTATTTGCATTCTTTATTTTTGGTTGCCTTGCCTGGATTAAAAGCGGAGTTAGCATAGGACTTATTAGCAATGATGGATGCAAGATGTTATTAGTAAGTTCCATTGAAGTGCTCTACGTGTTTCAGCTGTTTTAAAGAGCCCAGTGAGCTACTTCTTTCTTTGAGACCTATGGGAGTCTCCGGACAGGTATTACCCGTGTGAAAAGCCTATCTAGGCATGTGATAGTCCCAGCTTACATGCCAAGAGTCCTTCATTGAAAGACATTTGTTAGCCAAATATCAAAGAGATTTTCATCGGTTGTTCACTGTGATTGGGGATGAGTCGAGCAAGACAAAGCATTAATGACAGATCACGCGACATAATAGTGATATGCTATTCACTTCCACTGATCGCAACTGGTCCAATATTGTGAGATGATTTAAAATATCAAATGTGGCAGACAAATAAGGGTCGATTATACTGACACATGCTCTTCATCTGACAACTTAAGTGCAATGTCCATCAATGTGTACAGTGCTTTTTAATGCTCTGTCTGGGATGAAAGTTGGATATGTAGTATACAACAGATGATGACTGTCAAGATAGATTTGTTTAATTTCAACCTTTTTTGAGTACCTTCCTTTTTCATGTTTTTTACATGCATATACAGTTTATTTGTGGCAAACATGTAATTGGGGGCATTTAATTGAAAATATTGTTATTATTTTAAGTTCGAAATGCAAGACATAGACTCGTAAAATAGCTACACCAGGACACTGCTTCAGCACAACTCCACATTTCACAAACTACTTTTCCTCATTAGCTATTCAATCGAAGTTACAGCTTCCATAATTCTCCCACCTGACAGCTCAAAGAATCCACCCAATCCAGCCTCTTCAACTAACCAATAGTACAACAAGGTTGTTTTTTCACTAATCACACCTGCAATGCCATACACCCTGCCATCCACCCCATATAAATTGAGTTTTCTGTGGCCATACAGGGTCCTCACCGGTCCACCCTGTGATCATATTTGGAGCAATGGCCACACAGGGTCCTCACCGGTCCACCCTGTGATCATATTTGGAGCAATGTTACTACCCTATGCCCAGGTTATGACCCTCATGCTACCAACAGGTCTATTTTGAAGAGGGTCATCATGTACTCAGCAATACCCATGCTCCTCCCACTCCTAGCAGTGCATACTGGGGCACAACAGAACCTGAATCAACAGCACTACCATCAGGTCAGCATGGACCATTGCTCAAAGGTTATGTACTACATTGCAGCTCCACATCTTGTGAAAGAACATAGATAGTTCAATCAGACACCTTACATATGTTGTGCTAGTAATCAACTCGTTGAATGAAGTTGTGACCTATGATATTAAATCCTGTGCAAGGGTTGTTTAATTCATTGATCTAAGAGTGGGCCGAATGGTGGCTTTTCTGATGTGTGACAAAGACTTGTTATAGTCCTCATCCCCAATCTGTCCTAAGCCTGCAGTCTATTTCTTCCTTTGGTCTGATCATGTATTATGCATATTATTGTTTTTTCTGGGTATTATTGTTAATTGTCCTGTCTACCTTGGAGACAGTCCCTTTACCCGACTGTTCCATCAGTATCCTGTCCTCCAGTGGTAAATGAGCATGTTTTTCAAGCCAATGTGCCCCTGGCTATCTAGAGCAGGTTACTTTTGCAAGTATCAACAACATTCTGTTGGGAAAGGTGAGGTCTCTCTGCAAGGCAGAACAGTTTTCACTCACAGGTTGCAACTCACATTACGCTTTTTTGAAATGTCTGTTAGGTCCCATGCCCTTTATCCCTTTAAGGGTTCCACTTCCTGCAGAGCAGTGCCTGCCCATAATGGGATATCTCTTATCTTATTGTACTGGATCACGCCGTTGCGTTGGTCATGGCGACCGAAGCAGTGACAAATGTTACGGTCGTGTGAGGAAAACTATTTTACCTTTTCCCTCCGAGCTACAGTGCAAATATCTATTGTAGCCCATGGTCAATTTGTTGACCCAATCAGTAGTTAATCCAAGGATGAACGCACCCATTAATTCAGTATAACTTTGTAGTCTATCTAATAGTAACTCCTTAGATGTGGCAGTAGAAACAAGTACCTTTTTAAGGATCGGAAGACCCACGATCTTGTCTTAATTGTTTGGCTCATTGGGGGCCAAGAACTCTTTTTTTTCAGAAAAGGGGTTGACACTGACCTGTGCAGAGGGGGAAGGGGGAAGAACAGACCTATTTCCCATAGAAAGTGTTAGCAATATCCAGAAAGTAGCAAAGGCAACTGGATGTTTAGTGAAACTCAGCCAGGAGCAGAAGCAATATATTATGTTATAAGAACAATTGTAGATTTTACAGATTTAAATAAAACTATGGCCATGCAGCCTGAAGCTAGATTTTCCCACACTTTACTGAGAACCTCTCCCAGATGCAGCAGTTGAATACCAGTCCACTGGATTTTGTCTCTAAGTCCACATATGTGACAGTGCTGAACAATGTACTCGTCTTCACTGTCAACAACCCTGAAACCTTTTTTTCCATCCCACACTTAGTAAAATGCTCTTCATAGGTCAAAGGTCTTGGTCCTCCATGATAATTCCAGAAGATCAACTAAAGTATAAGATCGGTGGACCCATGTGAAGCCACCAGCTTTCATCTCTACTTAACCTACCAAAAGACAACTAGCTACCCACAATTCATGGTCTCATCCACAGGCCCTTCATCAGTGGTTGCTTTGAGGAGCATACCAAACAATCATCAACAGCATTCTTCTCACAGGTAGATATGCAATCTAGAAATCAAACTCTGAAATTAACCACATAATCAAGTAAACTGTTGCTCATTCCACCTCCTTAGTTATCATCAAGTGAACCAAAGTTCTAAAGTTGGGAGAAACACCCAAAGGGTCTCTCCATTCCTCTGAAAGATCCACCAACACACAATGCTCTAGTGGCAAATATGACACTAATGAACCTGCAACATTGCTTTCTGTATAATTCAATGGACAAACTGTTCCTATTTTCTTCAATAGTTACATTTGCAGAAGCTTTTAATTAATGTTTAGGTTTGGCCTAAAGACAACTTTATTTCACCAGTCTTAGGTAATCAAAAAAGTAATAGATAAAATACATATATAGATACATACATCGAAGGGTTTTGAGTCAGTCCTGTTCAGCCATTGCTCAGTTCAACTATAATTCACGTTTTGCTTTCATGCACTATAGCATGTGCATGGGGCGTTCAGTATGCCTAGTTCATCCATTGGCTCCCTTACACTATGACTTGTGGCATTTTGCCTGACCACATGTGCACATCTGTCTAAACAATTTTACTTTGGTGCCAGGGCTGATGGACAAATCTTTACTTTGCTATGCATTTTCATTTCGCTCATTTTTAATTTTGTTTTCGTCACCCATGTGTGTTTAAATTATGTCTTCATGTCACAGTGATTCATTTTCAATGGTACATTTTCTTTGCTCCATAAAAAATCACATTTTCTTGGAAGGTGCATTAAAACTGAAAATGTGAGCCCTTACTTGTTTAAATATCCCTACCTGTGAGGAAGCGCCCATAATGTTCTATCAGTATTATGGGCAATGTTTTTTAATAATTGTTTTTGTTGCAAGCCTACAGCTGCCGCATTTCGGTGACAGCATGTTTTTTTTTCATTTTTGTGGAACATCCTTGCGATGAAAAATAAACAAATAACAATTGTGACTCCTTGCCAATGACAGTCCAATTGAGGTTGTCACTGCTTGTTTTCTTGCAGTTTTGACTTCCAGCATATTCTTTCTCGAAGCATCACCGTGAGCATTTCACAGTATCAAGGTGATCTTTTTCTCGGGAAAGTGTGTGGGGGGGGGGGTTAGTTTATTAGTAATGTAGTGTTATCTGTCGAATACCATGTGGAGAGAAATACAGAGTCCAGCAGTGGCAGTGGTCAGGGGCAGACATGGCCTGGACCAGGGAAGTATTACTTGTTTTCCCTATGCCGTAGGAGGGATCCGGGAGGGCCTCTGACCAGGGCTGGCCTGCGCTTGCAGCCCAAGCCTAAAGCTGGGTTTGCAGGCGAGTACAAACAGTTCTGAAATTCACGCACATTGGAAATCCACAGGCAAAAAAATAGGTATTTTTTCTCCCATTCTACCATTGGTTTGTTAGTGTAGAATCATCCGTCTCCTGTTTATTACTGTCCAGTGTTCACCCTGCATAATATTCAGTGAGTGGATTTTCTAGACTGCTGATTGGTACGAAGAAGACTGAGTTCCAGCTATGATGTCCCTGCAACTGGAAGCTGGTTAAAAACCTCCCGCATTTGAAGCCACATGTCTGAAGCACCGTTTGCATTCTGTTACTGTCGATGATTTCCACAAATTCCCCCAGAGTCTCTTATCATGTTCCCTCTGCTTCTCCTCACGTGTTCACCACCTGCTGCCTTCAGAAGTTTTATTTGCTTCGCTATCATGGACGTCGACTAGGGGTTTCCCGGAGCAGCATCTGCTCTCACCGAGCTCTCGCCTGCAGTTCATGGCCTCCCCTTCTTGCAGCGGCCCTGTGTGTTCCCGCACCCTTTCCGAGCTTTTTACAGCTTGTCCCATGGATAGTATGTACACTAAAACTCAGAAACATCTTGGAATGTCTGTGCTTTTAATGCAATGGCATTGTGCTGAAACTCCCGCGCCTCTGTCGTCAGTGACTTGCATTGTTAGAGTTTTTTGTTCTAAATTGTGTATACAGTTAACTGAACGTTTAATATATTTATACCATTTCACCAGTGGTTTCCTGTCTTTGGTAGATCCTTACTGAACATTGAAAAGACAATGCAATCATTGAATCTCTGAGTGCCATATGCGGTTTACCTGCTTATTTATTACTACCCACGCAAAAAAGGCATTTTGTCTGGAAGCTTACTTTCATAAATTGAGGCACGAAAAGAGTGATCCAAAAATAGAAATAAGATCTTAAAGTAAGAAAAGAAAATAGTTCCAAACGAAATTCTGCTCATTCATCTGCATTTGGGAAAAAAACTGGCCATTTGAAGCATGGCATCTTTCAGCATATAGCTAATTCACCTACCTACAACCTGCATTTTAATTTATTACAATATAAATGAGAGAATGCCCTTTCTTTTTCTTCCATAATAACGACATGTGATATCATCTGTGTCAAGTGTCTTGTAATGATGTATCATGTGATGTCATGGGCGTTAAAAAATATTTAAACTCCTGTGATGTCACTGGTGGCGATCAAAAGGCATGTGATGTCATTTTTGTTACCCCTGTTAATTCAGTGAATTGAGTTCCCTATAAAAGTCGATTAGAATGAACAAGGGTTGCGCTCCTCGAGACACCAAATACTAACATTATTTTTGGTTTTGCAAATCTACATGAATTGAAGAAATGTGTTGGTCATTCAAAAACCCTACTAGATGTCCTCCCATTCGGTGGTTCAACCTGAAGAGGCACAATTGTGATCTGTTACAAACCCGCTTGAATTATGTCAGTAGATACACATAGCTAAAGTTTGTCCTCTAAGAACTGCATACAAATATTTTTGTAGAAAGAGTTTTTCTGAGGCAGCTTTTCTGACTTTTACACCAGTTTGGTGATCAGATGAAATCTCAAACCAATTTTAAGTAGCTGAAGAATACAGACGAAATATGTAAGATGCTGCTGAAGGATGCGTCATCATTGTGTGCAAATGCGCCAAGTGTTGAATCCTGAGCCAGTGTGAAGGCCTCAATGAGTTATCTGATTCCAGGTTCTCAATACAACCAGGAAGGTGGGTTATGGGAGGAGAGGAAGCAGGAAACCGGTTCAGACCATGACAAAGCAGCCTGAAGGAAGGAAGGGCACCCCTGACTTTAGTGAAAAACAAAGCCTTCTGTGAGTGTGACGTGCTGCAAGCCAACACTTGAAAACATCCTCTTTGTTAAATATAATCTGAGTCTGACCTACTCTAAACTGCCTTCTCAAAATAGGCTGTAGACCAAACAAAAAGGGTCTATAGTACCTCACGGATGATAGCCAGTTAAATGAAGAAACAGCGCGCCTTACTGAAAGCCAGATTCACCAAGCTTTTTCTGAGTTGATGTTTCTTACACCGGGCTTAGATGTGAGTAACATCTGAATATCCTGGACTGATTCACAAAGTGTTTCCTATGATGATGAGTGTCTTACTACAGGCTTAACTGTGACTCATGAATTTTAGGAGTAAGACATGCTTACTCAGGGGGGCATATTTACAAAAAAAATGTTGGACTGCGGATAGTCACGGCCGGCATGACTCAGGGGTTGTCGCGAGGGGGGTTAATTTAAAAAATAAAATAAACTTACCTTCCCGGGTCCCGCATCGTCTCTGCTCCTGACCTGCTCAACTGTTGTCCTGCCTCCGGCTGGAACAGGAAGCAGGCAGCCTCCCTCCTCTCCCCTAAGCCAATCACAAAGCTGAAATGGCAGCGTTGTAATTGGTAGGGACGGCGCCCAGCCAGGCGACTATGGGGAGGCCATTTACTACATTTAGGCTGCGTTGCAGCCTACATGGGGAAAGGGCAGAGTGCCCATCACTGTTTGGGTGGCCCCAGAGGGCCAACCAAACAGTCAGCCCCCTCAGCAGTGGGAAAGCCACTCCTCCCCTGCCCTAGAGCAGATCCGAATACAACCAAACACTTCTACTTCTTGCACTGCGAGAAAGCAGTTGGCCGATGCTTCTCCACCCTAGTGGAGGAGCCGCCCCTGACTGTGGAGCTATGCCAAATTTGGCAGCACAGCACTCCGACATTTTTAAAACGCAGGGATGACCGTATTCACAAGAATACGGTGCACCCCTGTGTTTCCTCTAGTGCTGGCGCAAAAAATGTTTCTTTGCGCCAGTACTGGCACCCTGCCGCCATGTCGCAAGGATGCCTATGATGCAGGGGCGATTGTTTATGTGCGGGAAGGGACACATAAACAATGAGTAATGGCGATTTGCTCTTTCTATGTGTGCTGCAGAATGCTATACACATGGAAAGAACAAAAAACGAGGAAAAATGAATAATTTCTCATTGTATCGCCATTCTAATGCCTGGTATTCCATGGAATTCGTTTTTGACGCTGCCTCAGCCTTGTAAATGTGGGGCAGCATCAAAAAGCAATGGATGTTGCGGTGGAACGCCCACAGCAACACCTATTGCATGCCCCTTTACATCAGAGGACTGCGGTGGAATAGGGCATATTTACAAGGCGCTTCACCAGAGCGTCAAAAAAAGCGATGCTCCGGTGGCAATAGGGGCTTGTAAATATGCCCAAGGGTGTCTGGGAGTAAGCACGGAATGCTCCTAAAAGTTACTCACAGAACATACCTCGTAAGTCAGTTTTGGTTGTTTAGGTGTAACCCACTGCTAAGACAGGAGTAACACACAACTGCCCATAGATATTTTGTTATCAATACCAAAGGTCACATTTCTAGATATCAATCTGGCAAAACATACAATTTTCTGTCAGTGGTCCTGTGTTTTATATTAGAAATTTGATAATGTGGGAGATATCAAACAAGAGATGCTGCACCTAAAAGGGAATTTGTGCGTGACCTGTGTAAAATTAACTTACAGAAAGAAGGATTTTAGAGAAGCCATGTAAATTGAAACTGATGGATAGGACACAAGGAATGAATAATTGTATTGCCTATGTTTACATACCATCAAGTGCCAAAACCAAGATCAAATGCGTGAGCAGCTGGAACCCTGGGTCAAATATCACATATTTCTGTTAAAAAAAATAATTTCCCATTTAAAAAAAAAAAAAGTCAATAAAATCTAAATACACGTTATACCTGATGAGTAGTCGAATTTTCCACCCTCAGAGCACAAATCTTACCAAACTGCAATATTCTAATAGCCTAATATGGAGACACATTGCTTCCTAGACTGTGTTTTGCCTTGTTACCTTTGTTTCGGAAAATTCCTGAAGGATCAAGTCTTAACCCTGCTATTTAGCTACAAATATGTTACACGGGGGGCAGCAACTTAGAAATACCAGACAAAGGCGCCTTATTTCTGACCCTTAGCTTAGGCTCTAATATATTTTGCTTCTTATCACAGCACTGGTCAGTGGCTATAAACTGATATATGTTGTTCTTCAAAACTCCTAAGTAAATTAATACATAGAAATCCACACTGACTTGATGATCTATAATATGTCATTGTCAAGAAAAAAGGATTTACCAGCCAGAATCGTGCTTGGGGAACCACACGCAACATATTAACTTCTACCTATCTTCTTAAATGATGCACCATCTGGAACAAATATAATACAATTTAAGAGGTATGCTTGGCACTGACATATAATAGATCATCAAGTCCCTGTAGGCTATCTCGAACATCATTTAACCACAAAGCTATAAATGCCCTCTTTTGTATCCACAGCCTTCGCAGATGAACAACTTTAATTGATCTTTATAAAAGACACACAGATTGGCATGAAAAGATGCTTGAATAATGTTTTGCCACGAGTAAGCAAACAATTATTGACAGGCTCATAAACGCAATGTTGGCAGTCCTCAAGTTGTTAAAGACAATAATCAAGCTTTTAAAACTTGAAAACTTTGTTATGGTTTAGTTCTACCAACCTAAAAATGTATTTTAAGGTTTGATTATCTCTTTACAATCCATGAATAAAAGATAGATACCAATTATTTCTGGGCCTCCTCTAGTCTTTTCGTCTATGCCTACATGTATTTACTTACCCTATCAATATTTGTGCTATGGTGATTTGCTAGCATGATATTTAAAATTCAACAATCTGGTACCGTACTCTCCGGCACAGATGACCACAGATGAGGATGGTACATTCACCTTTGCCCTACAATATACATCCCTTTTCATCAATCAAATTCAAGAGATCAACATAGTTGGTATATTGCAATTCCCAATTTGAGCCCCTTCAAATATTAGGCAAGACATTGAATCCTTCCAGTTATGTTCAAACTACAGATTGACAGCCTAAGATAGGAGTAGACACTTCATCCTCCACTGCAAGTTGGTAAATATACTCAAATGACAATTCAATTAAGCTTTATTCGACAGTTGAGTCATAAAAGCACAAACAGACATATAAATTACCTAAAAATATTTAAGACAAGCATTAAATTCAATATTTCAACCATCAATAAGCTAAAATCTATTAAAAACCATATACAGATATTCACAGAGTAAAAATAACACGTATATAAAACCTATGTATGTGTTTCCATCATAAAAGTTAAAATTTCATTAGGTTTATACTAGTACGATCAATTTCTACAATTTGCCATCACATCTCAATGCTTTAGATCGTAGGCCCCAAGCCCACCCTAGAAATTTGGCCACTGCTATACAGATGGGAGGAGCAGGGTCAGTGCTCAGAATGCGAAGGGCTATTCGATAGTTCCTAATGCCCAACGATTTACATACAGGTTTTATCCAAGTTTTACGGGGTTGTATGTACATTGGGCAGAAAAATAGCAAATGTTCTACAGATTCGCATTCCTCAGTGCAGTTATAGCATTTATTACTTTTGTTTTGGGTATTTTGCCAATTTGAGGTGAATTCTGCAACCGGAAGGGCACCCACCCGTAGCTGGAAGTATAGCTTGCGGTCAAAGGGCCTCTCTATTATATCCCAGTAGCTTTCAAGTAATGGACTGTTTTTAAGATCAAGAAAGCGACCTGTTAAATGGGAGGAGAGGCCTTGTGTAGTTTCTATCATATAAACCCATTCCCAATAGATAGCTTTCAGTTTGCTCTTAGAAGGGAAGGTAGCATTTTCTGGGTTGTTCCAAAGTTCAGACAGACCTATGCTGCACAGAAGGGATTTGATGCTGCATAACCAGGGAATGTTATGTGATGAGTTAGATTTAATTATATCCATGAAGCCGCACTGATAGTGCTCAAGCTCGTCTGTGCACCAAAGGCGACGCCAATATAGCAGTGGGCGGAGCTTGACAAGGTGTGCCAATGGTTTTTTACCTAAATCTAACAATAAAGGGCGCAGTGGTGTACTGGCAGGTAGGCTTGTGATTTTATGCAAGAATGCATTTTCAAGCACTACCAGTTTGTCCAAGTTGCTAAAGCCCCAGAGCTCAGACCCATATAAACATGAGCTCAGCACCATTGCACCGTAAGCTTCCAGAGCTGGGGAAATTGGTTTTGTGTATGATCTATTAAATCTAGTTAAAAGGGCACCTGATTTTTGTTTGTGTGTTAGTATCACTCGGTCCATTTGGGAGTCCCATCGCATATCCTTCTGTAGTGTGATACCAAGATATGTGAAGGAGGTTACCTCCTCCAGGGGTAGATCATTCATAAATATTTTCCCCCCAAATGATTTATGTGCATTGAAGGACATACATTTGGTCTTTTCGGTGTTTACTAAAAACCCCTCAGTTTGCAGAACTCTTCAAAGCGTCCAAGTGCCTTCTGCAGGCCACTTGGGGTCTTGGAGATAATCAGCGTGTCATCCGCAAACATGAGGATGGGAACTCGTGAACCGGCCAAAACAGGTGCATCGGTGGGGGTCCGTGAGAGAAAGTCGACCACACCGTTGACAAAGAGCGAGAACAGGGTAGGCGCCAAAACGCACCCCTGTCTCACACCCCTGTCAACCGGGAAGTCTTCCGTCACCTCTCCCACTTCCCCCCAGCGGACCCGTGCCACGTTATCCTCATGGAGGCGGATGACTACAGAAAGGAGTTCAGGTGCACAACCCATCTCCCTCATAACAGCCCAAAGTTTGGTTCGTGGAACCAAGTCAAATGCTGCTTTTAGGTCCACGAAAACAGCGTATAATGCACCCTTGGCTAAGATCACTATCTTCCAATATATGATGACAAAGCGGAAGATTTGATCAATTGTGCTTGTCCGCTTGCGGAAACCCGCCTGAGCGGGACTTAAGATGTCCTGTTCTTCGACCCATAATAGGATCTTGTGTAAGAATAGGCGGGCCACTATCTTCTGGATTGAGTCTATAAGGCTAATTGGCCTATAGTTGGCCGCAATAGACTTGTCCCCCTTTTTAAATACGGGGACTATTTCAGCTCCCTTCCAAGAGGCGGGGATGTCGGCACCCTGAGCAATTGCATTAGCAAGGCGCAGAATGTATCTGCACCATAGGTACCTTTCACTGATGAACACGTCAGCAGGAATTCCATCCATCCCGGGGGCTTTACCCTTAATAGCTTTGTCTAAGGCCTGTTCCACGTCACTTAAAAGAAATACTTCTTCTGTATAGTACACATGGTAATGGGTGTCACCACTAAGTACTTCTTCTATAGGAGCTGCATACTGTGGTTTAAAATAACCAATCCAGGAGTTCTTATCCACATTGTTCTGGGGCCTTTCAGGGAGACCTCCCCTATCCCACTTATAGATGTCCCAGAATTGCCACAGATGAGGATGGTACATTCACCTTTGCCCTACAATATACATCCCTTTTCATCAATCAAATTCAAGAGATCAACATAGTTGGTATATTGCAATTCCCAATTTGAGCCCCTTCAAATATTAGGCAAGACATTGAATCCTTCCAGTTATGTTCAAACTACAGATTGACAGCCTAAGATAGGAGTAGACACTTCATCCTCCACTGCAAGTTGGTAAATATACTCAAATGTAATTCTATATCTTGTAAGAAACTGCCTCTATATATACTGCACCAAAGTGAGGTAAAGTGTGTATAGAGTCCAAGAGTCCCCAGAGGTTTGGCAAAGGTTAAAGTTAGATAGAACCTTACTCTCTAAAGTGGTAGCTTGGTCAAGCAGTAAGGCAGTATCAGAGGGCAGTGTAAAGCATTTGATGTACACACTCAGTCAGCAAATGAAGTCACACACTCAAGAACTGAACTCTAGGCCAATTGTTTTTGTATAAAAAAATATACTGTTGTTTTATTTCTAGAATCAAGCAAGCCTGGTATAGGTAAGTATATAAATACTTTGCAGTTTTCAAAAGTCGACACTTAGAAACTTTTTCACATAGAATCACCTATGTTATCCTATGGGAGGAAATTCACTTAGCAGTTAAGTTAGGTTATTGTGACTTTTTCTTACTCAGTGCTGGATCCTGTATTCAGCACTGGGACATTTCCTGATAACAGTTGAGAAAATTCGTTTTGGTTAATTGGCTGATTTTTAAGGAATATTTTCAATATTCAAAAGGCGACAGAAACTTTTTGGGAGAAAAAGTGTCAATGTTATCCTATGAGAAAAACGAGTTATCGGTTTGAAGGTAAGTAATCGATCTTTTGATTTAGGGTTCTGGGGTTAGACTCAGGGGTCTCCCAGGGTTAGTGATGCACTGTTGTTGCACCCCCAGAGGCACTCGGGCGGCCAGGTGCAGAGTGTTGAGGCCCAATGTTATCCTATGGCAGATAGGGGGGCTCCGGTTAGTGGCTGCTGGCAAGCAGGCCACAGGGTTGTGGGAGCAAAGCTCCTAGGGTTAAGCTCAGGGCAAGTTGGGGTCCAAATTAGCACAAAAGGAGAACCCTCAGCGGCGCTAGGGCAGTCGGGTGCAGGGTGCAGTTTTGCGGTCGGGTGCCCTGTTGAGTTCAATGGAGATTCACCAGGACAAAGAAACACTGCAGGCTCGGGGACGAAGATCTTCCAGGAGTGACCACCACTTCGAGGGGTAAGTTGGGATGTAGAGGGATGGCTAGGATCCACTGGGTTGGGCACACAAGGCCGTGGGGCGTCAGGTGCAGGGGTGCCTTTGGACATCGGATTTTCTTACCCGCTCTGGTCGCGGTAGGGGGGGTCTCCTGGATTGAGGCTGCAGGCGTCGTTTGGAGGCTTGAGGCAGGTCAGGGGTCACCGGATCTTGGGTTAGGATCGCCGGGGGGACCTCCTCGTTGTGTTTGTTCACTCACACAAGGGCCGGGCTCGGCGGGTGCAGAGTGTGCTGGATTCGCGGGTCCTGGCTGGCACCAGAAGCTGCAGTTCAAACACGTCCGGTGTTCACAGGAGAAGCAGCTTGGAAAGTGAAGGCAGGCAGGTCCTCCGGGGTTTTTGAGGTTGCTGGCCACTGGACACGCCGGGGTTTCGCAGGAGCACGTTTGAGGGGAGACAGGCCTGTAGGCCTGGGGCCAAGTCAGTGGGAGTCGTCCTCTTGTTAGCTCTGCATGGCTTCTCGTCCTTCTTCTTTTCTTGTGGTTGCTGGATCTGAGGAAGGAAGGTTCAGGGTGACCCTAAATACTATATTTAGGGGCGTTACAGGTAGGTAAAGGGCAGGGACCAATGGGTCCCTTCCCTGGGGTGGGTACACCCCCTATTCTGCTACTCTCCAGTGGGAGGAGTGCAGGAGCCTTTCCCTGGTTGGCTGGGTCCCCCCCATCCTCAAGATGGCGGGGACTCGAGGTTGTGCTTCACCTCGCCTCCCCCACCTTAGGGGTGGAGTTGGCAGATGTGGGGACACCTCTCTTCCTCCCTTGTCTTTTTTCCACCGGTTCTCCCGCCCAAAGTGGGAGGTAGAACCAGTGGAGACCAGTTGCTGAAAGCAGCAAATGGTTTGGAGAGGCTCACAAAAGCAGCATGCCTTTGACGCTTCTCCTTCGTGAACCCTGCCCATCCTGGGGGAGGAGGCTTTACACCTCGTCCCAGGATGTGCATTGTTTCAGGCCCCCGAGAGCAGCAGGCTCTCGACCCAGAGGTCCATAAACATGTCTGGTGGTGGCAGCCTGCGCAGCCACTCAGTCAGGTCACTGGTAGTTGGTCGTTTTTCAGGGGGCATCTCTAAGATGCCCTCTGTGGTGCATTTTACATTACATCCCACATTGGCATCAGTGTAGGTTTAATGTGCTGAGAAGTTTGAAACCAAAATTCCCAGTCTTCAGTGTAGCCATTATGGTGCTGTGGAGTTCGTAATGACAAACTCCCAACACCATATACTCTTGATGGCAACACTGCACTTACAGGGCCCAGGAATGGACCTGGGCACTGAAGGGATACAGGAATCATGCACCTGTACCCTCACCACTGGCATAGGGCACCCAGCTAGAGGGGTGACTGATGTATGCCACAGCAGTGGTTTGTGGGCATGGCACACAGGGATGTGTGCCATGTTGACTCTTTGTTTTGTTCTGCACCCAGACACTCAGCCTGCAAAGGCAGTGAGTGTTTCAGGGTACAGGGCCTCTAAGGGTGGCACAATAAGTGCTGCATTCCTCTGGGGCCTTCTCTGGTCACAGTGCCCTGGGTACCTATGGTACCATTTACCAGGGGTTGACATGTGGCCAGAGATGCCAATTGGGTTTTGTTTTGGGGAAAGAACACAGGCCCTGGGGTCCTGATTGGCAGGGCCCCAGAGCACATCAAGTCAAAGAGCATCAGTAGTCTGGCAACAAAAAACAAAATGGGGCGGTTTACTGCAACAGAAACCCACTTTCTCACACATCTCTTTCGTGTATTCTAATTGGAAGCACAGCCTCAAGTTTGCTGCAACATATTTGGACCACCATGCCAGACATCACATGTGACACCAACATTCTTCCATCATAGGCCACTGCATAAACTCACTCTACCATCCATATACAAACAACACAGTAACCTCATACTCAAAGCTTCCAGTTCTATCACAGCTACTAGTTCGCAACAACTGATTTGAAGCAGCTATGTAAAGCTTATAGATAGCACAAACAAATTGTTCTGCATATGTCACTCTGAATCAAATCAAAACATTGAATTTGAATTACGGCACTGATAGATTAGCTGTTGAATCATGAGAATAATCATGAAATGTCTTAAGAGATTTAAGAACTTTGTGAGAGGTAATGTTACAATTCCAATATGGGAAGGTGAATAGGCGCCTCCAGAGGATACACCAGCACATTATATGACAACAAAATTGGGATTGTATTCATTTGTGACTTCGTCAATGGTGTAAGATTATTGCAAAGGAGGGTCCTTTGAGTTTTCTAAGATATGGTGCATTTGAGTTGAGAATTATTGACAAATTGAAGTAGACTCTTTATGAAATAAAGCCACCACCTAGACCCGCACATTACGAAGCATTAAATATGTGGGAAAAGACAGCACAAAATAGGGAAACAGAGAAGTACCAGAATAAGACTAGAAGAGCAGTGAGTAATTAGGCAGATGCTTGATGGAACAACAGAGATGGAGGTAAGCTATAGTCGAGGGAACTAGACCATACCGAACTATTACTACAGAGACACCTAATAAATCAAAAAAGAATAAAACGCAGAGAAAAGAAGATGAAAAAGATGGAAAGAAGACAGATATTGATAGTGATTTAGGAGATGATATATTGGATGCATTGTTGGCCGTGCATCCACCACATATGTGAACCCTGTACTAAATGCTGAGAGTACATCAACATCTGATGTACTCTGCTACTGCCTCTGTAGACCCGAATACGATTCAGAGTGAAAGACCCTTACTGAGAAGCCTGTTATAACAAATGTATTGCCTGCATGAATTGAGTATGTTCCAATAGTATGTTTCCAGATCAGGGATTCTCAATGTCCGGCCTGGGGGCCGCATGCAGCCCTCCTGACTTATACATGCATCCCCATGATCAACAGTAGCACTGGAATGCTGTTCACTCAACTCAGTGGGAACAATAAAACATGTTAAATATTCAGGCACGCCTTTACTTAAAGGTTAATTGAAGTTGAGAAAAGAAAGTAACTGGGTTGTCCTGCACCACTTAACTTTAGGAACAACTCTTCCTTTTCAAAGCCATCTTGTAGCAAAAATGTAAAAATATGATAAGGTCCCTTCAACATTTTAAAAGTGTATTTCTTTAACCTGTAGAACCATTTCACCTTCGAATATCAGAGTATATCAATGCATTGAAAAGTATTTTTTTAAAGTGATAGTTTTAAAATATGAATTTTGAAACATTCATTCTTACCTCCACACTGACAACAATGCCAATAGTAAACTAAGAGGCAAGTCAGTTGTTATGTGCACTCTTAGGGTGCCCTAGGTACCTATTACGCATGAACAGCATTATAGTTCATTAAATCAAACATAGGAGAAGATTTTGTACAGCGCACACACCGAAGTATTGTATTTTGAGGTCCTCTTATAGGTGATAATAAAGCAGAAGGAGGAGGGAAAGTGAAATAAATCAATTGCCTAGGATCACACAATTTGGTAAAGTGGTGAAGCTGGGATAAATTGTACGTTTTCTGGTTTCACAGTGTGCAATTCAGTCACTAGATGTTAATGCTTTGTTTCCCTTATACCCACCTTACCGTCCCTCCCCCACCAGACTACCACCCTGCTGGCATCAATGCGGCCCTCTGTCACATTGCAGTGGCCCTCTGGAAAATGTTTGCGAGTACCCATGCTCCAGGTGCTACTGCTTCAATTGTAACTGTACCAACTCTCATTACTAGGGTTGTGACAGCACAGCCAACGGAGATTCGCACAACTGGTCTGACTCATTTTGTTACAAATGCAGTAGTTCAATTAGCTACTGGAGGAGCACCTGTAACAGGATTTGGTCTGACTTCACAGTATTCGGAGATTGATGCCTGGAATCCACTGCAAACAATTCAATAGTTGAAGGAAGGGGGAAGTATTGTCTTTACAACACCAAGATCCATGGGAGAGACAAATTCATTTGAAGATGGGATTTTTCCACCATGATTTGAGGAAGCTGCAGGACTTAAAAAAACAGAGAGTGCAGAACAATCAGTTACCTGATATCCTGGAAGGGAGTGACCACTTAATGTTTCCAAACTAAAAGTGGAAGTAGAGGAGATTATTAGGGGATTTTTAGAAATTGAACATTTAAACTAGTATTGAAGAAAAAGAGAAGATTTATCTGAGTAAAGAAATTACAAAACGTGCAGCAATTACACATGCTAAATTAACTGATTTGGCTCCAAAATATGATGTTGATGTTTCAAAAAGTTGTTTATTTACAGAGACGTTACAGAGTTCAATTGGATGATGGAGATATTGAGACAATACGTTCTTCAGGAATAAGATGACACAAAACAGAATTAGTGACATGCATCCATAAATGGAGTGGCTTTGAAAAATTAGAGAGTAAATGGTCAAAGAAACATGAAAAAAAAGAAACAATCAGGAAGATGTGGAAAATTAAAAGCAATCAACAGGTTCTCAGGATGAGGAGGAAGCTTTGGCTTACCTATTGAGAGAGATAGGTGGAGGAGTATATGTTCATGTACCATGAAATAGAGGTGATCATGAAGCATTTATGAACAATTTTCCAAAGTTGAGAGGCAAGCCCGTACAGTGGTTCACACAGGTTGATAGATCAAAATTTCAAAAGTACTGTGGAACGATTTAAGTACATTCTTTGACATTGTAGTGCCAAATGATTTATAGACTGAATGCAAAGTTGTTGTATAATGGCCGCATGAAGAACCAACGAGAGATTCTTGCACTAATGCACCATCTCCTGTAGTCATGGAAAATATGAAGCAGTGATTACTTTCCTGAATGGCAAGGTGCCTCAAAAAGACATAGGGGCATATTTACAAGCCACGTTGCATAGCTCTTACAACGCACAACGTGGTGCTAGAGAGACGCAACTCAAAAATTAGATTTATGAAGCCATACAAGGCCACCATGTGTGGCCCTGAGTGGCTACATAAATCTTGAGTAAAGCAATACTGCTCAAATTTCTGCTCCAAGGAGGTTCTCCATGGCATTGCATGGGTGTTTCCATGCAACCGCCATAGTTTTTGGCACATTCCCCGATTTACCAGAGCTGGTAAATCTGGGAATGCACCAAAAAGATATGCCTCTCCAGGTGAGGCATAGTGACGAGAAATATCTGTTTTTCTCCTCTTAGGATTGTTTTTGTGCAGGAAGGGACCCCTTCGAGGACAAAAAACAATCCTACATGCAACACAGGCACCCTTGCACCATGATGTGAGGGTGCATGTGTTGGTGCTAGGCATACAAATTAGCACCAGCGCAGGGACCAGGACAGGCATGTGTTGTATTCTTTTAAACATGGCACATTCCTGATCCTTCCCTGTGAGACAGCACAGTCCAGCAAGGTGATCTGCTGCTCTGTGCTGCATCACATTCTCATAAATATGCCCTATTGATTGGGTAAAGATTAAAATAACCTCACAAGAGCCACAAGAATCACCGATTACTATGAGCAGTTATTATAGGTGTTTCAACAACACTGTGGGAGAGAGTAACCTGAACTTAGTGTATGGAATTCTTTGTGTCCCATTTTGTTATTGGGTTAAGACCAGAAATCAGTATGCATATACAGAAGAATATGATTTGTTTGCAAACAAAGTCACTGGATGAGTGATTAATGCAAATTACTGTATTGATGAACAAGAAAGGAAGCAGAGAAAGCTTTTAAGGACAAATTCATATCTTACACTTGGTCTCCAGAACTTTAGCGGGTGTATTAACCCCACTTATTAATTAAATGTTTAGGCAGGGCTCCTTTCAATCAAATTTGAAACTTGAGTCGGTATTCCCCCTGTCAAAGAAACCCCAGTTGGACCCTTTAGATGCTAATAATTATTGCCCTATTTCCAGGCTTCCCTTTACTGCAAAAATTGCAGAAAAGGCAATTAATAAAGAGCTTACCTTGTTTTTGGAATCAAATGATGTCTTGGATCATCCACAGTATGGGTTTGCCCCCAACATAGTACGGAACTGGCACTAATAACTGCCACAGAGGAATTAAGGGCCTCACTGGATGGGGGGAATTCAGCAGTGCTGATCCTTCTCGAACTTGTAATGGTCTGCATATCATTACACAGAAACAACTCCTTAGTAAACTACAAATCTTGCCTAATTCATCGGCTTGTTTATTGCTGGGATTACCTAGACAAAGCTCTGTGGCCAAGGCTCTAGTGGAGCTTCACTGGCTGCCAGTTGACAAGGGGATAGACTTTAAAGCTCTGTGCATCGCCTATAAGGCCCTACATGGAGAAAGACCCTGACTACTTTACAAATAAACTGACTAGATACACTACCGCTAGGATACTTCGATCATCCTCAGCAGCCAACCTTACAGTGCCAAAGTTTAGAAGAATGTGGTGGTGTTGTGTGCAGATTTAGATTCCGTATATAGGTTTCCCGATGTTTGCCCTTATATAGGTACAATTCACATTGTCCTTATTCGGACATAGAAATCCGGCCCTTATTTAGACATTGTCCGTACAAACCAAATACAGGCATGGCCACCTACATCCATCCATCCACGTCACAACAAATTCTTGGAAAACCAGACCCTTAAGCCTTTAGGAATTTCCCTCAGCTTGAATATTGAGTTCTCCAAGAACTCATTAAGTATGCATGAACATATATTTCTTAGGGGTTCATTCATGACATTCCTCTGCCCGACTTTTTACATCAATACTGGCATTCCTAGACACATTCAAGGAATAAATATACCAGCACTTGCCCTGGCAAATTGTGGTTCCCGGAGGATTTGATCCAACCCAGTCTATACGGTTCGCCACGGCAAGTTCGGAAGGAGATCGAGTTCCAGCCTGATGCACTAACCTGACGCTGCCATCCTCCTCGCAGAGAATCCAGCTCCAGTGCTCTCTGACTTTCCTTGCGGGGGTTAGACTATTGAGTCCAGAAAAGAGATTCCAACCTCTCTCATTCTAAGGTATGGAGCTGACTAGAACTTAGAGAAACTTTTGGCAACTCTTGGATAAACTAAGATATAGCTAGCTATACCTTAGAAATGGCACCTACTTCAAACCTCGTACTGTACTTAGGTTAGGTTCACTGGGGAAGAACAATTTAGAAGCATCACATGAGTACCACATTTTAGCTTATGTTATTTATGTATGTATTTTGATTAATATATGTCATAGCTACAAACCATGCTATTGCAGTATTATTTTATCTTACTTCTAACCTCGTACATATTGTACTTCGTAGTCTGTCTTACGATTGTAGCAATTCCTATCTCTTGCATGAGAAATAAGACTGTTCAATAAACCCTTTTATTGAAACGCCCGTCTCTCTATTTCTGTGCAACTCTGTAGAAACGAAGCATGCATGATTGACTGAGTGAAACTGTTATCTATTGTTTCCACAATTCTGAGACTGTTCCGATTCTAAGGGAAACAAAGTTGTCATATTTATGCGGTTGTCAGAGACTAATCCCTTGTTGTATATTTGAGACGTTTCTAGTGACCTCTGAGTTAGCTGGCACACACAAGTAATTAAGTTTAATATACTCGATGGAGACATACTGACCTTAGTCCTATGTCAAATCTATAGTGTATGTTATTCCTATGCGCAGAGCTTATCAGGGATATAGGAACTACACTACATGGTGCCCAATGGTTCGGTAAGGCACTTACTTAATGCTAGATACTGAAGTAACTCAGTTGTGCTTTTCTCGGAGACCCTACTCATAAAACTCCATAAGACGTCTGGAGTTGGTAGGGATAAAATCCGCCATAGCTGAGTAGGACAAAAGTCCTATGTATTAGCTGTTTGGTTTTGCTCAACATTGAAGGATACAGTGTTCCAAAATATTGTGCACCTTATCTTTGTTCCCTTGAAACTTGCTCTGCAATTTTCATTTAACAATGTCCGACCACGGTGATATTGTCATTGAAAACGGTACAGCTGCTGCTGACGTTACAGGTTTTAATGAAATCAAAGCGGGTGTTATACACATCCCGCCAAATTTAAGGAGAGCCATCTCTCTAAAACTTAAAAAACATGGTCTGACACCAAGAGGTGGTACAGCAGTTTTCGTGCTAGAGGCACATGAATCTCACCAGACAGAGGTATTCTATTCATGGATAGTATTCCCAGAATCAAATCCAGTAACACATGTGTTTCACTTCTACAAAGAAGATGAACCACCTGAGGAATATATTCCTTTCGAGGATATTGAAATTCCACTCAAATACCAGGAGCATGAGCTCTGGTTTAAAGGCGCCCTAAAACATTACAATCACATTACCAGGCTCGGTCCACTAGGTAGACCAGGAGCAACATGGCCGATTTTAGCCGGCTACACACCTGACCCTGACATTGAATTGATGTCAGATGAGGAATTACTTAAAAACATACAAAAGCTAATAGAACTATACAGTTAAACCACAACTGTCTGAAAATCCTGATAAGGTCTTTCCTAAAAACACTCCTACCTCTTCTAAAAAGAAGTGGGAAAATAGCAAACAGAATTCCAAAGAGAAGCGTTCTCATTCTCGAGGCAGGTCTCCTCCACAGAAGGAGCCCTCTGAAAGGAGGGACAACCTCAGGAATAGGGATAATTTGAGAAAACCTGACAGATATCAAGATAATGATACACGTCCCTCTCGTACCTTTCAGATATCGTCACAGACATCCGAAAGAAGAGGACGGTCAGAAAACAAGGAAGAACGCGTGAAGTCCAAAGACGATCAACACGTTCAGAAAAATAAAGCAAAACCTCAATTCTCCAAAACAAAGGTAGCTGGTCTGAAGAGCAGACATGCCGAGAATACTGAGAACCCAACTCAGGAACGGAGAATGGGCCTGGACCATGCTGGACAGTGCAGCAAAAGTTACAATAGCTCACCAGAACCTGAAGGGACTTTTGGAGACAGTGGACTTGAATGAAGACATACAAGTTGAGACTGTAGACACCAGGGTTAGTTCTCCACATAGGTTATATGAAATAACACTCCGGATGGAGGGAGACATACCAAGAAAAGTGAAATCACTCTTTTGGGAGCATCTTTCAAAGGGTTATGATATACTTCTAGCAGAACAGGACTGGCCAGCAGAATTTGTCAGGGAGTGCCCACATGGCGAGGACATCATTATGCCTGCCTTCTCCAACCATGTTCCAGTTCATCTAAAATATACATTAGCCAGGAACTGGGCAGTAGCTCAAGCCCCAGCACTGTATAAAAATAATGTAGGATGGAATGAGGACTCACCTCACCATAAAACCAAGTTAAAAAATCAACCAACTGCACAAAGGCAGTACCCAGTTAAGCAAGAAGCTAAAAAAACATGTCAGGGAGATTTTAGATCAACTTGAATATCAGGGGGTGATTGAAACATGCACCTCATCAATGAACAATCCTTTGTTTCCTGTCTCCAAACCAGACAATACATATCGTCTAGTTTTGGATTACAGACACTTAAATTCTTGTTACAAAACACTTGCAGTGCAAAATGCACATAGTACAGCATTAATGAATAACATTGTGCGTAAAAAATATAAAACCACATTAGACATTTCAAATGGTTTCTTTTGTCAAAATATTGCACCAGAAAGCAGATATTTGACCGCTTTCTCAATAATGGGGACGCGGAGTCAATTTTGTCGACTGCCCCAGGGAGTCAAAAACAGCCTAGGATTATTCTCAGCAAGGGTAACAGAGTTACTACAAACTTATGATGATGAGGCATTGTCATATGTCGACGATATAGATCTGACAGACGATGAACTGGATAGGCACTTGAACAGGGTGAGCACCATAATATTGGGCTTCGCCTCAGAGGGTTACAAATTCAACTTTAAAAAGTCGAGAATTGCCCACCTCAATGTCCTTTTCCTAGGATATGAACTATCGAGAGAAGGCAAAAGCCTGGCAGCCAACTTTTTAGAAAAGTGTGCGCTGCTCCATCTGCCAAAAACGCTGAAAAATTTACAGTCGATTCTAGGTGTCCTGAATTTTGGAAGAACTTACATTTTAAATTACGCAGAAAGGGTTAAACCTCTCTACGAATTAATCAAACCTGATTTTAAAATCACACATTGGACACAAAAACACACAGAAAGTTTGCGTTCACTGCAAACAGACATGTTAGCAATGAAATACTTGCAAACATGCGTAAACGTACGCAACCTAGTGATCCGAATAATTCCGGGTCAATGCGGATTCACCTACTTAATTTTTAACGAAGGTGAAAAAGTACCAATTGCATACAAATCCCACTTGTATAGACAAGCAGAAATGAAGCTCACTTCTACAGAAAAAATTCTGACAGCAGTTCAAACCGCTGTAGCAAATGAAAGAGCCCTAGCACAGGGGAAACGCATTATGGTTGTGACTCCTGTACCAGCCCTAGAAGCAGTTACAAAGGCTAGCATTCCAAATGCAAAGGCTTTACATCCGAGATGGATACAATGGGTTAATTCTCTTGCTGCAATTGATGTTGAATATGTTTTTGATCCATATTTAAAAACACAAGCATTCCTGCAATATGAACACGAATGTCCTCTGCCTACTGAAATTCTCCCTCTTGACCAGTACAAATTTATAATTTATACTGACGGATCTGCGCAGCCCGCTACGGGGAGTAAACAAGCTTACAGTGCAGCCTGTGCTATCGTTAAAGGTTGCATGCGAGATGGCAAATTCAGACCAATGGTCACAAAAACTCAATCTCTAGGAGATTGTACAGCTCAGCGAGCTGAACTACAAGCATTTAAGATGGCATTTGAAAATACAGATCGTGAATTCCCCACACTGATAGTGTGAGATTCTTTTTACTGTGTTCAATCTTACAATTAATATTTACAGAATTGGATTCAAAATGGTTTCAAAGATGCAAAAGGTGGCACAATCAAGCACAAATTGC
Source organism: Triturus cristatus (assembly GCF_964204655.1). Taxonomy (NCBI): domain Eukaryota; kingdom Metazoa; phylum Chordata; class Amphibia; order Caudata; family Salamandridae; genus Triturus; species Triturus cristatus. Next base: position 605,184,586 of record NC_140591.1, on the reverse strand, counting down.
TTTGGGAACAAGTAGTTCCGTTGCAAAACGGACTACAGAACACTCACGTGATACACACACTGAGTCACCAACGTGATGGCGTTTACATTAAAGGGAATTCATTGGCTTTTGAAGCCGTGAAAGGGGCTGTGCAAACGGCGTCCATAACTGCAATCACTCTTTCAAAAACAAAAGTAGACAGAGAAATAATGCTGGCTGTCAATGCATCAAGCAAAGGCAGCAGTGCGGCATTACCTAAAAACTTTCCGCTCAAATACTCATATATAATTGATGCGAACAATGTTCCATTTGCTCGAATCCCTGGAGTGGGGGATAGAGTAATTCCAAACTTGGAACATAGACTAGGGCTAATCCTAGCAGCACATGAAGGGCTCGCCTCTGCCCATGCAGGTGTTTTAGCCACAGTTGCATTATTAAAACAAAGGTACTGGTGGCCCGGCATTAGGAAACAGATTAGAAATTATGTTTTGAACTGTGAGATATGCCAAAAGATGAAAGTCTCTACTGTGAAACGTCCTGCGCAGACGCCCCTGTTAATTTCAGATAAACCATTAGCTTGTGTTTACCTGGACCACTGCGGCCCCTTACAAAGGGATGGGAACTATAAATATATCATGGTCGCAGTGGATTCATGCTCTAGGTTCCTATGGATGTGGCCTCAGCGCTCGGCTGACGCTCGAACTGTTATAAAAGATTTGGCACATACGCAATAGGCACACTACATTCTGACCAGGGTCATGTGTTTAGCTCTAGGGCTTACAAGGAAGCCATGGCCAGTCTGGGCGTAGCATTACGGTATTCTTCTCCATTTCATCCTGAGGGAAATTCTGTTGTGGAAAGAAAAAACCGGGACATAAAGCAGTCTATAACAGCTAGAGTATTAGGTTCGGGTGATGGGTGGGTCAAACATTTATATGGAGTCCAGCGTGCAATAAACAACTTGCCAAGAAGTTCTCTAGTGGGTGTCACTCCATATGAGGTCCAGTTTGGGACTAGAATGTTAGTTCTGGACTTAGATATGAAAGGCACAGTGGTGGAAAACAAACAATTTGATATCAAAGATCATTTGGCTGTTTTACAGGACTTAAATAAACTAAGAATGCAACAAAGCAACGTGGTCCTGAAGCCAACCACCACTGAGAAGAATCCGGCCGTCTCAGCAAGGTCTGTCTGGATGCCAAAGCTTGGGGATCTAGTCAGAGAAAAGATCACGGACAAGAAGGAATTTGGGCCTTCATACAGACAACCAGTACCTGTCCTAGCAATCCACGGATCAAGAACAGTACTTTTGCCACCCCTTGCTGGTAAAAAGGAGAAAAGATTTGTGTCCATCGACCTGATCAAACCACACCATGTGGCCGATACTGAACAGGAGGCCAAGTGGACTACGCCAATGTAGCAGACACACTCCTCTAGCTACAATCCAAGAAGTTCAAACTGAGAGACTCATCACCTTTGAAGATTCAACAGTAAGAAATAGAGGACTAAGCAACAATGCTATGGACCTTGTAGCTCTTGAGACCCAAATTACAGTTCGTCCAGATACACCTGTTTACAACGAAGTAACAAGTGATCAACTGGTTCCAGCAATTTCATCAAATACAGATGCAATTTCAACCATTGACAGATCTGCTTCTGGCTATTTCATGAACTTTGATATGTTTTCTGAGGATCCCAGCAAGCCTGAAACGACGCCAGTACAAAGAACTTTCAAAGAACAAGCAACAGACTTTTTTCATCTACTGTAAAAATCTTATCTGGTTTCACCATGGATTGAAATATGGATTGTTTTGGGAATATTCTTCTTTCTACTTTGGTTAGCTCTGGTAATAACTCTGGGTATGCTGATTAATGGAAGATATATTTAAATGGGCACAGCAAGTAAAAGAGTGAACTTATGTCTCCAGCCACACAAATCATCCCATCGTGAAGCAAGAGACTTGTCAGCAGTGAACATCACAGCGATTCCTATACCTGATGGTATAGTTTGGGACAAAACCGAATATGACATTTTTGGCCCCTCGGAGCTTTTGAAGATTCCACATTTATTTAAAACTTCATTAAGTGACTTTATTACCTCCAGTACCTTTTCTGATGATTGGGACTTCGAGATTGTTAATAATATGATGTCTGATCTAGAGATGTCAACTGCATTCACTAATAATGAATATTTACAAGGTTCATCAGACTATGAACAACTGTATTGTTATAACCACTATGATCATTTTTCTTGCATAAATCTGCAACACCTAGAAATGAATTTATGTATAACCAATGGGAACATTGCCCTACGCAACTAAAGGGTAGCTCGAAAACATTTGCAATGAAATTTCAATATTTCAGGGTTTAATATCGTGAATGCAGAGACATTTTACTTTAAGAATGTCAACAAGACAGGAATGAAAAGAATGTTAACGAATACCAAACAGATTTATTCTACAGCCTTTATTTCCCAATTGTCTAGACAGGGTTACGACTTTTGGAAACCAACATTGAGACGAAAACTGTCTGGGGTACAAACGATTGGCAAGTACAGGGAATAGAAGCTTTGTTTAGAGCCTGTATCATCCCTGAGCAAATTATGTTTTTGAACGACACTGTCCAACAAACATCATGCCTTGGAATAGCCAAGATAAAAGATATGAACACTCCGTCTATACCTGCACCTACAAGTGAAAGCACTACATAGGGGAAGGTCGACGTACATACTATTTTAAATATTAACAGATCAGATCCTGAATGGAAAACATGGTTACTCTGGCCCTTAGACACAAACAACTGTCAAGCTAGATTCCTGAACAAAACACAGGGTTTTACCTTTCATAGGCCAGACCCACGTTATGTCCAAAGACAGCATCCGGGGGTAGTAACAACTTACAGTGTAGGGAAACTTTGCCTTGGTTGGCTACAGAAAGTGACACTAGAGGATGTAAAACAACACTTAACTTTACTTCAAGAAGGCGCAGACCTTAGGGAATTCTTGCTAGGACCAAGAGAACCGCGTCAAAAATGTTTCATATATGCCAGTATCTACGCTGCTTATAATGAAGCATGGAAGGTCACCCGAGCAGAGACTGCAGAACGAATACGAGAAATTGATCGTATTATTTTTTGATAGAAATCTCTCTCTGTAGTAGACAATGGGTTAACGACTCCAGGATATATTCTTTGGACACCATTGTGTCCTCTGTCATAGACATCATGGAACAAGACTTGGTCATGTTGCAACATGGTCAGTCCCAGCTACGTTCTACCATGCTATTAGGCTGGACGCTTCAAAACCTGCGTTCTGGCTATGTGCCTTGGCGTTTAATCAATACTACGTCACTGTTTTCAGAATTCAATCTCACTTATAGACAGATCAAACTGTTTTCAGAATTAAATCTCACTTATAGACAGATCAAACTGGCACAAAGGGGAGCAGACTATACGGTGCTGAGCATTGAAAAACTGGAGAAATTACCATTCACAGTGGCAGAAAAACCAGCTACTGAGTGGATCATACTTGGTAAGATTACTCTGCCTGTTACGACTTTCCATTTTCAGTATTGCCTAAAAAATATACCATCAGGCAAATATGAAAGGTTGGGTAAAGAATACATCAAGACATCCTGGGATTTACCTCACACACACAGATGTTGGAGTGGGGGACGTGAAGTGTTTCTTAGCAGTGAAAACTGTGAACATTCACTAAGCGGTTCTCTCCTTTGTCAGGGTATGAATTTACATGGGGCCTGTGACGGTTCCACTACAAACTTATCCTGTCACCTGCACAGTTCACCGGCAGAGGTGATTAATCCAATTTTTGGTCAACTTTGGTGAACAAGCTGCTGTGGCATGCTGCCAGGTATCCCATATCTAGTAACGGTTACATCCAGAGTCACTTGCTGTATGCAAGTCTTGTTTCCCCAAATAGACATAGTCAGGGAGTCACCTTTATGGCCTTCACTGAATATCTCTTCTATACGAGTTGATACTCTAAGCAGAATGAAAGGCATTCTTTTACAAAAAACTGTGCCTTTGACCTCTGCTAAAGAAACCTATGATCTCCAAGTCCCAAGGACTTCTGCAGAGATACATACCCTTTTGTATACAAACTGCCCTGTGCATTTCTCAGAAACGTTAGGTCGTATCTTAAACATGTCTGATACAAGCGGTATTGTACATGTATTTAAGACCGTGAGTGCTGGACTGTTAGCACCTTTTCAAGCAGTCCTCGGAATTTTTCCAAACTTTGTGCACTCTGTGTTTGGCGGCCTGCCGCTCCTTTTAGCACTCGTTGCAGGGATACTATTTTTGCTCCAACTACTACGATATGGCAAGCCAAATCACCAGCGACACACAGTTCACCATGGAAAGAACTCTATTGGAGATGAAGTGTTGTGAGCGCATCGTCCAAATTTTGGGTTTACCTTGTCTACGAGAATTAAACACCACTTGGTTTCTGTCATTCAGACCAATCTGGCAAGATTGCATCTTACCTGTTCTACGCTGCCTGCTATGTGGAGAAGAATGCGTGCTGGAAATTTGTCTGACACTCCCATCAGTCATGCCTACGGATATCGATACTCTGCTGGACCCGATAATGGTCCATGCTATGTGTTGTCCCCAGCGGCTACCAATCCTAATGGCGGCATTCATTGAGATCTCACAGACGCAACATGCTACTGCTGAGGTACGAGAGGAAACACCAGGCGCGCAGGTAACATCCAATCCGGACATTGCTGATGCTTCCCATGCGAAGGTGATAGTTCGCATCTATGTGCTACTATACCTCATGTTCGACATGAGGTATTCCAACTCTCACCCACAATGGTAGACGACTTGTTGTCTACAGGATTAGAACATTTTATGTTTTCTCCATCCCCACACACTGACTTTTGATTCGAGCACACAGTGTTCCGGAGAGACTCTGAATTTGGCCTTCATTCTTTTTCAAACGTAATACTGACTATGGAACTTTTTCTATGATTATATATTTGTTTCTCTTCCCATCCCAAAATTGTATTTTTCATTTTTTGGCACAGTAATCTGCTTATAGTAGAACTATTCACAGAGAACAGAATTCTTTGATAACACTTCCAGGGACAGTATGCCACCTTGTCATGTATAACAAATTGACTTGTGTAACCAGATATGAAATGGTTTCGGCACTTTTTCTTCTGTATTTATGAGCCATTTCATCACATGTATATATTTTGGTTCATTCATTTAGCATTCCAATGTGATCCTATGCTTAGAATGGAATATTGCCTTTAATATGTACAACACTTTATGCATAGCAATGGTTTTGTAATGTATTTATAGGACATATGTTTTAGATATGTTTTCAGTTTATTTTAGCAAACCCATGCGATACTCTGTTTTAAGATATGTTTAGAACATTTAGGATTTAGTAACATTGTTCATACGAAACTGGAGTGGGTGTTGTGTGCAGATTTAGATGTCGTATATAGGTTTTTTTCCGATTTATGCCCTTATATAGGTACAATTCACATTGCCCTTATTCGGACATAGAAATCTGGCCCTTATTTCGACATTGTCCATACGAACCAAATACAGGCATGGCCACCTACATCCGTCCATCCACGTCACAGAGAATTCTTGGAAAACCAGACCCTTAAGCCTTTAGGAATTTCCCTCATTCATGACGTTCCTCTGCCCGACTTTTTACGTCAATACTGGCATTCCTAGACACCTTCAAGGTATAAATATTAGAGCGCTTTATAAAATTTATTTTCATGTTAGCCAGATGAAGTTTGCTCAGAAGTATTTCCAGAACCAGTTATTAGCAGTGAATCAATGTAGTATGCAAGGTGTTGGAGTACAAAGTTATTAAGAGGATTTTGATAAAGGTAGAGGTAGTCTGGTTGATCTGAACAATGGTATGGTTGTTGCGGCTGAAGAAAATGTCACCTCTGTAACAAGATTGGGCATTGGAAGACGAAGTATAGAATTAATCCAGACGGAGTAAACAGAAATGTATAAATGTAGGGAGGAAATCAAATGCAGATGCAAAATGAGCCAGTTCAGCAAATGGAAGTGGCAATGCGGAAACAGGTTCCAATGATGCATGTCCGACAAACTCTGATGGTTTCACAGGATATGGAAACCCCAGACTTAATTTGAACCAGTTGCGCAAGGCAAACTTAAACCCATTCCAGAACTAGAATCAGAACCTATTTCAACAGTTTCCTTTGTTTGAGAATGATTGTTGTGGCTCTGTCAATTCCCAATGACAATGCCTGAGGGGGGGAGGGGGGGGGGAGAAATATTGTGTGCTTGGCGCAGTCTTGGAGGTAGGCCAACTTGGACCATTTGCAGAAGGAGAAGTAAATGGCCACCCAGTGTCATTCCTTACTGACACCGGGGCAACCTGATCCACTGTGAGAACAGCAGAAGTCCCAGAACTCAGAGAGAAGATCCAAGTTGTAAGAGTTTCAAATAAATGGATCACAATCCTAGAGCCTCATTTACAAACTATTGGCATTGGGCAGTGCCGGAAGTCTTTTTGCTGTGCAACGCCAATTTGAAAAGGCAGGAATGTACTCTATTTACAAGATACAGTGCATTCCTGTCCTTTCAGCCTGCACACAATTCGATGTATAGCACCAGTGCAGGCAGCCTTGCACCATGGTGCAAGGGTGTCTGCATTGTTAGCAGTATTGTTTTGTGCAAGAAGAGGCACCTTCCTGCACAAAAAAAATCCATGAAAAAACATTTCTACTTGTTACACCTGCTCTGGGGAGGCGTAAGGTTTTGGCGCTGCCCCAGCTTTACGTAATTTTATAGATTTTGGGCAGCGTCAAAATCCATGGGTGTTGCTTTGGAACATGCACTGCAATGCCCATGGCATACCTCCTGGACGCAGAATAAGGCAAGGCAGCACAAAGTGCTGCCTTGTCCTACTCCATATCTATGAGGCCATGCAAAGCCATTCAGGGTGGCTGTGCGTCACCTCATAGATATTATTGAGAGGCCTGCAGCACCGAAACATTGAAAAGGGACACTCCGGTGGTGCAGGCCTCTTGTAAAAAAGCCCCCAGTTTCATAGAAAATTCCAGTAAAGGTAAGGTTGTTTGACGAAAAATATAATTTCGTTATTTGGGACTCAAGCCCTGTAAACCTGTTAGGAATAGATTTGTTGTACAAGTTTAATTGCACCATTTACAGTACCCTGGATGGCGTAGAATTTCAAACACAGGATGAAAATGTTGAGTTTAAAATGGCTTGAAAAGAGACATATGTAGGCTTGTTTCCAGTGAGAACAACTGCAGATTTAACTCCGTTCATAGGTTTGCAGAAGCCCAGTGGTTAAATATCAGATTGTACAGAATCTCCAAAAGATTAAAAGCATGGTTGTCCCATGTTGTCCTAGGGTACCAAATCCAGCCATCATACTTTTTCAAATCCCATGCACTGCAGAATGGTTCACCGTTGTGCACCTTTGTAAAGCTTTTTACTCAGTGCCATTGCATGAAGATTCACAGCTTTTATTTTTCTTTGTGTTTCGACAGAGAGTCTTGACATGGTGCCGAGTCCCACAAGGGTATACAGAGAGTCCTTCCATTTTCAACCAGATCTTGAAAAAGAATCTAGAGTCACTACGGATGCGCTACAATTAGGTTCTTGTGCAACACATTGATGACCTACTTGTGGTATCAGAGACACGAAAAGCTTGTACACAGGATACTATTGGTTTGTTGAAACACCTTGTCGAGAATGGACACAAAGGGGCCGATTCCGATCCTGGAAAAACCGGGTACGAATCATCGGACGGAGCGTTTTCTCCGTCCGACTCGTACCCGGGAAAACCACCTTACAAACCCGCAAGTACGATTCGTACAGAAACACCATTTCCGTTTGAATTGTAAAAAACACCGACTGGCTAACATATACCCACAATTCCGATCCGGGACACTGCGTACGCGACATTCGCACGGAGTCAGGCAGCGTTTTATGGACCAGCAAGTAAGATTCGTACCCACAGCCCTTCGCATGGCAATATTTTTACGGGACCCAAAAAGTGCCGGAAAAGCTAAGTACGCCACGATGCATCCCTAGACGTCCGCACCGTACCACCACCCCCATATGTACGGTGCGTACCCCTCGTATGTACGGTGCGTACCCCCACCCCCCGTATGTACGGTGCGTACCCCTCGTATGTACGGTGCGTACCCCCACACCCCCGTATGTACGGTGCGTACCCCCCCGTATGTACGGTGCGTACCCCTCGTATGTACGGTGCATACCCCCACCCCCGTATGTACAGTGCGTACCCCTCGTATGTACGGTGCGTACCCCCACCCCCATATGTACGGTGCGTACCCCCAGCGCTACGCTCTGGGGGTACGCAACATACATACGGGGGGTGGGTTACGCTCCGTACCTACCCGGGGTGGGGGTATGCTCCATACCTATGGGGTGGGGGTATGCTCCGTGCATACGGGGGTGGGGTGGGGGTACGCTCCGTACCTACGGGGGGTGGGGGTACCCACCGTACATACGAGGGGTACACACCATACATACGGGGTGGGGGTACGCTCCGTGCCTATGGGGGTGGGGTGGGGGTACGCTCCGTACCTACGGGGGAGTATGCACCGTACATACGAGGGGTACGCACCGTACATATGGGGTGGGGGTACGCTCCGTGCCTACAGGGGTGGGCTGTGGCTACGGCGCGTACATGGGGGGCTGGGGGTACGGCGCATACTTGGGGGGTGGGCTGGGGGGGTGTTCGGCGCGAATGCGGGCACATGTTTGGACATCTCCATGGTTGCTATGGGAGTTCGCTCCGTACGGTGTATTTTCCATACGGTTGTGCATTCGGACGGAAGGGACGGATCGTACTTGCGCGCTCGGACTTCAGTTTCCCGATTCGTACGTAAAACTGTCCGGGGACGTGTCGGACACTTTTTCCCACCCGAGGACGTGTCGGGGAATTTTCCCAATGCGATTCGTATGGATTTTAGAACATACGAATCGTACTTGCCAGTTTGTACGGGACTTGTACGATTCGTACATAAAAAAATCCGGATACGATTCGTACGGGGAATATTTTTAACGGATCGGAATCGGCACCAAAGTGTCTCCAGGTAAACTGTAATACTGAAGTCCAGTACTTGGGACATAACATTGAGAAACGTGCGAGAAAAGTGTTAAAAGCAGGGAGTTGCGATTCTGCAAATTAGTCCACCTTGAACCCAGAGAGAAGTCAAGATATTTTTAGGAATAGTTGTCTACTGAAGGCAGTGGATACCTAACTTTTCCCTAGTGGCTAAGCCTTAGCTTAGACTAGCACACAAAGATGTGCCTGAAATGCTTCCATAGGACACCAATTGCTTGAAAGCTTTCCGAGTGCTGAGAAAAAGTCTCTGTCATGCCCCGGCACCAGGAGTACTTGCTTACAGTAAGATGTTTACAGTGAGAGGGAGGGCTGCGCTCTCTCAGTGCTTATCCAGACGCATGGAGGTGCTTGAAGACCTGTGGTGTATTTCTCGGCTGCCCTAAAGTGGTTGCGGCGGTCAGTGACAGTATTGAAAGGAATGAGAACATAGTGATGGAACATCCTTTAACTGTTATGGTCCTTCACTCAGTTGAGATTTTACTTACCAGAAGATAAAACCCAGTACATGACTTACAATAGTCTCACAAAATATGAACAACAAATCTTAGTCTCTGACATATTGACTTTGAAATGGTGTCAGTTTGTGAACCCCTCAAAACTCTTACCTGTAAATGAAAATATTTGTGAGGAAGTTGAACACAATTGTCTAGATGTCACAGATTTATGCGGTTCAGTGACTAAATATCGAGGGACATAATATAGAATGCCCAAAATATCGACGCCAAAATGTAGAAGGACAGAATATCGACTCCCTATCTACAAACAGGTAAGTACTAAAATATCGATTCCAAAATATAGAATGTTAAAATATAGTTAGCTCAAATATCGAATTTTTTAAATGTATTAAAAATAATATAAAAGTAATTAAATATTAAAAACAATTAAATAAAACATACATATTATAATATAAAAAAGCTTAAAATGTAAACATAATAAAAGTAATGTAAAAAAGTAGAGATTTTGTTGGATAGTGAGAGCGTAAAAATTACTATTCCCACTCCAGTGAGTCCAACAGTAGGGAAAACGTTGGATAGCGTAGGTGTAAAAATCACTATTCCCACTCCAAAAAGTGCAAGAGTAGGGAAAGCGTTGGATAGCGGGAAGGGAAAAATTACTATTCCCACTCCAGAGACTGTAACAGTAGGGAAAGCATTGGATAGCGGGAAGGGAAAAATTATTATTCCCACTCCGGTGAGTTCAACAGTAGGGAAAGCGTTGGATAGCGTAGGGGTAAAAATTACTATTCCCACTCCAAAGAGTGCAACAGTAGGGAAAGCATTGGATAGTGAGAGAGTAAAAATTACTATTCCCATTCCAGAGTGTGCAACAGTAGGGAAATGGTTGGATAGCGGGAAGGGAAAAATTACTATTCCCACTCCAGTGACTCCAACAGTAGGGAAAGCATTGGATAGCGTAGGGGTAAAAATTACTATTCCCACTCCAATGAGTGCAACAGTAGGGAAAGCGTTGGATAGCGGGAGGATAAAATTTACTATTCCCACTCCAGAGAGTGCAACAGTAGGGAAAGCGTTGGATAGCGGGAAGGGAAAAATTACTATTCCCACTCCAGTGAGTGCAACAGTAGGGAAAGCGTTGGATAGCGTAGGGGTAAAAATTACTATTCCCACTCCAGTGAATGCAACAGTAGGGAAAACGCTGGATAGTGTAGGGGTAAAAATAACTATTCCCACTCCAAAGACTGTAACAGCAGGGAAAGCGTTGGATAGCAGGAGGGTAAAAATTACTATTCCCACTCCAGTGAGTGCAACAGTAGGGAAAGAGTTGGATAGCGGGAGGGTAAAAAATACTATTCCCACTCCTGAGAGTGCAAAAGTAGGGAAAGTAATGATTTAATTTTAAAATAAGATTACATTAATGATCAATACCAATAAAAATTTAACTAAAAATAATTACCAATTAATAAAAATTAATTATCATTGAAAACAATTAACTACCAATTAATATACATTAATTACCAATTAATTAATTATCAATTAATTATCACTACATATAAATAAAATTTAATATTTACTTTATTACAATTAATTTACTTCTCACCCAATTCCCCTATAAACCCACATCCCACTCCCAATAATAAAAAATACAATTAACATTATCAATTAATCAATTAATACAAATTATTTAGCAATTAATACAAATTAATTACTAATGCATACAAATTAATTACCAATTAATAGAAATTAATTACCAATTAATAATTAATTATCAATTATCAAAACACATAAATAAAAAATAAATATTTACTTTATTACAATTAATTTACTTCCCACCCAATTCCCCTATAAACCCACAACCCACTCCCAATAATAAAAAATACAATTAACATTATTATCAATTAATAAAAATGATTTAGCAATTAATAAATATGAATTAACAATTCATACAAATGAATTACCCATTAATACAAATTAATTACCAATTAATAATTAACTATCAATTAATTATCAATACACAAAAATAAAAAAATGTATATTTACTTTATTACAATTAAATTACTTCCCACCCAATTCCCCTATAAACCCACAACCCGCTCCTAATAATAAAAAATACAATGAACATAATTATCAATTAATCAATTAATATAAATGAATTACCAATTAATAAACATTCATTAGCAATTAATAATTAATTATCAATCAATTAATTATCAAAACATATAAATATAATTAATATTTAATTAACCATAATTAAATTACTTCCCACCCTATTCCCCTATAAACCCACAACCCGCTACGGAATTAAATTACGCAAAAATTAAATTACATAACATTCATTAGTTTAAATAAATTAAACATACATTACAAAAATAATACATAATTTTAACACATATACTACCATACATAACACAAAAAAATTCGATATTATATATATCTATATTTTTAAAATCGATATTATGATAATCTATATTTTAACATTCAATATTATGGAATTCTATATTTTAAAAGTCGATATTATGGGAATCGATATTTCATGCCCCAATTTCGATATTCTGACCTATCTATATTTTGATTTTTCAATATTCTGTCCCATCTATATTTTGGAATCGATATTCTGGCTAGTTGATATTTCTGAATCGATATTTAGGGTGTTCACCGATTTATGCACCAAACCAAGGCCAGACATTAAAGACGAACCCCGGAAAGAGCCTGATTATATCATATTTGTAGATGGATCATATTTGAGAAACAATGAAGGCACCCTGAGAGCAGCTTGAACTCTTTACATCATTAATTGTCTTGTGGAAGCTTCATGGCTTCCAGGGATTACCTTAGCACAGGTTGAAGAATGAATTGCTCTTACAAGAGATTTTAGATTAACAGCCCAATTGAAAGTGAGTATATATACAGGTACAACAAGAACAAGAAGGTGTGCTGTTCTGGAAACAAAGGTGTGTCAAAGAAAATCCCTAAAGGTGGAATTTATTATAAAGTGAAAAAGGTTTCTTTCTTTCTCGCTCTTGTGTATAAATTGTTTTCTTGCGCGTCTTACAGGTCATTAAAGGGAAAGATCCTTTATCATATACACAAGCACTCAGCCACTGAAGTGGCATGCTTTATCATAAGGCTGTGATCCTTGCTGGGCGGGCGCTGCAGTGTGCAGCGGGCCCTTACGAGGGACCTCCTTGCTAGAGTTCTTTTAATACTCTGGAAGCAGAGCAATGCCTAGCACTAGATTGGAGTTATGGATGGGAGGTGATAAATTGGAAGAATAAGTGGTTTAAAATTGGCTCTGGGTTCAAGCAAGGGAGGCCTTTATAATGGGGACCAATAAGAACTCATGCTAAGCTACGTCAATTCTCTTTTGTGGTGCAAACCTGAATTATTGTAACGCAGTACCTCATTGATGCAAATCTCTGTATGGAATTGTCACGACCAATGCAACTTCCTGTCACCTTGGCGATCCTTCCAAAGTCTTGTAATCTACAATTTCAAGTCTTTCTTGTTTAATAAAAAGTGTTATAAAAAAAAAAAGAACTCATGCTAAGAATAAAATCGGGCATCGAATCCATGAGGACCCTAATGAGTCCTGGATTCTTATGTCATGTCTACATGTTTCTTGCTACAAAACTGCTCACAGGGGAGTATAAGGCAAATCATCATGACGGGGAAAATATACTTAATTTACCTATTAATTGTATATCTTTTATATCCTAAACGAGATACGGATTGTCGTATTAGACTAACGTGTTTGGAGGAGTCTCATGTAGCGGTCTAGTTGTTGTCACGTCACCTTGACGTGACGCAGGCGGCCATGTTGGCGCCGGGGTGCGCGCGCAGGCATTAGCGCGCTGAGCATCCCAGAGAGCAGAGTGCCGGCCGGCGCTCCTCGGTACAATTACAATTGTATGCTAAATAAATATAGCGGTAAATCAACAACGTGCCTCGAGTGATTACTGAGCGACGTTACAGTGGCGACGAGGTCGGGACAGAGACCAGACCGACGCGGGAGCACAGGAGAGGGCAACACCCCACGTGGCCCCCACGAGGCGAAGGAAGACACGCAAGCAGGTCACCAGGCCCAAAACGGAACACCAGACAGGCCTGCCTGGAGCGGTGGAGTCACGGAAAACGTCCTAGTCAACCACGTTGGACGATCCGAGGTACGGAGCAACCGAGGAGCGTGGCAGTGCCACAGTACAGCACACGAGCTGCATATAGGCCACAGGGACGACGCTATCCACAAACGGCCAAGAGCACACGTGCCACCTTCACACATAACCACGTACAGGGAGCGCTGCGCTGGCTACCAAAGAGGAGGAAGTGGGGTCTAGTAACAAGAGCCCCCAGAGAATCAAGCACACAGGGAACAACAACAACACCCCAGGCAGCCCCCCGAGCAAAGCCACCGACGGAACGAACGCCAAGGAAGTGAAGATGAGTACCCCGGCAGGGTATGCGATTGCACCCGTGCAATTCCTACCGAAACCCGGAGACCCACTGATGAAATGGGAGGACTGGAAGGAATATATAGACAATTTCATAGGGGTCCTGGAGGACGAAAATGAAGAGAAATTCACTCCTCAGAGAAAAAAACGCATACTGCTACTAAATCTGGGCCCAGAAGGACTGAGAATATACAAGAGTCTAGTACCAAAGAAGAGAGAAGACACAGACGACGATGTGTATGCGCATGCAGTGGAGGACCTAGATGAGCGATACCGCCCCACCATTTGTGTTTCAGTGGATAGATATAACTTCCAGCAAAGGAAACAAAAGGTGGGGGAAACCATCGAAGAGTGTGTAGCAGCGTTGAGAAAGCTAGCAGCCCAGTGTAAGTACGCACTGTGGGAAGACGAATTCATAAAAGACCAGGTGGTCATGCACACCACTAGTGCAAACGTACAAGACAAGCTGTGGGCGAGTGGGGACACCACACTCAAAGAAGTACTGGTCATAGTGAAGAGGGCAGAACTCGTGAAGAGGTGCGCTAATGCTACCAAAAAAGAGGCGGTCACCCCAACCATGGTGAACAGGATACAGGAGGAAGATCACCGCAAGGACCAGACAAACAAACAACCCATAGCCAAAGGGACTAGCAGATGGCAAGGGAAACAAGCGAACAGTGAGAACAAGAAACCGTGCTACAGGTGTGGAAGTTGGTCCCACGAAGCCCACGACAGACGTTGCCCGGCATTCCGAGCCAAATGCCTGCACTGCGGTATCATAGGTCACTACGAGAAGGTGTGTCGGAAGAAACAACAGAAAGGAGTGGTGAAATATGTTGACCAAAGCGAAGAAGACCTGGAGGAAGCCACAGAGGAAGAAGTGGTCACCGTCTTATGTATATACGATCAGGTATTGAGCGTAGACGACAAGAGATCAACCAAACCAGTCCTAGAGATGTCCATGGGCGGCATCACCATTTCAGAAGTGGCAGACACCGGATCCCCATTCACCATTATACAGAGAGCAGTGTGGGAAGAAAAGTTCCAAACCAAATTGGGCCCTGATCTGGAGAAATTAGACATACGACCAGTTACCTATAATGGGGATCGCATTCCCATGCTAGGCTTCCGACGTCTACTGTTCGAGTTCAGAGGCCGATCAGCGTGGTGCAAACTATATGTGGCCGAGAAAGGACCCTCCGTCCTAGGATGGTTAGACCAGGGCGACCTAGGCATAAAACTCGACCCAGGAGGGAAGGAACAAATTCTGCTCACAGAACAGGAGGAATGGCCGGACATGAACAGATGGAAGAAGAACTACCCAAAAGTGTTTGGGGGCACTGTAGGGAAAATGGAGAAATTTCAACATAAAATAGTGCTTAAGGAAGGAGCCACACCAGTAGCACATAAAGTGAGGAATGTGCCCATTGCAGTAAGGGATGCCGTCCAGACAGAACTCCAAGATCTGGAGAAGAAGGGCATCATAGAACCCATTACCTGCGCCGAATGGCTGGCGCCCTTGGTGGTCGTGATGAAACCCAACGGGAAGGTCAGGCTCTGTGTGGACTTGAGAGAACTCAATAAAAACATAGTGGTGGAGAAATTTCCCCTTCCCAAGATAGAGGAGATGTTGGCAAAAACCAGAGGAGTTCAGTGGTACTCCACCATTGACCTTACATCAGCTTACCACCAGGTAGCTCTACACCCGGACAGCAAAAGCCTGACATCGTTCATCACCCCGTTTGGGTGCTACAGATTTTGTCGCATGCCGTTCGGACTAGCCTCGGTGGCAGCCGTCTTTCAGAAGATGATGCACCAATTGTTCAGAGACTGCAAAGACGTACAGTACTTCCAGGACGATATCCTAGTGATGGGGAGAGATAGGAGAGATCATGACCGGAAACTAGAAAAAGTACTACAAACACTGGAAGCCAAAGGTCTCACGGCAGAATGGTCGAAATGTCGGTTGGGACTGCAATCGGTAACCTACTTAGGCCATGAAATAGGGCAACAGGGGATCACACCCAAGACGGAGAACGTGAAAGCCATCGCTGAAGCACCGCCCCCCAAGAACAAGGAGGAAGTCAGGTCGTTCCTGGGGATGGCGGAGTACTATAGCAAGTTCGTGGTACATTTCGCATCCAAGACCTACAACATGAGGATGCTGACCAGAGAGAGCACGGTGTTTCAGTGGACACCGGAAGCCCAAGCGGAATTTGAAGTCATCAAAAAGGGAATCCTGGAAGCCATACCACTCAAGGGGTACGACCCACAAGGTGCCACCATACTCATCACCGACGCCAGCGACAAGGGGTTAGGCGCTGTACTCATGCAAGACCGAGGAAGAGGGGACATGGAGACAATCAGCTTCGCCTCCAGAGCACTGACGGAGACAGAAGGCAAGTACAGCGTCATCGAGAAGGAGATGTTAACGGTAGTGTGGGCCATGACGAGGTTCCGGCAGTTCCTATGGGGTACCCGATTTCTGCTCAAGACGGACCACAAGCCGTTAGTGAAGGTATTAACATCGAGCGGGCACGCCAGCGCCACACCCCGGATATCGAAGATGTCCTTAAAACTGTTGGAATTCAGATACGATGTGGATTACATCCCTGGAAACAAGAATCGAGTGGCGGACTACTTGAGTCGAGCGGCAGCCATGGAGCCGGGAGAAGAAGACCCAGCGGACAGAGGAGAGATGGTAGCTCTCATAGAGGACCAAGAGAAGATAATCAGCATACAAGAGTGGACTGAAGCCTATGAAGAAGATGCTGACCTTAAGGAAGTAAGAGCGCACATCACACAAGGGTGGCCTGATAAGAAAAAGGTGAGAACTAACCTCAAACCATTTTATGACGTGAAAGAAGAACTGACAGTAGGAGACAAGGGCATATTCATCTACCGGGGAGACAGAGTAATTCCCCCCACGAATCTCATCAACAAGCTGCTGGGCTTATTACACGAAGGCCACCTTGGCATAGGGAAACTCAAGGCCAGATCGAAACAGAACTACTGGTGGCCAGGTATGGACGTAAGAGCAGAGAGGCATGTCAGAGAGTGTCCCCAATGTCAAGGGGCCGACAAAACATTGAGACCACTACGTCCAGCCCTTGGAAAATTCGACAATCCCTCAAACCCGTGGGAAGAGTTGTCAATAGACATTCTAGGACCGGTGCTGGATGACCAGAGCATACAGAAATACGTGTGTGTCCTCATTGACCGTTATTCCAAATGGCCAGAAATAAAAGTGAGCGAATCCATGGACACGGAGAACATCCTGGAGTTTCTATCGGAAACATTCACCCGAGAAGGAATTCCCAAGTCCATCTTAAGTGACAATGGACCACAGTTCACGTCGGAAAGATGGAAACAATTCATGGGGAGAAATGGCATCTCTGTAAAGCACACGGCCATATACCATCCGGCAGGCAACGGTCTGGTGGAGCGATTTAACAGAGTGGTGATGGGGGCCATACAAGCGGCCATCACCTGTAATAAAGACTGGAAGAAAGCGTTGGAGAACATGGTATGGGCCTACAGAATAACGCCCACAAGCACGGGGTACAGCCCGTTTCAAATATTGAGAGGACGTGAACCCTTCACGCATGACAACAGAATCTGGAAGGAGAAGGTGGTGACCAGTGAATGGTCTCCGGCGGTAGTAAGAGCAAACCTGGAGAGAGCACAAGCCATCTACACCAACAACTACAATAAGAGGAGGAATGTGAAGGACACTCATTTAGAGATAGGAGAATGGGTGAGAGTAAAGCTGGCTACTCTACAAAGAAAGGGAGACAGCAAGTACAGCAAGCCGATGCAGGTTAAGGAAGTTTATGATCGAGCGGCCCTGCTCAGTGATGGGAACGTGTGGTCGCAGGACCGCATGGCCCGGTGCAACAAGATATTGAGATGGGAGCAGTGGTGTCCGGAAGGTGAAGGCATGGAAGACGAGGACGAAGAGAACAAGATGGGCGGAAGTGGAAAAATGGAAGAAGCAGGTGCAGGAGAGGAGCAAGAAGGCGAGTTAGGGGGTGAGACTCCAGTGGTAGAGATGGACAGGCCGAGAGGCAATATGAACAGCGAAGGAGCAATGAGTGGAGGAACAGAAATCGAGGAAACACAGAGCCAAGGGGCTCGAGGGAACATTGGTAAGGTGACCAGGAGCGGAAGACAAGTTGTAAGGCCTTCCAGGTTCCAAGACTTTGAACTAAACTGCGAACTGTAAGTGACTGATCTTTGGTTTGGTAAAAGGGGGAGATATGTAGCGGTCTAGTTGTTGTCACGTCACGTTGACGTGACGCAGGCGGCCATGTTGGCGCCGGGGTGCGCGCGCAGGCATAAGCGCGCCGAGCATCCCAGAGAGCAGAGTGCCGGCCGGCGCTCCTCGATACAATTACAATTGTATGCTAAATAAATATAGCGGTAAATCAACAACGTGCCTCGAGTGATTACTGAGCGACGTTACATCTCACAATGTGAGATCCTTCTATGTGACCAGTAAAGGTGAAAATACAACAATATATAAAAGACAGACACAAACATTTCAATCATTGGTACACATACGCAACAAATAGAACATGTAGAGCGGTGATCATAACATATTGCAAGTAAATGAGTGGAGATCAAGTGTATTCATGACACCAGCATATTATAAGCAGTATGGTGAGTATATCACACTGCAAACACATGAGTGGCCAAGCATATGCTTTGTGACTGCGTCATCTCTTACTTGCTATTTAGAAGGTACGGGCCTCATGAATGCCGCTGAGAGTGAGACACTGTCAGAGCACTCCATTCATATTTGTGAGCAGCGTGGTGGATAGAACCTACCCGGTCAGCGTCATCCCGAAGTGTGAACGGAATTGCCAGCGGGAGGTTTTTAAGCTTGTTGTGTGGCTCATTAGCGATCCAAACTGGCATATTGATTACTATCAGATGGACCGGTAGCGCCGATCAATAGAAAGTCAATAGGAGCAAGCATGGAAAAGACTGGACCGCAGTATGCAATGCGCAGCCACCATCTTACAAGTGAATTCTGGAGTGCCATTCATTAGAGTGTCGATAGGCGCAAACAGAAAGACTAGAACACAGTATGCAGTATGTGACTCCCATTTTAGGACTGAATAGAGGGGCCACCGGCGGTTCGTGTGTCAAGTGAAGTGCATTTAGAAGTTTCATTATCTATTTTAGGGGTCACTGGAAGTATTCTAGTAATTCAAGTGAAGGTATATTAGAATGGAAAGCGGCATGTCAATTTAGACAAGTAAACCCGGTGCACTAATAATTGGCACATTGACTCAGTGTCAGTAGGCGCGTATGTAGGCAATTTGTCTGCAATGTATGGTGTAGGTCCTTTCTATTGGGACTGCCAGTGAAGGGTATATCATTGACAAGTGTAGCCATCACAACATGAGGCTGTAAATATTGCATACAATAAAGATACACTCTGTCTCTGTGATTGACAGAGTAATGATAGTCCTTGTCTGTAAGTCTGTGTGAAGGGGTGATCAAAAAGGCCTGTATATTGGGGAAGTGTATGATAATGATACCTACATTTACATAAGAGAAAAGATGTCTTTGAAATGAAAAGGCTGTATGTCTTAAAAACTTATACAATGACCTCCCTATAATGCGTCAATAAAGACATGTTAAAGAGGATGAAGGGTGTATATGAATGTGCTTAGAGAATCATAGCTCGTGTGGATATGGACAAAAGGTAAGCGTCTATGAAGTATGGTCATTGTTAGAAATGGGGATCTCTAGTTGACAGGTTGTTACCCTGTCCAAGTAGGGACCCTTCTTCCTAGTCAGGATGAGGGAGTTACACTTCTAAAATAGCCCCTGCTCACCCCCTTGGTAGCTTGGCTTGAACAGTCTGACTTATCTCAGCAGCAGTGTGTAGAGCATTTGCTGATAAAGTACAGCAATACAGTGAGAACACCACAAAAGGACACCAGACCAGTTTTACAAAAAAAGCAAATATTTAAAACAAGATCAAAACAATAAGAATCCAACATACAGTTATTTAAAAATATCAATAAGCAAGAATTGACATTAAAAACAGGTCCTTGAAGTCGATAGCTCAGTCCAAGGCAATCACGGTGCAGTGAACAAACAAATCCCACAGTTCTGGCCGGCCATGACATCGCAGGCCAGCTATGGTGTCGGGAAGACCCGCAAAGCAGTACCTTAAGAAATGCAGGGCGTCGAGGGCCTTGCGATAAGCTCCGAAGAGCCTACGTTGGCAGGTATCGGTTCCGGAGCTCGGTGCAAGAGTCGTCGGGCCCTTGAAGTTACTCGCCTTGCAGGTCAAACTCCGTGCGGTTGAAGTCGGGAGCTCTGGCATCGACGGCCATCGGGGCTGCGGTGTGAAGTGTAGCGGTGTGGCGTGCGGTGCCTTCAAGTCATGGTGCAGGCAGCGGCTCGGTGACAGTTGTCCAGAGGCGTCAGTGAGACGAGGGCTGCGGTGCGAAGTGGGGCAGTGCTTGTTGCGGTGCATGCAGGTCACGGTGCAGGCAGTGGCATTGTCGCTGCTGGGGCACCGTCATCAGGAGAGCCAAGGTTTCAGTGCAAGACAGGGCAATGCAGAGTGCAGACCCACAGGTCACGGTGCAAGCAGCAGTGTCACTGGATGATCTCAATCAATCAATCAAGCATTTGTATAGCGCGCTACTCACCCGGAGGGTCTCAAGGCGCTTGGGGGAGGGGGGTCCGCTACTGCTCGAACAGCCAGGTCTTGAGTTGATTCCTGAAGGAGAGGTGGTCTTGGGTCAGGCGGAGGTGGATGGGGAGGGAGTTCCACGTCTTGGCAGCCAGGTAGGAGAAGGATCTTCCTCCTGTTGTGGCTCTTCGGATGCGGGGGACGGCGGCGAGGGCGTGGCTGGTTGATCGAAGCTGGCGGGTGGGAGTGTAGAAGGTCACGCGGTCGTTGAGGTATCTTGGGCCTTGGTTGTGGAGAGCTTTGTGTGCGTGGGTGAGGAGTCGGAACGTGATTCTCTTGCTGACGGGGAGCCAGCGCAGGTTTCTCAGGTGTACGGAGATGTGGCTGTGTCGGGGAATGTCCAGGATGAGGCGTGCTGAGGCGTTCTGGATGCGCTGGAGTCGTTTCTGGAGTTTGGCTGTGGTTCCGGCGTAGAGGGAGTTGCCGTAGTCCAGTCGGCTGGTGACGAGGGCCTGGGTGACCGTCTTCCTGGTTTCGGTGGGGATCCACCGGAAGATCTTACGTAGCATACGTAGGATGTTGAAGCATGATGCGAAGACGGCGTTGACTTGTCTGGTCATGGAGAGGGAGGAGTCCAGGACAAAGCCCAGGTTGCGTGCATGGTCTGTTGGTTTGGGTGCGCTGCCAAGGGCAGGGGGCCACCAGGAGTCGTCCCAGGCGGAGGGTGATGATCCCAGGATGAGGACTTCCGTCTTATCTGAGTTCAGTTTCAGGCGGCTGTTCGTCATCCACTCGGCTACGTCTTTCATCCCTTCGTGTAGGTTGGTTCTGGTGGTGGCGGGGTCGTTGGTGAGGGAGAGGATCAGCTGGGTGTCGTCGGCGTAGGAGATGATGTTGAGGTTGTGTTGGCGTGCGATGGCTGTGAGGGGGCTCATGTAGACGTTGAAGAGGTTGGGGCTGAGTGATGATCCTTGTGGTACGCCGCAGATGACTTCGGTGGCCTCGGATCTGAACGGGGGTAGGCGGACTCTCTGTGTTCTTCCGGCGAGGAAGGAGATGATCCATTCCAGTGCCTTCTGGAGTCAGTGGTGCTGGTGTCGGTGGGCCAAGGCTGTTATGTAAAAAGGCAGTGTGTCGTGTAACTTATGAGTGGTGCCCCTCAACCATGGTGCAGGCAGTGGTGTGATGGTCAGCTTGGAGCGGCGTTGTCAGTGAGACCAGGGCTGTGGTGCGGAATGGGACGTGATCCATGATCTCCACGAGCAGTGTCCATAGGTCACGGTGCAGACATCGGTGACGGCATTGTGGCATCCTCGGGGATACCAGGACGGCGGTGTGAAGCAAGGTAGTGGGGAGTATAGTGCCCATAGGTCATGGTGCAAGCAGTGGCTTGGTGGCGGCGTCAAATGGAGTCGTCAGTGAGACTAGTGTTGCGATGCGCAGTGCGGTGGTGCCCTCTGCAAGACCTTCAGGTCACAGAGCTGGCAGCTGCGTCGGGGACAACGCTGTGTTGCTTTTTCTTCAGTGGCAACTGAAACAACCAGTTCCAGAAGTTAGTACGCAGAGGAGCTGAAGTCTTTGTTGTTCCTGAGACTTATTTAACAGGGGGAAAGATCTACCTCAAGCCCTTGGAGACACACAGAAGGAAGTTGCAGAAAGTTTGGTCCAGTCATTTCTTTGCCAAAGACAGAAGCAGCCGCTGCGGGCCAACACAACAAAGCACAGCAAAATGGTAGTCTCTCCTCTCAGCTTCTCCAGCTATTCTTCTTGGCAGGTTCCTTGATCCAAAAGAGTTAAAAAAATCCTGTGGTCTGAGCCCCAATATTTATACCACATTTTCATTTGAAGTTCTGTGGTGTTGGCACAAAAAAGTTCTCCTGGCACACATAATCCAGTTCTGTCCTGCTCAGGCCATGTTCACTACAGAAGGGGGAGACAGCATTGTGGAAGGCAGACACCGTCCATTCAGCTGCAGTTGGCAACTCCTTCCAGCACTCTAGATGCACGACAGACCCATCAGCCAGGTTATGAGTCACTCAGGAAAGGCAGCACACACCTCAGCCCCCTTTGTGTCACAGTCTAGTGTGAATGCACAAACCAGCCCCTGTCAGTCTAAAAACCAGACAGCTAATACACAAACAGGCAGAGGCACGTGGATGGTTAGACAAGAAAATATCCACTTTCTAAGTGTTATTTCCAAACACAGAGTATAGAAATCATCTTTACTAAAATATGCATATTTAAATATTGAGTTCAGGCATACTAAACTCCACTTTTCTATCAGCTTCCCCTGACAAGCTACATTTGTAAATGTGTTACAAAGCAACTCCCATGTTAATCTATGAGAGAGATAGCCTTTCAACAGTGACAACGAAATGCACAGTATTTCACCATCAGGACATGTCACAAACACCAGAACATGTCCTCCATTTCCCTCACACTGCACCCTGCCCACAGGGGTAACTTTGGACTATCGTAGGGGTGTCTTATATGTGAGAGAAAGGGAAGGTTAGGACCTGGCAGTGGAACTGTGTGCAGACACTGCAGTGGCAGGTCTGAGAGCACTTTGAAAGGCTGCTTGTGTGGGTGGCACAATCAGTGCTGCAGGCCCACTACCAGAATTTGGTTTACAGGCCCTGGGCACACACAGTGCACTGTACTAGGGACTTACAAGTAAATCAAATAAGCCAATCCTGGAAACACCAATCCATAAACACAATCTTCAGTAGAAGCCCTTGCACTTTAATACTGATCAGCAGTATTAAAGTGCATAAAAACACTAAGCCAGCAAAAACAATATCGAGAGTACCACAAAAACCAGGAGGTCGAAAGCCAAAAGACAGGAGAAATACGCCAAAAAATGCCAGGTCTAACAGTCATGTTCTCTGAAACGGGCTAAAACTGTTGTCAATTACGTGCTTATTGCCAATGGCACAGTTCATAAATATTCAGTAGTGCATAGTCTATGCCCTGTCTTGCAAGGAAAAGATGTATTATTGTGAAAGTGTAAGCCAGGGTATATCATCATTGAGTCCATGCGTGTTTGTTCGGAGTTTGTGCACCCTTGCTGTTCTTTTTTTAGGAGTCTCTGCTGGATGTGGGGACTCTCTTGGAGTTTCTCAAGAACAATCCATATGATATCATTTGGTGTGTGATTGGTAGTAATGTAATGGTGAGTCAGTTTTGTGGCTGAGCACCAGCATCTAATCGTACTGTGATGTTTGCCTATCCTGGTATTAAAAGGTCTGGTGGTCATTCTTATATAGACCAGCTTGCAAGGACATTTGATTAAAGATACAGTTGCTTGTAATGCAGAATGTGTGCTGACGCAACTCCCATTTGCATGGTAGCTCGAGGTCTAGCAATTGTCTAAAGGGCAAGTTTTCTCTCTACGCCCCTTGAGGATAGCTGTCAAACCTCAAAAGGCAGTTCTGGTCATTGGCATCTCTTCCCAATAAGATACAGTCCCTTGAGCAGGCTGTTTTAAAGGAAGTTTCGAAATTGGGACCTAAACATCCATTTCAGAATTTATCCAGTGCAGAATGGCAAGCAATCTACACCCTGGCAAATGACAACACAATCACCATCAAACCAGCTGAAAAAGGAGGAGCAATTGTGGTGATGCCTACACAAATATACAGAGAAGAGTGCCTGAGACTCCTAGCAGATAAAGTGAGCTACAGAATGATCCAGGTGGCACCTTCATCAAGCTTGAAAACAAGAATCACATCCCTTGCCTATGTAGCAGAGATGATGGGCAGGATCACCACGAGGAGTCAGGGTTCCTGCACAAACAGAAACCAAAGATACCATGCTTTTACACCCTTCCAGCAAAACATAAAGGACAGATACCAACCCCAGGATGTCCTATCATAATCTGGGATAGACTCCCTCCCATAACCCCCCTTGATGTTTTTTGACTCCTTTTTCTGCCTTTTGATGCCGTAGACTCCATCCTCTCTGACAGACACCAAGGATGTACTGAATGTTTTCCAGACTATCCAACTGGAAGATGCTGTATATTTACTTATACCATAGCAGGTGTATTTGTAAAGTGCACGATTACCCGTAGGTGTCCTGGTGCTGAATAACAGATGTTTGTTGTTACCCAACTCAATGGTACTCATTTTATCGACCTCAGATGGATGAAAGGCTGAGTGGACCCACTGGGATTTGAACCTCTGACCATGAGGTTGAACACAGGCCCCTGCAGTGGCTGCTTTAGTCCACTGAGCCACCAGACCCAGCATTAACACTTTCTTGATCAACTGCGTCATTAGGAAATGGAGTAACACAGCACACAATATATATTAGCAAGAGATGTTTGGGGTATACATAGGATGTCTGTCACAATATTGCCAATATCATAACAATTTAAACTTAGTAGCTCTAAATAACTCTCCACCCTAACCCCAACTAGCCTTCTGCTACAAGGAACTCTTCGAAAGGGGTAACAATCTAAGGGTATTGGGGGTACTGAGACAGATTACAGTATACAAGGTTGACCTAATGCACACCCCAACATCAGGGTGATATTTGTACCCTCACATGCTACTGCAGCTATTTGAGCGGCCACGGGGGCTACAACAGTGTCCATGAGGCAAACTCCCCTCTATACCCGCTGTCATCTATCTACTGTCCATGTGAGACTTAAATGTTTCTAGTAAGCCATCCCACACTGAAGCTATGGGCTGTTTGCGGAGTCCACAAAATTCCTCCCTACTACCTCAGTGTATGACTTTCTCCCTCCAGCTGGCCACAGGGGTGGCTCTGGAGGATTTTCAGCGTCTGGTACTCTGTCGCTTTGAGAGGAGGAGCACCAGGTCTGAAAAACGTTACATGGTTTTAGAGGTCTTGGGGAGTGGAAAAAAACTAAATAGGCAGTGCTCTGCTGTGGTCCAGTGGGAGATCCCTGCTAATTCCGCTAAGAAGGACTGAACATCCAGCCAGCACGACCTCAAGGAGGGGCACTCCCAGAGCATATGTAGCAAGTCCATGGGGCCTGCATGGCATCTCTGGCAGTGCAGTGGAATCGGAGGAAATAGTGTCTGACTTTTCTAGGCTGTGAAGTATGCCCGGTGTCGCAGTGAGATTTGCATGAAATTGAACCGGTAATTGTGGGCGATCAAACTAGGATATTCAAGGAGATAGTGCCACTCATTGTCATGCAGGGCATGGCCTAGATATTCCTCCCACCAAGCAAGTAGGGGCACCAATGAGATCTGTATGTGTGTGCGCAGGCCTTTATATAGCCAGTTTATCAGGTGCCTACCCGTGCCCCTTATGTATACTGCATAGATGAAACAATGTGTCTCTGATTCTGACCCCTTTAACTCCCAGTGTGTGCGAACATAGTGGGAGATGTTGGCGTGGATCAAAAACAGGGAGCGGGACAGTCCATGGTTTTGTAATAAAGTCGTGGTGGGGGACGAGTTTTCTGTCTGCGAGCAGGTCACCAAGTGTATATAACCTGCAGATTCCCAGAGTTCCAACCAACAAGTTATAAAAGGACCCATCGGGGTTGGCAGCCCTCAAAGTGGTATGTTGGGGGTGTCATTTGTGGGGGCAGTTGTGTATTTAAGGGCATGTTTCCAATATGTGAGTGGGTTAGTAATAATGGTAGGCTGGGGGCACAATGCACCAGACAGCAGTAGTGCATGCAGTTTTCCATACATAGCATTTGCAGAGTATAGTCAATCTCTGTGAGGTGAACGCCTGATAGCCAATAGGATAACCACTGTAATTGACCCACGTAACAGTAAGCCTGGAAGTCAGAGGCGCCAATCCCAACCTTCTCTGGGGGAAAATGGAGTTTTGATAGGCTCACTCTGTGTCCTTCTGTGCCCGATACCAAATTAATAAGTAAAGGGTTGAGTAGCTTGAAGTATACTGCGGGAACCACTATCAGTAATTTAACAAAAAAATATAAGAGACGGGGCAACGTTACCATTTTGGAGAGTGCCAAACGTCCCGCCATGGAGAGGTCCAATGGGATCCAAAACTGTATTTGTGAGCGTAGTGAAGCGATGGCCTTGTTTAGGTTTCCATCTAACAGATATGCTATATATCTGTATGTTATGTTGTTATGTTATGGCAGTTTATATAGCTCAATGGTTATTCCATTACAGAGTGTCCCCGCGCTGAATTCCGTTGAAGGCTAGAATCAAAATTGAGAGAGAGTAGGCGATGAGACTCTAGAAAGCGAGAATTTTCCTAAACAGCCAAGTTTTGAGTTGTTTCCTAAAGGCTAGTTCTGATGTCTCCTGTCTTAGGTAGGAAGCTAAAGAATTCCACCTCTTAGCTCCCAGGTGCCTGAAAGAGATACCTCCGAAGCGTTTTCTGTTGCATTTAGAGATGCAGACCAGTCCAGTTCCAGCAGATCTGAGACAGCACGTGGGGTGGTAGGCATGTATCATGGGGCAGAGATATTTCGGGCCCTTGCCCTGCCATATTCTATGGACATAACATAGAGCTTCGAAGGAGATCCTCTCCTCAATAGGGAGCCAATAGAGTCTCCATGGCACTACCTGTTCGTGAAGATCTAGGGATATTTAACAGCATCTGAGCTGCAGCTTTTTGCACCCGTTGGTGCATATATATGCTCCTCTTTGGTGCCCCCAGATAGAGAACATGGCAATAGTCTAATCTGGATGTCACCAGCGTCTGTACCGCTGTCTTTTTAGCATCGTACAGGATGAGTCCTAGGATTTTTTTCAGCATTTTTAAAATCGCGAACCAGGTACCTGTGAGAGGTAAGATCTGGTTCAAGAAGGATAGTTTGAGTCAAACCAGACTCCAAGATTTTTTAACTTTGGTGCTCGGAGAAGGTGGAGACCCTAACATACTCGGCCACCATCTCAAAGACCAGATGGAAGGTTGTTTTCCCACCACTAGGATATCTGTTTTACTGGCATTTAGCTTGAGACAGCTGTGTTTCATCCAATTCGCCATGTCCTCCAGGCAGAGCTTGAAATCCTCTGCAGCTTTACCATTGTCCTAGGCCAATGTGAGGATCAGTTGCGTGTCATCTGCATATGACACCGTCTGCAGCCCATGTTTGTTCAACAGGTCTGCCAGCGGTCGCATATACAGATTAAAGAGGGTCGGGCTCAAGGCAGAGCCCTGAGGCACCCCCTGTTTCAGGTGTTGAACAGATGAGACATAGGGTTGCAGAGTAGTTTGAAAGGTACAACCCTCTAAAAAACTCACCAGCCAACCCAGGACCAAACCTCCTATAACTGCATGATGTAGTCTGTCAAGAAGCAGGCAATGAGAGACTGTATCAAAAGCTGCACTCAGGTCAAGCATGACTGAGGCCGCCGTTTGATCATTATCAGCAATTTTTCGTACTGATCGGAATCTAGGAGTAGCGGCAATTCCGTGCTAAAGCAGGGTCTGAATCCGGACTGTGTCTCATGGAGGAGATCAAGTGCCTCTACAAACTGCATTAATTGCTGGTTTACAAACTTTTGCAAAGAAAGGAAGTAGTGAGATAGGTCTTACGTTTTCAGGCAGTAATGGGTATAGGTTAGGCTTTTTGAGTAGAGGGAGAACTATGGCATGCTTCCACTCTTTCGGGACTAGGCCAGTGCAGAAAGACAGGTTAAGTAGCTCCGTAAGCACTGGAACAATAGCAGCACTGCCCTTTTCCCAGATAGCCGGGGAAGGGTCTAGAGGTGATCCTGATTTGACTCTGAGCATTAGACTGTGGCTGTCAGTCTCTGAGATAGATTGCATGTTAAGGAGCTTACCCTAGGTGTCTGGCAGAGTGCGAGAGGGGAGAGACATTTTCACAGACCTAGCACTCTCAGGAAAAGAGATGTAGATGTTGCTGTGATATCATCAGGTGTGTGGAGCTACAGGAATGTTATGCAGACCCATGTATATAGTGTCCCCCAGTGTGTCCTCCCAGAAGAAAAAAGCATGGGATTTGACATGAATAACATGAAGGCAAGAAAGTTCACCAAACATATTGAGTAGGGTGGCAACAGGCATGAGATAAGTATAAGTATAAGTATAAAAAGGCTTATATAGCGCTCTAATGCCAACGGCGTCTTGGGGCTGAGGTGTGAGAAGGAGAAGAAGGCAAAACTGACAGAGAGACCTAGAGGACATTAAACAGCCTGGACTTCAATGCTTTCCTAAAGGAAAGAAGATCCGGCTCCAGGCGAAGAGAGACAGGAAGCCTGTTCCATAATTGCGCAGCACAGATGGAAAATGTGCGACCACCCCATCTGGCGCGTCTATGTCTGGTGATGCACATAAGGCCAAGATTGGCCGAACGTAGATCACGACGGGGAACATAGGGCTTAAACAGATTATGGCAGAAAATGGAGCCACCCCGTAATATGCCTTATGGACTAGGCATAGTGCCTTAAACTCAACTCTCTGTTGGATCGGGAGCTAGTGTAGCGATCGCCTAGCAGAGGAGATGGAATGGCCCCTCGGTATTTGCAACAAGACACGGACAGCGGCGTTCTGAAGAGATTGAAGTTTACTGAGCTGAAACTTGTCCATGCCCAGAAACAAAGCATTACAGTAGTCAAGTCTTGACATGAAAAGAGCGGCCATGACCGTCTTCTGAAGAGCCGCCGGAATAAAAGGAAAGATCTTGCGGAGAGACTTGAGCAGGAGAAAGCACGCTGAAGTTATGCTATTAACCTGTGCTGACATGTTCATCTTGGTGTCAAATATGACACCCAGATTTCTAACCTTTAGCACAGGGAGAGGGCAAAATCCTGCCTCCGGTGGCCACCAACAATTGTTCTAGATAGGAGGCCCAGCCCCAAATTCCATGACTTCAGTTTTCTCGGTGTTGATTTTCAAGAAACTCGCCGACATCCAGGCCATAATGTCTTTAAGACACGAATGAAACCGCTGTGCAGTTAGCTCCGGGGAGTCTACCAGCGAGATGACCAGTTGCGAGTCATCCGCATATGAAACAAAGGAAAAACCATGCTTCCTTACAACGTCCGCCAGGGGTCTCACATAGAGGTTGAACAAAGTAGGGGATAAAGCCGAACCCTGTGGAACGCCACAGGTCAGCTTTAAGTCCTCTGATTTCAAGCCCTCCCAGCTAAGAGATTGCCGTCTGTCCTGCAGAAAGGAGGAAAGAAGGGCCAGGGCTCGGTGGCTGATGCCTGTCTCCTTTAGTCACTGCACTAAAACCGTGTGGTTGACCGTATCGAAGGCAGGCGACAGATCGAGGAGAACTAAAATAGCTCTACCACCTCAGTCGACCGCCATACGCATTTCCTCCGCAGCCGCAATAAGAGCAGATTCAGTAGAATAGTTGTGACGAAATCCATGCTGCGATAGATCAAGTAGACAGTTACGATCTAAAAAGTCAGCAAGCATGGTGTTCATATGCTTTTCCAGAATCTTAGCAGCAAAAGGCAAGCCAGAGATTGGGCAGTAGTTTTTGAGCTCAGCCGGATCAAGCGAGGCCTTCTTCAGAATTGGTCTGACACTAGCCGTCTTCCATACAGTGGGATAATTCCCAGACAACAATACTTGATTAATCATAGGCGTGAGGATGGAACTGATCTTATCTGCAACAGGATGCAAGATAGACGGAGGACAGGGGTCTGAGACAGAACCTGACTTAGTGGACCTTAACAAATCTGTCACGGCCTCTACCGTCAGGGAATCGAAGCTAGAAAAGCCCCCGTGCCTAATCGCCGGGGACGAGCAAGATTGGTGAAAGATGTCTTGCCCGAGGGCTGGAATTGCAAGATTCGACAGCTCGTCATATATGGTTTGGACTTTGACATAAAAAAAGGAAGCCAACCGCTCACAGAAACCCTGGTCGGGGCTAAATACACAGCCCTGCTGAGGTTTGGCCAGATAAGATACCGATTTAAAAAGCTCTTTTGTGGAGTTGCCAGCAGCCAGAATTTTCCTCGTAAAGTAAGAAGTCTTAGCTGCCTTGATGGCCTCTTTATATTTATAATGGGCAGTATTGTAGAGATCTTTACTAGCCCTGGTGTAGTCCTGTCTCCACCGGCGCTCAAACCGTCTGCTGTGTACTTTTAGGAGCTTGAGATCAGGGCTATACCAATGTGCCCCCGCCGGACGCCTATTGAGCATGGCTGTCTGTATGGGGGCAACTAAACTAATTGCTGCCCTGACCCAGTCATTGAACTGTCCCACAGCCACCACATTATCTGCGTCTAGAATGGGGGGGGCAGAGATCCAGGGCGGCCCCTAGGTTGGTATAACTGATTTTAGACCACCGCCGGAACGCCACCTTGACTGGTTTATGAGGGGCACTCGTGCCGGCATACCTGGCCTTGACCTCAAAGAAGACTGCTTTATGGTCAGTCCAAGGGAGCGACTCAGCCCTGACGTACTCAATGTCTGGGTAGTTCGAGAACAAACCGTCAAGAGTGTGGCCCCCTATGTGTGTTGAAGCAGTCACCAACTGCTGAAAACCAAAGGCTGCCAACACATCACAGAGTCTGTTGGCGTCAGAACAGATAGTCGATTCCAGATGAAAATTAAGATCACCTAAAATGGAGAATGAAGATCCATGGTCAGGTCATGTAGGTATATGATCATGTCATCCGCATACTTGGAAACAGCATTTTGTTGTGAACCCTGTAATATATGCCAGTCTCCTGCCAACTGACTGATGCTCCGTCCTAGGGGTTCCATTGATAGTATGATGAGGAGCGGAGACAGGAGGCATCCCTGCCTAGTGCTGTGATGTATTAAGAAAGGGGAAGATATTTGTGGACCCGTCTTTGCTCTTGCAGTGGTATCTGTGTATCGGTGTTTGAACCAGCTAATATAGGCTGGGGAAATCCTGAACTTGGTCAATGTACCAAACATGCACTCCCATCCCAGAGTGTCAAACGACTACTTGAGGTCAAGGGAGAGGCATTTTGCAGTGGGATAATGGGCATTCTCCACCTCCATGACCTGGTACAGACGTAGTTTTTTTAAGTAGGTGCTACGGCTTGGTACTAACCCATTTTTATTAGTGTGTATCAAGTCCGGCAGGATTGGGAGCAGCCGCCTAACCAACACCTTGCTCAATATCTTATCTTCAGTTGCTTGTAAGGATAGAGCTAGATAGATCCATATCATACTCTTTGTCCCGGCCTGGTTTATACAATGACGTGACTAGTGCTTGGCGAACTGTGGGAGGAATGGGAGCCAGTCTCCAGTGGCATTTTTTATAATGTTTCTAGGTGGGGAAGCAAGCAGGATGCAAAAGTGGCATGAAATTGTACTGGTAAGGCAGTCCAGGAGTTTATTGTGGGGGAGTTCAGGTATTGCACTGTGAGTTTCGTCTTGCGTCAGAGGGATCCTTAACTCTGGCCAAAGGGACACCATTACCTGGGGCAGCTGCAGGCCATCAAGGAATGTTGCAATGGTAGTAGGGGACAGGGGACTGTGAGGGCCAAATAAGCAAGCGTAATAGTCCCGAAATACCTAATTGATATCCACTTGAGTGGCGCAGTGCACTGGCGTAACGAAAAGTGAGGGGTCCTCCCTGCACGGTACGTGAAGGGGCCCCCTTCGGGCTCTATCAGGAGCTCTCCGGCCAGAGTGCAGTGCTGAGGGGCCCCTTGGAGCTTGGGGCCCCCCGCTCCACGGGGGCTGCAGGGGGCCTGTGTAACGCCCCTGGTGCAGTGGGTATACTTCGGTGTGCGCACTGAGTAAATGGGGGTAGGGGTTAATTGCGGATGAATCATCCGAGCTAAAACTGCTTCCACTTTGTCACTTTCTGTATGCAACCTTTGGGTGTATGAGCTATAATCGATGACCTGCATGTGATCCAACATTTCTGCATATTGAATGCAACACTCATGGAGTTTTTCCGCGAGAGAGTTGCCATGGCGTGTCTCCCATTTAGGTACCCCAAAGTGGGTTTCAGCTGGTTTGATATTGCTCAGTACCGAATGTCTTGCCCACACTACGGTAGATATGGATGCCCCACGTTTGGTTACTTTAAAGGCCTTCCACTCGATCATTGGGGAGGAGAAATGCCAGTGTTTTCTGCAAGTAATTTATAATGGTTGTTGCCAAAGTATCTTTGAAAACTAAATCCTCTAAATGTAGAGGGTGTAAATGCCACGTGGAGACTGGGGGAGGGATCCGGCAAGCTCTAAGGGGTTGTGATGGAACAGGGATATTCGCAAGCATATATGAGGGGCATAATAAGTGGTCCAGATGGGAGTGCAATTTGTGTGGAGGAGAATAGAATGAATATTCTTCCATTCCTGCATTAATTTCCCTCCATGTGTTGATTAAGGACCACCCCAATAATCAGTCACACAGCACCCTTACCTGTTTGAATGAAGGAGCACTGGGAAGAGGTGGGTTGGAGTAATCCAGATGTGTGTGAATGACCTTGTTGAAGTCCCCTCCAATCAACCAAAGAAGGTGAGACCAGTCAGTCTACACAGAGAAAAGATGAAATAAAAATGCATCCTGGTCTGTGTTAGGAGCATAAACACTGCCCAGTATCAATTGTCTACTATTCAGTCTCCCATTGGCAAACGCATAGCGGCCAGTGGTAACTATTCTTGTCTCCACAGCCTCAAATGGTACACCTGCTCTCACCCAGATTGCTGCTCCTCGGGCAAAGGTAGAATAGGTAGTAGCAAACAGTTGTCCCATCCATTTCATCTGCAGTTTATGGGACCCAGCTGCGGAGAGGTGGCTCTTCTGTAAATAAACTATATGGGCTTTACTGCAGTTGGGCTGAGAATGGACACAGTGGCATTTATGAGCTGAGCCATCATCCTAACATTCTACATTAAGATTTTAAAGGTGTCTACAACTGTCAACATAAATCAGGGTAATGGAAAACATAACAAATAGCACCTCCCATCAGACCTCCTGCAAAATGTGGGTCAGGAGCACAAAATGTGTGGCAGAAGGTAAAAAAAAACAACAATCAAATCAGTCCAACGAGGAACATACATTCAACCAAAATTGTAAACATAACTCAACAGAGCATAAAGTTGAGCAACCGCTCTGGGGAGTGGCTCGTTGAATTTGCAATGTAGGACAATCCACAGCAATATCATAATAAACACAACTTACCCACATGGAGTCCCAGGAAGAATACCACATAGTGGTGCAGCATAACATATTAAATACAATACTTAAGTCCGGGGTGACGTGGAGGACCATAGTTGTCAGCTGAACATCTTGTGATGAAAGGATAATACATCAGGGCCATAGGCAAAGAAGTTAGGGAGGTCAAATCACCATGTCCACCATTTGCGGCGTCACCATGGGAAAGATGGCTATGCTCATATTAGAGTCAGAGTCTAAGGCTGCGCTGGTGGATGAGCTGGTTGGGAGCCAATGGGGTTGTTGCTATCTGGATGAAGTCATGGTGGCCAGCACTGAACACCACTCCTCCAGCACCTGATGAGCAGAAGGAACAGCTCTGGATGGGGGCACCTGAGGGGTCCAGCACCGAGGTGGTAATTGAGCAGGTCTATGAGGTGGTTCCCAAAGAGAAGGCTGATGGGCATTTGTACATTGTGTCTCCAACTAGTCCCAGACAGATTCGGGGGAGTAAAATAATGTTTTTTGGCTAAAAGCCACTCTCAGATGTGCTGGAAACATTAATGTGTATGTCAGTCCCTCTGATCTGTGCTATATATTTCCTGCTGAAGTGTAGTTGGGGAAGAGGGCCAAGTTAGAATAAGAGCTGATGAAAACAATCAGATAATTCTCCCTAGCTTTATGGAGCACTGTGTCCAGGTCTCTGTAGGCGACGGGTGGGGACCCTATGCATCTTCTCCACAGTGAATAAGTCAGAAAGCCCAGAGCCACACTGGTCCTCAGCCAATTTTTAACAAACATTGTGGCACTGGGTCCCTCCACACCTTCAGGTTGCCCTATTATTCTCACATTATTGCATCATGATCGACCCTAAGCATCTTATACTTTCTCATATAAGTGGTGCAGTTCATCCATTTGGGCCGTCTGTTGTGAGGCCAGGAAGACACCACTCTTACAGTAGTAGAGAAATTACTTTGAGCAACTACTTGGACATCCATCACCCCAGTGAGTTTCATTATGGATTGCACAAGCATTAAATAAATAAAAAATGTATGTCAATTTGAGAATACACTATACCTCCAAACCCAAGGAACTTCCATGGGGAGTACTTTTACCCCAAGCTTGGCATGTCTTTACATGCACGATTTTGAAATGAAGAAATAACTGTCTCGCTCAGATTTATAGATGAAAAACACACTAAGGATCTATGGGAGAGACCCTGCGTTGGAGAACTCACTACTCCCTGTCTAAATATGCTACTCACAGCAAGTACGTCTCAAGAGAGTTAGACTTAAAGAAAGAGACTGTTCACAGGTCTGTTACAGTCTGAGTGTACCAACCAACATACTGGGGAGAACCTCTTTTAGGACAAGAACCTTCACTCAACCGAAGGTGACATGCTTCATCATCATTCATCCCTCCTCACACCAGGGTCTCAACGTCATTGGTGTGGGCTACAACCCTCCGGACTTTGAAGAGTAGCTGAGGTGTTTTTAAGGGATGGAATGAAGAAGAGGATGGTGAGGGGCAGAGTACATTAAAGTGTGGGTTGTGAAATAGAACAGTCTTTGGGCAGCCAAATGCTATTTATTCCGTGGTTTCTTGGGACAGGATTAAAAAGGGAGAGGACTAGGGGTTACCAGCAAATATACCCCTAAAGTAGGTCAACATGTTTCTGCCCTTAAGTGGCCCCGCTCGGGGTTCAGGGTCATTCTTTAGGCTGCTGGTAAAAGACGCATCACAGGCTCACATCATTTCCGGTATTATTTATTTCAATTTCAGACCCTCAGTGGGCGTTGCCAAGTGCAGACATCTAAAGTGCATGATGGGACATATAGTCCCTGATGTGAGCAACAGTAAATGTCCTTTAGTAAGTTGATGCACATTTAACTAATTAAGCTTTTTCAAGTCCTTAGTAGGATTTTGGAGTGTAGAAAAACGAGCTAATTATGCATGTAGAACGCTGCGCTGTCACGGTTCTGAACAGTTCAAATCCTCAGCCTCACTTGTAATGATGGTGCTCTTCCCCACGGCTATAAATCAAGCTGCTGGTCGTGTGCTACTTACAGGTGGACAACCTTGGAGCAGAATATAATACGCGGCCGTCCAGCCGCGGAGTATGCACCACCGCGGAAGACCTTGGGGGCCACGAAAGTGGAACAGCAGCCTTACATAGGATCGAGGACGGGCCCACTTGCAGGGTCCATATAGGACTTGATTATGTGCTTTCCGCACTACACTTCCCATAATGCACAGTCTCATTTGAGGCTCCTTTGGTGGGTGTGTCATATGTTAAATGGTGAAGTGGGTTAGCGGTTGTGCACACCGTTTCCGTTAAAGCCTCTGAAGAGAAGCATATGGAGCTTCGAAACGTATCAGGCAAATCCACTACGGAGCGGCTCCTACAAGCGGATCCCCGTCCCTACCTACACATAAATCAAGTTGCTGGTCGAGTGCTACTTACAGGTGGACAACCTTGGAGCAGAATATATATATATATATATATATATATATATATATATATATATATATATATATATATATATATATATATATATATATATATATATTATCTACTTGCGGTCGCCAGTAGATAGTTATAGCTAGGACCGTGTTTCCATAGGATATCTGAAAATTCTATTTTGAATAACTTTGGCGCCGGTTGACGAATCCTCGCGAAATTTTCAAAATAGGTGGGGCGCTCCGCTCAGCTCCTACCCTGAAAGTCTCGGGGTGATTCGTCAAGCGGAGGCTGAGAAAAAAGGGAGGTCCCAAAACGCATTTTCCCCATGCATTTTTCCATAGGGACCTTTAGTCCAAGGTACAGCCCGAACGGCTGAACAGAATTATTTGAAATTTGGGAAAGAGAAAGTCCTCAGATCAGGGATGTGCCTTTTGAATATCTGGAGTGAATCTGTTCAGTAGTTCCTGAGAAAATTGCAGTTAAAAGTACATACATATCTATGGGTGCGCACCGTACGTGTGCCGTACGCGCACGCTGCCGTGCGCGAGCGTAATTCTGATTGGTGGTTACATGACAGTAAACATTCCAGTCGGTCGAAATCAGGAAGTGTCGGCCGCCATTTTGTGTGTCTCACACTGAAAAACAAAGGTAAAGCACGTGAAAAGGGGGCAAGGTAGAGAGTTGCAGACCCCCTAGCCTTTGTCAGGGGGTCCAAAAAAGACCCAGAAGTGTGAAAAAAATGTTTTTATTTTTTTTTTAAAAATCGCGAAGTACGCGTACCGTGCGCGTACGGTAGCCGTACGACGGTAAATTTTTAAAAAAAAAATAGAATTAAAAATCAAAATTAAATGTTTAGATGTTGGTTGGCTCTAAAAAGAGCTGTTGTGTTTATTGAGTGTGTTTTTGGTACCTATAAGTAAGTACCTATGCAGAGTCTAAAGTTCAAGAGGAAGACTCTGATCCCTTCATCATTGAAATGTACACGTCTCCTCTATAAATGTCTTGCATGTTGTAACGCAAGATGTTGTGGTATATAGAACCCATACCATAGTCTCTGAGGAAAGCAGAAACAGACTTATTGACGTGCTTTCTTGCTTTGTCAATCTGCGGACAAAATTGGTTGGACCAGTTCCACTTTTGCCTTTGGCATATATTAGAATATACAAAGGCAGTTTGTGGAAAAAGTGACATCAATTGCACAAAGGTGTCCTTAACAAGCATTTCCAGACCTACCCCAGTTAAAGTGCCTAGGTCATTTCCACCACAGTGCACAATAATAAGGTTAGGCTGTGGGAGATGTAGAAAGGTTTTCACCAAAGGCATTAATTGGTGCCACTTTAACCCTCTCTGACCAATCCATTTAATGTCTACATTTGGCAAAGCAAGGTCTTTCACAATACCTCTTTTTTCTGCAAAGTTTTCACTCCAGAAGACATAGCTATGACCTACAATCCACACTGTGAACATCTTTCAAGGAGATCTGGATGCACTCAGAAGGTGTCTTTCAGTAGAATGGCAATATGAAAAGAAAGATAGTTGTAAAATGGAGGCTAACATACTTTTTTTTTTTAAAAAAAGAACTGATTGGCTGATTCAAACCATTTTACAGTTAAAACTAGGCTGTATGTTTAGATTTTTACAAGCATGTTTTGTATTGGCTCAGAAAAATGTGTACCCACAGAACATTACTTTGGATTTGCTGTTAGGTTTGAAAAGTCAAGCACTCTTGCTCTAAGGATTAGAAACATTGTGTGTTGAACTTATGACCTCTCTGCTCACAGCAGTGTTCCATGACCTGTTGCTATGGTAGCAGGCAGAAGTCATGTTGGGGGAAGGGATAATTTGGAAAGGGTTGAAATTTGCAACCAATAGAAATGTGTGTTTCCATTTGAAAAAAATGTGGGAAGCACTGTGATTTGGAGTTAACATGTATATGTGTGGAAAAAGAGAGGGAAACATTGCCATTAACTGGTTCTGGTGAGAGGAGAGAGGTGTACAGCTCAGAGATTGTTGCTGTGATAATCTGCTGTTTGAGTGCCACATTTCTTTCTGAACTAACTACTTTTAAAGGTGAGTTATGAATTTGAGAGGGAATGTATGTGGTGCATTTTGATATAAATAATAGAAATGTGATTCTTCTTTTAAAGTTGTTTTTCACATTTTGTGTTTTGGGAGATATTTAACTGTCTTGAACTTGTAAGATATTATTGAGTATGTCTTCACCATAAATTAAGCTGTACTGGTATCACCCAGGAATACTGTTTTCTGCCTAGAATCACACCATGAGACCGTGTGCACACAGGAATTATTATCAGAGATTTAATTTGTGTTGCTCTTGCTCTGTTAGCCTTGCACTAACAGGAAAGGGGCAGTTTGTTTTCTTGAACTGTGATGGTTAGCATTCAGCAGAAATCACTTTCTCACAAATGAGAGGCAAATGCTATCACATTTGAAATTAACATGGAACATTTTCCTTCCACTTTTAAAGTTGTGTTTTTTATTTTAAGATAAGGAAGATATTTAAGTGCCTTGAAAATGTAAGATATTATGGAGTATGTCTTCTCTAGAAGTTAAGGTGTACTGGTATCACCCAGGAATACTGTTTTCTGCCTAAAATCACACTATGAGTCTGTGTGCACAAAGGAATTGTTGTCAGAGAATTAATTTGTGTTGGTCTGGTTCTGTAAGAATGGCATTCGTAGGAAAGGCGCAGCTTGTTTTTTAGAACTGTGATGGTTTGTATTCAGCATAAAAAAGCTGTTTGGGCATGTGCTATTTTCTGTTTCTGAAAAATATAATGAAAATGTGTCAGACTGTTAGAGTAATTATCACTTGCTCTACCACAGTAGTAAGTGTGCTTTCAAATTGCAAATCAAATTTCGTTTTCTGCCTAGAATCACACCATGAGTCTGTGCGCACACAGGAATTGTTGTCAGAGATTCAATTTGTGTTACTCTGGTTCTTTCAGAATTGCATTCGTAGGAAAGGGGCAGCTTGTTTTATTGAACTGTGATGGCTAGCATTGAGCCCAAATTAATATGTCACAAATGAGAGGGCAATGCAAACACATTTGACATCAACATGGTAGATTTTCCTTCCACTCCTGCAATGGGTCATGTAGTTTGTATATGTTCAAAAGTCCAATTAACCCTTACCACCATGTAGTGTTACATACATGTCTCCAATGTTTATGCAGTTGCGCAAGCGTCCATGCAGATCTCTTTTGCACCTGACAGTAGACAGTCTCCAGAAGCACAATCTTAGCAGAGAGCATGCTGTTTCTCATGTACAGTCATGCTTACTATTCAGCGCTGTGTGGTGTTTCAGATAGCAGTGAGTAACGCTAATACATTGAACATCACCAAGGCTCATTTCCTTTGCTAGAGTGTAGTACGTCATTCAGGTTGCACATGTTCATGGTCTCAAAAAGCAGTTTGGGCATGTGATGTTTCCTGTTTCTGAAAAATATAATGAAAATGTGTCAGACTGTTAGAGTAATTATCACTTGCTCTACCACAGTAGTAAGTGTGCTTTCAAATTGCAAATCAAATTTCGTTTTCTGCCTAGAATCACACCATGAGTCTGTGCGCACACAGGAATTGTTCTCAGAGATTCAATTCGTGTTACTCTGGTTCTTTCAGAATTGCATTCGTAGGAACGGGGCAGCTTGTTTTATTGAACTGTAATGGCTACCATTGAGCCCAAATTAATATGTCACAAATGAGAGGGCAATGCAAACACATTTGACATCAACATGGTAGATTTTCCTTCTACTCCTGCAATGGGTCATGTAGTTTGTACATGTTCAAAAGTCCAATTAACCCTTACCACACATGTAGTGTTACATACATGTCTCCAATGTTTATGCAGTTGCGCAAGCGTCCATGCAGATCTCTTTTGCACCTGACAGTTGACAGTCTCCAGAAGGACAATCTTAGCAGAGAGCAAGCTGTTTCTCATGTACAGTCATGCTTACTATTCAGCGCTGTGTGGTGTTTCAGATAGCAGTGAGTAACGCTAATACATTGAACATCACCAAGGCTCATTTCCTTTGCTAGAGTGTAGTACGTCATTCAGGTTGCACATGTTCATGGTCTCAAAAAGCTGTTTGGGCAAGTGCTGTTTTCTGTTTCTGAAACAAATAATGAAAATGTGTCAGACTGTTAGAGTAATTATCACTTGCTCTACCACAGTAGTAAGTGTGCTTTCAAATTGCAAACCAAATTTCGTTTTCTGCCTAGAATCACACCATGAGTCTGTGCGCACACAGGAATTGTTGTCAGAGATTCAATTCGTGTTACTCTGGTTCTTTTAGAATTGCATTCGTAGGAAAGGGGAAGCTTGTTTTCTTGAACTGTGATGGCTAGCATTGAGCCCAAATTAATATGTCACAAATGAGAGGGCAATGCAAACACATTTGACATCAACATGGTAGATTTTCCTTCCACTCCTGCAATGGGTCATGTAGTTTGTACATGTTCAAAAGTCCTATTAACCCTTACCACACATGTAGTGTTACATACATGTCTCCAGTGTTTATGCAGTTGTGCAAGCGTCAATGCAGATCTCTCTTGCACTTGACAGTAGACAGTCTCCAGAAGCACACTCTTAGCAGAGAGCAAGCTGTTTCTCATGTACAGTCATGCTTACTATTCAGCGCTGTGTGGTGTTTCAGATAGCAGTGAGTAACGCTAATACATTGAACATCACCAAGGCTCATTTCCTTTGCTAGAGTGTAGTACGTCATTCAGGTTGCACATGTTCATGGTCTCAAAAAGCAGTTTGGGCATGTGCTCTTTTCTGTTTCTGAAAAAAATAATGAAAATGTGTCAGACTGTTAGAGTAATTATCACTTGCTCTACCACAGTAGTAAGTGTGCTTTCAAATTGCAAATTAAATTTTGTTTTCTGCCTAGAATCACACCATGAGTCTGTGCACACACAGGAATTGTTGGCAGAGATTTAATTTGTGGTACTCTGGTTCTTTTAGAATTACATTCGTAGGAAAGGGGAAGCTTTAATTCGTGTTGGTTTTATTGTGTTTTTCACTTGTAGGAAAGGGGTAGATAGTATTATAAGATTTGAAAAGCACAAAAAAAATATAGTAAGAAATTTAAATTACATAAAGGTATTTTTTTTTTTTAGTTTCTTTCAGGTATTGCTGACCAACAGTGAAATAAATTAAAGATGCCTATAAAATCAAGGAAGAGAAAAGAACAGAAAAAATATTTATATTTGAAGACAACTGGAGGACCCAAATTAGTTGAAGATCCTCATGTTGGAAAAAAGAAAAAGTCTTCTGGTAAGCAAACGAAGGATTTTTAAACAAATATCTTCAAAAAAAGAACAAATTTGAAAAATGTCCCCACTGCAAATAGTGTTTCAAGTAGAAAACAACAGGACAAAAGTGAGAAATTACAAAATGCTAATGTACAATTAGAAGCAATAAAGATTGACTTAAAAAGAAAAACAGCATTTAAAGACATTCATAGAAAAATGTTTCAGAGAAGAGTGATGTCCAATTTGCTAAAGGATGTGAAAAAATATAAGAAGAAATCAAAATTTTATAAGCGAAAAAAGATATTGAATCAATTGTGGCTAAGGCTTTAGATTTGAAAAGAAAACTATTCATTTTAATTTTGAACAGGATCCGTACATTAGATAAAATGGTCAATGTAATGAAGTCACAAAGCAAAACGAAAAGAGTAGTGAAAAGAAATAACTTTTGTAAAGTGTTTTTAGGAGAATGGATGCATAGTTCAAGTACTGAACCATTTTTTAATGAAGAGAGTTATCTTCAAAGTAATAGTTTGCTGCATGCAGTTGACACCAGAGGTCGTGCTTATCAAGTGAAAGATGGTTGTATAATGGAAAAGGAGAAAATGGTTCCAAGAAATAAGGAAGAAGTGATAGCTGATGAGGTTATGGGGAGACGTCCTAAAGCCCCAGTGTACACTTGGAATTGTAGTAGTATTTGTACTGTACGACAGGAATCTATTGATAAATTACGTGAGTTTCTAAGAGAATATAGTAAAAAAAAGTGTTAAACAGAAGATTAAGGTGCTTCAAAGACTAGATCCATGTAGAGTGAGAGAGAATACTGGTTTGCAAGGACATTCTCTGGCTTGTCTTTCTAGGAAAATTTGCCAAAGTGTTTTTCACCATTTTAGGATGCTGGCAGTTCATCATACTGAAATGAGAAAGTTTGTGAGAAGATTGCATTTTGCTAAAAGTCCAGCACTAAAGTTAAATGAGTTGAATAGGGCTCTGTTGCGTGGATCTGTATCAGATGTAGAGAAGGTTACTGATGAAATTCAGTTTTGTTACTTTGGTCCAGAACAAGAAAGTGCAGGTAATGACACAGTTATTGAAGAAAATGTGGAAGAGAATGTAGAACCCACTGTTAGTAAAAATTTTGAAGATCAAATGACAAAATTTACTATCATCTCTAATGAAAGACCAAATATTACTTGTATTTGTTGCCGGAGAAGCCATTATAAAAATCAAACAAAGTATATTGATCTCTATAAAAAAAGTGAAAAAGAAAATAATACTAAGTGGATGGATTTTGCTACATATTTATTTCTGGAAAATTGTTTTGATTTGGGTGAATATTACCGTATTTGTA
The DNA here is from genome assembly GCF_964204655.1 of Triturus cristatus. Classification (NCBI taxonomy): domain Eukaryota; kingdom Metazoa; phylum Chordata; class Amphibia; order Caudata; family Salamandridae; genus Triturus; species Triturus cristatus. Next base: position 605,141,769 of record NC_140591.1, on the reverse strand, counting down.
AATACTGTTATAACAAGTTAGAAGAAAATAAAATGCCAGCAAGAGCTGTACATAATAATTTAGAATTGGTTGAAATTCCTGCAGAATTTAGTGAAATAAATACGTATGAGTCTATACTCATTCAATGTGTCCATCCTTTTCAGACTATAGTTCGTATGGAGCCCAAAACAGGCAAATTACCTCCTTCGGATTTACAAAGAGGTTTAAAAAGAAGAGTTGTCTATTTGCCATTGGATTTGAAAAAGATATGGAAACTATTGATGCAGATAGATTGGAAACTGAACCATTAGTTATTTTGGTTAATGGAGTACCAACAAAGAATAAGAAAATTTGGCAGGAGCTGGTAGATGTACGAAAAGTACAAAGAGCAAATGTATATTTGAAAAGAAATAATAAATGGTATGAAACAATTTATATGGATGAAGATGAAGAAGTTTTACTACCAGACTCAGGAATACCAGCTGGGCAAATTGAAAAAGTGGATAAGTCAAAAGAAGAAGAAATTTATGAACATCTCAGCGTACATCCTCTTCATTCAAAAGAAGTTATGGCAAACACTATTGATCTGTTTCAGATGAAAAAAGCACAAGGAACTCCTGTGAGTGTATGGGAGGAGAGCTTGGAAGCTCGTTGTTTTCCCCAGCTGTTTCCTACAGGAAAAGGTGGACGATATGATGAACGTCCAGTACAGATTCCTGCTTCTGAGTATCGGACTACAAGATTATATGCAGAAGATCCAAGATTTCGTCAAAGTATTCCTTATTTGTTCCATCTTTTATTTGAAAGTGACTTGTCAGCACTATCCTTTGCAGTAAATCACATTTTGAAAACTGGAGTACATCTACATAATGTGTCTGCAAAGGATTTTATGAACAAAGTGCAACAGCGAGATGATCATTTGGAATCTCAATTGATTATCTAATGGCTTGTCAGCGTGGGACAAATGAATATTGGTACCGACGCCATGGAGAATTGAAATGTATGTTACGGAATTTAGGAACTCCTACATGGTTTCTCACTCTAAGCTGTGCTGAGTACGCTTGGGATGATCTTCTGGATTTTCTTCGAGAGGCAAATTCAAATATTGAAAACATCCAATACAAGACAGCAGGAGAATTGTGCTCATTGGATCCGGTTAATGTTTGCAGATATTTCAATCATAGATTTGCGGCTATGATGTCCTTCATCTGCAATTAAAAAAATCCACCTCTTGGAGAAGTTGTGGATTTCTTTTGGAGAAAAGAGTACCAAGCAAGAGGTTCTCCTCATATTCATATGCTGTTGTGGATCAAGGATGCCCCAAAATTTGGAACAGATTCTGATGATGCAGTTTTAAGTTTCATCGAAGGATATGCAACATGTGCTATACCTAAAAGCACAGAAGAGAAAAACTTAAAAGAGCAAGTTTTACGTTTCCAAAGTCATCGGTGTGGAAAATACGGTCGACGAAAGCACAAGAGTAAAGAAAAATTCTACACAAAATGTCGATTTGGATTTCCACGACCTGTTCTTTCAAAAGGAAGAGTCAACAGTTTTATGTCAGCTGTGCGACATACTATTACAAGAAAATCTCCCAAAAATACGTACAACCTAAGAAGAAAAGAAGAGTCAAAATATATAAATGACTACAACCCAGTCATTTTATCCATGTGGAATGCTAACATGGATATACAGTATGTTGCTGACAATTCTATTGCTGTTGCTCGGTATGTCACATCTTACATCACTAAATCTGAGAAAACGGAATTGAAGGAAATGTGGGAAGAGATTTCTCACGAGAAGACTGTCAGTAAGAAGCTATACAGTTTCAGTTTAAAGATGTTATCGCATCGAGAAATTGGATCCTACGAATGCTCAGATAGGTTATCATCTGCAAGTCTGTACTCCAAATCCAGAAGAATAATTTGGGTAAGTTTAGGCCTTGCAGGAATGCAAAATCGGGTACTGAAATCTGTTGGAGAAATTTAATATTTGGCAGAGAATAACCCGGAAAGTACAGATATTTTGAAATCAAACATGTTGGACACATATTACCCAAAAAGAAGTCGTCATCTTGAGAACATGTGTCTCTATGAAGTGCTGCAGAACTACATTTTTACACGGAAAGCCACAGAAGACATCAACAATGGAAAATATAAAGTCATTGGTGAGGAAGGATGTTTGGTGAAGCAAACAAAAGGAAGTTTGATTAATCACAGGAAGCTGAGTTGCGACACTCCTGACAAAAAGGAATTTTACTACTTAGCACTTTTACAGCGGTTTAAACCATGGCGTTCAGAGGATGAATTACTTGGAGATTTTCACAGCTATGAAGATTCCTTTAATGCATGTAAAGATACGATTGAATGCAGTACTTTCTCAAATTATGTGCAAATGTTAAATGAAGAAATTGAACAGGTAGCTACAATTGTATCTGAAGTAGCTAGAGACAGTTCTCAAGACAGTCAAAGTTCTGGAACGCTCAGTCAAGATCCCCTAGGACAACCAATCGTAGAAAATGAAGCTGCAATAGCAATGACTGAAGTGGAAACAGCTATGAATCAAGCTCAGGAAGATTTAATAGACTTACCAAATTTGGAACAGCAACTGAATGAAGAACAAAAACAAATTTATGAAGAAGTCACAAAAAAGATTGATCATGGATTACTACATGAAAAGAAAGAGTGCTCATGCGCATCATTTGAACCAATCAGGATGTATGTGAGTGGACAAGCTGGAACTGGAAAAAGTTTCTTAATTAAAGTCATCCGAAGCTACCTACAGCAAAAAACAGATTCAACTTTGTCTTGTGTTGTTACTGCTCCAACTGGGTTAGCAGCATATAACATAAAAGGAATTACCTTACATCGCTTGCTAATGTTACCAGTGTAGCATGAGAACAAAATAGAATATCACAAGCTAACAGGAGAAGCAATGCTTCGAAGTTTCAAGAGTGTTGAAGAAGATGCAAGTTCTCATTATTGATGAGGTAAGCATGGTATCAAACTTAATGCTTGCCTTTGTGCATTTAAAAATGCAGCAAATTCTAAAGAGAGACTATGACGTGTTATTTGGAGGAAAACATGTTATAGTTTTTGGGGATCTTCTGCAGCTCACTCCAGTTAAAGGACAACCAGTGTTTAATACTGTGACACATGAAGACACAAAGAAGTCATTAGGAAGTATTGGTAATGCGAATATTTGGTCATTCTTTGAGTACAAAGAACTCACTACCAATATGAGGCAAGCAAAAGATGAAGATTATGCAAGTATTCTGAAAGATATCAGAATTGGACTACTCACAGAAGTTGGCAGAGAAGCATTACAGAGTCGGTTGCTACATAATTTATTTCCAAATGAAGAAATAGTTGGAGAGAAAATATACCAGAACATTGCAGAAAAAAATACTGTAATCTGCTTAATGCCAACACTACGTGAATGCTCGATATTCAATGAGGAACTTTTGAAATTGGAAAAGGAAGAGATTAAGAAAATGGAAGCACTGTACAAAATTCAGCATGAAGGAATTACTATTACATTAACAGGCAAATTGAAAAATAAATCGGATTCTCTAGAGAAGAACATTTCGAAAACAGCTGGATTAGAAAAAAATCTTTATGTTTGTATGAACTGTTGAGTATTTTTAAGAAGAAATTTTGATGTAGAAAAAGGTTTAGTGAATGGAGCTATGGGTAAAGTTGTGGGTTTTGTGAAATACCAGAAAAAAGATGGGATTGAATTTTTAAAAATAAAATTTGATCAGATTGAAGAGGTTAAAGACATTTGTCGTTGTTCAGTTTGTTTCTTGCTTGTGAAAGACTTATATGTACGTAGCAAGCAGTTTCCGTTTTTTCAAGCATATGCTGTAACTATTCACAAATCTCAAGGATGTACCCTTTCCCCGCTCATGACGGAACCACTCCGTCATGAGCCATGGTTGCGCTGTGCTCATGACGGAGTGGTTCCATCATGCTGTGGCCGTTGGCGGCCGCTCCGCCCACGCGGCGCTAATTCCCCACCTGTGCGGGCAATTAGCGGAGTGGGCGGAGACGTGACGGAACCACTCCGTCATGAGCACAGCTCAACCGTGGCTCGTGACGGAGTGGTTCCGTCACGAGCACAGCGCCACCGCGCTGCCCCCAAACCCCCCCCCAGCGCCACGGCGTAATTCCTGCCGCGGCGAAGGGGTTAACTGTAGATAGTGCTTTTGTAAACATTGGTTCTACTGTGTTGAAAGAAGGATGGCATATGTTGCTTTGTCACGAGTGAGAACATTATCTGGTCTATTCATGATAGACTTTGATGACTCAAAAGTTAGTGCTGATGCAAATTGTGTAAAGGAGTATAATAGATTAAGAAGAACCTATGCTCCTCATTTAGGTCAGTATCCTGTGTTTGAAAAACGTGTTGTTTCTCGGAAAAGGAGAATTGAGAATATCTGTCATGAGGATGTACAGAAGAGAAAACAAAAGGAGAGTGATGTGATTGCAAGCAAAAAGAAAAAGGACAGTGTTCAAGAGGTTGTTGGTTGTCATTTTGAAAATAGCTCTGGTGTCAACTGCTACGCTAATGTAGTGCTGAATGTTGTATTTTATCTTGAAAGTTTGCAAGAGCAGATAATACTAAATCATGAAAAAAGATTCTGTTCTCTGCTGAGTTCTCTTTTTGAGAAGCTGAGTAATGATACAACTAAAATAGAAAGTGCTTCTGATGTTAGAAAACTTTTAGATGTATGTTCAGGAAGTACACAGTTTACTCAAAATGTCCAGAAAGATGCACAGGAATTCTTGATGTATATCCTTATGGTACTGGAAGAAGAAGGGGTAGAAATAGAAAATATGTTTGGTCTCTCTTATAAATGGGAACATAGTTGTGAAAACTGTTTCAACAAATGCAGTTCTAATGTTGATTCAGAAAGGTTCATATATTTAACATTACCAGAGAGTCAATCAGTCACTTTTAGTAAATTAGTTAAAGATGCCAATCACAGCATGGAATGTTCTAAATGTAAGTCAGACATGTTTTCAACGTTATTTTTAAAGAAATATGGACAGTATGTAATTTTAATGATGCAACGTTGTAGAGCTGATGGTTCAAAATTGGACACTTTAATAAAGAAGTTTACAGGACATCAATTATCAATATCTGGAAAAACTTTTGTTGCAGTTGCAATAATTTTCCATGATGGACCTTCGATAACTTCTGGTCATTACACAGTTTATCTTAAATGTGAAAAAGGATGGACACTGTGTAATGATTCTCAATTGATTTTCAAGCAACGTTTGCCTGCAGAATTACCAAATTCCTATTTAATTTTTCTGAAACCAAAATTTTAGATACAAATTGCAACAGCAGAACAAATCAATTTTGGCAATTTTATTGGATTACCATTGGATATTTAATCAATAAAGAATTTAGAAATTACCATTTGGCCTCATGGAAAGGTAAAAATTTCTCTTGTGGACTTCTTTGACAGATATTATTTTGGTGTATGTGCTTAAAAAGCGAGATTTACAGACGATATTTTTTGCAAATATTTGTTGTTTTTAGATGATGTTTTTATTAAATATGTTACATTTCTATAAAGGTATGTTTTACTGAGAAGAGATTCAGGGCTTTTTTTAAACAATCTTTCAGATTGCTAATTTTTTTTCCCGCTGTTAAGTGATGAATGCAATTGGTTTCACGATTTACAGTGAAATTCAATATATTCTGAAAACAGCAAAAAAAAGGGCAAAAATGTGTTTTTTTTAAATAAGAAAATATGTGTACTGTATTGTAAAATGTATTGTTAAATATTAATACTTTTTTTCTTTTTTTACAGATTGAGAAAGAAAATTTAGGAAAATTAATACTTTTTTCTAGCAATTAAAAAAAAAACAGTTATTGATAATTAAGTTATTTTGTTGGTCAGGTAAGTTTGAAATATCTGTATTTATCACACATTTACTTTCATACTCCCTTTTTTTCACTTCTCCTCACTCTGCTTTTCTCATTTCCCTTGTGGTCCCTCAAGTACATTGAAGGGTGAAATAAATATTTTATTTAAAAAAAAAAAAAAAAAGTGCGCGTACGGTAAAAATTTTTTTTTTTAAAAAGTGATCAAATAAATTCAAAAAAATTGTGAGGTAGGGTGGCTTTTAAAAGAGCCCTTGTGTTAATACAGGGAGAGAGGAAAGAAAGAATGGCAATATTAAAAGGTACCGCACTTGTGCTGCTCAATCTTATTGTCTATTAGAGGAATACTAGTCTCCCCCATAGCAATAAGAGAGTAACAAGTGTTGCACCTTATATGTACTCTCTGAAACCGAGGGTAGATGTCCAGAGGAGCAGAAGAGGGTGACGCTCCCACCGCAGAGGAAGTGCTCGGCTGAGCTGCCGAAGATGTACTCGGCTGAGCTTCTGCGGATGTGCTCGGCTGACTTACTGGAGGGGTTGCTTCAGTATGTCGAGCAAAAGTCTTGGGATATACATCCCTAATGTGTCTAAACATAGAGAAAATTCCAAAAGAATACTTCTTCTTTGGATTTCCTCTAGATAAGACACGCCCACAAAGTCTGCAGGTGACTAATGGAGCATTGACTTTTTTCTGCCCCTCTGGAAATGTGAAATATTCCCAGACAAAAGAATTCTTCTGTTTCCTCTTTCTCTGTCTAATAATGCTGTCCTGCTCACTCCCAGGAGAGGACTGCTGCTCTGCCATTGTATCCCAAAGACAATTCAGCTCCTTCTCCTAGGGAATCACAAGCAGTAATGAGGGGAATGGATGTGGTGTTGGGAGTTTCTGGAAATGAAACAAGTTTAAACAAATGAAAAGTGTTGTTTCTGGATCACATGACCTACCGTGCGCGCGTCGTACGCTTACCGTACGTGCACGGTAAAAGTACGCATGCGCGTACGTAAGACGCGCGCACGCGCGCATGCGCGTTAGAGGCACGCGCGCATGCGCATTAGAGGCGCGCACGCACGTACGGCAATTCCACGTAACGTGCACGCGCGCATGCGCGTTGGAAGCAAGCGCGTACGCGTCGCGGACGAAGTATGGATGCGTACGTAAATCGCGTACGCATGCGCACGCGGAGCATAGATATTACGTACGTGCACCGTACTTAAAGCGTACCGTGCACGTACCGTAAGCTTACCGTACGCGCACGGTAAAAAATCCTAAAAAAAAAAAAAAAAAAAAAAATTAAAGGTTTGTAGAAGATATTAACTATGTTATTCAACTATATCTAAACATTTATTTAAAAGAGGTGAACCATTCTATATTGCAGGATACAGTAAACCATTGATTATATAGATAGGTAGCATATTCTTTAAAAAAAATCTCAAAAGAAAAAAAAAAGGATTTAAAAAACATTGCAAATTCACTGAAAAAACCATAGGTTTCACACACGTTATAGTTAGGAATTAGCATTTAAAAAACCTTGCAAATTCACTGAAAAAACCATAGGTTTCACACACGTTATAGTTAGGAATTAGCATTTAAAAAACCTTGCAAATTCACTGAAAAAACCATAGGTTTCACACACGTTATAGTTAGGAATTAGCATTTAAAAAACCTTGCAAATTCACTGAAAAAAACAGATGTTTCACACATGTTATAGTTAGCTGGACATTTCACTCGTACAAAACCATTGAAATTTCCCCGTTATAGTTAGTTCAGCTAACTATAACTCGCGCGCCCGCAATCCACTGCTGATGACGTCACATATAACATCACTCATGACATGGTCAGTGACATCACTCATGACATCACTGATGACATCTCAAATGACATCACTGATGACATCACTGATGACGTCATCCATGTGATAAATTACCACATCTTCTCACACCCTAATATAACCTTTGATACACCGACTCAAAATTTCAGAGTTCCATTCTCAAAACCATACATTTATTTATTTATTTATTAATTGAATTTGTTGAGCGCGAACAGCTACCCCTGAGGGTTTCCCGGCGCTAAGAGACAGATTGACAACATCAGGCAGAAGATTCAGAGATCGAAGAGCCAGGTCTTCACTGCTCGGCGAAATCGCATGTGACAGTTTTCCATCCGTAGCGCCAGTGGGAGTGAATTCCACAGTCTGGGTCCTAAGTTTGCAAAGCTACTACCGCCCATTCTGGTAAGTTTGAACTTAGGTACCTTAAAAAGATGATGGGATGAAGAACGGAGAGCCCGAGTAGGAAGATAGGGGATGACAAGGGCCTGAAGATAGAGGGGTACGGATTGGGTCTTGATCTTATGCATAAAGCTCAAAGCTTTAAATTTTATCCGGTTTTCAACACGGAGCCAATGCAGCTCTCTCAGGCGTTCTGTGATGTGGTCACGTTTAGGACAGCCACAGAGAAGCCGAGCTGCAGCATTTTGTACCAGCTGAAGGCGCTGTGTGACGGTCTTTGAGGACCCCAGATAGAGCACGTTGCCGTAATCCAATCTGGAGGTCACCAAGGCATTCACGACAGATCTCTGGGTGTTTTTGGGGAGCATCCAGAGGATTTTACGCAGCCATCGTAGAATGGTGAAACAGGTGGCTGTGACTTTGTTAACCTGATCTTTCATGGAAAGTCCCTTGTCGATAATTACACCCAGGTTGCGCACTTGTTCAGATGGAGTTGGAAGAGGACCTATGGTAGTGGGCCAGTGACTCGGGTTCCAGAGATCAGGTTTGTTGCCAAAAATCAGGACCTCCGTCTTTCCGCCGTTTAGCTTGAGTAGGTTATTGCTCATCCATCTGGATATTTTGCTGAGTCCAGTTTGCAACGGGGAGGGGGTTGTGGGATGAATTTGAGACAGTGAGAAAACAATTTGTGAGTCATCAGCATAAGAGTAAAGATTTAAACCAGAACTTTGTGCAACATAAGCCAAAGGTGTGACATATAAATTAAAAAGGAGAAGGCTAAGGATAGATCCTTGGGGTACCCCATGGGGGCGGGATAACTCTTAGAGGACGAAGACTTGGAGAAAATTTGAAAAGTGCGGTCAGACAGAAAGGATGCGAGCCAGTCCAATGCTTTGTTTCCAATGCCAATGGCCGCGAGGGATTTGAGAAGGATACTGTGTAACACAGTATCAAAAGCTGCGCTGAGATCGAGTAAGATCAGCGCAACTGTTTCTCCTCGATCCAAGAGCAGACGCAGGTTGTCCGTGACGCCCAATAGGGTCGTCTCTGTGGAGAAACCGGGGCGAAATCCCGATTGGGAAGGATGTAACAGGTTATTGTCAATTACAAATTTTGAAAGATGGGCATGGATGTGACGTTCTAAGATTTTTGAAAATGCCGGTAGTAAAGAAATGGGACGGTAATTGGCGGATATTTTGGGATCGGCTAGTGGCTTCTTCAAAAGCGGGGTGACCATGGCATGTTTCCAACAGCTAGGAACAATAGCAGTATCCAATGAGTTGTTTAGCATTTTGCAGATGGTGGCTAAATGCGAGGAGTTTAGAGAGCGTAAAATCGGGGCGGGCAGAGGGTCCAGCGGGGATCCTGACTTGATTTTGCTCAATGTTTCTGAAAGAGTTAACGGACAGAGATCAGGCCAGGCTAATAGTAGCGGTGGAAGTGACTCAGAAGAGTTAATGGACACGTTACTAGTCTGAGGGGAAATGGAGGGAACTTGGGTTTTGCTTTGAGCGAGAATGTCCTGATGTATGTTTGTAATTTTAGAAATAAAGTACTGGGCAAGCTCATCGCATTGCGTGTTGGACAATTGGGGAGGTGTTGCCGTGGTCTGTGAACCAGCGAGCTCTTTCACCACGTAAAATAGGGTTTTTGATTTATTTATTGCTTTGTTTATGGATTTGTTGATGTGGATGGCTCTGGTAGTAGCACACGCCTTATGATAGTATTTCAGCTCAGTTTTGTAAGCGGTACCCGATGTGAATGAGTAGTCTTTCCTCCATAAGCGTTCTAATTTCTTGCACTTTGATTTGTGCAGACGGAGCGTCTCATTGTACCAGGGCGCGGGGGCTTTGTGAATAATACCTTTCTTGTGGGTAGTGGGAAGACAGGTATTTAAGGCTTCCGCGAGCCAGTCATTAGCAGCACTGGCTAACCCATCCATATCATTGGACGCAAATATATTTTCTGGCTTAAGATCAGATAGAATTTTATTGAAAGCAGCAGGGTCGAATTACATACTGCAATACCAATGACTACATACCCACTTATTAACTCTTAGGTCTACATACACCTCCACTCACTCACCTGTACAGTCACTCATACTTACAGTCACTCCATACAAGACTATCATATGCATTTATACACTTATATAGACACTCACACACTAACAAGTTTCCATAGAGCTACTCTTACACCTACTCAGTCATGCAAATAATCACACTCCCATTTACTCACCTATGCGGTTATACACACTCAAGTTCACTTACTCATAAAAATAGTATCACATTCTTACACTCTTATAGAATCATTGATACAAGCACACACTCATCCATACAGTCACTCTCACAATCACACACTATCACATTTACCCACTTATATAGTCTTACACGCATATATTCTGCCTTTCACATATGTAGTTAGTCACAAATGTACCACTGAGATATGCATTCAATCCCTAACACATCCATACATACACTCACTCAACCATACAGTCCATGACAGATGCACTCTTAAAAACATGCACACACTGAATCACCCACTCACACATCTAGTCACCGAGTAACACACACCCTACCCACACAAACACTCAGGAACCCATACAGATACTCAGACAAGCAATCAATAACTCATATAGACATTCATATAGCTATTCACAAAACCATGCAGCCACTTATACAGCAACATACAGACACATACAGACATTCACACAGTTTAGTCACTAGTCTGCAGTAAGATACATTTAATGACTCACTTATAGAGTCAGTTACGCACCACAGAACATCATCCATTTACACACTTGTACACCCACTTATTCTTCAACAGGCCTTTCCCTATATATATTAAACATATTAACCCCTTCAGCGCTGCGCGGATTCCCCCGCGGTGCTGAAGGGTTCGAGCGCGGGCGGGGCCATGACGGAACGGTTCCGTCATGAGCACAGCTCAACCGATGCTCATGACGGAACCGTTCCGTCATGAGCATGGAAGGGGTTAAAACTGTTCAGAAACACATACTCAATGGATGACGTCATCAGTGATGTCATCAGTGATGTCATTTGAGATGTCATCAGTGATGTCATGAGTGATGTCACTGACCATGTCATGAGTGATGTAATATGTGACGTCATCAGCAGTGGATTGCGGGCGCGCGAGTTATAGTTAGCTGAACTAACTATAACAGGGAAATTTCAATGGTTTTGTACGAGTGAAATGTCCAGCTAACTATAACATGTGTGAAACCTATGGTTTTTTCAGTGAATTTGCAAGGTTTTTTTTTTTTTTTTTTTTTATTTGCAAGGTTTTTTAAATGCTAATTCCTAACTATAACGTGTGTGAAACCTATGGTTTTTTCAGTGAATTTGCAAGGTTTTTTAAATGCTAATTCCTAACTATAACGTGTGTGAAACCTATGGTTTTTTCAGTGAATATATATATATATATATATATATATATTACCTACTGGCGGTCGCCAGTAGGTAGTTATAGTTAGGACCACGTTTCCATAGGAAAACCTCAACATTCTATTTTGAATAACTTTGGCGCCGGTCGACGAATCCTCGCGAATTTCTCAAAATAGGTGGGGCGCTACGCTCCGCTCCTACCCTGAAAGTCTCGGGGGGATCCGTCAAGCGGGGGCTGAGATAAAAGGGGGGTCCCAAAACGCGTTTTTCCCATGCATTTTTCCATAGGACCTTTAGAACGAGCTACAGCCCGAACGGCTGAACAGAATTACTCAAAATTTGGCAGAGAGGTAGTCCCTAGGTCAAGGAAGTGCCTTTTGTAGGTTTGGTGTAAATCTGTTCAGTAGATTCTGAGAAAATAGCCTTTAAATCAATATATATATCTGAGCCCGCTTACGGTACGCTTACCATACGCTTACGGTAAGCGTACGGTGGCGTGCGCGAGCGCGATTCTGATTGGCTCTTAGATCTTAGTAAACATTTGAATCGGCCGAAACCAGGAAGCGGCGGCCGCCATTTTGTGTATTTCACTCTGAAAAAAAAGAGTGAAAACAAGGAAAGGGGGCAATGAGGAGAGTTACAGACCCCCTAACATTTGTAAGGGGGTCAAAGAAGGACAGAAAAGTACAAAAAAAACATTTATTGATTTTAAAAAAAATCACGGGGTACGCGTACGGTAAGCTTACGGTAAGCGTACGGTAGAAAAAAAAAAAAAAAAAAAATGAAAATCAGATTTAAGTGTTTAGATATTAGGGGGCTCTAAAAAGAGCCGTTGTGTTTATGAAATGATTTTTTAGTGGTACCTACAAGTAAGTACCGATGCAGAGTCTAAGGTTCAAGAGGAAGACTCTGTTCCCTTCATCATTGAAGTGCACACCATCTCCTCTATAAATGTCTTGCATGTCATAACGCAAGTTGTTGTGGTAAATGGCACCCATACCATAGTCACGGAGGAAAGCAGAAACAGATTTGTTGACGTGCTTTCTTGCTTTGTCATCGCACCGCGTGCCCACCGTGCGTGCACGGCACTAACTGCGTAAAGTGGGCGCGCGGTGCGCGAAGCGCACCGCGTGCTCACTGTGCGCGCACGGTGCGCGAAGCGCACCGTGCGCGCACGGAACGAACTGCGTTAAGTGGGCGCGCACGCCACGAATGGCGTAAAGTAACTTAGCATTTAAAAAACCGTACAAATTCACTGAAAAAACCATAGGTTTCACACACGTTATAGTTAGGAATTAGCATTTAAAAAACCTTGCAAATTCACTGAAAAAACCATAGGTTTCACACATGTTATAGTTAGCGGAAATTTTACTGATAAAAAACCAATGAAATTCCCCCGTTATAGTTAGTGCAGGCAACTATAACTCACGCGACCGCAATCTTCTGCTGATGACATATGTGTCTTTATGAAAAAAAAATATTTGTAATATATGTATAGCTAAAAATGTATGGAAGAAGACATGGGCAAATAAGTGTCTAAATACAGTATTAGCATCAGCAGAGGATTGCGGTCGCGTGAGTTATAGTTGCCTGCACTAACTATAACGGGGGAATTTCATTGGTTTTTTATCAGTAAAATTTCCGCTAACTATAACATGTGTGAAACCTATGGTTTTTTCAGTGAATTTATATATATATATATATATGCATGTACAGATCCCGATAATAGTAGAGGCTGTCTGTTTAGGGCGGTCCTCGCTCAGGGTATCGGCACCCTGTAATATATAATACCCAATTTCCAATATTTGAAAAAATGCCAGGACACCTTGGAAATGCAGTGTAATAATACTGACTGCACCAGCAACGCGTTTCAGCTTTTGCTTTGGTCACGCTGAGGATTACGCAGAAACAGTATCTTTTTTATTTCTTATTTCTCAAGTGCAATAAACATAGTGAAAGGACCAGTGTATTATACAATGAAATTCATTCAGAAAACATGTCGGCCATCTTAATACTTAAACAAATACTCCTCAATAATGATTTTAAATGCCTATATATATACATTCTAAGCAAGGCAAAGCAAAACAACACAAACCAAAATACAATTACGCCCTAGTGGGCTAATATGTCTTATGTATATTTCTCATGTGTTTCTCACTATAACTCGCGCGACTGCCACTCTATCACAAGGATGATGTCATCAGTGATGTCATGAGTGATGCCACTGACCATGTCATGAGTGATGTAATATGTGACGTCATGAGCAGTGGATTGCGGGCGCGCAAGTTATAATTATCTGAACTAACTATAACGGGGGAATTTCAATGGTTTTTTATGAGTGAAATGTCCAGCTAACTATAACATGTGTGAAACCTATGTTTTTTTAAGTGAATATATATATATATATATATATATATATGTGTGTGTGTGTGTGTGTGTGTTGTGTGTGCGTGTGTGTGTGTGTGTGTGTGTGTAAAAATACTGGCCACCAGAGTTCAGTAGCCAGTCAGATCAGGCGATGAGTACTTATCATGTGTATTGTCTTTCTAGTAGCAGTATTAGTAATTACAATAGTCTTAGTAGGGTTCTATTTTACACCCAATAGGGAGATTAGATCTACAAATGTAACTACAACACACACACAACAGATGAGAAGCAATTGAAAGTATCATTTGCAAACTATAAGAGAGATGACTACTCAACTAACATTTATTAAAGATTTTTCCAAGAATACACACAAGCTATGAATGCAAAAGACTGTTATGTATGTGCCCACATACCGTCATCAGCTGCAGAAGAAGTTACTTATCTCCATATACCATTGTCATGCGCAATCACATGTAGTATTTTGCTTATATTAGTATATAGGCAAGAACACTGAAAATTGTATTCAAATTATGACTTAGTTCTTTCTAGAGCACCATTGCAACAAAGCATGAATTTACACCCGCAAGCAAAAGAGATGGACACAGATAGGTTTTATTTTAGACCATCCATGCCTTTAGACATTGTTAAGGTTTATGAGAACAATTTAACCTGCCTAAAGAGACCTTTAGAGAAAGTATTCATTATGACATTAGAAGGAAGAAACACTAACATTGCACATAGTCCAAATAGGGAGGAAGATGTTTTGATAAACATTTGGAAGAAAGAAGAAGAGAAGTTTAAGAAGAAAGAAAATGGTTTACCTAAAACTGAAATTAAATAGAAGACAAAAAGGGAAAAATCCGTGTTTACAAAAGAAGAACACAAAAGTGAACCAGACATGTGGGAATTAGTAGTTTTGAACACACATTTGATATTATGGGTGGTGCATTGCAAATTTTACAGGGCGAAGAAAGAGCCATTCCAGGAGTTTATTTTGTTTGTGGATAGGATGCTTATTTCTAGTTACCTGATGATTGGGAGGGTATTTGCTATTTAGCTAAATTGTTTCCCAAGATGTATCATGCATATATAGTATAGATGGTTTAACAATGACACCATCACACAGACACACACGTAGTGCAGAAGATGGAACTCAATTAATGGGAGATATTTTTGTGCAATTAAACTCCAGTAGGAGTCATACTAAATGATGAGAAGATTGGAAAGCTTTCAACAGTTGTCAACAAGAGGGCAACCAGAACTTCTGGAGCTTTTTAGTTGTGAATACAGAATCAAAAGCTATTAGATCCATAGTTTTGCAAAATCACTTAGGTTTAGACATTTTACTCACAGAAAAGCCAGTGTCTGCAAGATGCTGTTGTACAGCATTCCTACTCGTACTTTTATGGTCCGCCCGTCCCCTTTTTAGTGCACCAAACAATACGTTCTGTACAGAAACTCATGATGGGCGCACTGCCCGTTGTATTTAGTGTGAGGATAAAACTAACTATGCTTTGTATTTGGTGTGAGGATAACACCAATGATTTAGGTTACTTCATAATGAGCACAGTACAATTCAAGACTATGTTTTGGTCATATTGCACAATATCATTGATGTGATAATATCATTGATGCTAAAGTAAAGTTGTGCACAAATCTGAAAAATTAAGAGAGGCTCTGATGGTAGCACCAAAAGTGGATTGCATACCTCTCAATGCAGACTGCTTTACACCATGCACAATGTACAAGCCGAACAGAGAGAACATATAAAGAGATTGATGTGCTTTGCCAAAGGATAGTGTGTATCTGTTCCATGTCCTTATTTGTTTTCTGTTTTCCTGAGCGACCTCTCGCGAGAAGATTCCAAGTCTCAGCCACCATTTTCCTTGCAAGGCACATATATGCGGCCATGCCCATCTGCCAATGCAGATTACTGAGTGTCCTGTTCCTGAAGAACGTGCTTTGGCTATTGCTTCCAGACGATACCCTTACGACAGTCACTGCCTGTAGACCCCATTTTCCTGGTTACGCTGAGTCGCCACTTTGATTTCTGCTTGCCTGCAGCTACACAATTTCCAATGATCATTCTTCCGATGAACGGTCTCCGGTAGGCGTTTCCTTTTGATTTATAATCAGGTAGGGGAATTCCTCATTTTTTCTACACGTGCTGATGTGTTGAACTGCGCGCATCATATTACCAATAAGAAAAGTACCTTGTGTCATCTTGATACCGGCATTTGAACTGATTGTGGACAGAAAGCTAGTTCATTCATTCATTTGAAACCTGCGTTGATGAAGTGCATACTTGTACACAGAAGGTTGAGCATGTGCACATTAGAAGTTCCAAGTTTTGGCACTGAGACATGTTCTAGTGGATTCAAGGATTTACAGATTAGTTTGTTTTGAGACACGGAGACAGTTGAGCAATGACACTTGTGAGCATTTAACCAAAGTGAATCTATGGTGAGATAGAACCCATGGGGCCTGAGGTACAAAAATGCAATTTTGCATTTGCTAAATATCAACTCCATAGGAATCGTTATTTAGGAAATGTAAAATGATATGTATGAAATTACTGATTTACTAATAGTGATTCCTACAGCGTAGGAATTGCAATTAGGAAATCGCAATTCGGAAATCCTATGCCATTCGTAACAATGGGCCAGTTTCGCACGAACAAAGGATGGCTACGGGCATAAGGCCCCACTTAATGTACTCCAAAACTAGTGGTGCACATGTGTGGCACACATATGACCTAGGGGCACATGTGGGCTCTATTGCACTTTTAAAAAAGCATCTTGGGGTGTTTCTTTAATTTTCACATGGTTAGCATTGACTTTGAGTCGATGGTAACTGCATTTACTAAATGCTCATTTTGCATTTAGGAAATGCTTTATACATGTGCTAAGAAATCGCACATAGGAAATACCTATTTTATATTTCCTATTCAGGGAATAACAAAATGCAATTTCTGCTGGGTAGAAATCACCTTTTGCAATTCCGTAACAGCCTTTATACATAGGAAAAGGCTTTTTTGCATTTCTTAACCAGCCAAAATTATGATTTGGCCCGCTAAGAAATGCAAATGGCCTTTGTACATCTGGTAATGCAATCATGTTTTGCTAATGTTATTGTAATGTGTCATAACACTTATAAGTAAAGAACCAGAGAACAATTGAAAACAACATGGATCCTCTTCTTCTGGATCTCCCTCCCCGCAACACCCTCCTCAAAAACCATTCCCCTTGTCTGGCCACTCTGAACCTCTGCAGAATAATTCATACATAGTCAGAGCTTCCGGAAGGTGGGCATATTGAGGGTACTGCTCCTGAGGAACATACACATCTTGGCACATACATACCCAACGAAAGAAAGAAAAATGTAGAATTTGCAAAGAATATATCTGACTTGAAACCTCAATTAGAACCATTAGAGACACCTAGGGACCCATTAGGATGGCATGCGGAGGCACCACCGCGGTGCCGGCGGTGGCGGGAAATGCCATTTTCCGCACGCCAGCAGCGGTCCTCACGCCCGCCATATTAGTATGGGCAAACATAGCCCATTTCCTATCCGCCGCGGTGTGACGTGAACCGCCATAAAAATGTGCTCCCCACCTCAGCGGTGGAAGCCAATATAGACCCACCACCGTGCGGAATGACGTCCCGACCGCCGTACAAATCAGAATGCCCCAAACAGCCAGTCACACCGCAGCGGAAAAACCTCCCAACCAGAGAAGGGGGAAGCACGAGAGTGGAGCGCGAAATCAGATTCCTGGTCCCCTCCACCCGGTCCCGACCGCAATGGATCCAGCTCTACATGTCTTCCCAGTGCTGTACCTGATACACTACCAGCAAGTTATGCACCGTTGCGGACGCCGCCGCAGGTACGCAATCACACAACTCCGCACACAACCACAACACACAACTCCTGGCCTGATATAGGGTTCCTGTCCACACCAGACACCCTGGTGGGGACAGGAACACATCCACACGTGTACCCACACATATCCTACTTGTGACTAAATCACCTCTCCGAATCCGGGTCACCCATCAACCGCGATATCAATGCAATGTCTCGGTCACGTCACCGCAGCGGTGAAGACACGGAAAAAACATGCGCACAATGTAAAAGGCAGGGCCAGGCATGGGCAGTCCACAAAGATCATAGGGCCACACTTCCACCCTCCACACACTAGGATCCCCACACCTATTAAGGGACATGCAATGTGCTCCTCCTGTGCTCCCTCATGCACAATAACCAGCCAGGTGAACCCACACCCTGCACCACACACCAAACAAACAGGGACACAGTTTCAGCATGTGGGGCTGCAGAGGAACACACAGCACATACGCTCAGGGCCAGGTCAACTCTCAACCCACACCCACACTACACTCATGTCAAGCAAACTGAGTTCAATCACAAAATCAGCACTCACAATGAATATGAATAATCACTCAACTAGACACACCCCACACTGACAAACAGCCACATACACCGACCAGATGTCAGCAGCAATGGAGGACAAGAAATGCTCAAAGCTAAAGTGAGGTGGACACTATTGGAAAGCCAAGGAGCTAGCCACAAAGCATGTGTACATCACATGCAAGAGAAGGAACATATAACAACACCCTTAGCCCATCAAATCACACATGGCTGGCACAGTGAGTGAAATTAAACCACAGTCACCTCTGTGCAACAACTCAGGGAGGTAGCAAGGCAACCCATGCATAGGCACATGGATGATAGGAAGTCTCTGAAGTCAAACAGTGATCAGCCACACATCTGCATCCAACAACTTGACATGTGTATGTCATCAGCACAACACACAGGGCCCATTATCACACTCCATGACTGTCAAACACAAGTTAAATCCTTCACACGTACCCCTCCCCCACCCACCACCCACCTCACACCTGCAACACTCAGCACCAGTGTCAAACAAACATAACGGTGCCAATAATGTCCTGTGAATACACAGAAGAACAATCACACTCCCTGGGGGAATCCACACACACGCAGGGACACCTGAACCAATGCTGGCACAAAAACAACAGCCAAACACAAAACTCACTAACAACATACAGAGAAGTACAACAAGCCCAGACCTGTGAGGTAAAACAGTGGAAAGGCAATGGGGGTCCAGACAGAACAGGAGTCCACAACATCATCACTGAGGAACAATGCACAGACACCATACCCCAACACAGACAAGAAGTGCATCATCTCAAAACCATCATGGACACAAACTGGGAGCAATGGGCCAATAAGAAAACACAGACAGACATACCACACCACCCATCAAGTCAACATGGTGTAATAGTGTACCACATGCTTGCACATGCACAATCCTGACAAGTGACAGGTCAGATATAAGAGGAGAAAACACCAAGGTGCACTCAAAACAAGCCCATGAACAAGAATAGCCCTAAGTGCATGTGACAGACACACAAGTAATGCACACTACACTTGCAACACACATCTGAATGTATCACAATGCACAAACAAATCACACACAATGACATGCAAATAGAACATCACACACAGAGCATCTGTCAGCTGTAAGTGACAACACAGACCAAACACTGCACACTGCACACATCCACATCAAACACACAACAGATGCACATGCCAATCCATCACATTGCACACCCAGCTGTACATCAGGGGATGCACACCAGGCAATTACAAGGCAACATACACTCACAGCACTGCATGCACAACAAGCAGTGCGTGCACACCAAACATACCAGTTCCACACAGATCTGAGTGCCACGCAATGAACTCCCACAACACAAATCACCATAACACACAGACATCACACTCAGGAAGGGAAGAAGTACCTCAGCAAACACACATGCAGCTCACCCATCACCCACAGATGCTCAAGTCTGGGACACCTAGGTGAAAACAACATGGCCAGAGGACTGTGCAGTACAAACAGTTGAATTGCATATGAGCAACCATGATTGCAAAACAGTACAAGAAAATCACATATAACCAATTGGGAAACTGTCCTGAGTGGCACATTGGTCCTGTGCACAGATCAGCACTACAAAGCATAGTGTAACAAATAAAGTGGTGGGGAGGCACACACACTGGCAACCCAAGGGGACAGCTGACATGAGAGTGAAGTGTTGTGCATGTCAGTAGTGGACATGTCTGGAGTGCACCATACACAAATGGAGTGCTCACTCACAATGGGTAGGCATCAGAAGCACAGATAGGGGATGTTATAACTCCACATCCCACATGCCATACTGGAGCAAAGAATGCCTCAAGTGACAGCAATGCATGAGAAAACACACCCACAATGTCAGTGTGGCTAAGCAGGTCTGCACAGTGAGCACAAACAGTATCATGACACATGGCTGATCAACAAAACACAACACTTACTTGCCAGTCACACACTCTGCATACTCACAATTGGCACCTACAACAAGTAGGTGTCCCCCAGAACTGCAAGGACACATCAACACACTGCACAGTGCACAACCTTCAAGTCTCACATGTGCACACAATCACAAGCACAGGGCTGAGAACTCCAACTAACAGGCACTCAAATCCAGGTTGACACGTGTGCAGTTTCCATCGTAGGGGCACACACATCAACACTACTCACAAAGTCACCCCCTTCACACTGCACACTTCATGACCACACAAGTGCACACATTGAAATCTACCCATGTGACTGTGATGACTGGCCATCACAAGATGACCATACACCAACATTGCTGGTCACACATCAAGAAAGATCACACAGACATGATGGACCCTGGCCTGCCTGCCTGCAATACTGTGGATAAAATCCCACTCTGTGCTGGCAGTGCATCCCAACATGCCATGTGTACAATTTAGCTAACATCACCATAGATTGATTCGGATAACAGAAGCTCTTCACAAACAACCATCATTGTACCCCAAGCCTCAGAGTCAATAAGAACTGAAGTGCCTGTCACGTCTGAAAAACCCTGAAAAAGTTAAATCAGCCATTGGCAATGTTAAAGTGGCATATAGAGCATGTGTCACATTAAAGCAAACCCACACATAAAACTCTTTATTTAGCAAGGACACTGACAAAGCAGACAACAGGAGTAACTGTCTTTATTCACATATTACACAGATAGGCATCAAAAGTAGACAAGAGCAAGACCAGTGGCCAGTACACAGTGCAAAGTAGGTACATGAGATCCTGCACAGGGAATGGGCAAACCCAACAAGGCCAGTGACCAGACCAAAGTGCAGAGTAGGTACATGAGAAGCTGCACAGGGAATGGGCAAACACAGCAAGGCCAGAGGCCCGTCCAAAGTGCAGAGTAGGTACATGAGATCCTGCACAGGGAATGGGCAAACACAGCAAGGCAAGTGGCAAGTCCAAGGTGCAGAGTAGGTACATGAGACTGTACACTGCCATGGTCAGCAACACAGTTAGTGGGATAACAATGGGCAGTCCAGGCACCGCTGTGGGAGAGACAGGTGTGTCAGGGCGACTTTGACACAGACTTGGCTATCAGTCGGACTGGGAGGTGGCTGAGTGTCAGGGCCAGTTGGTGGACTGGACCTGGGAGAGAGAGGCCCAGTTGAGGTAGAGGCATCAGTGGCTCTGGAAGCCGGAGGGCTGCTTGGATCAGGTGGTGTGGTGGCACATGGAGGTGGAGACATGCTGCCGTGAGACACAGTGTGGGAGGGAGAATGTGGAGGGGTGCCTTTCCACTTCTTGGGAGTCTAAATGGAGGTTTGTTCTTGGGAGGAGTGATAGGTGTTGCAGCCACAACAGGCACACACTCCACCAAAGCTGCACCAGGTGCAACCGGTGGCCCGCCCTCTGGGGACTTGCTGGATCCGGAGGTTCGCTTGGCCTGGCCTTGCTTTTCTCCCCCATCACCTGTTGACCAGGTGAATCCCCCACACTGACGTTTTAACCCTGCTTCACATGGCTCTGGATGGGAGTTGAGGTTGTGAGTCAATCTGCCTTAGCGGGTTTTTTCTGTGGACCCTTAGCTGGCACAGCTTCACAGCAGGAACAGGAACTGACTGCTTTTCTTTGCGAGACGCTTTTGAGACAGGAGAGTCCTTGTCTGGGGATGCCTCTGAGGCATGTGAGCCTGAAGCCTGCTTCTTGGCTTTATGCCCCTGAGTGTCGCCTGAAGGGCTTTTTCCTTTGCGCTCTGGGGTGGCTTTGGTTTTTTGGGGGGATGGTGTCTGCGCTCTGGCCCGCTTGGGCTGCTGCTGTTGTGTGCTGCGTGTGCTGTATCTTGCGCCTGAGGTCTGTGGTGTGTGGTCACTATCATCAGATGTTGCCACTGGCACGGGGGGTGACCAAAGGGACTGGAGCTGGACTCTGAGACTGTGCCAGCTGAATGGCTGCCGTCACTGCGGAGAACAAAGACTTGACAATATGGTGTAGCCCACCCACGTCTGAATGAATGCCCTTCGTGAAAGCAACTACCTGTGCAAACTTTTTGTCGTGGTCTAGGAAGGCATTGAGGAGAGTTGTCTGGCCCACACACAGCTGGCGCAAAAGGTCCACAGACTCAACACTGATGGCAGCAGGGGAGACAGGGGCAGGAGCAGCAGTGCCTGGGGTGAAGGACACTCTTCCCTTCTTACTCGTGCGAACACGGGCAGCACTAGAGGAAGTAGCTGGGAGGGTGGGCACTGGATGCTGTGTGGAGGAAGAGGAGGCAGAGTTCCCACTACCTGTGCCCACCAACATAGATGTGTCACCACTGGCATCAGATGACGTTGAGGTTGGTGTCTCTGGCTGTGATTCCTCAAACAGACTCCTGTTCCCCTCTGAGGCGCTGGTCACATCAGAGTCAGTGTGCTTGTGTGTAGCAGTCGTGCTTGATGCCTCACCACTGGTGTCAGTCCCCTGTCCATCTGTGGCCACAGTAGATGCTGCAAGAGACAGAGACCTAGGGTCAGTTCTGTGGCATTAACACAAACATCATATGCAAGCAAAGCACAAAACAAGATTATGATATCCCCATGTTGCACACCACCCTGTGCAGTAACACTATGCAACCTCAATTCAGAACTCGATTTTTGCGTGTCATCATGCAAACTTGGCATACGTGACCCATGTGAGGCCCACACAGCCAAATAGTCTGTCGGTGGCTCCATGTAACCAGACACACAGATCCCTCTGAGCACACCTAGGGCCCTGAGGGGGGAAAAGATGTACCTCCCAACATGTTGCCACAGTCACATCTGTAGGCAGCAGAAGGGATAACACAGATACAGACACCAACATATCAGTCCACAATGGCCATGAGCTCATGCCATCCACCATGTCATACTTTGGGGCACAACTACAGTTGCACATTGGTGTCAGATGTGTAGTCCCCACAATTCTGACATCAGGCAATGCACACATTGATGAAAGCACACTCAGATGATGCACACTGCCGTTCCCTTCCATGGGATGTCTCTGACTACCCCAATTCAGACAATGCCAAAAGGCCACAACTCAGAATGCAATATAAAGGGCCATGACTCCAATGACATGAGAAAGTACAGGTAGGGAAAATGCATGACAGCTGCACCCAACACAGAGGCCATGTACAAGCCATTGCAGCAACATCACATAGCCCAGCTCTGGCTCAGGCTTGGAATACATGCAGTCACTCACAACCATAGTCACTCTTCCCAGAATACTCACCCCCAGCTTGCTGCTGATGCACCTTCAAATGTGCATCCAGCTCAGGCTGTGTCACAGCTAAGATGCGGGCCATTAGTGGTGTCATACTCCTGTGCGCCAATCTTCCATTCCGAGGGACCAGCCACAGCGTCATCTCTGCCACGTTTTTGCTCAGCTGGCAGATGTCATCCCACCTCTTGTGACAGTGTGTGCGCCGTCGGTTGGAGACACCCTGAGCCCACACCTTGCATGCAATGGCCCTCCACACAGCCTTACGCTGGTTTACTTTGAGCTGCAGGCATGGGAGACAAAAGGGGGAAAATCAGTGACACAGGGTTATGTACCATTATCTCGCAGTATTGGAGCATGATACTAACTCAGCACTACTTCACATATATGTCTAGCAGAGACAATACAGCATCTCACATAGTACATTAGTATGGGAGAATCATACGAAAATGCATGCAGGTATGAGGGTGGACACGGTACCTGCCCATCTCATACACCTGCAGGATGCCAGCACAGAAAGCTATGTGTAGGGTGCCCACATCTACTGTCCAGTTTGTGGGTGAGCAAGACATACATTACTTTGGAAATTATGTTTTGGGGCAGACTCACTGTGTCCAACACTGCGCAGCCCTCAATGCCCTTGCCCTGTGAATGGCTCACTGTGTCATGGAGGTCACATTTAGGGACATGATATCACAATCTCACACCCTTCTCACAAGGCCTGTTGTGTGCAATCTACAGGTCTGTGGTGGCTCTTTGATGGATAGTCTAGCAGACAACCCATATGTTTCACTCTGTACATTCAGTGATGTATCCTTCTCAGATTGGGCAGTGACTATGAAGGCCAGGTGGGCCACACTAAGGTCCAACATGGGGCAAAAGAAATGTCACATGAAGGGACAATATGAGAGCGTAAACAGTGCCTACACATGCGAGTTAGTACACATGCTGGTGGAAATGGAAGGGGCTCTGTACAACAATCTGCTGTGTCATAGGTGAATTACCACCAAGAGTGTCGCCCTGTGGCATTTAAGTCCTGAGCATAGTGCTGACCTATACATGATGTCAATTTTGAGTCAGACACACTTCCATCAGTACCCTCTGGACATAAACCCTTGGTAAGGCCACAGATGAGCCTGTGAAGAACATCAGGGACCCACACATCCATTCACACAGGCAATTTCTTTCCGGACTCCTGCATAACCAACTTGCTGCGTCACTGTATGGCTGACAAAACAATACATGTCCCTCTAATTTTGATGTGCAGGCAGGGAAACGTGTGAAATAGGCTACACACTAGGCCTGGGCTAAAATTTCGTTCCGTTCGCGGAAATTGCAATAATTTGACATTTTCGCGTTCCGCGGAAAGCGCGAAAATGTCAAAATTTCCGCATTCCGCAGCTTGGCGATAATTTGATTCTTGCTCGCGCTGGAAAATAATACATTCTCGCGCGCGCGCGATCGCCTTACCTGAATCCCTGCGTTCGCCGACAAGTTTTCTTGATCCGGTCGCGTTCTCCATGAGATGTTGTATTGTTTTCAGCCATTTGCGCTGTCTCGCGACAGTTCGCGCCCGCAGTGACGTCATGCGTCGCGCGATCACGTCTTTCTTCTCGCGATCATGCACCGCGAGACAACTAAAAACAAGATGGCCGCGCCCGCGAGCAGCCACATGGGTAAGTTGGCGAGCCGCAACCATGCAGAAAATCTCGCGAACATGCTGGAAAAAAACGTCCGCATCTTCGCGATATTTCCGCATGTTTGCGATAATTTTGAACATTTTCGCGATAATTTGCAAAAGTGGATTTCGCAAATTCCGCCCACCCCTACTACACACCCCTTTCCCCTGGAGACAGCATGCTAGGCAGTGTATGACACAAACCCACACTCTCAGGCACATACTGCAGGAGATCAACTTCATGTGTGCACTCCCTGCACTCTCACTTCCACTCTGAAACACTTACCATGACATCTTGTGCACCATATAGCCACCCATACTGTTTGAGCACCTCATCCACTAGGACCTCCAGCTCCTCTGTGGTGACGGGACGGACCCTGATCTTCTCAGTCCTCGCCATCACTGGGTCCAGGAGACAGGAGCAGCAGCAGTTGGTGGTGAGGGGTGTCAGGCAGCAGTGTCTGGAGACTGGAGCAGCAGCAGTTGGTGGTGAGGGGTGTCAGGCAGCAGGCTCTGGAGACAGGAGCAGCAGCAGTGTGTGGTGAGGGGTGAAAAGCAGCAGGCTCTGGAGACAGGAGCAGCAGCAGTTGGTGGTGAGGTGTGTCAGGCAGCAGGCTCTGGAGACAGGAGCAGCAGCATTTAGTGGTGAGGGGTGTCAGGGGGTGTCAGGGAGCAGTCTCTGGAGAGAGGAGCAGCAGCAGTTGGTGGTAAGGGGTGTCAGGCAGCAGGCTCTGGAAGCAGTGGAAATGTGAGGCTCTCTCCCACACATATATAGCCCCCTGGAGTAGTTTCAGTGGTTCTGAGCTGCTACAATTGGTGTTCCAGGTCAGCTTTTTTCAAATGCATCCAATGACCAGCTCCACAGTGGCGGAGCACTCCTACCGCGATTTTCAAAATTGCATTAGGCTACCGCGATTGCGGTTCCCATTGGCTGTAAGGGATTGGGCACTGGCGGTGACACACTGTAGGGGCCAGGCGGTCTCTACCGCAGTCGTGCATCTTTCAATTGCATCCAATGACCGGCCGCGCGGTGGCAGAGCACGCCTACCGCAATTTTCAAAATTGCATTAGGCTACCGCAATTGCGGTTCCCATTGGCTGTAAGGGCTTGGGCATTGGTGGTGACACACCGCAGGGGCCAGGCGGTTGCTACCGCGATATGGCTGCCATACATTGGTGCCAGTGACTGTGATTTGGGTGGCAGAGCATGTAAACTGCCATTTGGCAATGCACATATATCTATCACTACCGCGAGTGTGGCTTTGCCATTGGCAGTTACACACCGCAGGGGCCAGGTGGTCGCTTTCGCGGTATGGCTGCCATACATTGGTGCCAGTGACCATGAATTGGGTGGCGGAGCATGCCAACCCCCATTTGGCAATATACATATATCTATCAGTACCGCGAGTGTGGCTTTGCCATTGGCAGTGACACACCACAGAGGCTAGGTGATTGCTACCGCGATATGGCTACCATACATTGGAGCCAGTGACCGTGATTTGGGTGGCGGAGCACTTTGACAGAACCTATGGACACATCATGCTGTGTGAATGGCCGATGGCCAGTTCTCAACAGTGCACAGTAGACACATGATTCATGGCACAAGATTGTGTACACAATGCCAATGTAACATTTACCCCACTGCTGACTACACATGCCATGTTGGTGTATATGATTGAAAACATTGGCATTTACTCCCTCACATGTGACTTGTGATATTGCTGGGCATGTACACAGAACAGTGTTGTTATGGACTCTCCAATGGGTACACATGTCAATGTGTGATAGGGCTGAGCAACTCACCGTGATGAATGTCTGACTACACAATGTGCATATTTCCTTGGTCTACTTTTCTTTTCTCATGCACATACTTGTTGTTTACACACAGACTGTGCTCATTGTGTTGTTGATGTGTGCCCTGTTCGACTTATGCAAGAAGATGTTGCAGGTACAGCAGCTAGGTAGGAGACAGTAGTGTTGCAGTTTCACACATATGTTGTATGAACTACTCTCAGGGCTGCTCATGCAAGATGTGGCCATATCCCTTTAGGCATTCACATGGTCAGATATTGTTTTGGAGGTGCTAGCTGTGTGAAAAGGGGACAGGTGTATGACTGTGTAGCTGAAGGTGTCCCTACATGTAAGTTGGGCTGTAAGCTTAACTGTGATGACAGTCATTGTTGGCATTGTGTCAGTCAAAACGTAAGATGTCGGACACATCTCATGGTGTATTGCATTGACATGTGTCCCCTTTCATCTCACCTAGGAGGTGCCCAAATGTGCTTCGTCCATTCACAGTGGTGGCAGACATGGAGGATGAGGAGGTCATACGGAAATTCCATCTGGATCGACCCACGCTACAAGACCTATGTGCTATGTTGGAGCCCTACCTGCGGCCTCGCGGAACATATTTAACGGCTTTCACACCAACATCTAAGGTGATGGTGGCCCTGCATTTTTTTGCTACTGGATCTTTCCAGTACATGGTGTCCAGCGCAGGTGGGATGTCACATCCTATGTTCAGTATGGTGCTACGTGATGTCCTGTCCGCTATGATGATCTACAAGGACAGATACATCCATTTCCCCAGGAGACATGAATTGGTGGGTGTGAAGGATGATTTTTATGCCCTTGGGCACATCCCCAATATTGTTGGTGCCATTGACTGCACACATGTTGGACTTGTTCCACCACAGGCACTTGAGCACATTTACAGGAACAGGAAACATTTCCATTCCATCAATGTGCAAGTGGTGTGCCAGGTGGATATGATCATCTCACACGTCTGTGCCAAATTCCCTGGCTCAGCCCATGACTCGTTCATCATGCGTAACAGCATTGTGCCACAGCTGATGGCTAATTTGCTTCCGGAGTGTGCATGGATTGTGGATGAGCACGCAGGGTCAAGTTGCGTGCTGTGTGTGTGACATGCTGTCCTCTGCCACAGTTATATTACAAAGTTGGTCTATGTATCTCACACCTAGGTGATTCTGCATATCCCAACCATCCTTGGTTGCTTAGCCCACTGCGGAATCCCAGGACCCCAAGTGAAGTCTGCTACAAGGATGCCCATGGGAGGACACGTCGTGTGGTGGGACGTACTTTCGGTCTCCTGAAGTCATGTTTCCGCTGCCTGGACAAGACCGGAGGTGCACTGATGTACTCGCCCAAAAAGGTGTGTCAGATTGTAGTTGTATGCTGCATGCTCCACAACCTGGCCTTGCGCAAGGAGTTCCCCTGCTCCTGGATGCTGATGAGCAGCCGAGGCCCCTGCCTGCAAACCAACCCATGTCCAGTGACGAGGATAGTGGAGAGGAGGAAGGTGTCGACCTGCGTCAACAGCTCATCAACCGCTACTTCACATGAAGGTGAGTGACAATGTACAACGGGGCCGTTGTCTGCTGATGTCGTTGTTGGTGAAAAGGTCTATGTGAGCTTTGTGACTGCAGCCTGTTGTTGACTCAGTGCTGGCTGCCAGTGTTTCTGGGACAGGGTAGTTTGGCACAGATACAGGATGTCTATGTCAGTACAGTTGCTCATTGTAATGTGTACAGATTGGAGTACCTTGATGACATGTGTTGTGTGATGACTGTGAGGCCACCACCTGACTAGTGAATATTGTTCTTGTTTCTAGGTCCCTTCAGCCTCTCCTTGCCTACAAACAATCTATGCTCCTGGTACATTGTAATCATGGTGAACATTGCACATCCTGTGATAAACACGGAGCAGACACAACAACATAGGTGTGTAAGGAGTGTTTATTTACAATGGGTACATGTGAGAGGGGAATTAATATATACAAAAAGGTGAATTGTGAAGCAATGAGTTGTTAGTGAGGGTCCATGATTTGGCCCATGCGGGTGTCTATGGACCTCAGCAGCAGGCAGAGCTCACGGGAATCTTCCTGAGCCTGGCCCGTTTGTCCCTGGGCCCATTCATAGGCCCCAAGGACTCTGGTGATGTTGTCTAGGGCTTCGGTCCCAGTGTCCTGTTGGCTTAGACCCCCCCTTGCCCTCCCACCTGCCATGCTGTCACGGACCTGTGGCCTCAACACTGTAGGCACCCACCTACTCTCCCTGCCCTCCTGCCCTCCTCAGTGGGTGCGGTGGGGTGGTCATCCTCTGGGGCAGGGAGAATGTTGCAGGCAGCACTGGTGGTGGTAGTGGTGGTGGAGGCCGCACAGGTAGCTCCAAGCAGGGGTCAGCGTAGTTGTTGTTGCTGATGTGGTGGTGGGGGGGACAGTGGGGTCCTGGGACCTGTTGCGCCCTGGCATACCAGATGGGCCGGCTTCAAGCTCCACATTCTCAAACTCCAGGGAGTCCTCATCAGAGAGTCCATGTTCTGGGGGTGGAGACTGGCTCTGCAGGTTGATGTTGTCGTCCTCTGCAGTCAGTTGTTGGTCACCTGTGGGACAGAGGGGTAATGATCATTGAAGTGCACCCCTCAAATTTGGTGTTCGATGTATCTTATTTGCAGGTTATGCAACACACAGTTAACTATTTCGCACATTGTATGTCTGCACAGTAAAGTGCATCATGACATGATGTGGAGGTACATATATTACTTGTCCATGGTGTGACATGTCAATGGATACCATGCCCCATGTGAAGATTTTGTGATTACGATGAAAGGTCGTCATCTGACAACTGGCGGCAATACAACTTGATGTGAAGCATCTTTGCTGATTACTCTGCCTGGCAGGCATTACATCTGCGCATGAACTAGCCATTGTCATCTCATGCATACCTTTGTCATGTCCTATGCTGTGATTTATTTGTTCGACAGACCATGCTTGTTTTGTTTTCATATGGTCCTTCAAGCTCATCCCCGATGGAAGTTACAGATAGCAATTTAAAAGTTTTAAAAGAAAAAGAGAAGGCTCAACTGAAAATGAAAGTGAGCTTTAGTGGATTAATGTGTGGAAATGTGACAGTTAAGATAACCATCAGGGAAGGAGGAAGAGGAGGTTTAATTTGGTGGAGTATTATGTGGTAATGCTGACTAGGCTTCACCATGCAGTACTCTAGCAATACCCCAAAGATGGGCCATGGATTCACAATAATAAATCCTTAGCTCAGTCCCGGTAGAGTGGCAAAGAACAGTCAGACTTTACTAGAGAAACATGTGATAAGAATTTCAGAGTACCAACATGGATAATAAGTAATTGACATGACTCAATAGAAATCCGACACCAATTTATAAAAAATAAAGCAGATTTTTATATTAATTTAGACGCCAATAGGAACAATATCAGATACTTATAACCGTATTTATGAATTTTTGAAGAAAACATAAATCCCAGCAATTCACTGCTGCAAAACCTTTGCATTGTGGTCGTTGGGAAAAAGTGATAGTGACAATCACTTTCTGGTCGAGTTGTGTGGAACCCAAGGAGGGTAAAAGGTGATGCAGATCAGTTTTACTTTACCTGGCTCGAGAAGCCCGGGTGCAGAGTATTCCTCACTGTCCTTGGTGCTGAAGCAGGAACCGCAAACGAGCTGGTTTTACTACTTACACAGTGCTGGTGGGGACCAGGGTGCAAAGAGTCAATAGCCAAGCCAGTTCCCTCGAGGTGCGGCGTCGAGTAAAGGGGATGGTTGCTGGACTGGTGACCAACAATCCTTGGCAGCCTTAACCACATAAAAAAGTTAATTGGACGTCCGGAGGTCCCGGGAAAACAGTAGGTGCCTGAAACTTCGTTGAGGTCAGGACTGTTTCCCACAATGCACTGGAGATCTAATTCTGGGTGATCACTCAGAGGGTCCGATGGCCAGTGATTCTTCAGTTCTGGTACATGGTTTTACCTGCAGTCCTCAGATGGCTAGTGCCACTAGTTCAGGGGAGTTGCCTTTGGCTCTCAAAGAGGTCCATCTGTCTGGGGAAACTGAGCTTTGGTCCAGGACGAGCCACATTTATGCAGTTCCAGGAATGTTATCACAAGTGCAGAGTATTGCGCCTTTGTTTTGTTCAGCTCCTTTTGACACAGACATGAGTATTTTCTTTGACCTTCTTGCAAATCAGAACTGAGGTTCTGCTGTCAGGGGTAGCCCTTAAATCCTAGATTTAGGGGTCTTAGGGCTGTGGGTGCAAATGGCCACGGGCTACTAGCCCAAGCGACTAATCCGCCCCTGAAGTGACCACATCCGGGGGTGTAGGTCATCTTTTTTTCTCAGAACCCTCTATTCTACCATGTTTAAAAATGGCAGAAGCCTTCCTTAACTGTACAGACCAGTAGCCCACCCTAGAGGTGTAGCTTGCCTTCTGGGGGTGTATCCCCCTGAATTACTCATTTTGCCACCTGCCTGGGTGCAAATGTGCCTGGGGCAGGGGGAAGGCAGTTTCCGACTTTGGGAGGTAGTCTGGTTGCATATTGCAGGTGGTGAAGCCTTTGAAACTCACCGACTTTATGTGCCATGTCACTATTCATTCTGTCAGAGAGGGAGGTGTGACCTCCTTCCCGCAAGGCCATTGTTTCTGACTCCTGGGAGAGTTAACACCTCCTGGCAGAGCGTCTGATTCCTGTCATGGTGACAGCAAGCGCCAGAGCACAGGAAAGACTGAGGCAACCAGATGAGTGACCTCTAAGATGGCTACTTGGATTGGATGCATGCCACATCATCCTCAACATGAGATTCATGTCATGTGCGGCGAGGTCTGCAGGGGTCGTCCGGGGTTTGAAGCTGTTGTGGATGTCGGTGATTTTCTGGTGAAAGAAGGTGGCGAGGGAGTCGCACAGGGCTTGCGATGGTGGGATGTCGTTGGCACTGGAGCTGGGGTTGGAGAGTTCCTTCACGATGGTAAAGAGCTCCTTGCTGTTGTGTGCATTGTTGTCAAGGCGGTCTGTGAAGGAGGTCCTTTTGGCGGTCCTGATGAAGTGGTGGTGGTTGCGGATGGCGTCTTTGTGGGCAGCGTGGCTGTCTGGCGTCTTGTCGCTGTGCCATATGTTCTCCAGTTTCCAGCAGGTGTGTTTTGAGTCGAGGAGTTCCGGGGTGAACCAGCTGACTCTTTTGCTGGTGTCTCTGCTGGTGGGTTTTTTCAGCGGGGCTACGGTGTTGGCGCAGTCGTTCATCCAGCATTCGAGGGTGAATGCACCATCATTGGGGTTGGTGGGGTTAGTCGGAGGGTTGAGTGCGAGGCTTGTCTGTAGTTGTTCTTCAGTGACTTTGCCCCAGCAGCGGCGGGGTGTCTGTAGTGTGCGGTGGTGTGTGAGGGGTTTTCGGAAGGAGAAGTGGATGCAGTGGTGGTCTGTCCAGGTGAGTTCGGAGGCGTGGCTGAAGGTGACATGGGGGCTTGAGGAGAAGATGGCATCTAGCGTGTGGCCGGCGATGTGGGTCGGCGTCGTGACGAGCTGTTTCAGTCCGAGGTTGGCGAGGTTGTCAATCAGGGTGGAGGAGCTGTTGTCGTTGTTGTTCTCCAGGTGATAGTTCAGGTCTCCAAGGAGGATGTAGTCGGTGGAGGTCAGCGCATGCGTGCTGATGAGGTCGGCGATGGAGTCGCAGAATTGAGGCCGGGGTCATGGCGGTCTGTAGACGAGGGTGCCTCTTAGGGTGGTCTTGGGGTCCGTGTGGATCTGGAAGTGCATGTGTTCGGCGGTGCTTAGGGTGTCATTGGTGTTTGTTGAGACCCTGATGGTGTTTTTGTGGATGATGGCGATTCCTCCTCCGGCCCTGTTGGTGCGGTCTCTGCAGGTGATCTTGAACCCGTCTGGGATGGCTATGGCGATGTCTGGCGAGGATGCTTAGTTCATCCAGGTGTCGGTCAGGAAGGCGACGTCCGGTGATGCGGTGTTGAGTAGGTCCCAGAGTTTGACGGTGTATTTGTGTGCGGAACGGGTGTTGATCAGGATGCATCTAAGCTGGTTGGGTTCCGTCGTGGCAGGCATTTTGGCGCTATCGCAGCAAGAGAAGCTGCAGTTCCGGCAGATGAAGGGATTGCGGGTGCGCCTCGGGTGGCCTTGCAGCAGGTGTGTGCCCCTCCTTGGTTAAGAGCGATGAGGGTGTTGTTGTCTTAGCGGAGGCGGCGGTCCTAGTGGCTGCTGCGGGGGCCAGGGGTTCTGGCGCTGGGTGTGGTCCAGGCGCGGACGGGCGCAGACGGGCTTGCCTTAGGCACGCCTTTGGCGCGCCAGTGGCGCGGCCGCTCAGCGGCCCCCATATATAGGGAGGTGGGGAGGGAGGAGCAGCTGGGAGGCAGGAGGCGAGGGACGGGTGGAGCAAATGGGCGCAGAGGGGGCAGGGCCGCATGGGAGGCAGTGGCGGGTACGGGGGCTGGGGAAGCGGAGCGGGGCAATCGCGGGGAGGAGAAAGGCAGGGGTAGGGGTCGAGAGGGCAGCGAGAGGGGCACAGAATCAAGGGGGCAGCAGTGAAGAGAAACGGGGCACAGAATCAAAGGGCAGCAGTAAAAGAAACTGAGGCACAGAGTCAAGGGGACCACAGTACAATAAAAACGGGGCACAGAATCAAGGGAGCAGCAGTAAAGAGAAACGGGGCACAGAATCAAAGGGGGCAGCAGTACAATAAAAACGGGGCACAGAATCAAGGGGGCAGCAGTAAAGAGAAGCGGGGCACAGAATCAAAGGGCAGCAGTAAAAGAAAACGAGGCACAGAATCAGACGAGGGGGCGGGGGGGCACAGGAGAGGAGCGGATAGGCAGAAAGGAACTGTAGAGTGGATACAAACCAAGGCCATCACTGGCCACCAAGGATGAGGCACAGGTGGAGGCCTGCGGGTGGTGGAGGGCCTCGATCTTCGGCGGCGATCAGGACACTCAGCGGGGGGTGCAGGCGGCGCTGCAGCAGGGGGGGAGCGGCCTACCAGGAAGGTCAAGGGTCGCTAACTGTCAATCACTTATAGTGTCCTTTAATGGTAAAGGTCACTATAGAGACATGTAAGCTTGCACTTACCAGGGGCGTAACAAACACCCCCGCAGCCCCCGCGGTGCGGGGGGGCCCCAGTCTTCGGTTAGGTGAAGGGGGCCCCCTCAGCTCTTCGGTAAAGAGCTGGGAGAGAAATGCTTGCTGTAAAAAGCAGGTGCAGTCTGCAGCCTGCTCAGAGCTCCTCGCGCTGACCCAGGGCAGGACTGAAGAGAAACAAAGTAACAAGTTACATTGTTTCTCTTCAGTCAGAGCCCGGCCGGAAAAGGGATGGGGGTGGGAGCCCCAGAGAGAGCATTCCCCACAAGGCACAGCCTCTGAGAAGGGACGAGGCAACAGAGTGTTGGCGAGAAGGTTTGCAGCTCCAGGGACAGGACTCTGCTGGGACACATTGGAAGGTAAGCAAGCATTGGAAATGCAATTGGATTCGCAGTCTCCCTGGATGGCACAGAGTGTTTCCTCTGTGGCCTGCAGTGTCCCCGATGCTGATAGTGAACATGGAAACGTTCCCAGATCTCCACAGCAGAGAGAAAAAAAAAATGGCTCAAGAATGTTTGAAAATGGATGTACGTGTAGAAAATGACAGAGAATACTTTTTTAAATAGTTCAATATAGCGTAAGCTCGTCCCCAAGGTATTGGAGCGCTTTACACGAGCACCAGTTACTTTACATGGATATTTCTTTTTCTATGCAGCGCAGGAAAAAATAAGTTTGTTTATTCCTATCACCTTTCCTGACCCCTGCAGCTGCTTATCACATCAGGCTGTGACACAAAGTTTGACTAATGGTGTAGGTAAGAGAATGTGTTACCATTTGTTATTCTTTTTAAAATATGCACAGGCCCAGCAGGACACATACTTTGTGTGTGCTTCATTTAAACAGTTTTTATCATTATCATGGCTGATGCAGGACAACAATAAGACAATGCAAAATGCCCAGATAACGCTGGTGCTAAATGATCCTGCTGGAGAAAAATCATTTGTCTGTTAGTAGTTTTTAAATGCAGATGAGCTGTATTTTATGTGGAAGCTCAGTGGGTTACTGCCTTTGTCACAGAGATCCTTGTGCTACTTGCAGTTCAGTAGTTACAATCCTAACATAGGACAGTGACCAATGACCTGTCATCAAACAGCTGCAGACAAACATGAATGGTATAGTTAGAACTTTGCTTTCTTTTTTTGTGATATAGTTAGAACTTATCCAGTCTTTCATTATTCTAATGTTGCTAAAATGAGTAAGTGTGGGCAGATATACATTTTTATCAGTAAAGCTGACCCCGATGGAATACTCTTTAAATCCTGAGCTTGTGTTTCCCCAGACCAAACCCTCTTAAAATATACTGCCCACCAGTATGGATGACATGTGATTCCTACACCTTGTAATCCACATTGGCTTATGTGACATTCCCTGTAGACTGATTTACATACTTGTATGATTCACTGTCTCTGTATAATGTGTGCGTGGTGTAAAGTACTGACACACACTACACTGATATGAGTAGCGCTACACAACAAATGAAATGCATATGAGAGAGGCGCTACGTAAAGATGAGGAGCACTGTTGGAGGGTTACACAAGGCCACACTTATTTTTTAAGCACGGGGTTATTAAGTGATTTGCCCAGAATCACAGGATGTTGAACCAACGCTGAGACTCAAGCATGATCCCCCAGTTCCAAAGCCAGCATCTCTGGCTGTTATGCCACATTCCATTTGTATCAGTGGTCTTCCCAGCTGCAAAGGAAGGGAGAACATGTCTGTGGTTGTTGCACATTTTTGAGCGACATTTGAGACCAAGTGCAAAACTATCTGGAGCCTTCAGCAAAATTCTATTTTTATGTTTTTTGCTCCCTCCTTAGAATTAATTGGTAATATTTGATGCTTTTGGTGTCAATTTGGCACTGTCTGGTGCTGGCACCATCGGCACCTGCCTAGTATTATTAACTCGCTTTATCATCAGCCCTTTATTTACTTTTAGACTCTGGCCATGGGCGTACATACCAATGGTTCAGCATGTGCAGTGGCATCGGGTCCTAGGAATGGGAGGGGCACACTGACTATAGCTTTCTTTCACTACCCAACCAGGAGCCAGGGAGCAATTTTCACCTCCTTAAATGAGGGCGCGTGAGGCTCGTGCTACGCCACTGACTCCAGCTTAACTGAAAAACTCACATTTTAGGGGCCTCCAGAGTACTATAGAGTTGGGGAAAGTCATTCCCAGGTTCCACAGCACAGAACCTTTATTTTCTTTTTTTTAAATACATTTTAGGTATCCAGTTTCTGCCCATGCTGTGCACTTTTTATTTTATGTTTGTTTTGCTATGAACTCTATTTCTTGTTATTCACATTGCTAATATTTTTTATTGAAGAATCCAATAAAGAGCAGGTTATGAATTGGTACTTAAAGTCTAATGATGCATAGAATGAGCCCAGAACAGCAACGAAATGCTAAAAATAATAGAGATATATTCAGGGAAATGAATGGGACTGGAGTGTAGCAAACTATCACCAGCGTCATATGGGAGAGAGTAGGACACACATAAGAATGGAAGGACATTGTGGGTCGGAAGGGGAGAATCCATGTAAGAAGTCATATCTAATAAGCGTTGGCAAAGCCAATAGGTCTGACGTTGGTTGGAGGACTATTGGCTGTACCATTGTATATTTCTTTTGCTGTAGTTTATTATGAATTTATTGTTCCAAGATGGCTAATGGATGCTGAGAGAAGAAAGACATGAAGGAATCATTGAAATACGAAAGGGTGTAAATACAGCGTGTGGACAGTGGTGTATGAGAGACAATGAAATACTACAGGGCGTAAATACAGTAGGTGGACAGTGGTGTATGAGAGACAATGAAATGCGAAAGGGTGTAAATACTGTAAGTGGACAGTGGTGTATGAGATACAATGAAATATTACAGGGTGTAAATACAGTGGGTGGACAGCGGTGTATGAGAGACAATGAAATACAGGGTGTAAATACAGTGGGTGCGACAGCAGTGTATGAGAGACAATGAATTACAGGGTGTAAATACAGTAGGCGGACAGTGGTGTATGAGAGACAATGAATTACAGGGTGTAAATACAGTAGGTGGACAGTGGTGAATGAGAGACAATGAACTACTACAGGGTGTAAATACAGTAGGTGGACAGTGGTGAATAAGACAATGAAATACTACAGGGTGTAAATACAGTAGGTGGACAGCGGTGTATGAGAGACAATGAAATACAGGGTGTAAATACAGTGGGTGCGACAGCGGTGTATGAGAGACAATGAATTACAGGGTGTAAATACAGTAGGTGGACAGCGGTGAATAAGAGACAATGAAATACTGGGTGTAAATACAGTAGGTGGACAGTGGTGCATAAGACAATGAAATACTGGGTGTAAATACAGAAGGTGGACAAGGGTGAATGAGAGACAATGAAATACTACAGGGTGTAAATACAGTAGGTGGACAGTGGTGAATAAGAGACAATGAAATACTAAAGGGTGTAAATACAGTAGGTGGACAGTGGTGAATAAGAGACAATGAAATACTGGGTGTAAATACAGTAGGTGGACAGTGGTGAATGAGAGACAATGAAATACTAC
The DNA here is from genome assembly GCF_964204655.1 of Triturus cristatus. Lineage (NCBI taxonomy): Eukaryota > Metazoa > Chordata > Amphibia > Caudata > Salamandridae > Triturus > Triturus cristatus. Next base: position 605,104,104 of record NC_140591.1, on the reverse strand, counting down.
AGGGTGTAAATACAGTGGGTGGACAGTGGTGTATGAGAGACAATGAAATACAGGGTGTAAATACAGTAGGTGGACAGTGGTGCATAAGACAATGAAATACTGGGTGTAAATACAGAAGGTGGACAGTGGTGAATAAGAGACAATGAAATACAGGGTGTAAATACAGTGGGTGGACAGTGGTGAATGAGAACCAATGAAATACTACAGGGTGTAAATACAGTGGGTGGACAGCGGTGTATGAGAGACAATGAATTACAGGGTGTAAATACAGTAGGTGGACAGTGGTGTATGAGAGAATGAAATACTAAAGGGTGTAAATACAGTAGGTGGACAGTGGTGAATAAGAGACAATGAAATACTGGGTATAAATACAGAAGGTGGACAGTGGTGAATGAGAGACAATGAAATACTACAGGGTGTAAATACAGTGGGTGGACAGTGGTGAATAAGAGACAATGAAATACTGGGTGTAAATACAGAAGGTGGACAGTGGTGAATGAGAGACAATGAAATACTGGGTGTAAATACAGTAGGTGGACAGTGGTGAATGAGAGACAATGAAATACTACATGGTGTAAATACAGTGGGTGGACAGTGGTGTATGAGAGACAATGAAATACAGGGTGTAAATACAGTAGGTGGACAGTGGTGCATATGACGATGAAATACTGGGTGTAAATACAGAAGGTGGACAGTGGTGAATAAGAGACAATGAAATACTGGGTGTAAATACAGTAGGTGGACAGTGGTGAATGAGAGACAATGAAATACTACAGGGTGTAAATACAGTGGGTGGACAGTGGTGTATGAGAGACAATGAAATACAGGGTGTAAATACAGTAGGTGGACAGTGGTGCATAAGACAATGAAATACAGGGTGTAAATACAGTAGGTGGTCAGTGGTGAATAAGAGACAATGAAATACTACAGGGTGTAAATACAGTGGGTGGACAGTGGTGAATGAGAACCAATGAAATACTACAGGGTGTAAATACAGTGGGTGGACAGCGGTGTATGAGAGACAATGAAATACTACAGGGTGTAAATACAGTAGGTGGACAGTGGTGAATAAGAGACAATGAAATACTAAAGGGTGTAAATACAGTAGGTGGACAGTGGTGAATAAGAGACAATGAAATACTGGGTGTAAATACAGTAGGTGGACAGTGGTGAATGAGAGACAATGAAATACTACAGGGTGTAAATACAGTGGGTGGACAGTGGTGTATGAGAGACAATGAAATACAGGGTGTAAATACAGTAGGTGGACAGTGGTGAATAAGAGACAATGAAATACTAAAGGGTGTAAATACAGTAGGTGGACAGTGGTGAATAAGAGACAATGAAATACTGGGTGTAAATACAGTAGGTGGACAGTGGTTAATGAGAGACAATGAAATACTACAGGGTGTAAATACAGTGGGTGGACAGTGGTGTATGAGAGACAATGAAATACAGGGTGTAAATACAGTAGGTGGACAGTGGTGCATAAGACAATGAAATACTGGGTGTAAATACAGAAGGTGGACAGTGGTGAATAAGAGACAATGAAATACAGGGTGTAAATACAGTGGGTGGACAGTGGTGAATGAGAACCAATGAAATACTACAGGGTGTAAATACAGTGGGTGGACAGCGGTGTATGAGAGACAATGAATTACAGGGTGTAAATACAGTAGGTGGACAGTGGTGTATGAGAGAATGAAATACTAAAGGGTGTAAATACTGTAGGTGGACAGTGGTGAATAAGAGACAATGAAATACTGGGTGTAAATACAGAAGGTGGACAGTGGTGAATGAGAGACAATGAAATACTACAGGGTGTAAATACAGTGGGTGGACAGTGGTGAATAAGAGACAATGAAATACTGGGTGTAAATACAGAAGGTGGACAGTGGTGAATGAGAGACAATGAAATACTGGGTGTAAATACAGTAGGTGGACAGTGGTGAATGAGAGACAATGAAATACTACAGGGTGTAAATACAGTGGGTGGACAGTGGTGTATGAGAGACAATGAAATACAGGGTGTAAATACAGTAGGTGGACAGTGGTGCATATGACGATGAAATACTGGGTGTAAATACAGAAGGTGGACAGTGGTGAATAAGAGACAATGAAATACTGGGTGTAAATACAGAAGGTGGACAGTGGTGAATGAGAGACAATGAAATACTGGGTGTAAATACAGTAGGTGGACAGTGGTGAATGAGAGACAATGAAATACAGGGTGTAAATACAGTGGGTGCGACAGCAGTGTATGAGAGACAATGAATTACAGGGTGTAAATACAGTAGGCGGACAGTGGTGTATGAGAGACAATGAATTACAGGGTGTAAATACAGTAGGTGGACAGTGGTGAATGAGAGACAATGAACTACTACAGGTTGTAAATACAGTAGGTGGACAGTGGTGAATAAGACAATGAAATACTACAGGGTGTAAATACAGTAGGTGGACAGCGGTGTATGAGAGACAATGAAATACAGGGTGTAAATACAGTGGGTGCGACAGCGGTGTATGAGAGACAATGAATTACAGGGTGTAAATACAGTAGGTGGACAGCGGTGAATAAGAGACAATGAAATACTGGGTGTAAATACAGTAGGTGGACAGTGGTGCATAAGACAATGAAATACTGGGTGTAAATACAGAAGGTGGACAAGGGTGAATGAGAGACAATGAAATACTACAGGGTGTAAATACAGTAGGTGGACAGTGGTGAATAAGAGACAATGAAATACTAAAGGGTGTAAATACAGTAGGTGGACAGTGGTGAATAAGAGACAATGAAATACTGGGTGTAAATACAGTAGGTGGACAGTGGTGAATGAGAGACAATGAAATACTACAGGGTGTAAATACAGTGGGTGGACAGTGGTGTATGAGAGACAATGAAATACAGGGTGTAAATACAGTAGGTGGACAGTGGTGCATAAGACAATGAAATACTGGGTGTAAATACAGAAGGTGGACAGTGGTGAATAAGAGACAATGAAATACAGGGTGTAAATACAGTGGGTGGACAGTGGTGAATGAGAACCAATGAAATACTACAGGGTGTAAATACAGTGGGTGGACAGCGGTGTATGAGAGACAATGAATTACAGGGTGTAAATACAGTAGGTGGACAGTGGTGTATGAGAGAATGAAATACTAAAGGGTGTAAATACAGTAGGTGGACAGTGGTGAATAAGAGACAATGAAATACTGGGTATAAATACAGAAGGTGGACAGTGGTGAATGAGAGACAATGAAATACTACAGGGTGTAAATACAGTGGGTGGACAGTGGTGAATAAGAGACAATGAAATACTGGGTGTAAATACAGAAGGTGGACAGTGGTGAATGAGAGACAATGAAATACTGGGTGTAAATACAGTAGGTGGACAGTGGTGAATGAGAGACAATGAAATACTACATGGTGTAAATACAGTGGGTGGACAGTGGTGTATGAGAGACAATGAAATACAGGGTGTAAATACAGTAGGTGGACAGTGGTGCATATGACGATGAAATACTGGGTGTAAATACAGAAGGTGGACAGTGGTGAATAAGAGACAATGAAATACTGGGTGTAAATACAGTAGGTGGACAGTGGTGAATGAGAGACAATGAAATACTACAGGGTGTAAATACAGTGGGTGGACAGTGGTGTATGAGAGACAATGAAATACAGGGTGTAAATACAGTAGGTGGACAGTGGTGCATAAGACAATGAAATACAGGGTGTAAATACAGTAGGTGGTCAGTGGTGAATAAGAGACAATGAAATACTACAGGGTGTAAATACAGTGGGTGGACAGTGGTGAATGAGAACCAATGAAATACTACAGGGTGTAAATACAGTGGGTGGACAGCGGTGTATGAGAGACAATGAAATACTACAGGGTGTAAATACAGTAGGTGGACAGTGGTGAATAAGAGACAATGAAATACTAAAGGGTGTAAATACAGTAGGTGGACAGTGGTGAATAAGAGACAATGAAATACTGGGTGTAAATACAGTAGGTGGACAGTGGTGAATGAGAGACAATGAAATACTACAGGGTGTAAATACAGTGGGTGGACAGTGGTGTATGAGAGACAATGAAATACAGGGTGTAAATACAGTAGGTGGACAGTGGTGAATAAGAGACAATGAAATACTAAAGGGTGTAAATACAGTAGGTGGACAGTGGTGAATAAGAGACAATGAAATACTGGGTGTAAATACAGTAGGTGGACAGTGGTTAATGAGAGACAATGAAATACTACAGGGTGTAAATACAGTGGGTGGACAGTGGTGTATGAGAGACAATGAAATACAGGGTGTAAATACAGTAGGTGGACAGTGGTGCATAAGACAATGAAATACTGGGTGTAAATACAGAAGGTGGACAGTGGTGAATAAGAGACAATGAAATACAGGGTGTAAATACAGTGGGTGGACAGTGGTGAATGAGAACCAATGAAATACTACAGGGTGTAAATACAGTGGGTGGACAGCGGTGTATGAGAGACAATGAATTACAGGGTGTAAATACAGTAGGTGGACAGTGGTGTATGAGAGAATGAAATACTAAAGGGTGTAAATACTGTAGGTGGACAGTGGTGAATAAGAGACAATGAAATACTGGGTGTAAATACAGAAGGTGGACAGTGGTGAATGAGAGACAATGAAATACTACAGGGTGTAAATACAGTGGGTGGACAGTGGTGAATAAGAGACAATGAAATACTGGGTGTAAATACAGAAGGTGGACAGTGGTGAATGAGAGACAATGAAATACTGGGTGTAAATACAGTAGGTGGACAGTGGTGAATGAGAGACAATGAAATACTACAGGGTGTAAATACAGTGGGTGGACAGTGGTGTATGAGAGACAATGAAATACAGGGTGTAAATACAGTAGGTGGACAGTGGTGCATATGACGATGAAATACTGGGTGTAAATACAGAAGGTGGACAGTGGTGAATAAGAGACAATGAAATACTGGGTGTAAATACAGAAGGTGGACAGTGGTGAATGAGAGACAATGAAATACTGGGTGTAAATACAGTAGGTGGACAGTGGTGAATGAGAGACAATGAAATACTACAGGGTGTAAATACAGTGGGTGGACAGTGGTGTATGAGAGACAATGAAATACAGGGTGTAAATACAGTAGGTGGACAGTGGTGCATATGACGATGAAATACTGGGTGTAAATACAGAAGGTGGACAGTGGTGAATAAGAGACAATGAAATACTGGGTGTAAATACAGTAGGTGGACAGTGGTGAATGAGAGACAATGAAATACTACAGGGTGTAAATACAGTGGGTGGACAGTGGTGTATGAGAGACAATGAAATACAGGGTGTAAATACAGTAGGTGGACAGTGGTGCATAAGACAATGAAATACAGGGTGTAAATACAGTAGGTGCTCAGTGGTGAATAAGAGACAATGAAATACTACAGGGTGTAAATACAGTGGGTGGACAGCGGTGTATGAGAGAAAATGAAATACTACAGGGTGTAAATACAATAGGTGGACAGTGGTGAATAAGAGACAATGAAATACTAAAGGGTGTAAATACAGTAGGTGGACAGTGATGAATAAGAGACAATGAAATACTGGGTGTAAATACAGTAGGTGGACAGCGGTGAATAAGAGACAATGAGATACTAAAGGGTGTAAATACAGTGGGTGGACAGTGGTGTATGAGAGACAATGAAATACAGGGTGTAAATACAGTAGGTGGACAGCGGTGAATAAGAGACTATGAAATACTGGGTGTAAATGCAGTAGGTGGGCTGTGGTGAATAAGACAATGAAATACTGGGTGTAAGTACAGTAGGTGGACAGTGGTGTATGAGAGACAAATAAATACTACTGGGTGTAAATACAGTAGGTGGACAGTGGTGTATGAGAGACAATGAAATACTACAGGGTGTAAATACAGTAGGTGGACAGTGGTGAATGAGAGACAATGAAATACTACAGGGCGTAAATAAGGTTGCACAACATACACTTGAATTAACACAGGGCAGGGAGTAAACACAGTGGGCTCTGAAGTCGTGACCCTCAGCTGTCATGCAGAGAACTGTACTCAAGTGCCCCATAGTCAATTTCATACCCCGCATCACGCATAAAGGTCAAGCTATTTTTATTCTCTAAAATTTCTCCCCATACTTCCCTAAATAAGTAACCATTCCAGGATGGTTGATATGCATTTGACCTGTAGAAGGGTACAGGGGACATTGAAGTACTGGGTATTTTAGACCCAGCGGTGCAGGGGCACACACCCTATGACTTCGGGGTTTCACCCTGTTCCGGACCTACAGAAACACAGAGTCTTCTGGGTGAAGTCAAAGAATCGTTTATTGGCTGCAGACCAATGACAGATATCCTAGAAGTACAACAGCGTGTATGTTCTCAGGAGACTGCTGAAAATCGTAGGAACGGACTTCTCCTTAAGTACAAAATATCATGCTCCAGGCATACATTCCTTGGTTTACGATATGGTCATATAAAGGTATACATTACAAACGAAAAAGCAGAGTCATGATGACCATCCCACATTCCAGTTCGGCCAGCCCACAATGATTTACACAGGAAGGTTCAGATCCCATGTTTGAAGTAAATAGACCCCCCAATAAATATGAGCATCTCCTGTTTTGAGAAACAAGTCATAAAGCAAGAACAAGCAGGTGTGGAAGAGATTAGCCGGGGGATTGTGTAGAATGAAAGGGTTTTATGACGGGTCAAGCCCTGATACGAATCACAGGTGGAAGGAGGAAGGGGAGCTCGTGAGACCGGTTTGACCCGGGGCAGCAGAGCCAGCTGCCCAGGTCACAGAGAAGTCAGAGGGAAAGCCCGTGTACTGTGAGGCCCGTATTAACTCCATCATAGCCTATGTGAGGGCAATGACAAGATGGCCACTGCTTCCAAAATGGAACCCGCGTAGTTGAGCAGAATACGTGTACACAGTGCATTCGTAGCTGGAACGGCACATAAAGCACTCGTACGTGCCGCATTTACCATTTGCGGTTCGCTAATACCAAAATAGACAGAGGTAGGGCCCTGTCCCCTACGCGGTTCCGAATACCAAAGTACGACAGACCCTCCTTTTGCCCTTACATAGGCAATCACCATACTCATCTTAATCCGAGTCTAGGTCAATGTTCACGAAGTCATGGAGATGTTGCTGTAGCATCATCCTATTACTTAGCTCGTCCCTCGATACAGGTTTCCTTACACATAAGGTAGCACAGAGGCCACATATCGCAGGAGCACACTGTATGCATAGACAGAACAGGAAAAGAATGGCTAAGATCATTCCAATGACCATCAGAACTTTCCAACCCCAGGCAGATATCAATTCCCAGAACCATCCCATCAGTGACCAATCTCCCTTATCCACGTGTATGGCTTCAGATATTTTATGGAGTTTGGAGATGGCTTGATACACTGTTGGAGCATTATCTGGTATGAAAATGCAGCAACTGGATTGGATGACCTTACATACCCCACCGCGGTCTGCAAGAATAACGTCTAGGACCATGCGGTTCTGCAAAGTCATAAGGCGATCCGCTTGGAGCTCAGCTGTCAAATTACTAAGGGCACCAGCCGTTACATTGACGGTGGATTCAACCACACGAGTCAGCTGTCTCAGGTTCCTACTATTGACCATAGGTCCCCAAAACGGCAGGAAACCCAGGAAAAAGTCTCCTGCTTCCTGACCGGCAGTGTCCTCCTTACTAATCACGCCTCTCACAACTCTGGTCTTGTGATAGTCAGAGGCGGCAGTAAATGTCGGCGGTAGCAAGTTCGCAATATAACATGTGCCCGAGAAATCAGGGGGCAACCATGTATATGCTCGGTCATGACAGATGAAATATGTGCCCTTAGCAGCCAAAAACGCAGGGGAAAACTGTGACGGGAAAGTGTACGTTTCGGTACAGTCACTTCTTCCCAGTTGAGCCCTAGGGTTCTGACCATTACCCTGTAAGCAGAACCGACCCAGGTGGGGTACGACCCAGATTGGAGATGAGATTTTTCGCTGTCTTTCACCCAGACTAATACTATACCCCGTCGCGTTCCATCCTACATAAGGTCTCAGCTCTTCTTTGGGAATGGACGAGTATGCATTAATATCCCTACTCATATCGGCAACTCCTTTCATCAAAGCCTTATTATTGGTGATGGGTCTGATGGAACGCGGTGGGCGAGGGGAGTATGTATCTAGGGCGTAGAGAAACATGGTTTGGAATGCCCATGACGATCCATTGTAACTGTACGGTAGCACCAGGTAGGGAATACCCTTGTTAGTGGTATGGGGCATTAACCCACAGACCCAGCAATTGGTCGTATTCATTACCAGTTGGTGCTGGTGCAAGAGTTGGATAAACGAGTTATTTACGAACTCTGATCGTCGGGTCTGTTCGTGCTCTGGCAAAGGGTGAAAAGAGTGAGAGGAGGCAGTAGAAAGAGATATAGGCTGTTGAGTGGGTGCAATGGGTTTTGGAGCAAAGGAAAACACACATCCTACAATAAACATCATGATACTACACAGTGTAACAAAGCACAAAAAGACAAAACATTTACTTTTTACAATTCTACACATCCTTGTTTGAGAGTTCATTTCCTCAATCGGTCTCTCCATCCTACAAAACTCCATCCTCTACTCGGGCCGCTCGCGGTGGATGAGTTTCTTCTGCTAAGGAGTACGCCTGTCAGTCCAGGGAAACGCCCTAGACCAACCAGAACCGTTGACCTAGCGTCTTCGGCCTGTACCCCAAAGTCTTGGCACCGCGACCCTGCGGCAGAACCCGGATGGTGGTTCGAAAAACAAAAATCAAGAAAGTCCTTCAGATGGGAGAGCAAAAAATGTCAAAAGGGAAATAATGAGGAAATCTTTATTTGTCCATGGGCCTAGGTCTCAAGTTATAGCGGAGACGGCCAGGTGCTGTTTGGTCTTGAAACAAAAGTTCAGGCTCAGTGGTGTCCAGTCGATTTGATGGCGGCACAGCTTCCTGCAGAATATTGTCACTCTCTTGGTCTGAAGCTGTGTCTCTTAAGCGGGCGTCACTGAATGGTACAAAGCGAGGTACAATGTCTGTCTCTGAGTCGGCGATACCCTCGTTGACCCACTGGTCATATGGCAAAGGCAAGGGAACTACCTTGCAGTGAGTACCATGAATCCAGTGCTTCTTCCCTTTCACTCGCACTGCTGATCTTGTCGAAAGAAGAACAAGATGGGGGCCGATCCAGCGAGGTTCGTCGTTGCCCTTACGCTGGAAATTCCGGACCAGGACCCACGAGCCAGGGTTGATGGGGTGTCCAGGAGGTTCAGAGGCTTGGGGAAGAGTATCATGTACCTGTTGGTGCAAAACACGCAGTTTAACAGTCAAATCATACAGGTAATCGAGCAGTACTGGATGCTCTATTTCACTGAACTTCGTAGGCCTTGGCACACCCCATACGTTGGCCGGGCGGCCAAAGACTACTTCATAAGGACTAAGTCCCACTCGTGAGTGTATCGTCATTCTGGTGGACAAGAGTGCTAGAGGCAGAGCGTCAGGCCATTTAAGACCAGTGCTCGCCTGGATTTTGGCCAACTTGAGCTTTAAGGCTCCATTGTAGCGTTCAACTAGTCCAGCTGATTGGGGGTGATTTGCAGCGTGGAATTTCTGCCTTATGCCTAAACCTTCACATACATTCTTCATCACTTTACCCACAAACTCACTTCCATTATCACACCACACCATTCTCGGCATTCCAAACCTGGGGAAAAACTCCTTCACAAGGGCTTTGGCTGTGGATAGGGCAGTGTTATCTTTCAGAGGATAAGCCTCTACCCATTTTGAGAAAGCACAAACAACCACTAGTACATATTTCAGGTTGTTGCATCTTTCCATGTGAATAAAGTCCAGCTGCAAAACTTCGAATGGACATGATGGGGGTGCAAAGTGACCAGCCGGAGTTGGGGTTCCCCTACCAGGGTTGTACTTCAAGCATACTATGCAATTCTTGACCACATTCTCTGCACACTTGGGAATCCCAACATTCTGCCATACTGGAGCCAACAACTTACAAATACCTTTCGTACTGATATGCGCCATTCCATGTGCCATAGTAACCACTGGAAGCACATATGCATCAGGCAACAACCATCGCCTATGTTCTGTCAGGTCAATCCAACAACCATTGTCATCCAACTTACCCATACTCTCTCTCCACTTGCTTAACTCTTCTTCTGTAGCTTCAGCCTGAAGCGACTTCACACTCTCTATTGTGTTCTCACACATTCCCACATCATTACCCCATCTTGCGGGGCCTGCAACATACATTCTAGTCTTCACATTCTGTGCTGTTTCTCTCGCGGTCTCATCAGCAAACGCATTCCCACGTCCAACATCATCTGTGACTTTCCTATGCGCACTGCATTTCATGATCGCAACTTGCAAAGGTAGGGTCAGTGACTCAAGGAGATCATTCACCAACTTGCCATTCTGAATTTTAGCTCCATGCGACGTCAGGAACCCACGCTCTTTCCACAAACGCCCAAAATTATGAGCCACGCCAAAGGCGTACTGGCTATCTGTGTATATGTTCACTCTCATTCCTTCAGACAACACACATGCTCTCGTGAGGGCGATCAATTCTGCTGCTTGGGCCGAATTATGTGGCACTCGTGCAGTTTCCACGACCGTATGTAAAGTCGTGATAGCATATGCAGCAGTCGTGTCACCATTAGGGAGCTTGAAACATGACCCATCTACCCATAAAGTGCCATCACATTCAGTCAGGGGAGTATCTTTGAGATCTACTCTCCCTTTCGTCTCCTCTTCTGTCCTGAACAGACAGTCATGTTGCTCAATCTCATCTGAGTCTGCTGGAATCGGCAATAATGTGGCTGGATTCAGCGTATTGCATCTTTTTATGTGTATGTGATTCGCTAACAGTGTGAGTTCATACCCTGATAATCGCGCACTAGTCAAGTGTTGTGTCTTGGTTCTATTTAATAATGTGTCTACAGCGTGTGGAACCATGACAACCAATGTGTTGTCCATTACCAGACCAGCAGATTGTCGGATAGACATCGCTGCAGCAGCTGTCGCTCTCAGACAGCTTGGCAATGCCCTCGCTACAGGGTCCAAGGTGGATGAAAAATACGCGCATGGGCGCGGTCTGTCGCCAAAAGGCTGTGTTAACACTGACAACGCACATCCATCTTTCTCGTGAACATACAATGTACAAGGCTTGCTATAGTCAGGGGTGCCCAACACAGGTGCTGAACACAACGCATTGCGCAATTCCACAAAACTTTTCTGGCACTCTTCAGACCATGGGATAGGATTCGGTGTGTCTTTGCATGTTAATGCTAATAAAGGTTTTGCCAATAAAGAAAAACTAGGGATCCAATGCCTACAGTATGAGGTGATTCCTAAGAAAGCACGCACTTCTCTCTGTGTCTTTGGCACACTCAACTGTGCAATGGCTTGAATTCTTTCTGGGGTCAGTCTCCTTCCCTCCTTCGATAAGAGATGACCTAAGTAGGTCACTTCTTGTCGACAATATTGCAGCTTAGAGAGAGACACTTTGTGATGGTAAGCGGATAAATGGCGCAACAGTGACAATGTGGCTTCTTTACAGATCTTTTCAGTATCCGCAGCGATCAGTAAATCGTCCACGTACTGGATCAGGATAGCGCCACTAGGTAAAACAAGTGCATCAAGCTGCGCTTTCAAAGCTTGACTGTATATGGATGGACTCTCGCAGTAGCCTTGGGGAGCGCGTTTGAAGCGGAACCTTCGGCCTCCCAGACTAAAACCAAAAATGTCTCTGCTCTCTTCTGCAATTGGGATACTAAAGAAAGCATTCTTTAAATCGATCACTGAAAACCATGCAGCAGAGGCTGGAATCATCGTTAACAAGGCAGTTATATCAGGGACAACCGGAAACTGAGGCACAACAATCTTATTAACCTCTCTAAGATCAATCACAAATCTGTAAACAGGTGGCTGTGAAGGGTCCGTTCGTTTTAAGACAGGCAAAATCGGACTATTGCAAACGTTGCCTCTTGTTTCTTCAATCACACCCTTATTAATCAAGTCGCTGACAATGTCTAACAATGCTTTCTGGCCTTCATTAGAGATCTTGTACTGGGGAATACGTGGCAGTCTGACATTAGCCTTCAGAGTCACCACATATGGTGGTATTTCCAAGAGGCCCACATCATTGGGACCAGTAGCCCAAAGGGCATCCGGAAGGGATGACAATTCAGGTGGCATCGTGTTTTTAGACAAATACATTGGAGAAACCACTTGCTTGCCTAATGTAAGTTGTACTCCTGAAGGAGAACAATACAGTGTAGCGTGCAATCTTTTCAACAAATCTAATCCCAGCAAATTCTCACCACAACCTGTTGTCAGGATCAGGGGCGCTTTCAGCTCGCAAGGTCCAACAGAAAGTGACATGGGACTGGAAATCGGGTTCCTAACTGGGGCGCCAGAAAAACCTACTGAAACATTTATATCGCCAGACAAAGGTGCGCCAGGGAGTTTGGAATGCATGATTGAACTCTTTGCAGCACCAGTGTCTAGCAGAAAAGGCTCCGTTACATTTGCTGTAGTCACCTCAACATACGGTCCACTCTGATCCACTGGCACTGAAACAACTCCCTCTCTCTGTCTATGGCTGTCCTAGTAATCATTACTGTCTGCATCACCGTCCTCTGCATAATAATCATTATTATAATACTGGGCCGTATTGCTAATCGCATTAGCTTGCTGATCAAAGCTATTAATGGCGCTTTGAGGCGGAAGAGGACGCGCGTTTTGTGGAACACTTCCACGCCCTCTGCCTCTAGGAGCTTGCTGACCACCTCTACCTCTTGCGCCATACATATTACCGTTCCGTTGCATTAATTTAGGACAACTATATTTAAAATGACCTTCCTCTTTGCAGTATGAACATTGGTTGGGACCTACAGGGACACGTGGTTGATAATACCCATTCATTTGCTGATTAGTCTGAAATTGTTGGGGTTGGTGATAGACACCTTGGGGTTGTCTATAATTATTACCGCCGCCACGTGGTGGATAGGCCTGCTGTAAAAGGACCTTTGTCTTTAGTTCCTTCGTTTTCTTCTCCGTTCTATCTTTCTCGTCTTTATCTCTGTTTTCATAATACTGTGCAGTAGCCAGTATTTGCGCTGAAGAAGAAACGGCCCAAGAACTCTCTGAATCTTTCAACTTTTTACACAGGTCAGGGAGTAAATTCTGCACAAACTTATCCACAAACAACCGTTGGCCACCCTCAGTACTCATATCTTGCCCACTGTGGTCAATAAACGTTTCCTCAAACCTAGTAAAGAAGTCTGACACTGTCTCATCTTTCTTTTGCTTACATGCAGATAACTTGTCCCAATTTACGCGCATCGCAGGCATTATTGTCTTCATATACGTGATGATTCTACCAGGCAATTCAGCTACTAAAGGTTCTGGTTTCGCACCACCCGTTTGTCTAGCATCAGCAGCAACAATGTTAGCCCAGGTATCCCCTAGTTCTGCATTGTGATCTACATTACGAATTGATCCCCATAGAGGCTGTGGAACAACATTACCAAACAACATGTCTATGTCGGCCAGATTCATAATGCATGACCCTGCCGTCTGTGACAACTCTTTATAATAACCTGCTGGGTTTTTACGGGGATCAGGCAAGGACTGCTTAAGCGCTAACACCTCAGAGCGCTTCCATGGAACATGCACCCAAACACGTTGGAAATGCGCTGGCACAGCGGGGTTATTGCCGACAGCTGCAACTGCTTCTTTCCATACCGGGGGAACTTCTCTCATAGGGTATTGTCGCGCTTTTGCCTTTTTCCCCACAAGGACCTCGTGTTCAAACAATGACTGTTGGCAATCGTCATTCCTTAAGGACAATACAACCGCAACTGCTTTATCTACTTCGCGGTCCACAATTATACCAGTTCCAAAATCGAACCTCACTCTACACAATTCCTGCGGGTTCGGATTTCTACCACTATCCTCCAATTCTTCACAGAGAATTTCGCACATTTTCTCGAATACATATCTCTGTTTCGGGGCATCCCATTGATGGAAAGTGTTAACAACCGATTCCACATCATACAGTGAAGGAAAAACGATCCATCTACGCGCCATGTGATCTATTACCTTTTTCTCATCGGGGTTAGGCAATTGGCTGCGCAACTGCTTACGCTGTACACCAGGAGTTGCACCAGATGACCCAAAGAGAGGCGACATTAATGTAGTAACCACATTAGCTAAACGCTGTCGCGCTGAAGGAGAAGCTGAGGCGAGAACAGGGGGAAAAACAGAGGGAAGAAAAGAGGATGTAGAGACAGGTACTGGAGTGGTAGAAGGAAGAGTGTTAGGGGAGGCAGTTACTGGATTAAGCAAAGTCGCAGGAAGTGCGGGGGTAGTTGGAAGCACTACTGGAGGCGCTTGGGAAGACTGCGCTACAGGAATAGGAACTGGTTGCAAAGCAACTGACGGTTGCGGCAAGGCTTGCAGTATATGCACTGGAGGTGGCATATTTACAAGCTGGGGAGGCGCCGTGGCAGTTTGAGCATACGGGGGTGGCGAACTCAACAAATGCGACATTAAGGGATCTTTCTCCTTTTCTTCTGACTCATCCTGCTTAGAATGTGGCAAAGCTGGGTAACATTTGTCAATCCCTAACTTACGCTGCCTGTGCAATTGCTCATTCATTTGCTCCTCTTCATTATCTTTAAATTGTACAGCTGCTTGCATTACTGACATACCTCTCTCTCTCTTATTCTTTTTCGCTAGCTTAATTTCCTTCTGTTTGGCTTCCTTTCGCCATAAGCGGAAAGAGTCAAACATCGCCGGCCGGGCTTTCTTCTTAAACAATTTAATTTCCAGATTATCTAAAATATCGGTATCAAAACTACCATTTTGGGGCCATTTTAAAACACCGTCTTTCCTGGTGTAGTGGATCCACACTTCGTTATATGTAATGGGGCCTACGCCATGTTTCACATAGAGCTCATAAGTTGGAGTTCCAACCGGAGGAACCGGACATGATTCTTCCAGCTGGAAATCTTTTCCACAACCCAAACAGAATAATCTACCAAATAGTCCAGAACCAGGCATCTTCGCTCACTAGTCTAGATCCAAACGTCAAAGGATTATCGATTACGATATTCTCGTGAATACACGAGTCCTCTGGCTTTGGGGTTTGCAAACACCAAATCACCAATTACCAAATCAAATCAAACGATCCCGAGGGATACCAAAACAAATGGGAGACGCTCCACTTATACTTAACTGAATATTGCTGATCGATGACGTCACCAGAAGACTCTCTCGATTGTTTCGCTCTCTCAAACTCGTCAAGGGTCCAAAACAGGTCGATTAATCAGGGCAGCAGTCCTTCGTAGCCGTCGGGACGCGGAGAACCTCGCAGAAAAGACTTTCGGACCACGTCGACATGCAGGGGTCGATGAAGTGGCGGCCTTCCTCCGGAATTTCCACACGAAGCTCCTCACGAACCTCTAGCTTGGACTGGTACCGCTGAAATCGGCCCGAGTTGGGCGCCAAACTGAAGTACTGGGTATTTTAGACCCAGCGGTGCAGGGGCACACACCCTATGACTTCGGGGTTTCACCCTGTTCCGGACCTACAGAAACACAGAGTCTTCTGGGTGAAGTCAAAGAATCGTTTATTGGCTGCAGACCAATGACAGATATCCTAGAAGTACAACAGCGTGTATGTTCTCAGGAGACTGCTGAAAATCGTAGGAACGGACTTCTCCTTAAGTACAAAATATCATGCTCCAGGCATACATTCCTTGGTTTACGATATGGTCATATAAAGGTATACATTACAAACGAAAAAGCAGAGTCATGATGACCATCCCACATTCCAGTTCGGCCAGCCCACAATGATTTACACAGGAAGGTTCAGATCCCATGTTTGAAGTAAATAGACCCCCCAATAAATATGAGCATCTCCTGTTTTGAGAAACAAGTCATAAAGCAAGAACAAGCAGGTGTGGAAGAGATTAGCCGGGGGATTGTGTAGAATGAAAGGGTTTTATGACGGGTCAAGCCCTGATACGAATCACAGGTGGAAGGAGGAAGGGGAGCTCGTGAGACCGGTTTGACCCGGGGCAGCAGAGCCAGCTGCCCAGGTCACAGAGAAGTCAGAGGGAAAGCCCGTGTACTGTGAGGCCCGTATTAACTCCATCATAGCCTATGTGAGGGCAATGACAAGATGGCCACTGCTTCCAAAATGGAACCCGCGTAGTTGAGCAGAATACGTGTACACAGTGCATTCGTAGCTGGAACGGCACATAAAGCACTCGTACGTGCCGCATTTACCATTTGCGGTTCGCTAATACCAAAATAGACAGAGGTAGGGCCCTGTCCCCTACGCGGTTCCGAATACCAAAGTACGACAACATATGGGTGTCCTTGTGTACTGTGGGAAGGGCTGTGACGAGAGGGGGTGGACTGTTAGAGACAAACAAGGAAGCCGTTCATATCTTTCTCTCTCTTTTCCATTGTGCCTGCGACATGCCTTTGTGTACAAAAAACTATCACTAGGTAAAGAGGGGAGCTTGTCACAGCCACTAGTGAGATTCTACAGAGCTACCCCATTTCAACACCAGCAATGTTCCATGATTGTGTACTTAATAAATAAAATAACATGACATAATGTTGGCCCTGCCATAATGGTGGCACATATCGGCCCAATGTGCTCACCCATGGTATAATGGAGCCCAAACCAGGTAAAATGCGGGCGCTGGCATAATAGTGGTAATTCCTGTCTGATTGCGTGGTGCACAGTCCTCATACTTGCTTCGGCATAATGGCGGTAATTCTTGGCATAAGATTGGCGCATATGACATGCAACTATGACACATAGATATTCAAGGTGGAATCCAAAACTGTCTGTACGCACCGCGGTGCCCGGGCAACTTTGGGTGATGCCCGGAGGAGCTGTCCTATGCAGCTATAGAGGAGTTTGGCTCTGGTTCACCCCTTGGCCCCCACCTACCCAGCCGGACATCGGACATTGTTTTCCTCGTCTCCACGTTGTGTTTCTTTTCCCTCCCCCACCTCCTCCCTCCGTGATTCTTTGTCTGCCTTCCCTTTTCCAGCCTGACTCTCCTGTATCACCTGAAGTACTTTCCCCCTTACCGTTTTTTTTTCTAATGTTATGCTATGCTTTTGTAATTCATGTAACTTTTGTAACTCCAACAACCGATGTAACAATGTTCTGAAACAATGTCCTACTTCATGTAAAGCGCTCTGATACCTCCGGGTCTAGCCAGCGCTATATAAAACTTTTCAAACAAACAAACAAACAAGGCGGAATCTATCATGTGTTTTAGTGGTTCATGACAATAATTGAACTTTTTCACAAAAAAGATAACTTCTTGATTTATGTAAATTTAAATTATTTTTCAAGAAGGCAAAGCTGGTATTTAATAGCAAAACGTGTCTGCTTTCATAAACTGACAAGCTGATATTTTGGAGACAAATGACTGAATTTATTTAAAGCTGAAATTTGAGTGGTTAAAGGGCCCACTTGGGAAAGCCAACCCCGAACACACCTCTTTCACTTTGGTGTGCTTTCTGTACTCACTTCCTTCTTCAACTTGGTTCTCAGCTTTTCGTTCCACCACTTTTAGAATTCACCAGCCGCCACTGGTGCATGCGCAGCAGGCCCCCGACCTGAGAACTCCTGACTGAATCCGGAGCGTGGGGGGCCCCCTCCATATTCTTTGCAGGGGGGCCCCCTCAAGTTTCGTTACGCCACTGGCACTTACATGTTCACACTTTTAATATATTGCACCCTACCTCCTGGGATTAGAAGGCCTTCCTTAGGGGTGACTGGCAAATATCCAAAATAATGCATTGACTTTGCCACACATGAGGGTAGAGTCGAGTTCGAGCAGCTTGTACTGTTCCTGCAGTCTGCAATGGCAGACCTGCTGTCAGTAGTTTACTTGGGACACTCAGGATGGCACAAACAGTGCTTCATGCCCTGGTGACCCCTTTAAAACCCATGCCCTGGGTACCACTGGTACCATATACCAGAGACTTATAAGGCGGTTAAAGTCCTTTGCCAATTGGGGTTACCCATTCACACATCAGTTTTAAGGAGAGAGCACTGGCACTAGGGCCTGGTTAGCAGGCTTCAATGCACTATCAAAGTCGAAACCAGCATCTGGTAGTCCAAATGGGGGCAAAAAGTGGGGGTCATCTGCAAAAAAAAGGCCTGGTTTCTTACAGGTGTTTTTAGCAAAACACTAAATAATGTAGAAATAATTATATGTGAAATTAACGTGCAGACTTAAATGAACAAAAATGTGTGTCAAATATGCAAAAATGCAGTAGATAGCTATACTTACTCAGACTAGGTCTCAAAATGTTAAAGGCAGCATTGCTTAACAAGTATTTTGACTAAAATGTGGTGAAACACTCAAATGTTTAATTGTTGACGTTTCTGTGATCATGTTTTTATTAAATAGATGTTTCACATAACTCTGCAAAATGTTTCTACTTATACAAAGGAAGGTTTGAAATGCTTGTTTAGATGTTATCGTTTAGTAGAATTATGAAGAATAACCACACATAGAATGCAGAAAATAAATGAAACAATCTCTTTTAACATATTTGTTTTATTTCCATGTTGAATAAATAATTTTGTCTTCTTATTGCAGATGTCTCGATTTCTACATAGCTCATTGTTAGCTTACAAACATTTTGTTTTATTAGAGGGCTAGAGATGTAGTTCCATTTGTGGAAAAATATGTTTTTGAATGTAAAAATCCTGATAGGCAGTTTAAACTAAAATAACAAAGTTGCACATACGAAAATTACTGTCTGTGATCTATTGTGTTCATGTGAGAAGTAGAGGAATGAACTTGTTCCCAGGAAGAGCCCTGAAAGATGACTGGAAGAGAGGAGGAGAAGATGCAACACTAACTGCAACATAATTTTCAACTGTTTATATTATGATGTGTTCCTAGAGTAGGTTAATCCCATTCCACGTTACTCTATGTCATTTTCCCGCTACGACTCTCCTGCCATTTACCCTTGTCACGTCATTTCTCGCTCATTTGTTTTTGCCTTTGCCCAGACAGCTATTGCTTATTGCTGTTGCTACTGCTACTACACATTTTCCCCTGCCTTACTCCTTATTGCTTTGAGGCTACACTGAGATTCATTAACCTCTTTTTATGGGAAGTTCTGCTTTGATCGATTATTAACTTTTTAAATTAAATTTGAGCTTTATGATTGATCTCTCTCTCTTGCGAATTTGAACTCCCTATGGGATTCTACTGACACCTTCCACCCCATTCTTAGAATCGGGATTTCTTCCTATGTGCAACATGATTAATGCATTTTAATATAATTGAAATAAGCATCTTCTTTTATCAATTCTTAAGTTTGATTATTTGCAACTAAATTAATAAAATGTATGATTCTGAATAAAGATTTCCTTCTAAACTTTCAAATTATGATGACTATTTATGTGATGATTTGCTCCTGATCTTCTCAACCACAATGCCCAGGGTCCATTGACCTGTTGGGCTGCAGCACAGCGGAGATCAGCCCTGTGTTTGATGGTAAGCCAGTTTTATTTAAGCTGATTCCCGCTCCAGGACTCTTTTTGGCATTCACCCTGTTTCTGTCTTTGCTTGAGCTCTTTGCAGCCCTTTTACTCTTTTGCTAAGCTCCCTCTGTTTCAGCCTGTTTTTCCCTTATACTTTGGCTCTTCTGCTTTCACCCCATTTTTTGCTTCTTTGCTTTCGCTCTTTTCACCCGTTTTTATCTTTTGCTCAGCCCCCTCTGATTGAGCCAGTTTCTGCTTTTGCTTCAACTCGTTTTAACCCGTTTGCTCTTCTGCTCTTCCCCGGTTTCCTACCCATTTTGCTCTTTTCTTAAGCTCTTTTCTGCTCTCACCCCTTTTTGCTCTTTAGATCTCCTCTTGTGTTCCCTCTTGGCCCCCAATCCCCCCACACATATTTTGTACCTCCCCTGCTCCTTACCTGCTTCTCCTGTCTTTTTCCCAGTCTCTGCCTCACAGCCCTAACCACTGTCCCCTGTAGTCCTCACTCGACATCTCCCCCTACACTTCTCCCCCCTTCCAAGACCACGTTAATGGCTGCACAGAAATGCAGCAGGTGTACCAAAGGCAAGCCTGTCTGCGCCTGGACCAAGCCCTGTGCCATGAACCCTGCCCCAACTGCCCTCCAGAAATACACTGCAGCGCTTCTTCATTCGCGCAACCTGGGATGCTTCTCCCCCCACTGCTGCTGCACCACACACCACAGTGGGAGCCTTCACCTGCACCCCAGCCCGCTTCACCGGCAGCAACCAATTAGTACCCCCCACGCAAACACCAGCCACCACAACAACTCTCCTACACAACACCCCATGCAACAGCAAACCAGCACTTCAAAACTTACTCTCATGCATGCTACTCAATACCCGCTCACTCAGAAAACATGCAACCAACATCTGGGACCTGCTGAGCAGCCATGCACTTAATATTGCCACAGCAATCCCAGCAGTCTAAAAGATTGCACGACAGAACTCTCGTGAGAAGCCAGGAGGGGGATTTGTGATTATCTGCAAAGACTCTATCATCTTTTCAATGACCACAGTGAACAGCACTCCATTCAGGGAACATCTGCTCTTCAAGCTTCAAATTAGCCTAAATTGAACCCTCGTCTACTGACCGCTGGGACCACGAGCTACCTTCACGAAACACATCACAGACTTTATCGCCCCCCCCTCACCATTGTCTCCAAAGCCTAGGTGGTCCTTGGAGAACTCAACTCCCCCCTGGAAGACAGAACCGACTCCTGCTCGACGGCATCCTAGATTGCCTAAACAAGATTGGACTAACCCACACTCATCACCGGACTCACACTGGACCCCCATCCTCACCACCTTCAGCGACATTAAGTTCAACTCAACCTCACCACTTACATGGACCGACCACTCCTTAATTCACTTCCAAATCAACACACCAGAGACTACTGCATCCACCAACATCAACCTACCCAATCACAGCTGGAGCAAAGTCTCAGAATCAGAATGGCTCAATGCACTCCACACAGATCTACCCAACACTGTGAACAACATAATCAAGAACATTGACTGTAACAACTGGATCAAGAACCGCGCAGACTCCCTCGCACCCATATAACTCAACAAACAGAGAAGATCCAACAAGCAAGCCAGTTGGTAAACAAAGGACATCCGGAACACCAAAAGATACTGCAAACTGCTAGAGAGAACCTCCTTCACAGAGGCACTCAGACAATGCCACCAGCAACTAAGAGAAAATAAGAGAAGAGTGCTGGCTAAAAGTATCAAAGGGAGCTCCAGTAGCGGCAAAGAAGTAATCTCAGTCATTAAAGACATCACCACATCTACGGTCTTTTTCAACTGAATCACCATCTCTCAAGAACTCTGCGATTGCCAATCCAGCTTCTTCCACAGAAAAGTCATGAATATCCACAGCAACTTTGTGCACCGAACAGTTCCCAACAAACTCATCACCACTTGCCCATCACTAATCAACACAACTACCTCATCAGATGGAATACAATCATCAGAGTAGAAACAGCCACAATCAGACTCTTCCCCAATCACATTATAACCTCAGCACATCACCAATCAGCACAGCACTCACCCACACCCTGAACACCTCTATCACCTCCACCTTCATCCTGGAAACATGGAAGCATGAAGTAATCAATGCCCTCCTCAAGAAACCTTCAGTTAACCCAAGCCAACTGGCCAACTTCCAGCGTCCATGCTTCCCTACACAGCAAGTAAGTAATTGAAAAGACTATCTACAAACAGCTCACAAATCATCTTGAGCTCCACCATCTGCTGGACACCAGCCTGGTCAGGCTTCAGAAAGAACCACAGCACAGAAATCAAACTCATTACAGTCACCAATTATATCAGGACCGTACTTGACTGAGGAGAAACAGCCACCTCATTCTGCTTGACCTCTCCACAGCAATTAACACAGTCTCCTACAACACATTAAACAAAAGATTCCACAAGTGTGATATCCAAGGACCAGCCTTCAACTGGATCTGGTCCTTCCCCACAGGGAGAACCCAAAGAGTCAGACTGCCATCTTCCACATCCAAGGGAAAGAAACTTGTATGCAGTGTCACCCATGGTTCATTTCACAGCCCACCCCTGTTGAATGTCTACAAGCCCCTACTCACCAATGTCCTCAGGTATCAAGGTATGATCATCATCTCCTATGCAGACAACACCCAATTCATCGTCTCCCTGATGGACAAGACAGCCACCACAAGAACCAACTTTACCAGCTGCATGACCCTGGTAGCAGAATGGATGAGAACTAACTGCTTGAAACTGAACTCCAACAATTCCCAGTGGGACACCAACTGGTGGCCATCAGAACTGGGATCTATACCAACACCCACTGACCATGCCAGAAATCTGGGGATCATCCTGGAGGACAAGCTGAACATGATGGCACAAGTCAACGCATTAAGCTCCGCATGTTTCCACTTCCACGAATGCCACGAAAAATCTCTAAGTGTCTTCCACAGAACACCAGACTAACCGTCACACAAACACTCAGCACAAGCCATCTCGACTACAGTAATGTGCTATACACCAGAATTTCCAAGCAACTCCTGAACAGACTTCAGACCATCCGAATGCAACCACAAGACTCATACTTAAGCTTCCTCACTGCACCCACAACTCACTTTACCTCAGTGAGCTCCACTGGCTCTCCATTCACAAGCAGAGCCAATTCAAACTCGTCACACACACATACAAAGCCCTACACTACATGGGACCCGCATACCTCAACAGCCACATACACTTTCACAGCCCATCAAAGCACCTACACTCCCTTCCACACATACTTCATATTCACAAAAGCAGAGCAGGAAGTAGCTTGTTCTCTTACATTGCACTCAAAACTTGGAACAACCTCCCACAACACATCAGAGCCTTCTCCTCACTACCTGAATTTCTCAAGAAGCTGAAGATCTGGCTCTTTGAATAGCTTGCAGGGAGCACACGCTTTGATACCTGGACAAGTACATAGATATTCTCCCGGGCAGTTAATGCGCTCTGCAAATTGACATACCATAACATAGAAGCAACATGTGTATTTTCCACTGTTTCCACCATGACAAAACCACTGTTTTTAATTTGCCTCTCCAGATTCTTATTTAAGTCAGCAACTTACAGTTTCCATATACAGTTCATTTACTCTATGATGGGCAACAGTAAACAATATAACGGTTAAAATTTAATCAATATATAGGAACATTTATTTCATTTCCATTGAAAGAAAATCCTCCATTTACGACACTATTAGATGCTGGTATCCCGTAGAACCTAGGAACAGCCTCACTGTCTTTTCAGAAAGGATTAATGGAAGTAGTTCAACTGAAATCTCATACTATAGGATTCTGAGTGTATTTGAACCCATGGGGTTCTGAGCAGAGACCAATGACGACCCCTGCGTTGTGTCCATGTTGATAATTTGATCAAGATTTAGCCTGAATATGAAATAGGCACACAATAAAAGAGCACAATGTGTTAGTATCTGGCCAAAGTTGATAGGCCTCAAATAAAAGTACAGGCACAAAATAAAAGTTGTTGTGCAAACCTGACTACATAGCTCATACAGCATCACACAATTCATAACTTCATTTTCAGTTCTTAATTTTGCTCTAATGGAAATATATTTCTATGGATTATTCCTCTAGTCAGAGAAATTTGTCATTGGAGATAAACAATGTAAATGGGTGTAGTGTCTTTGTCACCTCAGACCAGACAGTCAGATTCACTTGATATAGAATTCCATTCTTTACACCTCAGGTTATCTTACCATAGCATAATGTATTATGACCAAATGTCACCATCTCCCTAAAATTAGGTGTGTCCCAATATGTATTTTCTCATTAAGTCAACCCTTTAATTTGTAATTAAATGATTTCAGTATTAGGTTTAACTTGGCCTTTGTAAATGAAGGTATAACACCTGCTGCTAGTTACACTGTGAAAGTCAGAATATTACTGTGTAATCTCAGACTGACCTGAGGAAGGTAGCCAGTATGAGTACTGTTAAGCTGTTAAATGACTCCAAGCTGTACACCCATAGAGTAGAGATGACATGGCTTTCTTCTCATAAACCCTCAGGGTTTGATGTAAAACATGATTCCTGACCTTGCAATGAATCCCAAGGAGGGTACCTCACAATGATAACTAACAAAATAGAGTTTGAGATATTACCATATGTACAGAAAGCTATCAAACATGCATTTCCCAGTATTCAAGGGTGCCTCCCAATATTAATCAAATAGTATGACAGCAGAATATTCTAACAAAATGTGTCCTAAATACAAAAATATGGTCCCACCGGGATGAATAATACACAAAATACACCCTAAAAGGATATTGATGATACAGTATTTCTGCCAGACGTGCTTTTTTATGACAATATTCTGCCAAGCAAATTGTCAAGAAGCAATATCTGCATCCCAGATGTATGTTTCCTTTTAAATCAGGTTCCCATTGCCACTGTTAGTATAAGTGTTGGTACAGTATTGTTACCATCACTATCATGACTGACACTTCAATGTCAAATGGTGGATCTTAGTCAAAATCCCAAAGTGTCCACAATCGGTATCACTTAGAAGTGCCATGGTAGTCCAGGTATACCCCGCTATAACTAATGCATTAAATCATGTGACAAAAATATTGCACCCACTACATTGATCTAACATCAACATCATTCCAGGTAGATAGATGGGGAGTTAAGAATAGTAAATATACACCAATATTGTTGATGTACTGGTAGGCTATGTAGTGAATTAAATATTTTTGTAGGTAAGGAAGACATCCGTATCTGGTATTTATTGGGGCGGAAAAATTCTCTGCATGGTCCCTGCCCCGTAGGCAAACACAGATCATGCATGTGCGCCATGACATAGCCCTGTCTCACAGATTGGGGTCTTATTGTACCAGGAGGGGAACCAAAAGTGCTACCTGTTAGACCTGGTACCATTGACGTGAGTCTCCCTTCCATTTTGTCTGATTGCCTCTTCTGTTTTTGATATGTTTTGCTGGTTTAGATGCTTTGGGCACTGTGCCACTGCCATTCAGTGCCACAGTGCAAGTGCTCCCTTTGTAAATTGATGTCCTGTTTAGTTACTCCATGATTGGGTTATTTGATTTACTGGTCAAACCCTAGTACAGTGCACCGTGTGTGCCCAGGACTGGTAAATCAAATGCTGCTGGTGGGGTTGCAGCACTGGTTGTGCCATCCACAGAAGCAGCTTGTAAAGTGTGTCTCAGGCCTGCCATTGCAGAGCCTATGTGCAGTCTGGTACTGCCATGCTGACTGACCAAGTGCACCCACTTGCCAGTCCCTAAATCTTCCGTTATCTTCATATCAGACACTCCTATGGTAGGCCCAAGGGCAGGGTGCATTGTAAGTATAAGGTGGGACATGCCCTGGTGTGTGAGGCATGTCCTAATAGTGAATTACAGCCATTTTAGTTTTTCACTATTGTAAGGCTACCTGTTCCCGATAGGCTACAATGGGCAGTTTGATTATTACATTTTATAATCCTTACTGACTCAGGGAACATGTTTGAAATTCGAATTTAGTATGCCTGAACTCAGAATGATAAAATACATCTTTTAGTAAAGTTGATTTTAACATTCTGTGTTTGAAAATACCACTTTTAGAAAGTAGGTATGTTCTTGCTTAACTATCCAAGCCTGCCTCTGCTAGCTTGTGTATTGTGGGTCTGGTTCAGTGAGTGACAGGGGCTGGGGATTCCAGGGGAGAGGGTGAGTCAGCACAGGGCTGAATAGGAAGATCTGCATGTAGATGGGTGGGAGGATTTGCACCTGGGACCTGAATAGGGCTGTGCCTTCCCTCCACGATGCTGGCTCCACCTCCTGTGGTGTGTCTGATGTCTCTGCCCTGCACTATGAAAGGAAAGAAGGAGTCAGGTAAACAAAGTGCTCCAGGACTAACCAGAACTGGTTTGGACTAGGCAAAGGCCTCTCTGCCTTCAGAGAACAAAGAGAAAAGTAGTATAAATATGGGGACCCAAACCCCAAGACTTTAGATCACTTCTGGAACAACAAGAAGAAACCTCTGCCAAGGAGAAGAACCAAAGGAAGCTGTAGGAGTTGGACTGCCCCCCTGCCAGTGTGCTGTGTTGTTGGGTTGGCCTGCAGTGGTGTCTTCATTGCCAAGGAGAGGAGAAGGAACTTTTACAGAACTTTCATCATCTTGCAGAATATTTCTCCCAGGGCTTGAACTTGTGCTTGCCTCCTGCTGAAGTCTCAGGGACAACAGACTTCACCACCAGCTCCCCTCTTTCTATCTGTAGAAGCCTGCGTGTCGCTGGGAGTTGGAAGCGCGACACACTGAGAAGAAGCGTGTCGCCGCCGCAGCTGTAGTCATCGCATCGCCGGTGAAGCGTGCCGCCGCCGCATCTCCCAGAAGCGTGCCTTCGTCGCAGCTATCTGCTGTCGCATCACCGGAGAAGCGCGACGCAATCGTGAGGGTCGCCGTTGCATCATCGGAGAAGCGTGTCGCAGGGCATGTCGCAGCTCCAAAGTACAGAGTTGCCGCAAGGCCACCAGGGCGTGTCGCATCGTCTCAACGTCGTCTCATCAAGGGCGCCATCTTATCGCATCGCAACCGGGCTGCAGCACAAGAATCTACGCATCACGTCCTCTCCGATAAGGATCAAGACGCATCCCCTACTCTGCGCAAGCATTGAGGCGCGACGCACCGTCTCCCCCGAAGCAAGGAACCAACGCATCTCCAATGCTGCGAGCCTTTTGTTTATTTTGCGTTACGCTTCCATGTACTTTTGTGAGAACTGTGTCGCATTTACCACCAACTTGAACTAAGCTACTTCTACCATCTTTAAGTCAATTTTGAGTACAGTATTGTGGATTTTTGTCGTTAGTGGTCTTGTGTCGAGTCTATATAAAGAATTCTTATTTGTATAAAACCTGTGTGGTATCCATCTGTAGTGTTTTCACTGTATTACTGTATGTGTTCACAAATCCTTAACACACTGCCTCTGAGATAAGCCTGGCTGCTCGTGCCAAGCTACCAAGGGGATGAGCAGGGGTTATCCAGTAGTGTAATCCCCTTTCGCTGACTTGGAAGCAAGGGTCCTTATTTGGTCAAAGGTAACTTCCTCTGCCAACTAGAGACCCCCAGTTCTAACACTACCCTTATGGTGGTGGAAGGCTACTGCTTACTCCAGGAGTTAAGTAGCACGACCGCGGTGGTGGGAGCATACCGTATACTGATCAGTAGGAGTAAATGGGCCCTTTTTAACCTGTGTCACTGGAGTGAGGCCTACAGTCTCATTCATTTTTAAATTCTGCTTGTGTGCTTAACTCACCCTTGGCCTGCATTGGATTGTTGTGAAGTGCTTCACAGCACAGAAGTGGTGTATCAGCTCTGGGTCTATCGTGCCTGGGAAGAGTACAATGCAAGAATAATGCAGTACTAGGCACTGCATGCATAGTAAATGCTTGTGCTGGATGTATGTGTGCCTATGAGTGGCATCATACATGAAGGATATAGTACTGTGAAGCATGTGTATGGTGAATGCATTCATTGAATGTATGTGTGCCTATGAGTGGTACAGTACATGAGAGATATAGTGCTGTAGAGTGTGTGCATGGTGAATGCATGTGCTGAATGTATGTGTGCTTAGTAGATTAACAGTACATGGAGGATACAGTATTGTGCAGTGTGTGTATGTTGTATACGGTATGCAGACATATTATCGATGGTTAAATATCGATATACCATTATATCGATTTTTTAAAATCGATATGATAGAATATCGACCATCAAGAATATCGTCGACGAGAATATCGACATGCAGGTAAGAAATATTGTTTTAATTAATTTCGATATTAGTAATATCGTTAGTAAAAATATTGTTGTTAATAATATCGATTTTTGTGTGTGTTTTGTATGTAAGTATATCTGTTAAAAGTATAGCTTATTTTTGTAATATATGTTTGAATTTTTTACAAGTAATTATTTTTATGTTAATTAATTTTTGCGTATTTATTTCCGTAGCGGGTTGTGGGTTTATAGGGGAATACGGTGGGAAGTAATTTCATTTTAATATATTTAATAATATTTATT
Organism: Triturus cristatus; assembly: GCF_964204655.1. Lineage (NCBI taxonomy): Eukaryota > Metazoa > Chordata > Amphibia > Caudata > Salamandridae > Triturus > Triturus cristatus. Next base: position 605,075,880 of record NC_140591.1, on the reverse strand, counting down.
TTGACGTTATTCATTTTTTTAAACATAAATATTACATTTTAGTTCCATAGCGGGTTGTAGGTTTATAGGGGAATAGGGCGGGAAGCAAATTAATTTTAATTAATTATTTAATACTTTTAATAATTAATATTTTTTGTATTTAAAAATCTATATTTTAAATTGTGTTAATTAAGTTGTTATTAATTAATTATTAATTGATTATTAATAATTAATTGGTCAATATGTTAGTTGTGTAATTTTTTGAGGAGTGGGTTGTGGTTTTATAGGGGAGTAGGGTGGGAAGTAATTTAATTATAAGTAATTCTTAATAATGTTATTAATTAATATTTATGTCATTAATATTTTATATTGTTAAATATGTAAACAATGGTATTAATTAGATAATTATTAATAATTAATTGGTAAATATGTTAATTGTGTAATTTATTGAGGTGCGGGTTGTGGGTTGATAGGGGAGTAGGGTGGGAAGTAATTTAAGTTTAATACCATTTTAATTATTTTTTATATACAATATTTATTTAAAGTTATTTTAGAGTGTTAAATGTGTGAACTAATTTATTTTTAATTGTTTTTAATTTGCTTGTTAATTGTTATTAGTTAATTTATTAATTGTTAAATCATTATGTTAATTGCGGAATTTTTTACAATATTGGTGGTGATGTTTATATGGGAATATAGTGGAAGCTAAATTATTATTGAAAAGTTAATTATTTGTTAATTAATGTTAATTATTTTGCAGGAGTGGGAATACTAAACTATTCCCCTCCGCTATACAACGCTTTCCCTACTGTTACACTTGGTGGAGTGGGAATAGTAAATTATTCCCACCCGCTATGCAACAATTTCCTATTGTTGCACTCACTGGAGTGGAAATAGTAATTTTTACCCACCCGCTATCCAACACTTTCCCTACTGTTGCACTCACTGGGGTGGGAATGGTAATTTTGAGATACCCGCTATCTAACACTTTCCCTACTTTTGCACTCGCTGGAGTGGTAATAGTAATTTTTACCCACCCGCTATCCAACACTTTCCCTACTGTTGCACTCACTGGAGTGGGAATGGTCATTTTTACCCACCCGCTATCCAACACTTTTCCTACTGTTGCACTCACTGGAGTAGGAATAGTAAATTATTCCCTTCCGCTATCCAACACTTTCCCTACTGTTGCACTCACTGGAGTGGGAATAGTAAATTATTCCCCTCCGCTATCCAACACTTTCCCTACTGTTACACTTGGTGGAGTGGGAATACTAATTTATTCCCATCCGCCTATCCAACACTTTCCCTACTGTTGCACTCACTGGAGTGGGAATATTAATTTTTACTCATCCGTTATCCAACACTTTCCCTACTGTTGCACTCACTGGATTGCTGTGAAGTTAGCTGTGCTGCACTGTGCTGATGAGGCGGGACCAGTGCCTAGTGCCAAGTCAGTAATACTGTAGGGGCCGACGTGAAAAACACTGCTGTGTTGTAAGGGCCATAGCCTTGTGCGGTTCATGCGACCCCGCATGTGTGGAGAGGTTGCCGCCAAGAACTCCACTGTATGATCGGGCGGGAGCCCGTGTACTGTGAGATATGGAAACCCCGTATGCCAGAGGGCGTCATGGGGAGCATCAAGACCTGCGAACAGATCTGCAACCCACTCCCAGGGAATTGAGAACACCATAAAGCACATGCACACCATCAAGCAGGAGAGGTACCAGCAACATGATCATCTCAACCAAGTTCACTGCGAGATGAACTTGACACTTACCACACAGGAGGAGCCGTAGAGAACCTCCAGATGCTTCATGAGCGCAACCACAAGTGAGAGACTTTGCACCCGCTGAGTGCAGCCACTTGGACAGCAGAATCACATAAACTCAGCTGCAGCTTCGTCGAGTGCCTGCAGATAAGGCATGCTCTGGAACTCCAGATGCTCCATGCCTGCCGGTGCCGCTAAGACTAATGTTGGGCCTGCTGGTCCCAGGGAAACTTGCTTCTAGTGAGCATAGAAGTGAGTATCTGGCTAGACAATAATTTATTGCTGCTGCATGCATTTTGAGTTGTGAGTCCATGTTCACTGTCCTGTATCCACACGTCATCTCTGAGGGACCCTTGGACTGCTCGGACAACACACACCCTGAGACTCAAGTGAGAAGGGACACTTGGCCCACCTACTCGGAGCCCATAGTAGGTCAAGCCTTAGGGCATCAGGAGTTGGGCCTTGCTTCCCTAGTGGCCCTCAGAAAAGGGTTCTGACAATAAAGTATTATTGGTTGGCTCTCAGAGTGATCTTTATGATTATACCCATATCAATTCTTTTGTAATGGCCTTTCTTTACCTCTGAAACTTCTCTCATGTTTCAGTTCAGCAAATGTGTCAGTTTTTAAAGGAATCCACAGACTGCAATGTATTTTTATTTATTTATGCTTTACATTCCCCTGTTTCTTTGTGGCTCATGTACACTTGTTTTTGATTTACTACATGATAGACATTTCCTTCATTTTAATATTGCTCTGAGTTGTCAGCTATACTAATTAGTTATCTTATTTGCAGTGGCTCCCTTGAAAATATTTTTTGAATAATTCAATGTGATCTTTTTATCCCATTTGTTCAGCCAAAGACTTGCATCCGGTTTTTCTGTTTTTTTATCGCATTACCTCACAGACTATTTAAAATACCATCAGATCAGTATAAATGAAAGCCAGGCAGTGATTTCAGATAATCACTATATATTGTTAGAGTGGAAAAGGTCCCTCTTATGGCTCTAGATACTGTGTACCCCTGCCTTGAGTTCCTCATAGTGAGTTATTGTTGGCTTTTTATTTTTTGCCTCAACACACCTGACAATCTGGGGTTGCATGGAGGGCTCCCTGTGACACAGCATGCAATACAAAGCTGGGCTCTGTGGCCTGGAGGGGAAAACATGAGTGCCCTCCATCACTGATCATTACTACTGTCTGCTCACCAGATAGTCAATCAATCAATCAGGGATTTGTGAAGGGCACTACTCACCCGTGAGGGTCTCAAGGTGCTGGGGGGAGGATGTCGGGCAGCTCTGCGTCATCCAAGAAGCCAGGTCTTGAGGCTCTTCCTGAATGCTTGCAGTGTGGGGGTTCGTCTGATGCTGAGGGGATGTTCAGTCCAGGTCTTGGCTGCGATGTAGGAGAAAGCTCTTCCTCACATTTTTGCTTTCCAGATGTGAGGGATTTTGGCAAGGTCGGCGGAGCAGAGGTTTCTCTTGGGAGTGTGGAAGGAGATTCTTTCTTTGAGGTATTGGGGTCCGGTGTTGTGAAGGGATTTGCAGGCATGAGTGAGCAGTTTGAAGGTCACTTTCTTTTCGACAGGGAGGCAGTAGAGGTCTCGTAGGTGCTGGGTGATGCGGTCTTGTCGTGGGATGCTGCGGGTGAGTCTGGCTGTGGCGTTATGGACAGTCTGGAGTTTGTGGAGTAGAGATTTATTAATTCCGGCATAGAGGGTGTTCCCATAGTCCAGTATGGTTGTTATGAGTGCGTGGTTGACGTCTTCCTGGCTTCGGGGGATCCACTTGAAGATCTTGCGGAGTATGTGGAGGGTGTTGAAACATGTGGAAGATACAGTCGGTTCATGGTGAGGGAGGAGTTGAGTATGATGCCGAGGTTACGGGCGTGGGAGTGGGAGGGTTGCCGAGGGCGTGTGGCTACCAGGTGTTATCCCACGTGGAGGGGGTGGATCCGAGGATGAAGACTTCTGTCTTCTCTGAGTTGAGCTTCAGGCAGCTGCTGTTCATCCAGTATGTGACATCCTTTATTCCTTCCTGGAAGCTGAGTTTGGTGGTGCTGGGTTTCTTTAGTGGATTGACAGTGGTGGCATCAACAGATTATATTGGCATGACAGGCCTTTCTACCAAATACCAAACAGAGAGGAATGCCTACTGGCCTCTCCTCTGGATTTGAATGGCTCTGCCAGTTCCCTGTAACCAAGTACCTCAATGTGGGTTGTAGATCATATGTGTGTAACTTATGCATGTATGGTATGATGTGAACAGTTTGTGTGCTACATATAGCTGTGGAATCCATTTTGATTTCCCTCACCAGAAGTGTACCTAAGATGGATGTTGGAGTGAGCCTGATACAACAACATGAATTGATAGGCTTCTATAAAGCATTTCTAAGGTCCTTTGTAGTAGACAATACTCCAGGTACGGAGGACATGAGAGAAAGGGTTCCTTTGTAATTCAGGGAATACCCCACCCTTTCGTCAGAAGTGTTACCTTGTTAGAAACTGGGTTTCTGGTTGGCAAATGTATGCACCTTGTCCAAGCAGAAGCCACACTCCTAGCCAGGGTAAGCTAGATGTACACTAAAAGATAACCTGTGCTCACCCTCAAGTAGCTTGGCACAGAGCAGTCAGGCTTATCTAAAGAGACAATGTGTAAAGTATTTGTGCAACACAGATGCACACAGAGTCACAATGAATACGCCACAAAAAGACTCCACACAGATTTATAAAAATAGAATATTATAAACAAAACAAGACCAAAACAACAAAAATCCATTGTGTAGAAGTTGAAATTTTGAATTTTAAAATAATAAATGCAAAAAAGAGCTTAGAAATCAGTTGGGCTAAAAAAGTTACTTTAGGTCTCACTGGCCTTGGGCAAAATCAAAGTTCGGGCCGACCGCGATGGAGTGTCAGATAGTTGCAGGACCTACAGGCCCCGGTGAACAAAGTACCCTTCCTGGTCGCAAGCAGTGAGGTTTGTCGAACTTATCCATGCAGGGAAGACGATTCATCAGTTCCGAAGACAGGTGTCGGAGTCAGGAGACGTCCAGCGATGCGCTGGATTGTGCCATGCAGTCGAGCAGATGCGATGATCTCACCACGCTGCAGCGGTGGTGATTCTGCGACATAATCCAAGCTCTGGGGCTCGGAATAGGGCACCCTGGATCTCTGCCCACTCCCACCTCTCCTTCTACTCTGAGAAGGGATCTTTTATTCACCCACTATACTGGGACCTGTCTGAGTTACTGTGAACCTCCCCGGCCCTCGGTTAGGGGAACCTGAGCCACTCCCCTCAGGTTCACTTCCAAATGCCTTTTCAGCCACTCTGGTACTCACCCAGAGAGGTCTGCCTCCTTTGCAGGTACCCTGGGTCAGAGAGATAACACTCAACCAGGTGTTAGCATAGTCCAATAAAACAATAACTGAACATGTGCTGTCTGGCAATCAAATTATACAGCTCCTCAAAATTGTTTACAATGCTACCCTTCACCCAAACACCCAGTACTCTGCAAAAGTACCCCACAAAATCGTCCCAAGACTGGTGAGAGAGTTTTGGACTGTCCCTGAATCTCAACCTACACTCTTCTGGGTTGAATTCATACTTCTTAGAAAGGGCCTCTTTCATAGGGGTATACCTCAACCTGTCCCCATCTTCTAGGGCCAGCAGGGCGACCCCCCCACCATCAGGAATATCACGCCATATGCCAGCCCCCAATCCTCCTCAGGGATCCATTGCACCTCTAGAGCTACCTCATATGCCTGAAACCACTGGTGTATGTCATCCCCCTCCTTGAAGTTGGGCACCAAGTGTCTGGGTATGTAGACTGTATCTTTAGCACTGGACACAGTAGTTTTGGTACCACCAGTATTTTTGCTGCTGGACCCTATCTGCAGGGCTCTGATTTCAAGCTCCTTAAGACTAACTTCATTTGCTCACAGACCTTTTTCTCCTCCAAGGCTCTTTTAGCCTCAGATTTTCTCTCCTCTGTAGCCAGCTGGGCCAGCCAAAGCCTCAGGTCGCTGTCAGCCTGTCTGTCCTTGAGCTCCTTGGGGATAGAGATTGGTAGGAGACACTAATCCCAGCATAGGATCCAGTAGGGGACTCGCTCTCTGTGCATTCCCTTCTCTCTTCTGGAGCCCTGGGTCAGAGAGATAACACTCAACCAGGTGTTAGCATAGTCCAATAAAACAATAACTGAACATGTGCTGTCTGGCAATCAAATTATACAGCTCCTCAAAATTGTTTACAATGCTACCCTTCACCCAAACACCCAGTACTCTGCAAAAGTACCCCACAAAATCGTCCCAAGACTGGTGAGAGAGTTTTGGACTGTCCCTGAATCTCAACCTACACTCTTCTGGGTTGAATTCATACTTCTTAGAAAGGGCCTCTTTCATAGGGGTATACCTCAACCTGTCCCCATCTTCTAGGGCCAGCAGGGCGACCCCCCCACCATCAGGAATATCACGCCATATGCCAGCCCCCAATCCTCCTCAGGGATCCATTGCACCTCTAGAGCTACCTCATATGCCTGAAACCACTGGTGTATGTCATCCCCCTCCTTGAAGTTGGGCACCAAGTGTCTGGGTATGTAGACTGTATCTTTAGCACTGGACACAGTAGTTTTGGTACCACCAGTATTTTTGCTGCTGGACCCTATCTGCAGGGCTCTGATTTCAAGCTCCTTAAGACTAACTTCATTTGCTCACAGACCTTTTTCTCCTCCAAGGCTCTTTTAGCCTCAGATTTTCTCTCCTCTGTAGCCAGCTGGGCCAGCCAAAGCCTCAGGTCGCTGTCAGCCTGTCTGTCCTTGAGCTCCTTGGGGATAGAGATTGGTAGGAGACACTAATCCCAGCATAGGATCCAGTAGGGGACTCGCTCTCTGTGCATTCCCTTCTCTCTTCTGGAGCCTTTGCTCAGACATTTTTCTGCTCTTCTCCCGCCTTCTCAGGACCACAACCCTCTTGGGGACCTGATTCTGAGGTCAGGTGCAACCAGGGTTCTGCCTTGTCTAGTGTACTGACTTAGTCCATTTCAGACTCTTCTGATGGTTCAGATTGCATTCCATGGACGTCCTCCCATGCTCTAAGGGCGAACTGGTATTCCAACTTTGGTTCACCCTTTGGGATTCTCAGTGCCCTTTCTCTACAAAACTTCCTCAGCTCAGCCTTGCTGTAGCTCCCACTGTTGTTGATTTCCAACCCCATATGTGCAAACCCCTAGTATATACACTGCACCTTCCCCCCAGCTCATGGTGTTCATCCTCTGTTGTTTCTTGCAGCCTCCTGTCTTCCTCATAGGCTGTGGGGGCTATGTGTAGGTCTGCTGTGGAAGCTTTCCTGCCCAAATTCAGCCCCATCTCCATGCAGAACTCCTTCAGCTCATTCCCAGTGAAATAAACTAGGCAGGTAAGATCCATGAACATCCTGGCAAGGTATCACAAGTGCAACAACAAAAAGAGTCCCAAATTGATGAAGGTGAAGCAGGAGTCAAATTTAGAAAAATTAGCAATTTAAGAGAAAACAAGAGAATTTGAAACTCGTTATGGTCTTAGTACAGAATTGTAGTGAACAATGAGTTACTATATGGTGTTGCACAAACACAAGTCCTATCCTCACCGTTCCTCACCAATGTTAGAAATTTGGTTTCTGGTTGGCAAAACTATGCACCCTGTCCAAACACAAGCCACAATCCTAGTCAGGGTAAGACAGATAAATTCTAAAAGGAAACCTGTGCTCAGTCTTTGCCAGTTTGGCACAGAGCAGTCAGACGTATCTAAAGAGGCAATGTCTAAAGTATGTGTGCAACACACACACACACACACACACCCACTAACAGAATAAATACACCACAAAAAGACTCCACACAGGTTAATAAAAATAGAATATTATATTATAAACAAAACAAGACCAAAATGACAAAACTTCAATTGTAGAAGATGAGATATTGAATTTTAAAAGAATAAATGCAATAAAGTACTTAGAAGCAAGTAGCGCTAAAAAGGTTACTTTAATTCACACTGGAGAGGGACAAAGTCAAAGTTCGGGTTGACCACAATGGAGCACCGGCCAGGTACCGGACCCACGCAGGTCCTGTTGAACAAAGTAACTTTCCTGGTAGCAAACAGATGCGTCAAGCGATGCACCAGATTTTTCCACGCAGTCGTGGAGATGCATCAATCTCACCAAGCTGCAGCAGTGGAGATACAGTCTTTGATGCATCGACCTCTGGAGATAAGAGCTGGTTCCGATGCAATGCATCGTTTTTACTCCTGCAGCTGGTTCTGCTACACACAAACAGGAAATGAGTTGAAATCCTTATTGCAAGTATCTGGGCCACTTCCAGTGAGCCAGACACAGGAGCTGGGGTAGAGCCTTTGGTATCCCTGAGTCGCAAGCAACAGAAGGCAAGCCAACAAGACCTTGGAGATCGCTATGAGGTTACACAAAGTCTTACAGTTCTAGGGGTAATATAGGATATCCCCCTACTTCAAATGCAGGCATCAGGTATAAATATTTGATCCCCAGAACACCTCTTCTGATCATGTCTGGACCTCTACAAGACTCAGAAGAAGTATTGTTCTGCTGTACTGCTTCTGGAAGGACTACCCTCATGCTTTGCTACCAGAAGGACAGCCCTGCTGCCCTGATCTATAAGAAGGAAGAGTTGACCTGCACCATTCATCACAGGCTACCTGATTGACTCCAAGGGTCAGTTTGCTGACCTCCTGGCTGAGTTACAGGGACACAACAAGCTCCAGAGGTCATCCTGCAGCTACCCCACTGATCTGCTGTACTGGACTTGCCTGGACCTGCAGGAAGACCTGCCTGATCCCTGCTGGCCTCTGCTGGAAGAGTTCCTGATCTACAAGAGATACCTCCCCAGGTCCTGGCCCGTTGGCTGGCATCAATTGTGCTCCTCCTGTGACAGAAGGTAAAAAACCCTAAAATGTGTGCTCTTTGCGATGGACAAGGGCCAGTTCGTGCTGAGACTCTGCTGCCCACTATGACCGCTAACATGAAAGTCCGGTGAACCGGGACACTTCGCGCTACAGTGACCACCAATGTGGACCGGTAACGTGGGATCTGCACTTCGCCTTACAGCAACGACAGCCTGCAGTGACCGCCAATGCTAAGTTCCAGCAACGACCAGCCACAATGTATGACTGGCTCTTCACACTACAGCGAAGACAGTCTGCACCGCCCAGCTTGCTCTTCGCTGTACAGCAACGACCATCCACAATGCTCTCCCTACTCCTCACAGCCCTCTCCACCACAAATGGAGCTCATCGCACTGGACTTTGAGAATGTAACTTTTTAAGCGGGACTAACCTGATCCCTGTGTGTAAACTTGTGACTGTCCCCCTTGTCTAGAACAACCAGATGAGTGTGAGTAGGATTTTTATGATTTTTAGCAACATATTTACCTAAAACTTTGAAATTGCATAACTCTGGTCCTGCTGACTGGATTTTTGTCATCCTGTTGTCATTTTATTCATTAGAATTTACTATAGTTTTCTAAATTGGTTTTGGAGTTTTCTTGTGTTGTGTTTTCACTTTATTACTGTTTGTGTGGTTCATAAATACTTTACACTTTGCCTCTAAGTTAAGCCTGACTGCTTTGTGGCAAGCCACAAGAAGGTTAAGCATAGGTTGGTTTAGTGACTTTGTGGTTCACCCTCACAAGGATTGTGCTTGTTGCTTGAGTGGGTGTTCCTGCCCGCCTCAACCAATAACCCGATTTCTTACAATTATGGTATGCTCTGTTATGTCATTTTATGTTATGTTGTGTATGTTATGTTATGTTTTATGCGAATCATCTTTTGTATTATGCATCTAACAATTTCTAGGCATGGAAGAAGAAACAAACAAATGGAAACTGGAAAATAGAGAACATGTATATTGTTTCTTGCGCACGAGATGTCGTGCGGGTGTGCAATATAGATCTTTTTCATTTGTGTTTCATGAAGTGTATATCTATATATTGAGGGGACGAGGCCGTTCATTCATAGTGTCAGGTTTTTTTCTTTTTCAGTATGTTTGCAGTTAATTTGCTTGCCATGTTCTTTACCAGCTGTTTTTAACAGGGCATGCTTTTTGAAATCAGGCTGTAAACTCAGTTGTGGGAAATGTGTTACTGAGTGGACGGGGTGATAAACTTGCTTTGGCAGAATTAGATTTGCTTAAATCCATTTTTAATGTTCGATGTTTCTTAATGTGGCCCAGGTGTTGAAGCAGCTGGGTGCATTTATAGATTGCTTGATTGCAGTACTCACCTGCAAGGCGGGACGTGACCATGCAAAGTTGCAGTAATTGGCTAATTACCCGTTTAAGCATCCCATTTCAGTTGGCGATTGCAGTGCAGTCACTTCCTCAATGCATGTTTGCGTAACATGTTCTTTGTCAGGAAACAGCAATACCGAGGCTTTATTCTTCTGATTTAGGTCCAATACATTTGGAATCAAGCAAACTTGAAGGCTATGGCTTTTAATATACATGCAATTTTGGTGTATTTTAAAAGGCGGCCGCGGCAGCTAGAAATGGGAGAATGCGTTTAAGTGTCATCAGATATACGATAGAATTTTTCAAAGGGGGCGCGGGCGTGAAATAGACGCGTGCTGGCATTCCTCTAAGAGTTCAGACAGTTAATCAGCACCAGCCTGGAAATCACTTCTGCATTTATGGTAGGTTTTCTTTGTCATCCCCTTGGGTCATTACCACAACAATAAACCATCTCAACCACATGAAACCTGAGAAATGATAGAGCAAACCCACCCGTCCCAGAGGGAGAGCGGGTGTCTGCGATGGAAACAGCGTCGGAGCTTAATATTTGTTCAGGTTCCCCCTGACTCAAAGCAGCTGTCAAACAGTGCCGAGGAGGAGGTACCCAGGAGAAGAAGAAGAAATCTCTTCAGCCAAATAAATGCCACCTGTCCACCAGCTATTGGCCTAAGCCAGGAGCTTCCTATGAGTGGTCATATTTCTTTGGGAGAGAAACCGGACTGAGGTATGTAAAAGTCATCATAACAGCAATGACACACGTACATAACACTATATGGCATTTATACCAAGGGAGGCCCCACAAATACACCCAGGGAAAGCTTAATAAGGTTGTAGAGTGGAAGGCCAGAATGAGCACAAGCTGCAGAAGCAATATGACACATAGAACTGAATAACTCCATTACTAGTGGTAGGGCGTTTACAGCAAAATAGAGGACAGGAACAGTGATCACCAACAGCGAGGAGTACTTTGCTGATTAGTTGTATGTACAGCACATGGCTCCTGTGTTGTTGGTGGGATAAAGGTGATTGCTCTGCTGCACAACGTTCTGGAAGGTGAAGTGGACTCCTGTATTTCGTCTGGCTGACTTCAGGCTGAAAGCATGCACTAGTCACTTGTTGCCTTCTAGTGTGTTGATGAGGCTGATAGTATGAAATGCTAGGTTTATTTAGCTACCTGGGGTTTGCGTTGCTTTTTTGCAGGGCCGGACTGACCGTAGCGGGCACCGGGCGTTTCCCCAGTGGGCCTCCAGGATGGGGGCCGGTTTTGGGCACCTGGGAGCCGTTTTTGTTACAGGGCCGTTTTACAGCATAGCCGCAATATCGGCCCCTGTAACAAAATTGGCTGACCCTGGCAAACAGCTCGGCCGCACCCCCAACCCCCTGGGGGCGGCCGAGCACTTTGCCAGGGCCTGTTTTGGTTCCTAGTCCGCCCTTGCTTTTTTGTATATATTGTTATTGTTATTTCCAGAAACTCATAGGCACCTGTCAGTACAATTGGCAATACAACAAGAAGAAAGATGGTGCCTGCAACGACTAGGTGTTGACTATGTCTATACAGAATAATAGACAGTGCACAGACAGCAAGTGACCACAATTTGTGACGAAAGGGGCACAATCAGTCCCAGGAATCCAGACTAGGCATAAGGGTTGTATGATGGAACCCCACATGCATTTCCCACACATGCCTTTACACCTTCCCTATTGATACACTGACTGCAGGTGGAATAGTAATTTATACTATTCCAAAGTCCAACACCCCCCAGGCAAGTCGTTGCATACATCCTTAGAACCATGTGTTGCAGCAACTTGCAAATCATTATATCTACACCAAAGCATTTGTAGAAAGTATGGGGCATATCAGCAACGAGGCGATATAAAATTATCGCCGCTTTTGCGTCCGTTTTCGGGCGAAAAGCGGCGATAATTTTATCGCCTAATTAGCAAGGTCATGCTATCACGTGAAACCTTGCATTAGCGCCCAGATTCTTAACGCCCAGCTTTGCGTCTCTAATGAGATGCAAAGTGGGCGTTCCAGCCCTGACATGACTGGAGAAATGTCGCTAAGCGACATTTCTCCTATCATCAAGCCCCACGCTATGAAGCATAGTGGCAAGAAAAGTAGCAATAACCCCATTTATCACTACTTTCCTTACGCCTGCTTCAGGACTGACTTAGCCATGATATCCTATGGAAGGTGGATATCATGGCTAAGTATGTGAGGCCCTATCATCAAGCTAACGCCAACCTTCATGAGATTATCGCTGGGTTTCCAGCGATAATCTTACGTTTGGCAGTTAGCGCTAGGATTTTTATCGCTTTTGAGATAAGCGTTGCTAATAGCACGCTATCTCAGCGATAAAAATCCATGTTAGCCGGCGATAATTATCATAGCGCTAAGTGCGGTTAGCAATAATTATCGCCAGTTGTTGCTGATATGCCCCTATATGCGGTGTGTCACATGGGGGGTCGACTGGACACTGGATGCTACTGCTGCCAAGCAAGCAGCCTTCCCACCAAATCACACTTTAGTATCTCTGATTCAGGCGCTTAGAGTTGTATTTCCTTGATTCACTGCATATGAGGAGCTTTGGTGGGCATCTAAGACAGCACTTTCGTATATTTAACATAGTGAGTCCTCGTTCTCATTGAGCGATAGTGGAATTAGGGGTTTCTGGCAGGACTTCACCATCAGTAGGCATACCACACGTAAGGGGCCTTAGGAAAGGTTTGCCTAATGCTTCCTCAAGGACGCCAGTGACCACAGAGGAACCAAAAAAGGATTGGGTGGGGGGAGGGAGGGGGCAGGATCAAGTGCAAAGGGAGTTGAATAAGCAGTGCCACCTTTGTGAGGTTGAACTGAATGTGCCTAGCCCAACGATATGGGAACACAAAATGAAAAAACTAAATATAGTGACCTAAAGCCCCACGCAACACCATCCAGTCAACCAAACTTGAACCAGGTGAGCTTAGCCCACTGAACCCCACCACCCGCACACATAAAAACCAAAGCAAACCAATGTTCCAGCATACCCAGTGGGAGACAAAGTGTGAGTCAGGATCCACAACATATGGATATTTCCAAACAGATATGGTCGAGGAACTTTAAAGCCAATGTAGATCAGTTCTGTGAGGCAAGGGTAGGCGAGAGCTCAGTTATACATCTCCTAATGCCCAAATGTGATATATAGCTAGGAACGGGGGAAATAGGCATTGAAAGCCATGTGGCAAATGGTCATCAGGGCGGTTCAATACTAAGCCCCCAGTGGCCATTTGGATCTGTCCCAGCTTCTATAAGAAGGGTTTATACAAATAAGATGTCTGTTCACCCATTTCTTTGTGACATAAGCCAGTCTCTCTCCTTCTAACCCTTGCAGGCCCAGAGAAGGTGCAAGACATTGCTTAATTTGGATTTGGTTGATTCCCTGTCCCAATACTCTTACCAGGGCAGGGAGGAATCTAAGACAGAGGATTTGTGCATGCTCAAGATCTGTTGAAGTTCTTCAGGTCCCACAAATTCCTTGGTCTATCAATTGATGGTCAAAAGCATTATTGCATGTTCCAATAAGCCACACCATGTTCCATTTGCGGAGGAGTGGATGGAGCATCAAGAACTTTCTTCACTTTACAGTAGTTTCCTTTGAAGTATTTTCTGCCACAAAAATCTTATAAGGGCCTATGAAGAAAGGGACCACCCTGTCCCATGTGGCAGTTATTACTTGGCGGGATTGATAGTGACATTAAAGGCATCCTAATACAGAATCAAATCTGTCCTCATGGGCCTGATGTCTGCTGACGTTGGCATTGTGTCTTCACAGACTGAATCCATTGTCACCTTAATGGATGCAAGTTCCTTTAATAGTGTTTCAAACATAACTTCCACCATCATATTGGTGTTGGTATTTGTTCTTCCTTCAATGACCTCTGAAAAGAGAGGTAAGTGAGAAATTTGTTCTTGGACATAAGCCGGCCGCACAGGAGCATGAACACAGATGTTTCCAGAAGACAGCGGGCATAGCCCGTAGTGCAGCATACACGCGGGGTAAGGATGGGATGCAAGGTCAGAGCCAGATCCACAGTAAAGCCCTGAAAAAACTTTGTAATTGTGCTCAGTCAACCGTCAGCAGATGCAAATAGCCCACGGAGCTAAGGTCGTATCTGAGAAAGTTCAGATAGAGTGATGCGAGTAAGGCATTCACCAGCTGGTGATCAGAAGCGAAGAGAGCAAGCGAGTCCAAAGAACCTTCAAGCGGCCCCAGTAGGCTCTGGTCCAATAAAAAATTCCATGAACAAGGTGCATCTAATCAATTAGGTCTGGGAAGGACTCTGGTTTCAAATTTGGATGGCTGCGCCTGCAGCATTCACCACTAGGCAATCTTGCTGGATCACTCAGCTCCAGGCCTTCCAGCATTGTGACATAGCATTCCAACTTGTGTTATTGTGGCCCTCAGACATTGCAGCAGTTTGTCATGGCAAACCCTTTCAGCATCCCACTGAAGTGGGAAGAAGAAAGGGCCACCCAGGTCCACCAGGCCTAGGGCATCCGTAGAAGTGAGTCCTCACTGGCAAGTCTCAACCATGGTGCTCTGTCTGTAGATTGTGCTTCACAGTACTGCAGATAATAGCCGTTGACCCTAAGTCAGTCTCCTGACTGAGAGCATGGGTGCCCAGATGTCTACATGGAGCACTGAGCTGCTCAGGGTTAGCTCAACTGCAGTGCAGGCTCCTCTGACATCAGAAAGACAGCAGAGTGGGCTAAGGTTTTAGCAGCAACTGGCCATGCTAAGCTCGGCCACGCCCCGATTCCCTGAGCCATATATACATTGTTTCTATGAAAAAGTTTGACTGTATAAAAAGACTATTCCTATGATTGGTCATCTAAGATAACAAGCCCAGTATAAAGATCTGGTTAGATAAAAGAACACAATAGCTGACCAAGGTTCAGCACTTCAATCCCAGTTACTTTTGTAATAGGTGTCCTGTGCATCTACTCCCAGAACTCGCCATCGTTGAGCGCCACTGTAATGAGAAGATTCTTTGAAAAGGAAGGTGCACCAGAAAAATAGTAGAAAGAACCAAGTCAGTCCATCAATCTTTTTATTCATAATGTACGTTAAAACCGGCACTCAGCCAATGCATTTCGTTCCGGAAGGAACTTCATCAGGGCTGAATGAGTGATGTAGAATGTTCACAAAGAAACCAGATATTGCACAGCAGTATAATCCAGGTTATCGTATCACATAGAAGGAAAAGTGAATCGGATCCCAATTTGGATCCTTAACAAATAATACAGAGTGCTCCCAAGCGATCCATATAAGTAGAAATGTTGTCCTGGTGAAACACTTTCAGTTCGGGAAAAATGTTATCTCATCCCAGCTCACAATCTTCTCAGAGGCAAAATAACGATAACGGCATGGTGGCCGGCAATAGTTCAATATAAAGATCTGTCACAATGTAGTAGGCATTCAAGAAGATATGAAAATGATGATATGCATTGATGGAGCGCCATGATTTCCGAAATTTGTAGGGGTGCATCAAAATCGTGCATAGTCTGCACCTACCTATGTATCCTATGATGTATTAACAGATGATCATTAGAGGAGTAAATGTAATAATAAAATGTGAATATAATGTTAGAAATGTAACGCGTGTTAGTCAAAAGAGCTCATGATTTTAAAATGTAACTGCCTATTACAAAGTGCCTAATGGATTAATTTGTGTGCAATGTAATGCATTAGATTTAAACGTGCCCCATGTTAAAGATGCGGAAGGGTAAATATGCCAACAAGGGGTTTTGTTTTAGAGTGATCTATTATTCGTAAATTTCAATGATCTGAATCAATAAACATGTTAAGATGAAATAACATCACTGTGAAATCAATCAACTGATATGAACATCTGAAATGTATATAATGACAATAACACACACGGGGGTTCTTTTTGTGATTAAAGCACAATGGTATATATATTTATATCCCCATGATTTTAATCAAAGTTACGTGAGAACACTATTGAGACCTCGAAGAGTCTGTTTTATGCAATTATTGTCCTGAAGATGGTCTGACGGATTGACACCACCCAAGACCGAAACGTCGACTTTACCATCTAATTCCAGCTTAAATGTTATGTACAGTAGATTATATGCTCAAAAAGAGTTTTATCTCTGTTCAAACAAATCAGGAATAGATGTGTTTGTTAGATGAAATGAGGACTTAATTCCGTCCCCTGTTTTCATGATATATTGCTCCAATTGATGTCTCTTTTGTACTCTTTTTACTTTGGATGAAAATATAAAAACCATTGTGCTTTAATCACAAAAAGAACCCCCGTGTGTGTTATTGTCATTATATACATTTCAGATGTTCATATCAGTTGATTGATTTCACAGTGATGTTATTTCATCTTAACATGTTTATTGATTCAGATCATTGAAATTTACGAATAATAGATCACTCTAAAACAAAACCCCTTGTTGGCATATTTACCCTTCCGCATTTATTTGCCCAAGCCCTCAAGGGTATATTGGGTCTGACCCTTATTCAATCCCATGTTAAAGATTGCACATGTAGAAATGATTACAAATATATTGAATGTAATGAAAATAATGCTTGTAGATGCAATGTTTATTAACGTGTGATTTATAATGTGCGAAGGCCTGATTGAAGGTTCATGCATTGTAATGAAAGGCCTATTCATTTCTTATGTTAGCTGAATATCGTAGGCCCGTAATGTACTTTCCCTGGGAGAGCTCTCATTTGGAGGTAGTCAGCAGATTTCTGTGAGTGGAAGGTTTTCTCATTCTCAAGCTTCTGTTGCAGGTGCAAGGTCATCGTCCTCGTTAGCAAAGACTAACCTTTTGTTTTAGGAGTTAGGTATGGAGGAGCGTTTGCTACAAGAGTCTCCAGGAATGCAGATATTGAGAAGCCGATACTTTTGGTGCTGAGGGAGCCTGGGACTCAAGGACATTCTAACCATTATTGGACGCCATGCAGGTTTCGATGGAAAGTTACCTCCAGGAGGTGTCCAGCCAGAAGAGGTGGAACGAAGGTGTGTCTTCTATGTTGTGCATTTCGCATTAGGGACAGTGCCCTGAGGGAAGAGTTAGGAGATGAGACAGTGAGGCGTTAGAGGGCAAGTGGAAGGCATCGATACAGAGGGAGAAGACTTAGATTGATGCTGTAGCTTTGGCTACTGACCCCTTCACCGTGAGTGTACTTCTTAGGAAGTCTTCACGAGCTGACACCTTTTCCTGATCCTGCCTTGGGAAATGCTAAGTAGGGATGTCACTTTAGTGGTAGAGTAGGGACAGACTAATCAATTTCTTTGTAGGTATCCATGAAGACTGATTTAGATACTGGAGCAGTTATCTTTTGCTTGATAATTTTTGAGTTTATTATTCTTTTTATGCTTCATCGAGTTAGGTTGCTGCGTAGATTAAAGTTTGTATTAGTTCCCATGTAGCTTCTTAACCGTCGAGGTGGTTGTATGTTCAGTTATTTTTGGCTTTGTAATAAACCCCTAAAACTTAACTCGGAGTTAGTGATTCTTTAGAGTGGTAGTTATTTGGTTATTGGTCTTGTTTGGATGGATTGATTTCTCCCCTTTACACTTCACAGCAGGTAAAATGGTCCAGTCGACCTGAAGATTCTTATGGGTGGTAAGAGATGGTAAGATAAGATAAGAAACTGGCGTTATCAGTTGGTAGCAGAGGATGGGTATCTCTGTAGTAAGGGGAGATCTAGATTAGGGTAAGTCATTACTGAGACCCCATAGAGCCCAAGTGATGGTGATCCAGTGGATCGTGAGCGGAGGAACGGCGTTGATGGAAGCTGACGGAGAGTAACGGTGCAGCGGAAGCAGCAGTTTGTGGGAAAGTGAGTATGAACAGGGTTGTGTATCTCTTAGATTGCGTTGTTGTGTTGATTGTGTGATGTCTTGCGGCGTTGGTGTGAGATTCAAGTGATTGTGGTTTCGGACTGTGAGCACGCACGGTCCATGAGATTTGATTTTGATATCCCGGGATAAGAGATTGTGGTGTAGAAGACACCAAGGGCCAAATTACCAACAAAATTAGATAAATATCGCATAACGCGCTTAGCGCGTTTTCTGTCATCGCCGTCTATCGCTGGATCACATCACCCTCTTAGCGGCGTATTATCAACGCTTTGCTAAGAGGCGATGTGAAATCCAGCGATAGCGGTGATTAGCGTGAGAAATCCTGCGATAATGCGAGTGAGCTAATGAAAAGCTTGCTAATAGGCAAGTGTGGACTTAACATATCAATCCACCTCCCATTGTAAAGGTGGTTAAGTAATGTTTTTTTCCTGTGTTAAATAGCTGCGATAAACGGTGCTCAGCGCAACTTTATACATAGCTTCGCGGATATGGGTCCGCATTGATAATAGTGCGAAGCTGTTTTAGCGACATATTTCATTAACTTTTAGTGAGGAACGCCTACTTTGCATGCCATTAGCGATAAATATCGCTGGCATGTAAAGCGATGTCAAAACAGGCTACTATCGCAAGGAAACAAGCGTTAGCGAGTCCTTGCTAATAGAGCGATATTAATTTTGCTGCTTTTTCGGCGAAATGGGCCGCAAAAGTGGCGAAAAGTAGCTTGATAATATGCCCCTCAGAGGTGAAATTGTCTGACCAGAGATTGTGGGAGTCTTGAGACGTCATAGACTGACCCACCAAAGGTAGGGAAATGCATGTGTGAGTGCGTGAGTAATCGACGCAGGTCGTGGGTTACTGTATGTGGAAAATTGAGTGTTTGGTTCCTATCAATTAAGTCCAAAGCAGTTGTCCGGTCATTTTGCGGACAAACGATTGCCAGAGTTGAGGTCGACAATTTCATGAGACTGTCCGATCGTTTGGTGGACAGACGGTTATTTCAGAGTGTGAAAGAGACACGCGAAAGAGTGAGAAGCGAATTGTGAAGGAGGGGAACTGCTGCAGACGGAGGAAGAGTGACGTCAGAGGGTGCCGCGCTGCGATAAGTCCGTCGGTGTAAAGCCGCGCTGGTATTGGTGGATTGACATCAGGAAGTAGAAGGAAACGCTGTGTGTACAGAAGCTAAAGAGTTGATTTTACCATTAAATGTTTTAATGTTTTACGAGACATGTGTAGAGGAGATAGAGCGGTGGTTACTCTGGGAGGGGAAGAGGCCCTGCCTGAGGATACCCTGGCTCATTACATGGCTACGAGTGTGGGTTTGCATACTATACTGTGGCTTGAAAATTGGCATAAAGTTAATTAAAAAGAGGGAGAACTGGCTTTTCCACGGTATGGCACCTTCAGGTTGGAGGTGTTGTATCAGTCGAAAACAGTGATGGCATCTTTGCGACCTTTGCCTAGTCTGATGCAGTTTGAGGCATTGCACGCATGGAGAAGAACAGCGTATGACAGGAGAAGAGACAGTAGTCAAGAAGGGGTGAATAAGTTGATCAGGGCATTTCAGGAGACGCGATGGGATGCATTGGAGAAAAGATGGAGGGTGGAGACGATTGAGGGGGACAGATTGTTCCCGTTGATGGTGAAGGTGGGGGACACACAAAGGAAGAGTACGGAAGAAGATGACAGCGATACAGATGATGGCTTGCTAGAGAGGCTACTGTCAGAGAGACCACCCCCATATAATCCAGACTCAGAAGAGGGAAAGTCAGTACCAAAAGAGGGGACTGGAGAGTCACAGATCCAAACCCATGCGAGAGTAGCGGGGAAAATTGCAACAGGAACAGAAGGGATGAGGATACAGACATCAGCAAGTACTGAGGCTAACGTAACTGCAAGGCTACCGGATGCTCTTACAGTACCGTTCACCATTGGACCCATAGTGTCCGTGTATGACCCGGACCAGGTGAGGGAGGGGAGCCAGATGCAGTCAGCAGTAGGGGAAGGGATTACCCCTGGAGGGAATGGCACGGTGAGTGGAATAGCTCTCCTTCTGAGATCTATAGAATCCAGTACGCCATTGCCAGCCACTGCAGACTCCTCTAGAGGACAAGTGGATGTGAGATCAAGGCACCTGGCTGAGTCCAGATCAGATTTAAAAATGTGGGAGCCAAAGTGACAGAATGCAAGGGGACTGGGATCGGGAGGACTCAAGAGGTCGACCAGTTCTTAGGAACATAGCAGAAGTGAATTGGTGTGAAGATCAGAGCAGTGAGAACGAAGAGTCGAGTGGCACATCGAGTCGAGGGACACTGAAGGTTGCTATAAGAGCAAAGATGCACTTTACAGAGACTGACTCACAAGGATGTAAGTGATCCGGTACCATGGGACCATGATTGTCTGGTTTCATTCTTGGCGTTGAGAGAGGGCATGTGTCATGCTTCAGCTCTGGGAATGCCTGATTACAACAAGCCTTTTGCATTGTTCTGCTCTGAGAGAGAAGGTTGCGCATTATCAGTTCTGAGAGAGTCCGTAGACCAGTTGCCTATTTCTCTGCTACTTTAGATCCAGTAGCATCAGCGTTGCCCGGATGTCTCAAATCAGTCGCTGCAACGGGTGTCAGCATTGAGAGATTGTCATGGGTCATCCGCTCCGCATTCTGTTGAACTTTTGATGACGAGAACTAAGACACAGCACTGACAAACAACCGACTCACACGCTACGAGCAGGTTATACTTGCTGCGGAAAATGTGACTCTGAGGAGGTGTTCTGTTTTAAATCCTGCTACACTTATTCCATTGCCGAACACAGGTGATGAAGATTGTGAGGACCATGACTGTCTTGGTGTGACAGAACTTTGCACCAAACCGAGACCTGACATTGTTGATGAACCTCTGCCTGACCCCAATAAAAAATGTTGTTGTTGATAGTTCATGCTTAAGAGACAATTTTGGGCAATTGAGAGCAGCATTTGCTGTATGTACCATTACAGGAGTGGTTTAAGCGGCTTGTCTAGAGGGAGTATACTCCGCACAAGTGGCTGAAATTATTGCTTTGACTCGCGCCTATTAGGGAACAAACCAGATTCGAATCACTATTTACACCGTCAGCCATTATGGGTTCGGTGTGGTTCATGACTTTAGACAGCTATGGTCTCAGAGGGGTTTTATGACATCATCTGGATGCCCCATCAGGAACAGGGAATATGTTAGACAACTGTTGGAGGCTTTGCAATGTCCAAAAGAAATCACTGTAGTGAAATGTGCAGCTCATGGAAAGGGAACTGACTTTGTCTCTTTAGGTAACAGATATGTTGACGAAGTCGCACGTTTTTGCGCTGAACAAGGTTGTATTTTCACCGGAGAGTATACAGGAGAGAGCCAAGAAAGAACTGAGCTCAACATGATGTTAGCCATGGTGAATGAATGATTACGGTCTTATATAGCGCATAGCTACCCGGAGGCATCCCAGCGCTTCTACTCGACTAGATCTTGGAAGAATCAGGCAAACAGGAAGGTTTTCAGCCTCTTCCTAAACCTAAGGTGGTTAGCTTCCATTCTGATAGGATCGGGAAGGTTGTTCCAAAGGGTGGCGGCTAGAAGGGAGAAACGCCTAAATCCCATTCGCACTCTCCTGGTTCTAGGGATTGCAAGCCGCTTCTTATTATCAGACCTTAGGGCACGTCCAGAATGATATAAGTGGAACATTGATTGCGTCAAGGATGGTCCTGTTTTGTTAATTGCTTTATGGACCGTAGTCAGAGCTTTAAACTCTACCCTTTGCTGGACAGGCAGCCAGTGAAGTAGACGCAACGCTGGCTTAGCTGAAGTCCGGCGAGGGACATTCAGCAGCATTCGAGCAGCGCAATTCTGCACTGTCTGCAAGGTTTTAATGGTTGCTTGTGTGGTGCCTAAATACAATGCATTCGAATAGTCCAGGCGTGAGAGAATCAGCGCCTGCACTAATATTCTCCTGGCCTCAAACGGAAGAAGCTTAATTATCTTCCTGAGTAGTCTGATGATGGCATAGCAAGTTCCTGCCACCTTGCGAGCCTGAACACCAAAGTTTAGGGCTGGGTCTAGCCAGACCCCTAAGCTCTTAATTTGTTCTTTAGGTGGCGGCGGAAGGCCAAGATTAGACGGCCACCAACCCTCTACCGTATTAGATGGTTTATACCCAAGCAACATCACCTCCGTTTTTGCTCCATTCAGCTTTAAGAAGGATCGATCCATCCATTCTTGTACTTTGTTGAGACATAGAGAAAGATTCTCAAATGGAGCATCCTGAGAGGCCAGGGAGATGATGAGCTGCGTATCGTCTGCGTACGTTACCAGTTGTACTCCCCAGGGCAGCACCACCTCAGCCAAGGGCTTCATATAAATGTTAAATAAGGTAGGGCTGAGGGATGAACCCTGGGGGACACCGCACTGCAGATGCATTTGAGGGGAGCAGGCATCATCCTCAAAGACCGCGAAGGTCCTATCGGATAGGAAAGAGCTCAACCACCTTAGTGCGCCTCCCCCGACACCTACTTCCATCAGTCTGTGAATCAAGATTGAGTGATTCACGGTGTCGAAGGCGGCACTAAGATCTAATAACAAAATGGCTGCGCTGTTTCCATTGTCCACAATCTTCCTAGCCTCCTCCACAACAGTGATTAGGGCTGTTTCCGTGCCCTGCTTAGCTCTGAATCCTGTCTGAGTGATATGGAGGGAGTTGGTGTTTTCAAGGTAGGATCCCAGCAGCGAATTGACATGCTTCTCCGCAAGCTTACTAATAGTAGGCAGTAAGGAGATAGGGCGATAGTTGGCCCAATCTTCCGGGTTTAGGTTTGGCTTCTTCAATAATGCCTTCACTTTTGCCTGTTTCCAGGAAGGGGGGACCGTGCCTGATGTCAGTGAGGCATTAATCAGCTCTTGAATAACCGGGGCAAGAGTATCTGACACCAGATTCAGAATGGTAGGGGGGGCGGGGTCCGCTGGAGAGCCCGATTTCAGATTTTTCAAGAGGGACATAGTTGTAGAACCATCTAGTCGGGAGAATTCATCCAATCCGAGGTTACCGGAGTCCATTGGAGGGGGCAAGATCAATTCAATGGGCATAGGCTTAAATGAAGAAAAAATATTATCCACCTTATTGGAAAAGAATTGCGCTAGTTCATTACAGCGCAAGTTAGCCAACCCAGGATCATTAATGGGAGCAGGGGGGGGTAACCAAGGATTTGAAGATTTTGAAAATTTCCCTAGGGGCATTGGACGCCAAATCAATTTTTTCCTGATAGTAAGTTGATTGGGCAGATTTAATTCCCTGTTTGTATTTCTTCAGGGCCAATTTATAAGTGTCCTTACTACCTTCTGAGTAGTTTTTCCGCCATTGTCTCTCCTGTTGCTTACATTGGCGTTTAAGGGCTTTCAATTCTAAAGAATACCATGTTTTTTTATTATTGCCACTTCTATGAGAAAGTTCGCTTTTAGGGAGGATGGCATCCAGAGAAGACGTTACCCAATGGTTAAATTGTGTATCAGCTACAAAAGGGTCCTGGGAGAGTGTTGGTAGTGTTTCCATCAATTTCTTCCTCCACCTCTCAGTTGGAAGTTTAGACCAGAACCGTATGGACGTCATGTTAGAGGGTTCAGGCAATATAAATGGGGCAAAGGAGAGGAGCAGCAATTTATGATCGGTCCAGGGAATATCAAATAAATGCTCAAGGCTGAGAGTATCCAGATTGGTGTAACAGTGGTCAAGGGTATGTCCAGCTCTATGGGTAGGGCCTGTCACTAATTGCCTCAACTGGAGCACTTCCAATCCTGCATTCAGACTGATGCAAGCTGGTGAGTGTGCCTCGTCTGAGTGAATATTAAAATCACCCAGTAACGTGAAATTAGCGGTGGTACTAGCATAATTAGTGGCGTTGATGGGGAGGTCCTCGCAGAATTGACCATAAGGACCTGGTGGCCTATAGAGCAGGAGGCCAGACAAGGTGCAGGTGGAGGAGAAGGAAATAGCAACTGTTAAGCTTTCCGCACCTTTTATTGCTGCTTTTTCAACCCTGCATCCCAGTGTGGATTTATAAATAATAGCAATCCCTCCCCCCCTACCCTCAGGGCGGTCATGTCTCAAGATGGAATAGTTGTGGGGTAATGCTCGAACGAGATCTGAATCTGAGCTATCGCTCAGCCATTTTTCAGTCAAAAATAACACATCTAGATCTCGTTCCTCTAAGAGCAGGGAAATCTCGGTGGCATGCCTTGGCAATGAGCGACAATTTAATAATGCAAGATGATACAGAGATAGCCTGTCTCCAGTACTAATGGGATTTTCAAGAGAAAAGTTGTAATTACATCTAGTACAGGGTGAAATATTCCTTACATGTGTTCGCAATTTACTACAGAACAGGCTGTCCGTACCTCTGAGTCTGAGTAGCTCATCCCGACTATACCTAATCGGGGGACAGGAGCGGTCTGTTCTGGCCGGCGCCCCGGCCCCTGGGCCCGTCCTGGCCCGGACGGGCCCAGACGGGCTTTCCTTAGGCGCTCCTTTGGCGCAAAGATGGCGCATCCGCTCTGCGCGTCCGCTGCGCGGAGGCATACCCGTATGCTTAAATACTCGCCCCGAGTGCCTTGCAGTGCCTCAACAACTAGTACTGCACCCAGCCTGGGAGATACCTCCCTAAGATGGCCGCCGTGTTCCTTCCCCTCGCCTCCTAAGATCAAGGCCGGACTGAGCCCTTAATCGGCTGTGTCTCGCGTGAGGGAGAGGTCAGGTAATTTAAAAGTACCAAAGAGCCAAATTAAACGATAACACAGGTTACAAACAATTGATTTTAAAATACTGCTGAGAGCAGAATTTGATTTAAATGCAATCCTAATAGCAAGTATGTATATGTGCAACTCCCGGCTTCCGCCTCAGGAGAAATAGCGAGTCTATTAATAGTAGACACTTGGGATGAGCTCAAGCACCTGCAGGAAGCGGTTTCAGAACAGGAGAGACAGATATGGGTTAAAAGCAGGCTGTGAGAAGGAAGACATTGACATTTGGGTTTCAAGTGATGGTCGAGCAGTGTTACTAGATGACTTATTGAGCCCGATGGCAAGACAGATTCATGGTGCTGTGCATCTTGGAAGGGATGCGATGGTGCAAGTTTTCAGACGGACGTGGTACAACCCATGGTTCTGTATGGTTGCTGAAGCAGTGTGTCAGAGATGTGTTACTTGTCAACAGATGAATGCTGGAAAGAAGACTGTGGTTACACTAAGTCACATCGGGAGGTCGGGAGGGCCTTTCAATAGGATGCAATTAGACTTTATTGAGATGCCGAAGTGTAACGGATTGAGTTACATTCTAGTGGTGGTGTGTGTCTACTCATGGTGGGTGGAAGCATACCCGACAAGAAGGTGTGACACGCTCACAGTGGCATAGCTGCTACTCAGGGAGCTGATTCCGAGGTTCGGTTTTCCAACCTCGTTGGAATCGGATAGGGGGGACGCACTTCCACAGCGAGATCATGAAGTTGCTTTGTGCCACCCTAAATGTTGATCAGAGACTCCATTGCAGTTATCGACCAGAGGTTTCTGGGATAGTGGAGCAGATAAATGGGACTTTAAAGGCAAGGATGGGAAAAGTGTGTTCGTCTACGTTTTTGTATTGGCCTGATGCATTGCCCCTGGTTCTGATGAGTATTCTCAGTGTCCCAGATAGAAGAACGGGTCTTTTCCCTCATGAGATCCTGATGGGGAGGGCGATGCAATTGCCAGCAGTACCGTCTACCGCTTTGATAAACATCACTGATGACTTAATCCTTGACTACTGCAAAGGACCAGCTGATATGGTCCGTTCTGTGTCTCAGCAGGTGAAGGCTGCCTCTGTTCCAGCTTCAAGTGACCTATGCCACGATTTGTGCCCGAGAGATTGGGTACTGGTTTGTAAGCATGTGAGGAAGAGCTGCCAGGACGCGTGGTGGCGAGGCCCGTATCAGGTGATACTTGTTACGAACACAGCAGTGAAGTGCGGAAGATTGCCAAACTGGGTACATGCTTCCCACACCCACAGAGTTTCAGCACCATTGGAAGAAACAGCTCCTCTCACGAACGAAAATACAGCTGTGGCAGCAGGGCCACAAGAGAGGGCAAACCAAGCTGTGAGGGTTGCTGGAGTAGATGGTTGTTCAGCAGACCAGGCTGAGGAGGGTCACGTTGTTCAGAACCCAGATATTGACTCTGAAGAAGAAAGCGACATTGGGAGTGGCATAGAGTCAGATTCAGCCGGAAGGAAGTGGTGTGCAGAAAGACCAAGAAGAAAGCAGAAGAGTTGGAGGGGCAGAAGAAGCCTGGCCCAGGAGACAGAGAAGACTGAATCTAAAACTGGCTCCCGAGAGAGATCTTGCCTCGGTGTCTGAGGTCTCTGAATCGGAAGAAAGTGAAGGAGAACAGGATCAAGGCCTGAGGAGATCGAGGAGGACGAGGGTGCCTTGCTAGAGATACGCTACCCCGGACTGGACTTACGTAGTAACTGATGCCGGTAGTAGTGAGTTCCGGGAGGCTGAGGTCCGTGAGGATGGTCAGCAGGAATCCACTACTGAAAATCAACGTTGTGTTGCTGGTGCCTGGTCTCGAGATTTGGGGAGTGCTGACGCTCACGATTCCAAACCCTCCACTTTTGAGTAAGGTGCGAATCCTGGTTTTGCAAAGACTAGTTTTCCCGACGTTTGGTTTTGAACCATCAACTCCTGAACTGGTAACTGTCCATCTTGAAATTTTGCATCATGTTCTAGCTGCAATTGGATCTGAACTTATTGTGGATTGTGAATAAACTGTGTTTTGCAAATAAGTGCTTAAAAGAAGATAACCTAGGCCCGAGTGGAAGAAGAAGAAATTTAGGGACTTTCCATAGAAGAAGAACAAGGGTTAAGGAAGTCTCTTTGGACTGTGTAAATAAGAAACTAAAAGTACTGTGAAGGGATTTTCCAGCCTTTCCGGAGTGGTGTTTGAATTTGTGAACAGCAGCTTCAGGTGGAGAAAGAGACTTTAAGTGTTTGTTGCTGAACCCAAAGCCAATAACGAGAATGGAGGCTGGAAATCCGAACCACATGTCTAAATATATGATAGGTACACGCATAGGAGGAGTGATAGTTTCAATAGTTAGAGTTATTATAGTGTCAGTTGCTATTCCACATGAGGTAGGAGTCGTAGAGGTGAAGGGAACTCCTACACCCAGTACTTCAACCAAGAAAGAGGGCATCATAGGAGCTGAAAAGGCTTTGCTAGATCAAGATAGTCGTAGATTACATGTAGATTTGTCTAAAGGTGATTTTAAGCTTAATGTGTATGCCAAGCTGCTATATGAATATGTGGAGGTGATGGATGCGAAAGATTGTTATGTGTGTATGCAATTGCCTGCCTCAGTGGACGAGGGGATAAAGTATCATCATCTTCCACTGAAGTATGGAATTTTGTCTAGTTTGTTGCTTAGTATGTTTTACGGAAGAGGTCATTATGAGTACTTCTTTTCAAATTAGGATGCAGTGCTTTCAGAAGTACCAGCTTATAAGCATCTAAATAAGTATGATTACTACAAGCAAGAGGACAGGATTGGGAAATATTTCATTCCGACTTCGACCTTAGATACAGCTTATGCTCATAGACATAATTTGACCTGTTCATTAACTGAGGTAGAAAATAAATTTGTAGTTCAAGTGGAAGATAGATATAGAACACTAACAAAAACATGTGATATTGGGGAGAGTCCAGTAGATTGGACTGAGGAGGAGAGATATCACAGAGCGAAGGGAAGTTATGGCCCTATAGCATTGGATCTGGTGCAGAAGGGGAAGTTGTGTGTGAAGTGGGTGCAGACCTACTATGATAAGGTTTATGTGAGACAAAGTACGTGTGATCATGTCTTCACTATGGAAGAGTCGGCAAATAACGTTTTGCAAGGTTCGGTGCAAGGGGTGCCAACAGTATATTATGTGTGTGGAAAGAACGCTTATGTGAGATTGCCTGTGAATTGGTATTGAACTTGTTATTTACGAATCATTTTTCCCAAAATCTACCACGCAAATGAATTAGAGCTTTTGGAAGATGGAAAGCACTCTAGAGTCAAAAGAGGTGCGAGTGCGGGAATAGTGATTGGAGATATTTTTGAAGCCGTAATTCCAAGTTTGGGAGTGATTCTGAATGATGTGAAGATTAGGAGATTGGCGACTGTTGTTGACGAGTTGTCAATGAATACAGCTAAGTCGTTGATACTTGTGGAGGAAAGATGTTATCGATAAGGACGATGGTGTTGCAGAACCGTTTTGCTTTAGATGTCTTACTGGCAAAAGAGAGCGGAGTCTGTAAAATGTTATAGGTTCAAGAGTGCTGTACTTATATACCAGATAACAGCAACGATCTGAAAAAGTATATAAGAAACATCACTGTGATCCACCAAGAGATCCAGGATCTGACTGAAGAAGGTGTTTGGGAAAAGGTTGGAAAAGGATTTGGCAAGGTGGGAAATTGGTTTGAAAATCTAGGGAAAGGCATTCTTGGTTATATTCTGAAACCTATGATTATCATAGTGGTTTGTGTGGTTTGTAGAGCCTATCAATGGTACAGGGCGCACCAGGTTGAAAGATCCCTTAGGGAGCAAGAGATAAGGTTGGCCAAACTGCAGGACAGTCACTATCAGAATATCAAGAATCTAGAGAAGTTCCGACAGGGAAGAGTGGCAACGAGCTCTGTTTAGGTTGGTTCTTTCTCCAGGGAGTTGTGATTTTGGTGATGACAGTAGTCATCAAAGGGGGGAACTGATGGAGCGCCATGTTGTTCCGAAATTTGTAGGGGTGCATAATAATCGTGCATATTCTGCACCTACATATGTCTCCTATGTTGTATTAACAGATGATCATTAGAGGAGTAAATGTAATAATAAAATGTGAATATAATGTTTGAAATGTAATGCGTGTTAGTCAAAAGAGCTCATGATTTTAAAATGTAACTGCCCATTGCAAAGTGCCTAATGGATTAATTTGTGTGCAATGTAATGCATTAGATTTAAACGTGCACCCTATTAAAGATTGCACGTGTAGAAATGATTACACATATATTGAATGTAATGAAAATAATGCTTGTATATGCAATGTTTATTAACGTGTGATTTATAATGTGTGAAGGCCTGATTAAAGGTTCATGCATTGTAATGAAAGGCCTATTCATTTCTTATGTTAGCTGAATATCGTAGGCCCGCAATGTACTTTCCCTGGGAGAGCTCTAATTTGGAGGTAGTCAGCAGATTTCTGTGAGTGGAAGGTTTTCTCATTCTCAAGCTTCTGTTGCAGGTGCAAGGACATCGTCCTCATTAGCAAAGACTAACCTTTTGTTTTAGGAGTTAGGTATGGAGGAGCGTTTGCTACAAGAGTCTCCAGGAATGCAGATATTGAGAAGCCGATACTTTTGGTGCTGAGGGAGCCTGGAACTCAAGGACATTCTAACCATTATTGGACGCCATGCAGGTTTCGATGGAAAGTTACCTCCAGGAGGTGTCCAGCCAGAAGAGGTGGAATAAGGTGTGTCTTCTATGTTGTGCATTTCGTATTAGGGACAGTGCCCTGAGGGAAGAGTTAGGAGATGAGACAGTGAGGCGTTAGAGGCAAGTGGAAGGGATCGATACAGAAGGAGAAGACTTAGATTGATGCTGTAGCTTTGGCTACTGACCCCTTCAACGTGAGTGTACTTCTTAGGAAGTCTTCACGAGCTGACACCTTTTCCTGATCATGCCTTGGGAAATGCTAAGTAGGGATGTCACTTTAGTGGTAGAGTAGGGACAGACTAATCAATTTCTTTGTAGGTATCCATGAAGACTGATTTAGATACTGGAGCAGTTATCTTTTGCTTGATAATTTTAGAGTTCATTATTCTTTTTATGCTTCATCAAGTTAGGTTGCTGCGTAGATTAAACTTTGTATTAGTTCCCATGTATTTTCTTAACCGTCTAGGTGGTTGTATGTTCAGTTATTTTCGGCTTTGTAATAAACCCCTAAAACTTAACTCGGAGTTAGTGATTCTTTAGGGTGGTAGTTATTTGGTTATCGGTCTTGTTTGGATGGATTGATTTCTCCCCTTTACACTTCATAGCAGGTAAAAAGGTCCAGTCGACCTGAGGATTCTTATGGGTGGTAAGAGATGGTAAGATAAGAATCCGGCATTATCAGCATCTTTGGATCAGTTGGTGTTTGACCTCAGGTTGGACCAGTTGCATTTTGTCCTCAAGGACAGCTTTAAGAACTGGGAGACATCATCACTTTAGACTGTATTTTATGCATTATAACCCTGTTATTATTCAGCTGAGTGTTACCTCTGGTCTGCCTTTCATTGATAGAAGCCCATGCTTTCATAGTGGGTTTGGTGACGCTGCTGTGGGAGTAAACAAGAATCAGTTTGTATCAGAGTCTTCTGGGTATGGGAAGTGACAACATTTAATCTTATCAAGGACCACGGGGGTATGTTCTGATATTGTGAATGGCTCCACACCTTTGGCTACTTTTGGGTTGTATGTACCTTTAACACGTTTGTTGTAATGTACCTTTCTTTTTAAGTTCTGGCCTAGAGGCAGATATTAGATGTCTTTCTAATCATAAGTAATAAAACCAATTATGAATTAAAAAATAAATACCTAAATACAAACATAGAGGGGCTTTGGGTTAGTCCTATTTATTCTTTGGTCCATTCAGCTGAAATTCACATGTTTTTCTCCCTCCACTGCATACAGAGTAGGGCATAACGTCAGTCAACTTCATCCATTGGCTCTGTCGCACTGTGAGTGACTGCATAACCTAATCACATGTGCAGATCCACCTAAAAAAACAGCGCTTCCATTCCAATGCTGCTGGGCCACCTCCTGCAAGGTTTTTAGATCTCGCCTGACCCAGCGCATGCGCTGGTCTGGCTAGACTTATTGAGAGGGCTCCAAAAAGTGCTACCAGGCCAGCCTAGAGCTACAGTGCACGTGCGAGGGGCGCGCGCGTCGCGCTTTACTGCGATTACTTTCACTTTCGCCGCGCGGCCGCTTTGATGTTTGATCGCGATCACTTTCGCGCCACGGCCGCTTTGATGTTCTCCGTGAGGCTTCAATACATTGCAGCAGTTAAAACAAGCATTGGTCTCGCTTTTGAGACCTTATAAGTGTTTAGTTATGCAACTGTTGCATGGCTAAACACTTATAAGGTCCCAAAGGCGAGACCTATTGGCTATGCCAATGCTTGTTTTCTTTGCTATTGTAAAAAATGTCAACCTTGTGTGTTTATTGTAAGATTACATAAATCAACAAGACAAAAGTACATAAATACACATACAGTTTTAAAAGATGATTAGCAAAAAAACAGTATTAAAGGCTGAGTCTATGGACTGAGGGGCTTCTCACAAGCAACATTAATTTTGCAAATCTGCAGTTCAATTGACGACAAGGTTATCTTCTCAAACTAAAAAGCAGCGTTTCAAAAGAAGCAATTGAGCCTATAAAAAAACATGCACATAAAACATGCTAAATGGTCTTTACATGGTTGGTAGCTGTATAACCTACAAAAGCTGTCCAGTTCTTTCAGACCCACAGTGGAGCTTGGGTCTGGCATAGATAAATCCCAAAACGATGCTGGATCAGTGTTCACTTTCGTTTTAGAGAGAATGTCTGTCGGGTACATTCTTTGCTCAGTGCTGGTCGAGTGTGAGGGCATGACAGACCAAGCAGGTAAACGGTTTCTAAACTCACTTTTGTCAGTTTCATTTGCGACTATCTTCGCCAATTTATTTACAAATTTCTTGAAAAACGAGTGACTTGTTGAAGACTGGACCAGTCACATCCTAAGTGGAGTATTTTAAAGGAGGATATTAAAAGAATCAACCAAAATCTGCTTGATGTGTTGGTCTTTGAGGTTGTGTACTGCCATAAGAAATAACCAAGCGGCTATTTACGACTGGTTATGATTCTATTTTTTGTAAGCATAAATTGAATTTGACTCTAATTTGTTGTTGAGCCTCATTTGATGGAAAGTTGAATACTCGCTTGTAAATTTTACAGGCGAGAACATTTATCGTGGCCTCCGTAGACTCAGACAGGGCGACCAAACCCTAGGCTAGAGGCGTCGAATTTTGCTTTTCATTGTTTTAAGGATATGCGCGAGTGATGGTCATTGTAGTTTTGAGTGTATAACTTAATACCCTGACTTAATAAGGTAGCCTTTAGTTCTAGAGTGTGTGTGTCTGGAAGGATCTGGAGTGGTAAAAAATGACCCCAAGGGGACGCCTGACAGACAGGGGTGATGTCATACCCCACCCTGCATCATTTCATCACTGCCTGGATCAGGAGGGGCCCGTTGGCCTATTGCACCTGAGTGCTTTTGCTGCCATAAAGAGCGCCACACAAACCAGCGTCGCAGGTCGTGCCTGGGAGTGCACCCAGGCCAAGACTGGGCCTGTCTTAGCCTGTCATTGCCTGGAAAAAAGCTGGGCTGGGTCACCGTCCTTGCCTGTACTCCATCGCAAGGTATGGTTTCTGCCTTCTCCTCTTCTTGAATTGTTGTTGATACAAGGTATCTTTAATTTTGGGTCATTGACTTTTGAACCAGTAGAAGTGCTGCCAGCAGCCGCGGTCAGTGCAAGTAACAGAGGTGGGGCCAGGTGAGGGGGGATTTCGAGGGACGAGGCACAGGGAAAATTAAATAATTAATTAATGTTCCCTCTGCATCATCCCTTGAAATCCCCCCTTACCCAGCCCCACCGCTGTTACCTGCAAGGACCGCAGCTGGCTGTCAGTAAACGCATTTCCCAGAGCTTGGAGCTCGATGAATTACTTAGGAAACCTAGTAGTCTTAAAGCAAGTTTGGCTGGTACTCTGAAGACTATGGGGCAGATTTACAAGAAACTGACGCATCTGTAGAGATGCGTCAGTTTTCCTACGCCAGTCTGCGATACCATTGCGCCACCATTGATGACCGTATTTACAATACGGCGCACCAAGGTACAATGATTGACAGATGGGTCAGAAATTCTGACGCATCTGTTGGCCCAAAAGTCAAGATTTGCTGGAGTTGTGTCGCAAACACGACGCAACTCCAGCAATGCATGTTAAGGCCTATACATATTGTAATTCGTCGCTCCTTACGCCTGCTTCAAGGAGGTGTAAGGTTTTGATGCAGTGGCATCCTAGAAGTGACTCAGTGAAATTTTGCAGATTTATTGTGTCACTTCTGTGAGGCTTTCTTGTGTGGGAACACCCACCCTGCATACATTATACCTGCCACAGGTATAATGTGATGCAGGGCTTTACAACATGATGCATCTCCCTCGATGCGTCACGTTGTAAAATGGGTGCATTGTTTACGCCACTTCTGCGTCACAAAAGTGACACAACAGCGGTGCAAAAGTGTCCCAAGGGGCTTGTAAATCTGACCCAAAATTCTTAACATACTGTGGAGATCATAGGTTCCAGAGGGAGGCCAATGAGCGAAGTGTTTAAGCATAGGCAAAAATCCCAACTAACCCTGGTATGGCCTTATATTTGACGTGGATGAATCAACGCTATGGGGCCGATTCCGAAGTCGGACGGACCTGAGTTTGTCCGAAATCGGTCAGGAACCGTGACCAACTGACCCACTGTCATCGGTCAAGGCCCTGCAAGTACGATGCGACCGAACCCTGTTCGGTCGCAATCGTATCCCACACAATGGGAGCATGCATTCCGGGCGGAATGCATGCCCGCATTGTGCACTGGAGGGGTGCAGTCCATCCCTGCACCCTGTGGCCGGCACCCTAGGATGCCTGCCACCGGATGCAGAGATCTACACAGGTCGCCATTCGGCAGCCTCGCACCCATAGGGGTCCTACTGGGGGCCTCCAAAGACAGTTTCCGACTGCCTTTAAATCCCGGAAAGACCTGCATGAAAAGACAGTGAGAAACTGCCATTGTACTCCCTCGGTCGTAAAGAGGCAGCCGGGGGAGTACTGAAGGATTCCCGGATGGCAGACGGGCTCTCCGAGCCTGTCGTCAGCCATCTGGAAATCCGAGTCGGATTCTTTTCCGACCGAGCCCATCGGAATGGCTCGGTCGGAAAGGAATCCGGCCGGCACATTCCGATGCAGGCGGAATTGGAATCAGCCCCTATGTGTTTTTGCTGGTCAGGCTTAGGTTTGGCACTGTCCACTTTTTGCTGACCTTCCCCACCCAGGGCCGTTATTGTAGGAATGTATCTGTCTGTCCCTGTGATGGCCGCTCAACTCAAAGCATGCTCAATTTGATGTTTTTTTGCACATTTTATGTCTTTCTGAGAAGTTTTATCTTGTACCGTTTTTAAAACAAGCAAAGATTTGCCTTACCAGAGCAGCTTTTATTTATTTACAGCCATTGCCGAACCTGCGGATTACCCATCTAAACACAAAGTACATCTAAAGGGCTATCAGTCAGCAGACCTCTGTGATTGTTTAACAAATATGATTCTTTACTTTGTCCACTTCTAATATGTGGTAATGCAATTTTATTTATGATATGTTATGACATGATGGAATGTTTTAACTTGCTGTTTTTATGTGTTTTGACTGTCTCTTTTATAATCATGATTGTGATCGAATATATATTAATTGAATTGAATTGACCCCAAAGTATTTGTAGATGTGCTCACTTAGAATCTTTTCTTCTTGTAAGAACCAGGAGCACTTTTTGATATTTTCTTTCCGGTGATCCTTGTGTTTTGTTTTTTAATCTAATTTGATTTTCAGGTGGTTGTTCGTCCAGTCTTGCCAGATTTGCTGCTTAATGTTTGACAGCCCTGTAAAGGTTAGAGATGAAGATGTTGAAAAAAGTATGTGCAAGCACACATTCTTGTTTTAGGCCATTGTGTGTTTCAGTTTTTTGGGAAATTGCACCCTGGTTTCCATTCTTAAGCTTAACCCATGTTTTTGCATATAGAGTCTGAGTTGCTTTTAGCAGCTCCATTCTGCCTATTGCTTAAAGCTCAGCCCCCCCGAAATTTTTGCTCAGCCCCCCCCCCCCCCCCGAAATTTGGCTCTAGTTGCGCCTCTGGTAAGGTTAGTGTTAATCTATTAGGTTTGGTGCTGATGCACAAGCTTGTGTCAATGGTATTCAACAGTGTTCTTCTGTCCATTTTTCAAGGTCCTGTAAAATGCATTTGGAAAATATTTTGCCTTGATATTTAGCAGTGCTATTAAGCGATAATTACCCAGGGTTTTGTCGCTGCCTTTTCGTAAACTGGTTGGATTAGTGAACCTTGCCATGACTGGGGGATGGATCCCAAGAAAAGGCAGGAGTTGAAAAAAGTGCGAGCACCTTGGACCAAAATTCTTGGTTATGTTTGGAAAAATGCAGCTGGTGGCCCATTAGAATAAGGTGCACTGTATAGACGACTCTTCCTTATGACTGCAGTCACACTGTTAGCACTGCTTGTATCTGACTCTTCTGGCTAGACTTTTCATAACCTTGTGAATGCCTTACCCTACCTGAAAGGGGCGGTCCATGGGTGTTACTGTGGGTGTTCCCATGCGACACCCATGGTGTTTGACCCTACCACAGATATACAACATGGTGTAAATCTGGGGCAGTGACAAAACGCCATCCTAAAGCAGGAATAACAAGGATCTTTCCACGTGTGCTGCATAGATCACGGAAAATGCCCCCATTGTTCTTCTGTGATGTGCTGCTTTTGCAATATTGTGTTGTTTTTGGACTGGTTATTGATTGCTGCCCAGTATCCTCTGGGGTTATGTTTACTGCAGGCGGTAATTAGTTTGTTCCCTAGCTCTACCATAGCATTTTTGATGACTCCCCAGATGGCTTTTTGGTAAGCTATTTGTATTTCGTTCATGGATAATAGAAGGTTAGGCCTTCAGGTTTTTTTAGATGTCATTTGGTCAGTCTGCACGGCCTCTTTTCTATCATCTTTCAGTTCCTTACTTTAGCCCTGATTACTGGTGTGCTATGCTGTCAGTGATGTCTGTGTGTGTTTACAGTTTTCAGGTTCCAGTCATTCAAAGGCAATAGTAATTTTTTTTGTGCATTAAATAATCAAATTGTTCTGAGATGTTTCTACACCTGTTCTAAGTGTATATGCCTTCCAGGGAAACCCATTTGTTCTATTAAGTGTACATAAGTTAAACATTTTTAATGCAGGCATGTGGCTGCCATATTTAGACAGCATCACTTTTTCATGTTCTCTTCTTTTTAGGTCTCGGGACCATCCGGTCGGCAGACCGGAAGTCCGGAGATTTAATGTCATTGAGAAGAGGGGCTTGCACCCGCCCCTCTTCTATCCTGTTCTCCATTGGCTGGCCTCTTAAATGCTGGCCAGCCACTGGAGAAGAGGTCCAGTCACTCCGTTGAAGCCCCGTCTTTTTCGGATCGGGGGGCGTGTTTTTTGCGAGAAGTCTCAGGGAGGAGACAACAGCAAAACACGCCCCCCAATCCGAAAAGGACGCTGCGTTTCTCCGAGGCAGTTCTTCTCAGCCTCGGAGAAAGGCGGTGGTGTCTTCCGGTGCCCTCTGCTTCTTTATGTTACTTGGGAGTTCCGCCCGTCCGGAGTAGGAAAAGTAGCGCATCCAAGCCAGGGAAACCGAGGAAGTCACATCCAGGTACCGGTCGCATAACGCGCCGCCCGAACATTTTGTCACTAGAATCTCCCCGACAACTTCATCACAATGCAACGCAGCAACTCTGGAACCCCTTAAAGAGAACCACAAATCTCTCTAAAAGAGACCCGCTATCCAACCCTCCATTTACCTAACTAGATCCACTTACACAACAGTTCAACAATTAAGCGCCAAAACAGAGACAATGTCAGACTTACTGGCGTACTCAGCCAGAATTACCGCCATGGGTTCCAGGGCCTCGCAGCTCTATGACGGGACTTACCTCCTAACTCCCGCCGGTGACTCTTAAAAATCCTATCATCGAATCTGCAATTGATTTCGACTATAGTGTACTTCAAAAATTGACGGGAGGGAAGGCCAATCAAACAGTACAAATAACGTGATAAGCGGCTAAAATTAGGAGGGCGCTGTCACTTCACTCTATAATTGGTTAGAAAAAGAAAATAGCCCACCCCGGAAACGCTGCCCAGCTGCTCCGGAAGTGATCAACTCGGAAGTGGCTGCTCTAGCCGCACGCGGAATCTTCAATTCCAGGCTGTCTTGTCGGTCGCCCCTGATGGGTGGGGTGGTGGTCGGCAGATTTATCGGGCTGGGAGGGAACCGCGGTGTAGCCGATGTTTATTGCCGTCTCGCTTTACCGGAGATTTCGAATGGGCGGGGCAGATAGCAGGCTCGGGCTAGCGTGACATTTTTGGTTTCGCTTTCTCCTAGCCTCTTGGTGATTTTATTGCCGTGTGGGATAGATGTTGGGCGTGCAGGCGCTCTCGTAGCCGCCTTGGACTAATACGTACCAGAAGAAGATTCCGTTACGTTTCCAGAATGAGTCTGCTATTTGGTTTGCACACTGGCCCAGGCATTCTTGGCCGACTGTTGAGCTGATGGGCTGCTTGTCGCCATGGTAGACAAACTAGAACATTAGAGCATTTTGCAGAGTTCGTTGTTTTTCCCAGCTCGGAAATGAGATATCACCTCACGTCGGTATGTTGGTCGAACATCATTATTAAAACAAAAAATAAAAAACTAAGTGTCAAAGTGAGTAAGATATACAACACAGTAAAATACACTACAAAGAAACAAGTTTAAAGAACAGAGGAAGGGCACCTTCTACACAGGTACTAAGCCGAGAATGGGCCGTGACCACATCCACGTTATATTCTTATCCTCTCTCCAAGGAGTTCTTTTCACCGCCAGCTCACGACGCAGAAGTGGTATAATTAATTGAGGATGTCACATCATTATTATCCCTTCAGTTCAGTTTACTCTGCGAGAATTTTGAACAAAAGTGTTTTCCCTTCTTGCTTCCTGTGTTATAAAGAGGCGGCGCGTGAAAGCAGTCGACATGTTAGCCGACAGAATCCGGCGACGTCTCTGTCACGAGCCTCCTCACAAAAGATTCGTGAGCGGGAAACCTCTGACCTGCTGAATCACAATAACGGGCCAGTCAAGGAGGGACCATGCCCAATGGAGAGCGGCAAAGCCATATGCTATATGGATATTATATTGCGACGTTATTATTTTTAAGCATACATTTCATTGTTTTTATGTTGTGCCCATACTCCCTTTAAGAAGCTCCAGAATGCTTTTACCCTTAAAGATCATAAAAGGTTAGAAAACAACCACAGGTTTAAATTCCGTTATCAGATTAAGAAAACAAGCATTTACAATGCAATGGTCTCGGCATTGGTAAAGTTAGAGCTATTGGCATTGCTCATGACATTATTTTTGTTTATGTTTTTGTTTTTAAAACATTTAAAGAAACGGCATTGTCATGAGCAATGCCAATAGCTCTAACTTTAACAATGCCGAGACCGTTGCATTGTAAATGCTTGTTTATTTTTGAGGCATTTGCTCGCAAAGAAGAATAAAAAGATAATCGTCTCACCAGCTTGCCAAGGTCAGAGGTTTTGCTTTGTCCATGCATGTTTATGTGTTTGTGAATGTATTCAGTTTAGTTAGCTAGAGTACAGCGTGGCTGAAAGGCAGGGTGGTTTTTTTGTGTCTGCTACACAACTCTTGATAATTTATTCCAATGAACGGCTCAATTTCTCAGGGCCCTTTCCTTGAATTGTGTTTTAGCTAGAGGTGTTGGATTATGCGTTTCTATACATACTCTTGTAGTTTCTATTTGTACGTGGCCTATTTATGATGAAGAACATTTTAAGCGCTCCTGTTCACTGAAAAGGGCTCATTCTGAGAGCTGCGGTAAAATGATGTGGTAAAATTGCACAGTGAATTACCAATACTGTGGTGTTCTTTTTCTCGTGAGTATTAGTAGAACATTATTTCAAGTACCTAACCTTAAATCGGAATGGTGGAAAACGCAGTAATACCAGGTTTTCCTAAAGTTTAAACCGCAAGAATATTGGGATTTTCCCTACAAAGAAAGGTTACTCAGGTTTTTTATGTAGCTAAATTTGTGCAGATAAAACCCACTTGGCCTCGGATTGCACGTTTTATAATCCTTCTTGGTTGCAAATTCTCATTTGCACCCAGATTGGAATTATTTTGCCACATGGACTGAGAGCCTACAAGTCTAAAGAAAGAGTAGTGTTTAGAATAAATAGAGTGCTGATTGAGCAAATAATCTTAGCGCCTTGTAAGTGCATGTTTGTGCTAGAGGACTGGCTCCATGAAAGTAGTGAAGAGAGTGAGTACCTGGCCAGCAACTTTCACTTGTGCATAGCATCATGATGGCAGTAGGTTTCGTGAAAAATTTAGTCAGTCTATGCTGGAAAACGGACATAAAAGTATAACTCTTTTGCGCAGCTCTCTTTCTGTCTCTACGTCTTCCCTTCACGGAGACAATAAGTCATGGACAGTAATGGGAGGGCTGGTGTAGGCTAAATGGCATAGCTTTTCTTTAAAGAGTAGACTATGGGCAGGCCCACTGGAATCTTGTGATTCTGTGGCCGCGGTGTTTTCCGCATTACTATGGAATGGTAGCGTTTTCCACATAATCCAGCACCTCTTGCATAATCTGCAGATTTTTCCTAAAAAAAATGGGACAGATTTACAAGCCCGCTGCGCCACTTTAGCGTCACTTTTCCCATGGTAAAAATGACGCAAAGGTGGCGCAAGGGGCTTGTAAATCTGCCCCAAAGTTTCTAGCTCAAAGGGATCAAACGGTAATAAAACGTCCCACCATGTGTTCGCAGGCAGTTGTAGGCCCCTCCTAAAAATTGACTGATCCCCTTTCAGCTGCATAATGCTGTATTTGGTTGTTAACC
Organism: Triturus cristatus; assembly: GCF_964204655.1. Classification (NCBI taxonomy): domain Eukaryota; kingdom Metazoa; phylum Chordata; class Amphibia; order Caudata; family Salamandridae; genus Triturus; species Triturus cristatus. The sequence continues at coordinate 605,036,096 of NC_140591.1, read as the reverse complement.
GGTACTAATGAGGTGAAGCTGTTACCCAGACAGTGCCACATGAGCATAAAAGACAAAAAAGAAGTAGTACTAACACAAAATGTACTACATTACGTGCTTAAATTGCCTATTCTTGATGCATATTTTAGTCACCCTTTCAGCCTATTTCCCTTCTTCACTGCCGCGTGATTTTAGTGCCCCTGGTTGTAGGGTGAACACCTCCAATCAGGTCATTATGGACACTGTTTACAGGCATGGACGTTAGTCTGATAACCTAAAGCATTCTGGGTGTTGCAGTCTTGTTTTGCTGCCATTGAACTAAACAGGCTAATAAACCTGAGAGCAATGATTTGTAAGTGAAATGTTCAGGACTGGACACTGTGTCAGGAGTGAGTAGGGCACCCTGGGAGACCAGCTTGCTTCCACGCCCATCCTCCCGCTCTTCTGCCTGGCAGAGTAAATGGGAAGAAAGCGTGGCGAGGAGACTCAGCAGGAACCTGCAAAGTGAGAAGCAGGAAACAGATGGAGAACTGAGAGTAAGAAAGTGGAAAAACATTACTGCCAGCAGATTTGTATCTCGGTAACAATGATGGACACAACACCAGATACTTAATGCACAAGTAGCGAAATATAAACAAATTCCTTTCTTACAAGTCACATTTCACAACACCTGTTCATGGTAAGGACTGCTTTCACTTCTGCCTTGAAACTGCGGTGTTTAAGTGTGTGAGCGATTTTACTGGGTAAACCATGACTGAGGAGGTGCATGTTTTTGGGGAATTTGCACTTTGTTGGTTTTCAAGTCATGTTTTCTGTTTTGTGGCATTAGAATGTTTTTTACCATTATATCACAGTCAAAACACCAATTACAGAGATATCATATCCGCTATATTTACTACCAATATGTCGTCAAAGTAGGCATGCAATTACGAATAGTAAATATTCATTTGACGATGTAGTGGTAGTAAATATAGCGGATACAGTGTTTTTGAAGATATGGGGGGGGGAGCAGAACGGTTCTAAGTTCATATTTAAAAACTATCACTTAATAATTGCTTCTCAGTGCAGTGCTATAAAGTGACATATTAATGTTAAAGTTTCCACATGTAAAAGAAATACACTTTTTGAATTCTGATCATATTTCAAGTGATGTTTGTTGAATGATTTTCATGGCAAACTATTAAAGGGTTCGGCTCGTGCATGGGCTCTAACAGCTGTTAGACCGTGATTTGGCTCTTTCATTTCTAGGAGTGCATTATAAATGGGTAGTTTGCGCCCACATATAATCCTTTATTGTGCTAACTTTGAGTCATTAGTTTGTGTATTGTATTAACGTGAAAAAGAAGTGGGGCTCTGTGTGCTGTTACTGTCTGCCTGGGCCATACCTGCTGCGAGCTTCTGGCTTGTTTTCCCCGGCGCCTACCTTCTCTGCCACTGCCGCCGCATTAGAAAACTCGCGCGGCCGCAGTGTGCACTACATTGCCCAGAGTTCATAGCGGCAGGAAGCCGCCCACGCCTCTTCCGCGCCCGGAGGCGCTTTAAATCAGAGGAGAGCCCCGGTGGAGCGGGGGCTCTGTGTGCTGTTACTGTCTGCCTGGGCCATACCTGCTGCGTGCTTCTGGCTTGTTTTTCCCGGCGCCTACCTTCTCTGCCACTGCCGCTGCATTAGAAAACTCGCGCGGCCGCAGTGTGCACTACATTGCCCAGAGTTCATAGCGGCAGGAAGCCGCCCACGCCTCTTCCGCGCCCGGAGGCGCTTTAAATCAGAGGAGAGCCCCGGTGGAGCGGGGGCTCTGTGTGCTGTTACTGTCTGCCTGGGCCATACCTGCTGCGTGCTTCTGGCTTGTTTTCCCCAGCGCCTACCTTCTCTGCCACTGCCGCCGCATTAGAAAACTCACGCGGCCGCAGTGTGCACTACATTGCCCAGAGTTCATAGCGCCAGGAAGCCGCCCACGCCTCTTCGGCGCCCGGAGGCGCTTTAAATCAGAGGAGAGCCCCGTTGGAGCGGGGGCTCTGTGTGCTGTTACTGTCTGCCTGGGCCATACCTGCTGCGTGCTTCTGGCTTGTTTTCCCCGGCGCCTACCTTCTCTGCCACTGCCGCCGCATTAGAAAACTCGCGCGGCCGCAGTGTGCACTACATTGGCCAGAGTTCATAGCGGCAGGAAGCCACCCACGCCTCTTCCGCGCCCGGAGGCGCTTTAAATCAGAGGATAGCCCCCGCGTCGCGGGATCGCGCGCGGGTGGTGCCGGGTTAAGCCCGGGACAAGGGCGGGACCGTCTGTGGCCGTCCGAGGCCGATTGAGGCTGGGCTGGGCCCCCTTACTTACATTTTTCATACTTGCTATTGCACGCTTTACTACTCCCGCTGTGCCCAGATAAGTTTTATTTTGATTACTCCCTGACTTGTATGAGAACTTGTGATATAGTGAGATTTATCTGTCTTACTTTTGTGTTCTGTGTATCCGGACATTGAGACTTTTTGCATTTCGTGCACTGCATTTGCAACATGGCCAAAGTTACTAGGAATACGAAAGGGGGATCTGGCACTTTAGACGCTTTCCTCAAACGGGCTGAAACTGCAGTTGCCAAAGAGATTGAACTGGTCGAGAGGAGACTATCCCTTGACCCAATGTGCAACATCACAACCACCTTGAATATTGCCCCCCCAACTTCCTCTATGAGTAGTCCTAATGCTTTGACAGATTTGTCTCATGGCTCAGTTGCCCTGTCAAATGAGGTTCTGCCCAGGGGAGCTATTTCCATTCATACTTCATGCCCATCTATTATTAGCCAGTCCCCTTCCCCTCCAAATACACGTACTAGGCAGGCACGTGGTGAGCAAGCTACTAGACCCAAACAGCCCCAAAGGAAGCGAAAGGCTGTTAGTGCTAGTAAGAGTAACAAACCTAAAGCTAAGCAAGCTAGGAAATGTCCTATAACTACTATCCAAGGTCCACAAATAGGAAGCCAACTGACTCAGGACAATCCTATTATCACCCTACCAGAAAGCCTTCAGATTATCCCCTCCACTGACAAATCTAGTGAGGGTGATTTATGTCTAGATTTGCGGTAATTTTGGAGGAGCGCATCAAGGCCTTGATCACTCCGGTTTTGGCTAAACTTGAGATAATTGATTCTAGACTATTAGATTTGGAGAAACAAATATTAACCCAACAGGGTTCCCTCCTAGGGTCTAAACAAATAACAACACGTCTTGATAGTGTTCCAGTGCAACTGCCTTTAGTTAATCGTCTGGATATTGGTGTGCATGCATCTGGAGCACAGGCTGTACCTCAGACAACCATTGTTCCTACAAATCTTATCCAGCAAAGAGATTCTATCTCTGCCAGAGAGATCCCTAGGACCATTACAAGAGATACTTATCGTATCTCTATGAAACACCCCAAATTTCACCTCCCCCCAGAGGCGTGTCCCTATTCCATAATTCTCGCCAATGTCCCCAAAATACCAGATGGGAGGGAGGAACACTGGTCTTCACTAAAAAATAAAGTATTACATCACTTAAAGACCAGAACAGTGCTGGGTGGTGCTTTGTATTCAAATTTTAAGATGGTCCGTAGGGTGGAATGGATAGGAGATACTAAAAAGAGCTTGGAGGGAGACTGTGCAGTAGTTAATTTTGCATCCCCCCAACTGATTGAACACATCTTAAGACAGGCAGGCTCCCTGATTATTCATCAAGATCGCATTAATATCCTCCCCCTAGGATATTTCTATCCTCCCTGTCCTAAGGTTCCAACAATAGGGAGAGATCTAGCCACTTGTTCTGATCATTATGTTAGACCCACCCCAATTAGCAACAGATTTGAGGTACTGAGCTCATTAGATTGTAATGATTGACTTGGCCACAGCCTAGTTTCTGATTTACGAGGAACGCATACTGCTGCTCCTCCCGGTGAGACTGTCTCACCGCGAGCTGATCCACATTGTGTTTCTTGTCTAGTGCAATCTGGGGTCCAAGTTATTGGAACTTTACAGGAAGTCCTGCCAAGTGCCATCCAAGGTTATGATGAGCCCAAGGGCTTCTCGTCCCCAATTTCTTGGAATGTGGCAGGGCTTAGGAATAAGGTCGCATCTACGGATTGGTCCAATTTTCTTGATAATAGGGATTTTATACTATTGCAGAAAACATGGTCGACCAACTTGGATTATAGACCTGGCTACCTTAGTTTCTATGTTCCTGCTGTTCCCAGCCCTCATGGAAGGGCTAAGGGGGGGTCTCTTAATGTGGATCAAACAGGACAGTGGACACAATTTGACCCAACTGGATTGCAAAAGTAATGATATTTTGCTTGTACTTGTCCAGTGCCCTGGTCAAAAAGATCTTTATGTTTTTAACGTTTATGCCAGAGGGCTATCCGGGGGCAAATCATCAAGGACTGTGGAGGAGTTGGACCAGCTCCTGGATACGTATTGCAGAAATGGTTATGTCACAGTAGCGGGTGATTTTAATTGCTGCTTCGAACCCCTGGACACCAATGACATTGAACTCACGTATGATGAGGATAGTGCCTGGAATATTCCCCACTTGACAATATTGCCAATTAAGAAGTGGACGGAGGCTGCACTACAGTTTAAGGTTCTTTGTATCGGTCATGGGCTCCGTGCAACAAATGGTAGATCAGTATCTGATAAGCAAGGGGCCTTTACGTTTAACAATGGCCTTCGTAAAAGTCGCATTGATTATATACTCACTAACAAAGAACATTGGTCTAGAATTAAGGATATGGAAGTGGTGGCAAGAGTAGAGAGCGATCATGACCCTCTACTACTTTCCTTCCAATTATCCAAAACCAAATGTCAGGAGCCCCCTCCTAGGAAGGCTGAAGTTGTTACAACCAATGACTCAAGGCGTGTTAAGTGGGTTAATTGTTTGGGGAATGAGAGGCAGATTTTAACCATTAGGAAATTAACCATCAAGGCTAATAATGCCTTACAAAATTCTATTGCTCAGGAGGAAGATTTGGGTAATATAAATATTATCCATACCCAATTTTTTAATCAACTCAGTGTCTTCTTTATAAAGCAGACCCATGCTAAACCCAATAGACCAACCAGAAAGGGGAATCAATGGTATGGGAAATCCTGTAGGATTGCATATCGGTCCCTGTCAGATGCTGTAAAAACTAAAGATATTGTCTCCATCAGGAATGCTCGTGCATTTTACAAAAAAGCACAATATGAAGCTAAACGAGCATGGGACCAGGAATACTGGAGGGACCTACACTCTGCCAGCAAAGAACGTTCAATGCGTTCCTTTTGGGACCTGATCAGGTGGGGAAGGGGTTTAAAGAGAGAAGAACCCACTAATTTTGTGCCACCCAATCTGTGGGTTTCACATTATGCATCTCAGTTTGCGTCTAATGAAGTACCGGAGGACTGCTGTCCATCAACTACTCCCTTAACTAAGGATGTAGTTCCTCTGATTTTCACTCCAAATGAGGTGAATAATGTGCTGAAATCCCTCCCCAAAGGTAGAGCGCCTGGTTTAGACTCGATCCCGGCTGACTTGTTTATGCATGACAAGGAATTATGGGCACCGTACATCTTGTGCCTAGCGAATTGCATATCCAAAGGCACACCCATACCTTATACCTGGAAGGGAGCTCAGATCATTCCGATCTTTAAGAAGGGTGAACGTTCTGATCCAGGTAACTACAGACCTATAAGCCTGATTGACTGCATACAGAAGGTGATAGCTAGGCTTGTTTTACAAAGGATTCAAGGATGGATCTAAGAGGAGGAAGTTCTTTCACCTCTCCAGGCCGGTTTTCGCAGTCACACAAGTACCATAGACCAGGTACTTAGGTTTTTGTTAATTTACTGGCGGATGGTCTTATTGGGGGAGGGTTTGCTTTTTGCAGCCTTTGTTGATCTTAAATCAGCTTTTGATTTAGTCCCCCGAGCAAAGATGTGGTCAGTTTTTATAGATCAAGGCATGCCCCTAGATATTTTAAACTTTTTAATGAAATTACACGAGGATAATTTTGCCCAAGTCAGATGGAATCAATCGGGTAATGTCACAGATAATTTTCCAATTGCTAGGGGTGTTCGCCAAGGGTGCGTTTTAGCCCCGACTTTATTTTCTTTATACATCAACCGGGTGATCAACTATTTTAAGGATACCCCCACTGATGCCCCCAAGCTGGATGGCAAGTCGATCCCCCTGTTGATGTTTGCAGATGATACCTTGTTAATTTCTAAAACTCAACAAGGCCTTCAAAAAGCTATTGACGTGTTCGAAGTTTTTCTGCAAGGACCATGGGCTTATTGTAAATGTATCTAAAACTAAATTCATGGTCCTGCACAAATCTAAACACGTCAGAGGGACCGTGTTTATGAATAAAGTTAAATTAGATCAGACAGAGGTTTTTACATACCTGGGTATCACTCTTGCGTCGAAGCTAAACTGGAAACCGCATATAGACCAAGTATTAACTAAGCATGCCCAACTAACGGGCGCATTAACCAAAGAGCTCCACCTGTCTCACACTAGACCTATCTTACCAGCCCTCAAAATATATATGATGCCAAGATAAGCTCGGCAATTCTTTATGGGGCAGAACTGTGGGTTCATAGTAATCTTACCCAATTAACTCGGGCCCGAAGCAAGTTTTTGCATCTTATTACTGGCCTCCCAGCATCCACCCCCCTTATACCCCTTTATTATGATTTGGGGGTCTTGTTTTTAGAGGATATTGCACGTTATCGTCCAGTGGCCTACTGGAGGCGGCTCTGGGTGACTCCCGAACTCTCTGAGTATGGCCGGGCATTATTGGACGTTAGGGGGGGTTGATAAGGCGCATAAGAATGCCTGGATGAGTGAAGTCAGGTTACTTTATCGAGCTATGGGCCTAGCAAGTTTATTGGATGAACCTACATTACATATTTTTCCTCCCAAAAAAATTCTAAAAGAATTTTATTGGCGAGTAGTTACGGAAAGTAGATTTGGCTCAAGCATTGGTCCGTCTCTAACTTCGGATTTTCTGGACCAAAAGGATAGTCCCTCTTTTGAAAACTACTGGGACTGCATTGCAGTTGCAGAAGATAGGAAGCGATATCATCAATTTAGGGTGGGAACTCTTCCTATCAATTGCTTTGTAGCCAAATGGCGATTAGGCCTTAAACCGGATTGCCCTTTTTGTACTGCTCAAAGGGAAAGTATTGCGCATGTCCTATTTATTTGTCCGGAGTATAGAACTCCTAGGCGGGTTTGGTTGAAACCAATTTTTTTACTATTAGGTCTAAAGACGGGTGTTGAGGCTTTGCGGTGTCTCAAAACCAACACCTCACAATCTGTGACTATTGCTGTAGCAAAATTTCTCCACTGGTTTTGGATTATACGTGCATACAAATTACGCCTCATTTGATAATATGGACACCTTACTATTGATGAATTTTAAACATGAAATATTTATTATGTTGTTATTTTATTGATTACTGGCTATCTTAATTCAATATTTATTTGTAACACCGCTGCTGTGTATGTCATCTCTGCAGTCTATGATGTGAACCTGGTCCATTGTTGTTTAAATTTAATTTTCCTTTTTTCTTTTACAATTGTATTACTGTATTTGTTGTCTTTAATGATGAAAATCGCAATAAAGACTTGAAATTGAAATTGAAAAAAAGAAGTGATAGATATATTTCAGTATAATATGAAGAAATCAATGTTGCAATTATATGTGACTACACGAAAACCTTAGCGTGTAGGGTTCATAATATATATGTAGCTAACTAATATTTTTGCAATTAATGTGCTTATGTAATGTGATGATTTGATTCAGCCGCAGTCGCTGCAGATAAGAGTGGTGGGGCAGTGGGGTCGGCTGGAGGGGATTTCGAGAAACAACCACGAGGGAAAATTAATTATTTATTTATTTTTTCTCGAGAAACCCCCCCCCCCGGCCCCTCCGGTCTTACCTGCAGCGGCTGATTTGATCATGTTCAGAAGTAACTTTCATTTATATGTGTGCTTTACAAAATTATCTGCCATTTCTTCTGTTGGCCGATTCTGTAGGCCTGAATTGTATTTTTTTCCCTGGAAGCTCTCGTATTAGACTCGCTAGTAAATTTCATGTGCGTGTGGAATTTGTTCTTTCTCACGTTTCTGTTGCAGGTGGAGAAATTCACCCTTGTTAGTTAGAATAATGCCTTTGTTTTAGGAGTTAGACGGAGGGAGGAGAAGATACATTGAATGGCGATACTGATAATGAGTGTCAGTGTTCTTTCTCATCAGAGATATCCTGATAATCAAGGTAATCGAGCTGAGGCCTGGGAGCATCGCTACCGCGTGAAAAAATACCTATGAGGAGGTGGCTTGTTTGGATGGAATGATGCCGCTGTGTTTTCTGGGACGCTACCTGAACTTCATGTATTGAAGTTCGGGACAGAGTCTGGGGACTTCTGCCTTGGCTTGAGAGAGAGAGCATCTTAGCACAAGCTCTGTAGCTTTATGCTACTTGACCCATTCCAACGTGAATGGACTCCTTAGGAAGCCTTCACGTGCTGACACCTTTACCGAACTTGCCTGGGAGTTGCAAAGTAGGGATGTCATGTTAGTGATGAGGTAGGGATAGACTAATGCTTTTCCACTTACGAACTTCCAATGAAGGGAAATTTCGGCATCAAAGCCATTCTTTCCTGTATCCTGATTCTGGAATTGATTATTCTGTGCATGTTGCACCATCTCAACTTCACTCGTAGGTTTGGCTTTGTATTAGTTCCAAAGTATTTCTACACACTTGTCTTGAGGTGCTTATATATCCGATTGTTCTTGACTTTGTAATAAATCTACTAAACTCGATTGGGAGTATGTGATTCTTCTGAATCACAGTTAATTGAAACAGTAATGATTGATTAGCTAACGATTTTCTTCCCCTCCACACTTGCATGTAGGCAAAATGAGACATCGGCCTAGGGTTCTAGAGTAAATCTAGAATGTGGAACCAGTCTCCAGCCACTTGGCTCGGCCCTTTCTACGCTCGTGTTGTTGAATTGTTGGCTCCCCCACCTCTAATTCTGACTAAGGGTATGTGACTTCAAGTCCTGTTTGCAAATCAAGACCAGCACACATTTGATCTCGGGAAGACAGGTAAAGTTGGTTGGTTAAACACTTGCAAGTTCTCCTGCTGCAGAGAGGAAGAAACTGTATGCGGCTCATGTTACACACAATTTTTTTGCCTATAAACAGAATGCATTTACAGAGGGGGCGGATAAAAAATAATTTTTCACTTGCACAATTTTATGCCCTTGGTGTTAAGGTAGTACGTGGTGCTGTTGTGTAGTTCCTATATTGCCCATACAGGACCTGCTTGTTCGTATAACATAAACTGTGGGTTTGGTGGCAGACTAGTTCCATTCACCCCCACCGAGAAATGTTAGCCTGTTTGCATTAGTTAGCTCACAGTGCCACTAGTGTCTCCTCTTATCGGGGAGAGAATAGTTTCTGCCAACCTTAGAACATGACAACCCTGATCCCTCAGAATCGTGGAAACAATGTACTACTTTTCGCTCAGTCACTCGTGCTCACTGAGTTTATCTCAGAGATACACAGAATAAACAGTCTGGGTGTTTCAATAAGGATTCATTGAACAGTTGTTATTCTTGTGTAGAATATATGAGATGCAACAACCATTAGACAGTAGCAGAGATATATGATTAGCAGTACAGTGAATATAAAAGGCCATTACGGAGAGGTGACGCTCTAGTTGTCTGTCCTGGACTGCCCTTAGGCACATATTTAAACTGGTAATGGCGCCGACGCGCAGCGGATGCACACAGCGGGTGCGTCCCTGGCACGCCTTCGGCCCAAGCCAGTCTGTGCCTGTCTGCACCCGTCTGCGCCTGGCCCGCATCCAGCGCCAGCCATGCTGCTTGTTACAACACACTTACAAGAATTGTTTGGTCCAGAGAACAACCATATGAGTTAGATTTAAAAGGATGTACTGGGCCTACGTGCTTGGATCCTTGTATGCTGAAACAGGAGCTACATGACCAAGAGCCACATTGCGAGTCATGCTCCTTCAAGCTTGACAGAGAAGTACGTGTAGGGCATTGACACGGCTTGTATCTTTAACAACACGGACTGCAATTCCCGGTTGAACTATCAAAGCCTGTTTAATCAACTGCAGATCCCTTTCCAAACTGCGGATGATGTTTGGCTAATGCTGGAATCATATTCTTGGGATCTCATATTCCTTACAGAAACTTGGTTAAGAGATAGCTCCAACCCCAACATAATGCTGGCCTTCCCGGGGGGGCTATAAAATTACCACGGTTAACCGAGCGGGCAATAGGACTGGGGGGTGGGCTTGCTGTGATCATGAGAGACAGCTGGGAGATATCACACAAAAGAATTGAACACACTGGACTGATTGAAGCAATGTCCTTTAGTATTAAAATCTCCTCCACCTTTTCTATTGCTGGAATGCTAGTATACAGCCCCCCTAATTCTAAACCCACTGAGCTGTGGGAGCTTTGCGATTTGATCACAGATCTCTCATTGAGATATGCAAACTTTATGGTCCTGTGTGACTTTAATGTCCACATGGACAATGATCAGTGTCCTCTGGCCTCCCAGCTGGCTGACACCCTTAAGGGGTTAAACCTTAATCAAAAGGTTTCTATGCCGACTCATGTGGCAGGCCACATGCTGGATCTCATCTTTTCCAATATCCACACTTTAACAATAGATGATCCTATTGCCGTCACATGGTCGGATCACAGTCTCATACCATTTAACCTGACCACTACCAGTTGTAATAGTTCTGTGAGACAAGAATACGAAGACAGAAGAAACTGGAGGAAAGTCACCCCTGGAGCTATGAGCCCAGCACTACTAAACACCCCTATGCTGCTCACTGGTGAACCCAACGGTGACACCACCACTTTTAACCACTGGGTCACGTCAGCCCTTGACAAAATAGCCCCTATTAGAACCTTGAAACTGGCGAGACATAAATCCTCAGCCCCCTGGTTTACACCTGAACTCCGTCTAGAGAAAAGCCTCTGCAAGAAGCTTGAGCGGGTATGGCATAAAACCTACAACACAGAGTCCAAGAGTGCATACAGAGCAGCACTAAAACAATTTCATAGGCTAAAGAGCAACACCATCAGGGATTATGTTGCTAGTCAAACTAAATCCTCGGACAACTCTACTAAAGAAGTTTTAAAAATTGTCCAGGGTTATATTAAACCAGGGACGATGAAAAGCACCATAGCTCCCTCAGTCACTCTTTGTTAAGACCTCTTGGCCTTCTCTCAGGAGAAAATCCAAGTTATATACTCTTCATTTTCCATGACTGAGCTGCAAACCGCACCTCTGTCTACCCCCCGGCACCTAGGTATATGGTCGGAATTTCGTCCTTTTAGCCCTGAAACAGCTCTCACTGAGTTGAAAAAAACAAAATCCTGACCTCCAATGGATCCCTGCCTGGCTAGGTTTTTTAAATCACTGGCCCCACTACTCAATCCCGCTCTAAACCTCCTTTGGAACTCATCCCTGAAATCAGGCATCAATCCCTCCATTTGGAAGACGGCACTGGTCTAGTCAATCCTCAAGAAAGAGGATGCAGATCCGGCAAAACTGAAAAACTCTAGGTCAATCCCCCTCCTGCCAGCACCAGCCAAGATCCTTGAGAAGGAAGTGCAGAAACAGCTATCTGAATTCTTGGAGTCTGTGGAAATATGGATTTTTATGGTCGGTTATGTCCCCTATCTTGGACCCCAACGGCTTCATGTATAAATCACAAGTACATGTATGTTCCCTCCAGTTCCAGTTATGAAGACGCAAATACATGTGCGTCCACCATCAACATGTCCTCTTTCAGATCCGCCATGAATGAGCCGGATATTCTATTCCTAAGTATGAAAGGCCACCGGCTTTATATGGTTCATTTATCCCATTTTACAGTCCAGGCGAGTAGGCCCTGATTCTGCCACCAATCCTTTTCCTGCCTTCTGCCTCTGAAAGCTCCAGTCTGAGCCTGCATCTGTATCCATGAACTTTGTCCTACTCCCTGCGCGGCTAACGATGACTGACTCGGCCTGTCTGTCTGCCAAAAACTGTATTTCACCTTCAAGATTATCTGCTCTGCTCCGCTCCTCATCCAATGCATTCCTGTCTAGTAGTTTAGGTAAACATTCCTCCAGCTACCGTGCAAAGGACCAGGCCTCGCTGTCCTCATGCAAGTAATTCATAGCCCTGTTACCATGGAATATTCCTACCCCCTCGCATCTAGTGTAGACACTTAGACGCTTGTACACGCACTAACAGTCAGTATAGTCAGTATAGAATAAGATTCTATCCTAAGAGACCTCTCTTTTTGGATAACACAGTTCTTTAAACATAGGATATTAGATATGATTTGGGATTAGGTTGACATAACCCCAGACTTTTGTCTCCACATGTAGAGCTAAATGTCAAGCCCCTTTCTCCTTCCAGTTACACGTCAAATCACACGTCATGCTGCTGCGCGCTCATCTCTGCCACATATTTCTGCTGACATTGCGAAATTCTTTCATGGAACCACCCATTTGTGACATCATACCTAATGACGTTCTTTAGTTACGCCCAGTTACACCCATTTTAGTTACGCATGTATGTCTTTTATCTCTGTTATCAACTGTTACGCCTCCTGCATCTGTTTTACTGTAATGTATTTTCTATAAAACTGCCTATCTGTCAATAATATATGTTCCTTCCTTCCTGAACTTTCGTGGTGATGGAATAGAAGGCCCATAATTCGAATTATGTTCCTTTGTATAGGAATAAAGCCCGTTCCGAATCTCTAATACCACGGATTCTGCCTCTTATTTTACTAAGCTATCCTTATTAATTTTCCGTATATGGCGCCCGAACAGGGACACTTTCTCATCTCACGCGCCGGAGGTGCGTTGCAGGCCCGGTCTCCTGCCACAGCTGGACGGACAACAACGCGTACCCACAGGATTTCCTGTATCTCCCTCCTGCCGAGCGGGGGTAACTGAGGCTGCGATCAACACCCAGACGAGGCGGTGAGAAGTGCGAAGTATCCCGACCAGAGCCTAGCTGAGAGAGCAAGATCCGAGGTATACAGAGGCCCACCAGGTTCCGAAGTTCCGAAGTTCCGAGTCCAGTCGAGTCGAATCCAGTCCGGTCCAGTTTCAAGTTCAGTTCCGAGGCCTTCCGTTCCGAGCTACCCGGTGAGTACCATTGCCGGGGAGGCGTTCTGACGTGCACATAGGTTGTGCCGGTCAAAACGGGTTTGGGTACACAAATCCGGTCTGCACTGTTTCAGCAGTGTATCTGTACTGTTTAGCAGTATATCTAGTATGTCTAGTATATAATTCAGAATTACCTAGTTAGTGCCGAGTATTATGCTTAGTGACTAGTTCCCTAAATGGCCATCATTGTTGTTCATTATTATGTTAAAATGTTAGATGTTTTAAATACGTTCTGCATATTGTGGTGTGAATGACTGTTCATAATTGTGTTTTGTTGTATTAAACGTGTTCGAAATTAGGTATCAGATCAGTTCTCAATATGCCACTCTTTTCAAAATTAAGACAGATCAAAACTAGAAAAGGGGTACTCGAAGAAGCTGTTCCCATTCCTCCTAGGGACACTCCAGGGTACTTCATGTATCATAAACATGGCCTAGACGCCATATTATTTCTTGATTTATGGGTAGACTACACCAAGGAATTACCGGAAAATCAGAGATGGCCCGCAGCTGGGACCTGGGATGCAGATTGCATCATGAAAGTAGAGGAAGAATTATGGAAAAGGAAAGCTAGACAATCACAGAAAGATGGCATTGAATTATGGCGTAAAGAATCATATAGACGTACAGAAAAAGCACTCAGACAGGAAGAGAAAAGTAAGGAGAATTCAAATAAAGTCCGAGAAAATCTATTAATTGAAGAAGGTACCCGAGCAAAAGCAGAACAAGTAGACAGACAAAGAAATGCCCTTATGAATGGTATGTATCCTCTTCTGGCCGAAGGGTTACCTAAGGCCACTCTGGAGATACCCAAAGACTTACCACCTCCATTGTTTCCGATAAAAGCACATCCCAAAGGGCATCCCAGAACCGCAGAAGATGTTTTCCTTTCCTCTTATTTAGACGACGCAGCTCCCGAGTATGCTAATACTGCATCACATAGACCGCCTGCCGAGGGGGTTCAACGCCAAGACCCTCCGTCTGTACCTCCACAACAACAAACTCCGACACAAGTTCCGGCAAGCACATCTGTTTCTACAGCTGTACCCACACCTATGGTTGCTATATCACGTTCAACGAATCCTTTCCCATCCAGCACCCCAGGCGGTGCTACAGGAGGTACAACAAACATTTTTTCCACGCCACCCAGAGTAAATAAACTTTCCTTTCAAGAATTAGCCCACCAACGTACGCCCAAACTAGTAACTCCCGACATGCTTAAGGAACTTCTAGTAGATTGTAGATATGACCCTGTGCCCGGCAAAGAGGACGAAATGCTGCTGGCATCATTACGTATCCGACGAGCTGCAATATATTTAGGGAGGCTACCAGGAATGACTACACATTTAGAAAATATATATCACTTTGTCCAGTCAGGGCGAGATTCTGAAAGTATTAATAGAGCCATGGAGTACCAGAAAGTGGAGATACAGGGGGAACTGTTACGTTTCCTCATAAATTGTGTGATCAGAAATCAAGACCGACCAGGGGTAAATCCGGAAGAAATGCGAATTCTTACCACATGGAGTCGGAATATATCAGAGGGGAGACATGATAAACTATTAAGTATAGTAGCTATGTGCCGAAAGATCCGCAAAGAAGTAGAACGAATACACGAAGAGAGATTAGCGGTAGACCAGCCTGAACAAAACGAGGAGGAGGAAGAATTGGAACTGCCCACAGGACAGTTAGAAACCATGGCCTATGTAGGTAGAGAAAGATCTTGTAATAATACTAGATGCTTTACTGATCCGATACGTCCGATACGTCCAGTTAATAACAGAGATTTCCAAACCCCTATAATAAATATAAGGTCCCCCGAACATTCGTTCCAAGCCGCTGACAAATTACTTCGAGAACGAAGGGGTTATCATATACTAGATTCTATGGATGAACAAGAATTAGCCAGGTCAGCCGTTCACTGGGTTGACAGTCCCGGAAAATATAGTGATGATACACTAGCGCACACGTTTTTGAACCTCACCCCAGATGAACAGCGTTTAGCTGGTATCTACATGATTCAACAACTCCTTATATTATATAAAAGCCAACACTCCGATCCTGGTCCCTTACCAGATATATTGACTGAATTACTCACGAATAAATGGAGAGGTTCAGGTACTGAGTTAATTAGAGAAATACTAGAATCCAGAAAGCAGTACATTCTTTTTGTATGCCCCGAACATGTCTCACTGCCCATCAAGGAAAGAACGACGTATTATATGGATAGACAGAATCCCTTACGCGAAGTCCACCCGATAAAAGGTGATGACAATCAGTTTAAACGTGTGTTTGTATACACACCCATATCTAAAATGGAACTATTAGAAATGAAGAAAGTGGTACCCAGTCATGACAAAGACCCAGCGGGTTTCCACCGTGAAATTAAAGACATGTTGCTCATGGGAGAGTATACCTATCCCGACATTATGAAAATATTAAAGGTATTAATGCCTGCGGGCATTTACGAAAAACTCAGAGAAAAGGATTGGGAGGTGGGAGACCAAAAGATAGATTGGACAGCATTAGAAAACGAAGAAACAGCTCGAGGTCCAGGTTTAGGGCTTGGGGAAAAGACCAAAATACTACCAGGTTTATTAGTACAGGTACTGCCACGTTTATTAACTACGAAAAAGGAAGACTGGGGTGCAATCTCAGCCTGTAAACAAAAGCAAGATGAAGACACTAGTGATTTCTATGCCCGATTCGAAAAATGTTTTGGTATAAATAGTGGAATAAAAGCAAGTAGCGAATCGTATCCACATTTGTTTGTGACAAAATTAGTTGAAAATTCCTTGCCCCAAGTTAAGAATAGAGTATTGAAATTCGAGAGTACCTGGCAAGGTAACACCCCGTCACAAATGTTACAAATGCTACAGTACCACCACAATAGAATTAGAGAGGAACAAGAACATGAACAAAGACGCATGAAAGACACGAAAATGAAAATGCTAGTTTCCCAGACAGTTCCAGCTGACGGTCATAAAAAGGGTATGACACAGTCCAGTGATTCAGCAGGGTCTGTAAAAGGGACATGCAACTATTGTAAGCAGTCAGGTCATTATATACACGATTGTCCAGTCTTAAAACATAATATCGCCATAGGTATTACAAAAGAAAGACCACGGCCACTTAGACAGGATCAGAACCAACAAGGAGCCCCGCAGCATGCACAGTCCATGCCAGCTCCGCAACAGTCTATGCCAGCTCCACCACCGCAGCCTATTGCTGCCACACCAACAACGACACGACAGATGTACCAGACCGCACAGTATGACTATCCTGATTATCAACGATACTCATGAAACAGCCTAGAGAGGGAAGTTGGCTTACCCCTTATCGAGGTCCCTGTAGATCAAGAAGGACCTTATGTACACAGTGAACTATTAGGCCAAGATAGGAAATTTTTACTTGATACAGGGGCAAGCCGAACAACCATAAAACGTAGTGAAGTACCAGGGGCACCCCTCTCAGGCTCACAGAATATTTCCCTTGGTTTTTCAGGAAAACCCATCATTAACGAAGTATCACAGCCTCTTCCACTTACGATTGGTCCCTTGACACGAACTACAGATTTATTGCTTACTAAATCATGTCCAGAAAACCTGTTAGGTATAAAAACACTGAAAGCTCTAGGAGCTATAATATGTTGTTCTCCGGAAGGAGTAAGATTGTTTTTACGTGATTTCAAAGGGCACTATGTGTCCCGAGACATGGATCACCGACTGCAGACTTTACCCACACATTTATGGGCACAAGGCCCTACAGATGTTGGTTGCATGAACATTACACCATATCGAGTCACACTAAAGACAGGAGTAGTACTACCACGAATGCGACAATACAAGTTACCCCCAGATGCTGTAGTGGCTTTACTGCAAATCGTTGACGAGCTTATTACCCAAGGAGTGGTTGTGGAAACCGACTCCAATGTATGTAATTCCCCGATAATTCCGATTCTTAAACGAACTGATCCTAAAGCCCCGCCAGTATATCGATTGGTTATTGATCTGCGCGAATTAAATAAATGTATTGTACCACAATACCCCGTAGTCCCAGACATTTCTTCATTACTGACAGCCATTGATTCCGAAGCAACATTCTTTACTGTAATTGATCTCAAGAATGCCTTTTTCAGCGTCCCAATAGATCCGGAAAGCCAATACTTGTTCAGATTTAGTTTAAATGGACGAAGCTTTAAATTCACACGCGCACCTCAAGGATTCACAGAAAGCCCCAGCATCTATAGCCAAGCACTGAAACGAGAACTTGACAGTATCCACATGCCAGTCAACACTGCCTTGCTTCAATATGTCGATGATCTGCTGATCA
Source organism: Triturus cristatus (assembly GCF_964204655.1). Classification (NCBI taxonomy): domain Eukaryota; kingdom Metazoa; phylum Chordata; class Amphibia; order Caudata; family Salamandridae; genus Triturus; species Triturus cristatus. The sequence goes on along the minus strand of NC_140591.1, from coordinate 605,018,559 downwards.
CCGCCCGAAGCGAACTTGAATGTGAAAAAGCGTCACTGACGGTTTTAAAATTTCTGGCCGACAAGGGGCACAAGGTGTCCCCTTCTAAGCTGCAATTCTGTGTCCAGCGAGTTGTTTACCTTGGGCACTCGCTGTCCAAGGAGGGAAGGCAGCTTACATCCGACCGCATCCAGTTAATCGCTAACATGCCAATACCCAAGACACAAAAGGAGGTACGGGCTTTTATAGGCCTCACTTCATACTGTAGGCAGTGGATCCCTCAATATGCATTTCAAGCAAAACCACTCATCCAGTTGACAACACAGGAGGCAGCCACGTCGACTGTCCTCCCTTGGACTCAAGAACATACACACGCCTTTGAAAGCCTAAAGACAGCTTTATGTCAAGCACCTGTTTTAGCAACACCATGTTACAATAAACATTTTACACTCTTCGTTACAGAACGCGAAGGTACTGCCTTGTCAGTACTCACTCAGGAACAAGCAGGATCACACAAACCATGTGCTTATTTTTCTAGTACATTAGATCCCGTAGCTCAGGCTCTTCCTGCGTGCCTGAAATCAGTGGCAGCAACAGCTTTAGCAATCAGACAAAGCGATGCCATAGTGTTAGGACACCAACTGACAGTACAAGTACCACACGCAGTAGAAGTTCTCTTGAACCGCACGCAAACACAACACTTGACTATAGCAAGACTTACCGGCTACGAATTGACATTGTTTCAGCCACACATAGAAATCAGACGTTGTAGTACATTGAATCCTGCCACACTTTTGCCAGTAAACGGAACAGACCCACTAGCACATGATTGTATTGAAGTTATTACTATCACGACGAAACCCAGACAAGACTTAACAGACGTCCCATTGTCAGATCCAGACCTGACGTTGTATGTAGATGGTTCATGTATGAGAACAAGTACAGGAGAGCTAGTGGCCGCGTATGCAGTTACAACAGACACTGAAGTCATTGAAACATATTGCATAAATACCTTGTCAGCTCAAGCAGCAGAGCTCATCGCTCTGACACAAGCCTGTATTCAAGCCACAAATAAGAAAGTCAACATATACACTGATTCACGTTATGCATTCGGAGTTGTACATGACTTCGGCGTGCTGTGGCGAGAGAGAGGTTATTTAACTTCTCACGGTGCCCACATTCAGCACGGACCCCTCATTCATGCCTTATTAGATGCAATACATCTACCTACTGCAATATCAATTATGAAATGTAAAGCTCATACGAAAGTTACTGATATCATTTCTCAGGGTAATGACCTAGCTGACAGAACAGCTAAACAGACTGCTCAGAATCAGACTCACGCAACTGACATGACAAAGACAATAGTTCCGACACCAACACATTGCATGACAGTTAAGGATCCCGCTCTTGACGTAATTGACATACAGACACACGCTACACCAGAAGAAATAAAGAAATGGACTGAATTAGGAGGGATCCAAACAGATCAGGGATGGATGACGAAGGAAAAATCTATATGGTTTCTTCCCGACTCTATGGTTCAAGTTATCATTAATACAATACATAGTCCAGCGCACCTAGGAGAAAAAGCTATGCTAGACAGCATTCAACACATTTGGTTTAACAAACACTTGCGAGCCGCAGCTAAACAAAAAGTTCGTACCTGTATGATATGTTGTCAGTTTAATCCAGGTAAAAGCATCCCCGTAGAACAGGGTGGATTTCAACCTCCTAATCATGCTTTTGAAGTCCTCCAGATGGATTATATCCAGATGGAACGATGTCGAGGATTCAAATATGTTCTCGTAGTTGTCTGTGCGCTTTCCCGTTGGAGAGAAGCATACCCGGTTTCAGATTACACTGCCCCGACTACTGCCAAACAGTTAGTTCGAGAATTCTTCCCACGGTACGGTTTACCACGTGTTGTCTATTCAGATAACGGCCAGCCGTTCTCATCCGAACTAATGAAACACGTTTCCCTTCTATTAGGATATCAATGGAAATTTCACTGTGTCCGACATCCCGAGGCAGCAGGTCTCGTAGAACGCCATAATCAAACTTTGAAAATTAGATTGTCCAAAATATGTAGAGAAAAAGGAGTCGATTGGATAGTAGCCTTACCAGTTGCGCTCTTTTACATGAGAATGGTAGCACATTCTCGAACAGGGCTATCCCCGTATGAGGTGATCTTCGGTAGACCACCAAATATGTGGGGGACGCCTATACCTCGTAAAATAACTGACGTTGACTGTAATATGCTGACAGATTACCTGGCTTCCTTGATGTCTGCACTACAATCTTGTCGTTCACAGGTAGCTGCAGCCTTTCCCGACAACACCGAGGTGAAACCCCATGACGTAGTTCCCGGGGACCTGGTGTTAGTGCGGAATTTTGACCGGAAGACTCAGCTGGATCCTAGGTGGAAATCGCCTCAACTTGTACTACTCACCACGAGGACAGCCGTGAAAATCGAGGGAAGAAAAGGATGGTTGCGCTTGAGTCATACCATCCAATATAGAGACTAAACCCTGTATTTCCTCAAAGACAGACTCAAAGCTCCCTTTGGTTGAGCAATCGAACTCAGAACTATATAGACTAAAATTGAGGTCCAGTCAGTCAGACAATTTGATTGTTTAAGTCCTCTCCAAGGTGAATCGGTTGAATTTGTCTCTGACATGTATCCTCTGGACCGGAATAGAGAAAGAAATAATCAAATGCTGCTCAAGAAGCAAGCGTATTGTAAATCATTTCGTAGTCATTGTACAGTAACACTATTAATTTTGTTTTTTCTAAGTCTTTTGATCATCATTGTCAGCATCCTATTGCACATGTATTACCCTATTCCTAAGCATGCTTATAATATAACTGCAGAACATTCTTTTAGTGAATTTCCTCCGCATGAGTTGTCATATAGATTTGCGCTGCGCAATAACACTTTTATTAGTATGTTACATCATTCCCATCAGACTAGCAATGCTACAAATTGTTGGATATGTGGCCGACTCCCTCCCTATCAGAACTATAAGGGAGTTTTGCCCCTCTTTCCCTATCCGTTCACACACAATGGCTCCTGTGGAGCATGGTTTAGTTTGATCAATTCCCTAGATTCGAATTCCGCAGTTTATCAAGACAACTGGGTATGGGGAAACCTGAACTTAGTTTTGCTTAAAGTCTGCTACCCTAACAAGGAGGGACTTCCCAAAAGAACAGGAACTGATCTAGAAAATGAAGTATACGGATTAGGTAATTTTACACTTAACCTCATGATCCTGAACGTTGAAACTGAAGCTACACCAATCTTGTCCGCCATGTCCGTATTCCCAGTAAAAGGGGAACTATGTATAAGAAAGAATGGCTCCATACACATGGGCCATAGTAAATGCACCACTGTGATAAAATTCAGTGATCAAGGCAAGTCTACATTTAGAGCTTCTCGTCATTCCTACTTTATATGTGGCCAGACCGCATATATACGCCTACCTCTAGATTGGGATGGTACCTGTTATATAGCATTCCTCCTACCACCTGTTTTTCTAGCTCCTCCTGATTATCACAGAAATACCCATTTAGTACACAATAGACAGCAGAGAGATCTCCCAATCGTCGATTACACTGAAACAGCATGGGAAAAATACACAGATTTCAATAAAGGTTTCTTCCCCTATATAGGTACAGTCACTAATAGTAAGCTGATACGTAGATTAACCAGAACCCTTGAAGCAGTAGTGAACGAAACTATTTCCGCCTTAGGCAATTTAACAGAAGAACAGTCTGCTATGCGGATTGTTGTGCTTCAAAATCGTCTTGTCCTTGACGTCATCCTGGCCGATAGGGGCGGAGCTTGTAGGGTCATCGGATCAAGTTGTTGCATTTTCATACCAGAAAATTCACCGTCAGTATATAAAGCCATAACCCGCCTTCATAAGATTGTAAGCCAGATACACCAGAGTCCAGGCACCTGGACTTGGTCCGGTTGGTTCTGGGGCGTGTTGTCAGCCTGGGGATGGAGAATGCTCTCCTTCCTAGGTATTGGCTTTCTCATACTATTCAGTTGCTGCTTATGTCTACAATGTGGGCCAGCGATTTGTGGTCTGTGTGCCACCTCGTGTATCCCACATCCAAGTTTTCGTTCAAGATCCCGGAAGAAGAAAGAAGAACAAATGATGTTATATGAACAGATCGATGGATTGATGAAGATTGATATCTCCTAAGGGCCAGTAGGGGACAAGGAGGGAATGTGGAAATATGGATTTTTATGGTCGGTTATGTCCCCTATCTTGGACCCCAACGGCTTCATGTATAAATCACAAGTACATGTATGTTCCCTCCAGTTCCAGTTATGAAGACGCAAATACATGTGCGTCCACCATCAACATGTCCTCTTTCAGATCCGCCATGAATGAGCCGGATATTCTATTCCTAAGTATGAAAGGCCACCGGCTTTATATGGTTCATTTATCCCATTTTACAGTCCAGGCGAGTAGGCCCTGATTCTGCCACCAAGCCTTTTCCTGCCTTCTGCCTCTGAAAGCTCCAGTCTGAGCCTGCATCTGTATCCATGAACTTTGTCCTACTCCCTGCGCGGCTAACGATGACTGACTCGGCCTGTCTGTCTGCCAAAAACTGTATTTCACCTTCAAGATTATCTGCTCTGCTCCGCTCCTCATCCAATGCATTCCTGTCTAGTAGTTTAGGTAAACATTCCTCCAGCTACCGTGCAAAGGACCAGGCCTCGCTGTCCTCATGCAAGTAATTCATAGCCCTGTTACCATGGAATATTCCTACCCCCTCGCATCTAGTGTAGACACTTAGGCGCTTGTACACGCACTAACAGTCAGTATAGTCAGTATAGAATAAGATTCTATCCTAAGAGACCTCTCTTTTTGGATAACACAGTTCTTTAAACATAGGATATTAGATATGATTTGGGATTAGGTTGACATAACCCCAGACTTTTGTCACCACATGTAGAGCTAAATGTCAAGCCCCTTTCTCCTTCCAGTTACACGTCAAATCACACGTCATGCTGCTGCGCGCGCATCTCTGCCACATATTTCTGCTGACATTGCGAAATTCTTTCATGGAACCACCCATTTGTGACATCATACCTAATGACGTTCTTTAGTTACGCCCAGTTACACCCATTTTAGTTACGCATGTATGTCTTTTATCTCTGTTATCAACTGTTACGCCTCCTGCATCTGTTTTAGTGTAATGTATTTTCTATAAAACTGCCTATCTGTCAATAATATATGTTCCTTCCTTCCTGAACTTTCGTGGTGATGGAATAGAAGGCCCATAATTCGAATTATGTTCCTTTGTATAGGAATAAAGCCCGTTCCGAATCTCTAATACCACGGATTCTGCCTCTTATTTTACTAAGCTATCCTTATTAATTTTCCGCATCAAATTAAGTACCGGTAATTAAATTATTTACCACATATATGGCGCCCGAATAGGGACCGGTAATTAAATTATTTACCACAAGTCCAATAAACTACTCCATGACTCCCAGTCTGGCTTTATGTCAGGATATAGCACAGAGTCACCTCTGCTTGAAGTAGCAGAGACAATACAGGAGACCATGGATAAGGGTAGCTGTGCAATGCTAATGCTGCTGGACCTGTCCGCAGCGTTTGACACAGTGTCACACAAGAACCTCTTAGACAGGCTCAGGCAGCTGGGAGTGATGGGGACCATTTTAGCCTGGTTCAGCTCTTTTCTTGAGGGCCGATCACAGAAAATACTCCTTCGCCCCTGTATCTCATCCCCCGCCCCCTGGTTTGTGGAGTCCCTCAGGGCTCGGTCCTGAGTCTGACTCTTTTTAATATCTACCTCGCCCCCCTTGCCCCACTAGTAGAACAGCATGGTGTTAGAAGTTGGCTCATATGCTGATGATACTTAGCTTGTGTTCTCCTTCAGGGATCACTCTGAGGCAGCATTTACCAACTTCAAACAGTGTCTGATTGACCTATCTTCCTGGATGACTGACAACTGCTTAAGGCTGAACACTGATATATCGGAGGTTCTGTTCTTTAATCAGTCATCCCCTCCACAAGCCGAACACTGGTGGCCATCAGAACTCAATCCTCCCCCTCTTCCTGATTCCGTTGCTAGAAACCTGGGGTTCGAATTTGACTCCACCCTCTCATGCAAGACCCAGAAAGGCCAAGTCTCCTTGTCTTGCTTCTGGAAAATGAAGTCCTTAAGGAGATTTCTTCATTTCCTGCCCATGGACTGCAGGAAAACCGTGGTCCATGCTCTGATCACGTCTCAGCTGGATTACGATAACAGCCTGTACCTGGGTCTGCCAGCCTACCTTTATCAGAAAACTACAAACTATACAGAATGCAGCTGCCAGGCTTATCAGAAATATACCACTCCGACACCACATTTCCCCATCTACGCAGCCTACATTGGCTGCCCATTAAAAGGAGGATAGGATTTAAGACACTGACTCTCGCCTAAAGAGCAACCAGAGACTCTCGCCCTCAATACCTGAAGAAAAGACTCAGAAAATACCATCAAACGAGGGTCTTGAGGTCCAATCATCGCGGGGAACTCCTAGTCACTCCCTGCTTTGCAAAAGCCAGGTTGGGTGGCCGATCGTTCCCCGTCAGAACCGCTTCACTTTGGAACTCCATGCCTGAGCACATTCGGAAGGCCAAGTCAGAATCTGAATTCAGGAAGATCCTGAAGACCTGGCTCTTTGGCCTTCCTTATCACTTCGTCACCTGCCTCTACCTCTCTGCATCTGCTGCAAGCGCCAGGACACCTCCGCTGGAGGTAGCCGTGCGCTCTACAAGCTACAATTATAATAATAATACCATCTTGCAATCAGCATGAATAAATACATGAATATAAAATGCAGGATAAAAGTGCACGTACTCCTACGATGCCTATCTAGATGTACCTAAGTGAACCTAGCATGTGAGTAGGTGTGAAGCCAAGAATCCCTCTAGGATTTAGTTGAAGCCTATTACCTGAAGTGTGAGAATGTAGGAGCCCATCCTGGTCTCGAGTTGGACACCTCACGAGGGATGTTCAGACCACTGTCAGCTGGAGCGTCTGTATGCAGGAGCCTCAGCGTATCTGGTCAGTGTTCCGGCCTGGAAGTCTCGGTTACCTCTGCTTAATTCTAGCAAGATGTGCTGTATTTATGCAGAAGGTATCTAGGGCTCCTTTGTCCCTTGTCTCATGTATTAGCCATTGTTGGATTTGAGGCTGACGTATGGGATGAATCTTGTACATAGATATGGTGGGGTAGGTGGTGTATCCCCTGCCTGGTTTCCAAGAACCCTTATGAATATTCATTCATACTGTGTGAGTCTATTAATGAAGTTATAGGACTCTATTGTTCAGGAGAAACCCTCCTTCTGCACCCAGGACTGGAACTAGATAAAGGTTCAATCCTGAATACTCGTTACTGTGTAGTATGAGGGGGATAATGTAGGTGGCGGTGTATGATATTACCGGGGCCTATATTAGGGTACCTATATGAAACATAATACCAACTCCTCTTGCGAGCAGTCAATAATGATAAAAATACTAGCGAACTAATCTCTTTACTAGGTAGCAGCACTTAACAACCATCAATGAGCTCTATAAAACTTTAAAACCATTTAAAATAACTAAAAGGGAAAAAACAAATTACTACGAAAAGCAGTTGTGTGGAATTGTCACTTAAAGCCGTAGTTCTAATTGAGTCCGTTTATTTAAGTCGAACTTCTACAAGCGTTAAAATGGCCATGCTTTTCAGTGAGAAAGTGTAGATTTTGGGGAAATGTTCCAAATTTAGTCAAATTTTGAAACCAAAGGAAAATCTGAATTCTTGCCCAGCGCATGATGAGCCAATTCTAGATTAAGTGTCCTGGCTGGGAGACGCAACACCGTTGTTGCCCGCTGCTGCAGGGGGCGATCCTTGTAACACCTCACAGAGTACGTCAATGGAGGACAGATGATATTCAGTACTGCCAACAGCTGGTGTTGAGGCAGTCAGTGCTGTAGTCGATACCTGGGTGCTAGTGGTGCTAGTGGTGGAGCTGAAGCTCACCCCAGTTCTAAAAGGCACCTGCGGATCCTAGAGGAATGCAGCCATCAATATAGGAATAAGCTGGGGACACTGCCGAGCATGGGACCTCAGGGGTTCCAGCCTGGTGTTCAAGGCATGTCCGTTGCAAGTGTCAGACAGAGGTCCAACACACATTCTTCACTGCAAAACAGGCATCGAAGAACAGGTAAGATAAAGTTCATCCAGACTGGTCTAAACAATAGGAACCAAGAGGCGCTCAGTTCCCATAGGCGAGGTGTGCCAAGATGCTGTACCATGCGTTCACTGTACTTGCGCTCCAGGAGTGCTTTTGCCATCTCGTTGGTGATTGGGCTGTCCATCAGAGTTCCTGCTATAGAGAACAGGATCAGAGGTAGACGTCCAAAAATGCTTCCAAATACGGAGTGTATAAAGTTTGTAATCACTCCAGGGATTGTCTGAAAGGTGCACAGAAATCCTGACCCTATCGTCTTAAATAGGTGTACAATACCACTCCTATCAGACATATTAAAGATACGACCTACCATTTCTGCAAAATGAATGGGGCAGTTTGTACGTATAAGTACCTTTATCTCAGTCGAGGTCCTTGTGATTTGAAGATCAAAGGTCTCTCGAGCGGAGTTAAGGGTACGGTTTGCTGTAAAAGCATGGCTTTCAGTCTGCTCAAAGTATCAAATTGTATAAAGGAAACATTCAATGAAGGCCATAACGGCACCTCCCTGACTGTACTTGTAGGGGTAAACAATACTTGCATACAGCAAGTAAGCCTGGAGTTCACAGTGACCAGATAGGCAATGCCCAGAAGCATCCCAAAGCAACCTTGATCGTTCAGCATCAAGTAACTCCCATTCGAGAGTAGCTCGAATACCGGTGTAATCACAGCAGCTGGAGTCCCTTTCATGTAGCAAGACAAATTCGCTACCGAACCATTACATGCTCCGTGCAGCTAAATGTCCTGACACATGAGAGAACCGCTCAAAGCGTTCCTGCAGTTAGTACTACTTAGAAACACTTCTCGATCCCCACTCCGGCATCGAAATCTATATGGTAAATTGCAGGATTCCTTAATGTTTTCCGTACCCATCTTTTCATATTTGCCCACCTGCCTCTGTTCAAGGCAATATTGAAACTGAAAAATAGTGACCGGTAGGGTTATGTGGCCATCGATAAGCCACTCCGTCGACGGAGATTCCGCTACTGTAAATGGTAGTCGGTCCAGTTTTTCAATACGTAGCATTGTATATTTTGCTCCCCTTTCTGCCATTTCAACCTATTTATCTGTTCGATTATATTCAGAAAACAGAAATGTACTGTTTATAAAACGCCAAGGCACATAGCCTGCACGCAAAGATTGCAGCGTCCAGCTTAATAACATAATAGACCGTAACTGAGATTGCTCGTGTTGTAATATGGCAAAATCCTGTTCCAGTATGTCTATCGCAGAAGATACAATGTTGCCTAAGGAATATATTCTGGAGGACAAAGTTGTTAACCCATTGTCTACCACTGCTAGAGATTTTTCTAAGTTAATACGGTCTATTTCCTGAATCTTCTCTGCGGCCTCTTGTTGAGATACTTTCTAGATTTCATTGTAGGCAGCAGAAATGCCAGCATATATGAAGCATTTCTGACGGTGTTTAATGGGACCTAGTAAACAATCCCTAAGATCCATGTCTTGTGAGAGTAAGGCTAAGTGTTGTTTCACTTCTGTGAGTGTTGAGGTTTTTAGCCAATCAAGGCACAACTTCCCAACACTATAGGATGTCACTATACCTGGGTGTTCTCTTTGTACATAACGTGTATCTGGCCTATGGATACTAAACCCTTCGGTGGTATCTCAGAATCTTCTCTGACATCTATTCATGTCTAAGGGCCAAATCAACCATTCTTTCCAATTAGGGTCTGATCTATTGTACTGTAAAATGTCATTGATTGTTGCCCCTTCCTGTGAGGTTGATTTTTGCCACCCCATCATCTGTGATGGTGTTGGTAACCAAGGTGTGTTAAGGTCCTTGTTCTTAGCTAGTCCAAGATAGGATGTCTGATGCACAGTTTCATTTAGAAATATCATCTGCTGTGCTCTAAATAGCACTTCTGTTCCCTGGACTTGCCAGTCTCCAGAACCCCAGGCTGTTTTAAGTCTATTGTGTCCTTCCATAGGTCGAAACCCTGTTCAGACAGTTGGGCAATAAAGGAAACAGAGTAAATATGTTTGGTGTTTGTCAACATAATTTTTAGTGCTGATGTCGGTGTAACCTTATAATAATATGAGGTCGGGTCAGTGGTGTTAAACCCTGAAAAATAAGAAAATTTCTGTGCAAATGTTTGCGAACTACTTTTAGGTGGTGTTGGGCAATGTTCCCACTGGTGGTACTCAAAAACATTTCTAGGTGAAATAGATTTGTGCAGAAAATGATGACCATAGTGTTGGTAACAGTAAAACGTATCATAGTCTGAAATACCGTCTAACATTTCAGTGTTCGGAAACGCAGCAGTTTTTTCTAAATCAGACAACATGTTATTAACAGAGTCCCAATCATCAGAAAATGTACTGGAGGTAATGATATCACTTAATACAATTTTAAATACATGAGAAATTTTTAAAAGTTCAGTAGGACCAAATATTTCTAAATCAACCTTGTCCCAAACTATACCATCCGATATAGGTACCACTGTGATGTTCACTGATGACAAGTCTCTCTGTTCACGGTGAGATGATTGATGTGGTATTCAAATCAAATCAACTTTCCAGGCCATAAAGCTTTGTTGAAGGTTTCGTCCATTAATAAGCATGCTAAAAGTTGTAACTAAACCTAGCCAGAAAAGACAAAATAGTATCCCAGTAATTACCCAGAGTTCTAACCAAGGCGATACCAGGTAAGACTTTTTTAGAAAATTCAGAAAGTCTTTAACTTGCTACTTGAGTGATTTTTGGGCTGGCGTCGTTTCCGGTTCACTTGGATCCAAAGAAAACGTATCAAAGTTCATGAAGTAGCCAGAAGCAGTTCGATCAATTGTTGAAATTGCATCGGAATTTGTAGAAATTGTATTTTGCTCTCGTCGAGGCATGTTGATGTATACGTCTGTATTTGGTCTAATTGCAATTTGAGTGTTGTTTTGAGTTTCATTATGATGATAAACTTCGGGTTCAGGGGGAACGAGTTCCATAGCATTGTTGCATAGTCCTTCATTCCGTACAGGAGGCTCTTCGAACGTGATGAGTCTTTCTGTTTGAACTTCTTGGATTGAAGCTAGATGAGGGCGTTTGCTACTGTGGATCCACGAGGCCTACTGTTCAGTATCTGCCACATAGTGTGGTTTGATTAAGTTGATTGAGGCAAATCTTTTCTCCTTTTTCCGGCAAGAGACGGCAAAAGTACAGTTCTTGTTCCTTGAACTGCTAGGACAGGTACGGGCTTTCTGTATGATTGTCCAAATTCTTTTTTGTCCGCTATTTTTTCTCTGACCAGATCCCTGACTTTTAGGATCCAGACAGGTCTTGCCGTAATTGCCTTGACTTCCCCAGTGGCAGTCTGTTTTGTGTGGACGTTATTTTGTCTTGACCTGTATTCATTTAGATCCTGTAAAACAGTCAAACGATCTTGGATATCAAATGGTTTCCCATCCGCCACTGCACCTTCACAATCAAGCTCAGGTGCCCACATTCTCATCCCAAATAGGACCTCATATGGAGTCACACCCCTAGAGAACTTCTTGGCTGGTTGTTGAGGGCTCTCTGTAAACCATATAAGTGATTGACCCAACTACTGCCCTTGCCTAATACCCTAGCCGTTAAAGATTGCTTTAAGTCCCGGTTTTTCCTCTCCACAGCCGACTTTCCCTCAGGATGGTACAGAGAGGAGTACCTCAATGCTATGCCCATACTTTCCATGGCCTCTTTGTAAGCCCGAGAGCTAAACGCTGGGCCACGGTCAGAATGTAACGTGCCAACTGCGTATGTCCCTATAAAGACTCGCAAATCTTTGATAACAGTTTGAGCGTCGGCCGAGCGCTGAGGCCATACCCATAGGAATCTTGAGCATGAATCTACTGCAGCCATGATATACTTGCAAGCCCCATCAGATTGTATGGGGCCGCAGTGGTCCAAATATACACATGCGAGAGGTTTGTCAGATATTAGTAATTGTGTCTGCACTGGGCTTGTTATGGTAGAGCCCTCATCTGCGGGCAGATGTCACATTTCAAGACATAGTCTTTAGTTTGTTTTGTTAGACCTGGCTACCAGTAGCGCTGTTTCAACAGTGAAATAGTCGCTGTAATGCCTGTGTGCGCAGAACCTAAACCCTCGTGTGCTGCTAGTATAAAACCTTGCCTACGATCCATATTCGGTATTACTCTGTCCCCCACTCCAGGAATCTGAGCATATGGAATGTTGTTTGCATCTAACTTGTAGGAGTACTTGAGTGGAAATGTCTTTGGTACTGTTGAGCTGCCCTTGCATGAAGCAATGACAGCCACCATTATCTCGCCATCTATTCTCGTTTTAGAATGAGTGATTGCAGCTACGGAAGCCGTGCGTACAGCCCCCTTTGCGGCTTTGTCAGACAATGAATTCCCTTCAATGTGAACGCCATTGCATTGATGACTCAATGTGTGTATCACATGAGCCCATGGTAGTTCATTTTTCAATTCAACTACCTGTTCCCATAGCATTTTATGCATAATTGTGCCACCTTTTGCATCTCTAAACCCGTTTAGTTCCCAATGATATAAATATTCATTGTATGATTGCACACAGTAAAAGGAATCACACACTATTATTGTGGAGAATTCGTGATCTGTATTTACAAGTGCCAGTATCAGTGATTTTAACTTTGCCAATTGAGCCGTGCAGTGTCCTAGAGATTGCGTTTTAGAGCAACTTGGATGGAACTTTCCATCCCGCATGTGACCTTTAACGATAGCACACGCTGCACTGTATTGTTGCTTACTTCCTATGGCTGGTTGAGCAGATCCGTCAGTGTAAATAATATATTCATACTGATCTAGAGGCAAGAGTTTGTTTGGTAGTGGATATTCTAGTTCGTATTTAGGTAATGCTTGAGTTTTTAGACTTTGATCAAATCTATATTCAACATCCATTGCAATAAGAGAATTAGCCCATTGTATCCATCTCGGATGTAAGGCTTTTGCATCTGGAATGCTAGCCTTTGTAACAGCCTCTAAGGGTGGTACTGGTGTGGCGACGAATATGCGCTTCCCCTGAGCCAGTGCTCTTTCTCTTGCTACAGCAGTCTGAACTGCTATCAGGATTTTTTCTGTTGAAGTGAAACGCATTTCTGCGTTTGTGTACAGGTGTAATTTGTATGCGATTGGTACTGTTTCACCTTCATTGAAAGTTAAGTAAGTGTACCCGCATTGACCTGCTATTACATGGATCACTAGGTTGCATACGTTTATGCGTGTCTATAAGTGTTTGGAAGCAATCATATCTTCTTGAAGTGAACGTAGGATGTTTGAGGGTTCCTGTGTCAAATGTCTAACTGAAAAGTCAGGTTTTGTTAAGTCGTAGAAAGGTTCTACTCTCTCTGCGTAATCCAAAATGTATGTTCTGCCAAAATTTAGGAATCCCAGTATGGATTGTAGTTTTTTAAAAATGTTTTAGGAGGTTGGAGCAGCTCACACTTTTCTAAAAGGTTAGCTGCCAGGCTTTTTCCTTCACTTAAAAGCTCATATCCTAAAAATAGGACACTGAGGTGGGCAATTTTTGATTTTTGAAAGTTGAATTTGTAGCACTCAGAGGCGAATCCCATAATTACGCTGCTCACCCTGGTCAAGTGCCTCTTTAAGTCATCGTCCGTCAGATAAATATCATCCACATAGGACAATGCTTCCTCATAAAAATTTTGGGGTAGCTCAGTTAACCTTGCTGAAAGTACCCCTGGGCTGTTCTTATACCCCTGGGGGAGACAACAAAGTTGTCGCTGGGACCCCAACACTGAGAATGCGGAAAAATACTTGCTTTTAGGCGCTATATATTGTGGCAGAAAAATCCATTTGAGATATCAAGAGTTGTTTTGTATTTTTCCACACAATGTTATTCATTAATGCGGCACTGTGTGCATTTTGGACAGCAAATGTCCTTGTGCATCTGTTTAAATGTCTGTAATCTAAAATTAGACGAGATGAGTTGTCTGGTTTAGATACGGAAAACAAAAGATTGTTCATTGGTGAGGTACATGTTTTAACTTATGTGGGATGCTCACCCTTGTGTCTGGTGTTTTACACCGTGATGTAATCATTCAAGTCCGCTGTCACCAGAAATTCCATCAGGTTCTGGTGAGCTATTGTTACTTCTGCCCCACTGTCTAGCATCGTCAGAGCCCATTCCCCATTCAGAAGCTGCGTCCTCAGAATTCTGGGCATGTCTGATCTTCAGGACTGCAACTTTCTTTTTTCTAAATTGAGGTCTTCTTTGTGTTCTGACCATCCTTCTCTTTCTGAGGTGTTCCTCGAGCCCTGAAAGGAACGAGAGGAACGTGTATCAGTATCCTGATACCTGTCAGGTTTCCTAATATTATCCCTATTCCAGAGATTATACCTCTTTTTAGAGGGCTCCTGTGAAGGAGATCTACCTCGGGATTCGGATCTTTTTTCTTAATGTTTTTTTAAATTATTATCTCACTTCTTTTTAGAAGAAGAAGGTGTCTGGTTAGAAGTGTCCTTTTCAGGCCTGCCCATCAGTTGTGGTTTTTTAATGCTTTCCCACCCAAACTGTCTCTGCCTAATTATGCATAAGGAGTTTCAATTATTTTGGGCAGTTACTGTACTCCCTTAGGCGCTGGCAGATTGCCACTGAAGTTGCTTTCCCTTTAATGTTAGCTAGTATTATGGCTGATACCTGGTCATAGTTATTTAATAACTGCATCACTAAGTTCAGAGCAGGCTCTGCTCCGTACTCATTCTGTATTTGTCTTAATACATCCGGTATCACTGCTAATGAAGGAATACCATGTGTCCTGTATATATGGCGGCAAAGACTGTACCCCAAGTGGTACAATCTTCTACTTGTGGTGTTATCCCCCTGGGCAAGCAAATTGTTAGCAAATTGTTAGCATTCTGTGTTTTTCAAACAGGATAGTATTCGGGAATACTGCCTCAAGCTGAGTTGTTTTCTGAGCTACCCAGAATGGCATTTGTTCACGTTTTGTTGGCATTTTGCCAATTACCGTGTTTGTGGAGTTATTTTAGTTGCTGTACTCTGATGTTGAGTCCCTTTTTTGCAACTGTTGATGGTTGGACTATGAAAGTCCTCATGACGAATTGCATCAGGTTTCTGTAGATTCAAATTAAATCTTTGTGTTGTATGAGTAAGTCTGGCTGTGACATTGTATCAATGTCAGGATGTGGTGTGTAGGCCGCTAATATTGGCCATGTTGCCTGTCTCCTTCGAGCGGGCCTAATCTTACTCTGTATCTTATGTGGGGTAGGGCACCTTTAATACGAGTATAAATGTTCCTGGTACGTGAGTGGAACCTCTATGTCCTTGCATGGACCATATTCCACTGGTGCATTTCCTTCTGTATAGTAGTGAAATGTCTGTGTTCTTGCATTTGCTGCTGAGAATGATACCTACCAATTAAATACCTCTGTTTTATTTGATTTGTGTGCTTCAATCACGAAAGCTACTAAGCCACCCCTAGCTGATAATCCATTGTCTAATAGTTTCAGGGTGATTGTATGTCTGAATGTAGGTGCAATTAGAATTGCATTTGCATCTCCTTCCTCGTCTGTGAGGGGGAGTGCTTGCTGTAGTGGGTCTAAGACCGGGATAGTAATTGTTTACAGAACACAAACTAACTTTCCAAGATAACTATGATAAGGTATTTTGCACAATTTTTTGGAACAAAATGTCCTTCAAGCTTGATTAACCAACAGCCAATACATAGGATTTTTTGCCTACTCAGCTGTGGCGGAGTCTGTGCCCATCCACTCCAGACGTCTCTGGTGTTTTGTGAGTAGGAGAAATAGCACAACTGAACTACTCAGATTATACTGTTAAATAAGTACCCAACCAACGTTGGTTGCGCCATGTCGTGTAGTTCCTATATTGCCCATGCAGGACCTGCGCGTTCAGATAACATAAACTCTGGGTCTGGTGGCAGACTGGTTCCATTCACCCCCACCGATAAATGTTAGCCTGTTTGCATTAGCTAGCTCACAGTGCAACTAGTGTCTCCTCTTATCGGGGAGAGAATAGTTTCTGGCAACCTTAGAACATGACAAGCCTGATCCCTCAAAATCTTGGAAACAATGTACTACTTTTCGCTCAGTCACTCGTGCTCACGTAGTTTATCTCAGAGATACACATAATAAACAGTCTGGACGTTTCAATAAGGATTTATTGAACAGCTGTTATTTTTGTGTAGAATATATGAGCTGCAACAACCATTAGACAGTAGCAGAGATATATGATTAGCAGTACAGTGAATATAAAAGGATAGGACAGTTCTAGCATCTTGCAATGAGCATGAATAAATACATGAATATAAAATGCAGGATAAAAGTGTGCATACTCCTATGATGCCTATCTAGCTGTACCTAAGGGTACCTAGCATGTGAGTAGCTTTGAAGCCAAGACTCCCTCTAGGATTTAGTTGAACCCATTATCTGAAGTGTGAGAATGTATGAGCCCGTCCTGGTCTTGAGTTGGACACCCCGCGAGGGATGTTCAAACCACTGTCAGCTGGAGCGTCTGCATGCAGGAGCCTCAGCGTCTCTGGTCAGTGTGTCGGCCTGGAACCTAGTTCTAGCAAGATGTGCTTTATTTATGCAGAAAGTATCTAGGGCTCCTTTGTCCCTTGTCTCATTTATTAGCCATTGTTGGATTTGAGGATAACGTATGGGATGAACCTTGTACGTAGATATGGTGGGGTAGGTGGTGTATCCCCTGCCTGGTTTCCAAGAACCCTTATGAATATTCATTCATACTGTGTGAGTCTATTGATGAAGTTATAGGACTCTATTGTTCAGGAGAAACCCTCTTTCAGCACCAAGGACGCGAACTAGGTAAAGGTTCAATCCTGAAGGCTTGTTACTGTGTAGTATGAGGGGATAATGTAGGTTACTGTGTATGATATTACCCGGGCCTATATTAGGGTACCTATATGATTATATATGTATATGTATTTCTACACCCTTGTCTTGAGGTGCTTGTATGTCCATTTGTTCTTGGCTTTGTCATAAATCAACTAAACTCGATTGGGAGTATGTGATTCATCTGAATCATAGTTAATTGAAACCGTAATGATTGATTGGCTAACGTTTCTCCTCCCCTCCACACATTCATGCAGTCAAAATGAGACATCGGCCTAGGGTTCCAGAGTAAATCTAGAATGTAGAACCAGTCTCTAGCCACTTGGCTCGGCCCTTGCTCCGCTTGTGTTGTTAATTTGTTGGCTCCTCCACCTCTAATTCTATCTAAGGGGATGTGACTTCAAGTCCTGTTTGCACATCAAGACCAGTTTTGACATCGTCAGCACATATTTGATCTTGGGACGACAGGTAGAGTTTGTTGGTTAAACACTTGCAAGTTCTCCTACTGTAGAGAGGAAGAAAATGTATGCGGCTCATGTTACACACAATTTTTTTGCCTATAAACAGAATACATTTACAAAGAGAGCGGATAAAAAAAAAATTCACTTGCACAATTTTATGCCCTTGGTGTTATGGTAGTACGCGGTGCAAGCACGTTTTGCCGCTGTATTATGAAAGCACGTTTCAGGAGGCTCTAATGTTTGAAAATAACATGTTCTCATATTTGTTGTGTCGCATTTAGTTCTGGTGGCGATGCGTTCTGTTGTTTGTTGGGCTGCTGTGTTATTGTACTGCTTTATTGCAATTGATTTTGTTGTGTTGTACAGCAATTCTTGTCTTCTGTTTTGATGTGATGTGTGCTATGTTTTAATTGTGTTGTGTTGCTTTGTCTATGTTATTGTGTTCTGTGCTGTTCTTCAGGTAGATATATCAATCAGTGATGCTACATTTAAAGCCAAATGCAGCACATGACGGGAAAGTCCTATAACAAGCAACCATTTACCACTGTCAGGTGGTAAACTAGCCGTGCTCCAGCTCTTTAAAGATTTAAGACAATAGTAAGCCCAAATCAGTGCAGAGACTGTGTTCCCAGTGCTCGTTTTATAGAACATGCCTCGCACTGCTCACTTTGTGTGACAAGGCCACACCATCATTCACTCAAAGCATGCACTTTTTCAGGGTTATGAGAGGCGTAACAAGGAGAAATATCTTTATTTCTCCTTGTTTTTTCCTCTTTCTATGCGTGCTACAATCTGCATATCCAGGGTACTCAATAAATTAAGGTAATTTCTGCAGTTATACCCTGAGATAAATGTATTGTTACTCTGTATCCCTGCTTTAATACAGTGTTATTTTGTCTAAGAACTCCCATTGGTGGTCAAGTTCACCACAGCGGTATCCACCTACCCTGATGTGAATAGTTGTGTTGTGGATAGGTCACCAATGATGAAGAATACCATAATAAGTTGTGGGTGATGTGACCTTTACAAAATCTTGGATTTTCAACTGGATAAAGACTTAAACAAGACCAAAAAACGTCTCCCATAAAACTCTCTTTTTTGACCTTTGCATCTGTTGTGTGATTTCACATGGCTAAATATCCACAATACCATAATCTATTGTAAATTGCAGCTTTAGCTTTTCTCACAGATTTATTGAAACAAGCCTTAGCTTTAAGCCACAACTTACTTCCAAACATAACTCCACAACCTACATCATATGTGTTCAGCCTTTACCTTGTTTAACCTGGGGCACTACTTCCACTCCAATCTATAATAATTTGTAAACGGTGCACCATATAAATTTCAACATGCATTGTTAAAAATGTTTCCAAGTCTTACAATATTTGCAAGCTATGTATCCACATGTATACACTCAGTAACTTTATGGCATAAATGACTATTACGTTATCACAGATGTCATTAGTGATCTAATCAATTGTCATTTGACTTGTCATGAGTGATGTTATCAATCATGACATTTAACCTGTCATGAGTAACGTAATACCTGAGGTAATAAGTAGTACACGATAGGGGCAAAACTTACAGTTACCTTAGTGAAATATAACTAGAGAATGTCAGAGTTTTTTTGTTTTTAAGGATTCGTTTTTGTTTTATTTCAACACCTAACTACAAGACAGAAGTACTGATCTCTGGAAACACCACCTCTCCCAGGGACACAGCTGGTGGCCAGCCAGACTTGGACCCACCTTCATCTTCAGCTCTGAGGAAGTCGCAGGATTATTTCCACTGGCGACAAAACAAGTGTTGGCTGGTTTTCTCTTGCTCATTTTTTTAAAACAATAAAGACAAATAATTAATGTACCTGAGATGAACATTGACATTCCTTTTGAAATCCACTTGAATTGAACTATACCTTTATTTCAATACCACTTTACGTGTGCACATGACTTGGCTTTACAGACTTGGACCCACTTCCACACCAACGGACCATGCAAGCAACCTTGGATCATCCTCAACAGCCAACGTTCAATGAAACAACAAGTCAACGTGGTCACATCCTCCAGCTTCCACACACTCCACATGCTCAGCAGAATCTTCACATGGTTCCCTGTCAACACCATAAACACAGTCACTGAGGACCTCGTCACCATCTGCTTTGAAATGGCAATGCTCTCTACACCAGCATCTCCACCTAGCTATTCATAAGACTCCAGGCCATACAGAATGCTGCAGCAAGACTAATCATGGACTTCCTCAATGGTCCCAAATCACCCCACCTCAATAACCTCCACTGGCTCCCTATCCGGAAGAGATGCCAGTTCAAGATCCTCATGCACACCTACAATGCCCTTTACGACCAAGGACCATCCTAGATCAAACATCGACTGATCTTCCATCGTCCTTCTAGAAACCTTTTCTCATACTCTCCAATCCTTGCACACATTCCCTGCATCCACAGCAGCTGCAGCAGTGGCAGTCCCTTCTCCTAAACCACCACCAAGACCTGGAATGGCCTCCCCCTCCAACTCCGTACAGAACCCTTCCTGGCTGACTTCAGAAAGAGACTCAAAACCTAGCTATTCAAATGAGACATGGCTTCCTCAGTGTCCAGACACCCCTATGGGTGACAGGCTCATGCTATACAAATATTGATTGATTGATTGATTGATTGATTGATTGATTGATTGATTGATTGATTGATTGATTGATTGATTGATAACCATAATGTCAATTTTAATGCTCTAATTAAATTTATTTTGTATTAATTATATGATTTACTTATTTTTGAAAGAAAATATATTCAGAGCATTTCTTCAAATATGTTTTTTGTGTATTTATTATCTACAGTTTTTTTTAAAATTTAGAAATGGTATTAGAGAGTACATTTAACCGCTTCAAAGTCCAACACTTTCCCTGCTGTTGTTCAAGTTGGAGTGGGAAGAGTAATTCTAACCTGTCTAATGTTCAACACTTTCTCTAATAGTTGTTCATTTTGGAGTGTGAGTAGCAACATGGAACCCTCACATTTTTTCCTGATTTTATTTTAAAAGTTATTTTAGTTTTAATCTTTTTATTGTATATTTTTGTTGATTTTTTTTATTCGTAATAATATAATCAAATAAATGTATTTAATTATAACCTTTAATACATTTCTATTTTTTGAATTGACCTCCATAGTTATTAGTATTTTTTACTTTTCATGTTTATTTAATAATTGAATTTATTTTCATACCTTTTTTTAAAATTCTTTTAAAGTATATATTATTGTTTTATTTTTTTAAGTTATAACATTTGTTTTTAAATTATTGATATTGTATTTATATATTATAATATATATTATATTTAAAATACAATACATTTACATATTTAATGACAATCTTTTGGTTCAATATATTTTTCTAGTCAATATTTTTGTACTTCCATTGAAAGTCAGTAAAGTCAATATTTGTGTCCATCTTTTTTATAGATATTCGTTACTGCGATATTTTCTTCTTTGATATGTCTTACAGGTGTCCATTCAGCTAGTCAATATCAGACCTGTCGTTGAGAGTCAAATAGTTATACTTTAACCATAGTGCTTGTTAGCTCCACATTCAAGATACAGTTGTATTCATTAATTATCAGTAATGCTTATGGCCTGTTGTATGTAAGGAAAACCATCCTCAGTAATAACTCTCACCGTTTATAGAAAAACTCAGTTTGCCCACGTGAAATGTTTGGAACAACACGCCAGAGCCACGTTTGGTCCAACATCGCAAGCGTTGCCACGTTTGCCTTAACCATGCATGTGCCTTAACCACGCATATGCATGTTTAGGCAGTGCGTGATCTAGCTGCTGTCTGAAATGGGCAGAAGCAGTAAGGATCGAAAGAGGAGGCAAGGCGCGGTGAGGTAAGTGTGGCTGGGGTCAGGTTTAGAGGTTAGGGGTAGTTTTCACGGCTGGGTGGGTTGGGGTTGTTTTCAGGGCTGGGGGGTCGGGAAAGTTTTTAGGGCTTGGGGATGGTCGGGTAGTTTTAGGGCTTAGGGGAGGGCGGGGTAGTTTTTAGGGCTTGGGTGGGCAGAGAAGTTTTTAGGGCTCGGGGGAGGGGGTTGCTTTTCAGGAGGGAGCGGGGTAGTTCTTGGTCTCAGGGCAGAGGTCTGGGAGGGCATTTTAGGGCTCGGGTGGGGGCAGAGATCAGGATACTTTTTAGGGATGGGGGAGGGTAGTTATCAGGGCTCAGGAAGGGCGTCAGGTAGTTTTTAGGGCTAAGTGGAGGGTGGGTTAATTTTTAGGGCTTAGGGGAGCAGGGAAGTTTCTAGGGCTCGAGGGGAGGAGGTTGGTTTTAATGAGGGAGGGGGTAGTTTTAGGTTTCAGGGCGGGCGCAGGGGTCAGGGTAGCTCTTCCTGGAAAAGTCTAAACCACACATATGTCTTTGCCGTACATGTCTTAATAACGCACATTTCGTTGTAAAGGCATGCATAGTAAAGGCATATGCGAGGTTAAGACTTGCGTTGTTAAGACCGCATGGAACCGGCATGCGTGGTGGGCGGGCAGTACAGAGAGGATGCGAAGGAATGAGGACATACATGCTGTTAAAGCTGACAATAAGTTATATTTAAAGTAATTAAACGCTTCATGCCTGCTTCTCGACAAATGGCTCAGAGAGATAAAGTAAATTGCACAGGATCACACGATGTGGCCCCCAGACACCCACAACTCATTCCGATACCTCAGCCCTCTTCAGTCATCATAAGTATTTTCCATCTCAGGCTACTACCCAACACGCCTGCCTCGCTCTTCAACACCAATCCCCCTGGTCTCACCAAGTGGCAAATAATTTCCATTTGAGTATGTGTCAATAAATATGGCAAATGAATCCATAATTGCCTGTCTGATTCTGGCAGTGGCTGGCCTGAGCTACTGGCCTGATTAAGATGGCACAAATGGACTTGCCATTCTGGTTCAGGGATCCCAGCATGGCCATCACAAGGTGGGGGGGCTGTGGAAAGGGCACAGCGCCTATGCACTTTCCAATCCCCTGCGATAATTCACCAGAATGTATTTATAGGTTCTTTAAACTGAAAGGAATACTGCCGACTTTGTTAATAACTAGATTACGTGCCCCTCCCAACCCCCACACACACACACACACCTCACCATACTACTCCCTGTTTTGCATTATTTTAGTACTTGGAAAAGGGTTCTTAGGGCTCGTGGCAAAAATTAAGAAAACATCCAGAGTGTCCCGCATTAAGCCATTTCGTTCAGACCTCATGAAAACTTCTGACAAGCCAACCTCCGCTTAGCAGGCAGCAGGTGAGTGGTCCATGTCAGGTCTGTTCTCCCTTCCTCTGAGAGGGTCACCCATTTTAAACATAATTCTTGGAAATAAAAAACTCAAAAAGCAGTGGCCAGTGTCCCAGTGAGCTGTCTATGCCAGGCATAAAAAGTGGGAACTATAACAGAGGAACTTCAAGAAGTTGAGCAGCACTGCAAAGCACATAGCAAAATGAATGCAGTAATATAAAGTATTATGACATTTCCTGGTGGTGCTCTATCCACCTCAGAAGCAAGGAGATCCCTCAAATAGGGATTTGTACAATTGACTGCATGCACAGGATGTGACGAGGGCCCAACTTCCTGTTGTCGGACGAGGCGAGATCGAAGGCACTTTCAGCAGTAGGAACGCCATATGGTACACTAGCTGGAAATCTCTTGTGTGCAGAATCGTATCATAAGTATGTTTGTAGGTTGAAACTTCACACCATGTAACACCACGGGCCTCATGTAGGTAAATAAATTTTACCGGTTCTTAAATACCGAGCCGTACCGAATCGGTAAATTAGAATCGGTAAGTTATATGTAGGTAAAAATTCGGTAACAGTTACCGATTCGGTAACATTCGGTAAATACGAATCGGAATTCACCGAATCGGTAAATACCGAGGTGATAATTACCGATTCGGAAAATACCGAGGTGGTATCTACCGATTCGGAAAATACCGAGGTGGTATCCACCGAATCGGAAAATACCGAATCGGTATGTACGGATTCGGTAAATAACATCACATGACTTGACGAAACAGCTAATCCTGTGCAACGACAGCCCACCCAACCAGGAACTGCCCACACCCAGGCAGGTGTACACAATTAGCCGACGTGGCCACACCCAGGCAGGTGTACATAATTAGCCGACCCTGGAGAGGCTTGGAGTGCAGAGGAGAGGCAGGGAGCAGTTGCATGTGCGAGCGGGAAACGAACAGCATGTCCAGCCAGAGAACACAGAAAGACGGAGGGGAAAGGAGGAGGAAGCTCAAATTCAGCCCCAAGGAACTCCAGGTGCTGGTGGAGGAGGTGGTGAAGCAGCACCAGAAGCTGTTTGGGAGGCAATCCCTGCAAGTGCCTGAGGCTGAAAAGCGCAACATATGGCTGGCCATCCAGGCGCAGGTCAATGCTGTGGGAGTGACCCACAGGGACATTGAGGTCCTCAAAAAGCGCTGGTATGACCTGAGGATTGTGACCAAGAGGAAGATGGGCGACATCCAGAAGGAGGCCAGCCAGACCGGAGGTGGAACCAACAGGGCACCTGCCCTCACCGAACTGGAGGAGCTGGTGGCGGCCACAATCGAGCAAGAGAGCGTCGTGGGTCTTGGGGACGCCGACAGCTCTGCCAGAGCCGCAACACACCAAGGTAAGACGAAAGCACAGCAATGTAGCCCCCCCTACCCCTATCCCACATCCCCCATTGTGAAACGAGAATCACACTGCAGTCCACACGTGTCAGTGCAGACAGGCAATGCATTCCGGGAGATGTAGTCAGGGCAACACTAACCATGACGTAAATGTCACAGGGCAACAGGGCATGTCACGCACTCGAGGCACAAGGAGACAGAGGACAGATTGGAATGTGAAATGATTTATTGTGACGCTTGCAATGCAGCCCTTCGGGGACACTGAGCCAATGTTGTTTTTCTGTCCACAGATGTGACATCATGCAGTACAGGGCATGCTGCAGGGGAGACGGCACACCTGCCACAAAAATCACCTCTAGCCAGCACGAGTTCAGACCAGGGAGCAGGCCCACTGGCAGCCGCACCACCAACACAGCCAGCCTCGCCGCACACAGAGCCAGCATCACCTCACCGAGAGCCAGCATCACCACAACCACAGCCAGCATCGCCACTCATGTTCGAATCACCGGCCACATCTCCGCTTGCAGGTGTGAGAATGAGGAGGCGTCCAGCAGCCAGGCTACGGGCCTTCGACACCTCGTCAGACGACAGCATGGGCCCAGAAGACCGCACCGGGCACCAGGAAGGGAGCCATCCCACTGTGCCCCACACCTCACAGGCAGCACAGACGGGAGCAAGAGGGCGCCGCAGGTCGCGTGTCCAGAGTCCACCAGCACCCACTGACGGCCATGGTGTCTTCTTGGGGCTCGAGGGCCAAATGTTGAAGCAACAGCGCCTGCAATCAAAGGCAGTTATGTCAGTCCAGAGGCACATGCGGGTGATGAAGACAAGCTTAGTCAACATGGACACAAACATTGGCGGCATGGCTGCGGGCATTCGGGACATGTCCCAGTCAATCCAGCAGTTGTGCAGCAAATTAGATGCTGACATCGAAGCACGGCGCCGGGAACGCCAGAGAAGGGACACTACCAGCAGGGCACTCAACCGTCTGGCAACTGCGACTTCCCTACTTTGCCGGCGCTCTGTGACGATGCAGGAGGGCCTAACACAGTGCTGCAGCGACCTGTCTCGGGGGATGGTGCAGGTGACAAGTGCACTAGGGGTGCTATTGAGTAGTCAGGCGTCGACAACTGCTGCAGGGGATGCTGCGGAGCGCATCGACACCAGCAGCAGCATCACACCCCCCGTCCCAGAAGCACGCAGGAGCAGCAGGCGGCTTGGGGTTGGCTCTAGTGAGGATGCACAGGCCGTGCAATCCACCACTGCAGCGCGTATGCGCAAACATTGATGTGGCCCTGCTTAGCCACTTCCCATTGGGTGACGTAACCCTGGACATACTCCTTGTATAGATGGTATATTGCCAGATTGGCCTGTTCATGTGTTCATGGCGTGGTGCCACATTAAACTACGTCATGACTTCTCACAACTCGCTGTGTCCCCTCACTTACTCAGAAATAGTTGCATGTGATCTCTGCCCGTCTCTCTCTCCCATCGATTGCAGTTGGCACTCTAGCTGCGCTGCCCTCTGGCTGGCCTGACTCATCCTCATTGTCCTCAACATATGTTAGTTCCACATCTGTACCTTTTTTCGTGGCAAGGTTGTGCAGCATTGCACAAGTGGCAATAATCTTGCAGCAGGTGATGGGTTTGTACTGGCGTGCGCCTCCGCTCTTGTGGAGGCAGCGGAACCTGCTCTTCAGTAGTCCAAACGTGCGCTCCACCACATTGCGTGTTGTTTTGTGGGCCACGTTGTATCGTCTCTCACTCTGGGTTGCTGGGTGTAGGTAGGGAGTGGGGATGAATGAACGGCATGCATATGCACTGTCGCCTGGATGAGTAAGAGGGAACCATCAGTTACATGCCTCTATACACTCTGATTTGCAGGTTTCAAGGGGCGTCACTGTTACTTACCCAGCAGGTATCCCTCTCCGAATTCGCCGGCACTCAGTCGTGTGTAGATCCCACTATTCTGGAAGATGTAAGAGTCGTGGGTGCTCCCAGGAAACTTTGCAACAATATCTGTGATGATGTTCCCTGCATCACAGATCACCTGCACATTGATGGAGTGGGTGGACTTCCTGTTCCTGTAGATGTGCTCTGTATCAGCTGGTGGACAGATTGGGATGTGTGTACCATCAATACAGCCGATGACATGGGGGAACTGTGCCATGTGATAAAAGTCTGTTTTTGTTTTCTGCAGTGCAGCCTGTGTGTTTGGGAAGCTGATGTAGTGGTGCATTCTCTGCATCATGGCATCCAGGAACTTCCTGAAGAAACGGGACAGGCAACTCTGGGATACACCACCCACCGCAGCTATCACCACCTGATAACTGCCGGATGCCAGTAGATGTAGGCTGCAGAGCACCTGCACATGTGGTGGTATGGCGTGCGCCCTTCTTGTTGGCTGGTCCAGGAGTGGGTGCAGGTCCCTTATCAGGTCCATGATGGTTTCGGGGTGTAGCCTGTACCTCTCATGTATCTCTGCATCAGTCAGCTGTAATAGTGTGATGCGCTGTCTGTAGATTTGTTCCTCCCGTCGCCACACCCTCAGTCCTGCTGCCTGTAGACGTAGGCGCCTTGCAATGACGTACATGGCGGCCATGTTGTCCACGCTGTTGCATTTTGGGATTGCTTATGTGCATTGTTGATGGTTACCACCTGCTTTCAATCCGTGTTAATTACCGTCTCTTATTTACCGATTTTCCTGGATTTCTTAATTACCGCCTGCTCCTACATGTCATTTTAAATTTTTACCACTTCATATTTACCACTTCATATTTACTGATTCGTTAATTATGTATTCGGTAAACATGAATCGGTATTTTGGAATTCGGTAACTATGAATCGGTATTTACCGCCTCATATTTACCGAAAAGTGGTTTTTGGACTCCTACATCTCACTTGTCTGACTACCGGTCGGTAACGGCATATTTACCGAAAATCGGCCGTTACCGACCGGTATTTCGCTACCTACATGAGGCCCCACGTGTATTGGAACATGGCAACTATACAGTGAAGATGAATCCTTGGACAAAAGTTCCTATCCCCCAGGAAACTGTCAGCAATTTGGCTAAAATGCTGTATTTTTTGCCTGGAAAGCGATCAAGGCCAGCAGCTCATTGTCAAAATCTGTGTCTATTTTCAGCTAAACCCCAAGCACTTAAAAGGTGCAGCTTTCTGTTAAAGCGTTACAGTTTTACCGCTTGTATCACCGTGATTCCTTTAAGTTGCATTTACTCGTTTGATCAATTTGAAGTCTGGCATTTACGATTTTTAATATATTCCCTGACATTATACTTATCGATGCTTTGAACTGCTTTTTCGTCTGTATAAATTTAGTATTGTACTCTGGATTTAATTTTGGATTAACCTCTTCGTGGGATAGGATGTATTTCTGGATTTGAAACTGGGGAACTGTGTTTAAGAAACTTGCCTTTGCTTTTGCATTTGATTATATATGGCCCGATTCACAGAACTAATCTGAGACAAAATCCTGAACTTACTTATTTTGGTGTTCACAGAATGCACTTACTACTTTTGGTTAAACTTACTACTTTTGGTTAAACTTATTACTTTTGGTTAAACTTACTACTTTTGGTATTCGCAGAAGGCCTTTAGTAGTAGTAATATAACTTTAACACTACTAAATGCCTTCTGTGAATACCGAAAGTAGTATGTTTAACCAAAAGTAGTAAGTTTAACCAAAAGTAGTAAGTACATTCTGTGAATACCAAAAGTAGTAAGTGGTTTCTGTGAATACCAAAAGTAGCAAGTTTAGGATGTTGTCTCAGATTAGTTCTGTGAATCGGGCCCATATTTCCTATCTGATTCATACATGCCACCATGTTAGAAAAGGAAAGTGGGAGATTTCTAAAAAGTGAAAAATCGGGAGAATGAGGGCTGATACCCCAAAACCGGACCCAGGATGCTTGTTTCCAGTCCAGGAAGGACCTGGTATGGCAGTTCGGACTGGAATGTTCCCATGGGGAGCAGGGTAAAGACTGATTTGCATATGGCTTGGTTTAAACTGGAATGGCACGGTGTGAGAGGCTGGCCTGGTATATGATGTCCACTAATTAACGTGGGCACCTTGCACCAGTCCAGACAACCCTTATGGTGATTTAAGAGGTTTCAGACAACCTTAGAAAGCTATCCAAGTGGTAGCTGTGGAGAGCAGCCTTGAAGGAGAGTAAAGCAGCTTCTTTTACCAAAATGTAATCTTATAGTATAGATTAAATGAAAGGAGAATCACACAGTAAGTATAAAAATAAGTATTTATTATTATAACACTATCTAGTATGTCACAGTAACTCCTACACGGAGATAATCACAAAACACACAATACTTTGGCAAAGAAACGATAGTAAATAGCATTCATCCACAGTGGGCCCAACGGGGGAACTAAACCATACATTTAGAAAGTGGTATAAGAACCAGGACTTGAGTCAGGACAGAGTCGAGAGGATGTAGAATTGCTGGGACCCCAAGGAACCACCCATGGTGAGAAGATACGGACCCCACGGAGTATGTGTGCAGTGTGGGAACACAACCATGTGCTCCATACAATCTATGTACAAGTCGTAGTTGCACAGTTGGAGTTTTAAAGTTTATGGACACTTCCCAGTGGACCTCGAAGAAATCCCATGAAAGACAGAATGTTTGAGAGCCACCCCTCCCGTGGATACTGAAGTACCCAAGTTACCTATTCAAGGAAAGCCGGGTGCATAGGGATGAAGTGGTGTCAGAAGCCGCTGTCAAACTCCATAGAGGATTTTGAGAAAATGCCACTGCTGGAAGGGAGAAAAGTGTCAGTTGGAACCCAAGTGTGGATTCTTTTTGAGGAGTACCTGAAAGCAGAGTGAACAGAGTCTGGGTCACTTAGGAGTGACCAGGAGCTCGGTAGACGAATGCCCACCAATGTCGGGTGCTTCAGGATAGGTGATGGTCCTATTGACTCTGCAGCTTGGGGGACCAGGTGATGTTGAGGACAACCAGGAGCCTGATGCGAGCTGTCCCATGAAGGATGGTGAGTGCTGAGGGGTCGGTGTTTGGCAGGTGCACCAGCAAGCCTTGGCAAAAACAACAAACACAGGAAGTTAAGAAAGTGTACTGTTCGGACCAGCAAGGTCCAGGAGACTCACCACAGCCAGAGGGAGTCAGGGCAAGCCTGGAGCAACCAGAGAAGCCCAAGAAAAGCAAAGTTGACCCTCAATTAGACCCACAGGCCGGAGGCACAGGAGTCGCGAGAGGACCTCTAGCAGGTTCACAGAACAGCAAGCCAAGGAGCACTCGGTTCGAGGTGGATGAAGATCACTGTAGGAACAGTTGCTAGAGGTTGGGGCTACTTAGAGCCCAATGTACTTGTCAAGGAATTGCCAACAAGCACATGCACTTGCAAATACACTCAGTGCACAGGTGTACAGGTATTGCAGCCCCCACAAGGGATACTGGCGTCAAAATCAGTGAGAGGGTATCTCAGACCTTGAGAAATGTAGAAACCCATGTCCTGTGCTGCTGGACCCTTTGGAGTCCGTAGGAGCTTGGAATCAGCAGAAAGGTCAGCAGTGTTGAGGTGCCTGCAAATGCAGGGGAGTGAATCCTTTACTCCAAGGGAGATTATCTTCAGTTGTTTTTAATGCTCCACAGGTCCCGCATGGATACGGTATGGTGAACAGGCACAGACGATGCAGAAGACTGAGAGGGAGAGGAAGTCAGGCCCAAACGAAGTCCAGCGATGTCCAGAGTGCCCAGACGGTCGAAGTGCAGTGGTTTCAACTCCTATTCTTGTCCATGATGAATCTAGGGTTCCACAGCCAGGTATGCCCTTAAGTACCCATGGGTGAGGGTTGGGAAGATTCAGGGGACTCTCCCATGGGAGGGTCTGGGCCGGGGGGAGGTTACTCCCATGTCCTGTGTCCAGTTTCGCGCCAGAGCGGGAGCCAACAGCTCCCAGGACTGGTTTGAACTGGACTATGTAAAGGGACACCAAATGTGCCCCTCAGGCAGACTTTCAGTCGCTGGCAAGCGCACACTCCCAGCCCTAATACACTAAATCCTGTCTGGGAGGTGGTCACACCTCCCGGTGACAGGATGCCTATTGTTCTGCCTTCCCCTGCTCGAGCCTTGCTCAGCTGCAGGAGGGCAAAACTGTGTCTCTGGTTGGCAGCAACCATTTTGTGCTGTCTAGAGCTAGAAGGCTGGTACTGGGAACTTCAGGGACCCCACGAAGGATGCTTCTGAGGGATGGAATCATACCTCCCACACCGGTTACTGATGTGGGGCTATTATTCCAACAAATTTGACACCAAGCACGATAGGGTTTGTTTCAGCCATTTTAGAGTTGGTCTTCACTCGGTCGCATAATGGCCCTCTACAGTAGTATATGGCTGCTTCACTGACAACCCGGGTGAATGAACTCCGTAGGCTGCAGCGGTGTGCTGCTCATGCAGAGACACCCTCTCACATAGAACCGAGCACCCTGCCCTCAGGATAGTGAAGGCCTGCTATAGGGGTGACTTATAGGTTTTAAGTGCAGTGACCCTTAGATATAGTAAACCTATGTCTTAAGTAAGTGGTGCATGCACCAACCTACACAGCCTTCAATGGTAGGCCTTTAGTTCCATTTTGCATGGTCCGTCATGGGTGGCATAATACATGCTGAAGCCCTTGGGAGGCCTCTGGGGTAATTATGCCCTGGGTACATGTGTACCATTTACTAGGAACTGACAAGGGTGTCCCAGTATCCAATCTGGAGTGTACCTAAGTACATAACATAACAGTTTAAGGAGAAAGCAGATAGACTGGGGTCCTGATTAGCAGGATCCCCGTCAGACTAATCAAAAACATTGTTACATCAAGAAAAAAAGTGGGGTAACCATAAGAAGCAGATCCTACTTTCCTACAGAAGGGGAGCAAAAAAAACGATGGAATTAGGCCCAGATCTCTGTACTGGGGTGAATGCTTGACATTGTTCAGCATTCTGTCCATCAATTGTTCTTTTCGCAGGCCCACTAGTAGCATGTAGATTAGAGGCCCTGGGTATATGGTATACAACTTTACAGAGGTCTTACAGATAAGCTCAATATGCCAATTAGGTGTACACCAATGTTACCATGTTTACGGGAGAAGCACATGCCCTTTAGCACTGATTAGAATGGTAATGTGATTACAGTCCTGAAGCCAACAAAAAGATACAGCAAAAAGTGGAGAGAAGCAGGCAAAAAGTTGGGAAAACCATAAACATCGCAGGTCTAACATGGGTCCCGCCCAGCTGAAGGTGGAGAGAGCTATTCAACCTCTACGGAGTTCTCATCACTAAGGCAGAAGAACCTGGACAGACAGTCAGCATTGGCGTGGTCTACTGATGGTCTGTGTTCAACCCTGAAGTCCATCCCCTGTGGGCAAATGGACCACTTCAGTAATTTTAGGTTTTCACCCCTCATTCGCATGAGCCTCCTGAGGGGCCCGTGGTCAGCCTGAATTAGGAATTGAGTGCCAAAGAGGTGTGGCCTTAACTTCTTCAGAGTCCAGACCACAGCAAAAGCTTCTCTTTTTAATCCACTCCACCTCTGTTCCCCGGGGATTAACCTCCTGTGAAAGTAATGCCCCTATGTCATGTTCAGAGCCATCTGTTCGAATGATAAACTTCTGGGAGATGTCACAGGCCCTGAGCACAGGAGCTATGCAAATGGCTTGATTCAGGGAGTCGAATGCTTTTTGGCATGCCTCTGTCCAAATAGCATTTCTGGGCTGCTTCTTAAAAGTTAGCTCAGTCAAGGGGGCAACAATGGAGACAAACCTCTTATAGTACCCAGTGAGGCCCAAGAATGCTCTGAACTCAGTCTGAGTTTTGGGGAGCTGCCAGGCCATTTTGGTTTTGAGCTTAGCCTGAAGGGGTTGCACCATAAATTGTAATATAAGGTGTCGTACCATAAGTATGTTTGTAGTTTGAGACATCAAACTATGTAACACCACATGTATTGGAACATGGCAACCATACAGTGAAGATTAACCCTTGGACAAAAGTTCCTGTCCCCCAGTAAACTGTCAGCAATTTGGCTAGACCGCTGTATTTCTTGCCTGGAAAGCGATCAAGGCCAGCAGCTCATTGCCTGTCAAAATCTGTGTCTATTTTCAGCTAAACCCCAAGCACTTAAAGGTGCAGCTTTTTGATAAAGCGTTACAGTTTTACTGCTTGTATCACTGTGATTCCTTTAAATTGCTTTTACTCTTTTGGTCATCTGGAAGTCTGGCATTTACGATTTTTGATATATTCCCTGACATGATACTTATGGATGCTTTGAACTGCTTTTCGTCTGTATAAATTTAGTACTGTACTCTGGATTTAATTTTGGATTGACCTCTTCGTGTTTCGTTGGATAGGATGTATTCCTGGATTTGGAACTGGGGAACTGTGTTTCAGAAACATCGCATTTACTTTTGCCTTTGATCATATATTTCCTATCTGATACATACATGCCAACATTTTAGAAAAGGAAAGTGGCAGATTTCTAAAAAAAATAATGATTGGGAGAACCAACAGACATTTGTAGAGCACAATACTCACCCGTGAGGGTCTCAAGGCGCTAAAAAGGGGGGGGGGGGGGTGCTGCTACTACTCGAACAGCCAGGTCTTGAGAATTCTCCTGAAGGTCAGCAGGTCCTGGGTCTGTCGCAGGTGGATGGGGAGGGCGTTCCATGTCTTGGCGCCGAGGTGGGAGAATGATCTGCTGCCGGTGGTCGTTCAGTGGATGCGTGGAACGGTGACGAGGGCAATATCAGCCGAGCAGAGCTGTCGGTTCGGGGTGTAGAAGGTGACACGTTTGTTGAGGTATGCTGGTCCAGCGTTGTGTAGTGCTTTGTGAGCGTGGGTGAGGAGCTTGAAGGTGATCCTCTTGTTGAAGGGGAGTCAGTGCAGGTCTCTCAGGTGGGCGGTGATGTGGCTGTCGCTGGGGATGTCGAGGATGAGGCATGCGGAGGTGTTCTGTATGCGTTGAAGTCTTTTCTGGAGTTTGGCCGTGGTTCCCGCGTAGAGGGCGTTACTGTAGTCCAGTCTGCTGCTGACGTCGGCCCGGGTGACCGTCTTTATTGTTCCGGTGGGGATCCATCTGTAGATCTTGCGGCGCATGCGGTGGGTGTTGAAGAAGGAGGAGGAGACGGCATTGACTTGCTGGGTCATTGACAGTGAAGAGTCAAGGATGTCCCCTAGGTTGCGTGCGTGGTCGGTGGGGGTTGGGGCATCTCCCAGCGTGGTCAGCCACCAGGAGTCGTCCCAGGCGGATGGGGTGGAGCTTAGGATGAGGACCTCCGTCTTGTCTGAGTTCAGTTTCAGGCAGCTGGTCTTCATCCATTCAGTGACGGCCTTCATTCCTTCGTGGAGGTTGGTTTTGGCGGTTGAGGGGTCCTTGGTGAGAGAGAGGATCAGCTGGGTGTTGTCGGTGTATGAGATGATGTTGAGGTCGTGTGAATGGACGATGTTGGCGAGCGGTGCCATGTAGACGTGAAAAAGGGTCAGGCTGAGGAATGATCCTTGGGGTACGCCGCAGGTGATCTTGGTGGCTTCAGATCGGAAAGGGGGAGGATGTGACTGCTTCACCAGCCCCTGGAAGGTGGTAGGGGAATTCTTTAATTCAAATGACTTCACCCTAAACTGATAGGGCCTGATTCACAGAACTAACTTAAGACAAAATCCTAAACTTACTACCATTTTGGTATTCACAGAAGGCACTTACTCATTTTGGTATTCACAGAAGGCACTTACTCATTTCGGTATTCACAGAAGTTAGGAGTCCTAACTTTAGGACTCCTAAATGCCTTCTGTGAATACCGAAAGTCTTTAAATTAGGATTTTTCTCAGTTTAGTAGTAGTATAGTTAGGACTCCTGACTTTAGGACTCCTAAATGCCTTCTGTGAATACCGAAAGTCTTAAAATTAGGATTTTTCTCAATTTAGTAGTCCTAAGTCTAAACTTAGGACTACTAAATTGAGAAAAATCCTAATTTTAAGACTTTCGGTATTCACTGAAGGCATTTAGGAGTCCTAAAGTTAGGAGTCCTAACTATACTACTACTAAACTGAGAAAAATCCTAATTTTAAGGCTTTCGGTATTCACAGAAGGCATTTAGGAGTCCTAAAGTTAGGAGTCCTAAACTTAGGACTACTAAATTGAGAAAAATCCTAATTTTAAGACTTTCGGTATTCACAGAAGGCATTTAGGAGTCCTAAAGTTAGGAGTCCTAACTATACTACTACTAAACTGAAAAAAAAACCTAATTTTAAGACTTTCGGTATTCACAGAAGGCATTTAGGAGTCCTAAAGTTAGGACTCCTAACTTCTGTGAATACCGAAATGAGTAAGTGCATTCTGTGAATACCAAAATGAGTAAGTGCCTTCTGTGAATACCAAAATGGTAGTAAGTTTAGGATTTTGTCTTAAGTTAGTTCTGTGAATCGGGCCCATAGTGTCCCTCTGGAGTGGAGAAGACTGACCCCTCCTTGGATCCCTCTGTTAGGGCTATCTGCTACTATCCTGTTGTAAGATCAAAGGTACTTAAGTAGCCCCTAACCTGTCAATCAGCTCATCCATCATAGGGATGGGATAAGCATCAGTCTTGGTCACAGAATTTAGACCTCTTTAATCCACAAAGAAGCTCTGTTCAGGCGTGTTGCCCAGTGGGGCAGCTTTTGGTACCAGAACAACAGGAATGAAACAGGGGCTACTGGAGGGTTGTATCACCCCCAAATCCACGATCTTAGAGACTTCGCCTTGATGCTGACCCTCACCTTATCTGACAACCTGTAAGATTTATTCTTGACCGTGAGGTTGTCCCATGTGTCCACATCATGGGGACACAGGTTGGTAATTTCAGGAGTAACAGAGAAAAAAGAGGAGTACTGTTTCGGTTCGGTTCAAAAATCTTTATTCGATTCATACAATGAATCATAAAAGCACAAAGTTAAAAAACATAATACACAAATAAGGTGATCCATCCATAAAATAAAAATTATAATTCAAAAAAATCCATCATACAGCATAAATACAAATCCAATGGCAAAGCACAGTTCTACAGCTAATTTATCCATAGCGTTTCCTAATCTGAAGTGAAACTCTTATAAAATTTAACATGGCACAGCAAGTATCAACAGAAGATAATGACAGCAAATAATCATAGCCTTCTTTATAAGTGCATGGTTGCCGCCCCTTCAGGACAGGTTTAATAAATCTAATCCTAGGATCTTGATATAAGGAGCAAAACAGGACAACATGTATAGTACTTTGGCTAACTCTGTCATTACAGGGACAAGGGGGTAGCTGCTCACACCAACCCCCTTGTTTAGGAAAGGCGAAAAGAAAATGGAGGGTATTTAGCCTAAACCTCGTGAGATAAAACCGCCATTGGACATTAGTTGTAAAAGTTAAATAAAATTGATGCTGTAACTTAGGTACATAGCCAATAGGGCCTCCCAGACACCGTGAGCCTAAAAACTTCCAGTAATTTGACTTAATTTGGGTTTTTATGTTTCCCTGGATGTTTGCAGGATTTTCATAAACATGACCCAAACCTATCTTATTCAACATGTCCCTGACGTATGACAACCAGGGGATCTTGTTTGCATTATCCAGGCTCAAGCAGTCTGAGAGAATTTCTCTCGAGAGCTGCAAATCGTCAGATAACCATATTTTGCCCCATAATAATAGGGGTGACAGACGAATGATGTCAGTCACTTTGGTCATTCCCATTTCATTATGACAGAAGCTATTCGATGAACCCGATGGAATCAGTAATACCCGTTTTAGGAATTTATTTTCCATCACTTGTACCACTGAGGGGTTTTCGGTCCCCCATACTCCTGCCCCGTAGGTAGCCACAGATAAACATTTAGATATATAAAGAGTTTTAAGGTGCGCAACAGGTTTTTGACCCAACTTACCACAGAAGCGAAAAAGACCTTCTATGGAGCGGGTAGCACTCTGGGCTCGAGCCTTCATTAAAGGAGCCCAACTTAGTTTGCTATTGAAAAGATTTCCAAGGTAATTAAAATTCTCCACCCTTTCAATAGTAGAGTGATTCACCACAAATTTTCTAGGTTTTGTTCCTTTAGGACCACAGACCATTGCAAAAGATTTTCCAAAATTTACCTTCAGGTCAAGATCCAGCATGAAGGTGTTAAAGGCATCTAGGCACAACTGCAAACTGTTTCCAGTGAGGGTCATTAAAACAGTATCATCTGCATATGAGAGTATAGGAATACTCCTACCGTTTACCTTAGGAAAATCACAACAGTGGTCCAACAAGTACTTTTCTAGTCCATTTGTGTATACTAGGAACAAGAAAGGCGCCAAAATGCAACCTTGACGCACCCCCTCAGTTGAGGGAATAGGTTTAGTTGTTTCCCCCCCAGGTCCAAATCTTATAGCCACGGACGTTGCTGCGTGTAGTCTGCGGAGAAGTGTCACCAGGGGTTCTTCGAAGCCCATATCGTCCATCATCTGCCACAGCCTGCTTCTACAAACAGTGTCAAAGGCGCTTGACAAGTCCATGAAGGCAAGGTAAATTGCAGAACTCCTTGCCTTCATGTACTTGCCAATAATTAGCGCCAAATTCAGGCACTGCTCAACTGTCCCCTTCCCACTTCTGAATCCATACTGGGAGTTCACAATTAGACCAACAGAGTCAGCCCATGTTTCTAATCTGGCCAAAATAACCCTCCCCAATAGTTTACATGATGCATCGATCAAGGATATAGGGCGATAGCATCGGGGATCACACCTATCGCCCTTCTTGAAAATCGGCACCACCACTGCCACCTTCCACGATACAGGGATGCGACCAAGAACAACAGCCCTAAAAACATTCAGTAATAAAGGTGCCCAAGCTTCAATATTATGTTTAAAAAAGTCTAAAGGGACGGCATCAGGGCCCGGGGCTTTTAATGATATGCCCTTCCTCAAAGCTACTTCAACCTCTTCCAGTGTAAGTGAAGAGCTAAGAAGCAAAGCTGAAGATGGTACCACCAAATCCCCTACATCATCCAACAAATCCGAAAGTAATAATGCTTTGGGATTAAAGATTTTACCAAAGTGAACTTCCCAAGATTCACCAGTAATCTGCGTCAGTATACTTTCTTTGGTGTCATTTTTAAACAAGGGACGATTTACTACTTCCCAGAAGAGCCTACTATCTTTTAGCTCAGAGGCCTTCTCTAGATCGTCCCAGGCTCGATTTTTCAATTCCTGCTTCCTCTTTGTGATGGCCTCTTTATAAGCCCTTCTGGTCGATCTTATCAGTTCCTTATTTCTTGGTTTTTGTGTAAGGGCAGCTTTTAAGGATTTATGTGAGGCAGAGCATGCGGAGTCAAACCATTTAAAACACCTTAAATTCTTTTTCCCCACTGGTTTTCTAAGGTGCTCAGCCACGTGCCCACATAATTTTTCAAAACTCCCAATGACCTTGTCTGGATCAGACGTCAGAGACAGGCATGATTCGATCTCAGTTTTACAAACATTCAGAATCTCTACCTCAAGGCCTTCAGCATTTATTTTCCCCCACTTCATGGTAACTCCCTGATTTTTATTATATGTTATGGGTTGCTCCCAAACCAAATGTTTTCTACTAGCAGGGGCACTCAAGGATAGCATTAAAGGATTATGATCGCTTACGGCACTTGCGATTACCTCAAGCCTATTAACATAATGAAGAAAGTTACTAGACACAAATACAAAATCAATAGTACTCATTGCACCTCTTGTTCCCTGAAAGGTTGGTATTGGCGATATATTTGGGGCAGCCCAGGGCTCTACCATACATAAGTCATTTAGAATAATGATATTATTTAAAGCGTCCCCCTGGGGCGTGTGTTTAAAATGCATCAAGGGCTGTTCATTTAGATCATTGATACCACAGACATTGCAGCCACCAAATTTGCACAGTGTACAATTAAAATCACCAACCCAAATAACTACTAATAAAGCTCGATCACTACGAGCCTTACATATTGCTTCCTCCAAACTCTGGATTGTAGATACATCATTTCTATCAAAGACATTATGGTACCAATTAATTAACAACACGGGCTCTGGGAACAAATTTTCCAACAAGAGCAACTGGTACCAAGGAGTATCCACTATTTTTGAGGTTATCAGGTTCTTTAGTTTGATGGATAGAGCTGTCATTAACCCACCCCTTGCCCTCCCAGCTAGTGATGGGACCGCCAAAACATTAAAAGATTGAAAACCATCAATTTCCCCACCCACTCTGCTCCATGTCTCCTGAAAGCACAGGATATCCTGACCACCCACATGCTCCAGCCAAGCTTCATCCTCCATTCTACCCGCAAGACCTGCAATATTCCATGAGATTAGACACAGCCCAGGTTCCCCTAGGCTATTGTCCACAAACTTTATTGGAGTTTCCAGGTCAGGCCCAGTAATTGGTGGGTTTAGCTCACAGGCTAAGTTGCTAACAGTTTGACTATCCGAACGCATATTAGGTTGAGCATTGTGGTCGAAAGCGTCCACCACCTGGTTATCCTCCTGCCTTATCCCCCCGTTTTCCCCCATGACCAAATCTGTGGTAGATAAAATGCTTTCCTTTTTCTTGTCTAATGGTCAATCTAAACCCTCCATTCCCACCAGTGGGTCAAATCGGTTTCTTAATGGAATATTGTTATTTGGCATCCACCCTAGGTATTCCTCCCCCTGGAATCTCCTTCTTGATTGGTCATAGGGGGTTTGCCCAAAATTTTTGAAACTTGTTGGCCCCATGAAAGATCCATCACCCTGGAACCACAAACCAGGATGATTTTGAGGGGGTCGAGATATAGTATTAATCCGAGTCCATCCAGAGTAATTATTACCCTGCACTCTCGACCCAGGAAAGCGAGGGTTAGGGGGAAGATGATGCAAGTTGGGATAAAAATATTCAAGACCTATACATTGAATATCCCCCATTCTAGCAAACCTTGCTTTGTTACAGATTAAGTCCTTGACCCACCTGTCCCTAAAATTAATTAGGATACAATCCCCCTCTAAATCCTTCTTGCTTGGGCCAACCCAAGGGACCCTTCGTACGTTTAATATTTTTGTACTAGAGGCTGGGGGGAGTGGTCTATTGTTGTTGAGCCAGAATATGACTTTATTTGATAGGTCCTGATTTGATTCATGTTTATTTGGTGCGACCACCGGGACACCTGTCAGGATGGCCATAAAAGGTGCAGATTCGGGGGGTATATTCACACATATTGGTTTACTTGGAGGTGCCATTTCATCCAGAACTAATGGGCCGCTCAGTGGAGTTTGTTTAACTTGAGATGAGGCTACTGGCTTAGATGTAATTGAGCTCGGTGCTGCTGCTATAGCCATAATCGGTATTGACTGAGAGTCCCCATCAGCCACCAGTGCAGGTCTAGTTGGGACTGATCGTACAGGGGTTCGCTGGGAATCAACAGATGCAATAGGCTGGGGCGGATTACTTGGTTTTTGAATAGAGGTTTTATGAGCCCCCTTCTTTATTTCAATACAATTCCCCTGGGCCTGTGGAAATTTGCTGTTGTTAGCCAAAATTTCCAGCGAATGTGTGTTAACTGATATTAAGTGCTCTAATTGGTCCAATTTTAGGTTAACTATTTGTGTTCTCTCAATAAGGGGTAACAAGAGATTTTTTACCAGCTTCTCAATATGTGTTAACAAAGCTTTGTTGTTGTTGTTTTGGCAGCAATGAGTCAGATCACCAGGGTCTCCCATACGTATGACCCTTCCCTTCAAGTGACCTCCCCCTCTTTTACGTTTACTAGTTTTTGTGACTTCTGGAACAGAGGCCGAAGCTTTGGATTGTAGGGAAATGGGGCCTGACAGGGTCAAATTAGGGTGTTGGATCCCATCCTCAATATTGCTCAATACAGAACAATCTTCTATTGGACCGTTCACTACATCGCCCATAGATATTTCTTGATTATCTGAAGTAACGGCTAAGTCTGGGCTGGCTTCCAAGTCGTTTATTATGCTCTTTTCAGGAGTGACCACAGATGCAAACCGACCCAAAGATGAACGCTTCCCCGTAACTAAGTCCAGAGACAAACGCTTTTCAGTAAGAGCAATTTCCTTATCTAATATCCCCGTGGCACGGGTGATAAAATCATCTAAGGTTCCAGTGGCTTTAACACTACTTGACTTTACTGTAACCCGCCTACCCTTTCTTAGTGATGAGGACATCATAAGACTAAAAATAAGGAATAATGTGTACAATTTAAAATATAAATTAGATAAAAGTTTAAAACTTCAATTACACATTATAACTACATTCAACATCTTATCACATTGATAACTAAAACATACTTTGAGTCCTCGAATCCCGAGAGTAAGAGAAAGGGCCCGGCCCGTCCCTGTACGTCCTTGGACGGCCTTAGACGGCCCGCCCTTTGCCCGGGCTTAGCCCCGGGCGCTCCCGCGCGCTCCCGCGCTGCGGATGAGTGGCTGCTTAAGTTTGGAAATTAGGTAGGTGAGGGGGGCGTGTCGTGCAGGGAGAGCAGCCCAGGTGTAGGCAATGGGGCTCGCAGGGACTCCTGGGCAATGGAGTCCCCTGCTGCTCGCAGCCCTGTACAGATGCGCTCACCCCGGTGAAGGCAACCCCGTCCAGGCGCTCTTACGGTGTTCACTGGACGCTGCGGGACCCGCGCAGCGGGTCCGGCGAGTTGTTGGGCCGGGAAAGGCAAGAAAGTCAACTGGTTAGTCCCACGTCGTTCCTGAAAGCAAAGATGAATCCCAGGGATGGGAGCTTGGTGTTCTGCTTTTAATCACAGCTATGCAGGGGGGCGTGTCGTGCAGGGAGAGCAGCCCAGGTGTAGGCAATGGGGCTCGCAGGGACTCCTGGGCAATGGAGTCCCCTGCTGCTCGCAGCCCTGTACAGATGCGCTCACCCCGGTGAAGGCAACCCCGTCCAGGCGCTCTTACGGTGTTCACTGGACGCTGCGGGACCCGCGCAGCGGGTCCGGCGAGTTGTTGGGCCGGGAAAGGCAAGAAAGTCAACTGGTTAGTCCCACGTCGTTCCTGAAAGCAAAGATGAATCCCAGGGATGGGAGCTTGGTGTTCTGCTTTTAATCACAGCTATGCAGGGGGGCGTGTCGTGCAGGGAGAGCAGCCCAGGTGTAGGCAATGGGGCTCGCAGGGACTCCTGGGCAATGGAGTCCCCTGCTGCTCGCAGCCCTGTACAGATGCGCTCACCCCGGTGAAGGCAACCCCGTCCAGGCGCTCTTACGGTGTTCACTGGACGCTGCGGGACCCGCGCAGCGGGTCCGGCGAGTTGTTGGGCCGGGAAAGGCAAGAAAGTCAACTGGTTAGTCCCACGTCGTTCCTGAAAGCAAAGATGAATCCCAGGGATGGGAGCTTGGTGTTCTGCTTTTAATCACAGCTATGCAGGGGGGCGTGTCGTGCAGGGAGAGCAGCCCAGGTGTAGGCAATGGGGCTCGCAGGGACTCCTGGGCAATGGAGTCCCCTGCTGCTCGCAGCCCTGTACAGATGCGCTCACCCCGGTGAAGGCAACCCCGTCCAGGCGCTCTTACGGTGTTCACTGGACGCTGCGGGACCCGCGCAGCGGGTCCGGCGAGTTGTTGGGCCGGGAAAGGCAAGAAAGTCAACTGGTTAGTCCCACGTCGTTCCTGAAAGCAAAGATGAATCCCAGGGATGGGAGCTTGGTGTTCTGCTTTTAATCACAGCTATGCAGGGGGGCGTGTCGTGCAGGGAGAGCAGCCCAGGTGTAGGCAATGGGGCTCGCAGGGACTCCTGGGCAATGGAGTCCCCTGCTGCTCGCAGCCCTGTACAGATGCGCTCACCCCGGTGAAGGCAACCCCGTCCAGGCGCTCTTACGGTGTTCACTGGACGCTGCGGGACCCGCGCAGCGGGTCCGGCGAGTTGTTGGGCCGGGAAAGGCAAGAAAGTCAACTGGTTAGTCCCACGTCGTTCCTGAAAGCAAAGATGAATCTGTTTCAACACTTGGCGACAGTCCCTCTGCTGTTTAGGAGTTAGATTGGGGGAAAGAATTACTCCTTCCACAGATCCACCCTTCTCCTTGGAGGCCAAGAGATCAGGAAGAGGTTCACTTTGCTCCTCCTCTGCTCCATCTGTCACCAACAACACGATGAGCTCAGACCTCTCAAAGTGTGGTTTGAGGTGACTGATTTGAAGCACAACTACATGGATTCACCCTCCTGCTTAACTCTTTTTTAGGGTTAATAAGCACGAGAAATGGGTCGCCGCCTTGTTTTTTTTAAGTAAAAGACTCCATTCCAATCTAACAA
The DNA here is from genome assembly GCF_964204655.1 of Triturus cristatus. Classification (NCBI taxonomy): domain Eukaryota; kingdom Metazoa; phylum Chordata; class Amphibia; order Caudata; family Salamandridae; genus Triturus; species Triturus cristatus. Next base: position 604,976,043 of record NC_140591.1, on the reverse strand, counting down.
CTTTGAGCAAAAATATTGATACAACTTTTCCTTTCAAAGTGAGGGGGAGTGCTTGCTGTAGTGGGTCTAAGACCGGGGTAGTCATTGTGTATAGAACACAAACTAACTTTCCAAGATAACTATGATAAAGTGTTTTGCACAATTTTTCGGAACAAAACTTCCTTCAAGCTTGATTAACCAACAGCCAATACATAGGATGTTTTGCCTACTCAGTTGTGGCGGAGTTTGTGCCCACCCACTCCAGACGTCTCTGGTGTTTTGTGAGTAGGGGTCTCTGAGAAACAGCACAACTGAACAACTCAGATTCTACTGTTAAATAAGTACCCAACCAACGTTGGTGGCACCATGTCATGTAGTTCCTATATTGCCCATGCAGGACCTGCGCATTCGGATAACAGAAACTCTGGGTTTGGTGGCAGACTGGTTCCATTCACCCCCACCGAGAAATGTTAGCCTGTTTGCATTAGCTAGCTCACAGTACCACTAGTGTCTCCTCTTATCGGGGAGAGAGTAGTTTCTGGCAACCTTAGAATATGACAACCCTATCGTGGAAACAATGTACTACTTTCCACTCAGTTACTCGTGCTCACTTAGTTTATCTCAGACATACACAGAATAAACAGTCTGGGCGTTTCAATAAGGATTTATTGAACAGTTGTTATTCTCGTGTAGAATATATGAGCTGCAACAACCATTAGACAGTAGCAGAGATATATGATTAGCAGTACAGTGAACATAAAAGGATAGGACAGTTCTACCATCTTGCAATAAGCATGAATAAATACATGAATATAACATGCAGGATAATGGTGCACATACTCCTACGATGCCTATCTAGCTGTACCTCAGTGTACCTAGCATGTGAGTAGGTGTGAAGCCAAGAATCCCTCTAGGATTCAATCGAACCCATTGCCTGAAGTGTGAGAATGTAGGAGTCCGTCCTGGTCTCCAGTTGGACACCCCGCAAGGGATGTTCAGACCACTGTCAGCTGGAGCGTCTGCATGCAGGAGCCTTAGCATCTCTGGTCAGTGTGTCGGACTGGAATTCTCGGTTCCCTCTGCCTAATTCTAGCAAGATGTGCTGTATTTATGCAAAAAGTATCTAGGGCTTCTTTGTCCCTTGTCTCGTGTATTAGCCATTGTTGTATTTGAGGATGACGTATGGGATGAACCTTATACGTAGATATGGTGGGGTAGGTGGTGTAGCCCCTGCCTGGTTTCCAAGAACCCTTATGAATATTCATTCATACTGTGTGAGTCTATTGATGAAGTTATAGGACTCAATTGTTCAGGAGAAACCTTCTTTCTGCACACAGGACTGGAACTAGGTAAAGGTTCAATCCTGAAGGCTCGTTACTGTGTAGTATGAGGGGGATAATGTAGGTGACGGTGTATGATATTTCCTGGGCCTATAATAGGGTACCTACATGATTATGTATTTATATGTATTTCTACACCCTTGTCTTGAGCTGCTTGTATGTCCATTTGTTATTGGCTTTGTAATAAATCTACTAAACTCGATTGGGATAATGTGATTCATCTGAGTCAAACTTAATTGAAATGGTAATGATTGATAGGCTAACGATTTTCCTCACCTCCACACTTTCATGCAGTCAAAATGAGACATTGGCCTAGGGTTCCAGAGTAGTTCTGGAATGTAGAACCAGTCTCTAGCCACTTGGCTCGGCCCTTGCTCCGCTCGTGTTGTTAATTTGTTGGATCCCCCACCTCTAATTCTAACTAAGAGGATGTGACTTCAAGTCCTGTTTGCACATCAAGACCAGTTTTTACATCGTCAGCACATATTTGATCTCTGGAAGACAGGTAGAGTTTGTTGGTTAAACACTTGCAAGTTCTCCTACTGCAGAGAGGAAGAAAATGTATGTGGCTCATCTTACACACAATTTTTTGCCTATAAACAGAATACATTTACAGAGGGGGTGGATAAAAAACATTTTTCACTTGCACAATTTTATGCCCTTGGTGTTATGGTAGTACATGGTGCAAGCACGTTTTGCCACTGTATTATGAAAGCACGTTTCAGGATTCTCTAATGTTTGAAAATAACATGTTATCATATTTGTTGTGTCGCATTTAGTTGTGGTGGCGATGTGTTCTGTTGTTTTTTGGGCTGCTGTGTTATTGTACTGCCTTATTGCAATTGTTTTTGTTGTGTTGTACAGCAATTCTTCTCTTCTGTTTTGATGTGATGTGTGCTATATTTTAATTGTGTTATGTTGCTTTGTCCATGTTATTGTGTTCTTTGCTGTTCTTCAGGTAGATATATCAATCAATGATGCTACATTTCCAGCCAAAGGCAGCACATGCCGGGAAAGTCTTATAACAAGCAACCATTTACCACTTTCAGGTGGTAAACTAGCCGTGCTCCAGCTCTTTAAAGATTTAAGACAATAGTAAGTCCAAATCAGTGTAGAGACTGTATTCCCAGTGCTCGTTTTATAGGACATGCTTCCCATTGCTCACTTTGTGTGACAAAGCCCACGCCATCAATCACTCAAAGCATGCAATTTTCAGGGTTATGAGAGGTGTAACAAGGAGAAATATCTTTATTTCTCCTCGGTTTTTCCTCTTTCTATGTCTGCTACAATCTGCATATCCAGGGTACTCAATAAATTAAGGTAATTTTTGCAGTTATACCCTGAGATAATTGTATTGTTACTCTGTATCCCTGCTTTAATACAGTTTTATTTTGTCTAACAACTCCCATTTGTGGTCAAGTTCACCACAGCGGTATCCACCTACACTGATGTGAAAAGTTGTGTTGTATATAGGTCACCAATGATGAAGAATACCATAATAAGTTGTGGGTGAGGTGACCTTTACAAAATCTTGAATTTTCAACTGGATAAAGACTTAAACAAGACCAAAAAACGTCTCCCATAAAACTTTTTTTTTTACCTATGCTTCTGTTGTGTGATTTCACGTGGCTAGATATCCACAATACGATAATCTATTGTAAATTGCAGCTTTAGCCTTTCTCACAGATTTATTGAAACAAGCCTTAGCTTTAAGCCACAACTTACTTAAAAACATAACTCCACAACCTACATCATATGTGTTCAGCCTTTACCTTGTTTAACCTGGAGCACTACTTCCACTCCAATATTTAATAATCTGTAAACGGTGCGCCGTATAAATTTCAACATGCATAGTTAAAAATGTTTCCAAGTCTTACACTATTTGCATGCTATGTATCCACATGTATACACTCAGTAACTTTATGGCATAAATGACTATTGTGTTATCAGAGATTTCATTAGTGATCTAATCAGTTGTCATTTGAGTTGTCATGAGTGATGTTATCAATGATGACATTTAACCTGTCATGAGTAATGTAATACCTGAGGTAATAAGTAGCACACAATAGGGGCAAAAGTTACAGATACCTTAGTGAACTATAAGTAGAGATTGTCAGAGTTGTTTTGTTTTTAAGGATTACAAGACAGAAGTACTGATCTCCGGAAACACGACCTCTTCCAGGGCCACAGCTGGTGGCCAGCCAGATTTGGACTCACCTTCATCTTCAGCCCTGAGGAAGTTGCAGGATTATTTTCATTGGCGACGAAACACGTGCTGGCTGATTTTCTCTTACTCATTTTTTGAAATAAATAAAGAAAAAGAATTCATTTACCTGAGATGAACATTGACATTCCTTTTGAAATCCACTTGAATTGAACTATACCTTTATTTCAATACCAGTTTATGTGTGCCCAGGACTTGGCTTTACAGACTTGGACCCACTTCCACACCAACGGACCATGCAAGCAACCTTGGATCATCCTCAACAGCCAACGTTCCATGAAAAAACAAGTCAACGCGGTCACATCCTCCAGCTTCCACACACTCCACATGCTCAGCAAAATCTTCACATGGTTCCCTGTCAACACCATAAACACAGTCACTGAGGACCTTGTCACCATCTGCTTTGAAATGGCAATGCTCTCTACACCAGCATCTCCACCCAGCTCTTCATAAGACTAGAGGCCATAAAGAACGGTGCAGCCAGACTCATCATGGACTTCCCCAATGGTCCCACATCACCCCACCTCAAAAACCTCCAATGGCTCCCTATCCAGAAGAGATGCCAGTTCAAGATCCTCGCACACGCCTACAATGCCCTTTACGACCAAAGACCATCCTAGATCAAACATCAACTGAGCTTCCATCAACCTTCTAGACACCTTTGCTCATACTCTCCTGCCCTTGCACACATTCCCTGCATCCACAGCAGCCGCAGCAGTGGCAGTTCCTTCTCCTACACTGCCACCAAGACCTGTAATGGCCTCCCCCTCCAACTCTGTACAGAACCCTCCCTGGCAGACTTCAGAAAGAGACTCAAAACCTAGCTGTTCAAATGAGACATGGCTTCCTCAGTGTCCAGACACGCCCGGGGGTGACAGTTTCACCGTATACAAATATTGATTGATTGATTGATTGATTAATTGATTGATAACTATAATGTCACTTTTATGCTGTAATTACATTTTTTTTATTCATTATATAATTTACTTATTTTTTAAAGAAAATATATTCAGAGTATTTCTTCAAACATGTTTTTTGTGTATTTATTATTATCTACAGTTTTTTTAAAATTTAGAAATGCTAATAGACAGTGCATTTAAGCGTTTCAAAGTCCAACACTTTCCCTGCTGTTGTTCAAGTTGGAGTGGGAAAAGTAAGTCTAACCCGTCTAATGTTCAACACTTTCTCTAATAGTTGTTCATTTTGGAGTGTGAGTAGTAAAATGGAACCCTCACATTTTTTCGGGATTTTATTTTAAAAGTTATTTTAGTTTTAATGTTTTTTATTGTATATTTTTGTTGTTCGATTTTTATTTTATTCGTAATATTATAATCAAATAAATGTATTTAATTATAACCTTTAATACATTTCTATTTTTTAAATTGACCTCCATAGTTATTAGTATTTTTTACTTTTCATTATTTAATAATTGAATTTATTTTCATACCATTTTATTCTTTTAAAGTATATATTATTGTTTTATTTTTTTAAGTTATAATATTTGTTTTTAAATTATTGATATTGTATTTATATATTTTTAATGTTCTGTTATTTTTAACACTAATATTTGTTACAAATTATTATACAGTTTAATATTTAAAATACAATAAATTTACATATTTAATGACAATCTTTTGGTTTAATATATTTTTCTGGTCAATATTTTTGTACTTCAATTGAAAGTAGGTGAAGTCAATATTTGTGGCCATCTTTTTTTATAGATATTCATTACTACGATATTTTCTTCTTTGATATATCTTACAGGTGTCCATACAGCTAGTCAATACCAGCCCTGTCGTTGAGAGTCAAATAGTTATACTTTAACCACAGTGCTTGTTAGCTTCACATTCAAGATACACTTGTATTCATTAATTACCAGTAATGCTTATGGCCTGTTGTATGTAAGGAAAACCATCCTCAGTAATAACTCTCACGTTTATAGAAAAACTCAGTTTGGCCACGCGAAATGTTTGGAACAACACGGCCAGAGCCACGTGAGGTCCAACATCGCAAGCTCTACCATGTTTGCCGTAACCATGCATGTGCCTTAACCACGCATATGTGTGTTAAGGCAGTGCGTGATCTAGCTGCTGCCTGAAATGGGCAGAAGCAGTAAGGATCGAGAGAGGAGGCAAGGCGCGATAAGCTATGTGGGGCTGGGGCCAGGTTTAGAGGTTGGGAGTAGTTTTCACGGCTGGGTGGGTTGGGGTTGTTTTCAGGGCTGGGGGGGTCAGGAAAGTTTTTAGGGCTTGGGGAGGGTCGGGTAGTTTTAGGGCTTAGGGGAGGGTGGGGTAGTTTTTAGGGCTTGGGTGGGCAGAGAAGTTTTTGGGGATCGGGGGAGGAGGTTGCTTTTCAGGAGGGAGGGGGCTAGTTTTAGATCTCAGGGCAGAGGTCTTGGAGTGTAGTTCCTATATCCCTGATAGGCTCTGCGCATTGGAATAATATACACTATAGTTTTGACATAGGACTGAGGTCAGTATGTCTCTATCGAGTACATTAAACTTAATTACTTGTGTGTGCCAGCTAACTCAGAGGTCACTAGAAACGTCTTGAATAAACAAGAAGGGATTCGTTTCTGACAACCACGTAAACATGACAACTTTGTTTCCCTTAGAATCGGAACAATCTCAGAATCTTGGAAACAAGAGATAACAGTTTCACTCAGTCAATTGTGCATGCTTCGTTTCTACAGAGTTACACAGAAATAGATAGACGGGTGTTTCAATAAAAGGGGTTATTGAACAGTCTTATTTCTCGTGCAAGAGATATGAACTATAATACATACAGCGTTAGCAGTAAGATAAAATAATACTGCAATAGCATGGTTTATAGCCATGACAGATATTCATAAAAATACATACATAAATAACACAGGCTAAAATGTTAATACTCATCTGATGCTTCTAGCTAGTTCTACTACAGTGTACTTAACCTAAGTGTAGTACGAGGTGAGAAGTAGGTGCTGTTTGTCTAAAGTCTAGTTTAGCTATCGTTGCCAAGATTTGCCAAAAGTCCCTCTAGGTTCTAGTCCGCTCCATACCTTAGAATGAGTGAGGTTGGAATCTCTTTCCGAGTCCTGACCTCTAACACCACGCAAGGGAAGTCAGAAACACTGTAGCTGGATTCTCTGTGAGGAGAATGACAGAGTTTGGTCAGTGCGTCAGGCGGGGACTTTACTTCCTTCCGAACTTGCCGTGGCAAGCCGCGTCGTGCAAGTAGGCAGCCGAATCGTGGTTTGCCATGGTAAGTGAAGGTATATTTATACCTTGAAGGTGTTTAGGAATGCCAGTATTGACGTAAAAGTCGGGCAGAAGAACGTCATGAATGAACCCCTAAGGAATAGATGTTCATGCATAATAAAATGAGTTCTTGGAGAAATCAATATCCAAGCAAGTGGAAGTCCTAAAGGCTTAAGAGGCTGGTTTTCCAAGAACTCGTTGTGATGTAGATGAATGGATGTAGGTGGCCATGCCTGTATTTGGTTAGCATGGGTAATGCCTAAATAATGGTAGGATTTCTATGCCTAAATATGGGCAATACGAATTGTGCCTATATAAGGACATATATCGAGAAAACTATACATGGTATCTAAATCGACACACAACACCAACTCCACTTTCGTATGAATGACATTACTAATTTCTAAACATGCTAAACATATCTAAAAAATAGCTACATATGGATGGCTAAGAACATGTCTAAAAATACATTGTAAAAATGCATAAAAATTGTTGCCATGCATAAAAATGCACTGGTGCTGTACACATTAAAGCAATGTTTCATTTCAAGCATATAGTTATATTGAATGCTAAATGAATGAACATGCATATATATATATGCATTATGAAATGGCTTGTAAATACAGAAGAAAAGAGGCCGAAACCATTTCATGTCAAGTTACATAAATCAATAGGTATTGACAAGGTGACATATTGTCTCTGAAAGTGTATCAAAGAAACCTGTTCTCTATAAATAGTTCTACCATAAGCAGGTTACTGCGTCATAAAAAAAACCTCAAATTTGGGACAGAAGAAAAAATTAATCAGAGAAAAAAGTTCCAAGTTTAGTCTTTGTTTTGAAAAATGAAGTACAAATTCAGAGTCTTCCCGGTACACTGTGTGCTGAATCAAAAGGTAGTGTATGGGGATGGAGAAAACATGACATTTTCTAACCCTGTAGACAAAAGGTCGTCTAACGTTGTAGGTGAAAGTTGGATTACCTCGTTTAGAAGATTAACCGCACATAGATGAGAAGCATCGCCGTCAGCATTGATCGCATCAGCAATGTTCGTATCGGATGTTACCTGCGTGCCTGTTGTTTCCTCTTGCACCTCAACAGTAGCAATATGCGTCTGTGAGAGCTCAATGAATGCCGTCATCAGGATTGGTAGCCACTGGGGACAACACACAGCATGGGCCGTTACCGGATCCAGCAGAGTATCGATATCCGTAGGCATGACTGATGGGAGTGTTAGACAGATGTCTTGCACGCATTCTTCACCGCAAAGCAGGCAGCGTAAGATGCAATCTTGCCAGATTGGTCTGAATGACAGAAACCATGTGGTATTTAATTCTCGTAGATGAGGTAAACTTAAAATTTGGACAATGCGCTCACAACACTTCATCTCCTTTAGAGCTCTCTCTATGGTGCTTGGAGTGACGCCAATGATTTGGCTTGCCATATCAGAGCAGTAGGAGCAAAAATAGGATCCCTGCAACTAGTCCAAAAAGTAGTGGCAGTCCACCAAACACAGAGTGAACAAAGTTGGGAATTATTCTGAGGACTGCTTGAAAAGGCGCTAACAGTCCTGAACACACGGTCTTAAATACATGTACAATACCGCTCGTATCAGAGATTTCTCTAAATTAATGCGATCAATTTCTCGTATTCGTTCTGCAGTCTCTGCTTGGGTACTCTTCCATATTTCATTTATAAGCAGCGTAGATACCTGCATACATGAAACGTTTTTGATGCAGTTTTCTTGGTCCTAGCAAGAATTCCCTAAGGTCTGCGCCTTCTTTAAGTAAGTAAGTGTTGTTTTACATCCTGCCGTGTAGCTTTCTGTAGCCAATCAAGGCAGAGTTTCCCTACACTGTATGTTTTTACTACCCCTAATTGCTGTCTTTGAACATAGCGTGGGACTGGCCTATTTATAGTGAAACCCTGTGTTTTGTTCAGGAATCTATCTTGACAGTTGTTTGTGTCTGTGAGCCAGAGCAACCATTTTTTCCATTCTGGATCTGATCTGTTGTGATGCAAAATATTATGTACGTCGACCTCCCACCGTGTAGTGCTATTACTTGCAGGTATAGATATGGTCGGTATGTTCATGTCTTTGATCTTGGCTGATCCAAGGCAAGACGTTTGTTGTACAGTGTCATTCAAAAACACAATTTGCTCAGGGATGATACAGGCTCTAAACAAAGCTTCTACCCCCTGCACTTGCCAATCTTTTGTACCTCAGACAGATTTTGTCTCAACGTTGTCTTTCCAAAAGTCAAAACCCTGCCTAGACAGTTGGGTAATAAAGGCTGCAGAATAAATCTGTTTTGTATTGGTTAACATATTTTTCGTTCCTGTTTTGTTCATATTTGTAAAATAAAATGATTCTGGATTTGATATGTTGAACCCCGAAAAATATGGAAATTTTATTGCAAAGGTTTTTGAGCTACCCTTGTTCCCATTGGTTATACCTAAATACATTTCTAGGTGATGCAGTTTTATGCAAGAAATGATGACCTTAGTGGTTATAACAATACATTTGTTTATAGACTGATGAACCCTCTAAATATTCATGATTTGTGAATACTGCAGACATTTCTAGATCAGACATCATGTTATTAAATCCCAATCCCAATCATCAGAAAGGGTACTAGAGGTAATAAAGGGCCATATGTATCAAGCAAAATTGCGATCGCAAATGCCGAAATTCGCAGAATTTCAGCGTTTGCGATCGCAATTTTGCTTAGTGGTATGTATGAGGCAAATCTGCGTGCAAAATAAGGAATCACAAAATTTGTGATTCCTTATTTTGCGATTGCATTTAAGGAATCGCACATTTTGAATATATTGATAGTTCAAATCCTAGGAAAAGGACATTGAGATGGGCAATTCTGGAAAGTTGAATTTATAGCCCTCAGAGGCGAAGCCCAGTATAATGGTATTCACCCTGTTTAAGTGCCTATTCAGGTCATCGTCTGTCAGATAGATATCATCGACATATGACCATGCCTTGTCATCATAAATTTGTAGTAACTCTGTTACCCTTGCTGAGAATAACCCTGGACTATTCTTGAATCCCTGAGGGAGACAACAGAATTGACGCTGGATCCCCATTATTGAGAAAGCTGTCAAATACCTACTTTCAGGTGCTATGTTTTGACTAAAGAAACCATTTGAAATATCTAATGTGGTTTTATATTTTTTATGCACAATGTTATTCATTAATGCTGTACTGTGTGCATTTTGCACTGCAAATGTTTTACAACAAGAGTTTAGGTGTGTGTAATCCAAAACTAGACGATATGTATTGTCTGGTTTGGAAGCAGAAAACAAAGGATTGTTCATTGATGAGGTGCATGTTTCAATCACCCCTTGGTATTCAAGTTGATCTAAGATCTCCCTGACCTGTTTTTTTTAGCTTCTTGCTTAATTGGATACTGCCTTTGTGCAGTTGGTTGATTTTTTAACTGGATCTTATGGTGAGCTGAGTCCTCATCCCATCCTACATGATTGTTGTATTATGCTGGGGCTTGGGCCACTGCCCATTTCCTGGCATAAATATATTTTAAATGTACTGGAACATGGTTAGAGAAGGCTGGCATAATGATGTCTTCGCCATGTGGGCACTCTCTGACAAATTCTGGTGGCCAGTCCTGTTCTGCTAGAAGTATATCATAACCCTTTGAAAGTCGCTCCCAAAAGAGTGCTTTCACTTTTCTTGGTATGTCTCCCTCCATTCGGAGTGTTATTTCATATAACCTGTGTGGAGAACTAACAATAAAAGAGTACAGTTAGGAAGGAACATCAAAAAATAGAGTCCATGAAATCTTTCCTTCAGGTTTCAGTAACCTTTTATTTTTTTATTTTTTCAAATTTGCTGATTCTTCAACGAGTTGCTTCAATCAACAATACAAAATCAATTTGTAGATCACAGTTGCATTTTCTATAGATCAACAGCCTTTCTGCCTACGCGTTTCGTCCTTCCCTTAGGACTTCATCAGGGCTGTAATAATAAACAAATAAACATACAATTTACACCCGATTTTCACAATATACCAAAACCATGTGATACAACAAACATTTAGTTTAAATGACCTGATTCTAATACATAAGAATGTGCACTAATCCAAATGGGTAGTGTCCCTCTAAGCACTGCCAAAGGGCAACGAAGTTGCAGGGTAAGTCACAAAGTATTGCAGAGTTTCAAAGAAAGTTCCAATATACGATTTTATTATCAAAAGTTTGATCAATGTTCAATTCCACGTTGCATTCACGGGATTGTAGAATAAACACAATAATTCAACGCAGGACTTTTTAAATGCGCTCAATGCATTTCGAGTCATGCACGACCCTTCATCAGGAGCAGTCCTAAAAGAATCCAAAAGGAGAGTTTTAACGACCTACTCGAATATAAGGATATCGGTAAAATGAACAGAAGTCCACCAGTTTAGAAAAAAGGTCCGAAATGGAGTGATGGTAAACGTGAAGAAAACGTGGTTGGCAGTAGGAAGAAGAGAGACCCACAGAGGAATCCCAAAGAGTGATTTTGTTGAAAAAACAAGCAAAGAATGATTAGTTGATCCTGTGACGAGAGTATGTGAAAAACGATATTTAACAACGATAGGAAGCTTCAAGTCAACCCGTTATGAAAAACCGCTTGTGAAAAGAAAAGAACTAACGTGAAGCACTATAAGAAGCCCAATAACAAACATTAAGAACAAAGCATACCTGAAAGTTAAGTAATCAAAGGTCTCAAACGTCCAAAGGACGACCGGCGTATACGCGTGTAGTCTAACACCAACACCTGTGGTGGATAGTAAAGAGTGAAAAAGGGACACGCTAATGTTCGTTACGTGAAGAAAAGAAAGCGAAAAGGGGTTAAAGGATAAATAATCCTAGCGGCAGCCATATTGAAATGGAGTCCTAACATAATAATGTTAATGCAATGTTACTGCAATGGGTAACAAGTGGGAGGAAAAAAGGTTAAAGGAGTTCTGAAAACATTAAAAGTAAAACAAAAAAAGTGAAAGTGCTGGAGTTTGAAAATAATGTAAAAACGAAAAAATAAGAAAAGGCAAAAACGAGAGTTTACTGATAATGTAAACAAATTAAACAAATAAAAAAAAACAACAGGTGAATAAAGTTATATGAAATAAGACAAAAAAAGCACAAATAATCGACAAATTGATGATCAGGAGTGTGAAGAAGAAAGAGAAGAAAAATGAGAGGATCAAACAAGTAAATAGAACCTAGAGAGTTCAAAAAAATAACAGATACTGTGACTCAATACCAATAATTTTGTGTTGACATAGAATACATAGGAAAACAACAAGTATATGACGTTCCATGGGACTGGGTTGTACAGAGCAAAGTTTATAGGAAACAACTGAGTTCGACGCGGTCATTAAGTCCATGTGGGACCAGGGCATTCATTTTATAGATCCAAACCATTTCTCTCTGGAGAAGATGCTTGCGATTGTCTCTGTGATCTTTAATCGGTACCACCTCGCATACCAGAAACCTCAATTGACTGATGTTGTGACTCTTAGCAAGAAAGTGCATCGCTATTGCGGATTTAGTGTTCTTGTTGCGGATATTGCTTTTTGTGTTCCGTTAATCGTACCTTAATTTTTCACTCAGTCTTGCCAATATATACTAGGCCGCACGGGCATTTGAGCATGTAAACAAGGTTTTTGGAGTCGCATGTTGCCGTGACATGTAACTTAATGTTGTAACCCTGTGTAGGGTGCTGAGTTGAGTTGCCTTGAATGATGTTGTTACAATGGCCACAGTTATGGCAAGGGATTGTACCCTTATGAGAACCAACTGAATGATTAGACGATTGAAATTGCAAAAGTTCCATCAGATTCTTGCCCCTTTCATATGCAAAAATTGGTCTTTCCAAAAATGTATCTTTGAAGTCAGGTTCGACTTGTAACATTGGCCAATGTTTCAAAATGGTTTTTTTGATGTTGAAGCTCATGGTAGAAAATTTAGTGACCATAACTGATCTTGTTGTGGATTTTTTTATGTTACTGATTTTCAGCAGTTGTTCTCTAGATTTGTATTTCGCCCTTTCCAGAGAGGTTGATACGATTTCTTTGGGGTACCCACGATCAAAGAAGCGTTTTTCCATGTTCTGGTTTTCATGTGACAAGAGTGTTGGTTCAGAAATAATTATTTTTACCCTAAGAAACTACGAATATGGTAGATGATTTTTTAGTGAGGGTTGGTGGAAGCTGGAAAAGTGTAACAAGTTGTTTCTGTCAGTACTCTTTCTATAAAGAGTAGTCTCAATTCGATCATCTTTGATGTATAGTAGTACATCCAAGTAGTTGATGGTATCATTGTGAATATCATAGGTGAATTTCAAACGACCATTTATCCCATTGAGCGTATTGATGGCTTCTCTCAAAAGTTGCTCGGGACCTCTCCAAATCAAAAAAATATCATCAATGTATCGTAAAAAAAGTGACATGTGCTGTTTCCATTGTGAGTTATTTAGAATATGATCAAGTTCGAACATAGGTTGACATTTGTTGCACAAAAGGTTGGAGATGTCGATCAAGGTATTTGCCTATGGGTTCATGCAATGAACCGCATGTAGAGACGATCGGTCTCATTGGTGGATCGATGAGGCTTTTATGAATCTTGGGTAGCATTCTCAAGGATGGACGTGTCGGGAAATTCTGGGTAAAGAATCTGCGTTCTTTTTCTCCAATGGTTCCACAATGGACCGCTTTGTCCACGATCTCATGTAAGGTAAGTTGTATGTCAGTTGTTGGATCCTTATCTAGTTCAAAATAAATAGTGAAATCTCGTACATGCTCATCCAGTTTGAGTCTGTAGTGGGAGGAATCCATTATGACTAGAGCACCCCCTTTATCTGCATTGAGGAATGTAAGATCTGGATTGTCTGCCAATTTTTGAAGAAGAGCTCTGTCTTTCACTGTCAGATTGCGATGAATTGTATTGTGTGGTTTATACAACCTGGATAGATCGCGTTTAACAAGGGTTTCGCGATCTATCCAGGTTGTATAAACCACACAATACAATTCATCGCAATCTGACAGTGAAAGACAGAGCTCTTCTTCAAAAATTGGCAGACAATCCAGATCTTACATTGCATGAACCCATAGGCAAATACCTTGATCGACATCTCCAACCTTTTGTGCAACAAATGTCAACCTATGTACGAGACACCACCCATTTTTTGAATATCATCCAACAAAGTGACATTAAGTGAGATACGAATACACTCTTTTGTACCATAGATGTAACTTCTTTGTACACTTCCATCCCTCACAATCTCGGTATGGAAGCCATTGAATTTTTTCTTTTGCAATCTTCTATTTCTGAAGATCTTAAAGTATTTCTACTTGAGTTACTTCATTTCACACTTTACCACAGCTATTTTTGTTACAATAACAAATTTTACCTGCAGTTGAACGGTACATCCATGGGCAATTGTGCAGCTCCTTGCTATGCACAACTGTTCATGCACAAGTTCAAACTTGATCATATTCTAAATAACTCACAATGGAAACAGCACATGTCACTTTTTTTACGATACATTGATGATATTTTTTTGATTTGGAGAGGTCCCGAGCAACTTTTGAGAGAAGCCATCAATACGCTCAATGGGATAAATGATCGTTTGAAATTCACCTATGATATTCACAATGATACCATCAACTACTTGGATGTACTACTATACATCAAAGATGATCGAATTGAGACTACTCTTTATAGAAAGAGTACTGACAGAAACAACTTGTTACACTTTTCCAGCTTCCACCAACCCTCACTAAAAAATCATCTACCATATTCTCAGTTTCTTAGGGTAAAAAGAATTATTTCTGAACCAACACTCTTGTCACATGAAAACCAGAACATGGAAAAACGCTTCTTTGATCGTGGGTACCCCAAAGAAATCGTATCAACCTCTCTGGAAAGGGCGAAATACAAATCTAGAGAAAACTGCTGAAAATCAGTAACATAAAAAAATCCACAACAAGATCAGTTATGGTCACTAAATTTTCTACCATGAGCTTCAACATCAAAAAAACCATTTTGAAACATTGGCCAATGTTACAAGTCGAACCTGACTTCAAAGATACATTTTTGGAAAGACCAATTTTCGCATATGAAAGGGGCAAGAATCTGATGGAACTTTTGCAATTTCAATCGTCTAATCATTCAGTTGGTTCTCATAAGGGTACAATCCCTTGCCATAACTGTGGCCATTGTAACAACATCATTCAAGGCAACTCAACTCAGCACACTACACAGGGTTACAACATTAAGTTACATGTCACGGCAACATGCGACTCCAAAAACCTTGTTTACATGCTCAAATGCCCGTGCGGCCTAGTATATATTGGCAAGACTGAGAGAAAAATTAAGGTACGATTAACGGAACACAAAAGCAATATCCGCAACAAGAACACTAAATCCGCAATAGCGATGCACTTTCTTGCTAAGAGTCACAACATCAGTCAATTGAGGTTTCTGGTATGCGAGGTGGTACCGATTAAAGATCACAGAGACAATCGCAAGCATCTTCTCCAGAGAGAAACGGTTTGGATCTATAAAATGAATGCCCTGGTCCCACATGGACTTAATGACCGCGTCGAACTCAGTTGTTTCCTATAAACTTTGCTCTGTACAACCCAGTCCCATGGAACGTCATATACTTGTTGTTTTCCTATGTATTCTATGTCAACACAAACTTATTGGTATTGAGTCACAGTATCTGTTATTTTTTTGAACTCTCTAGGTTCTATTTACTTGTTTGATCCTCTCATTTTTCTTCTCTTTCTTCTTCACACTCCTGATCATCAATTTGTCGATTATTTGTGCTTTTTTTGTCTTATTTCATATAACTTTATTCACCTGTTGTTTTTTTTTATTTTTTTTATTTGTTTACATTATCAGTAAACTCTCGTTTTTGCCTTTTCTTATTTTTTCGTTTTTACATTATTTTCAAACTCCAGCACTTTCACTTTTTTTGTTTTACTTTTAATGTTTTCAGAACTCCTTTAACCTTTTTTCCTCCCACTTGTTACCCATTGCAGTAACATTGCATTAACATTATTATGTTAGGACTCCATTTCAATATGGCTGCCGCTAGGATTATTTATCCTTTAACCCCTTTTCGCTTTCTTTTCTTCACGTAACGAACATTAGCGTGTCCCTTTTTCACTCTTTACTATCCACCACAGGTGTTGGTGTTAGACTACACGCGTATACGCCGGTCGTCCTTTGGACGTTTGAGACCTTTGATTACTTAACTTTCAGGTATGCTTCGTTCTTAATGTTTGTTATTGGGCTTCTTATAGTGCTTCATGTTAGTTCTTTTCTTTTCACAAGCGGTTTTTCATAACGGGTTGACTTGAAGCTTCCTATCGTTGTTAAATATCGTTTTTCACATACTCTCGTCACAGGATCAACTAATCATTCTTTGCTTGTTTTTTCAACAAAATCACTCTTTGGGATTCCTCTGTGGGTCTCTCTTCTTCCTACTGCCAACCACGTTTTCTTCACGTTTACCATCACTCCATTTCGGACCTTTTTTCTAAACTGGTGGACTTCTGTTCATTTTACCGATATCCTTACATTCGAGTAGGTCGTTAAAACTCTCCTTTTGGATTCTTTTAGGACGTCTCCTGATGAAGGGTCGTGCGTGACCCGAAATGCATTGAGCACATTTAAAAAGTCCTGCGTTGAATTATTGTGTTTATTCTACAATCCCGTGAATGCAACGTGGAATTGAACATTGATCAAACTTTTGATAATAAAATCGTATATTGGAACTTTCTTTGAAACTCTGCAATACTTTGTGACTTACCCTGCAACTTCGTTGCCCTTTGGCAGTGCTTAGAGGGACACTACCCATTTGGATTAGTGCACATTCTTATTCATAACTACGTCCTGGTTTAGGAGGCGTTTTCCTCTAAAGCACGCCCTAACTGGTGTAAATTCAATTTAAGAATTGGTGTGCGTGGTCTTTCCACATTGCTGATTCGTATACAGACACTTCCTATACTAATGATATATAGCACCCTTCACAAAATGAAAAAGGCAACGGTGACTTCTATAAACTTAATAAATTAACAGATTCCAATAAACTATAGTAATGACTGTTAAAATTCGCACACCTTGTATTTTAGAGAGAAGAATTCTCTTCTTTTTCTGAACATCGAATACTTTGTGTCATAAATTTGCGGCGCGCAACCAGATATCTGTAGTAAATGGGAAATGAAACATGTATTGAAAATTCTCTTCTCCATTTAGTTTAAAAGAATTCATCCATCTCCCTTTCTTACATATTATAAAATCACATTCCCTAACGTTACTAATTGAACCAGTGTAACCTGATATATAAACTTATGTCTACATAAATACATACATAATTATTATGTTCTTATAATATCCCTCTTCTTGTTCTGAAAATGAAATATTACTGGTCCCTAATTAACAGTGTGCCCCCAAATCTCTGTGATGGATGAGGAATAATACCTGTCTTAAACATTAATATCATAGATAGTTTCCAATTAAGGCTACTCAAGAACTCCTTACTTTTATATTAACAAAGGTCGCACTAACCTAAATTGTTCTTTAATATAGAAACGTCTCACACCTAATTCCTTATTAAGTCTCTAAAAAATAATACGAAAACAAAAGGTCCCCATTGAATTAGTACCTAGTAGTATTTACTCAAATCGGGAGGTGAACACTGGGAAAGCTCAAACCTACCTTGAATTCCATCAATTCTTATTTCTCATAATTTCTTCAATACTCCTCTTTTCACTATGTTCAAAAGATAATCACTGTGTAAAAAATCAAAATCCAAGAACCAAATAATTAATCACAATACTGCCACCCAAAAATATTATTCAACTAGACTGTTTTTAGCTAAAGTCATCCATTACCTCAACTACTGTCATTCGAGATTTCAAAACATATCTTAAAAATAATCAATTATTATTTCTCTGGAATGGAATTATCCCCAACTCGGTCTCGAACACCCAAAATTCCAAATTTTTACAAGGTGTAAGACAAAAAATTTCCACACCTACCAATTACGCTACTGATCAGACTTATCTACTAGTCAGTTCACGATTGAAATATCCCATCAACATTTTATTCTCAAAAACATACTGAATCTGTTAACTAACAGTCAAGAGTTCTAAACATACCTTAAAAATAATCAATTATTATTTTTCTGAAATCCTTCAGTCCTCCTCCTTTCACTAAGTTCAAAATCTTTCACTCTGCGACAAAAAAAGCACAAAGTACCAAAGAAAGACTATTAGTCCCTCCACTTTTACTAAAGATAATGTTATACTTTTTAGGGATGGGGCAGGGTAGGTATTAGGGCTCAGGATGGGCGTCAGGTAGTTTTTAGGACTTAGTGGAGGGCGGGTTAATTTTTAGGGGAGCAGGGACGTTTTTAGGGCTCGAGGGGGAGGGGGTTGGTTTTAATGAGGGAGGGCGGGCAGGGGTCAGGGTAGCACTTACCTGAAAAGTCTTAACCACTCATATGTCTTTGCCGTACATGTCTTAACAATGCATATTTCGTTGTAAAGGCATGCATAGTAAAGGCATATGCGAGGTTAAGACTTGCTTTTTTTTTTTTTTTTTTTTTTTAAACCTTTATTTTCAAAAGTGAGGACACAGCTATTCAGCCGACAACCCGGAGGTTCGGCAGCATCGATATATAGAAACAGAGATGCGTCCCCAGTAGCGTGACAGGAGAAGTGCAAAGGTTCAATTTTAAGTAAACACAAAACACACAACAAACCCCAGCAAGGCAAGAACACTGAAAGCCCATGGTGAAAGCCCCCCAGGGGAGGCCGGACCCCACTCATCTACCAGTTACAGTACAGTGTAAAGAGGAAGAAGGGGGGAGAGCAGAGGCCAAAAAAGGGTCCATTAACCATACTGAGCTGGAAAGAAGGTCAGGAGGAAAGCTGTTTCTCGGGAGGATCCAGATCCGGGGCAACACATATTCCCCCCCCTGTATTGATTCCACCGCCCCCAGATGGCGTGCCACTTCCGGGGGCGGCCTCTAGCGCAATATACCGTCTTCTCCCTTAGCATACTCCAGTCCATATTTTCTTTCCATGCGGTCAATGTGGGGGGCCCCGCGGAGCCCCACAGTCGCGCGATATCTCTCTTAGCGACCATGTTGCCCAGAGTCACCCATTGGGTCTGTGCCGCATCGTGGTCAGTGGGCCCCCAGACATTCAGGAGGCAACACCGCGCTTCCGGCTGCATAGCAATGCCCGTCACCTCCCCCATCACTGCATGGACTCTCCTCCAGAATTCCGTAATGACACCACATTCCCAAATGATATGCAGGAAAGTACCCACCATACCACATCCCCTCCTACATAGGCCGTCCTCCGAGAATCCCATGTGAACCAGCCTTGGCCCCGTCACATACACTCGATGCAGTATTTTAAGCTGCACCAGCCTCAGACGCGACGGGATCGCAACCTCCTTAGGAGAGGAAACAGCAGACTGCCAATCCTCATCATCCAACTCGAGGCCATCCCTAGTCCACTGGTCCCTCAGCCCCAGAAGCATGTCCGCCCGGACGTTGATCAGTTTCTTATAGATGAGCGAGATCGTGCTTTCGGGCATATGGCCATCAAGGACCCGGTCCTCCAAAGGAGAGGACTCAGGCACCTTCTCACCCTCTACGAGGACTGATCGGAGGGCGTGACGCACCTGAATATATCGGAAACACTTGGAAGGCCCCAGCTCATACTCCATCTGCAACTCTTCAAAGGACTTTACCTTCCCCTTATTCAGCACATCTCCCACCCTGGAGATGCCGATCAGGTCCCATTTATCAAAACCTTTTGTGTGCCAAAGCCTTCCCAGCATCTCCGATTCAAACAGCGGGGTAGCGAGGGTGAGCCTATCCTTCCAGCCCAGCGAGTCAGTTGCCATCTTCCACACACGCACTGCCACACCAGTGGGCCCCGTGAGGGACGAGTCTAGGGACCGTGAGTACAAGACTTGCATTTTTAAGACTGCATGGAACCGGCATGAATTGTGGGCGGACAGTACAGAGAGGCTGCGAAGGAATGAGGACATACATGCTGTTAAAGCTGACAATAAGTTATATTTAAAGTAATTAAACGCTTCATGCCTGCTTCTCGACAAATGGCTCAGAGAGATAAAGTAAATTGCACAGGATCACACGATGTGGCCCTCAGACACTCACAACTCATTCCGATACCTCATCCCTCTTCAGTCATCATAAGTATTTTCCATCTCAGGCTACTACCCAACACGCCTGCCTCGCTCTTCAACACCAATCCCCCTGGTCTCACCAAGTGGCAAATAATTTCCATTTGAGTATGTGTCAATAAATATGGCAAGTTAATCCATAATTGACTGTCTGATTCTGGCAGTGGCTGGCCTGCGCTACTGGCCTGATTAAGATGGCACAAATGGACTTGCCATTCTGTTTCAGGCATCCCAGCATGGCCATCACAAGGTGTGGGGGCTGTGGAAAGGGCACAGCGCCTATGCACTTTCCAATCCCCTGCGATAATTCACCAGAATGTATTTATAGGTTTTTTAAACTGAAAGGAATACTGCCGACTTTGTTAATAATTAAGCAGACTACGTGCCCCCCCCCACACACACCTCACCACACTACTCCCTGCTTTACATCATTTTAGTACTTGGAAAAGTGTTCTTAGGGCTCATGGCAAAAATTAAGAAAACATCCAGTGGGCCCCACTTTAAGCTATTTCCTACAGGCCTCACAAAAACTTCTGACAAGCCAACCTCCGCTTAGCAGGCAGCAGGTGAGTGGTCCATGTCAGGTCTGTCCTCCCTTCCTCTGAGAGGGTCACCCATTTTAAACATAATTCTTGGAAATAAAAAAACTCAAAAAGCAGTGGCCAATGTCCCAGTGAGCTGTCTATGCCAGGCATAAAAAGTGGGAACTATAACCGAGGCACTTCAAGGAGTTGAGCAGCACTGCAGTGCACATAACAAAATGAATGCAGTAATATGAAGTATTATGACGCTTCCTGGTGGTGCTCTATCCACCTCAGAAGCAAGGAGATCCCTCAAATAGGGATTTGTACAATTGACTGCATGCACAGGATGTGACGAGGGCCCAACTTCCTGTTGTCGGACGAGGCGAGATCGAAGGCACTTTCAGCAGTAGGAACGCCATATGGTACACTAGCTGGAAATCTCTCGTGCGCAGAACCGTATCATAAGTATGTTTGTAGGTTGAAACTTCACACCATGTAACACCAAGCATATTGGAACATGGCAACTATACAGTGAAGATTAACCCTTGGACAAAAGTTCCTATCCCCCAAGAAACTGTCAGCAATTTGGCTAAAATGCTGTATTTCTTGCCTGGAAAGCGTTCAAGGCCACCAGCTAGCTCATTGTCAAAATCGGTGTCTATTTTCAGCTAAACCCCAAGCACTTAAAAGGTGCAGCTTTCTGTTAAAGCGATACAGTTTTACCGCTTGTATCACCGTGATTCCTTTAAGTTGCATTTACTCTTTTGATCAATTGGAAGTATGGCATTTTTCGATTTTTGATATATTCCCTGACATGATACTTATCGATGCTTTGAACTGCCTTTTCATCTGTATAAATTTAATACTGCACTCTGGATTGAATTTTGGATTAACCTCTTCGTGGTTCGGATGTATTTCTGGGTTTGAAACTGGGGAACTATGGGGCATATTAACAAGCCAGGCGATAAAATTATCGCCGCTTTAGCGGCAGAAAACTGCCGCTAAAGCGGCGATAATGGGCTTGATAATATGCTCTATGGAATTCCAATTGAAGCCCATGTTAGACTCCTTCACATTTAACATGGGTTTCAATTGGAATTCCATAGAGCATATTATCAAGCCCATTATCGCCGTTTTAGAGGCAGTTTTCTGCCGCTAAAGCGGCGATAATTTTATCGCCTGGCTTGTTAATATGCCCCTATGTTTAAGAAATTTGCCTTTGCTTTTGCATTTGATCATATATGGCCCGATTCACAGAACTAATCTGAGACAAAATCCTGAACTTACTACTTTTGGTATTCACAGAATGTACTTGCTACTTTTGGTTAAACTTATAACTTTTGGTTAAACTTACTACTTTTGGTATTCACAGAAGGCATTTAGTAGTAGTAGTATAACTTTACTACTACTAAATGCCTTCTGTGAATACCAAAAGTAGTAAATTTAACCAAAAGTAGAAAGTTTAACCAAAAGTAGTAAGTGCATTCTGTGAATACCAAAAGTAGTAAGTGCTTTCTGTGAATACCAAAAGTAGTAAATGTAGAACTTTGTCTCAGATTAGTTCTGTGAATCGGGCCCATTTTTCCTATCTGATGCATACATGCCAACATTTTAGAAAAGGAAAGTGGGAGATTTCCAAAAAAATAAAAGTCGGGAGAATGAGGGCTGATACCCCAAAACCAGCCCCAGGATGCTTGTTTCCAGTCCCGGGAGGACTTGGTATGGCAGTTCGGACTGGAATGATCCCATGGGGAGCAGGGTAAAGACTGATTTGCATATGGCTTGGTTTAAACTGGAATGGCACGGTGTGAGAGGCTGGCCTGGTATATGATGTCCACTAACTAAAGTGGGCACCTTGCACCAGTCCTAACAACCCTTATGGTGATTTAAGAGGTCTCAGACAACCTTAGAAAGCTATCCAAGTGGTAGCTGTGGAGAGCAGCCTCAAGGCTAAGTCTTGAAGGAGTGTAAAGCAGCTTCTTTTACCAGAATGTAATCTTATAGTATAGATTAAATGAAAGGAGACCCACACAGTAAGTATAAAAATATGTATTTATTATTATAGCACTATCTAGTAAGTCACAGTATCTCCTACATGGAGATAATCACAAAACACACAATACTTAGGCAAAGAAACGATAGTAAATAGCACGCATCCACAGTGGGCCATACGGGGGGACTAAACCATACATTAAGAAAGTAGTATAAGAACCACGACTCAAGTCAGGATAGAGTCGAGAGGAAGTAGAATTGCTGGGACCCCCCCAAGTAACCACCCAAGGTGAGTAGATAGGGACCCCACGGAGTACGTGTGCAGTATGGGAACACAACCATGTGCTCTGTACAAGTCTATGTGCAAGTCGCAGTTGGAGTTGTAAAGTTTAGGGACCCTTCCCAGTGGACTTCAAAGAAATCCCATGAAAGACAAAAGGTTTGAGAGCCATCCCACCTGTGGATACTGAAGTACCCAAGTTACCTATTCCAGGGAAGCTGGGTGCATAGGGATGAAGTGGTGTCAGAAGCCGCTGTCAAACTCAATAGAGGATTTTGAGAAAGTGCCGCTGCTGGAAGCGAGAAAAGTGTCTGTTAGAACCCAAGTGTGGATTCTTATCGAGGAGTACCTGAAAGCAGAGATAACAGGGTCTGGGTCAATTAGGAGTGACCAGGGGCTCGGTAGACGAATCCCCACCAATGTCGGGTGCTTCAGGATAGTTGATGATGCTATTGACTCTGCAGTTGCGGGGACCAGGTGATGTTGAGAATGGCCAGGACCCAGATGCAAGCTGTCCCACAAAACATGTTGAGTGCTGAGGGGTCAGTGTATGGCAGGAGCACCAACAAGCCTTGGCAAAAACAACCCATGTAGGAAGTCAAGAAAGTGCATGGTTCTGACCAGCAAGGTCCAGGAGTCTCACCACAGCAAGGGGAGTCAGGGCAAGCCTTGAGAAACCAGGGGAGCTCAAGAAAAGCAAAGTTGACCCTCAATTGGACCCACAGGCCAGAGGCACAGGAGTCGTGGGAGGACCTCAGGCAGCTTCACAGAACAGCAAGCCAAGGAGCACTCAGTGTGAGGTGGATGAAGATCTCTGTAGGAAAAATTGCTACACATTGGGGCTACTCGGAGCCCAATGCAGTTGTCATGGAATTACCAATAAGCACATGCACTTGTAAATACATGCGGTGCACAGGGTTTTCGGTATTGCAGCCCCCACGAGGGATACAAGCCTCAAACTCGGTGAGACGGCAGCTCGGGCCTCGAGGGACGTAGAAACCCACCTCCTGTGTTGCTGGACTCTTTGAAGTCTGTAGAAGTTTGGGATCAGCAGACCGGTCAGCAGTGTTGAGGTGCCAGCGAATGCAGGGGGATGTCTCCTTTACTCCAAGGAAGATGTCTTCTGTTGTCTTTGATGCTCCACAGGTCCTCCATGGATCTTGTATAGTGCACAGGCACAGACGATGCAGCAGACTTAGAGGAAGACGGAGTCAGGCCCAAACGAAGTCCAGCGAAGTCCAGAGTGCCCAGACAGTCGAAGTGCAGTAGTTTCATTCTGAATCTTGTCCACAACGAATCTAGGGTCCTGCAGCCGGTAAGCCCTTAAGTACCCACGGGAGAGGGCTGGGAAAATTCAGGGGACCCTACCAGGGGAGGGTCTGGACAGGGGGGAGGATACTCCCATGTCCTTTATCCAGTTTCGCACCAGAGCGTGAGCGAACGGCTCCCAGGGCTGGTTTGAACTGGACTATACACAGGACACCAAATGTGCCCCTCATGCACACTTTCAGTCGCTGGCAAGAGCACCCACCCAGCCCTAATACTCTAAATTCCGTCTGGGAGGTGGTCACACTTCCCTGTGACAGGATGCCTATTGTTCTGCCTTCCCCTGCTCGAGCATGGCTCAGCAGTAGGAGGGCAGAAATGTGTATTTGGTTGGCAGCAACCATTTTGTGCTGTCCCAGAGCTAAAGGCTGGTACCGGGAACACCAAGGGCCCCACGAAGGATGCTTCTGAGGGGTGGAATCATACCTCCCACACTGGTTACCGGTGTGGGGGTATGATTCCAACATGTTTGACACCAAACACAATAGGGTTTATTTCCGCCGTTTTAGAGTTGGTCATCAAGCGTTCGCATAATGCTCCTCTATAGTAGCTGCTTCACTCACAACCCAGGAGAATGGACTCCATAGGCTGCAGGGGTGTCCTGCTCATGCAGAGGCACCCTCCCACTTAGAACCAATCACCCTGCCCATAGAATTTTAAAGGCCTACTATATGGGTGACTAATAGATTTTAAGTGCAGTGAGCCTTGGATACAGTAAACCTATATTTTTAGTAAGTGGTGCATGCACCAACTTACACAGGGTGCAATGGCAGGCCTGTAGTTCCATTTTGCATAGCCTCTCATGGGTGGCATAATACATGTTTCAGCCCACAGGAGGCCTCTGGGGTACCTATGCTCTGGGTACATGTGTACCATATTCTAGTGACTGACAAGTGTACTCCAGTATCCAATCTGGAGTGTATCTAAGTACATAACATAACAGTTTAGGGAGAAAGCAGATAGACTGGAGTCTTGATTAGGAGGATCCACGTCAGATGCCCAAACAGAAGTTCAAAAGGTCTATAGCCAACCCCCTTCTGGGAGACTGCTAGGTAGGCAAAGAGAAGGCAGGGCAAAAGGACATCCCATTTTTGCCTAAGATTTTCTGAGAGGCCCATGATCATGCCCTTGAGGGTTTTGTTGAATCTCTCAACTAACCCGTTGCATTGTGGCTGATAGGGTGTGGTGAACTTGTAGTTTACTCCACACTCCTTCCACATTGCAGTAATTTAACTTGACATGTTTGTACCTCTGTCAGTTAAGACCTCCTTTGGGAAACCCACTCTGGAACAAATTCCCACGAGGGCTCTGGCCATCACAGGAACCGTGGTGGTTCTAAGGGGAATTGCTTCTTGGTACCTAGCAGCATGGTCCACCACCACTAGGATATAACTGTGCCCAGATGCTGTAGGAGAGTTTATGGGACCAAGTATATCAATCCCAACCCTTTCAAAGGGAACCCCCACCACTGGTAGTGGTATTAGGGGGGCCTTTGTGGTAACACCTGACTTATCACTGGCTTGGCAGGTGGTACAGGAGCGACAAAACTCCTAGGTGTCCTCAGACATGTGAGGCCAGTGAAAGTGAGGGACAAGTCTGTCCCAAGTCTTACTTTGGCCTAAGTGTCCTGCCAATGGAATGTCATGTGCTAGTGTGAGTAGGAAGCCCCTAAACATCAGGGGTTTGAGCAACCTCCTGATGGCACCAGGCTTCGGATCTTTACCCTATAAATACAGGAGTCCCTCATCCCAGTAGATCCTGAGGGACCCACTGACAGTTCCAGCAGCCTCAGCAGCAGCTTGCTGTCTGAGGGGTTCAAGAGAGTGGCAGGTTTGCTGCTCCAAACTCAGGTCTGCCCTGGCAGGACCCCTGTCTCTAAGAATTCAACCTGATCAGGTTCAAGCTCATCTGAGGCAGTCCCTTCACAGGGGCTAAGATCACCCACCCCTGGAGACTGATGATTCTCACTCTCAGTCTGGAGCAAAGACATAGCCTTACCCCTCCTGCTCCTTGTCTTGGAAGGCACGTGGTCCATTATTATAGGATCCAGGGCCTGTTCAGTGGTTGTCAGTTTCGTTTGTGACCTGGTCACAGCAAATACATCTGCAGAGATGCCTAGAATTGCTGCATGAGTCCTAAGTTCCACTTTAGCCCATACTGAAGTCTCCAAATCATTGCCCAACAAACACTCTACTGGTAGGCTTGAACTTGCCACACCTTTAGGGCCAGTTACCCCTTGCCAGCTGCAATTAGCAACTGCCAAGGAATGGTCAGTCCTGACATTGTTTGCATTGGTCACTTGGTACATTTCTCCAAGTATAATTTGACCAGGGAGTACAAGATCCTTTGTTACCATAGTGACACTGGCACCTGTATCCCTGTATGCCATGGCCTCCTTACCATTTATCAAAGGCTGTTGCCTGTATTTTCCCAGATGACTGGGGCTGACAAATAAGGTGGCAAAATCCATGCCACCATCACAGAGAAGCACAGCCTGAGCTGGAGTTCTGACTAGGCCATGGCCCATCTCAGAGCCCAAGGTTAACCTTACTAAGCCCTTGTTCCCTGTACCACCACTTGGACTTGTGCTATGGGGCGCAATTGTCTTAGGGGCAGTGGTAGTAGGAGGATTTTCCTTGGATTTTGGACAATCAGCATCCTTTGTCCAACAGGTTTTTACTTTGCAAGAGTAGCACCAAGGTTTCTTTTTGCCTTTACCTTTGTTGGACTGTGACCCCGCCCCCCCCCCCACCCGATGCAGGTTTTTGGGGCCCTGATGAATGCACCTTTTTGTCTTTACCTTTGTCCCCACCCTTCTCTTGGGTTTTAGAATTTTGCTTCTTATGGTCACCACCAGTGTTCTGGTTTTTCTGCTTCACCCGGTTCTCACCCACTTATCTGCCTTCTTTCCAAATTCTTGGGGAGTAGTTAGATAAGAGTCCACCAGGCACTGATGCAACAGCTGATTTTGGCAATTATTAAGGATCTGCTCCCTCATAATCAAATTGTACAATCCCTCAAAGCCATGCACCTTGCTGCCAAGCAACCAACCTTCCAGAGCCTTAATAGCACTGTCCACAAAGTCTACCCAATCCTGATTCAGTGTCTTCTGAGTGTCTCTGAACTTACTCCTGTACTATTCAGTGATTAAGCCAAACCCATCAATGAGAGCACTGTTCAGAACTGGGTAATTGTCAGCATCCTCTTCTCTAACAGTGAGGAGCTTATCTCTACCTTTGTGAGCAAAGAAGAGCCACAAGATAGCTGCCCACTGCTCTTGAGGGACCTTTTGAACTTTACAGGCCCTCTCTAAAGCAGTCATCCATTTATGGATGTCATCACCAACATGGGAGGGAGGGACAATCTTGCTAAGGTTCCTATTATCAAAGAAATGTTCCTTAACTCTAGGGACACTGTTGCTGCCACCATGGGTCTCTAGTTCCATTTTTTTCTAGCTCTCTGGAATTCAAGGGACTCTTTGCCACGGGCCAACTGCTCTTTTCTGAGCCTAACCCTCGCTTTCTCAAGTTCAAGAAGTTGGAATTCCCTATTGAGAGATACAGAGGTCTCTACAGACTGTCCTGAGTGATTAGACTCTGCAGAGTGAGATCTAGATCTCCTTGGTAAACTCTGCACTCTTCCAAAATTAACAAAGTGGGGGCCCTCAAGAACTTCTCCATTTTCCTCTTAAAGATCTGAGTTGTCCAGGTGGGAGCAATCAGGTTCCCCGTGGTCAGGGTTAGATTCTAGGCAATAGAGGGGGTCCCCTCCTGTCCTATCCTTATTTCCTGTCCCACCCACTCTGTCCTATTCATCTGACCCAGGGGGTTTCTTTAGGTCATCTAACAGTAACATCTCTACCAGGCGTTGAGTGTTGGCACTCGTCCCTGTCTTCAGCTCCCTAGAGGCATACAGTGCTTTCAGTTCCTGGAACGAATGTTCACTGTATCTAGAAGGCAGAGAGCAACTGCCATCTCCTTTAGTAGACATACTAAGTGTGGTGTGGTGTTGCACCTCTCTAACCTAGTGGGAGATAAACTCTCTTAGGTTGGAGAAAGGGTGTGCTAGAGCCTTAAATTACACAGCCCCAAGTTCAGCAGAACTTACTACTCCAAGCTTGTATTATATGTGCCTAGTACTAGAGGTTTTTCAGTTAATCAATACAAAAAGATGTATCTGGTAAAATGATGCAGGCTTGAATCCAAACCGCTGCACACTAATGTGAGAGGCTGGCCTGGTATATGATGTCCACTAATTAAAGTGGGCACCTTGCACCAGTCCAGACAACCCTTATGGTGATTTAAAAGGTCTCAAAGAACCTTGGAAAGCTATCCAAGCGGTAGCTGTGGAGAGCAGCCTTCAGGCTAAGTCTTGAGGGAGTGTAAATCAGCTTGTTTTACCAGAATGCAATCTTATAGTATAGATTAAATAAAAGAAGAACCACACACCAGTTATAAAAATATGTATTTATTATTATAACACTATCTAGTAAGTCACAGTATCTCCTACACGGAGATAATCACAAAACACACTTAATCAAAGAAACAATAGTAAAAAGCACTTATACACAGTGGGCCCCGTGGGGACCAAACCATACATTAAGAAAGTTATATAAGAACCACGACTCCAGTCAGGACGGTGTTGAGAGGACGTAGAATTGCTATGTCCCAAAGGAACCGCCCAAGGTGAGTAAATTGTGACCCCACGGTGTACGTGTGGAGTGTGGGAACACAACCGCCTGTCCCGTAAAAGTCAATGTGCAAATCGCGGTTGGAGTTTTAAAGGTTAAGGGACCCTTCCCAGTGGACTTTGAAGAAACCCAGTGGAAGACAGAAGGTTGGAGAACCACCCCACCCATGGATACTAAAGTGCCCAAGTTACCTATCCCAGGGAAGCCGGGTGCATAGGGATGAAGTGGTGTCGGAAACCGTCAAATTCAATGGAGGACTTTGAGAAAGTGCCGCTGCTGGAAGGAAGAAAAGTGTCAGTTGGAACCCAAGTGTGGATTCTTGTCGAGGAGTACCTGAAAGCAGAGTGGACAGAGTCTGGAACACTTAGGAGTGACGAGGAGCTCGGTAGACGAATGTCCACTAATATAGGGTGCTTCAGGATAGTTGACGGTGCTATTGACTCTGCAGCTTGGGAGACCAGGTGATGTTGAGGACAACCAGGAGCCTGATGCGAGCTGTCCCATGAAGGATGGCGAGTGCTGAGGGGTCGGTGTTTGGCAGGAGCACCAACAAGCCTTGGTAAAAACAACAAACACAGGCAGTCAAGAAAGTGTACGGTTCGGACCAGCAAGGGCCAGGAGACTCACCACAGCCAGGGGGAGTCAGGGAAAGCCTGGAGCAACCAGAGAAACCCAAGAAAAGAAAAGTTGACCCTCAATTAGACCCACAGGCCGGAGGCACAGGAGTCGCGAGAGGACCTCTAGCAGCTTCACAGAACAGCAAGCCAAGGAGCACTCGGTTCGAGGTGGATGAAGATCTCTGTAGGAACAGTTGCTAGAGGTTGGGGCTACTTAGAGCCCAATGTACTTGTCAAGGAATTGCCAACAAGCACATGCACTTGCAAATACACGCGGTGCACAGGGGTTTGGGTATTGCAGCCCCCTCAAGGGATACTGGCCTCAAAATCAGTGAGAGGGCATCTTGGGCCTTGAGAAATGTAGAAACCCATGTCCTGTGTTGCTGGACCCTTTGGAGTCCGTAGGAGCTTGGGATCAGCAGAACGGTCAGCAGTGTTGAGTCGCCTGCGAATGCAGGGGAGTGAATCCTTCACTCCAAGGGAGATTATCTTCAGTTGTCTTTAATGCTCCGCAGGTCCTGCATGGATACGGTATGGTGAACAGGCACAGACGATGCAGCAGACTGAGAGGGAGAGGAAGTCAGGCCCAAACAAAGTTCAGCTATGTCCAGAGTGGCCAGACTGTCGAAGTGCAGTGGTTTCAACTCCTAATCTTGTCCATGACAAATCTAGGGTTCTACAGCCAGGTAAGCCCTTAGGTACCCATGGGAGAGTGTTGGGAAGATTCAGGGGACCCTCCCAGGGGAGGGTCTGGACGGGGGAGGTTACTCCCATGTCCTTTGTCCAGTTATGCGCCAGTGCAGGAGCCATCGGCTCCCAGGACTGGTTTGAACTGGACTATTCGCAGGGACACCAAATGTGCCCCTCATGCACACTTTCAGTCGCTGGCAAGCGCACCCACCCAGCCCTAATACATTAAATCCTGTCTGGGAGTTGGTCACACCTCCCTGTGACAGGATGCCTATTGGTCTGCCTTCCCCTGCTCGAGCCTTGCTCAGCAGCAGGAGGGCAGAAATGTGTCTCTGGATGGCAGCAACCATTTTGTGCTGTCCGGAGCTAGAAGGCTGGTACTGGGAACACCAGGGACCTCACGAGGGATGCGTCTGAGGGATGGAATCATACCTCCCACACCGGTTACTAGTGTGGCGTATTATTCCAACATATTTGACACCAAGCACGATAGGTTTTTTTTTCAGCCATTTTAGAGTTGGTCATCACTCGGTCGCATAATGGCCCTCTATAGTAGTATATGACTGCTTCACTGACAACCCGGGTGAAAGAACTCCGTAGGCTGCAGGGGTGTCCTGCTCATGTAGAGACACCCTCTCACTTAGAACCGAGCACCCTGCCCTCTGGGTTGTGAAGGTCTGCTATAGGGGTGACTTATAGGTTTTAAGTGCAGTGACCCTTAGATATAGTAAACCTATGTCTTAAGTAAGTGGTGCATGCACCGACTTACACAGCCTGCAATGGTAGTTCCATTTTGCATGGCCTCTCATGGGTGGCCTAATAAATGCTGCAGCCCATGGGAGGCCTCTGGGGTAATTATGCCCTGGGTACATGTGTACCATATACTAGGGACTGACAAGGGTGTCCCAGTATCCAATCTGGAGTGTACCAAAGTACATAACATAACAGTTTAGGGGGAACGCAGATAGACTGGGGTCCTGATTAGGAGGATCCACGTCCGACTAGTCAAAAACAGTGTTAAAAAAAGTGGGGGTAACCATAAGATGCAGATCCTACTTTCCTACACATGGGGGGCAAACAAACTATGGAATTAGGCCCAGATCTCTGTACTGGGGTGAATGCTTGACATTGTTCAGCATTCTGTCCATCAATTGTTCTTTTTGCAGGCCCACTAGTAGCATTCAGATTAGAGGCCCTGGGTATATGGTATTCAACTTTACAAAGGTCTTACAGATAAACTCAATATGCCAATTGGGTGTACACCAATGTTACCATGTTTAGGGGAGAAGCACATGCCCTTCAGCACTGATTAGAATGGTAATGTGATCACAGTCCGGAAGCCAACAAAAAGATACAGCAAAAAGTGGAGGGAAGCAGGTAAAAAGTTGGGGAAACAAAACCATAAACATGCCAGGTCTAACATGGGTCCCGCCCACCAGAAGGTGGAGAGAGCTATTCAACCTCTAGGGAGTTCTTATCACTAAGGCAGAAGAACCTGGACAGACCGTCAGCACTGGCATGGTCTACTGATGGTCTGTGTTCCATCCTGAAGTCCATACCCTGTGGGGAAATGGACCACTTCAACAATTTTAGATTCTCACATCTCATTTGCATGAGCCACCTGAGGGGCTCGAGGTCAGTCTGAATCAAGAATTGAGTGCCAAAGAGGTATGGCCTTAACTTCTTCAGTGTCCAGACCACAGCACAAGCTTCTCTTTTTAATCCACTCCACTTCTGTTCCCTGGAGAGTAACCTCCTGTAATAGTAATGCCCCTATGTCATGTTCTGAGCCATCTGTTCGAATTATAAACTCCTGGGAGATGTCACAGGCCCTGAGCACAGGAGCTATGCAAATGGCTTGCTTCAGGGAGTCAAATGCTTTTTGGCATGCCTCTGTCCAAATCACATTTCTGGGCGGCTTCTTGAAAGTAAGCTCAGTCAAGGGGCCTACAATGGTGACATACCTCCTATAGTACCCAGTGACGCCCAAGAATGCTCTGAACTCAGTCTGAGTTTTGGGGAGCTGCCAGGCCTTTATGGTTTTGATCTTGACCTGATCTTGACCTGAAGGGGTTGCACCATAAGTCGTACCATAAGGTGTTGTACTATAAGTATGTTTGTAGGTTGAAACATCACACCATGTAATACCACGTGCAGTGGCGTAGCTGGGGGGGCGGACCGCCCCAGGCGGCACTATTTTGGGGGCAGTGGCCGCGCGGCACTGGTGGCCCGTTGCGGCGGCCTTTATAATTTATTTGGGGACACTCACTGTCTGACACTTTACAGTAGTGTCAGTCAGTGTCCCCAAATAAATTATAAAGGCTGCCGCAACGGGCCACCAGTGCCGCGCGCGCGGCCCCATTTGAAGTGCAAGCAAGCTCACCTGCTTGCAACTGCTGCCTGCAGCGCACACACGCTGCACGCACCACCACCTAGCATAGTGGTGGTGGTGTGGTGCGTACGCGACCGGGTCACTGAGGTCAGAGGGAGAGGGGAAAGACTCCGCTCCAACATTCTTAAAATGACACTGTTTTGATACTCGTGCCCTGCATTGGGAAGGCCTTGTATCGCCGCATAATCGACATTAACGGCCACATATGACCCTGGGTACAGGGAGCATCTCTGGAGTCAAATCTTCACACACGTCGCTCGCGCTGACGTAGCTTCCGTGTTACTCCTAGTCCAACAACTGGCTAGGGGCAACAACTGGCGAGGGGCGGGCACTGGTAATAACCCTCTTCAATAAGGAAACACATAAGCGCATAATAGATTATTTTTAACTGAACATGCAGTCTCCTGGACAATGCCAACCTCCCGCACACTGCCGGGCGGTATGCTGCCTCTTCTGGCACCCTGCCCCTCGTGTGCGATAGGAGCGGGGCCGGTCTGACGCCTTTGACTCGGCATATTGACAGTCCGAGCAGCAATGAGGGAATGCTGCCAGCGATAGAGGGGGTGTTGGTGTCTCCTCTGCCCCAGTCCTGCAAGTTGTCCAGGTGAATCGGAGGCCAAGCAACTTTTCTGTCAAGTTTCTCTCCTTCACAAACAAGGTAGGCGGGTGCTGAGGGGGGATATTCTTGGACCAGGCCTGAGCAAGCCGGCTCCTGGCTGCGGATCGGCAGAACAAGGGAGAGTGGGATTCATCCTGTGTGAGAGTACAGCAGAGAGAGAAAAGGGACAGATGGCAGAAGCCTTCCCAACCACAGCGGATGACTGGCGGGGAGGCGTGGGCTGGGGAGCACCACTCCCGCCTTTTTCACTCCGCCATTCCCTAGTTCAGATGTGACTAACTCTGCCTTCCTTTATGTCCAGCCTGTTGTTAGCTGTACTTACGGTGCCAGCTGCGCCCCTCGACGTGCACAAACCATGAGCTGAACATTGTAGGCATTGCCCTGCAACTGCAGAAACGCAGACATGGCCGCCGGTTGTACAGTGGGGTGTCGGAGCACATTCCATAAAGTATAGAACCCTGCGAATGCTGGTAATTTCTACGTTTTTATTTCTTTATTTGAAATTTTATACCACACGCAGACGACGTTAAAGAACTCTACAGTTTTTTTTAACAAAAAAATGTGAGTAATGATTCCAAATAATAAACATACATATTTGCAGAGAAATGTTCGGGATGACGTCAGAGCATTTTGCAATTTGTAGATGCATATTTTGAGAAATGCATCCAATTCATATAAATCCATGTTAGCAAAGACGTGTTGTCTTATAGTGAATGTTAAGTCGTCAGTTTGTTCTTCACGCTACAATAAAAGATTTAAGAATGACACTGCATATGTGGCGGTGCAGGTGCTGGAGAGAGCTGCAATTAAATGTCACAAATGTAAGTGTTAGTATTAGGTGTTATGATGCATGAATATGGAGTTTTATTGGATAAATAAAAAATCCATATTCTGGGTGCTGTTATTAAGATGGGGTAAGGGTCCACTTTGGAGTTTGGCTGATGGGATACTCAGACAAAAATGTATTACAGGTGCATTGTAGCCTATAGCCTTTGTATACAGAGTACAGGATATGTGCCACTGTGTGGGAGAGAAGTCCATTCACCAATCTCTAAATAAGGCCATACAATTTTTGTATGTTGAATATCAGAGCTACAAGCATCAGTGCTTCTTTGTTTCTGGGGTTTCTGTTTTGCCCAGTGACGTGTAATTGCTGATGCTAGGTAGGATGGTGAAGGGCTTTGAAGGTTATGCACACCGTCCTCAGTATGCAGTGTTTCTCTACTGGGAGAGAGCTCAGACATTCTCGAACTGATGAGCTGTGGTCTGCCATTTCCATGTTTGCAGTAAGCCTTGCTGCTGAGATTAATAATAATGTTGGGGAAGCCAGGCCCAATAGGCCAGTGAGTAGGGCAGTTTCACATACCTACCTGGTGACATCTAGAGACTGGACTAAGGTTTGCAGATCTTGTTTTTAACATAAGGCACCACAGCGTGCACAAATCTTGCAATGATACAAGATCTGCTATTCTCGAGTTAGGGCACGAGATAGGGGTTGCCTTAAAACTGGTATTAATGTTTGAGTTGGAGTGACAGTTAACATTAGTGTTAGAAAGAATTAGGTTACAACTAGGATGAGGGTGATGGTTAGATGAATGGGCTAGGGGTGGAACGAGGACTGGAATTATTAGCATTGCTTGGATTAACAATAGGTTTAGAGATAAATGTAGGATTATACTTAGATTGTGGGTTAGCTTTAAGGCTTGGATGAACACAAGTGTTTCGATTGGGTCTTACTGCAGGTTTGTGGTTAGGGTTTGTGTTCTAGGTTTAGAGTTACAGTTAAAGTAATTGAGCTGATGAGCTTGTGGAGATGCACCTGTCCGCCTGTGAGAGGTACGGAGACCTGAAAGGATTGTGGCAGATTGCTCAGCAACCCCAGATTAAATTTGTTTTTACATCGCAGTTTTAAAAGCAGCCGCATTCCAGCTCAAAACGCTGGGAATGGGTGTGAGCAAAAGCAGCGCGGTGGCTAACAGGGCACGGCGCTCTTTCTCTGCGCCACTGCAAAGCGTCATGGGACGCGCTTGCGTGTTTAAAAAAACACGACCTCGACCACTAATAACACGGGACATGCTGCCACTCAGAGCCTATACGTGCCTGTGGACTGTGCTGCCTGTTTTTATGACCCTAGTGTCTGCGTTGAGAAATACCCACTTTTGCTTCAAAATTTCCGTTTGGCGCAAATATTTTCTTGTCTCTTTATTCAGTGATTTTTCGACTGGCTATAATAGAGTGTGTCAGTGTGGCACTCATTTGGCGCATCTGGCAGACAAACTAGGTATCACGCGCAGCTCTCCTGTCAGGTTCCATGAATTTTACTGCAACCCCAGGGGCCGATGTGTCACAATAACTTTACTAAACTCTAGTAAGAGATTATATCAAGGAGATAAGGCTAAAGTGCTCATTAATGTTGTGCCAACGTATCATGTCTTATAAAGGACAGGAAGATAAGAAACAGTTTAAAAAGGAAACACAAAAGAGGCCTGCGCACACCAACAATTGTGCAAGGAGGAACCCAGACTGCTTAACACCCAGCCTTAGAACAAAGGCCAGCAATTTACGACTAAACATAGAATTGTCAGAGACTGTATCAAACTCTGAAAACTATAAAGGGCCTACCACAGCAGGCTTCTTTTTTTGGCCACTCTGGTGAGACACTAAAAACACACACAACATGCGCCCTTTCTTTAAAAATGCAAATGAGTAAAATATCTGGTTACTACATTATCAGGACAATACCTGCCATAATAATGTCCAGAGGGCTTGTGACACATTTATATGGGCGGGGGACTAGAATTTCCCTGAGTCAGAGAAGGTAATAAGCAAGAGAAACAGTAATTGGGAACACCCAGTGGTGCTCAAACAATTTTCAGAGTGGCGTCGCTGCCATCAATGCTTCATCACTGAACTCACAATGTTGTGCATGGTGTGTTCGCGCACTGTCATTTATAGACAGCACAATCTCCATTGAAGGGGTCACTTAACTTGCAAAGATATACAGTTTTACAGATAAAACTAATATAGCGCACAAACGATGTGTGGAAATCGGGTGTCAATCAATCAAACTAACAGGATTTGCACAGAGCTACTTATCACCTGTGAGGGTATCTAGGCGCTGGGGGGTGGGGGCGGTGCAGCTGATGAGGGACGTTAATAACCATATTTTTATGCCCTTCCTGAAATCCTGCAGGGTGGCAGTCTGAGTGTTCTCCTTTGTACTGCCGGTCACCGGTGTATTCAACTGTGTAGCCTTGGACCGTGTCATGTATGTGCATGTAACTTGCCTGATCGAGGTAACTATTAACGGCGATACTACGTGTATCTTGGTCCTTTTTCCCCAGCATTCCTCCCCCCCTCACCCCCCACCCCCCAGGGGCGGCAATGTGAGGGATAGCCCCGGGCGCCACAAGCTCTAGCTACGCCTCTGACCACGTGTATTGGAACATGGCAACTATACAGTGAAGATTAGCCCTTGGACAAAAGTTCCTATCCAGCAGGAAACTGTCAGAAATGTGGCTAGCCTGCTGTATTTCTTGCCTGGAAAGTGTATCAAGGCCAGCAGCTCATTGTCTGTCAAAATCTGTGTCTATTTTCAGCTAAACCTCAAGCACTTAAAAGGTGCAGCTTTCTGTTAAAGCGTTGCAGTTTTACTGCTTGTATCACCTTGATTCCTTTAAATTGCATTTACTCTTTTGGTCATCTGGAAGTCTGGCATTTACGATTTTTGATATATTCCCTGACATGATACTTATGGATGCTTTGAACTGCTTTTTCATCTGCATAAATTTAGTACTGCACTCTGGATTTAATTTTGGATTGGCCTGTTCGTGGTTTGTTGGATAGGATGTATTTCTGGATTTGAAACATCGGATTTACTTTTGCCTTTTATCATATATTTCCTATCTGATACATACATGCCAACATTTTAGAAAAGGAAAGTGGCAGATTTCTAAAAAAAATTATAATTGGGAGAATGAGGGGTGATACCCCAAAACCGGCCCCAGGATGCTTGTTTCAGTCCATGGAGGACCTGGTATGGCAGTTCAGACTGGACTGTTCCCATGGGGAGCGGGGTAAAAACGGATTTGCATATGGCTGGGTTTAACTGGAATGGCACAGGGAGCAAAAAAAACTATGGATTTAGGCCCAGATCTCTGTACTGGGGTGAATGCTTGACATTGTTCAGCATTCTGTCCATCAATTGTACTTTTTGCAGGCCCACTAGTAGCATTTAGATTAGCGGCCCTGGGTATATGGTATACAACTTTACAAAGGTCTTACAGATAAACTCAATATGCCAATTATGTGTACACCAATGTTACCACTGATTAGCAGTGGTAATGTGATCACAGTCCTGAAGCCAACAAAACGATACAGCAAAAAGTGGAGGGAAGCAGGCAAAACTTTGGGGAAAGACCACCCTAAGGATGCCAGGTCTAACGTGTCCCCCCCCTCCCCCCCAGCTGAAAGTGGAGAGAGCTATCCAACCTCTAGGGAGTTCTCATCACTAAGGCAGAAGAACCTGGACAGACCGTCAGCATTGGCGTGGTCTACTGCTGGTCTGTGTTCCACCCTGAAGTCCATCCCCTGTGAGGAGATGGACCACTTCAACAATTTTAGATTCGCACCCCTCATTTGCATGAGCCACCTGAAGGGCCCGAGATTTGGTGAGCTGCTGGCCCATTATGGTTTCAATCTTGTCCTGAAGGGGTTGCACGTTCCCCGTGCCCACCAGGTGTCCCAAGTACACCACAAAATCCGTCCATATCTGGCTTGTACTGGCCTTGATAGTCAGGCCTGCCTATTTCAGGGCCTGAAGCGTTTCCCGGAGGTGAAAGAGGTGGTCCTCTCAACTGCTACTGAAGGCAGCTATGTCATTCAGGTAGGAAGCTGAGAAGGCCTCTAAACCAGCAAGGACCTGACTGCTTCACCAGCCTCTGGAAGGCGGTAGGGGCATTCTTTAATCCAAAGGACTTCCCCCTAAACTGATAGTGTCCCTGTGGAGTGGAGAAGACTGACCCCTCCTTGAATACCTCTGTTACAGCTATCTGCTAATATCCTGTTGTAAGATCAAAGGTACTTAAGTAGCCCCTAACCTGTCAATCAGCTCATCCATCATAGGGATGGGATAAGCATCAGTCTTGGTCACAGAATTTAGACCTCTTTAATCCGCACAGAATCTCAGTTCAGACGTGTTGCCCAGTGGGGCAGCTTTTGGGACCAGAACCACAGGAATGGAACAGGGGATACTGGAGGGTTGTATCACCCCCAAATCCAAGATCTTAGAGACTTCACCTTGATGCTGACCCTCACCTTATCTGACAACCTGTAAGATTTATTCTTGACAGTGAGGTTGTCCCATGTGTCCACATCATGGGGACACAGGTTGGTAATTCCAGGAGTAAGAGAGAAAAAAGAGGAGTACTGTTCCAACACTTGGCGACAGTTCCTCTGCTGTTTAGGAGTTAGATTGGGGAAAGAATTACTCCTTCCACAGATCCACCCTTCTCCTTGGAGGCCAAGTGATCAAGAAGAGGTTCACTCTGCTCCTCCTCTGCTCCATCTGTCACCAACAACACGATGAGCTCAGACCTCTCAAAGTGTGGTTTGAGGTGACTGATTTGATGCACAACTACATTGATTCACCCTCCTGCTTAACTCTTTTCTTTCGTTAATATGCACGAGAAATGGGTCGCCGCCAGGTTTTTTTCAGTAAAAGACTTCATTCCGATTTAACAACTTTGAGCAAAAATATTGATATGACTTTTCCTTTCAAAGTTCTTTCTTTCAATGTAAATGGTCTTAACAATGTAAAGAAACTCCAGGCAATTGAAGCTGGATTCTGGCTGAGAAACCAGCAGTTGTTTTGATTCAGGAGACTCATATTCCAGTCGCAAAAACTGTCAGGATTTAGAATGCTCAAAAAATGGGCCGGCTATAGAGGATTTTCATCCTCACAGGCGGTGCATCGGGGCACAACTATCCTTTAAGCAAAATGGCTAAGTGGTAAAGTGGGTAATAGTACGAGCGATAAAGAGGGTCGCTTGTGCTGGGTTAGCTGTCAAATAGGGGGAAAGCCCTATACGTTTGCCAGTTTCTATGCACCGGTTGAAGACTACACCACCCCATATGCTAATCAGTTTTAATCGCTTATGCCGAATCCAGAAGGTCTGATTATTGGGGGTGATTTTAATGTATTACAAGATCCAAGACTGGATTCTTCGGTTTATGCTAAAAAAAACAGGCAAAACCAAATTCTCTGAGAGATATTAAGAACTTTAAGGACATCATAGCCTTAATCGATCCTTGGAGGACTGCACACCCCACGGAGGCGAAATATACTTGCCTCTCTGGGAGGTTCCGTTCATCCTCCTGCATAGAATTT
This sequence comes from Triturus cristatus, assembly GCF_964204655.1. Classification (NCBI taxonomy): domain Eukaryota; kingdom Metazoa; phylum Chordata; class Amphibia; order Caudata; family Salamandridae; genus Triturus; species Triturus cristatus. The sequence continues at coordinate 604,936,494 of NC_140591.1, read as the reverse complement.
TTTTCTAATCTCCCAAACCCTGCAATAAAAAGCACAAAGTATGGTTGCGAATGGGTTCTCTAATCATGCAATGCTAAGGTTCGAGTTGGAAATCAGCAAACCTTCCCCAGGTCCTAAACAATGGGTATTGAACAAACAATATTTACAGGATGAAGGGTGGATTCAGACCCTCAAAGCAGAGATAAGGATTTTTTTTTCAATGAATATGGAATCTGCATCTAAATGCATGGTCTGAGATGCCATGAAGGCATTTGTCAGAGAGAGGATTATAAGCAAAGATGCTGGCAACGGCCTTCAAGCTAAAAAAAAAAAAAGCAGGTGTTAGAGCACAAAGTACATCAGAGCTATGATAAATTCCTGAGGAACTCAACTAGGATCAATAAAAAAGTATTCGACATAGCCAGACAGGCCCTGAGCGATCAATATTATGTTAAGGGTGCCTCTATAAGCCAGACGTACTCTTGGCGAGTATTTGAAGAAAGTAATTTTACAGGCAACTTTTTAGCTTGGCAGGCACGGGAACAAGCGACCAAGAACTGAATAGAGGCCCTGAAATGCCCGACTACAGGAGTAGTAAGGCAGGACTCTGTGAAATTAGGAGAAAATATGCTATACCATTATGCGAAGATCTGCTCAAAGAGTCAGAAAATAGATAAAGCCCTTTCAGAATTTTTTTTATCGGATTGTGATACTCCGGTTTTATCCATAGAAGAGGGAGCTAATTTGAGCCGACCTTTTTCCAGAAAGGAATTGAAGGAGGTTATCAAGAACCTTCCCAACGGGAAGTCATGTGGCCCGGATGGCCTACCGGGGTAGTTTTTTAAAGCCTTCTCGGATGTTTTAACTGACCACCTCTTATTGTCAGCTAATAAAATGCTGCAGGGCGATGACATACCACCTTCTTTATTTAAAGGGAACATAGTGAGTTTTCTGAAAAAAGATAAGGATGCCCAAGACCCCAATTCATACCGACATATAACCTTATTAAATTCCGATTATAAAATATTATTTAAACTGCTCGCAAATAGATTTAATTCAATAGCCCCAGGTTTGATTCACCCAGACCAAAATGTTTTTTTAGCAGGGAGACAGCTTGGTACTAATACACACTATCTGACTGAAGTATAATATACGAGCCTTTGTGTTTATATTAGACACAGAAAAGACCTTTGACTTCATGGTCAGGGAAATATTATTCTACATTTTGTCTAGATTTGGCATTCCATCCCAGATATCAGGGTTTATACACAATTTGTATTGTAGGGCTGAAGCAGGTATTATCATTAATTCGGTCGAAGTGGGCCAAATAAGAGTACTCCGAGGCACAAGGCAGGGGTGTCCACTTTCCCCCATTCTTTTTGCTTTTTTCATCGAGCCCTTTGCCAGAGCAAGCCGAGCAAACAAGATCGTTCAACCCTCAATTCCTCAAATGGATAAGATAAAATTATATGTGGATGACATTATGCTGATCATAGATAGTCAGCTAGTGTCGAAAATAAAGCTTTTTGAGATTTTTGCTCAATACCAGACACTTGGAGTATATAAAATCAATCGGTGGAAGACAGAAGTTGTACTCTGTGGATACACTCCAGAGGCCTTATTGCCGGACTTGGTCGGGTGTGCTGATTTCCTCCCAAAGAGAAATTTAGGTGTAAAGTTCTCTTCGAGAATCGAGGATTGTTTGATCTCAATTTTGTTCTCCTTCTCACGAAGGTTCAGCGGTTATTCTCCTGATGGATCTCCCTCCCTTTTACTATTCTAGGGAGAATCTCCTTAATCAAAATGTTGGTGCTTCCTCTTTTTAATTTCCTGTTTTCTGCTATTGTGTATTAGCAACCTCCTTTTTTAAAAAGGTTGAGTCGATGTTTTCATATTTTATCTTGCAAAAAAGCACTTAGAATAGCAGTTAGCACTTTATATTATACTTGTGAGAACGTAGGATTGGCCCTTCCTAATCTTAGAGATTCTTATAATGCCTATTTTGCACAATATTTATCTAGACTTAAATTAAATACTCTTGGAGGTTTTTTCGTAAATAATTTCATGCAGTTGATTTTTAAGGAATTTAAAATCTTGGATGTGTTAAAAATAACCAAATTGCCTAAAAAAGTACGGTACAAGATCCTGAAGTGGCTCTTCAAGAAACGGAGGGATTTTTACAGTGACGTACATGGTACATGCGGCGATGTCTCTGGAGGCGATGGATAAAGGTTTAGAGAGAAGGCTATCTTCGGAAATAGTTCAAAGGTGGGGGCGAGCGGGTTATTGGACAGTGGGGGAATTCCTAAGGGGAGATAGATGGCAAACTCTTTGCAAAGTAAGACAGTGTACACAAGAGGATATCCTACTTGCAGGGTCTTTTAGCCGGCTTAAGAAAGTTTTACAGGATCTAGACCTAGGATTAATCCTTATTACTAAGGAGGTGATATGAGCACTAAGTAGTAGCGTGGCTTTGAAACGGCCTGGGGAATGGAAGAGAATCCTCTCTAATTGTAAGGGCCCGTAGTCCACCCAAAAGGTGGTTAAAAAATGGAAGAAAGACGAAAGTCTTGATATGACAGAAAAAATCTGGAAAGAGGTCAATATATTGAATTTCTCTGTTTTAAGAGTGGCCAATTGGCTATGGATGCTCTTCTCTTTTGAAATGGCTTTTATATAGAACCCCAGCCTTCTTAGTGCCTATCAATCCCACTGCACCAGGTATTTGTCCCTGCTGCCTAAGACACTCCCCGGCAAACTGGACTCATATGATTAGCCAGTGCTCATTAATACAGGGATTTTGCACCAAAATATGCCAGTATCTGGTTAATGTTGTCAAAGTTAATATGGGTCCAACTATCTAATTGATAGCCCTGGGGTTTGACCCTGCATTGGGCCTCTCTGATAAATGGGTAAAAATAGTATTTATCACAACAGCGGTCACCCAATCCCTTCTACTCCAAAATTGGCGAAACCAGATAAAGGATTGGCTACAAAAGATGAGGCGAGTTAGAGTAAGCCAACAACAATATGCAATTCGTACTGGGGGAGTAAGGAAAATCGAGAAGCTCTGGGGAGAATATTTCCAACCGGAAGAAACTGGTGCAGTTTGAAAATGGATTAAAAGAATTGTGATGTCTCCTTGCTCTACTCTGTGGCTTTTTTTTAAATATAGCTGTGCCTTTTGTGGGATTTTAAGGCAACTGCATTTTCAATGATAGTTTGGTTTACGAGAGGTGGTGTGATGAGTATTAACTTTGTTTATCATATTGATTGTATTATAGAATGATATTATATGTGCATGGAAAAAAATGGTATTTATTACTTATGTGGAAAGATCAATTTAAGTCATATGTATGATACTGTTATACCTGGATCTCAATAATAAAAACAAAAATTTTAAAGGATTTGAAGCACCCTGTGGGGTTACCAAGGGATCTTACGGTCCACCACATATGTGGCCTTATCTTTCTTCTTTCCCTCTCAGTAATTTCATAGGTCCTAGTCCAACGGTCCTCAAGGGCACTGGGATCCACAGGCTCCATGACCTGCACTTTCTGCCCAGGCTGTAACTCCTCAGTGGTAGAATTTGGGTCATACCACTATTTCATCACACCCTGGCTGGCTTATAAGTTGTTAGAAGCTTGCTTCCACAACTTAGCCATTTCACTTCAGAAGGCCAGCATGTAGCATATAACATCCTGGGGAACATTTTAGACAGCTTGCTCCCACCCAAACTTCACCCAACTGGTTCTGCCCTCTAACTGGGTGCCCATACAGAAGGTGAAAGGGGCTAAAGCCCACTCCTTTCTGGTAGGCCTCCCTATATGAAAACAAAAGCCAGGGCAAGAGGATATCCCACTTTTACCTCAGGCCCTAAGGCATGTCTTTCAGGGCTCCTGCAAGCCCATTGACTTGGAGGTGGAGAATTTGTAAAGTACTCCACACCCTTTTCACAAGGACTACATAGATATAGACATGAAGTTTGTGTCCCTGTCAGGCACAACTTCCTCGGGAAAACCCACTCAGGTAAAAATCCCTATCATGGCATCTACCACCACAGGTGCAGTGGTAGTCCTCAGAGGGAAGACCTCTGGTACCAGAAGGCATGATCCACCAGAACCAGGATAAACCTGTTGCTTTAAGCAGTCTGGGGATCCATAGGCGCAACAATGTTGATGCCCATGCTTTCAAAGGAGGTACACCAGGTGAGGTAGTAAAGGGGGCTTTCAGCCTCTGCCCTGTCTTTACACTGGCCTCGCAGGCCACACAGGTCCCACAGAAGCAACTCTTGGATAGGTCCTGTCTTGAACCAAGTGTCCTGCCAGGGGAATTCTATGAGCCAGCTCCTGTAAGAAGGCCCTGTAGCATTGGGGGCCTACCAGGGCCCATGTTGACCCATGCACAGGAACCTTAGGCTTACTGTAAAGGAGATTGTCCTACCAGTAAATGTGATATCTCCCAGAGACTTCACTTGCTGCTTGAACTTCAGCCTGTTTCCACATGCCCCCAAGAGTTGGGCACTCCATATGTGCCCCACATAACCCCTCCCTGGTGGGTCCTCCTTCTGAATGCAAATCAGTCAGCAGGTGTAGTCAGGTCACCAAGGGAAGCAAAGTCCTCCTCATTGGACTCCGAGGCAATGAGGGACAATCACTGCTGGTGCCCCGTCTATCTCACTGTGAGTGCATTGAGTGGCTAGATTGCCACACCCTCTGTCTTTCCCCTTTTTAGCACCTGGCTAGGCCATTATTACAGGCTCCAGCCCTATTTGACTCCCTTCCCAGGCAGTGATGGACCTTGTTGTAGAACAGATCCACTCAGGTAACCCCAACATCTTCACATTAGCCTTGCTTCTTTCCAGATAGTGTGCTCAATGTCATTAACCAACAAACAGTCCACAAACATGGCAGGGCTCACAGAAACCCTCAGAAGACCTGTAACTCCCACTGCCACTCAAATAGAACCAGGGCCACAGGATATTGACCCTCCCTGTTGTCAGCCACCACAACTTGGTGGAATGCATTGGGAATCTCCTGCTCTGGAAACACAACTGACTCCTTACCATAGTCATGCTGGCACCTGTGTCCCTCAGAGCCTCAACACCTTTCCCATTGATGGCGACCCATTGCCTTTACTTAGTAGTATTTGATGGCACATGGATCTTAGGAACCTTCTCACTGCCACCCAGGGACACTAGGGTAACCCCACTAAACTCCCCTCCCCCCATTAACTGAAACAAACATCTATCTTATCACTCTGCTAGCCACCCCTGGGCTATTACCTCTAATGGGAGGGTGCCTTCTTTTTGGACACTTGGGATCCCCCTTGCAGTGGCCATACTCACTGCACTCATAGCACTTTGGAGTTTGAGGCTGCTGACTTTTGTCAGGGTAGTTTTCTTCTGGTGGCCAGATTGGGAATGAAAACCAGACATTTTCCCCTGTGAGTGATGTTGGGGGTCTTTGGAGAACTCCTTCTTTTTATCTCCCCCACCCCGTCTCTCTTCTGTTGGGAACTCTGACCACCCTTTTAGGAGTCCCCCCAGATACCTTCTTGGACGCTCTGGTGCTGACCCAGATGTCCGCCTCCTAAAAAAGCTCATCGGAGTCAGTCAGCTTGCTATCCACCATGTGTTGGCGCAGCTCTGGAAAACAATTATAATATGTGGGAATGGGCTCCCACAAAAATAAGTTGTACAGCCCTTCAAAATCATCAACTTTGCTGCCCCTCATCCAGCCCTCCAGTGCCCTACCAGCATAGTCCAGGAAATCCTCCCATGTCTGAGTAGAGAGTTCGTGACCAGCTCTTAACCGTCGCCTGTACTTTTTGGGCGTCAAACCAAATCTCCTGACTAAAATGGCCACCATGGCAGTGTAGTTAGTCTGGTCCCCCACCTCCAATATAAGGAGTGTATCTCTCCCCACTGTGGGCATCTACCGCCAAAGACTGCCCCCCCTAGAACTCCTCTGGGACCCTGTACTATATAGGTTGTCAGCCATTTATCTATGGTATTCCTAGCATTGCAACTGAGCAACATATCTTTTAGAATATGAAACCTGGGCTCCTGCGAGGAAACTGCAGTTATGCTGTCACCATTGCTGTTGCTGGACCCCACTTGTTGGGCTCTGATGTCCTGCTCTCTGAGGTTGAGCTCATGGGTTAGTATCTTTTCCTCGAGAGCCAGCTCTTTCTAAAATCACATCTTGCAAGCTTCAATTTTAGCTTTCTTTTCTCCTTCCTGTCCTCCAGCTCTTCTGAGACAGGGTCCTGGATAAGGCAATGCTCCCTGCCTTCATAGGGCGAAATACTCTTGTCAAGTTGTTGGCCTCCTGGCATGCAGGCGGTCCCGGATCCTCCTTATCTAATTCCTCATACTCATCCAAAATCTCACACTCTTCCTCAGGGACCACTGGTCCTGCATCCCTTGCTTCCATGTAGGCCCCTCAGCGCCTTGTGCAACTCAACCTTTCTGGTGAAGCCCTCCATAAAGACCAGAAACTCCTGGCATAAAACCTTGAGCTGGGCCACTTGGTACATTTTTAGGTTGGCCAGCTCAAACTCCAATTGTACAGGTGATAGATGCAGGGGTAGGTACAAGTGCAGGTGTTGGCTCACAATTGAGAGACAAGATTTTAGGTAAAAGCAAAAATGCCAATCAGGGAGAATAAAAAACAAAAAATTCCAACTAGGCAATGGATAAAGCAAAAATTGTTATCAACAAGAATGGGTTTGAATAGTTCTTAAGTGTAGAGTTTTAGTGAACACTGAATTACTATAAGATATTGCAGGGCACACGTCCTATCCTCACCGCTAATCACCAGTGTTCGAAATTGGGTCTCTGGTTTGCACCCTGTCCAACTAGGGACCACCACTCTAGTCAGGGTAAGTCAGACACACCCTAAATTAACCTGTGCTCATCCTCTGGTAGATTGGCACAGAGCAGTCAGGCTTAACTTAAGAGGCAATCTGTAAAGTATTTGTGCAACACAACAAGTAACTCAATGAAAAAAACACAAAAAGACCCTACACAGGTTTAGAAAAATAGAGAATACTTATCTGATTAAAAGAAAACCAAAATGAGAAGAATCCAATAAGTAGAAGCCGAGGCATGAATTTTTAAAGATTTAATGTGAAAACAGTGCTTAGAAGTCACAATCGGTCAAAAGATTACTTGAGGTCGTGAGGGACTGGTGCAAATTCAAAGTTGTGGCCGACTGCAATGAAGGGCAGGCCGGCTAAAGGATCCAGACAAGTCACTTAGGGACGACCGTAGGGGTGACATGTGTAATAAAAGAGAAGTTTAAGGCTTGGCAAGTGGGTTTAAATGCCAAATCGAAGTGGCAGTAAACTACACACACAGGCTCTGCAATGGCAGGCATGAGCCAGGTTTGGAAGGCTACTAGTGTAGGTGGCACAACCAGTGCTGCAGGCCCAATAGTAGCATTTAGATTAGAGGCCCTGGGTATATGGTATACCACTTTACAAGGGATTTACAGATAAACTAAGTCGTGTTAGACCCGGCCTCGTGGCATGGCCCTCCCTGTCCCCGCATCACATATCCTGACCCATGCACCTCATGTAGCCCCCGAGCACGTGGCCTAGCCGATCCTTCCCACCAGAACACACACACACCCGACCCGGACTTCCTCGTCCGTGGCCTTCCTCCTTTCGGCCACACCGGGCCCGTGTGCCCACTTCATGCACCATGATGGCCGCCCGGCCCCAGCACGACCCTGGCCTAGAGGCGCCACTCCGGCTGGAGGACATCGCGCCCCCATTGGGATGAGAGAGGGAGGAGCAGTTTCCATCGCACCTCTGAGCTCCCCTGGGAAGGTGGGTTTCGATCGGCCCTCCGGCCTCCCCGAGGGCTGGCTCCACGCCTGCTGGGTGTCTGGGACTCCGCCCAACCTGCCCCTGAAAGGATCAAAAGACAATGGCAGGAAACCCCGACAAGCGACCCCCAGGTGACAAGACCCCTGCCTGCACAGACTCCGGACATCAAAGAGGAGTCGACCTATAACAAGGGGTGCTCTGGGACGATCCGGCAGATTCGCCTTTGGAAACACCTGAGCCCTGCTGAGTGACTCGCGGCTCCCTGAAGATGGTAAGACCTCCGAACTTGTGCTTGAGCCTTGCTGAGTGACTCGCGGCTCCCTGAAGATGGTAAGACCTCCGAACTTGTGCTTGAGCCCTGCTGAGTGACTCGCGGCTCCCTGAAGATCGTAAGACCTCCGAACTTGTGCTTGAGCCCTGCTGAGTGACTCGCGGCTCCCTGAAGATCGTAAGACCTCCGAACTCGTGCTTAAGCCCTGCTGAGTGACTCGCGGCTCCCACAGACTCTCCTGGTCCCGCCGGACCCCAACGACGACAAGCGTATCCCCCAGCTCGAGGATTGTGAGCTGTGCGCCGGGTACGCCCCTGCATTTGATCCATATCCCCAAAGACTGTCCCGCTACCCCCTCCCCGAGACTCTGTAAGCCCGTGCTCTACTTGTATATATTTGCCTTGCTGATCATAAAGATCCTACGACTCCGATTTGATAAAGATTTGTTCTTAAGAACTCACGGTGTGGCGTCTCTTTGTCGTGTGGTGCCGAGTGTACGATCCTAGATACGAGATTCCTCCCCTGAGGCGTCTCCCGCCAGTGCCCGGCTACGATACCTCGAGGGTTGGTCTCAGGATAGTCAGGGCCCCCTCCGGGCTCCTCTGAGGTCGCCTTCTAACATTGGTGGCAAGCGACGGGATTCGGGCCCATAATCCAGAGATCGTACCGTGAATGGCTGACGCACCACCGACAAAGATGGCAGAAGGAAACACCGTGATTCTCACAGAAAACGACACCAGTACCGTGTTCCAGGCGGAACAACTGGAAGAGTACACGCACAGAGAACTGAAGCAATTCTGCAAAGAACTAAAAATCGCTACCACTGGTCTCAACACCAAAGAAGATATGCAGAAGGCACTGAAAGCTTGGGTGGATTCTGGAGCCCCCCGCCCAGAAGGAGCGGTGGAGCTCCACGACGAAGCTGGACCCTCCCAAGGAGAACGCAGCAGCAACCAGGTGCGAAGCTTCGTACCAGACGGGGGTCTATCCCCGGAGGAACTCGCAGACAGAGAGAGAAGTCGCCATCACAAACTCGAATTGGCCAAACTTAAAATCGAGGGCGAGTTGAAATTAGCCGAGAAAAAGCTAGCAGTGGAACAGATGCGAGTACAAGGAGAACTAGAAGAGAAGAAACTCCAACGGGAACACGAAGGAAGGAGACTTCAACTGGAGCACGAACGCAGCCTGAAGGAAATCGAGCTAAAAGCAAAAAGCGAAGAAGTGCGGCCCCCGGGAAACCGAGAGGCGGCCTCCCCGGCGGAGCAGAAGGTCCATATTCCCAAGGATGTGGTCAAAGAATATTACAAAAACGATGACATCCAACAGTGGTTCAGGGCATACGAGGTCGCCATGACCTCCCATTGGGTCCCGCAGAAGGATTGGGGGGCCGGGTTGTGGGGACGATTTCTGACCGAAGGGAGAGACACCCTGCTCGACCTACCAACCTCCATGCAGACCTCCTACAACCACATGAAAGAGGCCCTCCTCACAAGGTACGGCCTCACCCCGGAGATGTACCGCCAGCGGTTCCGGGACTGCAGGAAGATCCCGGGCACCACCTGGGTGGAGTATGTAAACTTCTTCAGCCGTGCATTCGATGGGTGGATCAAGGGCAGCAAGGTAACCACCCTAGAAGAACTAACCGACCTCATGTTGTGGGAACACCTGGCTGCGAACTGCTTTGTGGAACTACGCCAGCATCTGCTCGACAGCAAGCTCACGGATCCGAGGAAGCTGGCTGTCGAGGCGGACCGCTGGACCAACACCCGGGTCTCCCGGCGCCCCGTAGGAGAGTACCCCTGAGCCAGTCAGGGACCACCCCGCCAGAGAGGGGGGGAACCAGGGAGGGCAGAGAGAGTCCCGGTCCAGTCCCCCAAAAACCCAACCTCCGCCTTTCCCGGCGCCCCCACCAGCTGTATCCGGCCCACCCGTGAGACGGGGGCACCGGGTGACCATCACTTGTTTCTGTTGTCACAAGCCCGGCCATTACGTCAACGACCCTGAATGCCCCATGGCCCCACACATCACCCCGACAGCACCCCCCGCTAGACAGATAGCCAATGTAGCCCTGGGGGAGGAGGTTGAGGAGACCGTAGAGTGGGAACCCGCCGCCATGGCCCTAGTATCATTAGGAGATAGAGAAATGGTCCCTGGAAACCTCCTGCCCTCCAACACGAAGAAATATGGGCAGCTCGTAACAATCAATGGCCACCGAGTAGAGGCCCTTCGTGACACCGGAGCCAGCATCACCGGTGTCCTCAGTCATTTAGTCACCGAAGACCAGGTCCTCCGCAACGTCTTTTGCCCGGTAATTTCCGCTGACAATACGGAAAGTCTGTGTAAGGTAGCCCTGGTGCCTTTTGAATGGGGAGGGGTGGTCGGTAAACTGAAAGTCGCAGTAAGAACCTCCCAGCCAGTCGACTGTCTCCTGGGGAACGACCTGGAAAGTTCCCCCGGAAACAAGTCGAGCGCAAGACCCACCTAGGGATGATGGGTCTCCCTGAGTGGGTGTGCGCCACCACCCAATCTATGGCAGCCCGACTGACCCCCCTTGGGGAAGTCGAAGGTGCCCCGACCACAGAAGACAGGATGGTCCCCGCCGAGGGTCCCCACACCCCCCCACAAGGAGGGTCGGTCGCCAGCGACGAACACCCACCTTCCGACTCCGCACAGGTCACCGAGTTAGGCGATCTGCCCGAGTTGGCCCAGTGGTGCCACGAGGGGGGCCCCTCCCGAGAGGAGTTCTGCCGGGAGCAAGCTACCTGTCCTTCCCTGGTCGGGCCCCGGCAACAAGCAGCGTCCCAGGCCGCGGGCGACCAAACTGGAACGCACTGGGTGTATTGGGAAAATGACCTTTTGTACAGCGAGCAGAAGTCGGTGGAGCTAGGATCCGCCCGGGTGCTGGTGGTACCCCTACGCTTCCGAGACCTCCTCCTGGGCTTGGCCCACGACATCCCCCTCGCAGGCCACTTGGGCCATGACAAAACCTACAGTCGCCTCGTGACTCACTTCTACTGGCCCAGGATGAAAGCAGATGTAGAAGCCCACTGCAAGTCCTGTCCCACGTGCCAGGCTAGTGGGAAGAGCAGAGGAAAGCGCAAGGCTCCCCTCCAACCCTTCCCTGTCGTCAGTACCCCTTAGGAACGGGTCGGGATCGACATCGTGGGGCCCCTGGACCCCCCAACCTCCCAAGGTCACCGCTTTATCCTCGTCCTGGTGGATCATGCCACCCGATACCCTGAGGCCATACCCCTGCGCACCGTCACAGCCCCCGTGGTGGGCCGGGCGTTGATGGGAATCTTTTCCCGTATGGGTTTTCCCCGCGAGGTCGTGAGCGATCGCGGAACGAACTTCATCTCCAAGTACATGACGTCCCTATGGCAACAATGTGGAGTGTCCTATAAGTTCACCACCCCGTACCACCCCCAAGGAAATGGCCTGGTAGAGCGGTTTAACCGGACTCTGAAGGGGATGATCGCGGGCCTGGAAGAGCCCCTCCGGCGTAAGTGGGACGTCCTGCTCCCCTGCCTTCTGTTCGCCTACCGGGAGGTCCCCCAGAAATCCTTGGGGTTCAGCCCCTTTGAGTTACTCTACGGGCACCCCGTCCGGGGGCCCCTCAGCCTGGTCAAGGAAGGGTGGGAGGCGGTGCCCCGAGGCCCCCCCCGAGATGTGTTCCGATACGTCCTGACCCTCCGAAACTAGACTAGGAAGTTCCGAGAGCTGGCCGAGGCCAACCTGGAGGCGAGCCAGGAAGAGATGAAGCGCTGGTACGACCAGAATGCCACTCTGGTCGAGTTCCAGCCGGGCCAGCAAGTATGGGTCATGGCCCCCGTGAAACCTTGCGCCCTCCAGGATAAATGGACCGGCCCCTTCAAAGTGATTGAGCGGAAGAGCCAGGTCACGTACTTGGTGGACGTCCAGTCACCACGGGACCCCCTCCGGGTCCTTCACGTGAACCGCTTCAAGCCTTACTTTGTGCGGACGGAACTGAGCCTCCTGCTGGCCACCGATGACGAGGCCAAAGAGGAGTCGGATCCCCTCCCTGATCTCCTGTGTACCAAAGAGAAGGATGGCTCCGTAGAGGGAGTGAACCTCTCCCCATCCCTCACTCCCCAGCAACGTGAGGATTGCCGCCAGCTCCTAGGGCAATTTTCCGACCTATTCTCTCTGGTCCCCCAAGTCACCGACTGGTGTGTCCATGACGTGGACACCGGAGACAGCCCACGGGTGAAACACCGAGCCTGCCGAGTCCCTGATCGGGTCCGGTCCTGCATTCAAGCCGAGGTCTCGAAGATGTTGACCTTGGGAGTGATCGAACCCTCAGACAGTCCCTGGGCCAGCCCCGTGGTCCTGGTCCCGAAGGCAGCTGCCCCCGGTGTCGCCCCAGAACTCCGCTTCTGCGTGGACTACCGGGGACTCAATGAAGTCACCCGAGCCGATGCCCACCCCATTCCCCGAACCGACGAGCTCATTGACCGACTCGGGGCTGCTCGGTTCCTCAGCACATTCGATCTCACCTGCGGCTATTGGCAAATTGCGCTCACAGAAGGAGCCAAGGAGCGGTCCGCCTTCTCCACCCCGGATGGGCACTATCGCTTTCGCGTGATGCCCTTCGGGATGAAAAATGCCCCGGCCACCTTTCAGCGACTGGTAAATAGAGTCCTAGCCGGGCTGGAAAAGTTCAGCGCTGCCTATCTAGACGATATCGCAGTTTTCAGTTCCGAATGGGGTGAGCACCTCCAGCACCTCCGGAGGGTGCTAACTGCCCTGCGCCAGGCAGGCCTCACCGTGAAAGCCAGCAAGTGCCAGATTGGGCAAGGTTCGGTAGTCTACCTGGGGCACCAGGTCGGAAGCGGCCAGGTCGCCCCTCTACAGCCCAAGATCGATGCCATCCTAGCCTGGGAACCACCCACTACCCAAACAGAGGTCCGAGACTTTCTGGGCCTCACGGGCTACTACCGGAGATTCATCCGGGGGTACGGCAGCCTGGTCGGTCCCCTCACGGAACTCATGTCCAAGAAACAACCCAAGAAAGTGCAGTGGACCTCTGCCTGCCAAGAGGCGTTCGATGCCCTGAAAGCGGCCATGTGCACTGCCCCCGTCCTCCAGGCCCCCGACTACTCCAAGGAGTTTGTGGTAAAAACGGATGCCTCCGAGCATGGGATTGGGGCCGTCCTGTCCCAGGTGAATGACCAAGGCCTAGACCAGCCCGTAGCCTTCCTCAGCCGAAGGCTGTTGCCCAGAGAACAGAGATGGAGCACCATCGAGCGTGAGGCGTTCGCCGTAGTCTGGGCCCTCAAGAAGTTATGCCCCTATTTGTTCGGCACCCATTTCAAAGTCCAAACCGACCATCGCCCCTTGCGATGGCTCATGCAGATGCGAGGAGAAAACCCCAAACTACTGCGGTGGTCAATCTCCCTCCAGGGGATGGATTTCACCATGGAACATCGCCCAGGTACTGACCACGCTAACGCCGATGGCCTCTCCCGGTTCTTCCGCCTCAGCGAAGAGAACGCCCAAGAAGATGGGTAGTTCTCTCCGGCTTTCAGCTGGGGGGGACGCGTGTTAGACCCGGCCTCGTGGCATGGCCCTTCCTGTCCCCGCATCACATATCCTGACCCATGCACTTCATGTAGCCCCCGAGCACGCGGCCTAGCCGATCCTTCCCACCAGAACACACACACACCCAACCCGGACTTCCCCGTCCGTGGCCTTCCTCCTTTCGGCCACACCGGGCCCGCGTGCCCACTTCATGCACCATGATGGCCGCCCGGCCCCAGCGCGACCCTGGCCTAGAGGCGCCACTCCGGCTGGAGGACATCGCGCCCCCATTGGGATGAGAGAGGGAGGAGCAGTTTCCATTGCACCTCTGAGCTCCCCTGGGAAGGTGGGTTTCGATCGGCCCTCCGGCCTCCCCGAGGGCTGGCTCCACGCCTGCTGGGTGTCTGGGACTCCTCCCAACCCGGCCCTGAAAGGATCAAAAGACAATGGCAGGAAACCTCGACAAGCGACCCCCAGGTGACAAGACCCCTGCCTGCACAGACTCCGGACATCAAAGAGGAGTCGACCTATAACAAGGGGTGCTCTGGGACGATCCGGCAGATTCGCCTTTGGAAACACCTGAGCCCTGCTGAGTGACTCGCGGCTCCCTGAAGATGGTAAGACCTCCGAACTTGTGCTTGAGCCCTGCTGAGTGACTCGCGGCTCCCTGAAGATCGTAAGACCTCCGAACTTGTGCTTGAGCCCTGCTGAGTGACTCGCGGCTCCCTGAAGATCGTAAGACCTCCGAACTTGTGCTTGAGCCCTGCTGAGTGACTCGCGGCTCCCTGAAGATCGTAAGACCTCCGAACTCGTGCTTAAGCCCTGCTGAGTGACTCGCGGCTCCCACAGACTCTCCTGGTCCCGCCGGACCCCAACGACGACAAGCGTATCCCCCAGCTCGAGGATTGTGAGCTGTGCGCCGGGTACGCCCCTGCATTTGATCCATATCCCCAAAGACTGTCCCGCTACCCCCTCCCCGAGACTCTGTGAGCCCGTGCTCTACTTGTATATATTTGCCTTGCTGATCATAAAGATCCTACGACTCCGATTTGATAAAGATTTGTTCTTAAGAACTCACGGTGTGGCGTCTCTTTGTCGTGTGGTGCCGAGTGTACGATCCTAGATACGAGATTCCTCCCCTGAGGAGTCTCCCGCCAGTGCCCGACTACGATACCTCGAGGGTTGGTCTCAGGATAGTCAGGGCCCCCTCTGGGCTCCTCTGAGGTCGCCTTCTAACAGCTAATCAGGTGTACACCAATGTTACCATGTTTAGGGGAGAAGCACATGCACGTTTGCACTGATCAGCAGTGGTAATGTGATCAGAGTCCTAGGTCCAACAAAAAGATACCAGCAAAAAGTGAAGGGAGTGGAGGGAAGCAGGCAAAACGTTGGGGGAATACCACCCTAAGGATGACAGATCTAACAGATACAAAGACAGACAGAGTACAAGACAGCCAGTGAGAGAGATAATTAAGGTTATTCACAGAGAAAGTGCCCCTGTAAAATGATGCAGTAATACTGCACAGGGAAATCTCTATTTGCATTCTAAGACTTTCCCCAGATGGTATTGCTGAATCATTGCAAGTTCTGCTGGGTGGCATCCTAGATAATCTGGTAATGCTTACTGTTCTCTCCCTCCCTTGAACTGCGTAACCCAGAATATTTCAGTTTTCCCTGCACAGATTGTGTCAGGTTTCTCCCAGCACAATTTGTGAGTGGAAAATACATAAAGCCAGTGCGATATTAGTGAACAAGACATAATACTGATTGAGGACCAAATATCCCTTTGCACCGAAATCGGAAAAAAAAACTTGGGATAAAGCTGTCATGTACAGCCGCATAAGGAGAAACTGTGTTGAGCTTTTTCTCCTATCCTTGTAGATGCATGCATGAACAATCAGTGTCAAAGGAGTGCTAGTATTTCCCACTAGCAAGGACACTGTGGACTCAGTCTGCAATGAGCAGTTGGCATCCCAAGCCCCTTGACTTTTCAGATAGATGTGGATGAAGCATCAAGGCTTACCTTTAATATGGTGGCATTGGGTTGAGTCACAGCATGATCAACACAGTTAACACACAGATACAATGAAGATGGGAATGTGCAGTCAGGGCTTTGATATTTGGTAAAATCACATCATTTTAATTATGTTTATATATTAACATTTGTGCAGAAAAAGGCAAAGTCAAAATTGTACACATCACACACAGATCACAACACACAAAGAACTGACACAACAACAATACAGCAAGGAGTGGGATCCCGGTATATAAATTCTATATGCAATAAACAAGCATTAGGTGACAAAGAACATTCTAACAATCTTGAAAACAAGAAGAATGCAGTTATGACAAACTGTTAGAGGGGTCCATACACTACCTGATCACAAACATCGCACTGTAAAATGAAGAACAGTAAAGCTTATCCAAAATTGTGCAACTTAGTATTGCATGCACAAGCTATGACCCCGATTCACAAAGGTAAACTGCGATGAAAGTCTAACTTTACAACTTTCGGTATTCACAAAGGGCATTTTCGAGTAGTATGGGGCGTGTTTTGGACCCCTAGTAGGCCGTTTTGTTACTGGGGGCCGGTTTTCCAGCAGTGAGACAGGAGTGGTGCTTCCAACTATCACCCCCCTGCCAACATGCCAGGGGGTGGCCGCCCTGTTTGCTAGGGCTGGTTTCGGTTCCCAGTCTGGGTGTGCTTCTGATGTGAATATGTGTGCAAACTGATCAAAGACCTTTATCTGAGCTGTCCTCAGCAGGTGACCTCAGAAGGCGAAACCTTTGACCGGAGTGAACCCCTGGCCTGCATCAGACCTGAGTGCCATTGCAGTCAGCCTGAAAAGGTGCAGAGCACATGGTCATATGCACCCATTGACTTACGTTTGTGTTTCCAGCTTTCTTGGTATTTGTTATTACTTTTAATCATTAAAAGTTCATATCTTCAGCCTATTTAATCTGATTGTAACGCATTTGTTCAATTTTATATGTTAAAATTGTTCTGAATTAGTTTGGTATTCAATTTTTATTTTCTGTGAATTTGTTTGGAAATTGTACTGATTGCTTTCATCGACTTATTAGTGTTCAGGTCTTCCTCAAATACCTAACTTGGATCTCACAGAAGAGAATGCTGTTTTATGCTATAGCTCTTGTGCTGGTAAGCCCAGTTATCATCATGGGAACCGTATCCCCATAATATAATGAGGTGTTGGTTAATTAAATTTGTGGGAGTTCATACCTCTCCTTTCTCCACCTCAGTTAATAATCCAAGATTTCACAGACAGCCTTTTGTATGTGGCCTCAGATGCCACAGTGCAAATATAACAATTATAGCTTGCTTGGCAGTGGGAGGGAAGTGAGCAGACCATTCATAGACCTGATAAGCTGAACCAGTGCTGGAGGTTTGAGTGAACCAGTCATGTACGATTCATAGTGGACCAGAGTAGGCCTGGGCTAAAATTCCGTTCCGCTCGCGGAAATTGCGATAATTTGACATTTTCGCGTTCCGCGGAGAGCGCAAAAATGTCAAAATGTCCGCAATCCGCATTTTACCGGAAATTTTTTGCTTGCTTGCGCTGTAAAATAATACATTCTCGCGTGCGCGCGAGCGCCTTACCTGAATCCCCACGTTCGCCGACAAGTTTTCCCAATCCGGTGGTGTTCTCCACGAGATTTTGGATTGTTGGTAGCCATTTGCGCTGTCTCGCGATAGTTCGCGCCCGCAGTAACGTCATTCGTCGTGCGATCACGTCTTTCTTCTCGCGATCATGCACCGCGAGACAAGTGAAAACAAGATGACCGCGCCCGTGAGCAACCGCATGGGTAAGTTGGCGAGCCACGACCACGCAGAAAATACCGCGAACGGGCGGGAAAAAAACTTCCGCATCTTCGCGATATTTCCGCGTGTTTGCGGAGATTTTTAACATTTTCGCGATAATTTGCGAAAGTGAATTTCGCAAATTCCGCCCACCCCTAGACCAGAGTCTTACTTTCTGATTCAAATTAACGGATGCACTACCTCACAATCAAGCATGACTGATTGAACCTCAGACTTTGCATTGTTTCCAGGTGTAATTGGCGGCAATTTTCGAAACAGAAAAAGGACTAAGCTTATTTTGACTGAAACAGGTCTTTTTTTCCATGCTTCCAAGCGTAGATTTGCAAAACTAAAATCAGGGCACCACTTATACTAGATTGATTCTCGACTATGCATGCAAGTACACAGTTCTTTGGCAAAGTAAGTGTATATGAAGCTACCGAAATGTGGTTGCAAAGCATTAATATTTTACCAACACCTGAAAGGAGGTGGCAACCCATTCACAAATGGGAAGGGGTCCCCACGGCACTTTTCCTTTTGTGACTGGCCAAAAACATTTTTAGCACTACGCAGGGGTCACTGCCTTCTCTTAAAAAATAGGTATACAAACTTTTCTCTCTTTTTATTTTTGAAATCTCTTTTCCTTTAAACTGGGTGGTTTCACGTTGACCACTACAGGATTTGCAACCCTGGGATGTGGTGATAAAGTTCCATTACTTCACGGAAAAGCAGGCGATTCTCCCTGCTGCAGAACAGCAGAAAGACGTAAAATTTCATGATGCATCGTGTGCAATCTTTCAGGCTATTTTAAAGGCCACCCTCACAGGTACATGTCCTTGTGACTAATACCTGGAACCAGCTGCCTCAGTCGATCAGGATATTAATAAGCCTAGAGATATACTGAAAGTGTCTGACCGTAGTCTTAGCCCTGGACAGCTATTTTTGGGGGGGTGAGGTCTGGGGGGACGCGAGGGGTAATCCACAGACAAGAGGATCTCACAGGAGATATCGTAGGAAGCAGTATGAGTATACGTCAGAAAACCACAAAAACGGGGAGAGTGGAAGAGTAATCCAACAAGCACAGCCAAAACAAATATAGTCTCCATTAATGGCAAGGGGCTTAATGCTCCAGTAAAAAGGGCTTTGGATTGGCATTGCCTAAGGGCTTTCCCAACCAGACATTATTTGTCCTCAAAAGACACACCTTTGAAGGTTGGACCAATACAGGATGAAACATAGAGCTTAACCTAGCACTTACTATGCCTCAAACTTAGGGGCATATTAGCAAGGGCTGGCGATATAATTATCGCTGCTTCAGTGTCCGTTTTCGGGCGCTAAGCGGCGATAATTATATCGCAATATCATCAAGGACACGCTAGCGCGTGTTTCTTTGATGTAGAGCCTGTTTTTTCACAGCCTCGCCTTGCATCGCTAATGAGATGCAAAGAAGGCGTGGCTGTGAAAACAACACATGAAAATATCGCGAAGGCAGCTTCGCGATATTAACAAGGAGGTGCAGCGATAAAAGAAATCGCGCTACCTCGGCCTTAACGCTGGAATTTAACGTCTGTTAAATTTCAGACTAAGGCATACTAATATTGGTAGGTGGATTATGCTGATACGACCACAGGGTCGTATCAGCAATGTTATCGCTGTTTTCCATGGAACATCGCTGGAAAACCAGCGATGTTCCATGGTAAACACTGCTATCGCTGAAATATTATCGCCATAGCGCTATGTATTGTTAATATAGCGTTATCATGGTGATAATTTTCAGCGATAGCCGGCGATAATATTTCTACCGCTATGTGGGGCCAGCGATAAATCTCGCTGGCCCTTGTTAATATGCCCCTTAATCGGGGAGTCATTTTCATGAAAAGAAGATTTAATTTATACTGGAGGATAAAAAGACAAATAATGAGGATCACTATTTAATACGTATGGGTTGGCTTTACAAGAAGGGAATCACGATTGCCACAATTTATGCTCCAAACATGATGGAAGATATCTTTCTAAGAGAGTTTTTTGATACATTGGTGCATGTGGCGAAAGGGAGACAGACGCTGTGTTTACCGCTGCCGAATGACTCTGGAGCCATGGGGTACATTACCACGTTATGCTGGTGTTCAATTGGAAAAAGACATCAACACCGCCAATTTCCCAATGGAACAATAGGCTTTGGCCATTCCTAACAATGGAAGGCTTAGAGGGTAATTTAGAAGGATCACAGTTAGTCTTTAAAAAGTATAAGGGGGCCACTTTTGGAGGTGTTGAGTGGATTGCCAAATGTGATGTTTAAAAACTGTCCTTTGAGGTGATAAAGTCCCCAAAACGGTCTAATGAAGTTCACATACTTGTGACTGCCAAAATGTGTGAAGATTATTAGGGGTAGGAAGAGAAGGGGATAAAGAAAAGCTGTTCTGGGCTACTGGAGAAACATAAATGAACTGGAACAAGGTGTTTTATTTTTCACTAACATAATGCTTGTTCTGTTTTTTTGTAATGTTTAACGAGGAAAACTCAATAAAAGGATGTTTTCAATAAAACACTCAACTTAAGCCTTGGCCCTTGACACCATAGATGTCCTACTAAACTATGGGATAAGTATTGTTCGCGTCTACTTGCTTTTTGGCGAAAATGTTTGCAACTGAAATTATTTGGTTTTATTGCTAAAGTGCCAATACTTTCCACAGAATTCACACTACAAAAACACTTGAATTGATTCCCAAAGGCACATCATTTTTAGAACCTGCTAAGCCTTATTGTCACACAGGATTTTTCAGAAGACCAATCACCTTCAGCACACTTTTTGGAGCTGAAGGTTTAAAAAACAACTGCATCTAATTGATGGGTTTTAAGTAAGACAAATGTGTTATTTGTACTCTTTGCTTACCCAGACCTGCACTTAAGCAATGTTTGCACTTGTGATGTGGGTCACAGATTGCTGCTTGGAAGGGCTTTTCAGGAGATAAGTTGTTTTTGTCTACAGAGCCCTGTGCCAGAAATAAGAGACATTTTTTACAAACGTATGATTTTTTAGACATTCACGAGAGGAGGAACGGAGATTGAGGTTAAGATGCTATAGTTTTCCAAGCAGACCTGAAATGTAGGGTTATGCTGCATTCATAATTTCTGCCAATAAAATGTCATTCTTATGAATAAATGGCAAGTGAGGCTGCTGAAACGGCAAACCCTGGAAAGGAGTTAGAACAGTTTTTTTCTTGGAAGAACATTTGTGAATCCCTGATAAGTTGCCTAACACCCAGAGATTTAGCCCCTTTCCAGGATTTGCTGGAAGGCCCCATAGATTCTTATAATTTGCAATTCAACTGCCATCATTCAGTTCCATGTGAATAGTGGGTTCAAGCACCACTGGGGAGATGCACAGCAAAATAAAAGTCCATTTTTAGGTCTAGCTAGAGACATTTTTGGCTGTGCGTCGAAGCTTTACCATCGACACACAATACACAGTCAGAGCGGCAATGATAGAGCATCTCCTCAGCCAATGCTTGTTAGAAGAATCACTGGCATTTTGCATCAAGCCTACAGTAACACCATTGGGAATAATCAATGACATTTGGAGTTTTTCCTCTTTACTTTAGAAGTCTGTGCATGATTAGGTAGCCTGTCATTCGAGCTATGGTCATGGCCCATGCACAGTGGCCCACCCCTGAGCTAATGTGTAAGGTGTAGTCATGATAGTAGAAAAAATGGTTGGGCCAGTAAAACTGCCATGAACATCCACACACAGGGCAGTCGATTAATCTCAGCAACAGCATCTGTGGCATCCTTCAGTGCTATGTGCCTTCTGGCCTGCACTGAAATCAGTGGAGGCAGCAGCATTTTGTGTGGTTCACTCTGTGCTGTTAAGATTTCATTGCGAGCATGGGAGTGTGGGACTTTCATCTGGGTATCACAGCACACAGGACCCCATTGGAATATATATCTTGCTGCTGCTGAAATCATGAGGGTTGCTTGTGTGAAAGAGAATGTAGGGCCTGATTCTGATGGTGAACGGACTTCTGTCTGTCCGCCATCGTCTCGGTGATGGGAACCGCCCGCCTGGTGGTCCCACGTATGCAATTACAATACGGCCGCCACCACGACGGTCGCATCTGCTATATTTAACATTGAGTGAAAACAAGGAAGGCTTGGGTCCTGTACTCCCCAGACTGGACCACTCAAATATTGAAATCACAGAAAGGTGTCAAGAGAGATAAATTATGTGTGCCAGCCTGAAATTAAACCAGTCCTACATTTGCACTGTAAACACAAGGCGGACAATTGCTCATTCAAAGACACATGTCTACTGTCCTGCCTGTGGGAGGGTGGGGATGCATGTCCTACTTGAGGGTGTTGACAACCTAGAACAAGGGGGAGATAATTTCTATTTAGTCCCCTCGTGGCACACTCTGTTCTTCCGTCCCCCACACTCAAAAGCCAACACATTTCAAATCCCCAACAATTCCGGGATTCTCTTCAGGACTCGGACTTGGTTTGGTATGGGCTCTCAATTGTGCTGCAGACAGATGTCCGTTATCTGTTCTTCAATTCATAGTGTTAATCGAGGCTTACATTTTCTGGGCGTGTGGAAACTCTTGATACTGATTTAAAAACGGTCCAGGATCTTGAGACTCGTGAAATGTAGTTAGAGCTCCTGGGCGCATCGCCGTGAATTTCTTCTGCAATAATCCTGACTGTTTCCTTTCCTTTCAGCCATGCGAAGGCAGTTAGATAATCATCTGGCTCCTCTCATTTAAACCAGCAGCCTTTCTGTGATTTCAATATTTAACATTGAGGCAGGTGCTGCTAGCTGCAGCACCCGCCGCAATGCTAAAATTGCACCTTTGACATTTCCCTGCACTATGTGGCAGGCACCATGTGGTGCCTGCCACATGGTGCAGAGAAATGTAGGGGGGCACCATAGGTGCCCCCAAGTGCAAAAATGAACTGCCTCTGGTCAAGGAGGGCCTGCAACGGGCCCCCAAATTCCATCTCTGCCAGCCTTTTCATGGCTGGTGAACCGCCATGGAAAGACTGGCGGGAATCCAGCATCATAATCACAACGGTGGTGCCTGCTAGGAACCGCCGGCTTGCATTGTGTGCTGAGGGCTTCCACCACCCCGGCGGGCTGAAGGAGCCCATAGAATTTGTGTCGGTTGGAGTTCCTGACTGCCACAAACCCACCCACTATCAAAATATGGCAGGCGGGAAAAGGCCTCAAGATCACGGTGAACCCGCCACCTGCAGCCTGTCGGTGGCGGGTTTACCACGATCATAATAAGGCCCTTAAGGGCATATTATCAAGACAGGCGATAAAATTATCGCCGCTTTAGCGGCAGAAACCTGCTGCTAAAACAGCGATAATGGGCTTCACATCTAACCTGAGCTTCAATTGGAATTCCATAGAGCATATTATCAAGCCCATTATCGCCGTTTTAGCGTCAGTTTTCTGCCGCTAAAGCGGCGATAATTTTATCGCCTGTCTTGATAATATGCCCCTTAGTTTCTAACACTTCCTTACTTCCTGGCCTGCACCTCTATGGAATCTGAGTGCCTCATTACCCCATGAGGGGCATCTACCTGAAGGACATACCTTTCTGTGACTCAGTTCTGCACCAGGAAGGACTATGGAGTAGGTTGAGGACCCTTATATGGCTTGGAGGAGGTCCCGAATGCAGGAACCCCATGACTAAACTGGAGCTGCAGACCCTCTGTGTATGTCTGCCCCATGTCTGCCTGCATTCACTATAACGATGAGAAGTGGGTCCACTCATTACTAGTGTAGTAAAAACAATTTTGGTTTCAGGGCCAGGTCTGGCAAACATCAGTATGTGGCAAACAGCATTTACTGGCATCACAAAAACACACTGTTAAGATTAACTGCTCTTCGTTGGATTCGGGTAAAGCAGTTCCGCAAGACAATAAAATTACCATTTGTGTTTCATCAGCACACGTATGATGGTTAAACTGAAGGATCTAACCAGGCAATCAAGGGGAGCCGTATAAATGTTGAACAAAGTAGGGCTCAATGAAGATCCTTTGGGGACTCTCTGTTTCATTAGTTTGAATGCACACAAAAAAAGAAATTTTCATGGCTTGATTTCTGTCATTTACATATGAAATGAGCCCGCTCTGAATTTCAGTTTCATGCAGTTGATGCAACAAATATCCTTTAAAGTGGTATAGAAGGCGTCAAAGATAGTGAATAAAATTTGAGCCACATTGCGGCCATAATCAGGCATTCAATGAGACTCATTAAGGATGAACTTCAGTGCTATCTCAGTACTATGTAAGAATCTGAACCCTGGTTGTGCAAAATCTAAAACTGCTTTTTGGCCAGAAAATTGGAAATCTGTGAATTTACATGTTTTTCTACAATTTTATTGTAACTGGTAGCTCGGAAAAGAGAAATAATTGTTTATGGGGCTAGGTTCTGCAGTGGGGATTTTTTAAAGACGAGTAATGGTAACCTGCTTGTATACAGGAGGAACTTCAGCTGATGAGATTTGCAAAGCATGGCACAGAGACATCACTATAGGACTGAAACCATCAAGCTCCAGAACTCCTGCAGGGCTGTTTTCAATGAGTTATCCTGATTTACAGAACACATCAAAGGTAGAGATATGACAGGTGTGGGCAGATCAAATCGAGTTAGGTTCAAAGCCTGATGGTAAACTGGCCTTGACTCAGGGAGCGAAGCCAGATACGTTACAAATGAACTCTGTACAGAAAATGATGAACACATGTTAGTGATTTATTTTCAGAGGATAATTCTGCCAAAGATCTCAGAGGACTTTTGAATGAGTGAGTACATTAGCATCACAAACTATATTAATAACAGTATCCACGATCTCAATATTTCTTTGGAACAGTTCCATGCTTTAGTAATTGTTTTCTTCTAATAGGCTTCACTTGCTCTACAAATTGTAATATTTATGCAAAACAGGAGTTTAAATGTGATTATTTTCAATCTTCTACCTATCCCTCCCAATACATTTCAACTTTTACATTCAGGTTTTTAGTGTGGTGGTGCCAAAGCGCCCTAGGGTGCCAGTGGTATAGAGCAACGCATAGTAGTACGTTAGTTTGGGGCTATCATAGTTATATCTAATTCTTTAGATATCCCGGACTCAATTTTTTTCACCTTATTTATTAACATACCAGAAGTTAAGAGCTAAGACATCATTGTGTACATTTTCTGGACAATAGTATAAATGAATAAACAATTTAACAATACGAGAGCAGTCATATAAACTCTAAGGACATATCACAGAAAAAAGGACTCAACTTCTGAACTCATTACTTGAGCGTCCTGACTATTTTTGAGGGTGTAAGGAGAATCTAATTCCTGACTTTGATTCTCTTCTGTAACCTTTGACCAGTTATGACCCATGAAGGATTCCTGAATACTTTCCCTAGTTGGTGGCCCAGCACCACCAAGTTAAAGAGTCCAGCCTGGTAGTCGGTTGAGAGTTGGGGCAACAAATCCCATGAGGTCAGATATCTGTATGCATTCTATTTGTTTACATTACTTCCAAGTGTTCAAAGTAACTGACCTTAGAAATGCAGCTGCCATCTGTGAATAGTCTTTCAATGAACACTGTGTATTTCATTTACACTACATATTCAGTGGAAAAAGTGCAAGCGCAAGCATATATTTTAGACATAGGGACTGATTTAGAGTTTGGCCCGTCAAAATCTCGGTCCTGCTGCCAATTTAGAATTGGGAGGACTGCTGGGTTTACACTGAAATACTAAAATCTACTGCATTGGCATAAGCCTTTTTCCGACAGCCCAAGAGAGTATGGGCCATCAGGGGTGAGCAATCCAACCATCCATCCTATTTAGTGTGGGTAGTTGGATGGCTTTTTTTTACTGTCATAGTGAAGGGCAGTGTTAAACCTGTCAGCCCTAGGGTGGTCTTACCCCGTTTTTTTTGCCCTTGTCGCCTAATTTTTGCCACCATCTTTTTGTTGGCCCTATGTCTCTGGGCGCCTTACCACTGCCAAACAGTGCTGAGGTACAGGTGCTCTTTCCTAATAACATGGCTGCCACAGGCCCCTGCTACTGCGCAGTGGCCATTGCATACATGCACTAGTGGTTAGGAGCAGGCTGGGACATCTTGATATAGTATATTTACCATCCCGCTTTTTTGTCCCATAGATAGTTATGTGGAAGCTCCTGGAACCTTCCAGCCCTTTGAGGGATTATGCTTTGCCGCCTTTACAGGAGGGTCACCTGGCCTAGGGGTATAAGAGGAAAGGAGGGAAACTGAACTAGTCAGTTGGGGCACCACTGGACCTGGGGGAACCTCTGCCGGAGTGTAGGCGGTTGGGCCTAGGGGAGAAACCTACACTACTGGGGCTGACTGAGTCTAGGCCCTGCTGTACCCAAGTTAGATGAGGGACTCTGCCTGCCTGCTGATCTTGCCTAGTGAGGGGAAAACCCAGGGTACCAACTCCAGTGTGCTGCAGGGACCCACCCTGCCTCTGATGCCTGCCAACTCAACCCCCTTCACCCCTCAAAAGCCTGCCACTGAGACCTGCTACCATCCTTCCCCCTGAGATAAGTGCTATACTGGGGACGTGGGCTGTTGTGGTGGGTCACTGGAGGAACTACAGGTGAAGCGCTTGCCTGCCAGGACTAAGCCCACCTAGCGCTGTACGGCTGGAACTGTGCCCCCCAGGGGAGTAATCCACCTCTGCTGCCAAGCGCTAGCTCGCCATCATCACCGCCGCTGCCCAGGACTGGTTCACCCTGCTGCTGGGCCCCTGCCTGCCATGACCCCTAAGAGTGATCGCCCCAGTGAGATCTCCCCTTTGGGCTCTGGGCCATCGGCGCGCCAATCAGACCAAATCCGCGACCCCCCCTCAGTGAGCGCTGAGACAGTGCACTTGAGGAGTGCCCCTCGGTGCTGTGGAATCGAGTGCGGGCTGCCCAAGATCACCGCCGCTGCCAGGGTACCTGAGGGTGGCGCTGGAACTGTTGGGCGTGCCACCGCCGGAGGCGCTGTGTCCGCATCCATTGCCGCGGTCCCAGGACTGCTGCCATCAAAGACCCGGTGGTCCGGTTCACCGCTGCGGGCCCCCCCGGAGGCTGGGGAGGGCCGCCACAGCGCTTGAGAAGGCCGAGGGCGCGAGGAGCGCGCGTTGCGTGGTTTCGGGGGCGCCGGCCGCGTCATAGGCCGCGCCCCCGGAACACGGCGTCCCCATTGGTTGTTGCCCCCGGAGCTGCGGAAGGAGTTCGGAGCCCGGCCGGGCTGCGCTGAAGACCGAGTGAGGAAGAGCGGTGCCCGAAACAGCCCTGGCCGGGTCCCCCAGCGCAAATACAGCCTAGTGAGAGGCTGCCTCCACCAGCCTGGGCCCCAAGCCACGGAGGAGTGGGCTGGTGAGGAGGGGGCGGCCTCCCCCCGGCTGGGCCCACACCACTGCGGGGCCTATCCCTACAGACTTCCACCGAGGAGCGGTGAGTGCGGGGAGGCTGGGGGCCTGCCTGGGTGCCCCCTCCCCTGTTGGGACTAACCACTGCAATCGCCCCTCTGCCTGGGTAAAGGGGGGGAGGAAGGTTATGTACTGCAATTGGATCCTGCCAACTCCCCCCCTCGCAATAGACTAGGCCGCAAGGGACAGACCGTGGTACCGGCCTTCCCTCATTACACCACAGAAGTACTGCCCCCTCTAGGAGAGGGGGGGCCCAAAAGTTACCAGCTGAATTAACACCCCCTGAGGGAATGTGCCTTTGCTGAGTCTCCGCCAGGAGAGTGCGTTAATGTTCTTTTTACGCCCGTTTTGCTCAAATGAATTGATTGTTGCCCTGAAATGCACTGATTTGTGTACTGTGACAAATTGATTGTATAATTAATCAACAAGAACTGGTGGCCAGAGATAACAGGGAAAGGTATGTGTACGTACTTACTGATTCGTTCAGTGAAAAACCATTAGGTTTTTTAGGAAAGGCCTCACCCACCAACCTAGTTGGTGGCATGCTTCATCATCGGCCCCCACCTGAGCCACCGAGTGTACCCCAGGTGTGCTGCGACGCCTGAACTACAGCGGAGCGGGGTTTTTTGTAAGGTGAGTGTGCAGTGCAAGTGAAGTGCATGTGTAACTTAAAAATAGCTGTCCCAATGGTCCCAGATATCAAGTAAATTAGTTTAATGATGGGCCATGGGGAGTATTGATTGTTGCCATGAAGTTCACTGATTTGTTTACTGTGATGAATTGATTGTTGCCCTGAAATGCACTGATTTATCTACTGTGATGATTGACTGTTGCCCTGCGTTTATCTGGTATATTTACTCAAATGATGTCATGGTTATCTTGATCATATCTGCCTATTCCTGAACAGAATTAGTTCACCACGACTTGACATAGATTTAGAATCTTGTTTTTACCAAACAACTTGGTGTGGCGTCCTTCATTGTGTGCGCATTAAAGAGTCCATGTGGGTGAGTGCTGCACAACTGCTTTACACATTGCCTTCGGGTGCCTCCCTACCTCGCGCCAAGCTAACACGTCGGAATTGGTGACCCCAGTTCTAACAGGCAGTAAAAATAATAAATGACCCACACACCATGGGAGAAAATTGCTATGCTGTTAGGGCCTTCAGTTTTTATTTTTCCAAAAACACATTCCCCTTTTTGAGCTTGTTTTTGGAAAATTGAAAACTTTTAAATGAATGGTGCAAAGGTTTGTCACCTATAATGGATGCACAACACATTTTTAAATGGCTTTGTATGAACCAGAGCTGTTACGGCAGTTGATACAAACCCACAGAGTTCACC
The DNA here is from genome assembly GCF_964204655.1 of Triturus cristatus. NCBI lineage: Eukaryota > Metazoa > Chordata > Amphibia > Caudata > Salamandridae > Triturus > Triturus cristatus. The sequence continues at coordinate 604,908,261 of NC_140591.1, read as the reverse complement.
ACAGGTACGAAAGTGAACTCTAAATTTGGCAGGCGGAGTAAAAGCAAGGTGGTCGATGTAAAGTCCGCCGTCACCCTGACTGACTCTACTCCATCTGTCATCTCTAAATCAAGCTCTTAATTATGCCCAGGCATAAGAAACCTGCCAGCTGTACTTTGTTTAGGAATACACTGCTGTTGTCTTATTCAAAAGTGCATTATAGAGAGGAGACTAGGGTTAGAATTGCTGGAGATGGATCTGGCACTCAAATGGTTCAGCAGTCTCACAGGTGAAGAGCCCAGACAAATCTGCAACTTTAATCCAAACAAGACTCTATTTTTCCCTGACCTGCCCATCCATATTATAAGTTAATATTCTACAGAAGAGTACCGTGACCTTAAAGAAAGAATATGCTTCCATGTCCTGGCCACCCATACTATACATGAATATTATACAGCTAGTAACAGAGGAGTACCGTGGCCTTAAAGATAAACAAGCCATCAGTCTGTGTCCCTTTATAAAATTATTCTCCTAACAGAAGGTCACATGGGGCTCATTTGGATAGGAAAACCTCACCTGTACAAATTAGTAATGCATTTCTGTTCCAAGTGAATTATAATAGGAAGCAAAACTGAGTTTCTGACACAGCTAAATTAAATCAATCCACGTGCAGTACAATATAATACAAGTGAATAAAGTACAGACAACACAGTTCTCACTAAGTGATCATATTTACAACATATGATATACAAGACACTACAAAATCCAATGGTTGTTACAAATTAATCCAAACCAAAAAGAGGGCAAAAGGTTGTTCAACTGAATCAACTGTCCCTTTATTCGGTAACCCTTAATTACAACCAATTTTGGGGATTTTTAATCCAATGAAGGGAAGGCAAATCCAATGTCCAATAATCTTATATCGTATTCAAACAAAAGTCCATCAGTAAGGTTCCTGAAGTGATGGTCAGAGAAACTCCACAGTCAGTTCATTGAAAGGAACTGATGTCTTGAGCCACTATAGATGTGGAGGATGTATTGTTTGTAAATTCACTTCGGACACTAAAACTCTTGTGCATAGTAACAGAACATTTAATTTATGTACATTTTCAATTTGTAACATGTGGTTGGACCGCAAGAGACAAAACCTATTTTTCACCAGAAGGACCTTAGCAGAGGTTATACCGCACATTTTTCAAGGCCGTTCAATGAACTGTACAGGACCTGATACTCTCCCAATGACAGGTTTGCCAGTCTTACCATTGGGATTGTTAGACAGACACTGACTAGTTTACCGGGAAACCTTGGAAAGGTCCCAGGCTTGCACGCCGCAATGGTGTGAAGCACTTGTTGGCGAATCTATCTCCTCATCCCGCAGTGTTTTACCCCGCAGGGAATCACAACGCGGTCGTTACAACGACCGCGTTGTGATTCCGCATACCATTACTCCGCAAGTCGGAACAACGACTTGCGGAGGGGGGTGCTGGATGTTGGAATAGTATAATTTACTATTCCAACTCCAGTCTGTGCAGAAACTAGGGAAGGTGTTGGATTTTAAATCCAACATATTCCCCCCCCCCTCCGCAAGTCGTTGTTCCGACTTGCGGAGTAATGGTATGCGGAATCACAACGCGGTCGTTGTAACGACCGCGTTGTGATTCCCTGCGGGGACAAAGATTTGCGGTAAACGTTGTTTACCCTTGTTGGCTGTTATCGCATCAATTGAAGAACATGGAAAAAATGATTTCCATGTTGTGAATCGGATCTCTTCTATCGTTTCTTCGTCTGTACAAAATTTGATGAATGCAATAATCCTTGTAAAATATTACATAACATATCTATGTTGGATACTAACTCTGCTATGAGATACATGTCAGAATTACATGAAATTACTAAATGTGTGACGATTTCTCCCCTAAAACCTAAAACAACTGTTTTCAATATATAGTGAGAGGAAGGGGTTCTGCCCTCCAGGTGTTACACACACATACTTATAAGAGATACTTGAATAAGGCATTATTTGGTATTAGGCCCTGAAGGCCCCTTCACAGTTTCCTTTCTTTCGTGTAACTTTGAAGCCCTCTGAGACTGTAATATACCTAATCATATGCAAGTTTTTATACTATTTACCAATGTGTAATCTTGTTGTGTCTATACTACTCAATGGGTTTAGGTGACTTCTGCATTAGTTACTTGACTGCATATGGCATTGTAATTTGCAGCCTTGCTCATTTAACCAAAGCTTGAGGTTGTACTCTTATACCACTGTGATGTCCCTAGGGTAGGTCGTTACCATTTGCGGTTTCATTGCTGTTTGCCGTATGACTTAAACAACACAGCATGGTGGCCATTAAAACGCTGACTTTCTGTAGGCTCTTGTTTGAAGCACAACCAACACAGAGGTGACCTTTAATGAGAAGAAACTGGCAGAACTTGAAAGTGATTGGCAGTCCGTTTCTGTGACTTGGGAATTTGCTTTGTGTTTGACACATAGCCAGTTCTCTGAGCGTATTAGTTGCTAAGATGCAGTTGGTGTGCATTTAGTATGTTGTTGTAGTATTGGTAAACACATGTCATGCTCTGTTCTACTGTGGCATGTGGATTAGCCAATATCTGTTTTTTCCGTCTTTTTTTTCACGGATACATCACCCTCCCGGATATCCCCAAGATAGCGGACTGAGGGTTAGTGCGTTTGTCTGCCACAGGATACTAGGGTAGATATCTGGTGAACGTCTGCTGTATCTTCTTTTTGACAGGACGCGTGTCACTCTAAGACGTTGAAGTGAGGAGAACAGGCGGTACCCACTGGTGGTAAGTGCATTGGCTCAGACTAGGAGTTTGGGATTCAGTTCCTTACTTTCCTGAGATGCACAACTTGATATTATGTCCCCCCCCCCCCCCCACACTATAGCTTAAATGTGCATGCAGAGCATGAATATCGGCAGTTTGACATTAAGGCATTGAGACCAGAAGCACTTGAAGATCTATGAAATAGACCTGCATAATTTCAAAAGCAGTAATGTTGGCTTCTGCTACAACACACTTTACACACTTTGGTGGTATAAAACAACACATGTGCACTAATCCTAGTCACAGTGGTGTTTGTAGCATTATAGTGGGTACAGAGTCCAGAGTTTGACCACTCTTCTAACTTTCGGCTGGTGTCTGACACAGGTAGGTATCTTCACCATGATGGTGTATTAGCAATATATTGCACTACTACTGAATAACTGAGCACTCACGTGGGAACGCTTGATGACCTGTGCGCAGTGTTGGTGCAATTGATATTGTGGGCACTGGCAGTAACAATGTTGAAGCATGATTTGTTATATTGGAATTGGTTTGATTTGGTTGCAGGGCATTTGGACAAGAAAGAACATATACCAGACATACCCATGTACCACATTGTGGTGAGCAAATGGACAGCGTTGACTAAATTTCTTTGCACTCTATGTGGTCTGCTAGTGTGGCTTAGGTTCATTCTGCATTCTGTTTCTACATATGTCGGTGGGTCAGTTGGATGACTAGGTCCTTAGGAGCCCCTATAATAGTTTGAGGTCAAAACGTCGACATTCCCCCTTACTGGTGGTCATTGACGAATAGCAAATAAAAGGAACTTTCATTCAGTTGAAATACCCTTTTCCCTTCATTTTCTTTGGATTAACTTATAACAGCCACAGGGTTTTGTACAGCATCTTGCCTATTATATGTTGTAAATATGATCACTATGTGAGCACTGCGTTGTCTGCACTTTATTCACTCGTATCACTATGTATTATACTGTACTGCACATGGATGGATTTAATACAGTTATGTCAGAAACTGAGATGTGCTTCCTAATATGATTCTGTATGAACAGAAGTGCATTACTAATTTGTTTTGGATTCCTCTAATGTACAGGCGAGGCTTCCCTACCCAAATAAGTCCCACATTATCTTTTGTTTGGAGAATGCACTTTGGCCCCTTGTCTCGTGGGCGTATAGGGGTGTCCGTGTTGAGTATATATACCTTTATACAAGTCTGCTCTGTTGTGGTGACTTGCAATACCATTTTTAAGTGCAGTAGGTGGTATATTATGAATATTAATGTAGAGGGGTGAGGACAATAAACATGATACATGATGCCAGGGATTTGAGGGAGGGTGGAAGGATTTTTAATGCCAAAGACAGAAGCTGTTTGATTTGTCTTTTTTAGTTGTACGATGTAGCAGAGACCTTGCAACAAAGAGCTGTGTACCATAATTATAACTATATCATTTTTAACAATAAAAGTTGTTTTTGTAGTAGTATAATCTGATATACTGTGTGCATTGCGTGCATTTGTGAATAGAGTGAAGAAAAAGGATATGACATAACACACATACATACAGTTACATTGCATATATTTAAAATGTAGATGATTTTTACATTTCCTATCAGAAAGTTTTGTCTTATCAATTGCCCCTCCTGAAATCCCTTCTGCCAACTTTAATGCCTATTCCCCAATACCAAGAATTGTACTGTTGTGTGTGTTGTCCTACTAGAGAAACACACCAGACCAATGTATGCAGCTCGACTGCATCAGAGTTCTGTCCTTCCTTCCCTGGTCTTCAGCAGAGCTAAGCTAAGATATCCTGGCAGGAATTCTAAGGGCACATTTATTCACTTCTCTGCTATGCATGTCCTATCAGTGTTCAAGCGCAAGGATTTATTTTCACGACCAAGAGAGACTGGTGCTGCCTTCAGAGACATCTGTTCTTTAGAGCATGAGGAGCTGTCTGCCAAAAGTAAGGTACATGAAAGGAAACTTAATTTGCGACAGTAGACAGAAGAGACATCTGTCTTCTGTAAAAAGATAATATGGAATGATGGTGCAAGCGTAGATCTCCAAGCTCTCTGAATGACGTCAGCAGCAAGAGTGTCCTTCTTACTCTGCTGGTGGTGCACAGAGTGCTCGAGTACCATTGGCCCATTTTCCTTCACAAACTCTGAGGGTAGTCTGTCACTGGCTTTGCACTTGCTATGGGCGTGGGCTGTCCTGTGCCACTACTCATCTGTAAAAATATATTACAAGCATGTAATGACGTATTTTTCTTATTAAAAGTGCTTTATGATGTTGTAATATGTCTGCATTAAGAAAATAATTTCCAGCAGTTTATCAAGATGCTATAACCTCCGATATTCTATAAACCTTTACTGTTGATAGCTAGAGGGAAATAAGGCCTGAAAAAATAAAATGAATCGCCTATGATAACACAATAGAGAATAGTGAGAAATGTTGCATTAGAACTCAGGACTCCAGGGCCGGACTGGCCATAGCGGGCACCGGGCGTTTCCCCCGTGGGCCGCCAGTTTGGGGGTCGGTTTTGGATCCCTGGGGAGCTGTTTATGTTACCGGGGGCCGGTTTTGCAGCATAGCTGCAATATTGCCCCCCTGTACCAAAAGCGGCAGTGGTGGGACAGGAGTGGTGCTTCCAACTATCATCCCCCCACTCGGGGGCTGACTGAGCTGTGTGCCAGGGCTGGTTTAGGTTCCCAGTCCGGCTGTGCTGGACTCTCATGTTTGCACTTCACAGATTGAACACAAGGCTACAATTCCTCCTGCAGCGAAATAGGAAGTAAATTAGGTGGGTTTGCGACTCTTTTTTGTTAACCCCTTCTGATGTTATCAGACAAGATATGGGCATGGCAAGTTGTTAAATTTTTTTTTCAAAAACTTTTTAAAGTTCTTTATAAAACATCCCAATTTTGCATTGTTGGAGGAGTTGTTGACTTTACCACAATTATATGAAAATCATGACATTTGTGAAAATTTGGGGCAATTTTAATTTAATACTGAGAAAGTGATTCTACATAAGATATATAAAATAGAGCCTCGTTACAACCACAGCTAGACTGACCATTATGCGACTCTGGCTTTTGCCCAGTAGGCTGCAGGCTAAGAAGCCGCTTTCAGCATAGGAAGCACTGCCATGACCCAACCATGCCCCAAAGCCTTCTGCAGTGTGGTGTGTGGGGCTGGTTTTTAACATTTTTCTAAGGTTGATGTGGGTTTTCAGCCCGCCCTGCCTGTAACTACAGTGCTTTTGTGGCGTTTAAGATTGCATTCAATAAATGCTGATGCAGCCAGTTGTAATATTCACTGGGCACAACATTACCACAGCAGTCCGATTTCCAAATCATGGAGAGGGGGAGAAAGTGACAATACACGTGTTTTCTCTTTCTGACTTATCATTTGCGCCAAAGCTGATTTTACATGTAAGATGCAACGTGGGTCTTAGTGTTCTTTTGCTGTGCAGTGGCAGTGCACAGAGAAAAGCTTCGCTCTGCCAAAATCACAAGAAAATTAAGACTTTTCTGTCAATATAAAGCATATAAGGGCATATTTACAAATACAGGTCAGAGTGGGGAGCTGCCCCAATTCAGCAGCGCCACACTCCAACATTATTAAAATGCAGGGATGCACCGTATTCACAAGAATAAGGCGCAAGAGTAGCACAGCCAAGTGCTAGAAGATATGGCAGGGGGAAGATGTGCATAGAATGCATAATTCACAAGAATAAAGCGCAAGAGTAGCACAGTCAAGTGCTAGAAGATACGGCAGAGGGAAGATATGCATAGAATGCATTGCCTCTCTAACTAGAAAAACATACTATATAGAAAAGCACAAAACATGTCTTTATCCAATAGGAAAGGATCTTCAGATGGTCCATCATCTTCTCTCTTGATGCCCACAGTAAACGTCCATGTTGCCATGTTGTTATTTGAATGTTGCTATAGAGTATTACAAAAAGAGAAATCTAGAAAGGTTCTCATGGGAACCTTTGCAAGCCTATTCTGTTAGCTGTCCAGTGGCCCATTGTGTAACAATAGGCTGCCCTATGAAAGGAAAAATAAATATCTAGCATGTCCTGGTTAGAGAATCTTCAGTAATATACTTGTTCATTATAAGAATGTGGCAGAGGTAACTATCTAAAATAAGATATAGTCATATGGTTTGAGGAAGGAAAGAAATTAATTTTGCAGCAAACAGCATAGTTCACGAAGATGTTAGGCCTTACAGTTCAATTATAATGTCACATCAACATTTAAAGGCATTTCTTTTTATTAAAGGGAAAGGAATGAATAACGGAAAATATTGAGACCTAGCAGTGAAGGAACAGAAATGGGAGCTTCCTGCAGAAATAAGCAGCATTTTTCTCTTTTTGCATGATTAATAAAGGCACATTTTCTCTAACCTCTATATAGGTATGCATTTTCCTTTGTTAATGTTAATTGTCATGTGGCTAATTTATGTAAAAAACCTCTACTTCCTCATGATCAACGGCCTGTGCCTTTCCATTCTGTGTGAGCAACAACATGCTATTCTTCCCTGTGTTCTTCCCATCCTGTGGTGACAATCGTCCTGTGCTGTGGCATTATCTGTAAAATACTTCCTGAATTTGCACATCCTGTCCTCTCCCAATATGTGTTCACTAGAGCATACATCTCCAATCCAATCTTCTTCTTACTCTATGGTCTCCCCAAATTGTTCTGTGTGCACACCCGTGCCGTGATCTCCCCACTACTTTTTCAGATTTTAAGCTCTCGCTCATCCTGCCAAATTACCTTTCTCTGTATGATCCATTCGACAACATACTCTCTCACAGCCTGTACTTCCCTAACCCATGTTCGATCCAATCCAGTGGTCTCTCACATCCTGTGCTCTCCCACCCTGCCACATCGTGCATATTGTGGCCTGTCTTAACTGGTGCTTTCCCCTCATTACAAGTTTGTCAGAATAGGGCGGAGAATTTACCACATCTGGTAAATACCTCTTATTCAAAGTTTGTCAAAGGAAATGGGACAGAACATGCAGAATCAATGTTTGCATGATTTGCCTTTTGTTAGTCTTTTCTCCCAATAGATTTCAAATTTATCAGGAAAAAACAGTGACAGTGTAATAATAATCATGCAACTCGTAATTGGAATCAACTGTGCAAGCACATGTTTGCACAGGGATCTGAATTTAGGGGACTCAGGTCCGCCACCATCGTTGCGTTGGTTGGGACCAGCCTGTGAGTCATGGGGTGGTCCCACCACTGCAATTACGATGCGCCCTCCAGTATGGCCGGCGCATCCCGGGTATTCAACATTGCAGACGGTGCTGCTGGCTGCGGCACCGTACGCAGTGTTAAAATGTCATGCTGTGCATTTCCCTGCACTACGTGGCAGACACTACAAGGTGCCTACCACGCAGTGCAGGGAAATACAGGGGGGTATCATGGGTACCCCCCAGTGCAGCAACACCTCCCCCCAAGACAAGGGGGCCCGCAATAGGCCCCCAAACCCAATCCCCACCAGCCTTTCCATTGCGGTTTCCCCACCATGGAAAGGCTGGCTGAGACCAGAATTGTGATCTGGCGGACGGTGCCTGCTAGGCACCGCCACCATTCACTTCCATCTGTCTGCTCTGCCAGGCAAACGTAACGCTTGACTGTGGTGGAAGCGTGGCGGAGCGGTCTTTGCGCCCGCCATGTTTGCGGAACGATTCCCCCCTCCATCGTAATTCGGGGGACATTGCCAGTCAGATGGCGGAGGGCCTGCCACCGCACAGCTGGCGGTGGCGGGCCTTTCACCATCCTAATGAGCCCCTTAGACCTTAATTCATAATGGAGCCCTTATTCTTCCTCTCCTTCTGTGATTTTTGACAACATGTGTTCTCTCCTATGTCTAGTCAATACTCTTCTCTCTGCATTTAATGCTTTTCTCCATTTTATGACCTCTTTCAATATGGGACCATGCTCATACTTTACTCTCATATTATGTTCTTTTCCAGCCTGTGTGTTCTCCAAGCCAGTCACTGACAGAATATCGAAATCAACAGTATTGTGTAACACAAATATCGTTCCAAAAATATCATTGACAAAAATATTGTCTCCCTATCCTTATAATGGTAAGTACAAAATATTGTTTCATAATATATTTATAGTTTAAAACAGTAAATCTTAAATATTTCAATATAGACTATTAAATGTAATACTCAATAAATAAATGTGTGTGTATGTTTAGATATATATATATATATATATATATATGTAGATATATATATATATATATATATGATATAACACAATTATTAAAAACGAATATTTTACAATATATTATTTTTAAAACTTTAAATGCAATACAATAAAAAGCACATTATATACAATATATATATATATATATATATATATATATACACACACACATTTATGTATATATTACATGAAACATAATAAAATATTAACAATTCAATTCAAAGACATTAAAAAAAACTACCAAACATTTTTTTACACAATAAAAAAAGACATTTACAAAAAATATTATAAATATTTCAAATTAAATTAAAATATAAACTAATATTACAAAATGAACATTATACATAAACAATATTAATAAATATACTTAACCAATATTAGGAAATATATTGGAGTTTGAGAATAATATATATATTATTCCTATTCCAGTTAATGCAACAGTAGGGACAGCGTTGGACTTCGGAGGGATATGATTTGCTATTCCAACTTTAGTTTCAAAATTCAACTCTAATTCCTGAAGGAATGTAAAAAAAGAAAATTGTATATTGTTTAGATGCCTTTAAAGGTGTGGGTGCATCACTTGCTGTGAGTACTAACATACCATCTAGGCCACTTGAATTATGTAGGAATACAGGGACATATTAGTGGCAGGGTATAATACATTATGCAGCAAATGAATTGCGTTGAAAGCCAAACTGAGAGGGGAACTCTGTGATGATATAATATAGGGGCTGATTTGGATGGCAGTCGGACTTTCGTCTGACCACCCTCCTTTCGTAAATGGGACCATCAGACAGGCTGTCGGCGGTCCAGCCATAGGTATTAGGATGCGACTGTCACCACTGTGGTCGCAATGCCTATATTTTGTATTGCGGAGGGTGCTGCTGGCAGCAGCACACGCCACAGTACAAAAAGGGGGCACTACACATATCCCTGCACTACATCGCAGGCATCATGTGGTGCCTGCCACATGGGGCAGAGATATGTAGGGGGCACAAAACCCACAGCTGAGGGCCAGGGGTGAAGGGAGCCCACTACGGGCCTCCAAAGTCCCTTTCTGCCTGCCTTTTCATGGTGGGTTGACCGCCATGAAAGGGACTTTGTAATCCCTACGGCGGTGCCTAGCAGGCACTGCCCCCATTGTCGGAAATACAACTCCCTTCGACGGTCCGACGGGCTCCTTGACTGCTCCGACTGCCATACATCCACCCGCCATCCTAATGTGGTGGGCGGGAATCGTCATTTCGATAGGACCGCCACCGATGGACTGTCGGTGGTGGTGCCACCGTCATCGTAATCAAGCCCTTAGTTTTTGACAGCTTAACACGCATTTATATAAAAAGGATGTACAAGTGCATTGGTTTCCTAAGAAAGAAAAATGTATATTTGGAGGAGATCCTATTTAAAATGGTATTCACCAGCAAATTAAGATTTTGTCTATAAAGGAGACGCAGAAACATCATTTTATTTACAGTGTGCTTTCCATCTTTGTAATACATTTATAATGTTAATTTCAAAAGAAAACAAGTCAGTGCACACTTCTTTTTTTTTTTTTAAAGTTCCAACTTTTATGGCTGGAATGGAGACAACTATTTTGCGACCTCCAATAATAATAAAAAATCAGAAATAAAGTATATTTCTATATAATTATTACAGAGTCTGTGATAAGTCACAGTTCCTATTCAAAAGACATTTTTTGTTTTCTTAATAATTTTGACACCATTCTGTTCTCCTATATTTCAATAGTGTGGGTGCAGTGCTTGCTGCACCGTCAAGAGATCTACCGCAAGTAGGGACTCACCCTGTACCGACCCTTCTCTATGCCGACGACGCCGTCCTCATGGCACGCACTCCACTTGCTCTTCAGTCCCTGCTGGCAAATTTTGTTGAATACATGCAGTATCTCAGGCTTTTAGTAAACCAATCAAAAACCTTTGTCATGAAATGGGAAGAAAACTGCTAATTACCGAGATCTCAAAATACGTGGCAAAACTATGGGCTTTACTAATACTTTTTCCTATTTGGGGATTTTATTTGATAAAGAGTGCCTATGGAATAAGGCAATCTCCAATGGGAAGCTACAATTGAATAAAGCCTTTATGGCACTTAGAAGGTTGCCAGATGACTGCGATCTAACCCACCAAAACTGATGATGTCAATTTATAAAGCTAAATGCCTTAGTGTCGCACTTTATGGAGATGGTGTGTGGGGACACAAGAAATGTGGCGACATACAACTGGTTGAGAACAGGTTTTTTAGGTATCTTCTTACCACCCCTAAAAGTGCCCCAGGACACATATGCCATGCTGTACTCCGAGCCCCGTTTCTCACAGACCAGATCATGCAACAGCCCATTCTACTCTGGTATAAAGTATGTACTTCTGCACATACCGGTTTAAACTGTGCCACAATTATGAACTGTCTTACATCTTGCCTATACCAGTGTATTCCGTGGCTTGTATATATTCAATGGTTTTGTAATGATCTGGGCCACCCGGAGTATTTTGAGAAGCCTGAAACACTAGATCTTATTGGTAGGTACTCTCTAAAAAACGAAACTATGACACACCTGGAGAACATCAGACTTACATCCGAAATCTGAAAACCACTGTGTTTTAAAAAAATCAAATAATTTGAACAACTTTCGATCTGCATCCCTATCTGAAAGCAGTTTTAAATGTAAGACATAGGCTTGTCCTGACTCGTCTAAGACTAGGCACTTTCCACTGGCTGGTCAGTTTTCCAAACATGAATGAATGATCTACAATTTTAATCAGTTGCCCCTGTAGTGATGTGATGGCTCAGAATACTATGCATGTTTTGGTTTTTTTGTACGTTTTATAACCATCAGAAGAAGTGCTACATTATACCGATTCTAAGAGAGGCACACTTCACACAATGTCGACCTGCCTATTTATACTTACAATCCCTGCCTCCTCTGGAGATCTGCTGTAGTATGGCATCTTTTAAGTGGGGGGGTTTCAACGTTAGAAAGAAAATCCTTTTAACTCTCCCACAGTAAAGAGATTAAAGTGCAATCTCTATGGTGTTTCTCGGGGTGGTGATATGTGTTGTAGGTATATACCATTGACTGTATTTTTATGTTCCTATTACTGACTAGATTTGAGTATGCTTGCTAGAGCAGGTGGAGAGCACATGGCGGGCCCAACATGAGGTTTTTGTCCTCCTTCTCCACTCTAGGTTTGCTATATTATGGACAATTCCGCTATATGAACTTTGTGTTAATGCAGGGAAAACAAACTACCTAGATATGAATGATTTTTATTCTTTAATTATTAACTGTTGCACACTAATTCTTTTATTAATTCACTGTGGTATTGTTATTTGATTGTAACCCCCTTTTTACTATTGTGTTTTTAAGGTATAATTATGCATATATTCTGAGCTGGTCCTATGAATTGTATCCTTTTAATGTTTTTATATTTGTACTGTTTTATATATTGCTTTTATGGATGGCTAACTGCCTCTGAGTAAAGTTATTACATTACACCATTTGACAAATCTGTGCCAAACTTCACCCTCATAAAAATGTTCATCTGCTCTGGCTTTGATACAGCAAATGTCTAGCAGACGCCCCTGTGGTGTGCTGGTGGGGAGGCATAGGAGGGTGGGGATAAAGAGGATGGTCAAGAAAGTGATATTTCTAATTGTAACTCCTATTGAAAGCCAAACAGCATTACATGACATGAAACTAGAACGTTATTCAAGGAAGTGCCTCACTGGCACAGTGGGCTATGCCCAGAAGACTCAAACCAGGAACTACTGCCACCCACCTCAAGTTCTTCCTCACCAGTAATCGGCTAGACGATCGACTCTATAGAGGTGGGGGATCTCACAGCCTCCAAAATCTGGAGCTAAAAACGTAAAGAACTCTTGAACTAACCCCAACATTTCTCAGGAAGTCGGAGGAGGTAAGAGAACCTCCGCCAGAGATTCACCTACTCAACGTCAAGGATGAATCCTACTCGACGGTTATAAAAGCGGCACAAAACACAATAGCTTGAGCCCTATTAAGGCAGTCTACGAAAATGGAGGTTCAAATCGACCTTCTGCAATCAATAGCACAGTGCCTCGTAAATTTAAGCAACAGGATGGCAGCAATAGAAGATAATATCCTTAGAAGCCTGGCTACAAAATCCTGTTCATGCTCATGCGCAGCAATCATTGATAAGTGGGTTATGCTACCGGAGATAGTTGCGATATGCAGGGGGGGTCACTGGCATCCACCAAAACAACCACTAGGTTAACAGCACAAAGTGACCCCTCTCTGCACTCAAGTGGCAAAGATGGCCTCCCCTAAGCCCAAAAATAAAGGATGGGTCCAAGCGCAAGTCCTTGCAGGATTCTCAGAGCTCATGGTTACAGCTTGAAGCACCAATCTCCCATGTGGGCCTGGGTAAGACAACAGATTTAAACAGGCATACGGGTAAGGTTGCACCCTTCCACACTATTATCTACAATCATAAGCTATGTCCTACCCACTCACTCAAGTGAACACTCTCTCCTTCTTGGCGCCCGAAGCCAACTTTTAAGAACGAATCTACAATAGTCTAAATTATAGTCAGTGAAATATCGCAGCTAGGTTAGCAGACTCTGAAGTGGATGACAGAGGTGAAAGCGACCACAGACCCCTGTGTGCCACCTTGCAATTAGCAGTACGTACAGCTGCCTCACTCCAAGTGAAAGGGAAATCCACAGGAGAAGAGTGACACAGGTTCTCCGAAGAATCAAATGGTCAGCTAGACTCGGAGACAACTTGTCAGAGTTAGTCGGAATGAGAAAGAACTGCCTAAAATCAGCGACTCCGCCGTCAGCAATAAGTGGTTGGGAAGCCTTCATCGCAGATCTACAACTGAAGCTGGGTAAGGCACAACACAAGACCCCGAGAATTAGATCAGAAAGAACATCACAAGCACTCCACCATCTGAAGGATTTAATTTACTGCAAACGTGCCCGCCGAAGGGCCTTGGATGTCAAGAAAAGAGGCGGCAAATCATTTGAAGGCCGTTCTATTACCACTTAGAGGTCAGCCTATAAAAAGAAAGTATGGGAGAGTATTAGGAAATACATCAAAACAGAATGTCTCAAAGTGATTTCTTTGCTGAAGGAGAAGAACCACTCCAGTCTGTGGAGATACATCAACCAGCTTGTCAACCAAGGAATGGCAAAGGAGAATGAAGTAACTGAATATGACTGGATTAGGTATATCAAACATCTGTATTCAATAGACTTACCAGACGAGGGGTCAACATAATGAGTTGCCTGGAAGCAGCCTGCGTCTTTCCCCAAGGTATATTAATCTCTGACGGCGCAGTAACAAACATCATCAATAACATGAGTAATGACAGAGCACCAGGGCCAAATGGGATCCCGGCCCCAGTATTCAAATCTGCACAGGCTTTCTGGGCTCCAATTTTAACCCCACTTTTCAATCATGCTTTTATGACAGCAATGACACTACACTCTTGGCGATGCCCCATGCCTATTAATATCCACAAAAAGGCAACTGCTCAATCCAGCAAACCACAGGCTTGTTGCCCTGCTCGATTTAGAGAAAAAGGCTTACGTCCGAGTCCTCCTGAAGGAGTTGGAGTCATGGGTAAAAGAAAAAGGAATCCCCCCATTTTTTCAGTCTGGGTTTAGGCCACACTGTTCAACTATGGGCAAAATCATAGCGTTGGCATATCATTCCATGAAAGCGGTCAAGAAAAAGCACCTGTTCTCTGTTTTGCTGGTATTACAGCACAGCCTTTGATAGGGTCGACTGCGGCAGACTATGGGAGGAATTGACCGCCTGGGGGATCCCGCCTAAGCTCCTGAAGGTAATCACATCTTTATATGAGGGTACATGGGTTCAGGTCACAACAAGCCCTACCACAGTCTTCACAAATAATGGGCTTAAACAGGGCTGCATTTTGGCCCCCCTTCTTTTCAATCTTTATACTGCAGATCTAGAAGCCTCCCTGCAAGGATCCAGCTTAGTCACTCCAAGGCTGGGCAGGGTGAGACTCCCCATCTTACAATATGCTGAAGACACAGCAATAATGGACCTTACTAGGGTGGGCCTCCAGAGAGCTCTTAATTCACTCCGCTGCTACAACCAGGAAAACCACTGACTGGTCAATCAGTGTAAAACCAAGATAGTTGTGCATGGAAAATACCCATACAAAAGGCAAGCTTACTGGCAACTGGGACAACAGCAAATAGGGACAACAACCGCCTAAAACTATCTTGGGGTCTGGCTTTCGGAGAGAGCAAAATCAGCCAGCCACCTAAAGCACCTTAGCGTCAAGGAAGACCGTGTCATCCATACATTGAATCGAGTGACCCAACGGCTGACAAGTCCAACTGCTGAGCCAATGCTGACAGTCCTGAAAGCAAAATTGTTACCGGCCATCAAGTACGGACACTTGGCCTTTCCTGGTCTGGTCTGCACAGGCCAAGGCATACAAATCAGTGCTGCTAGCTGCACAGCATCCCAGAAAAACAAGGCTAGGGCTGGATCTTGGTCTTTGCAGGCCAGATCTGGCGTTTCGGGGGAACTAATCAAGTTGTTCATCACGGTTTTGAGAGCCCCCGAAGACACACTCAAACACCAACTGGGAATCCTTTTTAAGGAGGAGGGCCCCCCTGGCACTCCAGGCTTGGTCATGCAATTGGCAGCTTGGAGCTTGTTCAGAAAGCCTGCATTCACCTGTCATCTCGCTATCTGCCTGGAAAAAGGCGGTAAATAGGCAAGTATTGGTAATTTCATTTGAAAAGGACTCTACAACACTTGACCTCAATCCCATTACTGCGGCACTGGATATGACATATATGTTGGGGAAAGCTCAACCTTTCCTACGCAATGCATTGTCAGCCAAGGCCCGCAGTAAAATACTCTACATGAGACTCACAGTGCTAAGTATCACAGATTTCAATCCAGCTTGGGCACGTAAGGGAGAAGCTTTCTCATGCAGGCTTTGCCCATACCTCAGAGAATCCTGGTTGCACCTACTGTGTGGCTGCCCCAAACTGGTCGAAGATTGCTGCCACTTGCTCCGCCTTATATTTAGGGCCAGGGAGTGTGGACTTGCAGGGAGGCCTCAGACATCTGCTTTAAAGAAACAAAGACTTACTCTAGCCAGACTGGTGAAGTATACACAGTTACTCAGATTAGGACTTAATGAGTAGAAATAGTTTAATTTTCCCCCTTATGGACTAAAGCACTTTATGATTTGCACAGCGCACTTTAACCGGTAGGTTAACAAGGAGTTGCCCTAATCCTGCACTAGAAAAACATATAGCATGTTTAACTTGCATGATGCACTTTAATCTCTCACAAGTGTTATCAGGGCACTTGCCATTATGTGTAGGAAGATAGCACAGCAAGGGCCACTCACCAGTAGCATAAGAATATTAGATTTAGAATCTTACATTTCACTGTCTTGCACTTGTTGTGCAGCCATAGTTTAATACCAGGTCTGATAGGATAGTACATTGCACTTTAAAATTGCACTCTGCATTTTATGGAACCAAGTGGTTGTGCAGTAGGTTTCTACCTTGAGCAGGAGGAATGCATTGCAAACCTTACCCAGCAACCAGTCTAATTAATTCTGGACTTTTAAATTGTTATCTATTGATTTTAGGATGGGTCATCTCGCATCAAGGGTCAAACAGCGCAATACTATCTGACACTCCTTTTCATCTGCAAGCATAATTTATACTGAATTGGGAGCACACGGGAGCTGGGGGACCCTGCGGTTCTGAGATCCAGGGGTACGGTGGGAGGGGGGTGAACACCAGCGTATATTTTACTGTAATGGTTTTAATTAATCGAACGGTTAATAAACGTTACTATTGTGTGTGGTTCATATCCTTTATGCCAGGCATGTTCTTGGTGATGGCAGGCCTGCCTATGTATTCTGAGTCTGTCAGAAAACCAAGAGGAGGCAGGCTTTGTCCTGCGAGTATAGGTTTCCTTCAGCGCGGCTACAGATTCGATGGTCGAGATGAACCATGAAGAGAACTCTGAAGCTGCCAGTTCTGTGTCCTTGTGATCTGTCCAATTACCATCATTTAGAGCCCGCGATAAGGATGCCTTAGTGAGGCCTTTCCAGTTCCTTTTAGAAACCCTATTACTTCCACCAATCACAGTCTCATGAATGGTAGGAAAGGAGAGGGAAAAAAGAACAGCATAAGGATCAGACCAAATGAAGGGGCAGATGATTGTCAACCCTGAGATGATGATTATTGGACAAAATTCCGTCCAGGATTTGTCCTGGTTTGTGGGTGGATGTTCTTACTAATTGAAAGAATCCACAGAATGACATAATGTCTTTAAAAGTATGAGAATCTTTACACACTCACTGTCCAGATGGAAGTTAAAATTTCCCAAAAGGGTGAGGTTGTGTTTCCCAAGATGGGGTTCAATTAAGTGAACGAACCCCGAAAAAAGAGCAGACCTAGGTCACTGAGAGCTATAGACAAGAATCCCTGAAAATGGTTCAGTAGGGCAGATTTTGAGAGAAAAGTATAACGCTTCACTGGGGGACATTGAATTGTGAACTGTCTCCATAAAACATGTATATAGAGAGATTTATATATATTTGTCAGTCCCCTCCCTACTCTTCCAGTTCAGTCGAGTCGGTGATGGTGCAGATCGGGGGGATGGCATCCACAAAGTTAAGGCATCCACAAAGTCAATAACGCATGAGTCCTTGGCCTACGTCTCTGTAACAAAGGCTCAGTCTGGCTCATGGGAAGTGATGAAGTTTGCCACTTCTATTTTGTTTTTGACAAGTGATCTGGCCTTGATAAGAAATCCACGGTAAGTGGTCTCTTTAGGAGCATCAAACATTACAGAACCAGAGGTCAGAGAAGGGTCATGGGATGTGATAGGGCCCAATACCCGAGGAGTAACCTGTAAGTTACATACTGGACAACTAATGATATTGTCACACAAGAACTCACTCAAGCCAAAAGGAGCGTGACATGCTGCTATGTTGTTCTGTTCCCTCACATTAAGGAGCTGTTCCCTAGAGTAAGTACGGATATAGGCCTTTTCCATAGTAAAAAGGCCAGGAGTCCTGAAGCACGGCACAGTCAGGTCGCGAACGGGCGCAGACGGATTGCCCTATGCGCCCCTTTGCTCTCGCAGCAGCGCGCCTGGGGGGCGCGTCTGCTGCACCTCCGTCCAGGCCTGCAGTTAAATGGCCCTTCTCCCCCAACAAATAGCATGCTAACCACAGGTAGTGGCTAGAACGGTACAACTCCACTTCCCTCCACACAATCGGCACAGAAATGCCACAGCGGAACAGGGAGGAAGCAACAAGGTGCAGATAAGGTGGGCAGTGAAATACGGTGCAATTAAAAATGTTAAAAATAATGCAGGGGCAGCCCAGCTCAGAATGTCACAAGCAGCCTACCCTATGCTGCACCTACGTCCAGGCCTGCATTTAAATGGCTGTTTACCCCCAACAACTAGCATGTTAACCTCAGGAATTGGCTAGAAAGGTACGGCTCCACTTCCCTCCGCACAGTCGGCAGAGAAACGCCAGGGCAGAACAGGGAAGGAGCAACAAGGTGCAGATAGAGTGGGCAGTGAAATGCAGCACAGTTAAAAATGTTAAAAACAATACAGGGGCAGCTCATCTCAGAATGCCACAAGCAGCCTAACCGCAGACTTATGCGCCGCAGTGGGGACCTTATCCTAGGAAACATAGCAACTGGAAAACTAATAGACCCTACAGAGAATGAAACTGCCACATCGAGTGAGTCCGAAAAAACAACTGGTTAGCACTTTCTAACTATCACCCTGCAACCACCCAATGGCCATTATCACCGTACCTTGATTTTGTTCCTACCTCATGGCAGGGAAAAAAGGAGGGAGGTTTGTTGGAGTTTCCTAACATAGGGAATTATATGAATATTCATTTTGCCCACTCTCTAAAAATAGTAATGATGAGGAAAAATCTCCCTGAAACAGCTTAGCCAGTTGACGGGTCCACTTAGCTCCCTGTCTGTGAGGTTTATCACTTCTGCTTTGTGCATGTTTGTTATGGTCAGCCGATACTCCATGTTTTGATTTAATTGATGCCCCGCATTTAAAGGCTATCCTGGGTATGTCAAGGCTCATGGTAAATAACTCTCTTCTGCACTGGGGCACCCACAGTTAAATGAACTGTGAGTATTGTATGGCACATTGCTTCCAGTTGCTTTGCATAATCCAGAAAAAGGTTCTCAGTGCCCCAGCAGAACAATGCATAGAACATGTAACTGCTCTACCAGGGTGGTACATTGATTATCCCAGTATTGTGTTTTTTTAAAAACTTTTAAAGGCTGCCATCCTTCCTCCCCATCACAATAATGACTCCCCTATTGACTTGAAACCCAGTATATGCGGCACCATATCCAGAAATGTATCTATAGCAGCATCTAGAGGACAGCTTAGTTAATGGTTTCATGTGGAATTTAAAATCCTGAAGGCCAGATTTACTAAGTTCTTACGCAGCACAGCTACTGTAAATGCTGCGTTGTGTGAGAAGGAGAGAGCAGGAGAGCGACACATTTATTGAAATATGGCACTCTCCTCCACTTTCCCTAGTGCAGCAGCTGAAATCAGCTGCCTTGTATCACCGAGACACCTTTGCGCCATGGTGCAAGGGTGTCTCAGTGAGTCTAGCATAGGTTTTGAACTGGAAGGATTCCCTTCCAGTACAAAATACCATGCATAGACTCACCTCAACAATTTTCCGACTTTGTATGTGTACTGTACAGTGCAGCATATGTACAAATTCTGAAAAAGGAGAAATGAAAGAGTTAAAAGGGTGCATTTTTCTGACACTAAACCCTGTCTACTTTGTTTAGTAAATTGGGTTTAGCATCAGAAACCATGGGTGGTTGCATGGGAATGCCGATGCAGCACCCAAGGTACACCCCATTGGCACTAAGTAATGCAAAGCAGCGCTAGGGGCTACTTCACGTAACTTTCTTGTTATTTCCAGAGCTAAACAAGTTTAGCGCTGGAAAGTAAATCTGCCCCCGATAGTCCTTTCCTCTTTGGGATGCAGATTTAAGAACCTGCATAGATTACAGAGAAATCAATCAGGTTACCACAAAGAACCATTATCATCTGCCATTCTGTTTCACTGGATCACGTATAAAAAACCTCAACCTTTTCAAAGCTGTATCCCCAAGGTGCATACAATCTTGTGCCAGTTCAAGAAGGCAATGAGCGGAAAACAGCTTTCCATACCAGGTTTGACTTGTACAAGTACCCAGTCATGTCCTCCAGACAGTGCAGTGCTCTAGAGGTTTTCCAGTACTTCCAAGCAAAGTCTTGTGGGAATACTTGAATATTTGCCGTGCTATGTTCTATTATCCATTCTAATTCTGAGGAGGATCAGGTGCAGAATGTTCAAGCTACTCTGCAACAGTTATCAGCAAATAGTGTGTATGCAAAATAAGAAAAATGCATGTTTCACGCATCCACCTTAGAATTCCTGGGTCATATCACGCTCCACTAGGATTCTAGATAAAGGTAATTAAGATTTTACCAATCGCTCAGTGGCCATCTTTAAAATCTCTGAAAGAAGTGCAAAGTTTGCTCGCCTGAGAAAACTTTTACCAGAGGTTTATCGATGAGTTCTCTTCCATTGTACAGTCTCTCATGATAACTGGGATGGAGAGCAGCCATGTTTGAGTGGTCTGTAAGGCCAAATGAGAGTTCTATTTGATCCCTATTCAAATGTATCTTTTACAGTGCTCGTAAAAAAACTGCTGCATTAGGGATAAGGATATGCTCAGTATAAAGTAGTTATTCAAAGACTGGTGGGATTACCTTATGGGTGTACAGCATTACACAACAGTATAAACTGATCACAGCAACCGACAGTTCCTAAAATTGGCCAGGCTGCTCAGAGGCACTTACTTTCGGCCCAGTTTTTTGCAGACTTAGATTTTACCATAACCTATGGATCCAATACTCAAAGTGAAAAGCAGATGTTTTATGGTGCATGCATGCCTCATACACTGTTATGAATCCTAATTTCACCCTACAGTTGATATTAGGGAAAGGTTATATCACAGCTATAGTAAAAGTAGAGTCCTTTTGGCATTGGTTCAGTGAGAGGAACAGGACCTGGAACATGGGCTTGGTTGGACGACCACCTATAAAAGCAGGAAAGTAATACATTCATATATCAGAAGACGTTGTACTTGCTTTCTAGTGAATCTCTTAGTCTACTCATACAGTGGCTCCAGGATTTTACAGTGGCAAGCCACTCAGTTTAAACAAATTAAAAAAAAACTATCCAGGCTGTTCAAAGAAAGACAAGGACGTTCATCAGTTTGTAGCAATTTACGTGATTTTTGCACGAGGCAAAAATACTCAGCAGATTTACACACATTTGTTATTCTGGATCATAGTCCTAACAGCTCCATAGCATACTGTATGTATGGATTTTATGTATGGGTTTTTGTAGTTATACGTTTTTATGTATCTCGCAAACCCTGACGAGTCAGCATGGTGTATATCAACGACAATAAATAAACAAATCGCCTATACAAAGAGAAAATTAACAGAGTCAGCAGTGGGATTTAATGAACCAACAGGAGCACAGAGAGAGCTTCATTACATAAGAAGAGTACAAGTTGAAATGTTGAATGACAAGAAGGAGCTAGAGGGGAGAAAGAGTTAGCAATGGAGGCAAAAAGTGTAAGGGGGCAACATTGTGAGGGAGTAGGCGAGAGACCGGTTTGGGAAATTGACAGGGCATTCAGAAGAGGGAGGAAACGGGACATGAGAAATTGACATCAGGTGCAATACATAGGCGTTTGGGGAGAGGGGAAATAGATGAGCCAGGTGAGCTTTGATATTTTTGTAGATCATATCTACGCCACACGATTGAGGGGGTGAATCCTCCTACACTGAATTTATGAGTGAAAAGTTGCTAAAAGTAACGGTACACATGAGAAGATAATTCTTTGTCACTAAGGTGGGGAATGTGCAGGTAACATAAAAGTTCACTATTCTTTATTTTGATTCATAATCTAAATGAAATATAATTTCAAATAAGTATCATTAACCTGGAAACATTAAAAAATAAAAATTAGCAGAGCAATAATTCATTAAATTAAATATGTATTTATATAATACAATTATGTAAATGCATTAATGCAATATACAAATATTTACTTTAAAATAATAATTTAAACACTATTTACCGTCACCACCATATTTATTGGTATTTAAAATGTAGTAATGTAATTTAAAAACGTTTTTAAAATGTAATCTGTTTATTATTAAATATTAAAATAATAATCAATGATATATGATTGTATATCACTTAAACATATTTATGTATGATCTAAAAGGGCAAACTCAGTTTCTTTTTCAATTCCCTGCCTCCTTTGTTTTCTGAGGGAGTGTGTGACAGTAGCAATGGTTGGCCATGTGTGGTATTTTACTTATTTTAATTTATGGCTGTAGAACCTGTGAGCCTATTTAGACACCTTTAAGGCTGTAGTAACTTTAGTGATATATTGTGTGAATTGTAATTCTCTTACTCGTTCGTAGATGTATGCTTTATATTAGTATGTGCTTCCCAAGCCACTCCTTCAATATCCCTTAACCCCACCCATTTAATAGTAATAATTTCACATTTTCGCACAACTCTCCCAGTGTCTTCCACATTTACTGCTCATTTATATACCTATGTGCTCTAGATGTCTGCAGAGAAATACAAATGTTGGCTCTAGGGTAATGGGGTCCCTGGGTCCCAAATTTGCTCAGGGAGGAGGGCTGTGTGCCCCCTTTTCTGAATTACTTAGCGCTGGGGTCCCAAGGGTCTAATAAGGCTCGAGGGAGAGGGGGGCACTTGTCCCTTTATAATGTAACAAGGCCCCTGGGGATAGGGTCGTTGAGGCCTAATAAGGCACTCCTTGAAAAAAACATCATGTTGGGAATGATGGAAGGAAAACAGAAAAGAGTAAGACCAAGATCATTGTGGTTAGAAACGTCAAGAATGATACAAACAAGAATCTCTAAGACCTACAAAATTCTGTTATCAACCAAAACAATTGGAGGAATTTTGTCCATAGAATCAC
Organism: Triturus cristatus; assembly: GCF_964204655.1. Taxonomy (NCBI): domain Eukaryota; kingdom Metazoa; phylum Chordata; class Amphibia; order Caudata; family Salamandridae; genus Triturus; species Triturus cristatus. The sequence goes on along the minus strand of NC_140591.1, from coordinate 604,885,133 downwards.
CTAGAGTCAGACGGGTCTGAATAGATAAATCACTAACAGCAAAGTTTATTTAAGGGCAAAAGTAGGTAAATCGTGTCTGTGTGACAAAGTAAGCCTCCTCATGTATCCATCAGTTTTCAGGCAACAAAAAATATTTCAAGGTAACCATGTAATTTATGTTCCTGTTGGAGAGAGATCCGAATTTTTTCTAGGCGCTGTTTTGACTCATAAAGTAGTGCAGAAGGTTAATGTGCCTACTGCAAAGAATGAGCACCATGCAGATCACAGAAATGAGTGTGAATGAACTTTGAGTATCTTGGGACAGATCAGGTTTACGATCCAAGATTAGCAATCTCCAATAGTCTGAAAATATATTAAAATATGAAATTATTTGTTTACAGGAAACATGGCTGAAGGACTATATTCACAGGAATGGCTATAGAACATTTAATACCCAAGCGATAGGGTGCTCTCATGGCAGAGCCAAGGTGGGCTTTGTATATATGTATGCAATAAATTAACTTCGTTAAGATTGAGTCACAGCTTGAGTCTCCCTATTACCAGCAACTAAATCTGTATTTAACTGGTTCTCATTCTATGACATTGGTTAATTTTTATAATAATATTCCACCTGATAGTGTCCCTAAGGTGGTTAAAATACTGTATAAAAAATTAAGAATTATGTGTAATGTAAAGGGCGCTGAGAATATTCTCATTATGTGTGGGGATTTTAATTGTGCCCGTATCCCCATGAGAATGACAGGATACGTGGTTTTAATATGGAAGAAGGCATAGATAATACTCATTTCTGTCACTCAAGCACAGGGGAACTCTTGAACGAACTGGTGTTTAACTTAAACCTAGGTTTTGCCAATGATGTATGTATTAGACCTGTTTTGATGCCGCAGACTTTTAATGGCAGAGGCCTTTGTTCTTCAATAGATTATATTTTGTTATCACACATTTTTGTTTCTAGACTACTCACCTTTTCAGTCGACACGAACTCAGTGAGTTATCATTATCCTTTATGTATTACGGTTACACTCCCTGTGAGTAGCCAGGGAAGAGACAAACAGGTGGTAGACGAGGCTGTAGCACACTTAAAACTTGTCAAAGTTAATGGGTATACTCTCCGCTGAAACATGATGGATCCTGATGCAGTAAATAAACCAGTAATTACTTTTGACATTTGCCTGAATGAACTAGCATCCCCTGAGAGTATTTTGTCCTCATTTCAAGATATAGTAGTCGCGGTACAGGATGTAATGTTTAAACAAGGTGGAAAAAAGTTTGCCACCCAGAGGTGGTTTGATTTAACCTGCACTCGCACACATTCCTTCCTGAAACAGGAGTTGCATAATACCCCAAGGAATATCACTAAAATCAGAGAGCCCTGAAAGAATGATAAATTAGCTCTTCTAGAAAGGAAGAATGCCCTTAGAAAAGAAGCCTGGGAGCTGCTTACCTCGGCCGCACAAACAAAAGACAGTGCTGCCTTTTGGAAAGCGGTTAAAACACCATTTCTAACTTCGGGCGGGAGTCCAACTGTCGAAGTAGCTATTACAGAAGGTCAATGGATCAAACATTTTTCCAAGATATACAATGGTTCATGTACCATTAACGGCCTTGATAGTGACAATCCAGGATTTATTAATCAGTCACTAGATTTACACTTTAGCATTGATGAAGTAAGCAGGGCACTCTCCCTAAATGCAGGTGGGAAAGCCTTGGGTCCTGATGGGATTCCCCTGGACTTGTATAAGTCCAATGTCACCTTATGGGCACCCATAATCACACAGATAATCAATGCAAGTTGTGAGGTTGTGTTCCCATTATCCTGGGTGGAATCCATTATTGTCTACATCTTTAAAAAGGGGGCCCCACCTGCTACAGGCCCATTTCTTTATTAGATTCTATGGCCAAGGCTGTGGGACGTATCATTCTGGAACGCCTACAGCTTTGGGCAGAGGAAAACCACATTTTATCTGACATCCAGTATGGTTTTCGAGAAGGATTAGGGACTGTGGAGCAGAGCTTAAATCTAGCGATCTTCATGGGGAAGTATACTAGGGCCAAAAAGGGAAATATGTATCTAGTTTTTGTCGATCTCACAGCTGCTTTTGATTGTGTGAGGCATTCAAAGCTCCAGGAAATTTTAGATTAGCTGGGGGTCGATAAAAATATTATTCATTTTATCCGTCGCCTCTACCATGGAGCAAAATCAAGTGTGCGAATTGGCTTGGGAGGAGAGTGTACTGACCCTTTCCCCATTGGAAGGGGGGTTAGGCAAGGTTGTGTCCTAGCCCCCTTTCTTTTTAACCTTCATATCAATGGGTTAGGACAGGCACTCATCAAAGATGTTCAAGATTTCCCCCAAATAGGCAATCGACCCATTCCAGCATTATTATATGCGGACGATGCTGTGATTATGTCTCGTACCCAGATTGGCCTACAAAAGACCCTAAAAATTTTTTTTTGCTTTATGAACGAGTTGGATCTCAGAATTAAGATCTCAAAAACTTTTACAATGAGATGTGGTTGTGGGATCCAGAAGTGCAGGGATATTTTTGTGGAGGGAAATCTGATAGCCCCAACTAACAGCTTTTCATATCTAGGCATTTTGTTCAGCCATAATGACACCTGGGCTCAAGCAGTGGCAGCTAAAAAGTTGTCAATAATTAAAACAACGACTGCTCTAGCCAGCTTTGCAAAAAAATTGGGATGTAAACCATCATTGGAACTTTTGAAAATTTACAAACTAAAATGCGTTGCAACTGTCATGTATGGGACTGGGATTTGGGGTTTTGCTGACACAAACTCAATTCAATTAGTTGAGAATTCTTTCTTAAAATATTTTTTTTTTCAGAATCTTCTAGTACCTCCACCTATGTCAGCCTTCCATATATATCCGACCTTATAAAACTGGAGCCAATTCTTCTTTTGCATAGGGTTTGGTCAAGGGACGAAACTAAATTTAATATGGACTTATTACAGGATAGTCTCAGGCTGGATGGTGCGCAAAAGATACCATGGGTTAAGTTCATCCAAGATTTTCAAAAGATATGGGCAACCCGGAATATTTTACTAACCCGGGCTCTATCACCTTGGTTTCCAGGAAAAATCTTAGAAAAGAGGCCCTTTCTTTACTGGAAACACTAAGACTATCAAAGGAAATCATTACGCCTAGCATCTTGCAGCACCAAATGGTTCTTACAACTTTTAGTTTGCAGCCATATTTAGTATTTGTACTGGGTGGATTTGATAGGTTTTTAATATTAAGATTTAGATTGGGGACAATACATAGACTTGTTTCTTTCCCCAACATGAACGACTGGGCAAGTGAGCTACAATCATGTCCATGTGATAATTCGTTGTCTCAATCATCTTTACACTTAGCTTTATTTTGCAAATTTTATACGGAGGTAAGAAAGATTTGGATAGTCCCGATTTTACAGAAATGGGGATTAAAACAATGCCGCCCTGCTTTTATTAAGCTACAGCTTTTAGAAGATGAACATGTAGCTTGGAGGATATCCATGTTTTTAAAAAAAATCCTCCACCAGAGAAAGAGTATTATTATCTAGGACTGAGGAGGTGGCCCATTCTAGATGCATTCTTCATTCATTCTTATCAGATTTAAGTATTGTAAATATACATGAAACATATTTTAAGATGAAATATTTTTATCTGCACATTGTATTTATAATTTCTGATGAAAATTATTGTATTAATTATGCATTTTAGCTGTGCTTTTTATGATTGTTATATCACAATCGAAATAAAGCTTTGTTCTGATTCTGATTCTGAGTAGCGATCTAAAAAATGAAATACATGTCAAAGATGGACTAAGGAGATATGAGAGGCACTGTAGGGGGTGGTAGTGAGGGAATTTGTGGAGAAGGAGGTCATTGTAAAGATTATTGGAATGTGATTGCAACTCTGCCGGTCCATTCCCCGTCAGTGCACTAATATTGGTGGAGCAGTAATCTTCCCAGCTGTGTTTTTTCTGCCATTGAATTGTTTATGTTCTGTTTCAACCATTTAAAGTATGGAAGGACATGAAGACAATAATGCTGAATAGTCGTTTAATTAATGCGGTGCATTCAGAGGGGCAGATTTATGTTCCCTGGCGCATCCCTGCAAATCAGCATGGATGCGCCAGGGAAGATGCGTCACGCAAGTTTACCCTTGCGCCACCGCAGATGCGCCGCATTTACAATGCGGTGCATCGTGGCGCAAGGACAAGCAGATGCGTGACGCATCTGCCGGCGTAAGGTTGGCGCAGTGCTGAAGTTGTGTCGCAAGCGCGACGCAACTCCAGCACTGTTCCAACCTACCCTATCCCTAACATGGTGCGTCAAGCCTTACGTCTGCTACAAGCAGGCGCAGGGTTTTGACGCATCAGCGTTGGGAAAGTGACTCAGTGAAATCTTATAGATTTCACTGAGTCACTTTTCAGGGGCGTTCCTGCGACGGAACGCCCTCCCTGTGTCGAAACGCCCACATGAAACCTGACGCAGGTTTCACGTGGCGCAGGGCTTTACACCGTGACGCATCTCCATAGATGCGATACAATGTAAATTGGGCGCAACGTGGCGCAGGGTTTACGCTGCCGCTGCGTCACAAAAGTGACGCAACGGCGGCGTAAAAGGGGTGCAAGTCCCACATATATCTGCCCCTTAGACTTTTTTTCACATTTTCTAATTTTTGGTGACAGAATTTTGCATGTTATGCTGTGACATTACCCGAACTTATATAACGGGAAACGCAGATAAAATGCTTATATAGGTTACATTTATTTATATAACTTAGAAGGTCTTAAGTGCCCTCATTTCTTTTTATTGAATGATAAAGAGCGCCATGGGACATTGAAAAACCTTTCCGCATGTTTCACTCATGTTTTATAGCCACTTATGTGAATAAAATAAAGAGCATCAATGCAACAAACATAGCACATTCCAGTCACGCTCGATGTAAAGTAACACAGATGTTATACATTTCTTTAGGGTTCAGGAGAAGATGGCCAGGCATGTCTATTAAATCAAATTGTGTTAGCAGTTTAGGATTTGAGTAAACTTCATTTGTTGCTCACTTAAATCCAGTACTGCAGCATCTGCTATCTGTCCTGTGGCCCATGCTATAAAATTCATATCCAACAAAGAAAGTTATATGATTTTGTACCATTTCGTGCATTAATTTTAATAAGAGTCTGCTCTTGTAATTTGTGAATAATTCCCTGAAAAACACACTTGCTCATAGAAGAGGTATCTGAAGACCATGGTTGTTATTGTCTTTAGTATTTGGCACTCAAGCCATGATTTTAAACCATATTGCAGTCGAAAAAACATCCTAAAAATGTAAGGCTGCTGTAAATAGTATTTGGAGGACTGACATTCCAAGTAGTAAAACTGATTACCCTGATTCTTAAGAACAAATGAAAGACAGAGCCTGGTCATTTGAAAGCTGTCTGCTACTCAGCATTGGAGTTCTCGGCCTATTTTGTTTCATAGTTTTTCAAGTAGTTCTAATGTGCCTTACTTGGTCTCAGTATTATAAGATGCAATCTTGCTCATCTCAGTAGTTTTGCTTTCAGTATTACCAGCTTTTATGGTCTCCGGCTCTTTAGAATTAGGTATAAATTCATGGACCTTTATTCACCAAAACGACACAGATAGCATAACCCATTGAGCAGTGCTTAATATGTAAAAGACTGAGTGCCAGTGCCGAAAGCTCCGCCTCAGATGCCCCCTACCAGCTCTACAAAACGTTGGCGCTCCAAATGTTAGTCTTGAATCCACATCAGGTCTCTTTAATCCACTACCAGACACACCCTTCCCCTTTATCTCACTCTAGCAGGATCCTGCTTTCTCCTTTTGTGATAATTTTGGGGAATTAAGCATGGCTTTTAAATTACACATTACACCACCGGTTGGAGCCCTTGCCCACCTGTAGCCATTCAACAACCTCTTGTTTCTTGATAAGAGCTTGCAGAAGAGGCAAGGGGCTAAAAGTACAAAAACTAAATTGAACTTTTAGTTCCTGCTTACCTTCCATTTCTTTCACCATCTTCTTGTCCACAGAGATGAGGGGTAACAAGGCCAGTGCTAGCACCAGGGATCCAGGTCAGCAAGGCCGGGTTAAGAACTTAATCTTCTTGAAGCCCTGAATTGACATACATTATTTAACTGTCATTCTCTTTGTGACTTGTCTCTACCTACAGTCAGAGTTGTGTGAAATCAATTATTTATTTTGAGAATTAGGCGAAATTATGCAAACGGCACAACTTAAGTTTATATTGTGTTATACCTGTCATCCTGAGGGTGGTTTTCCTCCAAACGTTTTGCCTGCTTACCCCCTCTTTTGCTGTATCCTTTTGTTGGCCTTAGGACTCTGTGCACTTTACCACTGCTGACCAGTGCTAAAGTGCACGTCCTCCCCCCCTAAACATGGTAACACTGGTGTATATACAATTGGCATATTTAGTTTACTTGTAAGGGCCTGTTAAAGTGGCATACTATATACCCAGTGCCTGTCAATTAAATGCTACTAGTGAGCCTGCTGCACTGATTGTACCACCCCCACAAGTAGCCTTTCAAACCAGTCTGAGGTCTGCTACTGCAGGGCTGGTGTGTGCAGTTTACTGCCACTTCAACATGGTATTTAAAACCCTTTGCAAAGCCTCAAGCTCCCCTTTTATTGTATTGTATTGTATAAAATATTTTTATCACCCCACGAGTATCCTGGCGCTTAGAGACCATGATGACATAAGGCAACAACTCGATTAGGCCGCTAAACAGGAAACCTACTAGCTGTTTCTGGCAAATAGCCAGGTCTTAAGGTTCCTCCTAAACATCAGTAATGAGTCGACTTGTCTGAGGCTTAGGGGAATTTCATTCCAAAGACAGGCTGCTGCCGAACCAAAAGCTCTGCCCCCCAGCTTTGTCGAATTCACTCTGGCAACAGACGCCAGGCCTTGGCTGGCGGACCGGAGGAGTCTTTTGGGCGCATACCAGGTAAGCCGTTCTTGTAAGGAGAGCGGACCTGAGTCGTGTAACGCTCTAAAGACAAGGCATAGGGATTTAAAACTGACTCTATCCTTGATAGAAAGCCACACCTAATTCACCCCTAAGGTATACCCTAGCTAGCCAATAGGGCAGGGTGCTGTGTAAGTAAATAGTAGGGAATGTACTTGCATGTCCTGGTAGTGACAAACACCCAAATTAGTTTTTCACTACTGTGAGACTAACTTCTCTCACAGGTTAACATTGGTAATTTCTCATTAAACCGTTAAACTGTAATTCCTGATTATAAAGGAGTAGCTGTGTCATGTTTTATTTTATTGGAATGGGAATGATAAATCCTCCTTACTAGTAAAGTTTAGTTAGCATTACTATTTTAAAATTTCCACTTTTAGAAAGTGAGAATCAATAAAATGTCTGATGCGTCGTGACTTACCAGTTTCTGTGCTATTCATTGATATTCAGTTCATGCTGTTGGGACAAGGCACATTTCTGAGTGAGCACGCTAAGACTTTGCCTGGAGCATCATTCAAATAAGCACAAGTAAGGAAGTTTTGAAAGGGAACGAGTGCATGACATCCATTTTTCATTTTCAGACTTTTAGAAAGTGGGCATTTCTCTTCTCTTACTGCTCTGTGTGCCTGCAACCTGTCCCCAATACACATCTGGGGTGGATGACAGCTTCACTTTGTGCATTCCCTCTAGACAGCTACAAACACATGAAGGTTGGGTGTGTCTGTTCACTCATTTGCATTCTGATGGCCCTTCATGGGCAGGAAGGGAGGGAGGAGCAGACACTTGCAACTGAAGAGGTATTGTCCTGTCTAAACACCAAGGGCTGATTGCCCCCTACCGATAGTGTGGAGCCAGGGCTGGGAAAAAATGATCTTTGTGCACTTCAAATACTCTTCTTTGAAGTCACTCCCACTTCAAAGGCAAAACTGGGTATAAGTAGTGGGTCTCTGACCCCACCAAGACAGTACACTACTGTACCTGAGAAGAACTCTGCCAGGAAGAAGGACTTTTATGCTGCTGCAAGGACAGTCACTCTGCTGGACTGCTGCTGTAAAAGAACTGCATTTCTGCTCTGATATGCTGTCTGTTGCCAGCTGCTTGCTACCCTCTGCCCTGCTGAGGAAAGGACTAGACCCATCTCACTTGAACCCAGAGTGACTCCAAGGACTAGCTGGCGTGCCTCCTGTTCTGAAGACTCAGGGCCATCAATGACTTCCTATAACCCTGCAACAGCACCTGGACCCTTCCACCTGTGAGACCTGCATTGCCATGTGGTGCCTACCCAGTTCTGTTTCCTTGGAAGTTACTTTTCAGTGCTGATCCAGCTGAATCCATGCATCAATGACTTTGTGATGATCTAAACCGGCGCATCCCCCTACGATGCCGATGCAGTTGCTGCTCGATGACATCACTTTGACAGACTGCATGACTCGACTACGACGGGCTGTGCGGTTCAATGACGATGCATGCCTTTATCGCCAAGGGGTTCACCAACGCTCTCTCGCTGACTGCGTGGATCGGAACCGACGCAGCACCTCCATCCACAGGCTTGACGATGACGCATTGTCTCCTCAGCTTCTTGCATCAGGTCTTCAACGTTGACTCTTCCTCCATCCAAGGTACTTTTCCAGCAGGTCCTGGTGAGTCCTGTAGCCAGCCTGCTCTCCTTCCCGGTCAACCTGAACTTTCAATTTACCCCAGTCAAGGGGAACCAGATGTCCCCAGTTGTTGCTTTATGAATTTAAGCACTGTATGTTCATTTAATCTTTAAAAACTCATAACTCAGGTACTACTTATTGGATTTGTGGTGTTTTGGTATTGTTTTACTGATAAAAGTTAATTGTGTTACTGTGTATGTGTTTGTGTTGCACAAATACTTTGCACATTGCCTCTGTAGATAAGCCTGCCTGCTCTGTGCCAAGCTACCAGAGGGTGAGCACAGGTTATCGTTTAGTGTGTATCTAGCTTACCCTGACTAGAGTGGTGGTCCCTACTTGGACAAGGTGTAGACCAACTAGAGACCACATTTCTAACATGGTGTCACATACAATTCTGGTGAGAGACTGGGTTAAGAAGAAAATGTCATCTGGGGAGACAATTTCTGCCTGAAATGCTCTCCTGTGAGGAAAAATGAAGCAACATTAGGTGATGTAAAATATCATAATTTTTGTTTGATGTGAAAATTGCTAATTATCCTGGATAGATTAGAACACCAGAAGTTGTTACCTGAAGCTCAGGCCCAGGGCCAATGCCCTGGATCTGCCACGGTTTTAACTGGGACCCTCTCAGAACCTTTCCAGCCTTGCTGGAGTAGGGGAGCTCACTGCATGTCTGCGGAGCACTCTCCTGGGCAATATGTGAAACCGTGGGCCAACAACTGGAACCCCGACCAAGGGGCACACAGCCTCGGCCTGCCCAAGCTTTGACAAGGGATGTTGTCAGATCACTTCACCCTGCCAGGGCAGGCAAAGCCTCTCCGAATTTACAGAGCATAGGCCTGGTCACTTTTGGACACCACAGGCTGACTAATGGAGCCCTGGCCCAGGAGCCCACTTTCTGAGCCTGCCAGAGCTGTGACCTGAATCCAGTCAGAGATTATTACCATGACAGAGCATGGGAGCCATTGCCTGTTCTGCAGAAGTCTGCCACAGGAGCCTTAAGTGGCCGCAACAAATGATGCCTGGCACCCAGCTCCTAGGTCCAGACCTCAGGCCTGCCACAGCTCTGATTGGTGCCCCAATCAGAGCGTCACACCCTGCTGGAGCTGTAGAGTTAGCTCCACACCTGTGGAGCACTGTCCTGCAAACCTTAGGGCATCGAATGTCAGTGCTTAGTGCTTCTGACAGTGCATGGGGACTGAGCTGCAGCTCTGCCCGGGGGCCTGGCCAGGGCTTCCCACCCTACCTGAGCATCGGAGCCAACACTGCACTTGCAGAGCTCTGACCAGGGTACTTGGGACACCAAGTTTTGGTGTGCAGAGCCTGGAATCGGGGACCCTAACTACGGGAACAGCTTGAGTTCTAACTGGGGAACTGGTCAGACCTTCCCACCATGCTGCAACACAGGAGCCCATACAACATCTACAGGTGTTCCATCCTGGGTCCTTGGGAATTCCACCAAAGCCCAAAAGTAAGGGGAACCTCCAGTTCATTTCACCCTCTATGTTGGAGAGGTGAGGCATTAGCGTGTGTGAAAGATGGTGAATTAAGGATCAGGAAAGCAAAGCCAGATGAAAACATGGTGGCGGTGTATGTTGATCCTGAAACTCCCTCAGGATAGTTTGCAATTGAAAACCGAGTTTTATCTTGTAGAGCTAATGATTAGAGATCTTTGGGCTTAAAGAATGTCCATCTATTCTCAAACTATAAAAGTTGTGTAGCCAGGCTTCAAATATGAGTGACTAGTGGGCCATGTTTGGTAAGCAGAATTGAAGTTTTGCACGAACCAAAATCCAAGTTAAGCAGTTCGATGTCATTGTTTTGCTGACTCCAGAAAAGGTGCTAGGTGATATAAGAAGCAGTGGCCATGAAAGGCCGACTCTGGCAACAAGAGTCAACAATTCACCAGCCAAATAAACTATTGGGGAAAGAGGTCCCTGTTGAGCTTACCTCTAGTATTGAACTGTGACGAGACATAACAGTTATAGGATAAGTCAGAGTCTCTTAAGCCCTGAGTGAAATACCACTACATGAGTGAAATACCACTACTATTGTTATTTCTTCACTTATCCGGTTAGGTGGGGGAGGCCCCAGAGGGATTTCACTTTTGGCTCCAATCTCCTCACATCCCACTATGTGCGACCTATTTTGTGAATAGCAGCAGAGACTACGATTTCGTTAGAAAAGCATTCCTACTGAATCGGGTTAGGAATGCTTTCTGTATGAATCGCACTCCGGGAATCCCACCGAACGATTGCGATGTGTCCGTATGTGTATGGACTCGGTTCAGTCGGACTCCCATTGATTCAATGGGAGCCTGTGTACCCAACGTGAACACAGGCTCCCAGTGAAACAAGTGGTGGGTGGGGAAAAGCGTGCACCCTGTGGCGGGCTCCCCATGGGGCCCGCCACACTGTGCATGCATGGAAAGAGGGGACTCATGGGTAACCCCCTGCGACCGATTCGGAGGACCCCGTGTGAAGGGAGGCCCGCTACCGTCCCCTGAAGTCCGATTCCCACAGCTGTTTCGTCTCATCAAAATCGAGTCTGTACAGCTGTCAGAATTGGGAGTCGTACTCGCTCATTCGAAACCTACCCCATTGCACTGCACGATTCGGTTCTGAACGAGTCAGACTGACTGATTCGGGTTCGTAACCGATTTAGTCAGCGCTGATGGCTTTCTCACATCGTACTTGGTCGTCTGGAAAGGTGGACGATTCGGTCGGAAACTTGGGCTCCGAATCGATTTGTTGTTTCCGAATCCCATTCGGAGCCCTTCCTAAAATGTAATCGGCCCCTAAATATTGAGATTATATATTAAAATAATGTTTTATAATTATATAATAATTTATATATTTTTGAGGTTGTGGGTTTTCTGGGGGATTATCTGTACAGTGTTTGTATAAAACAAATATTAATAAATATAAAATTAATGTAGAAATTTCTATTACTTAAATGTTCATACTATTTTAAAATATTCATATTTTATATTTGTAGTTTTTTTTAATTCATTGGGGATTGGCGAGTAATGGGTTACTTTCCATTAAAATAATACATTTATATTTAAACGTTTCATAATTTTTTTAATGATTTATATAAAAACTGGATACATTTAGGAGAAATAATGGGGTTCATTAATTTGCATTTCTTTAAAAACAACAGTGAAAATGAAACATTTTCCTGTATTTTTGACAATTTAACGGGTATTTAAATATATTTTCAGCAGCTGGATTCAACAAAATATTACGGTTTTAGAGTGTAATAATAATGTACATTATTTACAAAATATTATAATAAAAATAAAGTAATAATTTAAATAGATACATATGTAATATTTATTTTTAATTATATATTGTGGAATACTAATTGTCTACTTTATTTGCATGCATTTTGTTTGCATTTTAATTAAAAAAACAATTATATATGAATCCTTGTAAAGGGTTTTATTAAAATGTACAAAACATTTGAAAAATGCAAACAATAATATATTGAAATGTATATAATGTAAAACATATAATATTTTTAAAAGTTGACAAATCATAATATTATTTATACAATAAATAATTACATTACAAAAAAATGACTTTGAAGTTAAAAGAGTAAATCTAACACTTCGAAATCTATGGATTTTCCCTAATGTTTGTGTATTAAAGGTAGAATTGAAAATCTGATCCCCTCCAAAAACTAGGCATATGCATATTCCCTAATTTATGTTCAGGTGGACTTAGATTAGAAAATCTATCACCCCCTGCCCCATTATTTTGGGATTGGAGAAAGAAAAGTAAATCTGACCCCCCTAACGCCTATTATAAGTAATGTCCCAAAGTTTATCGGATTTGAGTTAAAATAGTAAATGTCATCCACCTCCACCAAATATATAGCACCTCCCTCAATTTTATGCTGTGCTAAGGCTAGAATAGTAAACCTGATCCTTCTAGAAATATGCACTTTCCCCAATGTTCACAGGACTGGAGTAAGAAGAGTAAGTATAACCCCTCCTACCCCTTGAAAAATGAATGTGCTCCAATTTTGTGGGACTGAAGCTGGAATAGTATATCTGACCTTCCACTATATGTATGCACTTCCCCAATTCATGTTGGACTGAGCTTAGAAGAGAAAAATGTTCCCCCAATATATAGTCTTTTATCAACATTTGGTTTTTGGAGTTAGAATAAAAAATCTCAAAACAGACATCAGTTGTTTTTAAATGTTTGTCGGATTGTAGTTTTTAAGTTCACTTTAGCGGGTTTTTTTGCTTAATTTTGGTTCCTTTGATTGTTTTTGACTTTGTAATTTTTTTGATGTTTGTTTTTATATTTAATAAATTGTTACTGAAATTATTCACAAGGATTTATGGATATTGAGCATGTCTGTTGAAAAATAGGTATTTATTTTTACATTTTATTTTTAGTATCAATTACATTTTCACATATTGCTAGCAATGCTTTTAAAATAAATGTAATGCAATTGTTTTAACTAATTTTAAAATTAGGTATATTATATTTATTTTGTTTATATTGTAAGATAAAATAAACTTGTTTTAGTTCATTATCAATGTCTGTCAGCTTCTAGCCTAGAATAGCTGGTCAATGGCTTGCCCAGGGCCATCTGGTCAGCAGCTATCAAAACAGATGGCTTGAGGGAGAAGGTTCAACAATCTCCAACATGTCGTAGAGCCCAGGTTCCATAGCTCCCCTCCCCTTTGTGGCAGCTTACTAGTCAAGGAAAATGGCTTTCTTGATGGGCCCAAAAGGTGCAGGGGGCTTAACTCACCTCGCCTAACCAGGGATGGTTTCAAAGAATGCAAACAGACCCTATAGGCCTAGAGAGCCAACTGACTGGGCTGGCAGATGAGTGGACAGTCTGTGACTTGCTTGAAAAAGACCCACTGAGAGGTCTGTAAAGTTGAGTGGATGCCTGGGGCTAGAATCCCTTCTTCCTCGTAACTAAGGCACCAGCATGGTGCTGCTAGACCAGTGAGGAGTTTTGCGCGTATCTGAGGGGTCAAGCTTCAGACAAGACTACAGTGGGTGCTCAGTAACAACCATGGATGTCTGGGTCCAGGCATAATCTGCTCTGGGATAACCAGCTCAAGCAATCTCAGTGAGCGCTCCATGAAGCCTTGATAGATGCATGAAGCCTGATTTCCACACCAGGCCAGGCTTACAGGCAATGGCTGCTCAAGACAAGCCAGATCAAAGAAGTCCTAGTAAGAGCTCAGTGAAGCACACATCGTTGCCAGAGGCCTTGCCCCCTCCCCTCCCCCAGGCCAGGTCTCTAAGCACATCTCCTACCAAGAGAAGGGTACTGCCAGACCAGGGAGGAGTTGTGTGTTTCTCTGGGGAATCAAGCTCTGACAAGACCATAATTCACTGGGAATTCTGTGAAGCCCCCATACATTCATGGTGTCTTCCTCTTCCTCCTCTCCTCACCGCAGGCCAGGGCTCCAGGCACTGAGTGCTCCAGTATGACCAGTTCTAAGAAACACAGTGAGAGCTTTGTGGAGCCTGGGGCCAGCCCCCCAGGGTCAAGACACGAGGCTGCACATGCCAAAGCAGCCTTCAATATCCAGGGCAGGGTGCTGCCTGACCAGGGAGGAGTCTTGTTCTCCCCTGGGGTATCATATTCAAATCAAACCAAACCACAGTGGGAACTCCATGAAGTCTGTGTGGATGTCTCGATCCTGGATCCCACAGCCATGGCAGGTGACATCAGACCGGGCAGAGGTTGATATGCTCCTCATTGGCATCAAACTCAAACAATACCGCAGTGGGAGCTCCGTGATCCTGCATGAATGCTTCGGAGTTGGCTCCCCTGGCACTAGGCAACAACTAAAGCGTCCTCTACAACTGAAGGGCTGAGTCTCACCAGCTCCCAGGTTTTCTAATTTAAAAAACATCCACCTGCTCAAGTTTGTAAGTTTAGAAACCAATTTTTGCCCTAAACGCCATCAGTCTCAGTGCTCTGCCTACCAAGGGAGTATCTTAAAACTTTAACCACCGAACACTTGAGCAATACTTTATACACACCCAGCTCACTAAGTGAGCAAACCTAACCTTACTTATGAGGTTTCACTTAACCCTTTCATCCTCCTTCCATCCATCTATCAAACCGTTCAAGCTTTAAAATATTCATCCATTCATCTGTCAATCCCTTCACCATGCCTTCCATCCATCCATACTTTCACCCATCTATCTATTCATCATCTATCCATCACTTTACATTTCCATCCATTCCATCACCCATCCAACTATTCATCAGTCTTTTCCCTTTTTATATACCTTTCACTCTTCCCTCTCTGCTTATTTTCATCCATCCATCCATTCATTCACCCTTTCTTTCACCCTTCCATCCAACATTTCACCTCTACTTGTGTTTCTTTTTACATGCACAACGTCCGTTCTTATGTACAGATACCCGAGTCACATGCAGTATTTTCCACAACTCGCTAAGTCAATTTCCCCTTTGGTCATCGACCATGCAAAAATATTGCTAATTGGAGACCTCACTTACTGGGCAAATGAGGAAAATGGAGGGCAACAATCTACAGATCTATCTGATCTGCCCAATAGCCTAAACCTAGACAATACGTGTTCTCACCTACCCATTTTAAAGGTCACACATGACCAAGTTTGGACCATTATCTTATCTTTGCTCAATCTCACGGTCTCCCCTTGTATATGGTCTGACCATCACCTGATCAAATTCTCATTAATAGTGTTGAGACTTCAAAAACCTCCTCCATGTTCTGGAATCCTTTCCAGGAACTGGTCCGGGTAGACATGAATTCCTTCTGTGATTAGTTGGCAACTTCCCTACCTGACTTAAATGATAATATAGATCGTTATGGGAAAGCAATCACTGAATAGCTGGTAGTAGTCAGCAATACACATGCCCCCCTCAAAAGATACAAACAGGCCAGACAACACAAGTCATCAAATGATTCACAGAAGAGCGAAAAATTAGCTAAACTTGAGCTACATTGCAGTGAACGCAAATGGAGAAAGAATTATTCACCTGAAAAAAAGGAAGCCTATGTAAAACAGCTCATATAATATAAATTGCTATTCATGTAAGCTAAAGCTGCCTTCTTTTTATATAAAATCTTGATCTCTGATAATATATCAACAGAGATCTTAGGAATTGTCTCTGACCTCTCAAACCCTGATAGAGACACCGTATCCATCCCACCGACTCAAAACCTATGCAATGCCCTTAACTCATTCTTCATTGATAAAATTAAGAACATCATTAACATCATTCCCCCTAGTTCATACCTCAATGAAACATCTTTAGAAGACAGAAACCCTGTCACCCTTTCTACTTTCCCCGCTATCAGCAAGGATTGCCTTGTGGATCTGCTGACCAAAGTTAAATCGGGTTCCCCAAAAGACACTTGCCCCCTGAGTATCCTAAAAACAGTATTCTCTCTTTTCCCTGATCCAGCCATTTACCTCCTTAACCTATCTCTTAGTCAAGGCAGTGTCCCTAGTTCTTTTAGGTAGGCCACAGTGGTACCCCTCCAAAAGAAAGTCGGTGAGGACCCACTTGAACTGAAAAATGACCACCTCATTTTCTTACTTCCCAATTTAGCAAAAATACTAGAGGCACACGTTGCTCAAAACCTCTGCTCTATTTTAGAGGAGTCCAATTTCTTTGACCCTTACCAGGCGGGCTTCCACCTGGCTCCCTCCACTGAAGCTGTCATCCTCTGTGTAGTGGATGGAATGTGTGGAGAAGTGGGCAGAGACTTCACTCAGGCACTGGTCCTCCTCGACCTATTGGCGGCCTTTGACACAGTAGACATAATCTTCTGGTGGACCATGTCAGGGCCGCAGGGTTGCAGGGTACAGCACTAGACTGGATCTCCTTTTTAAATTATCGTTCACAATCTGTAGGGCTGACCCCTTTCAGTTCATTCAAAGTTCATTTGAACTGTGGAGAACCCCAGAGATCTTCCCTTTCTCCACATTAATCTGCATATTTGTCCCTTAGTCCATACCCTAAGAAAAATTAATGTAAAAATGTATAACTATGCAGACAACATGCAGCTTCGTTTTTACAATTGACAATTGCCCTGACTAAAAGAAGGCTTTCCAAAATATAATGCTGTTCATCCATGACAGGATGAACAGGAATCACTTAAAATCAAATTCAGACATAACAGAGATTGTCATCACCAGAAATAAGTCAGAGTATGTCATTCTGGCCTCCAGCGATGGCCGTTCCCCCCTCACCCAAGAAATCCGCAAAGAGCCTTGGGTTCCTCATCAACGAGGAACTCTCGATGAAACACCAACCGGGAGTGGTAACTTCTTCCTGTATTCTGCTGCTCCATAGAATCAGGGAAATTGGGAAATTCTTCACCTCTGAGGCACTTGTTCAAGTCATAATTGCCCTAGCCATTTCTAGAATAGATTATGACAACTCCCTCTACTTGGGCCTTTCTAAATGCCTCAATCGCATGATCCAAATGGTCCAGAACCAGGCAGCCGGCTTAATCTTCCAACAACCTAGACATTGCCACATCACCCCTTAGATGAGAACACTCCACTGGATTCCGGTGGAACAAAGGTCTATTTTTAAAACTAGATGCATCATTTTAAACCCTTTAATGGAAAAAGTCCAGTCTTTATATCAACCCACATTCAAAAATACACCCCCAATCGAAATCTAAGACCCGTCCATATGAATTATCTAACTATCCCCAAGTATAAAAAGAAGAGGATGGGTGGCTTCAGGTTTTCAGTTATTACCCCTCACATCTGGAACTCCTCTCCTTTGGAGGGCAGAACAGCTCCCAGCTACATGAAATTTAGATAATTACTAAAAACATGGGGGCATATCAGCAACGAGGCGATAACATTTTTCCGCTCCTTTTGCGTCCGTTTTCAAGCGAAAAGGGGCGATAATTTTATCGCCTAATCAGCAAGGTCCCGCTATCGCGTGAAACCTTGCATTAGATCCTGAATTCTGAACGCCCAGCTTCACATCTCTAATGAGATGCAAAGTGGGCATTCCTGCCCTGACATGACTGGAGAAATGTCGCCAAGCGACATTTCTCCTATCATCAAGCCCCACGCTATGAAGCATAGCGGCAAGAAAAGTAGCGATAACCCCTGTTATCGCTACTTTCCTTATGCCTGCTTCAGGACTGACTTAGCCATGATATCCTATGGAAGGTGGATATCATGGCTAAGTTTGCCTTGCCTTATCATCAAGCTAACGCCAAAACTTCGTAAGATTATCGCTGGGTTTCCAGCGATAATCTCACATTTGGCAGTTAGCGCTAGGATTTTTATCGCTTTTGAGATAAGCGTTGCTAATAGCACGCTATCTCAGCGATGAAAATCGACGTTAGCCGGCGATAATTATCCTAGCACTAAGTGCGCTTAGCAATAATTATCGCCGGTCCTTGATGATATGCCCCATGGCTCTTTAGATAAGTATGTGACTAAGCACCTTGAGTTGATTGACTAGGCTCTGTTACCTTTGCGCTAAGAAACTGACTGGTGTACGTGCGCTCAACAAATATTCGTAACATAACATTACCAAGGCAGATCTAGTCAATCTCCAAATAAGGGATTGCCAACTCTGAGTCACATGATCTTTTTACATGTTCAATGTCAGCAGCCAAGCAGGTGTTCTAAATTTTGCGTACCCTTTATTTTGAGTTCATTTCTGTCTTAAATAATTCATAATCTTCCAAATTTGTGATCTTGCCAAATGTTGATATTTGCATGTATTACTTGGTGTGCAATTAACTTTGTGAATCAGGATCTCTGTGACTTGATTGGGTGCAGAAAGACAAAACCCAATACAGCATATTAACATTAGTCTGAAGCACATTCGGATGAATATTTTGCGGCAATTTTGAGTTAGTGTAAGTAAAATGTATTTAATGATAACTAGCGGCCCTTTAGGAGGCTTTGCATCTCAGCTCTTGGGGAAGCCTACTTTCTGCACGTCATGACAACAGATTCACTCATACCTCAACCAGGCGCGCAACACCCATTGGACTCACAGGGCTTCAGCCCCCCCCCCGTCGTGTGTGGCAGCCCGGGATGAGACAGCTTCCCGGCGCACACACAGCCGCACCCGGGCGCTTCACAGGTTTTTAAAAGACCATTTGCATGTTAATGAGGCCTTGCTGTTGTTTCACCCCTTCTAAGAGCCCCTGCAGCTCCACTCTGCCAATGGCTTAAAAGATTCAGCCCCCCCTGAAATTTTTTCTTAGCCCCCCCCCCCCGAAATTTGGCTCTAGTTGCGCCTCTGACCTCAACCCACATAGCTGAAAAGAAATGGCCTGAGTTGTGCCTGTGCTTGGCATGAGAAGCAATTAGGAAGAAGCAGAAACGCTCTCATACCATTGCTGTTGATTTACCAAAATACCAGGGATAGAAGTGGCCTCGTGCGTACTTTGATCTCTAATGGCATTAGTAGGTTGTTGCCTTTCAGCTCCTTAACACCTCTCACCTTGCCTATTTAAATTGATGTACATACTACAGACATGTCCTCAGACATGTTTTAAGGCATTGACAAAGTGGGCCCTGGCCCAGGGCCCCAGCCTTTCAGGGGGCCCCTGATACAGTCAGCTCTGTTCTGCAGTGAGTCTTGCCCTGATGACCTTGAACAATTCTCAAACAGATCCTTTTAAAAACCGTTTTACTTTAATTTAATTTTAATGTTCGTGATGTGTGGGAGTCTATTACAGACATTTTACAGAGAAATGTTTGTATTTCAACACTATGCAAAATCCGTTAAAAAAAGTTTATTTTAGATCAAAACAAGAGGAATGGGTGAGGCTTGTAAAGATTATTTGCAATAATATTAGTGAGTTGCTGCTTATATTCCAGTATTTAAAACACGAGATTATCCTTGAATATTAGATGTACACACATTTAGGGGCATATTATCAAGGGCCATATCGCCGCTTTTGCTGCACTTTTTGCCGAAAAAGCTGCGATATTTTTATCGCCCTATCATCAAGCCTGCGCTAACATGCGTTAGCGCAAGCTTTCAGGCGTTAGCTGTCGCTTTTTCTATCGCCTTGCATGTCAGCGATATTTATCGCTAATGACATGCACGGTAGGCATTCCTAACCAAAATAACACGTTAAAAGTCGCTAACAGCACTTCACTGTATTGCCAATGTTGTCCTGCGATAACAAAATTTGCGCTAAGCCACGATGAACGCAGGTTTTTAACACCTGATTAAAACCTGACTAAACATGGTGATACAAGGGAGGCTAGCCCTGACCTCCCTCACAGACACCAAAGAGGTAGAGCTCATGCTGCATCATTAGCCCCCTAACATGTACAACGGTGCCGTTGTGCCGTACAACGTAAGATCACAGCATCCGGCATGTCACATTACATTAATGGTAGCATTACATACATTTTAAAGTGTTTTTCATGCTGCAGAGTGCGAGGCGGCTGCCAGGTTAATTGTGCCCGTGATCGTGTCATACAGGGTGTTTTAAGGGGGTTTGAAGGGGGTTTTAAGACATATTCTCACGTTAGCTGAAATGTTATCGTCGCTAACGCCCCGATGCCACCGTATCGCATGAATCACTACTGCATGTTAGCGGCAGTTACCGCGTACTTTCACTGCCAGTATCGCTTGCTCCCAAACTCTTAATAATACCACGGGAACAATGCGAAATTCCTCGGGGAAAGTATGCGATAAAAAAAGCACGATATCTGCCGCAGGCGATGATTATCGCCCGTACTTGATAATATGCCCCTTAGAATTTAGACCAGTGGGGCTTTGCACTTACAGTGACCTGACCAAAGAGGGCATGAAAGGGCTGAAATTGGGTCATGAATCCAAAGCTGTTCCTAACAGGGGCCCCCAAATTACGTTTAGCCCAGGGCCCCCGAAGTCCTTAAAATGTCCCTGCACGTCCTCTCAACCTTTCCGTCCTTCCTTAGGGGCATATTATCAAGCACAGTGTTAAAATTATCGCCGCTTAAGCGGCAGAAAACTGCGGCTAAAGCGACGATAATGGGCTTGATAATATGCCGCAGAGAATTCCAATGGAAGCCCATGTTGACACCAGAACATGGGCTTTTATGGGAATTCTCAAGGGCATATTATCAAGCCCATTATCGCCGCTCTAGCGGCAGTTTTCTGCCGCTAAAGCGGCGATAATTTTAACGCCGTTTCTTGATAATATGCCTCTTGGGGGCATATTAACAAGCCAGCCCATGTTAGACGTCCTTCACATCTAACATGGGCTTCAATTGGAATTCCATAGAGCATGTTATCAAGCCCATTATCGCCGTTTTAGGGGCAGTTTTCTGCCGCTAAAGCGGCGATAATTTTATCGCCTGGCTTGTTAATATGCCCCTTGGTTTCTGCGACGCATAAAAGAATCACTTCAGAAAATTGCTGCTGTATTTGCAGGCTATTTCAGTATTTGAAATGCCATTTCTAGAGACATGTTGTTACAGAGTTAAAGGTGGTCGCGCACGATAACAGAAAAAATGACATGAAATGATATTTTAAATGAGGGTGCGCGCTGGTGTGGAAAGTTCACTTCTACAACATGTTTGTTTGCCTCTTTTATCTTTTATTTAGAAACTGCAGTCTTTCAGTTGCCTGAATATATTCATTCATATCATTCATGCCGGCGCGGGTCAGTAGGACCTGTTCTCTCTCTGTCCTTCAGAATGAACACAACATTCCTTTTTTAGAAGCTATGCTGCAGCGGTGTAACACAGATTTTTGGCTAATCCAGTATCAAATAACTCCTGGGCCAAGAAGATATGTCAAAAAGCAAAACCTACTGATAGGAATGCCCGTCCGCGCTCCTTTCAGACGTGCAAAAGAGCTCAGTGGCAATGAAGTTACATTCCAGAAGGAATGCTCATCAGGCGATTGCCTCGCGCCCTGCGTTAGGCATCCTGTGCTAAAGGAAGACACAAACCAATAGTAAAGATCAATTACGTCAATGACAAATTCCCTCAAAAATGTTCATTAATGCTATTAAAACATATGTGGTGGGACGGGGGAGTCTACAAAACGCATTCCGAAGCCTTTTCCTAGAAACCAAGAAGAAATTTACAAACACATGAAAGACTAAAACAAATCTAACCAAAGCAAACATTGTCCCATGCTCTAGACAATGCCTAGATTTTTCATTCTTTTAAGCTTCAAATAACGTTCTAGATCCTCGTGGCAGCAGTTTTTCAGAGGTGTGATGCAGTGGCCAGGGTGCCTGACTCCAGACAATGGGGTTCATGGTTCGATCCTGGGGGGGGGGGGGCAGGTTAGCTCAGCACCATGTGACTCTGGGCAATAGCTCGCTTAATCTTCCCGAGGGCCCCCAGCGCCGGGACACCTCTGGAGGTAGCTGTGCGCTTTACAAATGCTGGTATTTCATTACAGACAATTGCAGACTGTAACCAGCATTCCATTCCATCGTAGCAGCACATGGAAGATAATTCATTAACTGGGCTGCGTCAGTAAGAGATGCACTTGACGTTTTGTTTTTGGGCGTTTTGGGAGCCTCATGACGTAAAGGTGTACTTTCCCTGTTCGTGCTGCAGCACACCTTTAATTAGGTGCACGGGTGCAAACAGGGACACAACTCCCTGTTACAGAAAATGTGTGGCCTCAAGTGCAGCTGTGAACTTTCAGCTGCACTGGCGGCAGCACAATAGGGAAAAGTGCAGTCCTTTAAAGCGGCCACTCTGTCTTCCCCAGTGCATGCGGGCTGCTTTACTAGGGGAAATACAGATCCCCTGCAGGTGGATTCAGTTAATCATGGCACGCGCAAGATGATGTCTGGAGGCGTCCACAGGAACCTCTTTCACCCCTTGTTGAGGCTACCCTCGGGGGCGCACTGAAAGTGTGCCACCACTTCGTGCGCCACTCTCCGTGCACCTCTTGGTGAGGGGGGGGGGGGGGGGGGCGATGTGTCCAGTTTAAATATATAGGGGCAGATTTACAATACTTTTGCGTCACTTTTCCCATATTAAAAGTGAAGCAAAAGTGGTGCAAGGGGCTTGTAAATCTCCCCAGTAGTGACCGAAGGTCTACATTTACTGGTTTGGCCAGACGCTCCTGGAACGCAGCCTGTGTCCTAACGCAAAATGATGGGTCCACCCTGAAGAATGTGATGAAAGTCCCCCGGGTCTCCCAAATGTCTCAGATATTCATTGGCTTTAGGCTGAGGGAGGTCCACTTTGAAGGGTTAGGGGCCCCCTAATGGGCCGGGTCACGGAATTAAATGTGCATATTCTCTGTCTGAGAAAGAAAACAGTTTAACAAATTTTGTGACGAATTTTCAACATCAATAAAAAAAATATTCAAGCGTATCCAAATACTCGAATGTTTCTTTCTAATACCAAATAGTGTCGAGTGGCTGTCACTGACATTGCGATCACCGAAGATTGCGATGGTTTGCTGCCCTCTTGTGGCTATGAGTAATCTTACATTTTCAGAACTGACTAAAATCTCTAACAACCGTATTATAAATACACTTGCAAAGCAAATGCTTTTAAAATATTAAGAATCCGTTGGCATGTCTTCCTACCCATTATATATCCATTATATATGTTATTTTTCACGTTCATGCTCCCATACATAATCATTCCTTGTGTACTTAGAATATAACACTTCAGAAAATTGCAGTGTATAATAACAGATACGAATATATTGCTCGTCTTTGTAATGTAACGTCCACTGGGTATAACATTAAGCAAGTCTGCAAATGTAGGTAAATGACTCTCTCTCCATACCACGAGTTATTTCTTAATGTTGAGAATTTAAACATGGTATGTGAATTTATGTATAATATTTTTTAAACAAAGCTCATTACACTAAATAAAAAATAGCAGATCATCAGATATGTATCCTCTGCCAATCAATAAAAATTACACACGTTCTGTACTCTATTTGCTTTATTCCAAACAGGGCAGTCAAGTATAAACTTATATCTTTAATGTGTTATCACCTATAAAGTAAATCATATTTTTATAAAATAAATGGATCTGTTTGGTGCAAGCTGTCTTTTGCCGTGTGAGATACTATACTGATAAAGAGGAAAGAGTCCCAATTTACTCTCCAGTACAAGTTCAGCCTTTTTACTTACAAGAATGAACTCCAACTCCACGCTATAATTGCTTCTTCTTCGAGGCGACAGACCTTTCCACCATGCATGAATAGAACTCAGCTCAAATCAAGTACTACAGTGACCTAAATTACATTTAAGTTCAGTCACCGATGAGAGTTTAAGAAAGTTTCAAATCTTTATTTTTCATTTAACAGATTAGTGAGTTCTTTTATGCATCTTTTCATTTATTTAGTAAATCAAATATCCTAGTTACAGAAATCATCAATAAAAATATGGTCCTCAATATAGCAAAATAACAGTGGGTTCCATAAAGGAATGAATCCCTATTCTATTCTAAAAGGAACCTTACCTATTAGAGCCCATAAAGAGTTTCTTGGAAAAGAGCAAGATCAAAGGAACATCAAAATTGAAATCTAAAATTGGTCAAACTCCCCTTAAAGAGTAGTTCTTGAAACTCAGCCAGTCTCATCTCTCCAAAAAGCTTCAATATTCAGTCGCAGTAACAACTGATCAGCTAACTCGCAATCAAGTAAAATAGGGAAACAGGCATCGCAGTAGCTGCACCTATCAGGGCAAAGGAAGTAAATTGTCACCTGCAAAATGTCAGGGAACAGTATTCACCATCAGCAGGAGCTCACAGCAAATGGGCAAGAGAAAATGCAGAAGGAGAATAGCACGAATAGATGCTCAGGGAAAAGTGGTGTGAATGACTGCTAACTAACTAGAGACACGCACTGTTATAAAAGACAAAAAAACGATAATTTAATTTCGCTTTTCCATGCCAGTCTCGTCCAATGGAAACACATCCTTCATCCGTAAGCATCCTCGTTTCTTCTTTCCCACAACAAACATGTGAATCTCACAGTCCATTATAAGAAAAGTATAATCTCATGCTAACATTTGTACAACTGGGGCAAGCTAGTCTTGGTTCCCATGGAAGAATCTTGATGTATTCAGTCTATTTACTTATTATGTTTCCATGAGGAACCATGAACTAAGCTAAGACAGCAACATTTACGTAGCAGATCTTTTGTTAGGTAATGGTAGTCAATCTCTTATGAGTATACATCTATTGTTAAAATACAATTCTCTATTATATGAATACGTGACAAAGACGGACGTTCAATTCTAGTTTATCAAGAATATGTAGCTGAAGAAAATAATATATTTTATAACCATAGCACATTCTGAAGTTATGGAAGTATCTAAGCAAGTCACATTAAGGTCAAGCTATTGAATAATCTTTTGCAGAGTTCAGCATTTTCCTAAAGCATCTATATTATAGAAAGAAGAGGCCTAGCTTGAAGCTTGTCAATAGAAATGTCAGCTTAGTGCATCCTGCACCATTTTCTGCATGACATTTTTTTAAAACACATTTTGTGTTAAAAACCTAAGGCAAATTAACTTCCTAATTGATTAATTTAACATGCAATTTTCTGTGTTATCAATGCCATGTTGTGTGTTCTGTCTTAGCGTGCTTAAATCAAGGGGTGTAGCTTCAGGGGGAATGTTTGGGGTGTGACACCACCAAATAAATGGATTCTTGGCTTTGTAGTTGGGTCTGAGGACCCTGAGTTGGGCTTGCTATATCTGTGTCAGATGTTCTCGCTGTGGGAAATTAGTAAAAGGCAATATAGTGACTTTTTGTGTAAAAGGGGGAGAGAGAGACAGAGATAGGCAATTGGTGGCTGAATTTCAAAATGTAAAACCTGATAACCTGGAATCAATACCAGCTCCCTTGCTTGTCCAAATTGTGTGATTCTAGGCAAATATTTTATTTCACAGAGCCTCATTTTTCTTTATTATAACATATGAGCACACTTTAAAAAATCTGAGTTCAAGATGTGCGCTGTACCTCTTTGATTTGATTTAATAGATTGTAATGTGGTCTCATCTATATTAAGAATCTAGGCCACGTTTGAGATCATCTGACTACTGACTTGCCTCTTAGTTCATTAATTGCATTGTAGGTGGAGGACAAGCCATAATTATTTCTAAAAGCAATCTTTTTTTAGTAAATGTCTGTCTACGCAGTGATATATCCTGGGGTACTATAGTGAAACGCTTCCGCATGTTAAAGAAATACACTTTTTAAAATTATTTTGAAGAGGTTGTATCATATATTCACATTATGTTTGTTGCACGATATACATGCCAAACATTTTCAAGGATTGAAGAGTGTGCAGGCTCTTGGAGCCGAGCCAGACCCAGGTTCGGCTCTGGCTCTGCCTGCCCTAATAAGTTGCCTGTATCCCCTCCTCAATATGAGCGACTTGTGCTTAGTTCATGGGGCCATAAGACACTTCATAAAATGATTGCAAGAGGCAAAGACTAGAAACATGCAGTCCAGCCCCATACACCAATTTGACAACTCCACTATCACCCCATCTTGTAGCAGAGACAAAAACAAGTGTATGCAGTGAAAAATACCTTTAAAATAAGTGATCCCTGGGCAGGGACTCCAGGCTGTTGTGCTGTACTTGACTGTAGTCATGAGTTCCCAGGGAGAACTACCAGGCCATAGTGGGATGAGCAGGGGCATAGCTTCAGCAGGGGTGTTTGAATCAAATGCATTCTTGTTTTGGTAGTTGGGTCTGGGGGCCATGAGTCGAGTCTGCTATGTTTGTGTCAGTTTTTATTGTTCTCATTTCACTAAGAGATTTTAACTTGTTAAGTTTTTGTATCAAGATGTTAAATATATACAGTGACTCGTTTACCAAAAAGTAGAAAATTTGCGCCTATAGAAGTAGTTCTTTAATTTACTAATTTTTGGAATTCACAAATATTTCCAGTAGAAGGCTTGGAAAGCTATGCCAGTCTCTGCTTTCCAGACATACTACTGACAATCAAACACCCAAAAGAAGATGGGATGAATGCTTGCAAATAGCCTATAATCATTGGCTATCGCTCAGGTAGCAGGTTGCTCATGTAATAGGTTTACACTCACTGTGCCACTCTAGACACAGGCCCACCTAATGCAAATCAGCACTGAACGTGTTCCTCATGGAAGCAGTCCATCCTGAATCTTGGTCATTTCATTCCTCCACCCTGTTGCCCACTGCTTTTTTAGTTGGGAAATTTGAGCTTCACACCCCCTGAATCTTTCTCACTAACTAAGCTAAGCCCCTTGGTTAAATAGCCCCAAGCACCTGCTAAACAGAACACTAACAACGAGTGGAAAAGCCGCCCCACTTCAATCACTCCAACTTGACCATAATGCAGCTCCATTACACACACATTCAATGGCACCCCTTGCTAGGTACATGAGTGGCTTTGAAAGTGCACTGCCACCTTGTGTGCTAGGTTTTGGCCCCTCAGCAACTACTTACTGTGTGCCTGGTACAACTTCAATGCCACAGCCATTGATAATCCTCTGCACACTACCTGTTAATAGCTAAATCTAGTTACAAGTACCCTTGCATGATTGACTTGAAAATCAGCAGCCCATGGAACATGCATCTTGCAATGTCTGACCTTCTTCTTTCACTTGAGATACCATTGATACCAGTGTCACTGGCACCCACAAACTAGGTTATGTGTGCATGCACAGAGAACTATTTCACAGGCATTAAAGAAACAGATGTAGCAGAGAAGTGGTGTAGCCTTTATACCTCACAGGTGAAGTATACAAGCTGTTTGTGACTCTCAAAGTCAAGGGCATGGCAGAAGATTATGATTTTGGGGTTGGTAGCACTTAATATACATATAGGGCCACAAATGAGTCCCACTATAAAAGATTCATCCTACATCAAGCTAAAGAGTTGAGAGGATCTGTGAATGAATAAACACCAATGCACACAACAGCAAAAACTCTTCGCCATCGTCAAGGAGTTTGCCAGTCTCAACATCGAGACCACAGACGCCCCACCCAGAATGTCCAAAACACTGCAGCCAAACTGGTCCTCAACATCCCCCACTGCAGCCACATGACACAACAACTCCGACAACTCATCTGGCTCCCTATCAATAAGACCCTCACACATGCCTACAAGACCCTCCACCACGCAGAACTAAAATATCTGAACCACCGCCTCACTGTGCACACACCCGCCAGACAACTCCGCTCCGCCAAACTCACTCCTTGGCCTCCGTCCCACAAATACACAATGTGAGAAGTTGGCCTGGTATATGCTGTCCACTAATTAAAGTGGGCACCTTGCACCAGTACAAATTACCCTTA
Source organism: Triturus cristatus (assembly GCF_964204655.1). Lineage (NCBI taxonomy): Eukaryota > Metazoa > Chordata > Amphibia > Caudata > Salamandridae > Triturus > Triturus cristatus. Next base: position 604,857,200 of record NC_140591.1, on the reverse strand, counting down.
TGATGTATGAGGTCAAAGATCACCTTTAGAAAGCTATCTTTGTGGTAGGCATGGAGAGCAGCCTTCAGGCTTAATCTTGAAGGAATGTAAAGCAGCTGATTTCACCAGAATATCACCTCCTAAATTGACTACATGAAAGGAGAACCACACAGTTGTTATATAAAAATATGTATTTATTAATATAACACTCTCTAGTATCCTCTACATGAGTATAGAACACAAAGCACACAATACGAGATCAATATAAAAGTTGTAAGTAGCACAATACACAGTGGGCTCCAGGGGGAGACCAAACCATATACTAAAATAGTGGTATAACAATCACAAATTTGGTCAAGACACAGTCTAGAACACGTAGAATTGCTTGGACCCCAAGGAACCACCCAAGGTGAGTAGATAGAGACCCCACGGAGGACGGGTGCAGTGTGCTAACAGGACCGCGGGCACCGTACAATTCTATGAGAATGTCGCAATTGCAGTTTTAAAGTTTAAGGACCCTTCTAGGAGGTCTTCGAGCAAACCCTTTGGAACTTAAGAGGTTGGAGAGCCACCCCACCCATGGATACCGTAGTACCCGAGTAACCTATCCCAGAGGAGCCGGGTGCATAGGTCTGGAATGGTGTCGGAAACCGCCGTCATTCTCAATGGAGGACTGTGAAGAAATACTGCTGCCGTGAAGGTGAAGAGGGTCTGGAGGAATCCAAGCCTGGATTCTGGAAGGAAGGAACCTGAAAGCAGAGGGGACAGAGTCTGGGTCACTTCAGAGTGACCAGGGGCTCCGTAGACGAATGCCCACCGATGTTGGGTGCTTCAGGTGCAAAGAAGGGAAGCTTGACACTGCAGCCACGAGGACCAGGAGATGTTTTTGAAGATGACCAGGAGCCAGAGGTGAGCTGTCCCCTAAAGGACGTCGTGTGCTGAGGGGGTCGGTGTCCGACTGTAGCACCAACAAGCCTTGGCAAAAGCAACCCACGCAGGAAGGTCAAGCAGGTCACGGTGTGGACCAGCAAGGTCCAGGGGATTCCCCAAGCAATGGAGAGTCAGGACTCATCTGAAGCAACCAGAAAAGCCCAACATAAATCAAGATGGCCCTCAGAGGGACCTACAGGCCAAAGGACCAGGAGTCGCAAGGTGACCTTGGGCAAGATTGCAAAGTACCTGCCATCGGAGCACTTGGTGTGAGGAGGCCAGAGTTCTTTGGTGCAAATACTGCTCTGTGTCAGGACTACACGGAGTCCAATGCACAAGCTCGGGAATTGCCAACAAGCTTATGCAACTGCAAATGGACTCAGTGCACAGGGGTTCGGGTTATGTAGTCCCCACGAAGGATACTGGCCTCAGACTTAGGCAGATCGACCTCAGCAACCATCGAAAACCCACCTCCTGTGTTACTGAAATCTTTGGAATTCGCAGGATATCAGGAGCAGAAGACCGCTCAGTTGCGTTTAAGGTGCCTGTTGTTGCTGAGGAGTGACTCCTTCACTCCAAGAGAGGTTCTTCAGATGTCCTTAGTGCACCACAGGTCCTGCACGGAGCCTGTATGGAGCAAGGACACAGACAAAGCTTTGGACGGAGAGGGAGATGAAGTCGGGCCCAGTCGAAGTCCAGCGAAGTCCAGAGTGTCCAGACGGTCGAAGGTCAGTGGTTTTTTGTTGTAGAATCTTGTCCACGTAAAATCTAAAGTCTTACAGCCAGGTAAGCTCTTTTGTACCCACGGAGGAGGGTTGGACAGATTCGGGGGACCCTCCTAGGGGAGGGTCAGGACAGAGGGGTGGTTACACCCATGTCTTTTGTCCAGTTTTGCACCAGAGCAGGAGCCAATAGCTCCCAGAACTGGTTTGAGCTGGACTATGCACAGGGGCACCAAATGTGCCCCAAGTGCAGACTTTCAGGCTCTCTCAGAGTCCAACCACCCAGCCCTAATACACTAAATCCTGTCTGGGAGGTGGTCACACCTCTCTGTGATAGGATGCCTATTGTGCTGCCTTCCTCTGCTTGAGCTTGGCTCAGCAGCAGGAGGGCAGAAATGTGTCTCTGGTCGGCAGCATCTATTTTGTGCTGTCCAGGTCGAGAAGGCTGGCAATGGATAGACCAGTGACCCCATGAAACGCACTTCTGAAGGGTGGAATCATACCTACCTACCGGTTACTGGTGTGGAGGTATGATTCCAAGGTGTTTGATGCCAAACACGATATGTTTCTATGCAGCCATTTTCGAGATAGCATTTACCGCAAGGTTATAATGCACCTCTTCCTATATGTCCGGCTGAGTCACAGACAACCCGGGAGAATGGTCTCCGAAGGCTGCAGAGGGGCTCTACTCATGCAGGGGCACCCTCTCACTAAAAACCTAGCACCCTGCCTTCAGGATTGATAAGTCCTGCTACATGGGTGACTAATACGTTTTAAGTGTAGTGACCTATGGATATAGGTTCTTCTATATCTAACGTAAGTGGTGCAAGCACCATCTTACACAGGTTGCAGTAGCACACCTGTAGTTCCATTTTGCATGGCCTCTCATGGGTGGCAGAATACATGCTTCTGCCCATGGGAGGCCCCAGCGGTACCTATGCCCGGGGTATATGGGTACCATATACTAGGGACTTATAGGGGTACCTCAATATCCCATCTGGAATGTATCAAAGTACATGTGTAACAATTTAAAGGAGAAAGCAGATAGACTGGGGTCCTTATTAGCAGGATCCCAGTCAGACTAGTAAAAAACCAGCAAAACACCAGGCAAAAAGTGAGGGTAACGATGCAGTCAGATCCTACCTTCCTACACACAAGACCAGAACCGGAGGAAGATCCTTCGCCTACCTCTCTGCAAAGACCTGGAACACCCTACCCCTTCACATCAGGCAATGCGAGTCGTTGACCCAGTTCAGGAAGGACCTCAAGACCTGGCTCTTCGACTGAACCACCACACCAAACGGATCAGCAGCCCCCTCCCCAGCACCTTGAGACCCTCACAGGTGAGTAGCCGTGCTTTTGCGAGTCCTTAATAGAGATTTTTTGCGAATCGCTATGACGGACTCGCAAAAGACAAAGTATGTAGGATTCGCAATATTAATTGTGATTCCTACGTATTCCTTAATTGCAAATCGCAAATTGAGATTCGCAATTAAGGAATACCTTCCCATTCATTCCTATGGGCCTAGAGGCCCATAGGAATGAATGGGAAGACATTCACAATTTACGAGTACTCATTAGGTACTCGCAAATTGCCAATGCATTTTCAGGGGTGCAAAGGTGTCAAAAGGACACCCTGTTGCACCCCTGAAATAAGCATGTGTGCACATGTGGTGCACATACATGCCCTAAGGGCATGTATGTGCGCCACATGGCACTTTGAAAAATGCAAAAAAGTGAATTCTTTCAAAGAAATCACAAATTACCACCAACTTGAAGTTGGTGTTAATTTGCGATTTCTAAAGGCAAAATCGCACAACTTGGGTGCTTCCAAAATTGCATTTAAGGAATCGCTATTTGTGGTTACTTAAATGTATTTGCAGAATAGGGAACCGCAAATATGCGATTCCCTATTGTGCGAGGGCCTTTTGGGATGATACATCCAAAAAGGCTTTTTGGCGTTCGCAAACGGGCGGATTCTGTGAATCGTCCCATTTGCGAACGGGAAAAAGACTTCAATCATATGCCCCTTAGTGCCCACAGAATCCAAGGGTGTGGCTTGAAACATTTATGTTAAAAATCTGTGCTTAGCATAGCGTGCCGCCCAACTGGTATTTTGCTGCTCCACACATATACAATACAAGTAACATTACACCTAAAACAATTGAGATTGACTTAGGGGAGCCTGGAAGCTTGGGTGCTTCCTGTTCCTAATTCCTGCCCTGGAGTCCTGGAAGCGGATGAAGAGGACCGATAGGCAGTGGCACACAGGTAAGTGTTGAATTTTCTTTTCTATTCCCTCCCCCATTCCCCCTCTCCCCGTGATCTGCCCCCCCCTACGGCCATTAAATAGTAGTCGCCACTGCAAAACTCCTTACACTGGCAGAAAGCCTTGTTAAATATGGGCCACAGTCTGTGATCAGAGCCATACATTTTCTATAATGGTTAGACCAAAAATTACATTTTCATGCTCCTTTTAGCTAGACTCAATAGTTTTGAGGGAGCTTGCATGCTCTGTTGCATAGTCCGATTAAATTGTGCACACTTTTACCCTTTTATGTAGCCAAGCTTTGTGCTTTACCCATCACCTGCCTGCTTTATTCTTCCCTTCTCCACATGGTTGCCCCCTGCCTAACTGTGGAGCAACTGAGCACTTCTCTCCTGGGATACGGCTGCTTCTTTGCTGCAGCATGGCCTTGCTCAGGAGCTTAGCTTGGTCAGTAAGATTGGGTGAGTGTGAGTTTCAGATTTTCCAACAATCTGGCTGGCATAGAATGTCAAAATACATTATACAACAAGCAGGGCACATGAGAGGGGATAAAGTGACGGTGGAAAGGGAGATGCGTGCTCATTGGTAGGGGTATTAAGTGAGAGTAAACACAATGGGCCTTATTCCGATGTCGGGCTGAAGGCCATGCCACCGCTCGTCAGTGGCATTCCACCCGACATCCGAGGCATCAGTCCGACTGCCGTATTATGATACAGGCGGTCCGATCAATACCTGCAGGGGGAATCTGCACTGCCAGGCTCAAGGAGCCCCTGTCAGAGCAGTAATCTCTAAAATGGAGGCGGTGCCTGCTCAGGCACTGCCGTGGGGATTAAAATGCATGTTTCCGACAGCTTTTTTGTGTCGGTTCTTCCAGTATGAAAAGGCTGGTGGAAAGGGTCTTATGGGGCCACTAGCAGGGCCCCTGTCCCCCATGACCCTCAGCTGTGGGCCCTGGGGGCCACCTGTGTTCACCAGCCACACAGTGCATGGATGATTAAAAGGTGTATGTTTCCTATTGCAGCTTGTTCTGCGGCCTGCAGCACAAGCTGCAATAGGAAATATACACTTTTCGACCACTGTGAAGGCGGTCACACTGTATTTTGGGAAGCGGGACTGCTGACTCCTTGTCAGGTGGTCCAGTTTCTGGCACAATGCAGGTCGACCAGCATCGTAATGAGGCCCTGTATTTTGTAAAGTACCCTGCATTTTTGAAGACTTTCAAAGCAGAGCGGGAGACACCTCACCATACCCAATTGAAAGCACTTGTACCCAACTATTTTCCAGAAAAAAACATTTATTGGGGGTGTAACACCTAAAGCTATGCCCCTGGTCCTGCTGCCTTCCACACCCACCTTGCACTTCTCTGGTGACAGGCAGTAAAACAGATCCTTCTGTTCACTCTCGTCCACCTATGCTCCTTACTCCTAACTGCGAAACACTGGAGAGGATGGTTGGGGCTACTTACTAACAAGCGCTAATGAGGGAAAGCTTGAGGGGATCTCCTGGGTTGAGCAATACTTCCTGGCACAAGGTCCAAACTACTGTTCCTATGGGGCATCCTACAGCCAAGATGTCTTCAAAATTATGCAGTCGGGCTGGAGATATTTCAGCAGAAGTCTTTCAGAAGATAGGCAGCGCAGAAGAAATTGACTATATCTCAGACCATGGCTTCCAGTCGGGTCTACAATAATGTGCTCTTAGGGGTCTCACCCAGTTAATTTTGCCCACAGCTATCAGCTACTTTGGTACAATATTTTCATGAGGATTTCCTTGGGGCCTCATAGCCTCTTGGTCTACTGCTTGCCAATCTGTTGAGCAGGAGGCCGAAGAAGAAAGGGTTGTGTGCCATTGGAGGCCCTGAAACAGCCATGGTGCCTCCGGTGGCATGAGCCGGGGCTGCCTAGGAAAAATCTGGGCAGCCCGGGGTGAATGAGGAGGCCCAGCGATGGATGCAGTGAGAGGGTGGGGGAAGGTGGCCTGTGCAACCACCCTTTCTGGTGGGCCCCTCTCCCGACCCCACCTTTTGTTGACCGGTGGCTAGCCTGGATTGTGCCAGCCCAGTGCAGAGTCCCTGGAGGACAAGGGGCCCCGATCAGCCAGGAGACCCACTAGACTGTGGAAAAGGCACTTTGGATGGTGACGGTGGCTTCTTTTCTTCCTTCCTGTCCCCGCAAATCCCTGATAGGGCCTCAGGGCCTCCTGACCTCCCCTGGAGGCATACTCGCACCTGGGACCTGGTGCACAGTGGAGAAGTGGAAACGGTCATTCAGCTGATGAGTTGGCTGGACTTTGTCGGCTCCAGGATTTGGGATACTGCGCAAGGCCCTGTGGGCCACTGCTGAAAACATTTGTCCCATCCTGGAGTAAGCTCACCTCCCGGAAGGGCCCAGGCAATTTAAGCCCAGCCTCGTTGTTGTGGGCTGTGGATGGAACTGGAGGCGTTCTCCCCGTTCTCTCCTCTTCTTCCTCCTCCCGACTATTTTAGTGGTGTCGTGCTGGGGGAACCATCCTGGAGCTTGACAGGCACTTCTGGTGGACTGAGCCCAATGTCCCCTAACATGCTTCCACCTGTAGTCCTGATATTTGCGTGGTGACTCTCCCTGAAGTGGTGTAGGTCACTGAGGCATCCATGTGGTGCAAATGCCCCCCTCTCTGAACTGCCTGGATTGAGCAGTGGAAACTTTCCTTCCCTTTTATACCGCCCTACTGTTGGAAGCCTTGCCAGGAATGGTGAGTAGGAGACAAGCCCAAGACGGCTGATGCCCTCCTGGGGCAGGGACCAATGGCGTGGCATGTCCAGTAGCGTAGGAATCATATGTTCTGTTGTCTGGTATGCTCTACCTCAACTGCGACGCTGCCCTGGAGGTAGACTACTGGTGATCTCCATCCTGTCTGTAGGTCTTATAGGGAGTATGACTGGGAGCTGGGCTCCCACTTCTGCTTGGAAGTCCCTCCCTGGTGGTACTGCTCATGCCCCCCTTTTAATGGGGCTCTGGCGGGTCTACTCAAGTTCTTCACCGCCTTACGGTGCTCTGTGACCCACAAAGACTAAGCACGTCCACTGGTGGGTGCACTTCGCAACATGGGGTGAAGAGGAGGCGTGGACCTCAGCAGCAGCAGGAACGAAGCAATGTCAACCTGGGAGCCTGAGCGGTGCCCTGACTCCTGTGACACCCTCAGCTGAGGCCTCCACTGACCTTAAACTGGACAAAATACTAGTTGCCTTAGCGGGCACCCTCGCCAGTTTTTGCATACCTGGGTGGATGCAGAAACAATCGATCTGGGACTAGTGCGTGAAGACCAGCATAAACTGGCGTAACGTGTCACTTATAATGAGCAGGAGATTACAGACATGCGTCTGACAATGAAGGATCTGGTGGGACAGCTACACTCTCGTACCATGAAGGTGCCGGAATTGGAGGCCCGAGCGGAGGAACCGGAGGTGTGCTCCCGCTGCAACATCGTGGGTGTCCCAGAGGGTGCAGAAGGATATGACCCGTACAGTTTTTTTAGACTTGGCTCTCGCAGGAGGTGGCGACTGACCAGCTCTCCAGTCATTTCTTGATTGAACTCGCTCACAGGGTTGCGGTACGATGCCCTCCAGTGGGGGCTCCGCTGCGGACTATAGTAGGCCGAATAATGAATTACAGGGATAAAGATACCATCCTTCAAATCGCTAGAGAGCAATCTCTGCTGCGATATGACGAAGGTAAAGTGTTCATCCTCCCAAATTACACACTCATAGTGAAGCATCGTAGAGCCTCCTTCCTGGGGGTAAAACACAAGCTCAGACAGATTGGACTCCGATACTTGCTGCTTTTCCTGGTCAAGTTGAGAGTAAGGTTGGATACAAGATTTATTTTTCACCAAACCTGCCCATGCCTGGGACTGGGTGGAACAGAGGCACTATGAGACCTCTGCACCAGCCTCGCCTGCACCCCAATGGAAGACGGCTTGCTACCCACACCATAGGAATTGAGGGACCCATGGTTCGCTGGGGCCCTACACCAGAGCAGGCCAGGGAAGAACAGACTCAGGCCTCGACAGTAATGGTGGATCTCTGGGCAGAGCATCGATCGCCATTGATTGCCTCTTACGGAGACAGGGCATCTGATCTGGACTCCTCCCGCTCCGTTAGTAGTGTGAACTCGATGATATTGCCAAAAGTGATGCCCCAAACAGCAGAGGATCTTGCGTGAATACATAGAGACCTGGTGAACAGTATGCTCGCTTTGGACATCTACCAGGGACTGACTTCAGACTTCTATTTAAGTAGATGATGTAGAAATGTGTCTTCCCTAGGGACCGGCATTGTTTAGTCCCTTCAACCAGTCTCTAGGCTATGACAGTGTGGATCTTTTGGCTAGCCCCCTCGTCTAACTTCTGGGCGATATATTGAGCATGTCTGCACATGGAGGCACATCCCTATTATGTGACCCATTGTTGCTTGTTTGGGTGCCCACGTGTTTAGGGGTAGCCCTGGATGGTTAGTTGCAGGGTTTGTTACAGCAGTTTGCTGAATCATGCGGTGTGTAATACTGTACCTTTCCATATGGCAAACACGTACACCTTACCTGTGCGGCCCTAATGCTACAGTTTGTAATTCCCATGGGAGCTAATCCTTGTTTTTTATTGTCGGGATGGCTAAAGTGGGCATTATTACTTGTAATGTTCGTGGTATGGGCATGATGCACAAGCGACATGCGGTTCAACAGCACATCAGACGGAGGGGCGCACAGATAGCTCTGCTGCAGGAAACGCACGTAGCTGGGGGAGGAGATCAGATTGCAAAAATGGTGGTGGGGTCAATGCTTCTGCACCACATACTCTGGCTTCGCATGAGGGGTGGGGATTTGGATTCTGGCCTGGGTTCCCTGCCAATGCATGAGGTCCAAGGTAGATCCCGAGTGTTGCTACTTGTTGGTAGAGGGGCTCATAGATGGCAGGGCTGTATTGTTCGGACGCATGTGTTGCCCTAAATCAGGGCAACAGGCCTTTTTTATGAAATTATCAGCGCTTCCTACCAAATAGGCTCATATCCCTTAAATATTGGGTGGAGATTTTAATTGTGTGCTCGACCCGCAGTTGGTCCACTTGCATCTGCCGTTACCAGCCTTCCCTGTGGTAGCAACGGCAGCCCACCTCTCGAATTGGTTCCAACACCAGTCCATGTTAGATTGTTGGAGGTCGCTGCACCCAGATTCCAGGGAATACTCATTTTATTTGGCCAGCATGATCTGCATGTCCGGTTGGATCGTATACTTTGTAATCCAGCCACCAGATTACTAGCAACGGGGGCAGAGTATTTGGGGAAGACCTTCTCAGATCACAATCCCCTCCAGCTACAGGTGGAGAGAGGAGTGTCACGACTTCCAATCCCCTCGTGGCGCTTGCAGCCCTCCAGGTTGGAGGACCCAGTGTTTTGTGATGCAACTGAGAGACACTGACCCATTGCTTGACAGACAATTGAGGAACTTCCGCCTCCAAATTGATTGACTGGGAAGCAACAAAGGTGGTAATTCATGGGCACTGCATTCGCCCAGTGGTGGGGGGGAGGGCGACCCTGCAGAGGGATCTAACATGAGTTGAGGAGTCTCTGTGTGGTCCGAAGGTGGCGGCCTGCGCTGACTGAGTGAATATTAGCGTGCTTACAGAAGCCTGAGAACTCCATACCCAACTTATTGAGCAATTGCACTGCATACATTTCTGCGCACATCAGGTGAAAATGCACTCGGAATGGAATAAGTCTGGCCTATTAGCTTGGCTCTTGGATAGCACCAGCCCAGTTACATCAATTATGATGATCAGGACTCCAAGGGGTCAGGTGGTAATACATCAGACGGGCATACATGATACTTTCACTGCATGTTACCAGGCTCTGTATGACTCCCCCGTGAATCACTGAGAAGCTATAGATCACTGTCTCGCTTCAGTGAGTCTCCCTACGATTGATTCCTTGAATAGTGATGAGTACCTTGCAAGAGGTGCGTTAAGCTATCCGTGGAGCAGTGATCAGTAAGACCCCAGGCCTTGACAAATTCCTTATAACAAGGCATACAAGGCCCATCTTGCCCCTAAACTGCTGGAGGAATTTCAGGTTGCCCAGACAAAGGGACGACTCTCACCCACGATGCAGGAGTCACTCCTGGTGTCTCTACAGAAACCAGGCAAGAACCCCCTGAAACCTACCGCCTATCGCCCGCTGTCCATGCTGGGGTCTGACCATAAGGTACTGAGTAAGATCAGAACCAGCCGCCTAAATGAACACCTGCCACTGCTGGTACACCCAGATCAGAACAGATTAGTGCCGGGACAGTCCAGCAACCTTAATATCCATCATTTACATTGCGTATTGGAGCTTTCCCGGACCCAGTCTCCAGAGGTATAGCAGAGGCTAAATTAGGTAAGTACTAATAGCTCTCTTTGTGGTAGTGTGGGCGAGCAGTTAGGCTAATCCAGAGGGTGTGTTAAGCATTTATTGTATTCAGTCAATAAAGACTGAAACACATACTCCGAGACTGAATCCAGACCAATTGGGTAAGTATAAAAAAGATATACTTGTATTTTGTTTCTAGAACCAACCAGGAATTGGAACAGGTAGGAGAAATATACTTTGAATTGTAAACCTTTACACAGAAATGCAATTGAGGATAGATTTGCAATTGTCACAGGTTGGTATCACTTTAAAAAGCAGTTTGAATTACACAGTAATAACTTTTAGGATACTTTTTGAATACTTTCAGATTACATTGAGTACTGGGGTGGTGTGCCTAGATGCCACTCCTAAACATCTTAAAATACACAGTAAGTAAGACATTCTAGACTTTGAAGTTTAGTTATCTTTTCTCCATACAAACATCAGTTCAACACTTAGAAAATCTTTAGGCCCAAAACCTCAAAACTTGGGTTCCTATGGGAGAAAAACTGTTAGCCGTTTCTCAGGTAACTGCACAACATACAAATGGGAGTTCTGTGGGTTAGGACCAAGGTTCCCCAAGGTCTAGATAGGCACTCGAGTTGTACCACCAGCGGCACTGAGATAGCAGGGTGCAGAGTGCAGGGGCCCAATGTAAGCCGTTAGGGCTAAGGGGGGCTCCGGTTAGGGACTGCTCACGAGCAGGCCACTCAGGTGTGGGAGCAAAGCTCCTGGGGTTAAGGTTAGCACTGCAGGGGTGTTGGACAGGCCACACGAAGGGCTTGCCCCCCCCCCCCGCATGACAGGGCCTAAGCCCCGGCCCGCCAGGCGTGACCCACACGAATCACCCGCACTCCGTCTCCCGACGGAACTCCTGCCCCCGGACCTCCATGTATCACGGGACCGAGCCACCACCGGCTCCCCCGGCCGGATCAAGCCGCCATCTTGGGCCCTGCGCCACGAGGCCGCGTGGCCTCCACCCGACCCTAACCCTGGGCCTGGCCGACCCCGGCATCCCGGCACCACCATCCACCCAGGAGGTGAGCGGACCACTTGGCAGGTCAATGGGAGAACGAAGCGTCAAGGGCTCTCCCCCGCCAGGTGCCGATCGCCTCCAGCTCCCCCAGGCGCTGGCTCCACCCCCTGCTGGGTGTCTGGACTCCCTCATCCCGGACCCTCCGACCTCCAAGTGCGAGGGTCCGGACATCAAAGGGCGCCAGACCTATAACTAGGGCAGCTCCGGAGCAGGACGGCAGTTGTATCCTGGAGTCGAGAGACACCGAGAGAACTCAGCCTTGACGGACTACTGGCGCTGCCGTAGCCCTATCTTGTGAACTATCGTCCTGCCTGCTGGCGCTGCCGCGGCCTTCTGCAACATCCATCCTCGTCGGGACCTGCTGGCGCTGCCGCGGCCCGTTGTAACGACCATCCTCACCGGGACCTGCTGGCGCTGCCGCGGACCGTGCATCGACCATCTCTCCGGGACCTGCTGGCGCTGCCGCGGACCGTGCATCAACCATCTTCACCGGGACCTGCTGGCGCTGCCGCGGCCCGTCCCAGCTAGAACACCGAGCTCGAGGATTGTGAGCTATCCACCATACCACCTCAACTACCAGACTGGTAACCAGACTGTCCCGCTACCCCCTTTCCCCATCTTGAGAGACTTGAATCGAGGGGACCCCTGAGTCCAGACCTCCTTGTACCTTCCATCGTACCGTAAGAAATTGCCTATAAAGAACGCTAAATCTTCTCCTTGTGTGGTGTCTGTCTGTGGGGGGGAAGTTATTTATCTGTACGATCGCTGGAGACGGCTCTCCCCGGAGACCTCTCCCCTTGTCCTCGGCCGACCCTCCCGGTCCGTCTAACATTGGTGGCAGCGGTGGGATCCGAATCAACGCGTAATCGTACAGAGAGTAGCTCACCCCACGACAAAACCACGATGTCAACCAAAGATAGCGGTTCCACTGAAAAGTTCCAAATGGATAAGTTGGAAGAATATAGCCACCGCGAACTTAAACAATTCTGCATGGAACTAGGCATTGCTACCACCGGCCTGAGTACCAAAGACGATTTAAAGCGCGCCCTTGAGTCGTGGGCGGAAACTGGGGTCACCGGATCCCCCGACCAAAACAGTGTCGCACCAGAGGGGAACGCCACGGCTCCCGAGGAGCGGGGAACGGGCCTCTCGCAGGAGAAGATCCAAGAAAGAGAAAGAACCAGATTACATGAGTTGGAAATGGCACGACTCAAGATGGACGGTGAACTAAAGTTAGCCGAGCAGAAACTAAATCTAGAACATCTGCGGCTCCGAGAAGAGCGAGAAGAAAAACAGAGACAGAGAGAGCTCGAGGAAAAAAGAATAACACTCGAACACGAGCGCAAACTGGCGGAAATAGAACTCCGGAAACAGAATAAAGAACCGGGGGTGCCTGAGCGACCGCACACCCCGGGAGCAACCGAGAGAAAAGTCCACATCCCCAAGGATGTTGTCCGAGAATATGTCCGAGAGGACGACATACAACAGTGGTTCAAAGCCTACGAGATCGCCATGACCTCCCACCGGATCGACCGGAGTGATTGGGGAGCCGGACTATGGGGGAGGTTCGTCAACGAAGGCCGCGATGCCCTATTGCAGCTCCCAGATCACCAGATGTCGTCCTACGACCACATGAAGGCTGCCCTCCTCACCCGCTACGGCCTCACGCCCGAGATGTACCGCCAGAGGTTCAGAGACTGCACCCGGATCCCGGGTACAACTTGGGTGGAGTACGTTAACTATTTCAGCCGAGCCTTCGAGGGTTGGATCAAGGGGAGCCATGTAACGACCTACGAGCAACTCTTTAACCTTATGGTATGGGAGCACCTGTCGAACAACTGTTTCGTCGAGCTCAGGCAGCACCTCCTCGACAGTAAATTGACTGACCCCCGGCAACTCGCCGCCGAAGCTGACCGATGGGAAAGCACCCGAGTGGGCCGGAGAGGACCGCACGAGCAAAACCGAAACAACCAAGGCCAGCACCGTCCCCGGGGAGGAGGAGGAGGCCAGGGGCGAGGGAGAGACACCATCCCGGCAACACCCGTGGCCAGCACCCCGCCCCCGGCCGGGCGGGGCAACCCCCCGATGCGCCCGGGGTTCCGAGCCAACGTCACGTGCCACCGATGCCAGCGAGTCGGCCACTACGCCAATGACCCGAGCTGCCCGCAGAACCAAACACCAAAGCCCCGCCAGGTAGCGGCCGCCGCCCTGGGGGAAGAACGACTATCAGAGGAACAGGAAGAATATGAGCCGGCCCAGCAAGAGTGGGAACCGGCCGCCATGGTTCTAGCATGCCTAGGGAGAAAGGACATGGTTCCGCGGGCCCCCCTACCCGCCAACACCCGGAAATATGGCCAATGGGTGACCATTAATGGACGTCGGGCCGAGGCCTTACGTGACACAGGCGCCAGTGTGACGGCCGTCCGCTGTCACCTGGTGAAGCCCGAGCAGATCCTGCCGAACATTCTCTGCCCCGTCCGCTCAGCCGACAATTCCGAGAGTCTGTGTCAAATGGCCTGCGTCCCCTTCGAATGGGGAGGGGTCTCCGGCCTGTTGAAGGTGACGGTCCGGGATGATGCGCCCGTGGACTGCCTCCTGGGGAATGACCTTGAGAGTTCCCCGTGGGCCACCGTCGAAAGAAGAGAGCACCTGGGGATGCTGGGCCTCCCGGACTGGGCCTGCGTAACCACCCGGTCCATGGCCGCCCGTGCCGTCCCCCGATCAGAAGATCCAGAATGGCCAGCACCTCCGCCCCCGGTCGCCCCAGTAGAGGACCACAACGAGATCAACCCCCCAGAACCAACGGCCGAAGGGGTCACGCAACCCCAGGACCTTCCCGGCCTGGCTCAGTGGCGTCAAGAAGGGGGGCCCACCCAAGAGCAGTTCCGCCAGGAGCAAAAGACCTGCCCCTCCCTCGAGGGGCTCCGCCAGCAAGCCAGCGCCCAGAGCGCAGGGGACTCCACCGGAACTCATTGGGTCTATTGGGATAACGACCTGCTATACAGCGAACAAAGAATCGCAGAACTAGGGGCCAGTCGAGTGCTGGTGGTGCCTCTCCGCTTCAGAGACTTCCTACTAACTCTGGCCCACGATGTCCCCCTGGCTGGACACCTGGGCCAGGACAAAACCTACAGTCGCCTAGTGACTCACTTTTTCTGGCCGAAGATGCGGAACGACGTCCTTAACCACTGCCGGTCCTGCCCCACGTGCCAAGCCAGTGGGAAGAGCGGCCGTAAGCTGAAAGCCCCACTGCAACCCTTCCCAGTGGTCACCACCCCGTTCGAGAGGGTAGGAATAGACATTGTGGGGCCCCTGGACCCCCGCACGGCACAAGGACATAGGTTCATCCTGGTACTGGTGGACCACGCCACCCGCTACCCCGAGGCGGTGCCCCTGCGAACTGTAACAGCCCCGGTGGTTGGCCGGGCCCTAATGGGGATCTTCTCCCGAGTGGGCTTCCCCCGAGAAGTCGTCAGCGACCGAGGCACGAACTTTATCTCGAAATATATGAAGTCCCTCTGGCAACAGTGCGGGGTCACCTACCGATTCACGACCCCCTATCACCCACAAGGGAACGGACTGGTGGAGCGATTCAACCGCACCCTCAAGGGGATGATTGGGGGATTGGAAGAGCCCCTCCGTCGCCAGTGGGATGTACTACTCCCGTGCCTCCTCTTCGCCTATCGAGAAGTTCCCCAGAAGTCCCTCGGCTTTAGCCCTTTCGAACTCCTGTACGGGCACCCTGTGCGAGGGCCCCTCAGCCTAGTCAAAGAAGGTTGGGAGATGGCCCCCCTAAAGACCCCTCCAGACGTCTTCAAGTACCTCCTGGCCCTCCGCAACCAGACCCGACGCTTCAGGGAGATGGCAAAAGCGAACCTCGAGGCCAGTCAGGAGGACATGAAAAAATGGTACGATCACAATGCCTCCTCCGTCGAGTTCGAACCTGGTCAACAAGTGTGGGTGATGTCCCCCACCGAACCATGTGCCTTGCAAGATAAGTGGACGGGGCCCTTCAAAGTGGTCGAGCGCAAAAGCCCCGTCACTTACCTCATCGACATGGGGACCCCCCGGAACCCCCTTCGGGTCCTCCACACCAACAGACTCAAACCACACTTTGTGCGCTCAGAACTCAGCCTCCTGATGGCTACGGACAGTGGGGCGGAGGAAGACTCCGAACCCCTCCCGGATCTCCTGAAGACTCAGGAGAACGACGGTTCCGTGGACGGGGTCCGGCTCTCCGATGCCCTCACCCCAGAGCAACGCCAGGGCTGCCGGGACCTCCTACTGCGGTTCGCTACACTGTTCTCCCTCACCCCCGGGATCACCCCTTGGTGCTTGCACGACGTGGACACCGGGGACAGTCCCCCTGTCCGACACCGGGCCTACCGCGTGCCAGATCGGGTACGGGCCTGCATCCAAGAGGAAGTGGCCAAAATGCTCACTAACGGGGTCATCGAGCCCTCGGACAGCCCCTGGGCCAGCCCAGTTGTACTGGTCCCCAAAGCCGCTGCCCCCGGCACCACGCCTGAACTGAGATTCTGCGTCGACTACCGGGGCTTGAACGCTGTCACCCGGACCGACGCTCATCCTATCCCCCGAGCAGATGAATTGATCGACCGGCTGGGGGCCGCCCGCTATCTCAGCATCTTCGACCTAACAGCGGGCTACTGGCAGATCGGTCTCACACCCCGGGCTCAGGAACGGTTTGCCTTCTCTACCCCCGATGGCCACTACCACTTCAAGGTCATGCCCTTCGGCATGAAGAATGCCCCCGCTACTTTTCAACGTCTAGTGAACCAGGTCTTGGCGGGGCTCGAGGAGTTCAGCGCTGCCTACCTGGACGATATCGCGGTGTACAGCCGCCACTGGTCCGACCACCTCCTCCACCTCCAAGAGGTCCTGCAGGCCCTCCAGCGGGCCGGCCTCACGATTAAGGCTGGCAAATGCCAAATTGGTCAAGGGTCCGTGACCTACCTCGGGCACCAGGTGGGAAGCGGGCTGGTGGCCCCGCTGCAACCTAAAATTGCTGCCATCCAGTCCTGGCAGCCCCCCGTCACCCAGACCGAGGTCCGAGCCTTATTGGGACTCACCGGCTACTACCGGCGGTTCGTGAGGGACTACGGCAGCATTGTGGGGCCCCTCACGGGTCTCACGTCCAAAAACCAGCCGAAGCGGATTAACTGGACCGCCGACTGTCAAGCGGCCTTCGAAAAGCTGAAGGCCGCCCTGTGCACCGCCCCTGTGCTCCAGGCCCTCGATTACAGTCGGGAATTCATTGTACAGACAGACGCCTCCGACCACGGCATCGGAGCGGTTCTTTCCCAACTGAACCCCGAGGGCCATGACCAGCCGGTGGCCTTCATCAGCAGACGTCTCCTGGCCCGAGAACAGCGCTGGAGCACAATTGAGAGGGAGGCCTTCGCAGTGGTGTGGGCCCTCAAAAAGCTCCGGCCCTATCTCTTCGGTACCCACTTCCGGGTACAAACCGACCATCGACCCCTGCAGTGGCTGATGCAGATGCGGGGGGAGAACCCAAAACTATTGCGCTGGTCCATCTCCCTGCAGGGAATGGACTTCACCGTGGAACACCGACCGGGCCAAGACCACGCCAACGCAGATGGCCTGTCACGCTTCTTCCGCCTCGACGAGGAGAGTCCCCAGGAAGATGGGTGACTCTCCCCGCCTTCAGCTGGGGGGGACGCATGTTGGACAGGCCACACGAAGGGCTTGCCCCCCCCCGCATGACAGGGCCTAAGCCCCGGCCCGCCAGGCGTGACCCACACGAATCACCCGCACTCCGTCTCCCGACGGAACTCCTGCCCCCGGACCTCCATGTATCACGGGACCGAGCCACCACCGGCTCCCCCGGCCGGATCAAGCCGCCATCTTGGGCCCTGCGCCACGAGGCCGCGTGGCCTCCACCCGACCCTAACCCTGGGCCTGGCCGACCCCGGCATCCCGGCACCACCATCCACCCAGGAGGTGAGCGGACCACTTGGCAGGTCAATGGGAGAACGAAGCGTCAAGGGCTCTCCCCCGCCAGGTGCCGATCGCCTCCAGCTCCCCCAGGCGCTGGCTCCACCCCCTGCTGGGTGTCTGGACTCCCTCATCCCGGACCCTCCGACCTCCAAGTGCGAGGGTCCGGACATCAAAGGGCGCCAGACCTATAACTAGGGCAGCTCCGGAGCAGGACGGCAGTTGTATCCTGGAGTCGAGAGACGCCGAGAGAACTCAGCCTTGACGGACTACTGGCGCTGCCGTAGCCCTATCTTGTGAACTATCGTCCTGCCTGCTGGTGCTGCCGCGGCCTTCTGCAACATCCATCCTCGTCGGGACCTGCTGGCGCTGCCGCGGCCCGTTGTAACGACCATCCTCACCGGGACCTGCTGGCGCTGCCGCGGACCGTGCATCGACCATCTCTCCGGGACCTGCTGGCGCTGCCGCGGACCGTGCATCAACCATCTTCACCGGGACCTGCTGGCGCTGCCGCGGCCCGTCCCAGCTAGAACACCGAGCTCGAGGATTGTGAGCTATCCACCATACCACCTCAACTACCAGACTGGTAACCAGACTGTCCCGCTACCCCCTTTCCCCATCTTGAGAGACTTGAATCGAGGGGACCCCTGAGACCAGACCTCCTTGTACCTTCCATCGTACCGTAAGAAATTGCCTATAAAGAACGCTAAATCTTCTCCTTGTGTGGTGTCTATCTGTGGGGGGGAAGTTATTTATCTGTACGATCGCTGGAGACGGCTCTCCCCGGAGACCTCTCCCCTTGTCCTCGGCCGACCCTCCCGGTCCGTCTAACAAGGGGCTAATGACCAGCACAGGAGCTGCACCACCAGCGGCACTGGGGCGGCTGGGTGCAGGGTGCAAAGAAGACATCGGGGACCCTGTGCTTCTCAATGGAGAGCTTTGGTTATGCAAAGTTGCTGCAGGCTCTGGCAGGGAGACTTCCTGAAGGCAACCACTATTGGGAGAGATAAGTTGGGATGTTGGGGGATGCCTGGACACCGTCGGTCATGCCACCCAAGGCTGTGGGGCGTCGTGTGCAGGGGAGTCTTTTTGCATCTGGTTCTTCTTACCAGCTCCAGTTGTGGTCGGGGGGCCTTCAGGTTGAGGCTGCAGGCTTGTTCTTGGAGCTTGAAGGAGTTTAGAGATCACCAGATCCCAGTTCAGGATCGCTGGGGAGACCTCCTCTTGGTGTTGGGCCACTTGTCTTGGAGTCTTTGTTGAGCAAATCTAGTGCTCGCGGGAGGCAGAGTCTGTAAGATGAGTACAGGGCAGGTCCTCCAGGTTCTGGGGGGCTTCTGGCTGCTGGACATGCCGGTTTCTTCACTGTAGGTTACAAGAAAGAATTTGGTCCAAACTGAGATTAATGAAATTGAAAAATCATTAGCACCGAAGACAAAAAAGTATTTAAACGGAATTAAATTCCACAATTTGTATTGTATTTGTCATTACACAATCAATTTCTACAATATACTGTGTAAGACAGTTGCTCCAAGACAAGTGAAAGAAAGCAGGTGCTTAATAGAGTGCTCGTGAAAAGACAAGGAAGAAGTAAGAGTAAATAGTGCAAATAGGTACAATATTTACAAATAATTGAAATTTATATTAAACTTGTCTGAGGGAATATTACATATTTTATAATCCACAATTATGACATACAGTATGCACATTTTAGTTATCTGAATGTGGATACACTTCAAGAACATGTCGTTATATTAGAAATGTTGACGTTTTGACCCCAGGATGGTGAAAGGGCCAATTAATTCTTGGAAGAGGGTCTTCATCAGGACGGAGGGAGGAGCAGTCTAAGACTCACTGTACTCAAAACGGTGGGAGACTTCAAGAATTAGGCCCATAAGCTCCTAGTCAGAAGAAAGACACACAAGGAGCCTCATCAATGGTCCTGGTGGGATCTGGAAGGCAGTTGTTGTGCCAACCGGCTACAACTTTCACGGAGCCCGGTTTTCAAATTGTTATTTAATTCATTAAATATTTGTAATAAAATGACAATAGTCGTTGAGGCAGAATCAATCAGGTATGTTTTTTTTATCTTCATATACCAATACCATTGTCATCACTGAATTGATTACACTCAGTGGACTGGGAAGCAGGACATGACTCTACTGCTCTCTCCCTTGCACGCATGGGAGAGAGCAGTAGAGTCATGTCCTACTTCTCAGTCCACTGAGTATAATCGATTCAGTGATGATGATGGACACGCCGATTGAACATGTTTCATATATCTAATTCTGCACAGGATGGTACTGTGGCAACTGGGAGGAGTTGCCCTCTTTTCGAGCCATCAAGAAGGGGACTCTAGGGCCCATTTAAGCATTCAATCCATGATTAGACTGAAGTTAGAAAACTAAATCTTAGTCCCCAATGTGTGCACTTTCTCCAGTGTTTGTGAGACTAGACTCAGAATGGTAATACTCTGGGGGATATTCACAAGGATCTATCGCCAACTTAACAGCACATTATCTCAGCCAAAGTTGCGATAAACTTTTTGCCCCAATCACTAGCTGGTGTTAACAGCCCACAGCACCAGCTTACCCACAATAGCAGCCGCAAAAAACATTGCCACAGATGACCCCCGCAACTATCGCTAATGAGATGCAGAGTAGGCGTTCCTGTGCCAAAAGCCGCGACAACACCACTCCACAACATTCACAACGACCAGCCAGAACTGCGATAAGAACACAAAACAGGCGATATGGCGTGTTAGCAGCAGGAAAATAACATCTGCTCTGACCTGGTGCAAAGTCGGACCACAGCCTGCACCACAAAAGGGAGCCTAGCAGAGACCCACACCTGAAGAACAACAGATGCACCCGGGCAACTGAACATGCAACCCGGAGGGCCGAAAGGGCAACAACACCCGCCGCCATGACCCCCAGGACCCCCCTCCCCGGCACCCCCCCGACCAAAGACATGCCTCATTAGCTACACCTAAACATGTATAAAATAATTTGCTTTCTGTCGCTCAATCACAACTGGTGACATGCATGTGTCGTCACAAAAATGAGCATCACACCTTCACTTTCGAAGCAATAAATGAAACTTTATTAAAATGAACACTGAAATGAAATGAAAACACATGGCGGCTCCCCTCGGGACAATCCGTAGGTCACAGCCTGCAAGACAAAAATCATTGTGAGAAGGTGTGTCCTGCGCACATCAAAGGACAGAGAGAGAGCGAAGGAGAGAGAGAGGAAGAGAGGGAGAGAGAGATAAGAAGAGAGGGTGAGGAAGAGAGAGAGAGAGAAGAAGAGAGAGGGAGAGAAAGATAAGAAGAGAGGGGGAGAGAGAGAGAGAGAGAGAGAAGAAGAGAGGGGAGAGAGAGAGAGAAGAAGAGAGGGGGAGAGAGAGAGAGAAGAAGAGAGAGGGAGAGAGAGAGATAAGAAGAGAGGGGGAGAGAGAGAAGAAGAGATTGGGAGAGAGAGAGAGAGAGAGAGAGAAGAAGAGAGGGGGAGAGAGAGAGATAAGAAGAGAGAGATAAGAAGAGAGGGAGAGAGAGAGAGAGAGAGAGAGAGAGAGAGAGGGATAGAGAGAGAGAGAGAGTACCGCACCTGCGCACCTAGGCCACACTGCTCACCTGCTGCCACCGGTGTGTCTCCAACCACTTGCCGGTATGTATAGCAGTACACCAGGTCACACATCTGAGACAGAGGGCCGTCATCTGAAACAGAGTCCAAATACATGATTGGCACAGTTCACACACTTGCACAAGACAACATTGCGTGCCCGCCTATGCACACCCAGGCAGAGGCACCCCAGCCCCTCCCGCCGCCCATCAGAGCATGCCCACCCATGCCCACCCAGGCCTCACTGCTCACCTTCTGCCACCGGTGTGTAGACAGGAGGTCCCACCACGTGCAGCTGCAAGCCACAAGCCCAGGCCCGCGGACATGGCACCCTCCATTACATTGAGTACTGGGGTGGTGTGCCTAGATGCCACTCCTAAACATCTTAAAATACACAGTAAGTAAGACATTCTAGACTTTGTAGTTTAGTTATCTTTTCTCCATACAAACATCAGTTCAACACTTAGAAAATCTTTAGGCCCAAAACCTCAAAACTTGGGTTCCTATGGGAGAAAAACTGTTAGCCGTTTCTCAGGTAACTGCACAACATACGAATGGGAGTTCTGTGGGTTAGGACCAAGGTTCCCCAAGGTCTAGATAGGCACTCGAGTTGTACCACCAGCGGCACTGAGATAGCAGGGTGCAGAGTGCAGGGGCCCAATGTAAGCCGTTAGGGCTAAGGGGGGCTCCGGTTAGGGACTGCTCACGAGCAGGCCACTCAGGTGTGGGAGCAAAGCTCCTGGGGTTAAGGTTAGCACTGCAGGGGCTAATGACCAGCACAGGAGCTGCACCACCAGCGGCACTGGGGCGGCTGGGTGCAGGGTGCAAAGAAGACATCGGGGACCCTGTGCTTCTCAATGGAGAGCTTTGGTTATGCAAAGTTGCTGCAGGCTCTGGCAGGGAGACTTCCTGAAGGCAACCACTAGTGGGAGAGATAAGTTGGGATGTTGGGGGATGCCTGGACACCATCGGTCATGCCACCCAAGGCTGTGGGGCGTCGTGTGCAGGGGAGTCTTTTTGCATCTGGTTCTTCTTACCAGCTCCAGTTGTGGTCGGGGGGCCTTCAGGTTGAGGCTGCAGGCTTGTTCTTGGAGCTTGAAGGAGTTTAGAGATCACCAGATCCCAGTTCAGGATCGCTGGGGAGACCTCCTCTTGGTGTTGGGCCACTTGTCTTGGTCTTGGAGTCTTTGTTGAGCAAATCTAGTGCTCGCGGGAGGCAGAGTCTGTAAGATGAGTACAGGGCAGGTCCTCCAGGTTCTGGGGGGCTTCTGGCTGCTGGACATGCCGGTTTCTTCACTGTAGGTTACAAGAAAGAATTTGGTCCAAACTGAGATTATTGAAATTGAAAAATCATTAGCACCGAAGACAAAAAAGTATTTAAACGGAATTAAATTCCACAATTTGTATTGTATTTGTAATTACACAATCAATTTCTACAATATACTGTGTAAGACAGTTGCTCCAAGACAAGTGAAAGAAAGCAGGTGCTTAATAGAGTGCTCGTGAAAAGACAAGGAAGAAGTAAGAGTAAATAGTGCAAATAGGTACAATATTTACAAATAATTGAAATTTATATTAAACTTGTCTGAGGGAATATTACATATTTTATAATCCACAATTATGACATACAGTATGCACATTTTAGTTATCTGAATGTGGATACACTTCAAGAACATGTCGTTATATTAGAAATGTTGACGTTTTGACCCCAGGATGGTGAAAGGGCCAATTAATTCTTGGAAGAGGGTCTTCATCAGGACGGAGGGAGGAGCAGTCTAAGACTCACTGTATTCAAAACGGTGGGAGACTTCAAGAATTAGGCCCATAAGCTCCTAGTCAGAAGAAAGACACACAAGGAGCCTCATCAATGGTCCTGGTGGAATCTGGAAGGCAGTTGTTGTGCCAACCGGCTACAACTTTCACGGAGCCCGGTTTTCAAATTGTTATTTAATTCATTAAATATTTGTAATAAAATGACAATAGTCGTTGAGGCAGAATCAATCAGGTATGTTTTTTTTATCTTCATATACCAATACCATTGTCATCACTGAATTGATTACACTCAGTGGACTGGGAAGCAGGACATGACTCTACTGCTCTCTCCCTTGCACGCATGGGAGAGAGCAGTAGAGTCATGTCCTACTTCTCAGTCCACTGAGTATAATCGATTCAGTGATGATGATGGACACGCCGATTGAACATGTTTCATATATCTAATTCTGCACAGGATGGTACTGTGGCAACTGGGAGGAGTTGCCCTCTTTTCGAGCAATCAAGAAGGGGACTCTAAGGCCCATTTAAGCATTCAATCCATGATTAGACTGAAGTTAGAAAACTAAATCTTAGTCCCCAATGTGTGCACTTTCTCCAGTGTTTGTGAGACTAGACTCAGAATGGTAATACTCTGGGGGATATTCACAAGGATCTATCGCCAACTTAACAGCACATTATCTCAGCCAAAGTTGCGATAAACTTTTTGCCCCAATCACTAGCTGGTGTTAACAGCCCACAGCACCAGCTTACCCACAATAGCAGCCGCAAAAAACATTGCCACAGATGACCCCCGCAACTATCGCTAATGAGATGCAGAGTAGGCGTTCCTGTGCCAAAAGCCGCGACAACACCACTCCACAACATTCACAACGACCAGCCAGAACTGCGATAAGAACACAAAACAGGCGATATGGCGTGTTAGCAGCAGGAAAATAACATCTGCTCTGACCTGGTGCAAAGTCGGACCACAGCCTGCACCACAAAAGGGAGCCTAGCCGAGACCCACACCTGAAGAACAACAGATGCACCCGGGCAACTGAACATGCAACCCGGAGGGCCGAAAGGGCAACAACACCCGCCGCCATGACCCCCAGGACCCCCCTCCCCGGCACCCCCCCGACCAAAGACATGCCACATTAGCTACACCTAAACATGTACAAAATAATTTCCTTTCTGTCGCACAATCACAGCTGGTGACATGCATGTGTCGTCACAAAAATGAGCATCACACCTTCACTTTCGAAGCAATAAATGAAACTTTATTAAAATGAACACTGAAATGAAATGAAAACACATGGCGGCTCCCCTCGGGACAATCCGTAGGTCACAGCCTGCAAGACAAAAATCATTGTGAGAAGGTGTGTCCTGCGCACATCAAAGGACAGAGAGAGAGCGAAGGAGAGAGAGAGGAAGAGAGGGAGAGAGAGATAAGAAGAGAGGGGGAGGAAGAGAGAGAGAGAGAAGAAGAGAGAGGGAGAGAAAGATAAGAAGAGAGGGGGAGAGAGAGAGAGAGAGAAGAAGAGAGGGGAGAGAGAGAGAGAAGAAGAGAGGGGGAGAGAGAGAGAGAAGAAGAGAGAGGGAGAGAGAGAGATAAGAAGAGAGGGGGAGAGAGAGAAGAAGAGATTGGGAGAGAGAGAGAGAGAGAGAGAGAGAGAGAGAAGAAGAGAGGGGGAGAGAGAGAGATAAGAAGAGAGAGATAAGAAGAGAGGGAGAGAGAGAGAGAGAGAGAGAGAGAGAGGGATAGAGAGAGAGAGAGAGAGTGCCGCACCTGCGCACCTAGGCCACACTGCTCACCTGCTGCCACCGGTGTGTCTCCAACTACTTGCCGGTATGTATAGCAGTACACCAGGTCACACATCTGAGACAGAGGGCCGTCATCTGAAACAGAGTCCAAATACATGATTGGCACAGTACACACACTTGCACAAGACAACATTGCGTGCCCGCCCATGCACACCCAGGCAGAGGCACCCCAGCCCCTCCCGCCGCCCATCAGAGCATGCCCACCCATGCCCACCCAGGCCTCACTGCTCACCTTCTGCCACCGGTGTGTAGACAGGAGGTCCCACCACGTGCCGCTGCAAGCCACAAGCCCAGGCCCGCGGACATGGCACCCTCCGCAGGCCAACAGTTCTCACGTTTGGTGTTGGGTCTTGATTACTCCATGGCATAGGACATACCATTGTGAGTCAAAACGAATAATTTATAGTAGAACACAACTACTACAGCTAAATTCTCCAAAGGGTCACAAATCAGCAAGTGTTTGTCTTGCTTGCGGTCTAATTAATAGCCGCTCGCTTGTTAAACACTCCACCGAAGTGTTTAGCCTCTTAGAAGACATGGAATTAGATGCACTTTTCATTACAGAAACTTGGGCCAACACAGAGTCTATCGTCGCCTTGAGTGGGGCCTGCCCCAGTGGATACAAAATCATTCATAAGCCTCGCAGCTCGGGCAGAGGGGGAGGAGTGGGTCTGATCTTCAGGGACACTCTAGACTTTAGACCATGTCAAATCGACATAGTTGGGGGGATAGAAATTATGGGCTTTTCTCTTCAGTCTCCTGGCGGGAACTTACTCACGGGGATGCTCTGCTACAGGCCACCGGGCGCGATTACCCAATTCCATCTTCTCGCTGAAACCATCACCAATTTAAAACTTGCCCATACCAATATGGTCATTCTAGGTGATTTTAATCTCAGCGAGGACGGGGGCCTCAGCAGTCAACTGAGAGACCTCGGGCCCGATTCACAGAACTAACTTAAGACAAAATCCTAAACTTACTACCATTTTGGTATTCACAGAAGGCACTTACTCATTTTGGTATTCACAGAAGGCACTTACTCATTTCGGTATTCACAGAAGTTAGGAGTCCTAACTTTAGGACTCCTAAATGCCTTCTGTGAATACCGAAAGTCTTAAAATTAGGATTTTTCTCAGTTTAGTAGTAGTATAGTTTGGACTCCTAACTTTAGGACTCCTAAATGCCTTCTGTGAATACCGAAAGTCTTAAAATTAGGATTTTTCTCAATTTAGTAGTCCTAAGTTTAGGACTCCTAACTTTAGGACTCCTAAATGCCTTCTGTGAATACCGAAAGCCTTAAAATTAGGATTTTTCTCAGTTTAGTAGTAGTATAGTTAGGACTCCTAACTTTAGGACTCCTAAATACCTTCTGTGAATACCGAAAGTCTTAAAATTGGGATTTTTCTCAATTTAGTAGTCCTAAGTTTAGATTTAGGACTACTAAATTGAGAAAAATCCTAATTTTAAGACTTTCGGTATTCACAGAAGGCATTTAGGAGTCCTAAAGTTAGGAGTCCTAACTATACTACTAATAAACTGAGAAAAATCCTAATTCTAAGACTTTCGGTATTCACAGAAGGCATTTAGGAGTCCTAAAGTTAGGACTCCTAACTTCTGTGAATACCGAAATGTGTAAGTGCCTTCTGTGAATACCAAAATGAGTAAGTGCCTTCTGTGAATACCAAAATGGTAGTAAGTTTAGGATTTTGTCTTAAGTTAGTTCTGTGAATCGGGCCCCCTCTGTTTACTTGCTCCAATTTGAATCTCCATCAATTGGTGTCCAGCCCCACCCATCAGAAGGGCCGTATTCTGGATATGGTTTTTGCCAGTCCAGATACAATAAAAGTGATCAATATAATGCCCTTGAATTGGGCTGATCACTTTTTTATCCACCTGAGTTTGGAGATGCCGTGCCAGAAGAATATGCCCAGCCAGCAGTGCTTTCATAGGATGGACAGAGAATGGGCCAAATTGGCAAAGGCTGATTCTTGTCGTACTTTAATATTCGGGACCGCGTAGGGGACGGGGCTCTACCCCTGTCTATCTTGGTATTAGCGAACCGCAAATGGTAAATGCGGCATGTACGAGTGCTTTATATACCGTTCTAGCTATGAATGCACTGTGTACACGTTATTCTGCTTCACTACGCGGGTTCCATTTTGGAAGCAGTGGCCATCTTGTCATTGCCCTCACATAGGCTATAATGGAGTAAATACGGGCCTCACAGTACATGGGCTTTCCCTCTGACTTCTCTGTGACCTGGGCAGCTGGCTCTGCTGCCCCAGGTCAAACCGGTCTCACGAGCTCCCCTTCCTCCGTCCACCTGTGATTAGCATCAGGGCTTCACCCGTCATAAAACCCTTTCATTCTATACAATCCCCCGGCTAATCTCTTCCACACCTGCTTGTTCCTGCTTTATGACTTGTTTCCCAAAACAGGAGATGCTCATGTTTATTGGGGGGGTCTATTGACATCCGATGTGGGATCTGAACCTTACTGTGTAAATCATTGTGGGCTGGCCGAACTGGAATGTGGGATGGTCATCATGACTCTGCTTTTTCGTTTGTAATGTATACCTTTATATGGCCATATCGTAAACCAAGGAATGTGTGCCTGGAGCATGATATTTTGTACTGAAGGAGAAGCCCGTTCCTATGATTTTCAGCAGTCTCCTGAGAACATACACGCTGTTGTACTTCTAGGATACCTGTCATTGGTCTGCAGCCAATAAACGATTCTTTGACTTCACCCAGAAGACTCTGTGTTTCTGTAGGTCTGGAACAGGGTGAACCCAGAAGTCATAGGGTGTGTGCCCCTGCACCGCTGGGTCTAAAATACCCAGTACTTCAGTTTGGCGCCCAACTCGGGACGATTTCAGCGGTACCAGTCCAAGCCAGAGGTTCGTGAGGAGCTTCGTGTGGAAATTCCAGAGGAAGGCCGCCACTTCATCGACCCCTGCATGTCGACGTGGTCCGAAAGTCTTTTCTGCGAGGTTCTCCGCGTCCCGACGGCTACGAAGGACTGCTGCCCTGATTAATCGACCTGTTTTGGACCCTTGACGAATCTGAGAGAGCGAAACAATCGAGAGAGTCTTCTGGTGACGCCATCGATCAGCAATATTCAGTTAAGTATAAGTGGAGCGTCTCCTATTTGTTTTTGGTATCCTTCGGGATCGTTTGATTTGGTAATTTGGTACTTTGGAGTTTGCAAACGCCAAAGCCAGAGGACTCGTGTATTCACGAGGCTATCGTAATCGATAATCCTTTGACGTTTGGATCTAGACTAGTGAGCGAAGATGCCTGGTTCTGGACTATTTGGTGGATTATTCTGTTTGGGTTGTGGAAAAGATTTCCAGCTAGAGGAATCATGTCCGGTTCCTCCGGTTGGAACTCCAACTTATGAGCTCTATGTAAAACATGGCGTAGGCCCCATTGCATATAACGAAGTATGGATCCACTACACCAGGAAAGATGGTGTTTTAAAATGGCCCCAAAATGGTAGTTTTGATACCGATATTTTAGATAATTTGGAAATTAAATTGTTTAAGAAGAAAGCCCGGCCGGCGATGTTTGACTCTTTCCGCTTATGGCGAAAGGAAGCCAAACAAAAGGAAATTAAGTTAGCGAAAAAGAATAAGAGAGAGAAAGGTATGACAGTAATGCAAGCAGCTGTACAATTTAAAGACAATGAGGAGGAGCAAATGAGTGAGCAATTGCATAGGCAGCGCAAGTTAGGGATTGACAAATGTTACCCAGCTTTACCACATTCTAAGCAGAATGAGTCCGAAGAAAAGGAGAAAGATCCCCTGATGTCACATTTGTTGAGTTCGCCACCCCCGTATGCTCAAACTGCCACGGCGCCTCCCCAGCTTGTAAATATGCCACCTCCAGTGAATATACTGCAAGCCTTGCCGCTACCGCTAGCTGCTTTGCAGCCGGTTCCTATCCCTGTAGCGCAGCCCTCTCAAGCACCGCCAGTTGTGCTTCCAACTGCCCCCGCACTTCCTGCGACTTTGCCTAATACAGCAGCTGCCTCCCCTGACACTCTTCCTTCCACCACTCCAGTACCTGTCTCTACATCCTCTTTTCTTCCCTCTGTTTTTCCCCCTGTTCTCGCCTCAGCTTCTCCTTCAGCGCGACAGCGCTTAGCTAATGTGGTTACTACATTAATGTCTCCTCTCTTTGAGTCATCTGGTGCGACTCCTGGTTTACAGCGTAAGCAATTGCGTAGCCAATTGCCTAACCCTGACGAGAAAAAGGTAATAGATAACATGGCGCGTAGATGGATTGTTTTTCCTTCACTGTATGATGTGGAATCAGTTGTCAACGTTTTCCATCAATGGGATGCCCCGAAACAGAGATATGTGTTTGAGAAAATGTGCGAAATTCTCTGTGAAGAATTGGAGGATAGTGGTAAAAATCCGAACCCGCAGGAATTGTGTAGAGTGAGGTTCGATTTTGGAACTGGTATAATTGTGGACCGTGGAGTAGATAAAGCAGTTGCGGTTGTATTGTCCTTTAGGAATGATGATTGCCAACAGTCATTGTTTGAACAAGATGTCCTTGTGGGGAAAAAGGTAAAAGCGCGACAATACCCTATGAGAGAAGTTCCCCCGGTATGGAAGGAAGCGGTTGCAGCTGCCGGTGGTAACCCCGCTGTGGCAGCGCATTTCCAGCGTGTTTGGGTACATGTTCCATGGAAGGGCTCTGAGGTGTTAGCGCTTAAGCAGTCCTTGCCTGATCCCCGTAAAAACCCAGCAGGTTATTATAAAGAGTTGTCACAGACGGCAGGGTCATGCATTATGAATCTGGCCGACATAGACATGTTGTTTGGTAATGTTGTTCCACAGCCTCTATGGGGGTCAATTCGTAATGTAGATCACAATGCAGAACTAGGGGATACATGGGCTAACATTGTTGCTGCTGATGCTAGACAAACTGGTGGTGCGAAACCAGAACCTTTAGTAGCTGAACTGCCTGGTAGAATCATCACGTATATGAAGACAATAATGCCTGCGATGCGCGTAAATTGGGACACGTTATCTGCATGCAAGCAGAAGAAAGATGAGACAGTGTCAGACTTCTTTACTAGGTTTGAAGAAACATTTATTGACCACAGTGGGCAGGATATGAGTACTGAGGGTGGCCAACGGTTATTTGTGGATAAGTTTGTGCAGAATTTACTTCCTGACCTGTGTAAAAAGTTAAAAGATTCAGAAAGTTCTTGGGCTGTTTCTTCTTCAGCGCAAATACTGGCTACTGCACAGTATTATGAAAATAGAGATAAAGACGAGAAAGATAGAACAGAAAAGAAAACGAAGGAACTAAAGACAAAGGTCCTTTTACAGCAGGCCTATCCGCCACGTGGAGGTCAGAATAATTATAGGCAACCCCAAGGTGTCTATCACCAACCCCAACAGTTTCAAAACAATCAGCAAATGAATGGGTATTACCAACCACGTGTCCCTGTAGGTCCCAACCAATGTTCATACTGCAAAGAGGAAGGTCATTTTAAATATAGTTGCCCTAAACTAATGCAGTGGAACGGTAATATGTATGGCGCAAGAGGTAGAGGTGGTCAGCAAGCTCCTAGAGGCAGAGGGCGTGGAAGTGTTCCCCAGAACGCGCGTCCTCTGCCGCCTCAAAGTACCATCAATAGCTTTGATCAGCAAGCTAACGTGACTAGTAATACGGCCCAGTATTACAATAATGATTATTATGCAGAGGACGGTGATGCAGAAAATAATGATTACTAGGACAGCCGTAGACAGAGAGAGGGAGTTGTTTCAGTGCCAGTGGATCAGAGTGGACCGTATGTTGAGGTGACTACAGCAAATGTAACGGAGCCTTTTCTGCTAGACACTGGTGCTGCAAAGAGTTCAATCATGCATTCAAAACTCCCTGGCGCACCTTTGTCTGGCAATATAAATGTTTCAGTAGGTTTTTCTGGCGCCCCTGTTAGGAACCCGATTTCCAGTTCCATGTCACTTTCTGTTGGACCTTGCGAGCTGAAAGCACCCCTGATTCTGACAACAGGTTGTGGTGAGAATTTGCTGGGATTAGATTTGTTGAAAAGATTGCACGCTACACTGTATTGTTCTCCTTCAGGAGTACAACTTACATTAGGCAAGAAAGTGATTTCCCCAATGTACTTGTCTAAAAACACAATGCCGCCTGAATTGTCATCCCTTCCGGATGCCCTTTGGGCTACTGGTCCCAATGATGTGGGCCTCTTGGAGATACCGCCATATGTGGTGACTTTAAAGGCTAATGTCAGACTGCCACGTATTCCCCAGTACAAGATCTCTAATGAAGGGCAGAAAGCATTGTTAGACATTGTCAGCGACTTGATTAATAAGGGTGTGGTAGAAGAGACAAGAGGCAACGTTTGCAATTGCCCGATTTTACCTGTCTTAAAACGAACGGATCCTTCACAGCCACCTGTTTACAGATTTGTGATCGATCTCAGAGAGGTTAATAAGATTGTTGTGCCACAGTTTCCGGTTGTCCCTGATATAACTGCCTTGTTAACAATGATTCCAGCCTCTGCTGCATGGTTTTCAGTGATCGATTTAAAGAATGCTTTCTTTAGTATCCCAATTGCAGAAGAGAGCAGAGACATTTTTGGTTTTAGTCTGGGAGGCCGAAGCTTCCGCTTCAAACGCGCTCCCCAGGGCTACTGTGAGAGTCCATCAATATATAGTCAAGCTTTGAAAGCGCAGCTTGATGCACTTGTTTTACCTAGTGGCGCTATCCTGATTCAGTACGTGGATGATTTACTAATTGCCGCGGATACTGAGAAGATTTGTAAAGAAGCCACATTGTCACTGTTGCGCCATTTATCCGCTTTCCATCACAAAGTGTCTCTCTCTAAGCTGCAATATTGTCAACAAGAAGTGACCTACTTAGGTCATCTCTTATCGAAGGAGGGAAGGAAACTGACCCCAGAAAGAATTCAAGCCATTGCACAGTTGAGTGTGCCAAAAACACAGAGAGAAGTGCGTGCTTTCTTGGGCATCACTTCATACTGTAGGCATTGGATCCCTAGTTTTTCTTTATTGGCAAAACCTTTGTTAGCCTTAACATGCAAAGACACACCGAATCCTATCCCATGGTCTGAAGAGTGCCAGAAAAGTTTTGTGGAATTGCGTAATGCATTATGTTCAGCACCTGTGTTGGGTACCCCTGACTACAGTAAGCCTTTTACATTGTATGTTCACGAGAAAGATGGTTGTGCGTTATCAGTGTTAACACAGCCTTTTGGCGACAGACCGCGCCCATGCGCATATTTTTCATCAACCTTGGACCCTGTAGCAAGGGCATTGCCAAGCTGTCTGAGAGCGACAGCTGCTGCAGCGATGTCTATCCGACAATCTGCTGGTTTGGTAATGGACAATACATTGATTGTTATGGTTCCACACGCTGTAGACACATTATTAAATAGGACCAAGACACAACACTTGACTAGTGCGCGATTATCAGGTTATGAACTTACACTGTTAGCAAATCACATACACATAAAAAGATGCAATACGCTGAATCCAGCCACATTGTTGCCAATTCCAGCAGACTCAGATGAGATTGAGCAACATGACTGTCTGTTCAGAACGGAAGAAGAGACGAAAGGGAGAACAGATCTTAAAGATACTCCCCTGACTGAGTGTGATGGCACTTTATGGGTAGATGGTTCATGTTTCAAACTCCCTAATGGTGACACGACTGCTGCATATGCTATCACGACTTTGCACACGGTCGTGGAAACTGCACGAGTGCCACATAATTCGGCCCAAGCAGCAGAATTAATCGCCCTCACGAGAGCATGTGTGTTGTCTGAAGGAATGAGAGTGAATATATACACAGATAGCCAGTACGCCTTTGGCGTGGCTCATAATTTTGGGCGACTGTGGAAGGAGCGTGGATTCCTGACGTCGCATGGAGCTAAAATTCAGAATGGCAAGTTGGTGAATGATCTCCTTGAGTCACTGACCCTACCGTTGCAAGTTGCGATCATGAAATGCAGTGCGCACAGGAAAGTCACAGATGATGTTGGACGTGGGAATGCGTTTGCTGATGAGACCGCGAGAGAAACAGCACAGAATGTGAAGACTAGAATGTATGTTGCAGGTCCCGCAAGATGGGTTAATGATGTGGGAATGTGTGAGAACACAATAGAGAGTGTGAAGTCGCTTCAAGCTGAAGCCACAGAGGAAGAGTTAAGCAAGTGGAGAGAAAGTATGGGTAAGTTGGATGAGAATGGTTGTTGGATTGATCTGACAGAACATAGGCGATGGTTGTTGCCTGATGCATATGTGCTTCCAGTGGTTACTATGGCACATGGAATGGCACATATCAGTACGAAAGGTATATGCAAGTTGTTGGCTCCAGTATGGCAGAATGCTGGGATTCCCAAGTGTGCAGAGAATGTGGTCAAGAATTGCATAGTATGCTTGAAGTACAACCCTGGTAGGGGAACCCCAACTCCAGCTGGTCATTTTGCACCCCCATCATGTCCATTTGAAGTTTTGCAGCTGGACTTTATTCACATGGAAAGATGCAACAACCTGAAATATGTACTGGTGGTTGTTTGTGCTTTCTCAAAATGGATAGAGGCTTATCCTCTGAAAGATAACACTGCCCTATCCACAGCCAAAGCCCTTGTGAAAGAGTTTTTCCCTAGGTTTGGGATGCCAAGAATGGTGTGGTGTGATAATGGAAGTGAGTTTGTGGGTAAAGTGATGAAGAATGTATGTGAAGGGCTAGGGATAAAGCAGAAGTTCCATGCTGCAAATCACCCCCAATCAGCTGGATTAGTAGAACGCTACAATGGAGCCTTAAAGCTCAAGCTGGCCAAAATCCAGGCGAGCACCGGTCTTAAATGGCCTGACGCTCTGCCTTTAGCACTCCTGTCCACCAGAATGACCATACACTCACGAGTGGGGCTTAGCCCTTACGAGGTTGTTTTTGGCCGTCCGGCCAATGTATGGGGTGTACCGAGGCCCATGAAGTTCAGTGAGATAGAGCATCCAGTACTGCTCGATTACCTGTATGATTTGACTGTTAAACTGCGTGTTTTGCACCAACAGGTACATGATACTCTTCCCCAAGCTTCTGAACCTCCTGGACACCCTATCAACCCTGGTACGTGGGTGCTAGTCCGAAATTTCCAGCGCAAGAGCAACGACGAGCCTCGCTGGATCGGCCCTCATCTTGTTCTTCTTTCGACAAGATCAGCAGTGCGAGTGAAAGGGAAGAAGCACTGGATCCATGGTACCCACTGTAAGGTAGTCCCCTTGCCTCTGCCATATGACCAGTGGGTCAAGGAGGGTATCACCGACTCTGAGACAGACACTGTACCTCGTTTTGTACCATTCAGTGACGCACGCATAAGAGGCACAGTTTCAGACCAAGAGAGTGACAATATTCTGCAGGAAGCTGTGCCACCATCAAATCGACTGGACACCACTGAGCCTGAACTTTTGTTTCAAGACCAAACAGCACCTGGCCGTCTCCGCTATAATTTGAGACCTAGGCCCATGGACAAATAAAGATTTCCTCACTATTTCCTTTTTAACATTTTTTGCTCTCCCATCTGAAGGACTTTCTTGATTTTTGTTTTTCGAACCACCATCCGGGTTCTGCCGCAGGGTCGCGGTGCCAAGACTTTGGGGTACAGGCCGAAGACGCTAGGTCAACGGTTCTGGTTGGTCTAGGGCGTTTCCCTGGACTGACAGGCGTACTCCTTAGCAGAAGAAACTCATCCACCGCGAGCGGCCCGAGTAGAGGATGGAGTTTTTAAGATGGAGAGACCGATTGAGGAAATGAACTTTAACACAAGGATGTGTAGAATTGTAAAAAGTAAATGTTTTGTCTTTTTGTGCCTTTTTACACTGTGTAGTATCATAATGTTTATTGTAGGATTTGTGTTCTTCTCCGCTCAAAAGCCCATTGAACCCACTGAACAGCCTATACCTCTTTCTACTGCCTCCTCTCACTCTTTTCACCCTTTGCCTGAGCACGAACAGACCAGACGATCAGAGTTCGTAAATAACTCGTTTATCCAGCTCTTGCACCAGCACCAACTAGTAATGAATACGACCAATTGCTGGGTGTGTGGGTTAATGCCCCATACCATTAACAAGGGTATTCCCTACCTGGTGCTGCCGTACAGTTACAATGGATCGTCATGGGCATTCCAAACCATGTTTCTCTATGCTCTAGATACATACTCCCCTCGCCAACCGCGTTCCATCAGACCTATCACCAATAATAAGGCTTTGATGAAAGGAGTTGCCGATATGAGTAGGGATATCGATGCATACTCATCCATTCCCAAAGAAGAGTTGAGACCTTATGTAGGATGGAACGCGACGGGGTATAGTATTAGTCTGGGTGAAAGACAGCGAAAAATCTCATCTCCAATCTGGGTTGTACCCCACATGGGTCGGTTCTGCTTACAGGGTAATGGTCAGAATCCTAGAGCTCAACTGGGAAGGAGTGACTGTACTGAAACGTACACCTTCCCGTCACAGTTTTCCCCTGCGTTTTTGGCTGCCAAGGGCACATATTTCATCTGTAATGACCGAGCATATAC
The DNA here is from genome assembly GCF_964204655.1 of Triturus cristatus. NCBI lineage: Eukaryota > Metazoa > Chordata > Amphibia > Caudata > Salamandridae > Triturus > Triturus cristatus. Next base: position 604,822,087 of record NC_140591.1, on the reverse strand, counting down.
ATGGCTGCCCCCTGATTTCTCGGGCACATGTTATATTGCGAACTTGCTACCGCCGACATTTACTGCTGCCTCTGACTATCACAAGACCAGAGTTGTGAGAGGTGTGATTAGTAAGGAGGATACTGCCGGTCAGGAAGCGGGAGACTTCTTCTTGGGTTTCCTGCCGTTTTGGGGACCTATGGTCAATAGTAGGAACCTGAGACAGCTGACTCGTGTGGTTGAATCCACCGTCAATGTAACGGCTGGTGCCCTTAGTAATCTGACAGCTGAGCTCCAAGCGGATCGCCTCATGACTTTGCAGAACCGCATGGTTCTAGACGTTATTCTTGCAGACCGCGGTGGGGTATGCAAGGTTATTCAATCCAGTTGCTGCATTTTCATACCAGATAATGCTCCAACAGTGTATCAAGCCATCTCCAAACTCCATAAAATATCTGAATCCATACACGTGGATAAGGGAGATTGGTCACTGGTGGGGTGGTTCTGGGAATTGATATCTGCCTGGGGTTGGAAAGTTCTGATGGTCATTGGAATGATCTTAGCCATTCTTTTCCTGTTCTGTCTGTGCATACAGTGTGCTCCTGCGATATGTGGCCTCTGTGCTACCTTATGTGTAAGGAAACCTGTATCGAGGGACGAACTAAGTAATAGGATGATGCTACAGCAACATCTCCATGACTTTGTGAACTTTGACCTAGACTCGGATTAAGATGAGTACAGTGATTGCCTATGTAAGGGCAAAAGGAGGGTCTGTCGTACTTTAATATTCGGCACCGCGTAGGGGACGGGGCTCTACCCCTGTCTATCTTGGTATTAGCGAACCGCAAATGGTAAATGCGGCATGTACGAGTGCTTTATATACCGTTCTAGCTATGAATGCACTGTGTACACGTTATTCTGCTTCACTACGCGGGTTCCATTTTGGAAGCAGTGGCCATCTTGTCATTGCCCTCACATAGGCTATAATGGAGTAAATACGGGCCTCACAGTACATGGGCTTTCCCTCTGACTTCTCTGTGACCTGGGCAGCTGGCTCTGCTGCCCCAGGTCAAACCGGTCTCACGAGCTCCCCTTCCTCCGTCCACCTGTGATTAGCATCAGGGCTTGACCCGTCATAAAACCCTTTCATTCTATACAATCCCCCGGCTAATCTCTTCCACACCTGCTTGTTCCTGCTTTATGACTTGTTTCCCAAAACAGGAGATGCTCATGTTTATTGGGGGGTCTATTGACATCCGATGTGGGATCTGAACCTTACTGTGTAAATCATTGTGGGCTGGCCGAACTGGAATGTGGGATGGTCATCATGACTCTGCTTTTTCGTTTGTAATGTATACCTTTATATGGCCATATCGTAAACCAAGGAATGTGTGCCTGGAGCATGATATTTTGTACTTAAGGAGAAGCCCGTTCCTATGATTTTCAGCAGTCTCCTGAGAACATACACGCTGTTGTACTTCTAGGATACCTGTCATTGGTCTGCAGCCAATAAACGATTCTTTGACTTCACCCAGAAGACTCTGTGTTTCTGTAGGTCTGGAACAGGGTGAACCCAGAAGTCATAGGGTGTGTGCCCCTGCACCGCTGGGTCTAAAATACCCAGTACTTCATTCTCTGATCACCTCTTTTGATGTCAATCTTTTCTACCCCAATAAGTCCATGGAGGATAACTATAAGTTATTCACAGATCATATAACTAAGGTATTAGACCACTGTATCCCTATAAAGCCTTTAAAGAAGGCAAGGAATAGATCAGAGCCCTGGTATAATGAGAAACTACGCCATCTCAGACTCTCTCGCAGACAGGCAGAGAGGAAATGAAGAAGAAGCTACTCTGAGGTAGATAAAAAAGATCTAAGACAGGTACAACTACAATATAAAACTCTCATTCTGAGATCTAAGGCAGATTTCTACGCCAATTCCATCACACAGGCTTCTAATGGGTCTAAAGCTCTCTTTAAGATCGTTCGAGACCTTATCAACCCAGACTGTATGAGCAATAGAGTTGCCCCTTCGCAAACTCTATGCAATGAAATCGCCTCCTTCTTTCAGGAGAAGATCCTTAATATTGTAGATAATCTGCAGGTCAACATCCAGCATGGCTCAGAGGAAGCATCCAGTCCGGTCAACGGAGATCTTAAAACGATCGCCGTCTTAGACAGCTTTCAACCCTTCTCCCAGGAAATCTTTGAGAACCTGACAGAAAGTGTGTCGTCTGGCTCGCCCTTAGATCCTCTACCCCACAAGATATGGAAGCTCTACGGACGTTACACCTTTCCTTGGCTAAGGATGATCTGTAATCAATCTCTAACAGATGGATCTGTTCCAGACTGCTGGAAATTAGCAGTGGTTACTCCACTGATAAAGAAGCCGAATCTGGACCCTTTGGTACCAGCTAACTTTAGGCCTATTTCTCTGCTACCATACCCGGTGAAACTATTGGAAAAATCTGTAAGTAAGACCTTATCTCAGTTTCTGGAAGAGAATCTTCTGCTGGATAGGGATCAGTTCGGTTTCCGTCCTGGTCACGGAACCGAAACAGCTTTAATCACCATGCTGGACCACCTTCGAATGCGGGCCGACAAAGGGAATGCCATGATTTTGGTGCTCCTTGACATGTCGGCAGCATTTGATATGGTGAGCCACCCTGTCCTGCTGGAGAGGCTGGGGCAGATAGGTGTAAAGGGCAGAGCGCTGCGATGGCTTCAATCCTATCTAGAGGACAGGCAGCAGGTAGTTACCTTGGCACCGTTCTCCTCTTGTAGGCCTCCAGTTGCGTATGGGGTACCGCAGGGATCCGCTATTAGTCCCATCCTCTTTAACATTTACCTGCAGCCCCTATTCCCGTTAATAAAATCTTTCAGAGTCAGCTTGGTGAACTATGCTGACGATACGCAGCTGGCCTTCTCTCTTGAGGGGGATGATGCTCTATCCATGGATCGTTTCCATCAATGCATGAACCAGACTAAGGACTGGCTCAGAAGGAACTCTCTCCAGTTTAATAGCGGTAAAACGGAGGTGGTCTTCTGTTCGCCATTCAGGATCCCTAAACATCTCCCCTTCGAATTCTGTCTTACACCGGAGGAAGGACCCCTCATACCAGTTACGAAGGTCCGTAATCTTGGGGTGATCATCGACAACGACCTTCAGATGGTATCCCAGGCAAGCAAGAGTGCCAATGTCTGCTTTGCCCTGCTGCGGCTGCTTCGTAGTATTCTGCCTCTGCTCCCTAGGGAGTCGCGAGCTACAGTGGTGCGCAGCACGGTATTAAGCAGACTTGACTACTGCAACTCCCTCTATTTGGGGGCCCCGCAGTACATCCTCCAAGGATTGCAGAGGATTCAGTCGGCCGCAGCCAAATTGGTGCTCGACAGGCGACGCTGCGCCTCGTCCACCAGAGCGCTAAAGGATCTACACTGGCTTCCTGTAAGGGAGAGGGTCCTTTTTAAGTCCTTGTGCCTATCTTTTAGAGCAGTGCATGGACTAGGCCCAGCTCCTCTACAGGACAAGTTCGCTCGTTACCTACCAAGTAGGCAACTGCGCTCTTCTACAGCTGGTCTATTGGTGGTTCCGAGATTCAAGCGTGTTAGGATGGGTGGAAGAGCCTTCAGCACAGTAGCCTCCTGCATGTGGAACAAGCTTCCGGCGAACCTGCGGCAGTGTAATTCCCTACTTGAATTTCGTAAGGGACTTAAGACCTGGTTATATCCCAAAAGCTTAAACTAGGCAAGCAATCATGATCCTCCTTTTTCTGTCATCTCTGCTGCCGTCTTTCAGTCTAAGCGCCAGGATGCCCGTAGGGCGATAGCTGCGCTATACAAGTTTCTCATCAATCATCAATCATACCAGTGCACCCGACATCATCACAGGCTGCACACCCGCTCAGTCCAATGGGTGCCACTAACACTGGGATCCCGGAAGTGATGACACGTGACGGTAGGCCTGCGCTGCCCACTGGCTAAGGCCTACACTCCGGTCCAGCAGGGCAAACAAAACCTGAGCTGTCCGGAACTACGGGACAGGGCATCATCGCAGGCTGCACACCCGCTCAGCAGCTTAAGGTGCCACTAACTCAGTGCACCCAAAGTCACCGTCCTGTGGCGGGGTGCCTGTGCCGGCCGCAATGCTGCAGGTGCCACTAACCCTGTGCGCAACAACTCATGGGCCCTTCATGTTTAAGAACCGTGGAGCGTCTGTCATCCAGTCACCACCGGCAGAGGGGAATGTGACGTCATCGGCCCCTTATGTTGGCAGAGTCACATGACCTTGGATGCCTGTGCCGGATAGGTGTGGTGTGCGTGCAAACCTGTCCTCAGGGAGTGGCTGTGACATGCTGACAACTAGACCATTGACCTGCACACCACCAGCGAGTACGCCTGCGACGGGTAGCAATGAGGGCCCCCCTAGGAGCGTAAGCGGAGTGGTCTGGCCTGCCGTACGCCAGACCAGCGCAGGGCTTACAACAATGACTTGTGGTCTCTGGGCGTGGTTCAGTCCATGTCCGGACATGGAAGTGACTGATGTGTGTGTCCCTGTTGTAGTGTTCATGGGACCGGGTACACAATATGCAATGTAGCACCCTATGATTGGCATCCCACAGGATGAGCATCATTGACGCAAGGGAAATCACTGTCGCTACATTCATCCACACATTCAGACATGACACAGCAGTGCGTCACTGGATGTTTATTGCACATCCATGGCAGTCCTGCAGCTGGAGCGGTACAGGGCAATGCCAAGCACACTACACAATATGGTCCTGTGGAGGGCCAGCTAGAGTCCATCTGGGGATGACAAGTACTGCGGAAGAGGAAGGGTACAATCCGCAGACTGGTCGCTGTGTCATTGGTCATCAAACAGGATATGGCAGTCCATGTCGCTGTCCAAGGTGAGTGTATCGGGGGTCAGTGGTAGGTCATGAGGCCATGTACGGCACCAAGCAGAAACAGGCCAGGTGGCGGAAATCAATGCTAGTGCCTCCTGATCACAAACCCATCCAAGTCCTCGTCCCCGGATGTGTGCTCTGCCCCTCCTGTGGGTGTTGCAGTACCGGCTGAGGCACTGTGTGCCACTGACACATAAGGTGCTGGAGTGGATACATCTGTGAGGCAATAGCAAACCAGGGGGCGGAGGTGTGGATGGTGTGGGGGCAGCAGCATTTATCTGCGCCACGCCTTGTGGCAGCAATGCCATGATGATGATCTGCAGGGCATGGTAGATCCCAGCTACATTTTGCTGATGTACAGCTGATGTACAGCGGTGGCTGCCATCCTTTCCACCTCCATGTGTGCCAGCTCACGGCTGGTATCTCTGGTGCCCCTCTGAGCAGACAGGTGTTCTTCTCTCCGTGTCAGGACTCCAGCGATGTCAGTGAGGGCTCGTTGGAGACCATGGAGCGGGCCTAGACACCCATGGATGGCGTCCAGTTTGGTGGCCATGAGGTCGAACCCCACAGGCACCTGTTCAGCCATCTCCCTCTGGGCCTCCAGCGCACAGCCTTGGAAGGCCGTGTGTTGTTCCTGGGGGTCTTGGGAGACTGCTGGGGCCATGGGTACCTCATGCTGGGTGGTTTGGGTGATGGGTGGGCTCTCCTCGATGCAGCTGGTCAGCCCTGATCCTGGAGGTGAGTCGCGGATGATGTCAATGATGTTTAGGAGGGCTTGTGCGTCGAAGCTGGGGTTGTCCTCCTCGTCATCAGTGAAGAGTGGCTGGTACTGCTCTTCCGGGTGGTGTTGACAGTGGCCCTGCAATGTGAAGGGGAGACGGTGTATTGCAATGTGTCCACATGTATGTAGCCACATGGTACATGTTGAGATTTAGACAGCAAGGCATTGTACATTGTGACAGTCTATAGATATGGGCGATGACCCAGAGTCATTGAGGGTGTGCACTGTGCTCTGCTTGATTGTGCATGTGTGCCATCGTGGCCATCTCCACCCGTTCCCGCAGTACCTGGTGGTCACTCACCCTGTTGCGGTTGTGTTGTGTCCTGTCGAGCAGTGTCCGGTCCCCCGACTCCAGCCACAGTATCCACACTGATGACTGTCGACACCAGCTCCTCCATGTCATCAAGCACGAGCTGTGGTGCTGGTACCCCACCTCCAGTCTGCATTGCTGCCTTCTGGTTGGCTGCGAGTTTCTCCTTGGTCTTTCTCTTGATGTCATTCCATCGCCTCTTGACCTCATCCATTGTCCTCTTGTGCTCTCCGACGGCATTCACCTTGTCCACGATGTCCCGCCATATTCCATTTTTGGTGCCCAATGACACGTTGGAGGTGACGAGTAGTTGTTGATGGTGTTCCATATCACCTCCGTGACTATGATCCTGTTCGCCTGCGAACTGAACTTCATCTTCCTTTTCTTCTTGTCCTTGCCCTTCCCTGTCCCCGAGGTCCCAGGCTGGTCGTCCGGGGTGCTTGTGGGGTTGCGCTCATCCTCTGTGCCTGCTCCGTCTGCCTCCATGGTGCTTGGGTTTAGGTGAGTTTGTGTTTGGGTTTTTTTATTCTACTTTTATGGTGATTTCTCCTGCCTGCCAGGTGTGTGTTGCAGGCCTAGCGCTGTTTATCGCTGATTTCCTCATTGCGCTTTGGCCCATCACAGGTTTTTTTGTGTTGTGGTTTGTGTTTTTATCTCCATCGAGATGGTTGTATCACAGACATTGTCCGCAGTTTAGGCAGACTATCGGATGGTACCACCTTGCTGTGAATTCCACGTTGACACAGGGTTATTTTCCTGTGATAGGCTGCGAGGTGTGAAAGTTGCGTTAAGCTACTCTTGCGGTAGTTATCACACGTTCTTGTGAATATACCCATCTGTCTCTTTATGTAAGTATTTTCTAAATTTATTTTTGAGGTACTCGATTTGGAATATTAAATCTCAATCACTTTTAATTCTGCTCTTTCCTCATTTTTAGTTGGATTGGCATTAGACAATAGATGATACCCCCACAAATTACGCTCTTTCAATAATGTTTGCGGGATTAGAGTTATAACCATAAATCACACTCCCTTTATTTATTAACTCCCCCAATAGTTTTTGGGTGTTAGAATTCCATGAACCCTTCCAATTATGCACTTTACCCAAAGTTTGGGAGAGTGGTGTTAAATATTAAATTTCGCCCCTTTCATCTAAACCTCCATTTATACATTTTTGTTGTACCTGAGTTAGAATACCACCACCCTAAATGTAACACATTTGCTGTTAGACTGGAGGTAGACTAGAACAGCTCACCCAGCATGCACTTTATGCGCATTTCCCAATGATTGTTATCCTGAACTAAGAACAGTACATCACCCCATTAATATCGGCATTTTCTCTAATGTTAGTGGAATTTGAGGTACAATATGTAAACTGCCCCCTGTATGTATGCACTTTCTCCAATATTTGTGGGACTGGAATTAGAATAATATAAATGACCCATTCACACCGGACATATAACTTTTCCAACGTTAATATAGTAAATGATCAGTCTTTAATGTTACTTTGTTTTATTGAGTTCTTGATTTGAATTTTAGTATACATTTGCAAATGTTTTTTTATTTTTTTTTATTAAGTCATTGACAATTGACAAATGGTCATGGCACATAAAAATACAGAGTATCACATAAGTAAACATCAGCAAAATCAGAAAGCGCAAATCCCTCGGCTCGCATTACCCCTGATAGGAAGAGAACAAAAGAAAAAGAAGAAGGGAGAAAGAAGAGAAAATCTTACAGGAGCCAGGGAAATACAGACATTGAACAAGGAAAACCTAGATAATATGCGAATATGCAAAGAGCCGGGGTCAGAGATGGTTACCCAATCCAACTAGTGATTGGTGACCAGATTTTCATCCCCATTCCCCTTCTCCTACGCCCTTTCAATCTATATACAGCTGATTCCATATTATAAGTGACTAAGAACTTGGCCCGCCATATTATGAATGTAGGAGGATCAGGACTAATCCACTGGGAGGTAATGCACGTTCTAGCAATAGCCATTGCAACAAATACAACTCCACTTTCAGATCTAGACCGAGCCATACTGCCCTGGCTCCCTTCTACCCCCAAGATAATCAAATCGGATGTTAAAGAAACCGGTGTGACGAGTATCTGGTTCAAGAAGAATTCAATGTCTTGAAGGAATTTGGCAAGATTGGGGCAGGAAAAAAACATGTGAATCGTGTCGGTAGCCCATGCCCGACACCTACTGCATGAATTACCCTGTGGGCCAGCCCATTTAGAGACCTTCCCTGGAGTGTAATATAAGTCAAAAACCGACATAAAATGTTGGGTCCTCAGGCTGCCGGTAATTAGAATCTGGTTGGCAAGTTCCAGAGACAGCTCTAAGTCAATACCTTCTTTCCCGAACTTCCTTCCCCATCTATCAATCTGGATAGACAAGTCCTCAGGGAGACCGGCCAGCAGCATTTGATACATTGTCCCAATACGAGATCTATTCCCTATTATGTCAACCAGGGGTATTTTTCCCAAGTTTGCGTCTGTTTGTGCCATAGTTTTACCCAGGAAACTCCTGATCTGCAAGAATTTAAAAAAATGTCTCATAGAGAGACCAAACTTCTCTTGTAGATTAGAGAATGAGGCAATTTGTCCCCCACAACAGACATCCCCCAGGACATTAATTCCAAAGTTTTCCCAGCTAGACATGGTTAGATTTTGGAAGATTGAGGGTAAGAGTCTATATGACGAGAACGGGGTGTGAGCATTAATATCCGAAATGCCAAATTTCCGTCGTATCTTTTTCCAGATAGAATAGGCTGATGGAATGATTTTAAATTTGGTCTTTTTGTAATAACTCAGCTCTAAAACGTTTACTAAACATTGACCAGCAGCATCGCCAAGTGCTACTTCATAAATAGTAGGTCTAGCAGCATCGGGAACTACTGCATTAGCCCCAACCAACAATATTCCCATGTGTTGTAATAGTGTAGCCCAGTGATAAAGGAGAAGGCTGGGCAACCCCCACCCCCTAAGTCTAGATAAAATCATCCATTTAACTGCTCTTCTGGCTCTACGATACCCCCATAGAAATCCAACACACGCCCTTTCGGCCTTAGTGATACAAGATGCCAGAATTTCTAAAGGTATGGTCCGAAATAAGTATAAAAATTTAGGAAAAACCGTCATTTTGATGACATTGCATCGACCGTGCATTGATAGATGTAGATGGTCTAGCCTCTCGAGTGTCTTATTAATATTCCTTATTATCAACAGGATATTTAGCTCGGGTATATGCTCCACTGATGCCATAATCTTCACTCCCAGATATGTTGCTACAGATACAGTTGGGATATCTTCTGGGAGCAAAGTACCCGAATGTAAAATCTGGGTTTTGTCGATATTTAATTTATATCCCGAGACGGAACTAAATATCTCTGCTGACTCCTTTAGTGCTGTTTTTATAATGGACGTAAAAACAGCGATGTCATCGGCATACGCTAATGTTTTATAAGCGATACCGTTGACCATGACAGCTTTAATCGATGTATTTGCGTCCAGTTTATTCAGAAAAGGATCAATATAAATTGCAAATAATAACGGGGAGCAGGGACATCCCTGCCGGGTTCCTCTGCTTATGGTAAATGATTTAGATACCTGATCAGATATACGGATACAGGCGTCAGGAAGTACATAAAGTGCCTGCACTGCTTGAATGAAATCCTTAGGTAGGCCTTTTGCATGCAGGGCGTGTAAAATAGTGTTTTTAGGACATGGATTATAGAGTGAACTAAAAGCACATTCATTTCATATAATATGCCTACAAATGTTGTTCAACTCAAATACAGCTCCCCTTCAGAAGAAAAGCTTCTCTGCTCCTAAGTTTTAGTCAGCTACGAACTTTGTTCATTTATGCAACTCTTTTTGGTACACGCTGGAAGATGAACCTTGTTCCCTAATTTGCTCATCTGTTCATGACATGTAGCTGATAGACCACAGAATTAGAAGGTCTTTCCACTGATACCCCAATTCTTATCTGCTGAGATGCAACTTTGGAACTGACCTCAAGCTGATATGAGGAATTTCTACTGCTAAGCAATTTTGTATGAAGTCACGTTAGCTCTGTTTTGAGTTGTGTATAAATATGGCAGAGAAAACATTGATCGGTGTGCATTTGTACGCTTGCACTCAGGAGTGCGAGTTGTATATTGTTCCCGCTAGCGTAATAAATGGCTTAAAAGGTCTGCCTCCAACTCCTCGCACTTTAATTTGTTACTAAAAGCGTAAACATTTGCTTTCCTCAGGCGGACCAAAAAAAAACCCAGGAGACCCTGTCGAACGCTTTCTCTGCGTCCAACATGATCATCCCAAGAGGTGTCTTCGTAGCCTGAGCCCAATCAAACAGAGCTATGGAGCGCCTAACGGGGTCCGATGTGTCTCGACCCAGGATAAACCCGTGTTGGTGGATGTTAGCCAATGGAGTAATCACCTTTTACAACCTTAGGGCTATTATTTTAGAATAGATCTTACTGTCAGCACATATCAGAGAGATTGGTCTGTATGATGATGAACTGAGCTCAGGTTTATCCTTTTTTATAGAAACTACTATGGTGGTTTTACGCCAGGAGTCGGGAATCTGGCCCTTCTGGGCAATTCGGAATAAAGATTCAAGCTCACCTCGAAGTGTTTGCCGAAACGTGCAGTAAAATTCTAGCAGTAACGCATCGGGACCGACAACCTTACCGGCTGCCAACGAAGTTAAAGCAAGCTCGACCTCATCCCCCGCAATTGAGGCAGACACCATCTCGCTTTGTTCCGGGTGACCTTCGGAGTTTCGTGGTCCCGCAGAAATTCCTCCCCAGACATTGCTTCTACTTGCCTATCAGCAGTATATAGCTCCTGATAGAAATCCTGAAAAACCTTAAGGACCTCCACCGGTGAGTCCTGAATCTGGCCCGATTGATCCTATATACGGCAGATTCTATTAAAAAACTCCCCTTTGTTGCATACGTTTAGCCAACAATCTGCCTGAATTCTCCCCAAATTCATATATGTCCACCCAATGCTATGCGAATTTAATAGCCAATTCATCCCCATAAAATTGGTGTATTCTGGCCTTTACAACGGCTATCTGCTGCATACATTCATCCTGTTTTTGCAAGTCTCTGATTACCCGCATAAGCTCTTCCTCGGCCTTCCGCAGCTGTTCCACCCAGTCATTGATCTTCTTTTTCACCATCCTCTGTCAGTAACGGGAGAAGCTGAGAGTCTCACCCAGTACAGCCGCTTTAAAAGCATCCCAAACTATTATTTCAGATGCAGTGCCCTTGTTTGTGTTGAAAAACTTGGTAATCCATTTGGCCATATGTTGACAGTATGCCTGATCTAACAATAACTTCCTGTCAAACGTCCAAGTCGTAGAAGTTGCAAAGAGCAGCTCATTGTAAGCTTGATCACCAACCGGTTGTGGTCTGATATTATCTTTGGAAAAAGCTCAATATTACCCTTTTCTACGATTTGATCAGATACGAAGAAATAGTCCAATTGGACAAATTCAAGATGAGGAACCGAAAAATAAGTGTACCCCGGCTTCGTCTGTCTGTGTCTATGCCAGGCATCGACCAGTCCGTGTTCCCTGATAAGTCCCTGTAGAGCCCTAAAAGTATTGCCCTTTCTTCCCTGATAAGGAATATTACTGAAAAGGTTGAAGCTGCCATTCAAATGGATAATAAAATAACCACAAAGGACTACCGGAGCAGGCCATAAAGCCAGTTCTATGCTAAAAAAAGTCAGTATTTCAGGTTCATCCAGATTTGACCCATACAAAGAGCAGATAGTAAAAGGGATGCCCAGAATTACAACTTCAACAATTACCCATCATCCTAGAGTATCCTCCTTGATTTGTTTGCTAATTGAGATACCATGCCTAGCCAAAATAGCAACCCCCCGTGTAGTTGTGGCTTGACGAGAGCATGCAAGGAGATCAAAGCCCAGATCCTTTAACCACCCACGATTGTTCCAGGGAATATGGCTTTCTTGTAGGCACAGTACATCTATGTTCTTATAAGCTTGGCAAGCAAACCTCTGTTTTTTCTATCATTAAGGCCACAACTGTTTAAGGAACAAATTTGGATTTCAATATTCCCAGCCATCATTCATAAAAGATATAGGTATCTCAAAATAGTAAAAATGCAAAAAAAGTTTTTTTAGGGTATTCCGCAACATTATAACCTTATGAAAGCTTTAATGTCTTGATAGTCTGTAGCCATGGCTATTCATATAAGCTAGTGACTGTGCACCCCCCACCCTTCACCCACCTCTACCCCCCACACCCCACACTGCTTTTACGAGAAGCCCTCCTCCCTCCACCCACCCACCCTCCCACCACATGAGGCATGGGGACCAACGGTCCCTGGTGATGCAGAGCTAACCACCGCCCCTTCCACTAAGCTAGACCCCCCCTTCCGAAAGTGCGTACTGTGCTGTGAGTAGAAACGAAAAAGCTAAGAAAGAAGACAAAGCATACATAGAATATCGAGCAAGAAGGGACGCCCCCAGAGTCAGACAAATATGATACAATACTGAACACATTCAAACCACAGATCCCTTTAGTGAAAGCATAAATTCTTTTGCTTGAATTTCAGACTGGAAATAATGTGTTTGCCCCTAAAAGACCACCTTCAATTTGGCCGGGTTAAGCAAAAAAACCTGAGCCCCCTTTGCCTGGAATAGCGTGAATAATTGTCGCAATAACCATCTTTTTTCAACAGTCAGCTGACAGAACTCAGGTCTCACAACGAAATAGCACCCCTTCCCAGACCTTTTCCGATCTGGTCTGGCTAGGTCATACAGGGCCTCCCTGGCCAAAAAATTATTAAGACAGATCAGGTAGCATATGGTCGGCTATCAACTTGGCCCCCTTTTTACGCTGATTAAAAGGGAAATGATGGGCCCTTTGCAGTCGCGTTTTCCAGTCCCAGTGTCGGAGTTCGGGGAAAGTATCCTCAAAAAGTTCAATCACAAACTGCCCCCTCCTTACCCTCCGGGATGCCAAGAATTCGCAGATTGTTCCTCCTTGATCGATTTTCCAAGTCAGTCAATTTCAGAAGTGTATCATCCTTCTTGGCTTGCATGGACTCGGTCAGAATCTTCTGTGCGGCCAGCTCATCTTCCAACTGGAAAATTCTTGTCTCTGCCTCTCCAATTCAATCCAATTCAAAATCGGAACACGTCTTTGCAATGCTGCATATAGCATTCTGAAGTTTCCGGCACGCACCTTGGGGCTGATTCACAGAACTAACTTAAGACAAAATCCTAATCTTACTACTTTTGGTATTCACAGAAGTTAGGATTTTGTCTTAAGTTTGTCTTAAGACAAATTTAAGACAGACTTTAGACAGACTTAAGACAAACTTAAGATAGACTTAAGACAGGCTTAAGACAAACTTAAGACAAACTTAAGACAGACTTAAGACAGACTTAAGACAGACTGTCTGTCTTAAGTTTGTCTTAAGTCTGTCTTAAGTTTATCTTAAGTTTGTCTTAAGTCTGTCTTAAGTCTGTCTTAAGTTTGTCTTAAGACAAACTTAAGACAAAATCCTAACTTCTGTGAATACCAAAAGTAGTAAGTTTAGGATTTTGTCTTAAGTTAGTTCTGTGAATCGGGCCCCTTGTGTCCGAGAACTCTCAGCTCTTGTTTCCTCATGGTGGGCCATGATAAACTGATAAATTGTAGAGAGAGTGATTTCTTCAGGTTCGTTGGGGTTAAAGCTGGCCACTCCAGGTAATGCGGCTCCATCCTTCCAAATTTGGTGAGAAAGAGTAATCCCAGGTCATTGAGCCGGTCACAGCCCCGGCCTGCACAGATAAGGTAGGTTGATCTTTCAAATTTCCAGGATTTATCAGGGATTTGACACTCCCTTCCTCCCAGTGCAGGCTGCTGGTGTCACTTTCTTCCCCCGCCCAGTCTTTACCACAACTGTCATCACCAGAGAAGTTAGAATGGTCTGATGGGGAGTAGAATTTATCAGCTAGATCCTCCTCCCTACATGTTGGTAAATTATCAGCCTCCCTGTCTGGGTGAACCAGATCCAAAGCACCTTTTGCGTGTCCATTGCTTAAAGAAACTCAATGTACCAGAATGCACTGGGTTTGTTGTTCAAGCGATGTACCGGCTACCGGCTCAAGAGGGAGCACACCTGTCATGCTGCCAGCTTTCCCACTCTCACCTGGGAGGCTGTCTGAACTAGTGCGATCAAGCCCTCTGTCCAATGTCCCCCCATCAGTTTCCCCTTCTGCGGACTCAACCTGGGTCAGCTCTGTCAGAGTTGATGTAGCATCTGGAACCAGGAGGGCAGTTTCAGGGACGAGCGGAGGGGTGCTGACTTTCGTATTGGTTTTGGCTCCTGCTGCCGGCTGTTTTTTCGAAGTTTGCGCCTTGAACAGAGCAGGAATCGTCTGCTTTGCACGAGTGCCAGCGCCGTTCTTGCCCTTGAGTTGTGCACCAACATCAGGCAAACCGACCGGCATTTTCATGACAGAGCGGCGTCTTCCAGCATCAGGACTTCCTCCTTGGTCCGGAGCAGCTTTCCCCGGACTACCAGAGCCTACCGGTGGCCCCCGCGCCTTGAGGCTCCTAGAAGTTGACTTCTCCAGCATGGGTGAAGCTGCGCCAGTAACCAAAGCAGGGGAGGCTGCTGGAGTGTAGGTTTTACAAGTCATTAGCCTACAGGGCAGCGGGACCCCCCACAGCCAAAGACACGAATGCCAAATCATCAACAGCGGGCACTGCTAAGTTTTCATCGCTTCATCACCGCTACATCACCGCTACATCTGTCTCTTGCCCGAAAAATCCGATCGATGTCAGGAAGGAGGGGGTTTAGTAGGGAAGGAGTGTGTGGTCAGCTCACTCGGCCGCTAGTGCAGCCGCCATCTTGCCTCCGCCTTCTGAAAAATGTTTGTGATATAAGAAAAGTTATAAAAATGTTTATAGATTTAATAAATATTTTCATTATTTTTAGCATATGAACGCAGTTGTTTTTGGACACCCACACATATATATTTCAATTAATTATAAACTAGACCTTTTGGTACCGCATTCATCTGATTTTAATCAAATACAGTTTCATATAGGTAGAATTGTTTTAATACAGGGGTTTAGTTCTTCAAAAAGTACTCATGTACATAATTTTGTAAGTCAAAATAAAGCTTGCATTAAAAATGAGTATTTTTTAAAAATACAATTGTTAAAAACAAGATGCATTTATTTTAATGAACAGAATATGTTTATATTATTGGAAATATAAGGACATTTTTAGGTAGTCTTGACATTTTTAAAATATAGGGGGCAGATTTACAAGCCCCTTGCACTGCCAGTACGTCACTTTTTGTGATGCACTGGCAGCCCATTTCTCTGCCCCATATTTACAAGGACAAGAAAAGCCACCCTGCGTAGCTTCTCCTGTCCTAGTAAATACGACCCCTTTACAAGCAGCACTTTGCATGAAAGAGGCTTTCCATGGGTGTTCCTGTGGGTGTTCCCACACAACACCCATGGAACCAGACACATTTCCAGAATTACAAGGATTCGTAAACCTGGAAATGCCTCAGTATGCTACACCATCCTAGGGGTGGCGTAGCGAGGCGCAACGAAGAGAAATGTTTTAATTTCTCCTCGTTTATTTCCTCTTTCAATGCGTGCTGCATTCTACAGCACACATTGAAAGAAGAAAATGCCTGTAGTGATTGTTTTTGTGGCGTAAGGAGACCCTTCCTGCACAAAACAATCTCCCCTTGATGCAGGCATACTTGCACCATGGTGCAAGGGTGCCTGCGCCGGTGCATGGCAGCTGTTTGTGTGTGGTGAATCCTGGAAGTGAAGGAGGCAGGGTCCAATGCTCCGTGATCCCGTAGCATAGCACAACGATCCCGTGGGGCAACGCTGGAAAGGTGATACACTGTGAACTGAGAGACGCGGAGTGCTCAGAGAGATTGATACTCAAGTTGTGGTACAGAGGGCCAGCTACCTGATGGAATAGGCATGACACCTGCATGAAGACTGGTGTTTATAAGTGGATCTTGCCTTAAATATACTTCATTGCCCGTGGGAGGCATTCTTGTTCCTTATACCCTTGTCCTGATGAGGCCCTGAATATAAGGGGCTGAAACGCTTTGACTGACTTCTAGAAGAATCCATTAAATAAAGAAGAAGTTGTATTACATTGATTTACACAACACAAAATGTTATGTGAGGTGTAGCTTGAACCTCTTGTATATATAGGATTGGATTACGTTATAGTGGTTTGCTGTTATTTGGAGTGCAAACACAACATTGAAAATTGGAGAATAGGAGACAATGTTTGATTAATCTGACTATTTGTATATGTTTTTGGTAAAATGTTTTGTAATTGATGTTTTGTTTTTGTTTTGTTTTCTTTACTAACTTAAGAATGATTAAATGAATATCATAACGGTTCCGACCAGTATGAAACAGGGGTATGTGGTTTCTGATTATTATAAATAATTGGGATGGGACGATGTTCCATTGAATAGGATAATTTGATGTTTCCTATCGTTATTATGTATGTATCTTTTCCTCCACATCACTTTTTGTATAGTATGATATCTCCTTGCCCAGGTAGTGGAGGGTGATTAAGGCAAACCCCAATGATTTTCTATAGCTGTTTGTGCGCCAGCGCAGGGGAGAGCACAGGAATGTGACATATCATTGTAGATATGTGGCATTCCTGTGCTCTGAAAGTGCAGCAGTGTGGTGCAGCCAAAGGGCTTGCGGTGCCACGCTGTGGCATCTTCTTGTAAATCTGCCCAGTGTATTTAAAACATATATGGCTGTTGTATGAGTTATGGGTTTGTGAAGCTAAACAGAGCTTTTAATGTGTAACACTAGCTACACTTTAGCTTGGCATTTGAACTGAATTTGAGAGGTTTTTCTAAACATACATTCAAGTCTTATAACCAATCCTAACCATAACATCACTTTTATTGTGTACTGTTTCAGTGAATTTCTGTTTCTCTTTATGATATACCTAGCCAATTATCATTCCTTCAGTAGTGTGCCCGGTGGGCTGACTGCAAGTCTGCAGCCAACATACCCCTGGGTTCCATCTGAGCATTAAAAACAAATTATAGTAAAATAAGACTATGGTTAGAATTCAAAACCTAATAGTCGGTGACATTTTCCAGTTATATCTCTTCACAAGTGCTGCTCATGACTTCACAGATGACACCAATGATAACATATCAAATAGCATAATTGATAACATTACAGAATTGAAGCTGTGGCTCTAGTCGTCAAGTTTGAGTGCAGTGCCTAGCCTTTTGACATCATAATGAGTTCTGTCTTCATTTTGCATTACTAAATGCCTCCATGGGTTGGTGGGCAAGGGGGGTCTCTACTGGCAGAGAAGACCAAGAGGGAGGGAAGGGTGGGGCAGCAGCAGGCTGGGTGGCTGTCAGGGGGGGCACGAGGGGTTAAAAATAGGGGGGAAAAACAATAAATGAAGATATGCAAATGAGAAGAAATTATTTGGTACATTGGGAGAGAGGATATTACTTTTTTAATACTGGGAAAAAAAGCTAATGATGAGTTTGCTTTCAATATGTTCTTTTAATGTTCTGGGTCTCAATGGGAGGTCTAAACGACAAAGGGTAGCGCAGGAAATTAAAAATATGTCCCCTGATTTGATATGTCTCCAGGAGACCCATATTCCTTGGGCCAAATATAAGGTGCTTACAGAACTTGGTTATGAAATACTGGCTTGTACATCGCAAGGGACTACCACCAGAGGGGTGGCCATTATGGCAACAAAAAAAAATTTAAAGGCTGGGAAATACTTAGTGGATAAATATGGGCGCTGGGCAATTGTGGAATGTGTTATAGCCAGTAAAAAGTTCACAGTATGCTCGGTGTATGGATCTAATCATGATGAGGCTCAAATACTGGAATATTTAAATATGGAATTAGCGTCATGGGCATCTCTGCTGATATTTTGTGGGGATCTTAATATCCAGTTGGAAGCCGTTATTAAGAGCTCTTCTGCAGACAAATATGTAGGGTGAAAGCCCAAGGTTTATAAGGCTCTACAACAAATTCTATATGAGCATGGGCTGGAGGATGCAGGGCCCAGACTGAATCAGTCAGATCCTGGTTATACTCATTTTTCCTGTCCTTATCAGAAACTAGCAAGACTTGACTATTTTTTGGTCACTAAAACGCAGCTACCTGAAGCACAGATACAGTTTTTTCCGAGAATCACCTCGGATCATAATCCACTTTTATTAACAATTGAAATGCCAGGAGTGGTCCGAACTAGGAGGAACTTCTCATTTGATCGCAAACTGTTGTTAAACAACCAGTTTGTTACCCACACAAGACAATGGCTAATAGAATCGCTTGTTATAAACCGGGATTCAACTAATAGTTGTATTATGTGGGACGCATTAAAACTGCACTTAGAGGGGAAATTATAAGCTTCGGGTTGTATGCTCAAAAACAACAGAGACAGCTTACTCAGGGATTATATAATAACCTCAGAAAATCAGAGTGTACTTTAATACGCAACCTAAGAGAGAAATCGGATAGCTCTCAAGCTCAAACTGAGATAGCAAGATGTAAGGCTAAGATAAATGAGAAATGGCCTAAAGATAACGCCGGCAAATGTCAAGCATTTAGAAAAGAGTGTTATGAGTATGGGGAGAAGACCGGCAAATGCCTGGCTAAAAGAATATGGCAGAAAGAGATGAAAGGTGCTATCACAGCAATTAAAGATGCCAATGGAAAGACGGTGGAAACACCTGCAGAAATCCTTGAAGTTTTCTGAGTTTTTTATGAGGATTTATATACAGAAGAGCACACACGTCAAGGAATAGCTACAAATTTCTTTAAGTATCCTTATAGGAAGGTACTAAGCGCAGATGATAGTGAATACTTGGAAAAGCCTATAACTCTGGAAGAACTAGAAGAGGCAGTTAGAACATTAGCAACTGAGAAAGCTGCCGGGCCTGACAAAATCCCACTCGAGTTTTACCAAAAAATCTTTTCTATATTACAAATAGATATGCTGACGGTTTTTTGCGAGGCACAGAAAGGCTATGCTCCAGCGTCATGGATAAAGCAAACATAGTTATTTAAAAGTCTTCTCTACTGCCGGGATTGTATCGACCCATCTCACTGCTAAATTGCAATGGGAAGATCTACGCAAAAATATTAGCAACCCGGCTGTCTCGTGTTATAACCCCTATAGTCTCTGTTCGACAGCATGGGTTCATACCAGGAAGAGGCACGGTCAATCATGTCAGTCGGGTAGTTACCACATTGGATATTGCTACTGTATTAAAAGCTCTGTGCGGTGTGGTTCTACTCGACGCGGAGAAAGCTTTTGACCGTGTCTCCTGGAAGTTTTTATGGGCTACGATGCAGTTGCAAGGCTTTGGACCAGGCTTCATACAAGCTCTACAAACTATGTATCATTCACCCAAGGCAAAAATAAGTGCGCTGGGACTAGAGTCTAATCCTGTAAAAATATCAAGAGGCACCCGACAAGGGTGTCCCTGCTACCCTCTATTATTTGCTATATATATTAATCCGTTTTAGGTCTCGCTGAGACAGCGAAAGCTGTCTCTTTGAGACATTTTGTAAGTGGGCTTTCAAAAGTGCTACCCACATGGTTTTGCTGGCCTAGGGCTTGAGTGCACGATGGCGTGCACGTGCACAGCTGCTCCTTGCATTCCCCCCTCCCTTCTCACCCAGCCCTTTGATGCTCTGCTCGATTACTTTCACTTTCGCCGCTTTGACCCTTGCATTCCCCCCTCCATTCTCACCCAGCCCTTTGATGCTCTGCTCGATTACTTTCACTTTCGCCGCTTTGACCCTTGCATTCCCCCCTCCCTTCTCACCCAGCCCTTTGATGCTCTGCTCGATTCCTTTTCACTGTCCTTAAATCCCTTTGTAAGTCCATCTTGTTTGGGTCACCTTTGCTTCATTAGACCCATCTTTCCCGACTAGGAACCGGTTATTTTTGTCCACTCCCTTTAATTTACTTTAATAATAAACTCTCGCCTTAAGTGAAGCAATTGACTTTTAAATGTCGTCGTAATCTTACAGCCTTGTTCTAAAACAAGAAAACTCCTCTCCTTCCACACGTTTCCCATTCGGCCATCTTTTCTTCTGCAGTAGTTGATAACATTGTGGCCATGTTTTAACCAAAGCATCAGGTTTCTGCAATTTTGTAACGACGTGGTGATGCACATACTTTCTGTATGTTGTACATTCCGCTGCCCCTAATGTGTCCGAGGTTTGTGAGCTGTGATGCATGCTAGCGCGATCCCACGCCATTCGCCTCTTCAGCCCTCCTAAAATATACCATCCTCACTCTCCAGGTTAGAATTCGACACTTCAAAAACAAACGTGTAGCAACGATCTTCTATTAATAATGCTATAATGGCAGCGCTTCAATGCATTCCATCGTAAATGTTCTGTGGAAAGTATGTTTATTTTATCATTTTGCAGTGGTTCCGGTAGGTCGGCAGTCATTGATTCCTTGTTTGTGTACCTTTGCCCAAGGGCGTTTCTTCAATTGGTGCAGCAGGTGCAGTGGCACCAGGGCCCACGAACGCTGATAATTCATGTATTTAATATAACTGTAGCATATTGAGGAGGTTGGGGGGTCATTTACTTACTTGCCCTGGAGTCCATGACACTGAATAGGCTGGTGTTTCGCCACGTAATTTCATTGGTCAGTGTTTAGCATTCGAGGTTGTACTCCTGAGTGACGTGACATAGAATGTAAGATTGATTGTGCCAGGGAATGAAAAGGAAATGCTGCTCAGGGCGCCAATTGTGTAAGGCGTCTAGACCTCACATATGCTCTTCCCTCTATGTTTTTCTCTCTGGTCTCACATGTGCTATTCCCTCTGTATTTTCACTCTGCCCTCACATGTGCTTTTCCCTCTCTATTTTTCTCTCTTTCCTCACACATGCTATTCCCTCTGTATTTGTCTCTCTTCCCTCACATGTACTCTTCCCTCTGCATTTTTTCTCTATGCTCTCACATGTGCTCTTCGCTCTGAATTTTTTTCTCTGCCCTCGCATGTGTTCTTCTCTCTATATTTTTCTCTCTGCTCTCACATGCTCTCTTCCCTCTATGTTTTTATCTCCGGTCTAACATGCGCCCTACCCTCTGTATTTTTTTCACTTTGCTCTCACATGAGCACTTCCCTCTCTATTTTTCTCTCCTCCCTCACATGGACTCTTCCCTCTGTATTTTTCTCTCTGCCCTCACGTGCTTTTCCCTCTGTATTTTTCTCTCTGCCCTCACATACTCTTCCCTGTATGTTTTCCTCTTTGCCCTCAAGTGCACTCTTCCCTCTGATCACATGCATACACAACTATGCACACATACAAACACACACATGCATTTACACACACATATGAACATATACAAACACACACAGACATGCATAAACATATGCATATACATGCACACCAACCCCACATACACATATAAACAAGCACGCACACCAACATACTCAAACACATATACATACACACAAACAGGCATACACAGACATAAGTATACACACAAACATATGGTACACATCCATGAAGACAAATGAACACAATGACACACCCATACTTGCACACCAACACACACATGCATACACAAACATATACACATACAAACACACACACATGCATACACACACAGATATATACATATAGACACACACACTATGCACACACATGCATCTCCTGTACTGTCTCAGGGGAAGAGTCGGTGTCAGCTGTCTCCTAGAGGGAGATCTCGCATGAGACAGTAAGACTCAGAGACATGTGGCGGTGGGGAGAGACAGACATGCCTCCCTTTAATTGTGTTGTTGCAAGATGGGGACTATCTTCTGCCACTGGTGCATTCAGATAAGCGGCAGGAAGTTCGTCGGACACATGCACTGGTTTCAATTTCGAGAAAGTGGGGTGAACGTTTCACAGATCGGGAGTGTGTGTCAACATGTGTTTCTCCTTCACGGCAAGGCCAATCAGTACGTTTTGTTTAACCGTGTGGTC
This sequence comes from Triturus cristatus, assembly GCF_964204655.1. Taxonomy (NCBI): domain Eukaryota; kingdom Metazoa; phylum Chordata; class Amphibia; order Caudata; family Salamandridae; genus Triturus; species Triturus cristatus. The sequence continues at coordinate 604,800,070 of NC_140591.1, read as the reverse complement.
ATGAATCCTTTAATTGCATAAGTGAGCGGGTATGGATGTAAACAAAAATTTAACACTAATACCACATTTTCTGTCACTCTTGTGAACAGGTTTGCTGTGAATGTATGAATGAGAATGGCGTTTTAGAATACGTTGCATGGAAAAGGGTCAACATGGTGTATACGTGTTTTTGGGTGTTTTTTTTTTATTTTTTATTTATTTTTTATTGCATGGCTAACGTCATGATATACCGGATTTGGATCCTTCATTGCAGATCAGTTGTTTGGCCCGTGGTTATTTACGAGTTTGGAAAATTCTTTTGTATTGTTTCAATTCTTTTTGTCTCTGCCCTATCTATTGGCTGCGTCCTTACTCTCTCCCATCTTCTCTCTCCACCTCTTTGCTACATGTTCTCTCGTAATGTTTTCATTTTCCCCAACTCTCCTCTTTACTCACTCTAATACTTTTTTTGCTCCTTTTCTGTCTCTGTCCCTTCTCTCCTCTTTCTCTCCCCACCTGTCCCTTCTCTAACCCCACTCCTCTTCCTCTGCCCGCCCCCCCATCCCTCTCTCTCGCAGTACTGCAGCATAGGCAGCACCAGGTCTCTGATGCCTTCTCAGTGTTGGCCCTGGGGGTGGAGGAGGTAAGCCAGCCCCCCAAGTGAATCCCATTATCAACAGATAGTGAACCTCTATTTACCAACAAGTACGGAGCGGTCTCGGGTGATGGCTGATGCGAACAGTGATCTGCTCTCGGCCCCGGCAGGGCCTGTGGGGTGGGGGCGGTGCCTTACACTAGGAGAGGAAGTAAAAGTGATGTCCTCCCCTCCCCCCCACTCCATCACTGTCTCTCCTCACCCTCCACCTCTCTCTCTCCTCCACTTCTGATTCCCTTCCAACTCGGTCTCTCCTTACCCTCCACCTCAGTCTCTCCTTACCCTCCACCTCGGTCTCTCCTTACCTTCCACCTCGGTCTCTCCTCACCCTCCACCTCGGTCTCTCCTCACTCTCCACCTTGGTCTCTCCTCACCCTCCACCTCGGTCTCTCCTCACCCTCCATCTCCGTCTCTCCTCACCCACCACCTCGGTCTCTCCTCACCCTCCACCTCGGTCTCTCCTCACCCTTCACCTCCGTCTCTCCTCACCCTCCAACTCTGTTTCTCCTCACCCTCCACCTCACCCTCCATGTGTCTCTCCTCACCCTCCACCTCACCCTCCTCACCCTCCACGTGTCTCTCCTCACCCTCCACATCTCTCCTCACCCTCCACGTGTCTCTCCTCACCCTCCACACGTGTCTCTCCTCACACTCCACGTGTCGCTCCTCACCCTCCACACGTCTCTCCTCACCCTCCACACGTGTCTCTCCTCACCCTCCACACGTGTCTCTCCTCACCCTCCACACGTGTCTCTGCTCACCCTCCACACGTGTCTCTGCTCACCCTCCACACGTGTCTCTGCTCACCCTCCACATGTGTCTCTGCTCACCCTCCACACGTGTCTCTGCTCACCCTCCACGTGTCTCTCCTCACCCTCCACACGTCTCTCCTCACCCTCCACACGTCTCTCCTCACCCTCCACACGTCTCTCTCCTCACCCTCCACCTCACCCTCCACACGTGTCTCTCCTCACCCTCCGGGTCTCTCCTCACCCTCCACATCTCTCCTCACCCTTCACGTCTCTCCTCACCCTCCACGTGTCTCTCCTCACACTCCACGTGTCTCTCCTCACCCTCCATGTCTCTCCTCACCCTCCATGTCTCTCCTCACCCTCCACGTGTCTCTCCTCACCCTCCACGTGTCTCTCCTCACCCTCCACACGTGTCTCTCCTCACCCTCCACACGTGTCTCTCCTCACCCTCCACACGTGTCTCTCCTCACCCTCCACACGTGTCTCTCCTCACCCTCGACGTCTCTCCTCACCCTCCACACGTGTCTCTCCTCTCCTTCACACATGTCTCTCCTCACCCTCCACACGTGTCTCCTCACCCTCCGCCTCACCCTCCACCTGTGTCTCCTCCTCACCCTCCACATGTGTCTCCTCCTCACCCTCCACAGGTGTCTCCTCCTCATGCTCCACATGTGTCTCTCCTCACCCTTCACACGTGTCTCTCCTCACCCTCCACACGTGTCTCTCGTCACCCTCCACATGTCTCTCCTCACCCTCCACGTGTCTCTCCCCACCCTCCACGTGTCTGTCCTCACCCTCCACGTGTCTCTGCTGCATGCCTCACTCTGCTGCACGCCTCACTCTGCTGCACGCCTCACACTGCTGCACGCTTCACACTGCTGCACGCCTCACACTGCTGCACGCCTCACACTGCTGCACGCCTCACACTGCTGCACGCCACACACTGCTGCATGCCGCTGCACGCCACACACTGCTGCACACCTCACACTGCTGCACGCCACACACTGCCACACACTGCTGCATGCCGCACACTGCTGCACGCCGCACACTGCTGCACGCCACACACTGCTGCATGCCACACACTGCTGCACGCCACACACTGCTACACAAAACATTGCTGCACGCCACACACTGCTGCATGGCACACACTGATGCAACCGGCACACTGCTGCACGCCACACACTGCTGCACACTGCTGCATTACTCACTGCTGCATGCTGCATGACAGTGCTGCACGCAGCACACTGCTGCACGCCGCACACTGCTGCACGCCGCTACACGCCACAGTGCTGCATGCCTCACACTGCTACACAAAACACTGCTGCATGCCGCACACTGCTGCACGCAGCACACTGCTGCACGCCGCACACTGCTGCACGCCGCTACACGCCACAGTGCTGCATGCCTCACACTGCTACACGAAACACTGCTGCACGCCTCACACTGCTGCACGCCGCACACTGCTGCACGCAGCACACTGCTGCACGCCGCACACTGCTGCACTCCACACACTGCTTTTATGCGAGTTTATGCTACTGACATTGTAAATGACAATGCCTTTTATTTGTTTTAAAACCAAAACATAAATAAAAGGCATTGTAATTTTACAATGCCAATAGCTCAAACTCTTATAAATGCGAGACCTATTGCATTGCAAATGCTTGTTTAACTTACTGGGACATAGGCTGTATAAGGCAATAGCGAGACCTGGGTTGGAGGTTACTACACTCGCATATGCAGACGACATTGCGGTTATCTCGCCTGATCTAATCCAAACCGTTAAAGAGATTGAATGGTTAGCTACTCAATTTGGGGAAGGCTCAGGATTTAAATTAAATACTACAAAAACGAAATTAATCTGCACTAGGCAAGTGTGTAGTAATGATCCTAGGGTTACAGAAGAGGCTACATATTTGGGGATCCGTATCAATGCTTGCCTGGATAAAATGGTATTATCAAATTGGGAGCCGTTAATGCGGAAAATCAAGAAAGATGTAGATAGAATTGAAAACTTACATTTATCGATAGTTGGGAGATGTAATGTATTAAAAGTGGACATATTGCCTAAAGTGATGTACTATTTTAGATGTGTTCCCCTGGAACTCACGATGAAACAACTTCAAAAATTACAATCTATATGTTCTAGATTTTTGTGGGCGCAAGGTAAACCTCGGCGAGCAATGAGGTATATGACTCTGCCCAGATCTCGAGGGGGCTGGGCAGTCCCGAATTTCCAGTTTTACTATTTGGTGTGTATGCTCCAACAAATGGGCATCTTGTTGGTTGATGAAGGAGGTGGAAAAGTGGAAGCAGCTCCGAACATTTTTCAGTTATTATTGAGTCCAAAAACAGACAGGAACTTATTTTTAAACTTGGAGCCTAGCTACTATAAAAAAAAGCTTGTTTTAAGGTGCTGCAAGCCGTGTATAAAGTATGGAAACAGGTGTGGAAATCGCTGAAGCTTGATAAACTTAATTATTATACACCTACTTCATCCTTAGCACTACCCCCCCTTATTTTTTCTGATAATGTTGTGGCTAGATGGAGACGGAAAGGACTGAGGACTTTAGGAGATTTAATTGACTGTAATGGAATCAAGACTTATGCTACATTAACAACCGATTACGATCTTCCTAAAACTGATTTCTTTAAATATCTGCAAACCCGTGATTACCTACAAAAGAGAGTAGATGTACTAGAACGGTCTATAAAAAGTAAGCTGTTGGAAACAATCAGGAAACATGGCAGGATTGGAATATTATATCAGAATCTTGTAGAACTACAAGGGGATGATTTGGAAAAGCAGAACTCCAAATATTAAATTAAACCGGGCAGGGAATCACTGTCATTGGCAGAAAAGCTTCTGCTCTCTTCTAGTCTTAAGTCGCAACACTATAAAACTATATACGATCCGTACTACACGCCTGCCAAAATTGCTCGATGGAAGGGCCTAAATGAAGGTAAATGTACTTGATGTGCATAAGATCAAGCAGATAACCTCCACATGTTCTATGAATGCTCAGATTTGAGACAGCTTATAAATAAGATTGCGATTTTTTTGACAGAGGTGACTGGGGTGCGAGTATTGATTACACCAACTGTGATGATGCTTGGAGTAGTAGAGGAAGGAGTAGATTCACAGGGGATGTATAGATTTAGGTATCTCATATTTATAGCTGTGGTGATTGTAAGATTGTGTATTGCAACATTATGGAGGGAGAAAGATTCACCATCTTTTTAAATGTGGCGGGGCAAACTGTACTCTATATGTAACTTGGAATATAGTCTCTATGCTCTTAAGGGCTCGCAGAAACGCCGGCTGGGTACTAAGATCTGGGGGGTGTTAATAGAGTATCTACAGTAACCCATCTTTTCTTTCTTAATGTATTGTCGTACTTTAGAATTTGGGACCGCGTAGGAGGCAGGGCCCTACCCCTGTCTATCTCGGTAATAGTGAACCGCGAATGGTTAATGCGGTATGTACAAGTGCTTTGTGTAACGTTTTAGCTATGAATGCACTGTGTATACGCTATTATACATCACTACGTGGGTTCCATTTTAGAGCGGTGGCCATCTTATGGTTGCCCTCACATAGGCTACATATCATGAAGCAAATACGGGCCTTTTAGAGCACATGTGCCTTTCTTTGACTTTTCTGTGACCTGGGCAGCTTGGCTCCGCTGCCTCAGGTCAGTCCGGTCTCACGAGTTCCCCGTCCTCTGGCCACCTGTGATTAGCATCAGGGCTTGACACACCATAAAGTCTTTTCATCCTACACAAGCCTCCAGCTAATCTCTTTCTCACCGGACTGTTCCTGCTTTATGGCTTGTTTCCCAAAACAGGAGATGCTCATGTTTATTGGGGCCTATCGATATCTGATGTGGGATCTGAGCCTTGCTGTGTAAATAATTGCGGGCTGGCTTAACTGGAATGTGGGATGGTCATCATGACTCTGCCTTTTCGTTTGTAATGTATACTTTATATGGGCATATCGTAAACCAAGGAATGTATGCCTGAAGCAGGATATTTTGTATTTAAGGAGAAGCCCGTTTCTGTGATTTTTAGCAGTCTCCTGAGAACATACATGCTGTTGTACTTCTAGGACGCCTGTAATTGGTCTGCAGCCAATAAACTGATCTTTGACTTCACCCAGAAGACTCTGTGTTTCTGTAGGTCTGAAACAGGAAGAACCCCAAAGTCATAGGGTGTGTTCCCCTGCACCGCTGGGCTTAAAATACCCAGTACTTCAGTTGGCGCCCAGCTCGGCGCGATTTCAGCGGTACCGGTCCAAGCCAGAGGTTCGTGAGGAGCTTCGTGTGGAAATTCTGGAGGAAGGCCGCCACTTCATCGACCCCTGCATGTCGACGTGGTCCGAAAGTCTTTTCTGCGAGGTTCTCCGCGTCCCGACGGCTACGAAGGACTGCTGCCCTGATTAATCGCCCTGTTTTGGACCCTTGACGATTTTGGTAGAGCGAAACAATCGAGAGAGTCTTCTGGTGATGCCATTGATCATCGATATTCAGTTAAGTATAAGTGGAGCGTCTCCCAGTTTGAATTTGGTATCCTTCGGGATTATTTTGATTTGGAGTTTGCAAACCCCAAAGCCAGAGGACTCGTGTATTCACGAGACTATCGTAATCGATAATCCTCTGAAGTTGGGAACTAGACTAGTGAGCGAAGATGCCTGGTGCTAGTGCATTTGGAAGACTATTTTGCTTGGGTTGTGGAAGGGATTTCCAGTTAGAGGATTCATGTCCGGTTCCTCCAATTGGTACTCCAACTTATGAGCTTTATGTAAAACATGGCGTGGGCCCCATTGCATATAATGAAGTATGGATTCGATACACCAGAAAGGACGGTGTTTTAAAATGGCCCCAAAATGGTAGTTTCGATACAGATATCTTAGATAATTTGGAAGTTAAATTGTTTAAAAAGAAAGCCCGGCCGGCGATGTTTGATTCTTTCCGCCTATGGCGAAAGGAAGCCAAACAGAAGGAAATTAAGCTAGCGAAAAGGAATAAGAGAGAAAAAGGTATGTCAGTGATGCAAGCAGCTGTGCAATTTAAAGATAATGAGGAGAAACAAATGAATGAGCAATTGCACAGACAGCGCAAACTAGGGATTGATAAATGTTACCCTGTTTTGTCACCCCTTGTGCAAGATGAGACAAAAGAGAAAGAGAAAGATTCCCTAATGTCCCATTTGTTAAGTTCGCCACCCCCATATGCGCAAAATGCCACCGCACCTCCACAGCCTGTAAATGTGCAGCCTCCAGTAAATATGCCGCAAGCCTTCCCACAGCCGCCAGCTCCTCCTCAGCTGGCTCCTATCCCTGCAGTGCAGCCCTCTCAAGGGCCGCCACTTTTGCTACCTGTTGCCCCTGCGCTTCCTGCGACTTTGCCTGGCACGCCAGCGGCTTCTCCTGGCGCTCCTTCTTACACTACCCAGGTACCTGTATCTGAATCTGTTTTTCTTCCCTCTGTCTATCCCCCCGTTTTCGCCTCAACCTCTCCTTCAGCACGACAACGACTAGCTAATGTAGTTACTAGTCTAATATCGCCTCTCTTTGGGTCATCTAGTGCGACTCCTGCCTTACAGCGTAAACAATTGCGTAGTCAGCTGCCTGGTCCTGACGAGAAAAAGGTGTTAGATCATCTGGCGCATAGGTGGATTGGTTTCCCTTCACTCTATGATGTGGAATCAGTTGTTACCGTTTTTCACCAATGGGATGCCCCAACACAGAGGTATGTCTTTGACAAAATGTGTGAATTCCTCTGTGAGGAATTGGAGGATAATGGTGCAAACCCAAACCCACAGGAATTGTGTCGAGTGCGATTTGACTTTGAAAAAGGTACAATTGTGGGCCCCAATGTAGATAAAGCAGTTGCGACTTTACTGTCCTTCAGAAATGGCGATTGTCAGCAATCATTGTTCGAACAGGAACTCTCTGTGGGGAAGAAGGTAAAAGCACGCCAATATCCGATGCGTGAGGTTCCCCCAGTTTGGAGACCTGCTGATCCAAATGCTAATCCACCTGTCTTAGCACATTTTCAACGTGTTTGGGTGCATGTCCCATGGAAGCGATCTGAGGTGTTAGCGCTCAAGCAGACATTGCCTGACCCCCGTAAGAACCCTACAGGATATTATAAGTAGTTATCCCAAACTGCAGAATCGTGTGTAATGAATCTGGCTGACATAGACATGTTGTTTGGGAATGTTGTTCCACAGCCGTTATGGGGATCCATTCGTAATGTAGATCATGCTGCAGAATTGGGTAACACATGGGCTAATATCATTGCTGAAGATGCTGGACAAGTTGGTGGCGCGAAGCCTGATCCTTTGGTAGCAGAACTCCCTGGTAGAATTATCACATACATGAAGACTATAATGCCCACGATGCGCGTAAATTGGGATAAACTATCCGCATGTAAGCAGAAGAAAGATGAGACAGTGTCCGATTTCTTCACCAGGTTTGAAGAAATGTTTATCGACCACAGTGGTCAAGACATGAGCACTGAAGGTGGCCAACGGTTATTTGTTGATAAATTTGTGCAGAATCTACTTCCCGAGTTGTGTAAGAAATTAAAAGACTCCGAAAGTTCCTGGGCTGTTTCCTCTTCAGCGCAAATACTGGCTACTGCACAGTATTATGAAAATAGAGACAAAGATGAGAAGGATAGAACAGATAAGAAAACGAAAGAACTAAAAACAAAGGTCTTTTTACAGCAGGCCTATCCACCACGTGGAGGGCAGAATAATTATAGGCAAACACAAGGTATCTATCAGCAACCCCAACAGTTTCAGAATAATCAGCAAATGGGTATTATCAACCACGAATCCCTGTAGGTCCCAACCAATGTTCATATTGCAAAGAGGAAGGTCATTTTAAATAGAGTTGCCCTAAATTAATGCAGCGTAACAGTAATGCGTATGGCGCAAGAGGTAGAGGTGGTCAACAAGCTCCTAGAGGCAGAGGGCGTGGGAATGCTCCCCAGAACGCGCGTCCTCTTCCGCCTCAAAATACCATAAATAGCTTTGATCAGCAAGCCAACGCGACTGGTAATACAGCTCAGTACTACAATAATGATTATTATGCAGAAGACGACAATGTAGAAGATAATGATTACTAGGACAGCCGTAGACAGAGAGAGGGAGTTGTTTCAGTGCCAGTGGATCAGAGCGGACCTTATGTTAAAGTAATTACAGCAAATGTAACGGAGCCCTTTCTGCTGGATACTGGTGCTGCAAAGAGTTCAATTATGCATTCAAAACTCCCTGGCGCGCCTTTGTCTGGCAAAATGAATGTTTCAGTAGGTTTTTCTGGCGCCCCAGTTAGGAACCCGATTTCTAGTCCTATGTCACTTTCTGTTGGACCTTGTGAGCTAAAAGCACCCCTCATCCTAACGACAGGATGTGGTGAAAATCTGCTAGGATTAGATTTGCTAAAAAGATTGCATGCAACGCTATATTGTTCTCCCTCAGGAGTACAACTTACATTAGGCAAGAAAGTGATTTCCCCGATGTATTTGTCTAAAAATGCAATGCCACCTGAATTGTCATCCCTTCCGGATGTCCTTTGGGCTACTGGTCCCAATGATGTGGGTCTTTTGGAAATACCGCCATATGTGGTAACTTTAAAGGCCAATGTCAGATTGCCACGTATTCCCCAGTACAAGATCTCCAATGAAGGTCAGAAAGCATTGTTAGCAATTGTCAGTGATTTGATTAAAAAGGGTGTAATTGAAGAGACAAGAGGCAACGTTTGCAATAGTCCTGTTTTACCTGTCTTAAAACGAACGGACCCTTCACAGCCACCTGTTTACAGATTTGTGATTGATCTTAGAGAAGTTAATAAGATTGTTGTACCACAGTTTCCAGTTGTCCCTGATATAACCGCCTTGTTAACCATGATTCCAGCCTCCGCTGCATGGTTCTCAGTGATCGATTTAAAGAATGCCTTCTTTAGCATCCCAATTGCAGAGGAGAGCAGAGACATTTTTGGCTTTAGTTTAGGAGGTCGCAGCTTCCGCTTTAAACGCACTCCTCAGGGCTACTGTGAAAGTCCATCAATATACAGCCAAGCTTTGAAAGCGCAGCTTGATGCACTGGTTTTACCCAGTGGCGCTATCCTTATTCAGTATGTTGACGATTTACTAATCGCCGCGGATACTGAAAAGATTTGCAAAGAAGCTACCTTGTCATTGTTGCGTCATTTGTCTGCCTTCCATCACAAAGTGTCTCTCTCAAAGCTGCAATATTGTCGACAAGAAGTGACCTACTTAGGTCATCTCTTATCGAAGGAGGGAAGGAAACTGACCCCAGAAAGAATTCAAGCCATTGCACAGTTGAGTGTGCCAAGAACACAGAGAGAAGTGCGTGCTTTCTTGGGCATTACTTCATACTGTAGGCATTGGATTCCTAATTTTTCCTTGTTGGCAAACCCTTTGTTAGCATTAACATGCAAAGACACACCGAATCCTATTCCATGGTCTGAAGAGTGTCAGAAAAGTTTTGTGGAATTGCGTAATGCATTGTGTTCAGCTCCTGTATTGGGTACCCCTGACTACAGCAAGCCTTTTACATTGTATGTTCATGAGAAAGATGGTTGCGCATTATCAGTGTTTACACAACCTTTTGGCGACAGACCGCGTCCATGCGCATACTTTTCATCAACCTTGGACCCTGTAGCGAAGGCATTGTCAAGTTGTCTGAGAGCCACAGCCGCTGCAGCTGTGTCTATTCGACAGTCTGCTGGACTAGTAATGGATAACACATTGATTGTTATGGTTCCACATGCTGTGGACACATTGTTAAACAGGACAAAGACACAACACTTAACTAGTGCGCGATTATCTGGCTATGAGCTGACACTGTTAGCAAACCATATACACATAAAGAGATGCAACACGTTGAATCCAGCTACACTATTACCAATTCCAGCAGACCTGGATGAGATTGATCAACATGATTGTTTGTTCAGAACAAAAGAAGAGACGAAAGGAAGAGTAGATCTTAAAGATACTCCCCTGACTGAGTGTGATGGTACTTTATGGGTGGATGGTTCGTGTTTTAAGCTTCCAAATGGTGATACGACTGCTGCATATGCTATTACGACTTTGCACACGATTGTTGAAACTGCGCGTGTGCCACAGAATTCGGCTAAAGCAGCAGAATTGATTGCCCTTACGAGAGCATGCGTGTTGTCTGAAGGAATGAAAGTGAACATCTATACAGATAGCCAGTACGCCTTTGGCGTGGCTCATAGTTTTGGGCGATTGTGGAAGGAACGTGGGTTCCTGACTTCGCATGGAGCTAAGATTCAGAATGGCAAGTTGGTGAATGATCTCCTTGAGTCGCTGACCCTACCGTTGCAAGTTGCGATTATGAAATGCAGTGCGCACAAGAAAATCACTGATGATGTTGGCCGTGGTAATGCGTTTGCTGATGAAGTCGCGAAAGAAACAGCAAAAGATGTGAAGACTCGAATGTATGTTGCAGGCCCTGCCAGATGGGTTGGTGATGTTGGAATGTGTGAAAACACAATAGAAAGTGTAAAGTCCCTTCAAGCTGAAGCCACAGAGAAAGAATTGAGCAAGTGGAGAGAAAGTATGGGTAAGTTGGATGAGAATGGTTGTTGGATTGATTTGTCAGAACATAGGCGATGGTTGTTACCTGATGCATATGTGCTCCCAGTGGTCACTATGGCACATGGAATGGCACACATCAGTACGAAAGGAATCTGTAAGTTGTTGGCTCCAGTATGGCAGAATGCTGGAATTCCTAAGTGTGCAGAGAATGTGGTCAAGAATTGTATGGTATGTTTGAAATACAACCCTGGTAGGGGAACCCCAACTCCAGCTGGTCATTTTGCGCCTCCATCATATCCATTTGAAGTTTTGCAGCTAGATTTTATCCACATGGAAAGGAGCAACAACCTGAAATATGTATTGGTGGTTGTTTGCGCTTTCTCAAAATGGATAGAGGCCTGTCCTCTAAAAGATAACACTGCTCTATCCACAGCCAAAGCCCTTGTGAAGGAATTTTTCCCTAGGTTTGGAATGCCAAGAATGGTGTGGAGTGATAATGGGAGTGAGTTTGTTGGGCCAAGTGATGAAGAATGTGTGTGAGGGACTAGGTATAAGGCAGAAGTTTCACGCTGCAAACCACCCCCAATCAGCTGGATTAGTAGAGCGCTACAATGGCGCTCTAAAACTTAAACTGGCCAAAATCCAAGCGAGCTCAGATCTTAAATGGCCTGACGCTCTGCCTCTAGCACTCCTGTCCACTAGAATGACCGTGCACTCACGAGTGGGACTTAGTCCTTATGAGGTTGTTTTTGGCCGCCCGGCCAATGTATGGGGTGTGCCAAGACCGGCGAAATTCAGTGAAATCGAACACCCAGTACTGCTTGATTACTTGTATGATTTGACGGTTAAACTGCGTGTTTTACACCAACAGGTGCATGATACTCTCCCCCAGGCCTCTGAGGCTCCAGGACACCCTATCGACCCTGGCACGTGGGTCTTGGTGAAAATTTTTCCGCGGAAAACCAACGATGAGCCCCGCTGGATTGGCCCTCACCTCGTACTACTGTCTACAAGATCAGCTGTTCGAGTGAAGGGGAAGAAAAACTGGATCCACAGCGCCCACATCAAAAGGATCCCTTTGCCTCTGCCGTATGACCAGTGGATCCAGGAGGGTACCGCAGACTCTGAAACAGACACTGTACCTCGTTTTGTGCCGTTCAGTGATGCGCGCATAAAAGGCACAACTGCGGCGCAGGAAAGTGACGATATTTTGCAAGAAGCTGTGCCACCGTCAATTCGATTGGACACTGCAGAGCCTGAACTCTTGTTCCAAGACCAAACAGTACCTGGCCGTCTCCATTACAATCTGAGACCAAGGCCTATGGACAAATAAATATTCTTTTTCCTTACCCTTTTGTTTTTGATACCAGAGCTCTCCCATCTGAAGGACTTTCTTGATTTTTGTTTTTCGAACCACCATCCGGGTTCAGCCGCAGGGTCGCGGTGCCAAGACTTTGGGGTACAGGCCGAAGACGTTAGGTCGACGGTTCTGGTTGGTCTAGGGCGTTCCCTGGACTGACAGGCGTACTCCTTAGCAGAAGATACTCACCCGCTGCGAGCGGCACGATTAGAGGATGGAGTTTTTCAAGATGGAGAGACCCGCTGAGGAAATGAACTTTAAAGCAAGAATGTGTAAAATAATGAAGAGCAAACGTTTTGTATTTTTATGCCTGTTTGTATTATGTAGTATGATAGTGTTTATTGTAGGATTTGTATTCTTCTCCTCTCAAGAGCCCATTGCACCCACTGTACAGCCTATACCTCCTCCTACTATCTCCTCACACTCTTTTCACCCTCTGCCTGAACATGAACAAGTTAGACGATCAGAGTTTGTGAAAAACTCGTTTATTCAGCTCCTGCACCAGCACCAACTAGTCATGAATACAACAAATTGTTGGGTGTGCGGTTTAATGCCACATACCATTAATAAGGGTATTCCCTATCTGGTGCTGCCGTTTAGTTACAATGGATCGTCATGGGCATTCCAGACCATGTTTCTCTTTGCATTAGATGCCTACTCCCCGCGACAACCGCGTTCCATCAGACCTAGCACCAATAACAAAGCTTTAGTGAAAGGAGTTGCCGATATGAGTAGAGATATCGATGCATACTCATCCATTCCCAAAGAAGAATTGAGAGCTTATGTAGGGTGGAACGCGACGGGGTATAGTATTAGTCTAGGTGAAAGACAGCGAAAAATCTCATCCCCAATCTGGGTCGTACCCCACATAGGTCGGTTCTGTTTGCAAGGTAATGGTCAGAATCCTAGAGCTCAACTGGGAAGAAGTGACTGTACTGAAACGTATACTTTTCCGTCACAGTTTTCCCCTGCGTTTTTGGCTGCCAAGGGTACATATTTTATCTGCAATGACCGAGCATATACATGGTTGCCCCCTGATTTCTCGGGCACATGTTATATTGCAAATTTGCTACCGCCAACATTTACTGCCGCCTCCGACTATCACAAGACCAGAGTTGTGAGAGGCGTGATTAGTAAGGAGGATACTGCCGGTCAGGAAGCGGGAGATTTCTTTTTGGGTTTCCTGCCGTTTTGGGGACATATGGTCAATAGTAGGAACCTGAGACAACTGACTCGTGTGGTTGAATCCACTGTTAATGTTACGGCTGGTGCTCTTGGTAATTTGACAGCTGAGCTCCAAGCGGATCGCCTCATGACTTTGCAGAACCGCATGGTTCTAGACGTCATACTTGCAGACCGTGGTGGGGTATGTAAGGTTATCCAATCCAGTTGTTGCATTTTCATACCAGATAACGCTCCAACAGTTTATCAAGCCATCTCCAAACTGCATAAGATATCTGAGTCCATACACGTGGATAAAGGAGATTGGTCACTGGTGGGGTGGTTCTGGGAACTGATATCTGCCTGGGGTTGGAAAGTTCTGATGGTCATTGGAATGATCTTAGCCATCCTTTTCCTGTTCTGTCTATCCATACAGTGTGCTCCTGCGATATGTGGCCTGTGTGCTACATTATGTGTAAGGAAACCTGTATCGAGGGACGAGCTAAGTAATAGGATGATGCTACAGCAACACCTCCATGACTTCGTGAATATTGACCTAGATTCGGATTGAAATGAGTATAGTTATTGCCTATGTAAGGGCAAAAGGAGGGTCTGTCGTACTTTAGAATTTGGGACCGCGTAGGAGGCAGGGCCCTACCCCTGTCTATCTCGGTAATAGTGAACCGCGAATGGTTAATGCGGTATGTACAAGTGCTTTGTGTAACGTTTTAGCTATGAATGCACTGTGTATATGCTATTATACATCACTACGTGGGTTCCATTTTAGAGCGGTGGCCATCTTATGGTTGCCCTCACATAGGCTACATAGCATGAAGCAAATACAGGCCTTTTAGAGCACATGTGCCTTTCTTTGACTTTTCTGTGACCTGGGCAGCTTGGCTCCGCTGCCCCAGGTCAGTCCGGTCTCACGAGTTCCCCGTCCTCTGGCCACCTGTGATTAGCATCAGGGCTTGACACACCATAAAGTCTTTTCATCCTACACAAGCCTCCAGCTAATCTCTTTCTCACCTGACTGTTCCTGCTTTATGGCTTGTTTCCCAAAACAGGAGATGCTCATGTTTATTGGGGCCTATCGATATCTGATGTGGGATCTGAGCCTTGCTGTGTAAATAATTGCGGGCTGGCTTAACTGGAATGTGGGATGGTCATCATGACTCTGCCTTTTCGTTTGTAATGTATACTTTATATGGGCATATCGTAAACCAAGGAATGTATGCCTGAAGCAGGATATTTTGTATTTAAGGAGAAGCCCGTTTCTGTGATTTTTAGCAGTCTCCTGAGAACATACACGCTGTTGTACTTCTAGGACGCCTGTAATTGGTCTGCAGCCAATAAACTGATCTTTGACTTCACCCAGAAGACTCTGTGTTTCTGTAGGTCTGAAACAGGAAGAACCCCGAAGTCATAGGGTGTGTTCCCCTGCACCGCTGGGCTTAAAATACCCAGTACTTCAGTATAAGTCAACATATTTCTATCTATGCCCATCTTATTTCTTTATTTATGTATATACATATGAGCAGTTGATGTCAAAAAAAAAAAATGAACTGAATTTGAGCGGTTTTTCTAAACATACATTCAAGTCTTATAACCAATCCTAACCATAACATCACTTGTATTGTGTACTGTTTCAATGAATTTCTGTTTCTTTTTATGATATACCTATCCAATTATCATTCCTTCAGTAGTGTGCCCGGTGGGCTGACTGCAAGTCTGCAGCCAACATACCCCTGGGTTCCATCAGAGCATTAAAAACAAATTACAGTAAAATAAGACTATGGTTAGAATTCAAAACCTAATAGTCTGTGACATTTTCCAGTTATATCTCTTCACAAGTGCTGCTCATGACTTCACAGATGACACCAGTGATAATAGCATAATTGATAACATTACAGAATTGAAGCTGTGGCTCCAGTCATCAAGTTTGAGTGCAGTGCCTAGCCTTTGGACATCATAATGAGTTCGGTCTTCATCTTGCATTACTAAATGTTGAGGGAACGCTACCTAACTGGTCAAAACAAAAGTAATCATCAGATTTCAGCTAAAGTATAGCAAATGACCATACTTAGCAACTGTTGCATATTGTTAGACCTGGTACCATTGGCGTGAGTCTCCCTTCCATTTTTTACTGATTGCCTCTTCTGTTTTTGATATGTTTTGCTGGTTTAGATGCTTTGGACACTGTGCAACTGCCATTCGGTGCAAGTGCTCCCAATGTTAAGTTGATGTATTGATTAGTGACTCCATGATTGGGTTATTTGATTTACTTGTCAGACCCTAGTACAGTGCACCATGTGTGCCCAGGGCTGATAAATCAAATGCTGCTGGTGGGCTTGCAGCACTGGTTGTGCCACCCACAGAAGCAGCTTGTAAAGTGTGTTTCAAGTCTGCCATTACAGAGCCTATGTGCAGTCTGGTACTGCCATGCTGACTGACCAAGTGCACCCACTTGCCAGTCCTTAAACCTTCCCTTATCTTCATATCAGACACCCCTATGCTAGGCCCAAGGGCAGGGTGCATTGTAAATATAAGGTAGGACATGCCCTGGTGTGTGTGGCATGTCCTAATAGTGAATTACAGCCATTTTCGTGTTTCACTATTGCAAGGCTACCTGTTCTCCATAGGCTAGAATGGGCAGTTTGATTATTACATCTGATAATCCTAACTGACTCAGGGAACATGGTGGAAATTCGAATTTAGTATGCCTGAACTCAGAATGATAAAATAGATCTTTTTTAAGTGAAGTTGGTTTTAACATTCTGTGTTTGAAAATACCACTTTTAGAAAGTATGTATTTTCTTGCTTAACTGTCCAAGCCTGCCTCTGCTAGGTTGTGCATTCCTTGTCTGGAGTTTGAGTGACAGGGCTGGGGAATGCCAGGAGACAGGGTGAGGCAGCCCAGTGGTGAATAGAGAGATCTGCATCTAGATGGAAGGGAGGAGTTGCACCTGGGACCTGAATAGGGCTGTGCCTTCCCTCCACAATGCTGACTTCACCTCCTGTGGTGTGTCTGATGTCTCTGCCCTGCACTCTGAAAGGAAAGAAGGAGTCAGGTAAACAAAGTGCTCCAGCACAGATCAATGCCATTGATACTACCGGGGTGGCTGCCTTCGGTGTGAGCTTTTATTTGGCGGCGTGTAGCCACTGCCTATTTTGCACATTTAACGCGCTGTCTTTTAAATTTGTATTTTAAACTTTTTGTACTGTGTATTGTTTACTGTGTAGGGTGTACTGTTTTTTATTCTGTTACGGCTTTCCTCTCCTGAGGCGCAAAGCCGGGAGATCTTATACTGCACTCTCTCCTCCTTTGGGGCTGGGGACTCGCCTCCTACCTTGGGGCAGCGGAGTTGCCTGCTCCGGTATCGGGGGCTCGCAGCTCTCCACTTTCCTTTCCTCCGGCTGTGCTCTCCGGGCGACCTTCTCGCTGGCCAATCGCGCAGCGGGATATTTGCACTGGGACGGCGGCCATCTTGAGTGAGGCAGGCTCGCTAGTCGGCGGACTAGGCTTGCTGCCTCACGGGCGGGAAGTATAAAATTAGACGGGGATGGCTCCGCGCAGCGGACGCACATTGCGGAGGCGCCTTTCCCGCGCCAAAGGAGCGCCTAAGGAAAGCCCATCTGCGCCCGTCAGCGTCCCGGATGCGGACGTATGCGGACGGGCTGGGGTCCTTGAGAGTCCCTGTCATATGGGAATCACGGAGTACACAGCCCCTCAGCTACTAGCTTTAAGAACGCGCCGGAATAGCAGTTGTAGTGTGTGTGACCTAGCTGCCGGGGATAATTTTCTTTGCTCTGGTTGTGGGTGGTCACTGAGGGGTGACCGGACGGAGTCAATCGCTATCAAGCCTAGCCAACATACAATCACAACGACGGTGCATAGCTCGGCTGATTGCTTTTTTAGCTGTGCTCTTCTGAACACTCGTTCGGCGAGCAAACATGCTCAGGATCTGTTTAGCCTCCTTACTGACTTCAAGCCCGCCTGTCTCTTTCTTACTGAAACATGGCTTGACGAAACATCAGGCCCAGATATAGTTAACGCCCTGCCCCCCAATTATTATGTACTAAGAAAAGACCGGAATAAAAGAAAGGGTGGGGGAGTGGCACTAGTAATAGACAGACGCTATGAGTGCTCCATTATACCCACTGATGATATTCACGGGGTTGAAGCACTGGGTTTTTGTCTGTTGATTTACAGACCCCCAGGCCCTGTGGGATCTTTTAATGAGGAGCTAGACACTGTAATTTCGGCTATGAGTGTTAAATTTAAGTACTTCATTCTTCTGGGCGATTTCAACGTTCATTTTGATAACACGGATGCTGCAGACACTATTAAAATACTAGATACTACTACATCTCTGGGCCTATTACCTTACGTAATATCGCCAACTCACAATAAGGTTTAACAAAACAACAATGTCTCAACTGGAAGTCATTCAAAGGCAAATTTCAAAACAATAATGAAATCACAAGGGAAAGGACGGGAGACCACCAAGAGAGTAGAAAAAGGTTTGTATTGCAGGTAGTTATAACAGCACTACGGTACAATAAAGGTACAGATGACCAAAAACACACAAGTGAGCACTGGGCGTGACTCTCATGGATATCGAACAAAACACTGAGATGCAATCCTCAACCCATTTTTTAGATCCCCAAGCAGGCCTACCAACAGGATCTTTGAACTGTACAACTCTAATGGATTCTATCCCTACTACTGTACTTGCAGTGGAACAAACTTCCTCGCCTTCTATGGTTTCCCCTATTCCTATTTTCAATTTGTCCAAACACATTTTGTCCACCGAAGAAATTTCTATTCTCAGTAAGGGCCTCTCCTTTGTTCCAACAGATCGTAGTAATTTTTTCAAATTGCAGGAAGATCTACTACTGTTCTTTAGACGTATCCGTCTAAAGTATTTTTTACATTATCGCCCGGTCTCTGCTGGGATAACGGGTACACTCCTGTTGTTTGTTTCTTTAACTCACAATAAGGGGCATACTTTGGATCAGATTTTTTCTACCTCTTCCATCTCAGTTGCGCCCCCCCTTCCTGTGTTATGGTCTGACCACCTTCTATTGACTTTTAGGATTCAGTCTAAGATCACTGTAACTAGCAGAGATGTCGGTCGTCAGCCCCGGCTATCACGGCCTTTCCACCGAGTTACAC
This sequence comes from Triturus cristatus, assembly GCF_964204655.1. Lineage (NCBI taxonomy): Eukaryota > Metazoa > Chordata > Amphibia > Caudata > Salamandridae > Triturus > Triturus cristatus. Next base: position 604,781,397 of record NC_140591.1, on the reverse strand, counting down.
CAGAAATGATTGAGCAATATCGGCTGTCTCACCCCTGCTCTCTTACAGGGGATTTAGAACTGGACCTTATCCGTTTTCAAACATGGCTTGCGCAGTGTCTGGAGGTCTTAGCCCCGCCTAAGTGGTCCTTTAAGAAATCCTCGCGTGCATCTGCCCCATGGTTTACGCATGCGCTTAATTCCAGCAGAAGGCTCTGCAAGAAGGCCGAGAGAGCTTGGCGTGCAAACTATCTGGATCCTTTGAAGGAGGCCTATAGGTCCTGTACCAAGGCCTATCACAAAGAAATCTATCTAGCCAAAAAAGTCTACTTCGCTCAAAGGATTGAAGAAGCCGCTAATACAAGTAAAGACATTTTTGCTATTGTGAAAGAATTCACTTCTCCTGTCGCCATTTCTCCTAAATGTTCTTTCTCGGAATCTTGGGTTTTTCAACTAGCCAGCTTCTTCTCCAATAAAATCAGGAATATTCAGGCAACTTTTCCCTCTCTTGAGCGGGGGGGACTGTCCTGTCTTAAAATCCAGTCTGATGTGCCTGACCAGGGACAACCCAGCTTGACGAGTTTTCCTCCTATTCAACCTCAAGCTTCTCTGGAAATTCTTTTAAAAATGAGATCTGGCTCTCCTCTGGACCCCTGTCCTGCAAAGTTTTTAGCCAAGGTGGCCCATGTTATTAACCCTATGGTTAACCCCATCTTAAACTGCTCCTTGGAAACTGGGATAGTACCGTCTACTTGGGAACGGGCGATGGTCATTCCGCTCCTGAAGAAGCCCTCCTTGGATCATACCATTCATGCTAATTACCGACCCATCTCTTTGCTCCCGGCCTTGGCAAAAGTGGCAGAAAAGCATGTACAGTCTGTCCTCTCGCATTTTGTTGAGTCCCATGGTGTTTTGCACCACACTCAATCCGGTTTCCGTGCTAATATGAGCACGGAGACGGCCCTGCTGGAGGTGACCGAGGCCATTAAGGAAGTCCTGGACTCTGGGGGGAAGGCAATGATGGTACTGCTTGATCTCTCGGCAGCGTCTGACACCGTTCCTCATGACCGCCTATTGGCGCGTCTCGAGGAGATTGGTATTGGAGGAACGGTGTTCAATTGGTTTACTTCCTTTCTGACCAACCGCCAACAAACAGTCTGGGCACCTCCGTACTCCGCGGCAGTGCCGCCTCTGGATGTGGGAGTCCCTCAGGGGTCTATTTTAAGCCCGACTCTTTTTAATATCTATATTTCCCCTTTGGCGGCGCTGGTTGAGTCTTTTGGTGCCCAGATTGTCTCATATGCTGATGACACCCAGCTTCTCTTCTCCTGTGAGAAATATATGGACTTTGATGGTGATCTCATTAAAGGCTGCTTGGGTGCGGTTTTTAACTGGTTCCAAGATAATCAGCTCAAATGCAACTCGGATAAATCCGAGGTTCTCTTTTTCGGCTGTCCCCCAGATACTTGTTGGAAGTCCTGGTGGCCGACGGACATGTTTCTCCCTTCTAATGCGGCACTGGTGGCAAAAAATCTCGGTGTTAAGATGGATACCCTTCTCACTTTTAAACCGCAGATTATGAGCCTGGTCGGTCAGTGTTTTGGGGTCTTGAAGATGCTTAGAAAATTTCTTCCCCTTCTTTCCATCGCCCATAGGAAAACAACTGTGCAGGCCCTGATAGGATCTAGGCTGGACTATGCCAATGTCCTGTATCTGGGTCTTCCGAAGTTTCTGTATCTGGGTCTTCCGAAGTTTCTCCTATCGCGCCTGCAGATTGTGCAGAACTCGGCCGCTCGGGCGATTTTTGGTCTTGGCCATCGCGCTCACGCTACCGGTCTGTTGCAAACTCTTCATTGGCTGCCTATTCAGAGGCGCATTGAATTTAAGACGCTCACGATGGCTTTCAAATCCCTTCATGGCACTGGCCCCCGCTATCTGAGGAAGAGGATCGGTCTTCATCTGCCAGCCAGAGCCTTGCGTTCTGCGTCTCTGTCTCTTACCACGGTCCCGGCTATTAGGCGCGCCCGGATCGGTGGACGGTCTTTTAAATATCTCGCGCCCCGGGCCTGGAATGCCCTCCCATTATCCCTAAGAAAGAGTGAGAGCCTGACGGCCTTCAGAAAAAAGCTCAAAACATGGCTGTTTGGCCAATAAGTTTCACCTTCCCCTGATGGAGTTCTTCGGTTACGGGTCTGATAGCGCCGGGACACTCTGCTTGAGTAGCTGAGCGCTCAACAAAACCCCTCATAACATAACATAACATAACAGGACTGACCAGAACTGGTTTGGACTAGGCAAAGGCCTCTCTGCCTTCAGAGAACAAAGAGAAAAGTAGTATACATATGGGGACCCAAACCCCAAGACTTTAGATCACTTCTGTAACAACAGGAAGAAACCTCTGCCAAGGAGAAGAACCAAAGGAAACTGTAGGAGTTGGACTGCCCCCCTGCCAGTGTGCTGTGTTGTTGGGTTGGCCTGCAGTGGTGTCTTCATTGCCAAGGAGAGGAGAAGAAACTTTTACAGAACTTTCATCATCTTGCAGAATATTATTCCAAGGGCTTGAACTTGTGCTTGCCTCCTGCTGAAGTCTCAGGGACAACAGACTTCACCACCAGCTCCCCTCTGAATTTCCTTGCTGGGAATTCTATCTGCAGAAGCCTGCATGTCGCTGGGAGCTGGAAGCGCGACGCAACGAGAAGAAGCGTATCGCCGCCGCAGCTGTAGTCATCGCATCGCCGGAGAAGCATGCCGCCGCTGCATCTCCCAGAAGCGTACCTTCGTTGCAGTTGTCTGCTGTCGCATCACCGGAGAAGCGTGTCACAACCGTGAGGGTCACCGTTGCATCATCAGAGAAGCGTGTCGCAGGGCCTGTCGCGACTCCAAAGTACGAGAGTCGTTGCAAGGCTGTCAGGGCGTGTCGTATCATCTCAACGTCGTCGCATCAAGGGCGCCATCTTATCACATCGCAACCGGGCTGCAGCACGAGAATCTACACATCATCTCCTCCCCGGTAAGGATCAAGACGCATGCCCTACTCTGCGCAAGCATTGAGGCGCGACACATCGTCTACCCCAAAGCAAGGAACCGGCGCATCTCCAAAGCTGCGAGCCTTTTGTTTATTTTGCGTTACGCATCCAGGTACATTTGTGAGAACTGTGTCACCGCTAACCGATCAGGAGCATCCAAATCGGCTTCGCAGTACCCTGCCATCAAGACAGCAATGTCAGGACCTTCGCCAGCATAGGAGACTGCCACCGCTGTGGTCTTGTCTATATCGCATATACATTGAAATACGGCAGGAGTAAGACCACCAGCTTGGTGAATTACTCAGCCCTGCCGCCGCTGGGGGCGGCGGTCAGACTGCCAAGATGTAAATCAGGCCCTTAGTATATAAGACACAATGTTGGACCAGTATTTTATAAATATTACATGTGGCAACCATTCTAGTTGCATTCAGAGGAATTAAAAATATAATATAAGGTTGGCACAAGTTCAGGTGATGTAATCTTTTGCTAGGTTAATTTGTTTTCAAGTGAAAAAGACATGAGAAGGAAGAAGCAATCATGGTTTTTCTGAGTCCAGTAAAAATACCTGGGTCTGATTAGTAAGTAGGAAAGACTTGTGTGTGACATATCAATTAAAGAAGGCAAGAGTTTTGGGCATAATTCCTTACTGAATAAAATCATCATCCGATGTTAGTATATAACAGAATTGTCTGTCTCAAAACCGTATACTACCTCAAAGCTCTCTCCAGGTAACATGTCACCTTGGCTTGCTTCAATACAAAAATCCTGTCAATTTAAAACATACATTTACTTCAGTGCAGGAGTTTAGAAATTGATTGGTACACCCCACCAAAATTGTCAACATTACTCAGATGAATATGTTTTACTTTGCCGCAGCATGTGTTGATGGGTGTTAGATCTACCCCTCCTGTTGCATTAAGTAAGTCCCAAACAGTGGAAATTTTGAGAGATTTCTGATGGCCACGCCCCTTTTATCCATCACTCTGTAAACACGTCTCCTGGTGCACTGATAGCTGGGGGAGAAAGTCCCCTTGGCTCTTGAGGGTCCTGGGGGGCAGACTACCCCTCCTGTTTCCTCTGTTTAGTCCCACAGAACTGTATAGCAGAGGGGTCTTTGGTGGCCACGCCCCCTTTCTTCACCACTCTGCAAACGCCCCTCCTGGTGCAATACTGGCTGGTGGATGAAGCTCACTTTACTTCTGAGGGTCCTTGGGGGCCAACTACCCCTCCTGCTACCTGCAGTAAGCCCCAAACAGCTGTATTGCTAAGTGGTGGCTCCGCCCCCTTTCTCCACCAGTCTGCAAATGTGCCTTCTGGCACACTAGTGGTTGGAGTAAGAAGACCACTAAAGTCCTGTGACCCTCAGGAGTCAAGGGGACTTAACCCCCTAACCAGTAGTGCGCCACGAGGCATGATTGCAGAGTGGTGCAGAAAGAAGCCGGGGCCTCCGGTGTCATGCCAGTAGTTTTTTCTTTTTTCTTTGTTTTTTTAAAGTTATAAGGATAGGGGGCCCTGTGCCCCCCCTTCCCTGGGTCAATTACTGCCCCGGGGACCACATCCCCCGGGGCCTGGCCACAATACTGGGTGCCCTGGTCCCACCCAGGGTAACCACTTGGCAATGCTAGTGACCACAGGGGTGGGCATCAAGGCCCCCGCGCTCCCTTTTGACTTCCTGCCTCCTGCGGGAGCCAGCATTGCTTTGCCAGAGAGGGAGCTGCTAACATGCAGCTACCTCTCTATCAAAGCACTTGTGATTGCTTTCAGCAAGCAAGAGCATTTTCAATGCTCTTGCTTGCTGAAATCAAGCACAGTTTGCTATGGCTTGGTGGGAGCGGTAAAGCTCCTGCCAAGCCATAGCAAACAGCTACATCCTGAGGGTGGGCAACTCAGGAGGTCGCAGAAGTCGGCCTTGCGGGGTGGCAGTCCCCAAGTCCATCTATGGCTCAAAGAGGGGGGCCTGCGGCCCTCCTCCATTACATATCACAGAGGTGGTGGTCCCCGGGGCTATGGGGGGCCGCTTAACCCCCCACTGTAATTATAACTATTTGCCCTGGGGAGGTGGTGATCCCCGGAGCTGCGGGGGGCCAGAGCCCCCTGCATTAATATTTCATTTAGCCTCACAGAGGTGGCAGTCCCCGGGGCTGCCAGGGGCCACATGGCCCCCCACATTTCTCATATTTAGCACCGGGGAGGTGGCAGTCACCGGGGTTGAGGAGGGGCAATACAGGCCCCCCCCCCGCATTCAATCATCATTGGCCCTGGGGAGGTTGCAGTCCCCAGGGCACAGGGGTTGTCTAGGGCAGCCTCCATATAATTTAATGAAAATGCCCTAGGGAGGTGGCAGTCCCCATGCGCCACCCTCCTATATATTTTACACACGGCCCTAGGACCTGGCCCACCCGAGGGCTGATTATGAATAGCGCATGGGTACTGAGCTTCCTTTAAAAAAAATTGTTGGCTGGAGTCACAGATCCAGTGCGATTCCTGCTGAAGTTTTCTCTAAAAAATGCTTTTTGGTTCGTCTGGGTCCCTGTGAACCCTCCCAAGAGGCCTAGGGAATCAGGGTGTTTCTACCTTGCCCCCTTTTCTTTTTTTAAAGGTTTTTTATGTGACTCCATTCAACCGAGTCACAAGATGGATGCCAACACTTCCTGGTTTGAAGTGTTGGCAGCAAATCAGATATCAGCACGAGATCTTGGATGGGGACACACATCCTCTGCTTCCCCAGTTGTATATCTTAAAAATCTTAAAATTTCTCTGCAACTTCTGAATGGATTTTCACCATGTAACAAAAATGACGCTCTTTAGACCAACAGCTACCTTTCTGCTAAATTTGGTGTAATTCCGCTCAGCAGTTCAGGCTGTAGCCGTGTCTAAAATTTCCTACGAAAATTAACATGGGGAAAAAATGTTTTGGGACCCGTCTTTTTCTCACACCCCGCTTGGCAGGTCACCCAAATTTTTGATTGACAACAGTGGCAAATTTGTTTTGACAATTTCGCAAGGATTTGTGTGTGTGTGTGCGTGTCTCTGTGTGTGTATATATTACCTAGTGGCCGTCACCACTTAGTAGTTATAGTTAAGTCTGCTTTTCCATAGAAATAGAGTGTTTTGGCTCGCTCCTTTGTTCCCATTAGACGAATCTACATATAACTTTCCCAAAAAAGAAAAGTTCAGCCACCTCAGCTCCTTCCTAGAAAGTTTTGGGTGATCTGTTAAGCAGGGGCTGAGAAAAAGGGGAGTTCCAAAATGCAAACTCCCCATGCATTCGTCATAACCTTCCTTAAGATGGGCTACAGCAAAAACTGCTGAACGGATTTATAACAAATTTGTCAGGAAGCTAGATCCTGGTACGCAGATTGTGCTTTTTGTGATTTGGTGTAAATCTGTTTAGAAGTTTTTGAGAAATTTAGGGTCAAAAGTATTTGTGTTTTTAGGCTGTTGGGTCTGCGAGGGAATGCCAATTAAGAAAATTACAACATTTTAATGAAAAATTAAAAAATAGAGCATTCTGATTGTCCCTTGGAGCTTTATTTCCCTTGGGTTATTTTGCACTCACTGAAGTCACACTCCCACAAGAGTGAGCGCTCTCATTGGCAACCAGCAACATGAGAAAAACATTGCTGGCAGACATTACAGGACTCGGGGACTTAGTCCCCTGTTCTGCAGTTATAAAAAAATAAATCTAGACAATGGCAGGGTAGGGATGCCCTGACCCCCTAGGTCACCTGGGGTGGTGAGCCGAGAGGGATCCTCCCAAAAAACCAGCAAAAATACTGCAAACATTGAGACACTTGCGGGATTGAAAAAAAATGGCAGCTGTGCCGCATTTATAAACTATAAGCCCAGAGGAGCCCCCCTATTCATAATGGGGAGGGGAGCTGTGTGGCACCCCTCCCCAAGCCTCTAGTGATGCTGGGGAGCCCACCTCTGGGGTCTAAAACATTGTTTATGGAGAGGGGTGTATAGTGAAAATACACATATGTGATGTCTACTGATTAAAGCATGCGGTATGCAGAGCCAAAGACCCTGGTAGGTGGTAATGGGCAGTTGCAAATCATATAACATACCTTCGAGTTAATAACTTTTCAGCTTAACATACCCCACATTGATGTTATATGATTTGCAACTGCCCATTACCACCTACCAGGGTCTTTGGCTCTGCATACCGCATGCTTTAATCAGTAGACATCACAAAAAAACGGATTTCTATCACATATGTGTATTTTCACTATACACCACACTCACGCTAAAGCTACATGTATCTGATTGGTCACAAACGGATATTATAAGGCTAGTACTCACCTGACCTCACGGTGCATGCTAAGTACACTATAGCCTTGGGATACCACCTCCCACGAAAAGAACCCATAATTTGTGACACTTACCCTGGGAGCACATTTGTTTACAATGTTAACAAATGTATGCAATTTCCTAAATAATCAGTCTAACTAATGTAAATTACCATATCAATTTGTACCTAGCCGTGAACAAGTCGCATGTACAATATTACTAGAGGCGACGAAACACGTGTTGGCTTGGAAACCACTGTGAAGACTGTGAAATTGCTATGAATCAAGAATATTAAATTGAAGAAAGCTACAAGAAAGAAACGGAGATTCACTTATTGTGTTACAATTGTTACTTGATGTAATAATCTATGTAAACTTTATTTCTACGTGTGCTTGGGTACCCCAACTCTTGACTTTTGTTGCTCTGGCCACAAATCTTTTAGGGAGGCTAGTGGTTCTCCCCTACCCTCTAGCACCGATACTGACTTAGAATCTCACGAATACCGGGTGCACTCACCACAAGCGCCTATTATCTATTATAAATACCACTGCCCAGCTCAAAAAAACCCTTAAGATGCAATTTATCAAGCCTTGCGGACCTGAATGGCTTAATAAATACAGATTAAAGCAGCACAGCGCAAATCACTGCATTTCATTACTTTGCCCCAGGGAAGCATTCCATGGGTGGTGCTTGGGTGTTCCGACCCAAAACTCATGGATTGTGAGCATTCCCAGATGTACCATACGTTGTAGACCAGGGAATGCGCCAAAGCTGCTACACATCTCCAGGTGAGGCGTAAGGTGGAGAAATATGTTTATTCCTCTTTCTACATTCTGCAGCACATCTAAAAAGAGGAAAATGCCACATGGGATTGTTTTTGTGCAGGAAGGCTGCCCATCCTGCACCATGGTGCAAGAGTGCCTGCATTGGCGCTAGACAGTAAATTGTGTGCCAGTGCTGGGCAAAGGCAGCAATGCACTGTAATATGTTAAATACAGCACATTCCTGCCCATTCCCTGTCACGCAGCGCAGCAAGGTGACTTGCTTCTCTGCGCGACTTCTTTATAAGTGTGCAACTATGTTTCTCCAGACCTTCTGCTCTTCCACCAGTTCAGGAACTGATGACTCACTGAATGACACACTGCAATATTATCAATCCTATATAAGGTTCAGGCTGTGTAATCCCAAATGTATTGGATCAAAAGAACAATTTGGAGTAACACAGGACAATACTATTTATTTTATACCTGACAATTGTCTAATATTCAGTGTAAAATGCTGGAAGTAGTCTTCCAGTGAGGGACACCAAAAACTATAAAACTGAAAAAGTGTGAAAGGTTGTGCCAAGTGTGGTAAAACTGCATTTGTTGAACAACACAAAAGTTGGGATGGTGTGAGTCTGATTCCCTGCACCCCCTCAGGAGATGTTGGCATATAGTATTGCTAGCTCACAGTGCACCTTCCGAACGTGTACCCTTACAGGTTAACAGATGTGTGTGCAATCTCAGAACATGACAGCCTTGATCCCCCTGGAAATCATGGTAACAGATCTAGAACCTTTTCATTTGGAATCTCCTGCATACCCAAAGAAGTACACAAGAAATACTCAGCAAGGCTTTACAATATGTATTGTAGCATTGTGATTCTTGCATATACCAGGTGTGCTGCAATTATGAGTAGAATTAAACAGATTAGCATAATTAGCATTACAAGAACAGTGAAAAGAATAAACATTTCCACGACAGTGTATATATGTAGGCATACATGTACTGTGTATATATGTACTCCTAAAAAGCGCTCTCTAACCTAGCCTTGCCTAGGGTGGGTCATCTGCCAAATCCCTGCCGGGTGTACTAGTTCCTCGCCACCTGCAGGTAAGTTTCATCAGGCTGTCCGTCTTGGTGTAGAACTGGACATCCCTCGTGTTAGTACTTTGGAATCAGCTGAGCTGGAATTCCGACATGTGATAAACCCATAGTGTGAGCTGAGTGCTCCTCTGTCTAAACAAGGAAGTGGCTGTGTATTTATAACAGTAGAACTCGTGAGGCTATGTGGCAAACCCTGTTTGGGACACAGTTGTTTATTCTAGTCGGATAGCGGTGTTGCCAACCAGACAAATAACAAATATGACATTTGTGCAGTAAACTTTATCCCTCGTACTAAATGTTCAAGGTGTTGTGATAATATACCCACAAAGTATAAATACAAGCATTGCTGATTCAGAGAATTTTATCCTGCATTGACACACACACAAATGTATGTCAAAAGTCGTGGTGTGTAAAAGAGAAGGCAACTTAAGAAAGGTGAGCATGTAAATGGCAGTGCTTCTGCTAGGCCTATCCTGATCACGTGACAGGTACTCACATTTTTTAAGGGTGTACACAACACCAAGACAAAAAAAGAAAGTAGATGCACTACAAACCATACAAAAAATGACCCTCTATTAACTTTTGGGAAATTAGTGATCACAGGTACAGATGGGCAGTCGCCTACCTACTTGGAGTTGGTAAGATAGTGCTATGAAGAAAAGAGAGAAAGATCAAGACATTGAGAACAGTGGTTACTATATGCAGTAGAATTTTAGGGGCATAATTATTATAGGTTTTACGTCATCCTGCACCACGCAAGGCAACGCAAGGTGGAACAAAACCTAGAATGAGATTCATCAAGCCATGCAAGGCCACCCTGCATGGCTTGGTAAATTTAGTGTACTGCAATGCAGGGTAAGTCGCTGCCTTGCGTTACACTGCATTATGAGGGCATTACATGGGTGGAGTGTGGGTGTTCCCATACATCCACCCATGTATTCTGATGAATTCCTAGATTTACCAAGAGTGTTAGACCTGGGAATGTTTCGGAATTGTATACCTCCCCACCAGAGGTGCAACGAGGACAAATATCTTTATTTAGCCCCGTTGTTTCCTCTCTCTGCATGTGCTGCGTTATAGAGCACATGTAGAGAGAGGAAAATGGCTCTCAGGATTGTTTTTGTGCAGGAAGGTGTTCCTTCCTGCACAAAAACAATCCTGTTTACAATGCGTGCACCATTGCGCCATATTACAAGGGTTCCTGCATTGGCACTGGCCAGCACATTGTGCGCCAGCACAGGCAACAGGTAGGAATGTGCCATACAATGTTAAGTATGGCGCATTCCTGCCCTTTCCCTATCAAGCAGCGTAGTAAGGTGACTTGGTGCACTGAATGATTTGTTAATAAATATGGCCCTTAGTCTGTTAACTGTGAGCCAAAACATGCCAACATGCAGCTACTTCTTTTTTTTATCAGGTAGCTGGCAAACAGAAAAATATATAAGTAAATATGAGATGTGCATATGCAGTTTCATTGCACAGCATATGGGGAAACCCCACAATCTCTAATGGATGCTAACAGCAAAGAATACTTTATCAACTCTGCAACAAAGAACAGCTCAACAACAGGACTCTTGCAGAAAAAGACAATGACTCAGGTATTCTTTAGAGAACAGAGGGATCAGGTCTATAATTTCCCCACCTTGGAGGATCGTAAAGTACTTTACTTAAAGGAAACATTTAAATAGTGCCACCACAAACACAAAAACTCCATTGACAGCAAGACTCATGTAGTCACCTTCGGGACTCAGGCCACAAGTTTCCATATCCCCGTTAGAGAGATTGAGAAGACAGACTCTCATTGTTGGCACTCGTAGTAGAGAGAAACAACTAACTATTGAGAGGTATTTCCTGTGATTACAATCCTTCTTTAAAGCTTTTCAAAGTGTCCTGCAGTGGCAATCCCAACTGTCATTGGCCCTTAATCCCCCCTACCCACCCAGCCACACCCACAATTACACACTGGTACCCCCGGGATCAGTAACTGTGTGGGGGAACAAAGCAGCAATATCTCTCGGTTGCTAATAATGAGGCCTGAACTATAACTGGGAAAAATCACTCCAGGAACCTATAAATTGGGGGACAAGGTGTGGCAAAGGAAAGGGGATGGAGTCACGAGAAGCAGAGTCACAAAAGCAGAGTTTGACAATCAACTTATACATTTAATTAAAAATAAATCTGCTGCAAAGAAATTGGCAACAAGGACATATGTGACAGTAAATATGTTCCAGATTACTTAATCGGTCACAAAAAAGCGTGATAAATTGCAAACTTTCTAATATAGCACAGTCATCTATTTACTGGCATCAAAGAGATACATGCAAACTGTAAGTCATAGTGTGAAATTCTTTTTTTTTTTTTATTATTGAGCAGAGCAAGGAGATGCCAAAATACACATTTTCAATCAAAACAATTAAATCACAACAACTCAAGACACCATTGCAAAGCATATGAAATCAGATATGTCTCAGATATAATATAAAATTCATCTTAAATCGAATAAGAGACAAATGAAGTTCTTAATTTACAGTGCAAATGCAATAGCAGCCAGTAATTTACTTTAGAAAAGTACAGTACTATTAACATCAAATCTACTTTTTCATAATTTACCCCAAAAAGCAAGCTGATGAATAAAGTGCAAATGCAAGATAAGGCTACGGAATCGCATGTATCTCAAATGTGATATAAAATTCATCTTAAGTCACTTAAGACACCAATTGAGTTCTTGAAAGTGCAAATGCAATAGCAGCTGGTAATTGATTTTAGCAAAATACAGTACTATTAACAATAAATACAGTGTTGCATAGTGTGAAATTCTTATTGTTATTTTTTCAATCTGTTGTTATTCTGAGATACCAAAGAAGGGTGCCTTTCGGAAGTAATAAAGTCTAGTTAGTACCACAATCACTGCATTAGGTTTTATATCCTGACTTTGTGTTTCTGTCTACCATTCACTCTTAACATATAGTGTCTGCAAGTATTTGATTCCAACACCTCCTAGTCTTATGTAACATTTCCTATACATTGATTTACATAATTGTATTGTTTATTGTGTCTCTGTGTGTTATGTAAAGTGCTCTGATACCCTACACTGGGATGAGTAACGCTATAAAAGAAATAAATAAAATAAAAAATTAGTTGGTGTCATTTAAATCAATATTTGTGTAATTATTCAGATATATTTTGCATTCTTACAGTGCAAGCACGTCTCTTACATAGAGAGTTGAAAAAAGCTGATAATCTGCTTCCAATGGTTTCTCTTAAGTACTTGTAAAGTGATAACAAGCTGTGCACCTTTGTTTCCTTTCATTGCATTTATATCTAGGTGTTAGGCTCCAGATGTCCCCCACCCAGGATGATACTTGAACAAAATGAGGGATGGTGGCCCTTTAAATCAGGCTGTTGTTTTGGGCCTGGCTGGGCTTTAACATAAGAAAGCCCTGTTGCAGCCTGCAGGTTGCTGCTCTGAAGAGAATGCAGACAATGTACAGGCGCTGTTGAATTATTTCCCAGTTTCAGAAAGAGACACCAAGACAGATTCAACATGTTTCCCTGAGTCGGCAGGATCCCAGTTGCAGCCCAGAAATAGCTGCAGGAACTGTGATCCGGTGAGACCCCCTACTTTCCAGCATTGGGCACTTACATTCAGATTTAAAGTTGGGTGGCAACAGAGAATTCTCTATTGTAATTATCATGCTACTACTGTGTTAAGAGGTGCTTTACAAAGTTCCATCATTTATATAATTAGTGAGCCACTAAATGCATTTATTAAAACTAATGCAAAGGATTTGCACCTACCTCGCCAAGTACAAGCAACAGTGTTCTTGGTATAACATGTATCAGAAATCCTGTACATAGAGAGTATCTGAAATAAAATTGGGCCTTTTGAAGTGGCTCATTATTTCTCTAAGTAATAAAATGTATACGACCGCCATCTTCGTGACCTCTGCACAGAAGCACATTTTATTTACGATAAATCCTCTACTTGGCTATGTCTTTATTAATTCGAGTTTAATAATTTTGACGAGAGACCTTGTTCGACTTTTCTCGAATATAATTTATTTATAATATGTGTTTCTTGCATTGTTATAGATTCGCTGCTATTTACTATTTCGCACCTTTGAAGCCGAAACTGGGCAAGAAAGTGTGACATTTAGTCTTCTTTAAAAAGCACTTGGTTCAATATTTTGTGGCTATATACGCTACACTTTGAAACGCCCAAAAATAATATTGGGACTTGCAAGATGTTAAGTCTTCATCTCTGCCACTAGATGGTACCATTGCTTCACAATTCTATAATGATCCTTTATTAGTAAAAGCACATGGGACAGATTTAGAAGCCCCTTGCGCCACTTTTGCGTCGCTTTTCCCATATTAAAAGTGACGGAAAAGTGGCGCAAGGGGCTTGTAAATCTGCCCCATGGTTTGCACGTTTTTTTTTTTTAAATCAGAGGACAACGGCTATGTATAAATAAACGATTCTTTATTTCACAGAATATTTGTTTATAACAGTTTATCATTTGTTTCTACATTTTTTTGTCCAGATTTAAAAATATTTGGGGCCTCATTTATGAGAAGTGATGCATCGCTGCGTGAAAGCAGCAATGCGTCACTTCTCAGTGCGCCCTCTTCGCGACATGATGGATGCGTCATATTTACTGTATGACGCATCATGTCGCAAGGAGTTACAGATACGTCAGTATTTCTGACGTATCTGCAGGCGCAAAAGTGACACATTGCTGGAGTGTGTCACAAAAGTGACGTAACTCCAGCAATGTGTACTTTCACATGGGATTAGCCCCGTGTGAAAGAGTCTGAGTCAGTCTTACGCCTGCTGTGAGGCAGGCGTAAGATATTGACGCATTTGTGTTGCAGCGCGGAATGCAAAATCCCTCTCTTCGTCACAGATCACAACAATACTACATACGCTGATGGGGCCCATAACACCAACATACTTCCATCAATAACCTGTTTCAAAAGAGGAAATCGTTCCACTCGCTGTAATGGGAGAGAGTACTCACATAACCCTATTCATAAAGATCTAAACTTCACCTTTAGTACTCCTCCCATGTATAGGCCATGGATCTACTAGCTGCAGGTTGAAGTGATAACGAAATCTATATCATTTACATAAATACATTTTCTCAAATAATAACGACCCAACACAGTTCTTTGTAATGAATATTAAATTTTATCTAAATAATTGAATTCGATTCTCTGGGTTTTAATCAAACAAATTAGATCATCATAGTTACCTATTCTGGCTAAAAGTCGCCCTCTAAGTCAAAATCCCGGTCATCAGTTCATACTGTCAGAGTCTTTGGAAACAGCTGTCCCGCAGTGTCACCGTCCTCTCCGTCAGTAAATCGCAAATCTTCTGAAGGGTCTCTCATAACGGCTAAGGCCCCTCTCTAATCTACCATTTTTATAGTAAATTTACATTCCGTAATGTAACATTTGATATTTTGAACAAGTCTGATTGGACCGTTGGGGAAAGTTCGACTTCTTTCCCATACATATAATGTGTCTTTAGATATAGTTCCAATCCACGCAATAGTATCTTTTCATTGTTTCTTTCAGAGCAGCTTGGCCGCAAGCCCGGGAAACAGCCTTGGTTGTCACAGTTGAGTCGGGGTCGTGTAAAGGCTGCGGCAGCTGATGGCGACGCATGTGCACTTCACCCAGAGATGCTCATAATGGAGTTGTTCTCGTCTAACAGGGACGTCGGCCATTTTGTGGCCACCAAATGGTCAACTTAAGCAAAGAAACACAAAAATATAATTAATACATAGAAATGACTAATAATCTGTTATCCCCTTACTAATACCCATATGTGTATGTATTTATCTAGCAGAAGCAAAACATAATGCGGGTTATCATCACATTAATAAAGCACAAATCACAGATACATCACGAAAGCAACATATAATCATGCAATTTCTGAATATATATTATTAATATGCATACAAATTTAGTTTACGTCATTAGTTAGGCCATGCCACTGCAATTCCCATGTATATTTCTTATATTAGTAATATTGATTAATTCACACAGCAAACCATTAGTATAAATACAATTAATTAATTAATCTTATTAATCTAAACATGCAAAATGGAGAGGGTATATAACTTTTAAAAGAAAAGCCCACTCCAGCATTTGCACCCTAGAAGCGGCGCAGTGAAATCTCATAGATTTCACTGCGTCACTTCTATGAGGCTTACTTACGTGGGAATGCTCACCCTGCATACATTATACCTGACGCACGTATAATGTAGCACAGGGGTTTACAAAGTGAGGCATCAGCTTAGATGCGTCACTTTGTAAATAGGGCGCAACAGAAGGCATGATTTACTCCGCCAATGCGTCACAAAAAGTGACACAACGGAAGCGCAAACTGTCGCAAGGCCTCATAAATAAGGCCCTTTCTTTTTAACGTGTACCACTTGTCATCAAACTGAATGTTCAAGTGCCGTATTTGAAGGAAAACATCCTGCTTTCTCGTGGCGATGTTATTATTAGTTTTTATGTCTCGCCTGACCCAGCGCATGCGCTGGTCTGGCGAGACTTATTGAGAGGGCTCCAAAAAGTACTACCAGGCCAGCCTAGAGCTACAGTGCATGTGCGCGGGCGCACGCGCCGTGCTTGACCGCGATTACTTTCACTTTCGCGGCTGCACGGCCGTTAGATGTTTGATCGCGATCACTTTCGCGGCCGCCAATAGGTCTCGCTTTTGGGACCTTATAAGTATTTAGTTATGCAACTGTTGCATGGCTAAACACTTATGAGGTCCCAAAGGCGAGACCTATTGGCTATGCCAATGCTTGTTTTTGAGTTTCTAGCAATAGAGAATGAGGGTCCCGGGTGTTATTTTGGGATGGGCCATGCCATTATGTATATTTGAGGAGGGGGTTGAGATGGACCCTGCCATTGTGGGGTTTAATGGTTGGCGCTATGACGTGATAGGCAGTGGCGGCTGGTGACATTTGAAGGTGGTAGGGCGTGGAGGTCCGGATTGAGTGCCTGGTGGTGGGGGGGGGGGCTCTGGAGGGTTCTCCCCCTGAAAATGTTTTGAAGGAAGGAGTGGGTTGGTGGTCCGTTTTCAAGCACATATTTGGGAGGGCAGGAAGGTTGAGAGAACAATTGTTGTAGAGTGGTTGTGACATCAACGGGGACATTTCGTGTGATGGTGAACTTTGGGGGTTTTGGGGGGTGGTGGCCATCTGGGCCTCGCCAGTTTCACTGATCACTTAGGTGGACACACTTCATGTTCCGGCAGCCAGGCGTTGATGTGGGACACGGATGCCTGGTATCGGGGTCGGGCTGACAACACACAATAGGTGAGCTCCAGCACTGCAGCATGTGAGCGGTGGGATGGAACCGGCTCTGACCCTGAGATGGCTAGTGGGCCGGCCCACATGACTGGGTGCAAATTTGAACTTTTTGGGACAGAGTGGACACGGTGTAGCTATGGTTTTGCAGGGCTGGGGTTGATATTGTTGGGCAGTTTCACTTTGACGCATCCTGGCAATGGAGCGTTGGGTGGGAGGACCGGATAAACGTACAACATCGTGGTCGCCTGGTCAGATTGGTGAACAGAGAGGATGAATGGCTATAGCCATAGCGCTATATTTTTATGTACTAAGCAAGAACCACTGACGCCACAATCTCTTTGAAGCGACCAAAACTCTGATAGTTTTACCACAATAATAGCCGTAGTAAAAATAGTTTCAGCTAAAAGGCCTTGGATGGAGGTTTGTTTTGTTAAAAAGAGTGTTTTTTAAAGTAAGGCATGAGGGATGGAAAGTTTTGTGGTCGCCCTGAGAAGAGAAATATCGTACAAAGACAGTATTCCACTGCATGCATTCAGACAGCTGCAGAAGGTACTCACAGCTTTCCTGTACTGCATGCTGCTGCAGCCAGGAGGGTACAGAGTAAGTGTGGAGGAGGTATGGGGAGGTTGGGCTGCTAGTGCTGTGCAATTGTATATGAGGTGCAATGTGTCAAAATACAAAATCAAAAGTTTTTTTAAATAAAAGGAAGTGCTTTTACGGAAATGCTCCTTGAGAGGGAATGTTATAGGTGAGCGGTGCCTCCTTGAATGAGCATGGAGTACATTTTGAGATCTTGTTGCCTGCATGGCATTTAAAAACTACATAAACAGAGCTCTTCCCCACTATGGATAGCACACATTCTGTGCATGTCTGCCACAGGCATGGCAAGTACAGGAATGCCCAGTTTCAGATGAAAAAGAACAAAATGAGAACACTCTGCTACGGAAAACAAACTATCACACACATAAGCATATACAAACACAATCCTCCCTACATAATAATGTATACCCTGTTATGTTATGTTATGTCAATTTATAACACGCGCAGCTACTCAACAGAGTGTCCCGGCGCAAACCAAGAAAAGAGGCCAAAGGCCAAAGGCCTAAACAAAGGCATAACCAGCTGTTGTATATTTGTACAAATGTACAGTAGAAAGTCACACACACATTTTACAGTCACTAGCACTCGTACAGATCCATACACCAAGTACAAAGGCATACACACCCTATACAAACACACAGGGATAAACAAATGCAAATCTCATACACTGGCAATGCATACACTTGTACAGAAGCATATGCATGCCGTACAATGTGATACACACATTATTGTACATATGTATTATTGATACATACACACGCTCATTTACATGCACAATGACTCGTGCACAAATCCACACTTAACATTCCAATAGGGTACACACTTTTTGTATTGTGCTTCTAAAAATAGGCAGCCTCAAAATTAAAATTAACTACTCGGTTGAAGTAAAGGAAATAACTTAATAGAATGCACACTACAATATCATTATCCAAGCCTCACTCTTTCCCTTCTGCTAGTAAGGATCATCAGACTTTTCCTCTCGGCTCGTAAACTTGGAGCTTGGTGGATGGTCTTGTGGACGTATCGCTTCACTCTCCTTCTGTGCCCTGCCTCGTAGCTCTCTAAAGAAACATGGGGCATATTATCAAGCACGGCGTTAAAATGATCGCGCTAAAGCGGCGATAATGGGCTTGATAATATACCCTGGAGAATTCCAATAGAAGCCCATGTTGACACCAGAGCATGGGCTTCTATTGGAATTCTCAAGGGCATATTATCAAGCCCATTATCGCCGCTCTAGCGGCAGGTTTCTGCCGTTAAAGCGACGACAATTTTAACGCCGTTTCTTGATAATATGCCCCCACGAGAGTGAACATCACAGTCACCTTCAGCATCTGTTATCAGACTCATGCCTAATTAAGGCACCCCATAAATCCAGGAAAGACTGAAGGGGGGAATAAAGGGGGGGAAAAGACAATCTGGAAGGGCGAGGGAGAAGTGTGGATGAACGATATAGTGTATTTGATATTATGCATGCTAGGACCCTAGTGGTTCTGGGAGGACTCTAAAGAAGATTTACTTAATCTGCTGGGTGGTTTTAAGGTGGTGTTATGAAAGTATTGACTTAGATAGACAGTGGCGTTGTTTTATAGGAAATTGGCGCCACTTAGGAGAATAGCACTGGTATCAATATATGTATACTATTTTGGTATCGGTGCTGTAAGGCGAGGAGAACCACAAATCTCCCCAAAATTTGCTAACCTGAGCCAACTGAACAAAAGCAGAAAATCCTCAGCACACGAAAAACATGTATCAACAATTATTAAAATGCAGAATGTGAGCATAAATTAATTGCAGTGAATTTGTTCAAGTTCTCCTCTTTTTATTCTCTCGATCTTCCGACAGCCAACACGTGTTTCATTGCTATACAAGGGAAATAGTCCCGCGACTTTATCAAGGCTATGTCTTCTAAGTCAAAGTGCCTTATATTGTGGTGATATTTTCAACCCACAAATGGGTATCTGTTGCTAGCGATGTCCAATTAATCGTACATGTATCCAATGTTCAATGTTCAAACCTTTTGCCATACTCGGTTGAACGCGGACAGCGACGTCGCAGGATCTTCTAATTTTCGAATCACGGAACTGTCAAATCATAATTGAACATTGGATACATGTTTTTCGTGTGCTGAGGACTTTCTGCTTATGAAAGTATTGACGCAGTGATCGTATGTTGAAGAACAAAAATGCTTATTACAGAGCTCCATGAGTGGTGTACTCATTTGCATGCTCCTGGGTATAGCAAGATGCTACAACTGGTGACGACGATGGGATATGTGCCCCGAAGAAATAAGGCTGATCTCCATGAGTATGGGGAGTCATAATCCCGCTCCAGCCCATCCACAGCTGTCGAAGAAGTCAAAGGCCCTGCAGACAAGCACATTCGAAAAGCTCTCCAGAACCCGCTGGTAAGGCTGAAAGAATTGATACTGCGCTGCACCTTAACTCAGAGCCATCATCGATACAAAGCAAATGATAAATGCAGTGATGATCAGGTATTAAAATAGAAACTTACTTACCAGCACTGGCAAGTAAAGTACCACACAACCTCAAATCAGACATGATGACCCAGGCTCAAGGCCGATGAATGCAGCAGGTGCAGGTGGCACCTGTGCAATGAATGCTGCCTGAACAGCATATACTCTCAATGGCAGCAGAAGGGAGTGTAAAATATACCACAGCTACATTCCTCTCTTATATGCAGACGATGCAGTTTTACTTGCAAGGACACCAGTGGGGCTGCAAAGACTTGTAAACACTTATTGATTTTATGGTTTCACTTGACCTCTCCATTAGTTTCTCTAAATCTCATATAATGGCAACCGGTAACATAAAGTGTGACAAGCGCACGCTCATATGCAAAGGTGGAGAACTGACAAATGTGGCTACATTTCCTTATTTGGGCATTCTGTTTGAAGAAAAAGGGTCATGGGTGGCACAGTGAATACTAAAAACTAAAAATAATACGCTATCTGGGGCAGCAGGAGCAACTAAGGACTTTGCTAGGAAATTGGGAAGTAAACCATTACGTCCATTATTGAAGGTCTATAATGAGAAATGCATACCAATGGCCACGTACGTCAGCGAGGTATGGGTCTATAAGGAGACCGGCGATCTGCAGGGGGTCGAAACTAAATATCTGCAGAAACTTTTAGCTGTACCCCCTAGCACCACTTTGTTTATGGTGAACAAAGAACTTGGGCAGGGCTACATTTCCGATCGCATAGAAGTGGCCACCTTAATTCGATGGATAAAAATATGGTCTAGCCCCACCCCTACCCTGAACCAATTTGTTTTAGAAGATTGTATGAGGCTTGATAGGGCTGCTGATGTTCCTTGGCTAGGCTACATTTCACAGCAGCTAGCGAATATAGGGCACCCTGAGCTCTTTAAACACCCCAGACAAATGTACCCTGAGAGCTGAAAGAGATTAAAAGGCCATTTTTAGCCAGTAAGATGGTGGAAAGGGAAAACAGTGAACTCAATAAACCTACGATAAGACAATACATAACATTGAGCCCTGGTACCCTGGAACAACCTTTCTGGTCTTATATTGAAAATTTACACCATTGCTTTCTTGCAAATAGATTTAGGTTTAACTGCATTCATTGGTGTCTCATGGTCCCAAGGGCTTTTCTAAGCCAGGGGCCTTAAAGCCCTGCTCTTGTGATGACTTCTCGGATCACGATCTTCTACATTTTATGCTTTTCTGTGGATTTTGTAATGACCTCCGTATAAAATATATCTGACCACTTTTAAAACATTATAATTTAGCACAAGTGAGGCCAGCTCTGATATATCTGCAAATGTTGTCCTCACCTTTGATATGTTTTGGGGTTGCAAGATATCTAGCAGGCGCCCTATGGCGAAGAAAAAAATGTGATCATGCACTGAACTGGTCTTAGGAATGTTATATTTTAGAGGGCATTGTTTTTAATTATTGCTAGTACTGTATAGAATACACTTTAACAAGGTCTATGAAAGCACAGAAGATCTGTATATTAGGGCTCTGAGACCCATACTTGGCAATTGTATATTAATTTGTGGACTTGCCCTTTATTATGCACTGAACCAGTCTTAGAAATGTCATATTTTAGGAGGCATTGTTTTTAATTATTGCCAGTACTGTATAGAATGCACTAATGAGGTCTATGAAAGCGCAGAAGATCTGTATATTGGGGCTCTAAGACCCATACTTGGCAATTATATATGAATTTGTGGACCTGCCCTTTATTATGTTTTGTATAGTTTTTATCTTTTTTTACTTGGTGTGTGCAAATGTGCTTTTATGGTCATTTGTGGCCGAATACAGTTTATTTGACTGACTGACTGGCATATACTCTCAATGGCAGCGGAAGGGAGCACAAAATATACCACAGCTACATTTCTGAAGCCACCACCAGTGTTTGGCACAGCGAAGAAACAGTACATCGTGACAGGTGGACTGCATGGATCGAAACGTTTGATGACTTCATAGATGTGCTTCAAGAAGAAGCCCATAAAAAAATCAATAAATATTCAAAAAACCTTGTCAGTGATGGAGTGAAAGAAGTGTTAAAGAATGTCTCACAAACTTATGCAACATCGTACTAGAAGATAAAAGTAGTGTTGAAAACCAAGTTCAATTTGATGCCAAATGTTGAATATGAAAGATATATCTTCAACTAAGCACGACTTCAAGCTGGTGAAACAATGGATGAGTTTGTTGAGAGACCTTATGCTCTTATCAAACACTGTAAATTCTGTGACTTTAATGATGAAGAAGCCATGCGCCTCAGAGTCATTGATTGCCTTCTTTCAGATTTCTTCAGGAGACTCATGTTAGACCCGGGATCCCTGGTTGGCTGAGGTAGGTACCTTATGCCAAATAGAGACCCGCGGTTCCATGTCAGGGAAAGGAAGGTCACCTTCTGAGATAGCCCCGTTCACCCCCTAGGTAGCTTGGCACGAGCAGCCAGGCTTATCTTCAAGGCAAATGTGTAAAGTATTTGCAACCACACTCACAGCACCCCAATGATGACACCACAAATAGACACCACACGAGTTTTATAAAAACAAGTATAAACTTTATGTAAAAAGATATACGATAAGACCACACAATATAAATCCAACATATGAGTTTGAGTTCTATTTCTCCTGGCGGGTTGTTAGGCCAGCCAGCCCTTGTAAATTCTGGCGGTATTATTGAGCACTTCTAAATATTCTCCTGTAATCCTAATATCATGTTATACGGTTCGTAATACCAGAATCAGGCACTTTTGCAATGTAGAAAGAAAGTAAGGCATAACGTAGCAATCCGACACTCTGCAATGTAAAAAGAATGGAATGCGTAACGCAACAATCAGGCACTTTGCAAGGTCAAAATAATGCAATGCGTAATACAACCACCAGGTACGTCGTTATGCAGAAATAAGGCAATGCGTAATACACTAATCAGGTAATTCAATATGCAGGAATAATGCAATGTGTAATACACTAATCAGGTAGTTTGTTATGCAGAAACAATGCAATGCGTCATACGAAAATTAGGTAGTTTGTTATGCAGTAATAATGCCATACATGATACACTAATCAGGGAGTTCGTTATGCAGGAATAATGCAATGCGTAATGCTCCGTTATGCAGAAATGATGCAATGTGGAATAAAACAGTCAGGTACTCCGGTATACAGAAATGGAATAATACGTAATACACTCAGGCACCGATCACTCTGCCTCAGACGGGCTCTCCCCCAACTCCTTCTGACTTGCAGTCAGCCTCTCAACAGTTGCCCCCAACACCGGTACGGTGTAATCAAAAAGTGCAGCTCCGCACTCCGGCCCCTGTACTGCCACTCCCTTGGCAATACGGGCCACGATATGAACCGAAGCAGAGGCTTGCGCTGCCGGAATGAGAGAGAGGCAGAGAGCGGCTCCCTCCGAGCCTGCACCCTGCCCTAGGAGTCAACACACCTTGCCTGGGGGCGCGAACCCACTCTCCTCTCCTCATCCAGAGGCTGGGCCTCCAATGCAATCCTTGTGAATTGGCACCTGCGGGCTCGGGCCGGTGGCTCAGCTCATCTAGGGCTGCCGGTCCAGGTCGCTACGGTTACGAAGATCTCAGGCTGCCACAGGGCACACGCACACAGCGTCAATGAGACTACCTTAAGCATCGGGGGCACAATTACCAGGCACTCCACTCAAAGGTCTCAGGCTGCACAAAGATCACACGCACAGCTCCCCTGAGACTCACTTAACTCTGGTGTACACGATAACAAGGCAAATCCTCACGAAGGTCCCACGGTGCACCAAGCACACGCACACAGCATTGATGAGACTCACTTGGATTCCGGTGCACACGATAACAAGGCAAATCCTCACGAAGGTCTCACGGTGCACCAAGCACATGCACACAGCGTCGATGAGACTCACTTGGATTCCGGTACACACAAAAACAAGGCAAATCCTCACGAAGGTCTCACGGTGCACAAAGCACACGCACACAGCGTCGATGAGACTCACTTGTATTCCGGTGCACGTGATAACTGGACAATCCTCACAAAGGGGTTCAGGCTGCAAAATGCACACACACACCGCATCGTTGATCCTTGCTTGGACTCCAGGTGCCCACGATCACAGGGCACACCTTACGAGGGTCTCATGCTGCACCAAGCACACACGCACAGTGCCGCTGAGACTCTCCTGCAAACATTTATGTTCCTGTGTTTCCGCAACAGGGAGCCAGCTCGCCTCGGGCCCTTGGGGATAAGTTACCTCAGGACACAGTCCCTTTAGCATTTCCTTGGTTAAAACAGCAAACTGCAGGCCAGCCCCAGAACACACAGCAAGGGTCAGTCCTTTCCTTCAGTCTCTTCAGTTGTTTCTTCCTTGGCAATGGTTCCTCTTGACCACGAAGTAGCTCCAGTCTTGTTTAATCTTGATCAAGCCATTCTCCAAAGTTCATGGGCTTCAGCTCTCATAGTTAGACCCCTCAATGGCTTTGAAGTCTTTGTGTTTCAGGGGGCACTGACCCCTGTTCAAACCAGTTCTGGATGCCTCCCTGCCAGTGACATCTTCTTCCTTTGATTAGTGGGGGTCTGGATTCTCAATCACTCAGCAGGAGACGGGACAATTGTTTTATAGCAGCAACCCAGGCCTCTTCACCTCTAGGGGCTACTCCTCCCCCTACACTCCAGATGCAGGTCAGCCTGTTGCTGTCTCACCTCCTCCCCTGGGTCAAGACATTCCCCAGATCCTATCGCTTTCAAATCCAGACAGTCAATCCACAACTAGGCAGAGACACACAGAAATGTTTAGAGCACAAAAACCCAGCCACTTCTAAAAGAGTGGCTTATAAACACACAATGCAAAAACCACCTTCATAGAAAGATGTGTTATTACATTGTGAGTTCAGGCATACTAAACTTCACCTTTCCATCTTAAGCCTTTGGGAAGATAGGCTGGAAAACATACTACACAGCCTTCCAATTCTATCCTATGGGCAAGATGGCCTTGCAACAATGAAAAATGAAATTGAGAATATTTCACTGTCAGGACATGGTACACACCTTGGTACATGTCCTACCTTTCACATGTACTGCACCCAGCCCAGGGGGTACCCTGGACCTACCATAGGGGAGCCTGATGTGCATAGAAAGGGAAGGGTAAGGTCTGGCAAGTGTGTGCACTTGCCAGAACAACATGGCAATTTAACAAACTGTGTGCAGGCCCTGCAATGACAGGCCTGTGTTCCCTTTTTTAAGGCTACTTGTGTGGGTGGCACAATTAGTGCTGCAGGCCCACTAGTAGCATTTGTATTACCAGCCCTGGCACACATAGGGCACTTTACTAGGGACTTTACTAGTAAGGCAAACATACCAATCATGGACAACCAATTACCATTACACTTTATACAGGGAGCACTTGTACTTTGACACTGTTTAACAGTGGCAAAGAGTCCAAAGCATCTAAGTTGGCAACACCATGTCAGAAAAAAGGTCTGAGGGAAAGCAAAAAGTTTAGGGAACTTTAGCTAAAAAGGGCCAAGTCCTATACAACCCCCTCCCAGCCAAAAGCCAGGGTAGACCAATCAACTACCTTGGTGGACTTCCCTGCTTAGGGCGATAAAACAAGGACGCAGGCCCGCTATCGCAGGGACACCCTACTGTTCTATGCCTTTCTGACCTCAGGGGATTGTCTTGGTCACTACTTCCTGGGCCAACTATGCCGCTCCATGGATACTTCCAGACAGTTGGGGCCTCTATAGGGGTGCTGGCCCCTGGCCAACCCCCACCTAGAGCGATATCTTTTTAAGACCCATCAGTCAGGATACTGTTCCCAGTTATCCTGTCCTCCAGTTTAGACGTGGGTGTACCGTAGTCACTCCTAGGGGACCCTGTCCTACTGGCTGGACATGGTCCCACAGGTTTTCCCACGGGTTGACACCTTCCACCCTTAACCTTCCATTTAGATTTCTGTGCCTGCCATTTAGAAATGGCACCCACAAACTTCAGGACTGGGGGAGCTCTGGTGACAGACGCCCCACGCCATCCTGATGCTAGGTGTTCTTCTTTGCACAGCTGGCAAGTAGGCACTAGGCCTTCCACCTGGTGCTCCTGAAATGAACCCTCCAGTCTCTGGGGTGGGGTGGTGAACCCCTGAGAACGCTGTGTGAGAAGGTGGCCTGATATATGCTGTCCACTAGTTCTAGTGGGCATCTTGTATCAGTCCAAACAACCCCTTATGGTGATAGTTTAAAGACAACCTTTTTTGAAAGCTATCCTAGTGGTAGCTATGGGGAGCAGCCTTCAGGCTAAGTCTTGAAGGAATGTAAAGCAGCTTGTTTTACCAGTCTATAATCTCTTGAACTATCAAATGAAAGGACAACCACACCAGGTATATATTTAAAATATATGTATTTAGGTTAGCACACACCCCTCTAGTCAATTCAATTCAAAAACTTTATTCGATCATAAATTAATGATCATAAAAGTACATACATACATTAGTATAAAAACATGAGGTTTCAGCAAATTTTAAATTAATCACATTTCATAAACGGTGCTTTTCCTCATACATATCGATTTTAAAATGTATACAGCAGTAAAATAACAGATGTCCTGTGAGTTAAGCCCAAATAAAAGTCCCATGGCTGAAACAATATTAAATACTTTATGTTTTTTAAAAAGTGGTTTCAGGTATATTTTTCGAAGATGGAGATAAAGAGGGCATAACAGTAGAAAATGCTCCGTACTTTGTTTAGTAGTCCCATCACACGGACAAGGGGCAGTAGTATATGTCTTCATTACGGGATACGCAACAAGCAAATGAACAGTTCCCATCCGGAGTCTTGTTAACACAAATTGATGGGAACGAATATTAACCATTTTAAGGTATCCTGGGGGCCCCATTTCTTCCTTGTTATATTTGTCATAAAAAACATGTGTGGAGAACTGGACAGTAGCTGCGTTACGCTTCATCCTGCTAACCCTCAGAAATTCATGTTTAATCTCAGTCTTCGTGATGTCTAAAACACAGGAAGGGTTATCACAAACCCTAAAATTAAAAAGATCATCAAATGTTCGAATGATATAGTTAAGCCACGGGATACGGGAACATTTATCCAAGTTTAGACAATCGGAGATTATCTTTCTAGTAAAACCAGTCTGTTCCTTCGACCAAATAGATCTCCATACTAACAGGGGTCTTAATCTAATCAGGTCAGATAGATGTTCTAAGCCAGACTCCTGATGGATCAACTTTATTGAAGAAGAAGATGGCAGACAAAGGAGTTTTTTAATAAATTTGTTCTCCTCTACCTGAAGCATGTTGTTGTTACAGTGGCCCCACACTCCTGATCCGTATAGAGCCAGAGCAACACATTTATGACGATATAAGTATAACATGTCTAGTATCCGTCTAGAGCCTAGCTTGGATGCAAACCTAAATAGGCCAAAAGAGCACTTAGCCATCTTCGCTCTAACATTTATCATTTCGGAGGTCCACATCCCCCCACTATTAAAAGTGATACCCAAATAACAAAATTTGTCCACCACTGTTATGGTTTGATCTATAACTGTAAAGGGCCTTAAGTTCTTAATTTTCTTGCCACAGGGCATTATAAAAGTTTTTGAATTATTGATTTTTAATTTTCTCCCCTTGATAAAATCTGCAAATTTATTCATTAGTTTTTGCAACCCTAAAGGGGTTTGGGAGAGCAGAACCGCGTCATCTGCATAGAGCAGAATTGGGATGGGAAAGCCACCAGCAGTCGGTACATCTGCACTTATGGAGCGAAGTTCCGTCTCAATTGCATTAATAAAAAGGGAGAAAAGAAGAGGTGCAAGGACACATCCCTGCCTAATACCTGATCCTATTTTAACACTAGGGGTACACTCCCCCGATTGCCCATATCGTATTTTTGCTGTCAGATTCCTGTACAATTGGGCCAGGAAATAAATAATATCTTGAGGTGCCCCCATGTCCAACAAGGTTGACCACAGAAGACCGTGGTCAACCAAGTCGAAGGCACTGGACAGATCGGCAAAACAAAGAAACAGCGAGCCTTGTTTGGCTCGTGTATATTTACATATAATGAGATCTAGGTTAATGCACTGTTCTATAGTGCCCAGCCCCTTGCGAAATCCATACTGTGAATCTGCAAGGATCCCATTGTCTTCTGCCCATTCTTCCAGACGACTTAATATTACTCTACTCATTATTTTTAGGGAAGCAGTAAGGAGGGAGATCGGGCGATAATTTTTTTTTGCCTCGCCCCTCTCCCCTTTTTTATATACCGGAATAATGATTGATTCCCCCCAGGTCTGTGGAGCCGCAATCGTCGCAGCTGCATTAAAAACCTTTGTTAACAATGGGCTCCAGATGGAGATCTCAGCTTTATAAAGGTCAACGGGTACCCCGTCCGGGCCCGGTGCCTTTCCCCCCTTGCTAGCCCGAATGGCTGCATCTACCTCTAGAATTGTAATATTGAGAGGTATGGGGGTTAAAGCCATGCTTTCATTATCCCCCCCTACAGCTGGTCCTTCGGGGTTGAAAATACTAGTAAAGTGAGACACCCATTGTTCCTCAGATACCTGGGCTGACATTACCGGGACTTCTTCATTTTGAAGGAAGGGGCTATTTACCGTGGACCAGAAAAGCTTGGTATCCTTAAGGTCCACTGCTTTAGTCAAATTGTTCCAAGCCTCTTCCCTTAATTCCTGTTTCCTATCCCTCAGATGAATTGTGTATTCCCTTCTGAGGGTATTAACTGCTTCCTTATCTCTAGGTTTACCCTTGAGAGCAGCTTTAAGTCTTTGTAAAGATTTGGTGCATTCTCTGTTAAACCATCCCCCATTACTCCTAGGGCCCTTTTTTATTCTTCCAGTTAAAATTTCAGCGACATTTTTATTAATAGTGTCGAAACTAACTAGAATGTCAACATTATTCTTTCCGGGTTCAAGACAGCATTCCACCTCATCTATACAAGCTGACACGATAGTACAAAGTAATTGTTCCTCGTTTTGCCTACCCCATTTAATTCTAGGGCCATTGGGTCTGTGTGGGACTATATCTGTCACTACACCATTTAACCTCATTTCTTTGACCCCCCACAAAGAAAGAGACATTGTTAAACAGGTATGATCACTACGTGCCGGATCTACTATTACAGGTAAGGAACACTTAGCTACAATACTGGTAGAGACAATGAGGTAATCGATAATCGTGGCACAGTTCCTACCAATAAAGGTTGGTACCGAGTTACCCTCACTGTCTACCCTAGGTATCATAATACATAAATCCATCTTTAACAAAAACGAATTAAGAGAATCCCCATAAACCGAGTGCATAAAATGGGGCTGTTCTTCCCCCACATCATCCCCATACCCACACACCCTATCGCCAGCAAGTGGGCACATGTAAATGTTAAAATCTCCACCCCACAAAATATCAAAATGCACGTCACTACACCCATATAGGCTTTCCTCCTCTGCTTCAAGTTCATCAACCATGTCGGTATTTGAGTGGTTAAAGGCATTGTTGTAGTGATTTATAACTAAAACATTTCGCCCATTCCTATTTTGTAACCACAACAACTGAGAGTGTTGACCGACTATCCGGTGTATTTTTACTCGAACCGGTAGACTCACAGAAAGCAATATCACCATTCCTCCACTGGCTCTCCCCATGTTGGATGGTTGGGCATGGCAATTATAGGCAACATACCCATCAAGATAGACATCTTCGGCCGCCCAAGTCTCCTGGAGACACAGAATATCAAACTGGGTTATAAATTCTGACCATCCAAGACGTTCTAGCTTGTTATTCCATCCCGCAATGTTCCAACTCGCCATCTTATATCCCCGTTCCATTAAACTATCAGCCTCAGTGGGTGATGGGGACAAGATGTGAACATGGGATAATTCCCCTGGCACGGGATCTACAGATGGTAAGATCTGACTAATACTTCCGTTAGCCGGGGAAAGAGCCTTGAGGTTGCAGTCAAACTGGGCAAAGTTACGTGTACTACCCCCAGAACTACATGTGACATTGTATCCATTGGGTGTATTAATATCTATTAAACCTTTTTCCCCCGTTCGTCCGCCCATATCTCCCCCTCTATCGCCACCAAAAGCCCTCTCCCTCTTCCCTGTGGCTCGATGGCATCAATCGCAATCTTCCAGACCACTAAACACCTCAAACCTGTTGGTGGTATCTAGGGGTGTGAAGGGTTTGAGATGTTCCATTCTCTTATGTATTGGAGGGTTATATCTTGGGCCTATAGTGTTCCACCCATACATATCTACTGCTGGTGGTAGTTGCCTCTCCCTAAACATAGGTCCATTATTGTAGATGGGTGGACAATATGGGTTTGGTTGCATTTGCCTTGATAATAGTGGGGGGGGAGCTCGCTGTGAATAATGATTTGGTGGAAACACCACTGAGCGAGGGTAAAAATAGGTTAGAGGACGGGGGATAATTGGTTTGCTATCGTGGTCTGTCGGCCAATTAAGTATAAAGTGAACAGCATTCTGATCTCTAAAATTAATGACCACTATATCTCCCTCAATATCCTTGGGTCTTCCTCCCAACCAGGGGAGGCGGCGGACATGAATAATTTCTCCATTAATATTATTTGTAATAGGTCTGTGTAGACTTAGCCAGTGTGATATTTTATTTCTCAACTGGGTAAAGCTCTCCCGTTTATCTTTCTCCAGCTCTGGTACCCCAGTAAGAACTACTACAAGGGGTACTGCTTCTGGCGGAAGTTCTGGAAGAGGACCCTTGTTATATTTATCTCGGGCAAGTCGCTCGTTACCTCTCTCTCTATTTATATTCCCTACAGCTTGACCAGAGTTATTCCGCTGTCCGTCGGACATTTCAGCCTGTTCTGATAATTTTACTATTAGGTCCAGCAGGAATATTCCCTGATATACTTCCACTCATACAAATTGAGGGTTGAGGCTGAATAATAGTCTGTTCAGGGGTAGTTAATGTTATGGTAGCGGATGTACCTGATGAAGAAGGTACCATTGGGGCTTGTAAAGGGAGAATAAACGGTACATTGTTGGTTACGAGCTTTTTCTCCAATTCTTGTTCTATATTCCCAAGTCTGTCTTCTAGTTTATCAAGTCTTTCTATGATAGCCAGGGAATAGGTCCTCATTATGGACTCTATGCTCTCAATCAGGGCCCTATCTGGAGATGCCTGTAACTTTCCCATCGTAGGGGGGCTATCGATAATAGAAATAACAGGGTCAGTAAACGGAGTTACACATGTATGCGTTGGAGAAATTACTTTCCTTCCTTCGTCTAGTACTTTAACCGATCCTCCTTTGGTACTAACACCCTTTTTCGTACCAAAGTCTGCATGATTAAATTTCCTCTTGGAAAGGTTACTTTTACGCCGTTTAGCTGGAGGGGGGCCATGAATTTTAGCTTGCATAACTTTTCTAACCCTATTGTTGACTACTTTTGTATAATTAGGGATTGGGGTAATTTGCGCTTTAGTTATCACAGCTGGATTAATGGTACCGGGAGTAATGGCTGTGACTACCTGGTTGCTAATAGTGCCCAAGGGTTCGGGTTCCCTCGTAGGTGTACCTTCTCTAAATATTAGAGGGATACTATCCTGTGAGGTAGTGCAAATATCACCCTTAGAGCTCATTAGCGCCGGTGACAGCGGCAATGGTCTGTTCTTTAAACTTTCAATCGACCGCCGTCGTTCAGTTCGTAGTTCTTCAAGAGTAGGGGTATTTGAAGGATCGAATAGGGATTTCTTAAAATACCTGTCTAATGTTCCGTCTACCAAACCCACCGACTTCACGTGGCCAGGTAACTCCGGGGTTGGGATTTCAGTGGACATAATGTTCGTACAATGAGCCCCACAAACACTTACACGATGGTTCTATGTTGATCGATATTCGGCCAGGGGTTCTGGCCCAGTCCAGTCTCCTCGTGTCTATGAGGGTCTTAGAGGGTCCGCCCTTAGTCCGGGCTTTGTCCCGGGTGATGTCCCGCACACGCGTCCCGCTAACGCGTGATGTCCTCCGGTCTTATATTAGTCGGAAATAGAGGGGGCGGAGTCACGGGAAGAGGCTGCAGGTGTGCTCGATACAATACGCACAGCCTGCTGGACCTCGCAGTCCCGTCCTCCTCCACCACACTCCCTCAGGCTATTTTCTTGGTCCACAGGGGCTCCCCGCATTCAAGTTCAAATAAAATCAATGCCCGGCAGGGCTCCGCACAGCTTCTGGCAAAGGGCTTAGATCAGGCAAGGACTCCTTCGGCGAGTGGCACCCCTCTAGTCTCTTTATCAGACTGGAGTTCAAAGTACTTAAGTTATAAGATAGCAATCATCAATAAAAGCACAAATACACGTTTGGGCCCTAGGGGCGTACTAAACCATATACCAAAAAAGTGGTATAAGAACCACGACTGGAACAGGCACTAGGCCTATTGCCTCTAGAATCGCCGGGACCCCAAGGAACCACCCAAGTTAGTGACACAGGGGACCCACGGGGACTGTATGCAGTGTGTAAACACAACCGCAGGTTCCTATTATCTTCTATGGGCAATGTCGCGGTTGGAAATTTAAAGATTAGGGACACTTCTAATCGAGTCTGGACCAAACCCTTTTGGACTTAAGAAGTTCTAGGGCTAGCACCCACAGGAGCACCGGAGAATTTGAGTTACATCACCCAGGGAAGCCGGGTGCATAGGTGTCTTTTGGTGTCGGGTCGCGTCGTCGATTTCAATGGAAGCCTGCAAAGAACTGCTGCTGCGTGAAGAGGAGAAGTGCCCGAAGAGATCCAAGCCTGGATCAAGGATGTAAGGAACCTGAAACCAGAGGGGACAGAGTCTGGGTCACTAGCCAGTGACCGAGGGCAGGATGGATCAATGCCCACAGATGTCGGGTGCTTCAAGTGAGTTGATGGGCAACTTGACTCTTCAGCCACGAGGTCCAGCAGGTGTTGACGAAGTCCATGAGCTGGATTCGAGCTGTGCCATGAAGTCTGTCTAGTGCTGCAGTATCGGCGACCAGAAAAGACCCAACAAGCCTTGGCAACGGCAAGTCACTGGAATTTAGAGAAAGGACTGTGGTCAGGGCACATCTGGAGCAACCAGGAAAGCCCAAGCAGAAGAGGAGTCGCCTTTGTGGGGACCTGCTAGCTAAAGGGCTAGTGATCGCAAAGGAGCCTCAAGCAGTCACACTTGAAGCTGGCACACGGGTCACTCATGGAATGGAGGCCAACAATCTTCGGTGCAGGAGGTGCTCAAGGCTGGGGCTACTCAGAGCCCAAAGCACAACTTCAAGGAGGACCAGGAAGATAGTGTTGCTGCAAACGCTGACAGTGTCCAGGGTTCACGGTTCCACGTCACCCACGATAGCCACGGGCCTCAGCTTTGCTGTGGACTCAGCGTAGCCTCGAGGAAGTCTGGAAATCCACGTCTGGAGATGCAGAGACTTTGGCATCCGGCGGGAGCTTCAGAATTGCAGACCAGTCAGTTACTTTTTTGGTGCCTGCCAAGCAGTGGAGTCACTCTTTGACCCCCAAGGGAGATCTGTTCAGTCTTCTAGTCAGGATAGAACATCGAAGGTCCAGGATGCACATTGCAGAGTTTCGTCCAGGGTAATCTAAAGTCCTAGGGACTGGATTCCTATACTTATAGTAAGTTTAGGGGATGGACTAACTCTAAGCCCCACCTATGGGTGGGCCAGGAAAGAGGGGTGGTTACACCCATTTCCTTTGTCCAGTTTCGCGCCAGAGCAGGGGCAGGTAGCCCCTGCAACTGGTTTGAACTGGAGTATGCACAGGGACACCAAGTGTGCCCCCAGTGCAGGACTTCAAAGCAGCAGAGAGTGCTCCCGCAAATCCCCAATACACATCAGCCTGTATGGGGAGGTGGGGACACCTCCCCTCGACAGGAAACCTATTGTCCAGGCCTCCCTTGCTGGAGTTTCGATCAGCAGCAAGAGGTCAGACCCGTGTCTGTGGCAGAGGCATCCATTTTGTGATGCCAGGGCTCAGGAAAGTCCTACCGGGTTTAGCCAGTGTGAACATGTCTCTCCCTCTAGAAGGGTGGAATGCTACCCCCGCCGCCAGAATTGGCGGGGGGTAGTATTCCAAAGCGTTTGACACCAAACACAACATGTTTTGATGCAGCCATCCCAAAGTTAGCATTTACCACGAGGTTATAATGCACTTAAGAGTATATGGTATGGCTGTATCACAGAACAGCCATAAGGAAGTATTTCCAAAAGCTGCAGAGGGGCTCAGCTCATGCTGGGGCACCCTCACACACAAAACCAAGCAATCTGCCTTCAGGATTGTCAAGGCCTGCCATAGGAGTGGCTTATAGGTTTATATGTGTCTGTATAGGGTAGTGATATAGGTAGCCTATACCAGTAAGGGGTGCAAGCACACCCTTTCCCAGACCGCAGTAGCAGACCTGTGGTGCCATTTTGGAGTGCTTCCCAGGGGTGGTATAATATATGCTGCAGCCCCTGGTAGGCCTCTGAGGTACCTATGCCCTAGGTACATAGTATACCATATACTAGGGGCTTATAATGCCCTCCAGAATCCAATTAGATATGTACCTAAGGTACATGGAAACCATTTTAGAGAGGAAGCAGCTAGGCTGTGGTCCTGATCAGCAGGGCCACAGCCAGACTAAGGTCGAAAAACAGTGAATCACCAGCAAAAAGTGGGGGTACCCATGTGAAGCAGATCCTACACAACCCCACACCCCCAAACACAGGGACATTAAACTAACCTTGACCAGTTGA
Organism: Triturus cristatus; assembly: GCF_964204655.1. Classification (NCBI taxonomy): domain Eukaryota; kingdom Metazoa; phylum Chordata; class Amphibia; order Caudata; family Salamandridae; genus Triturus; species Triturus cristatus. The sequence goes on along the minus strand of NC_140591.1, from coordinate 604,747,036 downwards.
GTCTTCATGTTCTAAGTGGAAATACCTAGAGAGTCCATCTGCATTGGCAAGGTTACTCCCAGGTCTATGTTCCACCGTAAAGTCCAATCCCTGTAGGGAAATGGACCACCTAAGCAGTTTGGGATTTTCACCCTTCATTTGTTTTAGTCATAAGAGGGGCTTATTATCTGTCTGAACAAGGAAGTGATTACCAAACAAGTATGGCCTCAACTTCTTCAGAGCCCAAACCACAGCAAAGGCCTCCCTCTCAATGGCTGACCAACGTTTCTCTCTAGGGTTCAGCCTTCTGCTTATGAAAGTTACTGGCTGATCCTGACCTTCTTCATTCAATTGTGACAGTACAGCCCCAACCCCCAATTCAGATGCATCAGTTTGAACAATGAATTTCTTGGAGTAGTCAGGACTCTGCTGAATGGGAGCAGTACACATGGCCTGCTTCAGGTCATCAAATGCCTTTTGACAGCTATCTGTCCACTGAACCTTTTGGGGCATTTTCTTAGAAGTTAAGTCATTCAAGGGTGTCACTATTGATCCATACCCTTTGACAAATCTCCTATAGTACCCATTCAGGCCTAAGAAGGCTCTCACCTGAGTCTGGGTAGTTGGAGCAGGCCATTCCATTATGGTCTGGATCTTGCTCTGCAATGGTTGAACCTGGCCTCCATCTACAAGGTGACCCAGGTACAAAACCTGATTCTGCCCTATCTGGCACTTAGTAGCCTTGATAGTTAGGCCTGCTTTTTGCAGGGCCTCTAAAACATTCCTTGGGTGGACCAGGTGATCCTCCCAGGTGGAGCTAAAGACAGCAATATCATCAAGATATGCTGCACTAAAGGCTTCCAGACCTGTGAGAACTGTATTCACCAACCTTTGGAAAGTGGCCGATGCATTTTTTAGACCAAAGGGCATTACCACAAATTGATAGTGCCCACTAGGGGTTGAAAATGCTGTTTTTGGCTTTGCATCATCAGCTAATCTGATCTGCCAGTAGCCAGCTGTCAAGTCAAATGTGCTGAGGTACTTGGCTGAGGCCAAAGTATCTATGAGCTCATCTGCCCTTGGTATTGGATGGGCATCAGTCCTAGTGACTGCATTGAGACCCCTGTAGTCCACACAAAACCTCATCTCTCTTTTTCCATCACTGGTGTGAGGTTTTGGCACAAGGACCACTGGACTAGCCCAAGGGCTATCTGAGGGTTCAATAACTTCCAAATCCAACATTTTCTGGACTTCTGTCCTGATACAGTCCCTGACATGGTCAGGTTGCCTAAAAATCTTATTTTTAATAGGCAGACTGTCCCCAGTGTCCACTTCATGAGTGCACCAGGTAGTCTGACTTGGAGTCAGTGAGCACATGTGTCTGAACTGATTGAGAACCTGTCTGCAATCAGTTTGCTGCTGGGCAGTGAGGCTGCCTGCCAAGGCTACACCATCAACTGACCCATCATCAGGGTTCTGTGAGAGGAGGTCAGGGAGTGGGTCACTCTCTTCCTCCTGTCACTCATCAGTTGCCATGAGCAAGCCCATGTCAGCCCTGTCCACATATGGCTTTAGCCTGTTGACATGGATAACCCTATGGGGACTCCTGGGAGTTCCTAGGTCTACTAGATAAGTAACCTCTCCCTTCTGTTCAACAATAGGGTGGGGTCCACTCCACTTTTCCTGGAGAGCTGCTTGGGCCACAGGCTCCAACACCCACACTTTCTGTCCTGGCTGGTAAACAGTCAGTACAGCCTTTTGGTCATGCCAGGCTTTTTGCAGTTCCTGGCTAGGCTCAAGGTTTTTGTTTGCCTTCTTCATGTATTCAGCCATCCTGGAGCGGCGACCAAGTACATAGTCCACTATGTGTTGCGTTGGGGGCTTGAGAGGTTACTCCCATCCTTCCTTCACCAAACACAATGGACCCCTGACAGGGTGACCAAACAGAAGTTAAAATGGGCTGTAGCCAACCCCCTTCTGAGGTACCTCCCTGTATGCAAATAAAAGGCAGGGCAAGAGCAGGCCCCATTTTCGCCTAAGCTTCTCTGGGAGTCCTTTGATCATGCCCTTTAAGGCTTTGTTGAATCTCTCAACTAAACCATCGCATTGTGGGCGATAGGGTGTGGTGAATTTGTAATTCACTCCACACTCCTTCCACATAGCATATAAGTAACTTGACATAAAGTTTGCATCTCTATCAGATACTACCTCCTTAGGAAAGCTCACTCTTGAGAACACACTCAAGAGAGCTCTGGCCACTACAGGTGCTGTAGTGGTCCTGAGGGGAATTACCTCTAGATACCTGGTGGCATGATACACCACCACCAGTATAAATCTGTGGCCAGATGCTGTTTGGGGATCCATGGGACCAACAATGTCAATCCCTACCCTTTCAAAGGGCACCCTCACCACAGGTAGTGGTATCAGGGGGGCCTTTGTAGTGCCACCTGCTTTGCCACTGGCTTGGTAGGTTACACAGGAGCGACAAAACTCCTTAGTGTCTTCAGACATGTGAGGCCAGTGAAAGTGAGGAACAATTCTGTTCCAAGTTTTGTTCTGGCCTAGGTGTCCTGCTAGGGGAATATCATGGGCTAGTGTCAATAGGAAACCCCTAATCTTCAGAGGTATAACCAACCTCCTAGATGCACCAGGCTTGGGGTGTCTACTCTCTGAATATAGGAGGCCATCATCCCAATAAACCTTATGGGTGCCACTAGCATTCCCAGCAGCCTCATCAGCAGCTTGCTGTCTGAGGGTTTCAAGAGATGGGCAGGTTTTCTGCTCCTGGCTCAGATCAGACCTGGAAGGGCCCCCTGTCCCCAAGAACCCAACCTGGTCAGGTTCACGCTCCTCTGGGACAGTTCCTTCTGCAGGCTCAAGATCATCTCCCTGAGGAGACTGATCAGTATCCTGAGACAGGTGGAAAGGCTCTGCCTTAACCCTACTGCTCCTCCTCTTGTGAGGCACCTGGTCCATTATTCCAGAATCCAGGGCCTGTCCAGTTTTAGACATTTTAGCCTGTGATCTAGTCGCAGCAAATACATGTGCAGGGATCCCTAACATTTCTGCATGTGTCCTGAGCTCCACTTCAGCCCAAGCTGAAGTCTCTAGATCATTGCCAAGCAAGCCCTGTACCGGTAGGTCTGCACTTACCACAACCTTCTTAAGGCCAGTTACCACTCCCCAGGAGAAGTTAACAACTGCCAGAGAATGGTCTGTTCTGCCATTGCTAGCATTGGTCACTTGGTACATTTCACCAAGTATAATCTGCCCAGGATCCACAAGATCTTGTGTCACCATTGTGACACTTGCTCCTGTGTCCCTGAATGCCCAAGCCTCTACTCCATCTATTAAAGGCTGCTGTCTGTATTTGCCCAGGTTACTGGGGCTCACAAAGGGGGACATATCCATGCCCCCATCACTGACAAGCACAGCCTGAGTTGGTACGCTGACTAGGCCAGAGTCCATCTCAGAACCCAGGGTCAACCCTACTACACCCTTATTCTCCAATTGTAACTGCACTAGGTGAGCAGGTGCCTTAGGGGCATTGGTGGGGGCTGGAGTATTTTCTTTGGCATTGGTGCAGTCACTAGTTCAGTGAGTTTTCTGTTTACAGATTTTGCACCAAGGTTTATTTTGGCCTTTCCCTTTGTTAGCCTGTGAATCCCCACCCGAAGAAGATTTTTGGGGCCCTTGTGAAGACTTCTGGTCTTTACCCATGTCCCCACCCTTATCAGAGTTTTTGGAATCTTGCTTCTTAGGGTCACCACCTTGGTTTTGTACTTTCTGCCTCACCCTGGTTCTGACCCATTTGTCTGCCTTCTTTCCCAATTCTTGGGGAGCGGTCAGATCAGAGTCTATCAGGTACTGGTGCAACAGCTGATTTTGACAGTTATTAAGAATCTGCTCTCTCATTATCAGATTATACAATCCTTTGAAGTACACACTTTACTGCCCAATAACCGACCTCCCAGAGCCTTAGCAGCACAGTCAACAAAGTCAACCCAGTCCTGATTTTGTGCTTTTTGTGTGTCTCTGAACTTTAACCTGTATTGTTCAGTGGTTAGGCCAAACCCATCTATTAGAGCACTTTTCAAGACTTTGTAGTCATCAGCATCCTCTTCTCATACAGTGAGGAGCTTGTCTCTACGTCTGTCTGCCAAGGAGAGCAATATGATTGTTGCCCACTGACTTTGTGGGACCTTCTGCACTTTACAGGCCCTCTCCAAGGCAGCTATCCATTTGTGGATGTCATCCCCACTCTGGTAGGGAGGGACAATCTTACTTGGGTTTCTATGGTCATAGGACCTCTCCCTATCTCTAGAGAAATTGCTGCCACCAAGGGACTCTAGTCTCTCCTTTTTACTAGCTCTGTAGAGTAGCAGGGCTTCCCTATCTAAGGCCATCTGCTGCTTTCTGAGGTTGAACTTCTCTTGCTCATACTTCAGCAATCTCTCTCTCCTCTCCTGGGAGGATTCCCTCCCTCTGTGAGAAGAAACAGGGGTTCCTATAGAGGAGTTAGACTGGATAGAACCCCTTAAAAGAGATCTATCCCTTCTAGCCCTGTTGTCAGGCCTACCAGAAGGAATAAAGGAAGTGGCATTATTGTCTTCCTCCTCATCCTCATCCTGGTGGTCTGTGTTCACCAGAGTCTGGTCATTGTCACCAGTCTGGTCAGCATTAGAGTTAGGGTCAGGGGAGTTTCCACCCCTAGACCCACCCTCAGGTGCTGCCCCACCCACACTGTCTACATCATCAGGCCCACTAGGCCTTGTGATATCATCCAGTTTCAGTATCTTTATGAGAAGCTGGGGGGATGGACTTTTGCCTGTCTTCAGCTCCCTAGTGGAACATAAGGCCCTAGGCTGAGCAAAGGTGAGATCCTCATATTTATAGGGAAGGAACTCACTGGTTCCTGGTAGGGACCCACTGGTTCCTGGCTGGTTAGACATTACTAATGTGGTGTGGTGTATTGCACTACCTGCACTAGTGTGTCCTACTAAACTCTCTTGAGTTGTAGAAAGGGTGTGCTATCTCTTAACACACAACTCTAAGTTCAGTAGAACTTACTGTAGCTAAACTTGATATTATATGTACCTCAGGTACCTTTAGTGGTGTTCAGTTGATCAATTCAATTGAGATTATCTGGTAAAACAATAGCAAGCTGGAATCCCACACGCTGCACACCAATATGAGAAGGTGGCCTGATATATATCCTGTCCACTAGTTCTAGTGGGCACCTTGTATAAGTCCAAACAACCCCTTATGGTGATAGGTTAAAGACAACCTTTATTGAAAGCTATCCTAGTGGTAGCTATGGAGAGCAGCCTTCAGGCTAAGTCTTGAAGGGATGTAAAGCAGCTTGTTTTACCAGTCTATAATCTCTTGAATGGTCAAATGAAAGGACAACCACACCAGGTATATATTTAAAATATATGTATTTAGGTTAACACACACCCCTCTAGTCTCTTTGTCAGACTGGAGTTTGAAGTACTTAAGTTACCAGATAGCAATCATCAGTAAAAGCACAAATAAACGTTTGGGCCCTAGGGGCGTACAAAACCATATACCAAAAAAGTAGTATAAGAACCACGACTGGAACAGGCACTAGGCCTATTGCCTCTAGAATCATTGGGACCTCAAGTAACCACCCAAGGTGGTGACACAGGGGACCCACGGGGACTGTATGCAGTGTGTAAACACAACCGCGGGTTCCTATTATCTTCTATGGGCAATGTCGCGGGTGGAAATTTAAAGATTAGGGACACTTCTAATCGAGTCTGGACCAAACCCTTTTGGACTTAAGAAGTTCTAGGGCTAGCACCCACGGGAGCACTGGAGTATTCGAGTTACCTCACCCAGGGAAGCCGGGTGCATAGGTGTCTTTTGGTGTCGGGTCGCGTAGTCGATTTCAATGGAAACCTGCAAAGAACTGCTGCTGCCGTGAAGAGGAGAAGTGCCCGAAGAGATCCAAGCCTGGATCTAGGTTGTGAGGAACCTGAAAGCAGAGGGAACAGAGTCTGGGTCACTAGCCAGTGACCGAGGGCAGGATGGACCAATGCCCACAGATGTCAGGTGCTTCAGGTGAGTTGACCAGCAAGGTCTGAGGTACTCACCCAGCAAGGGTAAGTCAGGGCACATCTGGAGCAAACAGAAGAGGAGTCGCCTTCGTGGGGACCTGCTAGCCAACGGGCTAGTGATCGCGAAGGAGCCTCGAGTGGTCGCACTTAGAGCTGGCCCACGGGTCACTCGTGGAGTGGAGGCCAACAATCTTCAGTGCAGGAGGTGCTCAAGGCTGGGGCTACTTAGAGCCCAAAGCACAGTTTTGAGGAGGACCAGGAAGATAGTGTTGCTGCAAAAGTTCACGGTGTCCAGGGGTCATGGTTCCACGTCACCCACGATAGCCACAGGCCTCAGCTTTGCTGTGGACTCAGCATAGCCTCGAGGAAGTTTGGAAATCCACCTCTGGGGATGCAGAGACGTTGGCGTCCGGCGGGAGCTTCAGAATTGCATACCGATGAGTTGCTTTTTTGGTACCTGCCAAGCAGGGGAGTCAGTCTTTGACCCCAAGGGAGATCACTTCAGTCTTCTAGTCAGGATAGAACATCGAAGGTCCAGGATGTACGTTGCAGAGTTTCGTCCAGGGTAATATAAAGTCCTAGGGACTGGATTCCTATACTAATAGTAAGTTTAGGGGATGGACTAACTCTAAGGCCCCACCTATGGGTGGGTCAGGAAAGAGGGGTGGTTACACCCATTTCCTTTGTCCAGTTTCACACCAGAGCAGGGGCAGGTAGCCCCTGCAACCGGTTTGAACTGGAGTATGCACAGGGACACCAAGTGTGCCCCCAGTGCAGGACTTCAAAGCACCAGAGAGTGCTCCCGCCCAGCCCCAATAGACATCAGCCTGTCTGGGGAGGTGGGGACACCTCCCCTCAACAGGAAACCTATTGTCCAGGCCTCCCCTGCCAGAGTTTCGGTCAGCAGCAGGAGGCCAGACCCGTGTCTGTGGCAGAGGCATCCATTTTGTGATGCCAGGGCTCAGGAAAGTCCTACCGGGTTTAGCCAGTGTGAACATGTCTCTCCCTCTAGAAGGGTGGAATGCTACCCCCGCCGCCAGAATTGGCGGGGGTAGTATTCCAAAGCGTTTGACACCAAACACGACATGTTTTGATGCAGCCATCCCAAAGTTAGCATTTACCGCGAGGTTATAATGCACTTAAGAGTATATGGTATGGCTGTATCACAGAACAGCCATAAGGAAGTATTTCCGAAAGCTGCAGAGGGGCTCAGCTCATGCTGGGGCACCCTCTCACTCAAAACCAAGCACTCTGCCTTCAGGATTGTCAAGGCCTGCCATAGGAGTGGCTTATAGGTTTATATGTGTCTGTATAGGGTAGTGATATAGGTAGCCTATACCACAGTAAGGGGTGCAAGCACACCCTTACCCAGGCTGCAGTAGCAGACCTGTGGTGCCATTTTGGAGTGCTTCCCAGGGGTGGCATAATATATGCTGCAGCCCCTGGTAGGCCTCTGAGGTACCTATGCCCTAGGTACATGGATAAGATATACTAGGGGTTTATAAGGCACTCCAGAATCCAATTAGATATGTACCTAAGGTACATGGAAACCATTTTAGAGAGGAAGCAGCTAGGCTGTGGTCCTGATTAGCAGGGCCACAGCCAGACTAAGGTTGAAAAAACAGTGAAACACCAGCAAAAAGTGGGGGTACCCATGTGAAGCAGATTCTACTCTCCTACACGCTGCTCACACTCTCTCTCTCTCCTTTGAGACACAGCGCTAGCCCGCATGCCCCCCCCACTACTCTGGGACCTAACAGTTCGACATCACCTCTTTTCCCTCTCTAGAGCCTTTACAGGCCCTTGGACCCATGACCATTGACCTGGCTCTTGTGCCAGCTCCCGGGAATCATAGAGCTTGCACCCTAACATGGGTTGGTGCAATCCTGGAAAACAATTGCTGAGCCTAGGCTCCCTAGGGGTAAAGTTGAGCAACGCCTTCAAATCATTTACCATGCTCACCAACACCCAGTCATCCAGTGCACGCGTGTGCTCATCCACACTTGGCACTTGTTGTACGCTGCCACCATTTAAACTGGACTCTGCCTTTTTAACCTTAATGTCCAGTTCCCTCATGTTTAACTCATGACCTAAGAGAATCTTAGAAACTCCTTCTGTCTTGCAGTCAACCTCTCAACAGTTGCCCCCAACACGGGTACGATGAAATCAAAAAGTGCAGCTCCGCACTCCGGCCCCTGTACTGCCACTCCCTTGGCAATACGGCCCGCGATACGAGCCGAAGCAGAGGCTCGCGCCGCTGGAATAAGAGAGAGGCCGAGAGCGTCTCCCTCCGAGCCCGCACCCCGCCCCAGGAGTCGACACACATTACCTGGGGGCGCAAATACACTCTCCTCTCCTTATCCAGAGGCTGGGCCTCCAATGCAATACTTGTGAATTGGCATCTGCGGGCTCGGGCCAGCAGCTCATCTCCTCTGGGGCTGCCGGTCCGGGCCGCTATGGTTACGAAGATCTCAGGCTGCCACAGGGCACACGCACACAGCGTTGCCGAGACTTCCTTAAGCTTCGGGGTGCACGATCACCAGGCACTCCCCCCGAAGGTCTCAGGCTGCACAAAGATCACGCGCACAGCTCCGCTGAGACTCACTTAACTCCAGTGCACATGATAACAAGGCAAATACTCACGAAGGTCTCACGGTGCACCAAGCACACGTACACAGCATCAATGAGACTCATTTGCATTCCGGTGCACACGATAACAAGGCAAATCCTCACAAAGGTCTCACGGCGCACCAAGCAGACGCACACAGCATAGATGAGAATCACTTGGATTCCGGTGCACACCATAACAAGGCAAGTCCTCACGAAGGTCTCACGGTGCACAAAGCACACGCACAGAGCATCGATGAGAGTCACTTGGATTCCGGTGCACACGATAACTGGACAATCCTCACAAAGGCGTTCAGGCTGCAAAAAGCACATGCACACCGCGTCGCCGATCCTTGCTTGGACTCCAGGTGCCCACGATCACAGGGCACACCTTATGAGGGTCTCAGGCTGCAACAAGCACGCGCACACAGCGCTGCTGAGACTCACCTGCAAACCTTTGTGTTCCTGTGTTTCAGCATCAGGGAGCCAGCTCACCTCGGGCCCTTGGGGATAAGTTACTTCAGGACACAGATCAGCAAAGTCATTTCAAGCAGGGGGACACAGCACACAGCAAAGTCCCTTTTGCCTTTCCTTGGTTAAAACAGCAAACTGCAGGCCAGCCCCAGAGCACACAGCAAGGGTCAGTCCTTTCCTTCAGTCTCTTCAGTTGTTTCTTCCTTGGCAATGGTTCCTCTTGACCACGAAGTAGCTCCAGTCTTGTTTAATCTTGATCAAGCCATTCTCCAAAGTTCATGGGCTTCAGCTCTCATAGTTATACCCCTCAATGGCTTTGAAGTCTTTGTGTTTCAGGGGGCACAGACCCCTGTTCAAACCAGTTCTGGATGCCTCCCTGCCAGTGACATCTTCTTCCTTTGATTAGTGGGGGTCTGGATTCTCAATCACTCAGCAGGAGACGGGACAACTGTTTTATAGCAGCAACCCAGGCCTCTTCACCTCTAGGGGCTACTCCTCCCCCTATCCTCCAGATGCAGGTCAGTCTGTTGCTGTCTCACCTCTTCCCCTGGGTCAAGACATTCCTCAGATCCTATCGCTTTCAAATCCAGACAGTCAATCCACAACGAGGCAGAGACACACAGAAATGTTTAGAGCACAAAAACCCAGCCACTTCTAAAAGAGTGGCTTATAAACACACAATGCAAAAACCACCTTCATAGAAAGATGTGTTATTACATTGTCAGTTCTGGCATACTAAACTTCACCTTTCCATCTTAAGCCTATGGGAAGATAGGCTGGAAAACATACTACACAGCCTTCCAGATCTATCCTATGGGCAAGATGGCATTTCAACAGTGAAAAACGAAATGGAGATTATTTCACTGTCAGGACATGGTACAGACCTTGGTACATGTCCTACCTTTCACATGCAGTGCACCCTGCCCAGGGAGTACCCTGGACCTACCATAGGCGTGCATGATGTGCATAGAAAGGGAAGGGTAAGGTCTGGCAAGTGGGTGCACTTGCCAGAACAACATGGCAATTTAACAAACTGCTTGCAAGCCCTGCAATGGCAGGCCTGTGTTCCCCTTTTAAGGCTACTTCTGTGGGTGGCACAATTAGTGCTGAAGGCCCACTAGTAGCATTTGCATTACCAGCCCTGGCACACATAGGGCACTTTACTAGGGACTTTACTAGTAAGGCAAACATACCAATCATGGACAACCAATCACCATTACACGTTATACAGGGAGCACTTGCACTTTGACACTGTTTAGCAGTGGCAAAGTGTCCAAAGCATCTAATTTGGCAACACCATGTCAGAAAAAAGGTCTAGGGGAAAGCAAAAAGTTTAGGGAACTTTAGCTAAAAAGGGCCAAGTCCTACACTCGTTTTCAGAAAGACAACCAGTTTAGAGAAAATGCTAATGGCTGCAAGGGCAGAAGAACAAGCAGTTTGAAAAGCTGCTGATATGGACACAGGAACAACAAGTAATGAATCAGCTTTAATCATGAAAAAAGCAAGCATGAAGACAAAATAGATGCACACAAGTCGATGTTTTCGAAGAGAAAAAGTTATGCTTCCGATGTGGGATTTCATTTTCCCTTTAAAGTAAATGTCCCGCCATAGCCAGATATGCAAAGGCTGTGGGAAAGAAAACCACTTCATAACAGTCTGCAAAGTGAAAGAGAAATTAAATGCGTCACAGCGTGAAGAAAAAATGGTCACCAGAAGGTTCCATCTTGTTGATGGGGAGCCAGTGCAGGTCTCTCAAGTGGGGTGTGATGTGGCTGCAGCGAGGGATGTTGAGGATCAGGCGTACGGATGCGTTCTGGATGCTTTGGAGCCGTTTCAGGAGTTTGGCCGGGGCTCCTGCGTAGAGTGCATTTCCGTAGTCCAGTCTACTGCTGATGAGGGCCTGCGTGACCGTCCTTCTTGTTTTGGTGCGGATCCACTTGATGATTCTGTGAAGCATGCGGAGGGTGTTGAAGCAGGAGGAGGAGACGGCGTTGACCTGCTTCGTCATGGAGAGGGTGGAGTCGAGGATGACCTCTAGGTTGTGTGTGTGGTCGGTGGGTGTAGGGGGTGCTCCTAGTGCAGTCGGCCACCAAGAGTCGTCCCAGGCCGAGGGGGTGGATCCGAGGATGAGGACCTCCGTCTTGTCCGAGTTCAGCTTCAGTCAGCTGTTTCTCATCCAGTCGGCAACGGCCTTCATTCCTTCCTGGAGGTTGGTTTTGGCAGTGTGGGGGTCTTTGGTGAGGGAGAGGATCAGCTGGGTGTCGTCGGCATAGGAAATGATGTTGAGGTGGTGCCGTTGTGCGACGTGGGAGAGCGGTACCAAGTAAACTTTGAACAGCGTTGGGCTGAGGGATGAGCCTTGGGGTACGCCGCAGATGATCTCGGTGGCTTCGGAGCAGAAGGGGGGAGGCGGACGCTCTGTGTTCTGCCGGAGAGGAAGGAGGTGGTCCAGTCCAGGGCTTTCTCCTGGATTCCGGCATCGTAGAGGCATGTTTGTAGTGTGCGGTGGCAGACCGTGTCGAAGGCGGCTGACAGGTCCAGGAGGATGAGGGACGCAGTTTCTCCGTTGTCGAGCAGGGTCCTGATGTCGTCGGTGGCAGCGATGAGGGCAGTTTCGGTGCGGTGGTTGCCGCGGAAACCGGGCTGGGATGGGTCCAGGATGCTGTTCTCTTCGAGGAAGCTGGTCAGTTGTTTGTTGACGACTTTTTCGATGACCTTCGCCGGGAACGGGAGCAGGGAGATGGGTCCAAAGTTCTTGATGTCCTTGGGGTCCGCCTTGGGTTTCTTGAGTAAGGCGTTGATCTCTGCATGCTTTCAGCTCTCCGGGAAGGTCGCTGCCTCGAAGGAGATGTTGATGGTTTTCCGGAGATGGGGTGCGATGTTGCTGCTGGCTTTGTTGAAGATGTGGTGTTGGCAGGCGTCTTCCGGGGATCCGGAGTGGATGGTGTTCATGATCTTGATGGTGTCGTCGTCGGTGATGTTGGTCTAGGCGAGCAGGCAGTTGGAGAGGGTGGTGGTCGTAGGAGCGGGGTTTCAGTGGTTGCCGGGGTGCTGACGGCGTCAAAGCTGTCATGGATGTCTGCGATCTTGCGATGGAAGAAGGTGGCCAGCGAGTCGCACAGGTCTTGTGATGGTGGGATGTCGTTGGAGTTGGAGCTGGGGTTGGAGAGTTCCTTCACGATGTTGAAGAGCTCTCTTTGCTGTTATAGACTGTTGTGCGTCTATTAACATCATGTCAGTAGAAAAGTTCAACAACCTTTCTCCTGTACCACATCTTACCCTGTCAAACACAGAGGAAGAGAACTGTAGGTACATCACAACTTTTTTCACCAACTCATGTTGGATTGTTCAAATACAAAAGACAGATATGGAGTATCTTTGGCTATGGAGATATTTCAGGATGTTATTTTCCAAGTAATTCAAATTGGTACACATGCTTTCAATTACAGTGATGACATACTGGTATTTTGGACAACACAAAAGGAGCATGACAAGACTCTTACACACGTGTGCCAATTACTTGCTGACGCAGGCCTCACTCTGAATGCACCAAAGTGTGAGTTTCACAAAACCAAACTTAAATTCTTTGAGCACATATTCTCTGATTGGGGAATGACGCCTGACCCAGATAAGGTGCAAGCACTGTCATCTACTTGCCCCCCACAAGATGTAACCACGCTGCGATCCTCCTTAGACATGGCCAGTTATTAATCAAGGTACATTTGTGACTTTGCTACAGTGAGTAACCCATTGAGGGACTTAACAAAGCGGAATGCGACCAAAGTTTCAAAGAAATAAAGCACGCGATTGAGAATGCAACTGAAATGGCCTATTTTGACCCCAAGTTACGAGAAACATCCTGAACAATGACTCCAGAACAACGAGTTCCGGAGTCACACAAGCCAAACAGCAACTTGCCCGAACAACGACTTAGCCTTAACCACGCATGTTAAGCGTTCCATTTGTACCACCCTTTAACTTTTGTCCAAAGTACAATGGCTTAGAATCATGTTTCTCTTGAAAATTGACAGTCCTGCAACTGTACTTGCTGGCTTGGCAGCTTAATGACTAATTAATCCAGTGTTCCACGCACATGTGCGGAAACCTCTTGTGACCAATTGTCCCCATCTCCTTCATGCATGGTTCCAGATGGGTTAATATATATGTGTTACAAGTTATATTGTGTGGCAAGGATTATTGTCAGGCCAATAATCTATTGCTTTCCCTCAAATCTTGAGCATAGTTCCTTGCATAGATCCTTGCATAGATAACAAATACAGACTAAGTTCTCTGCAATGTTTGAGAAGCACTGGCAACTGGGTATGTGGCTTTTGCAGATGATCTCACTAGAGTAGTAATGGCACATAGCAAGGAGGACCCTTTTCGAGCCTGTTTTGATCTGCCTTGTGTATTATAAATTTGCCGCTGTACTGGATACTATTCATTCAAAAATCTTTATTGGATTCAAAGAATCATCAAAGCATTACTTCAATATTTTAAAACACATAACACATGATTTCCACAGATATGTACATTAAGAATTATCCTCATCTATGCATATAATGGAGTATATTTATACGGATTGAGGTTTTTAATTTATCTTAGTTCTAAAAATGATTTATCCATTTATAATATTTATAAAGAAGTACTTCTAAAGTGCAAGTGCATACTCAATTGACTCTACCCGCGAATACTCAATTATTAAACATGTATGGTAAAATTATTTGTTAAAACAGTATAATACATTTTTGGTAAAATTACTCTGCTTGAATTGGATTGAGTCAAACCACTTAATGCATATTAAGATACAATAATACAAGAATACAAAAATCAGGCCTACATCTAACTTTAAATGTTTGAAAATGTTGCCCTCTCTTTTTCCTTATATAACTAATGGCCAATAAAAATCTGCTGACACCAAATACAATGAGTTATGAGTTATCTGTTTTTAATATTCGCAACATCTCTTTGTATTTCATAACATTCAAGCTTCTGCCTAGCGGTTTTATCCATTTTCTTCTCGCCATTACATACACTGGGCAAAAAAATAAAACATGTTCAATATCCTCCTTTACTCCCAATTGACATAAATTGCACTTGGGATCTCATCCTTAGATTGTGGCATAACCCATTTGGATGTAAAGGCATTTATCTGAAGTATTTCATATCTAAATTTCAGATATAATGTCTTTGCTAGTTGAGGTTCAATTTCATCCAAAATGGCTCCAAACATGTGGTCGTTTTAAACAATAGGAATTGTGTAGTAAGCCTTCCCAATGTGCTATTTAAAGTGACTTTGCACCAAATAAAATTCCAGAAAATGTGCTTGATCTCACACTTTGATTCGGGTGTCTGCAACCTCGGATTTGTCCAGTATCTGCTCAGGCCTAGATCAAGGAGCCTCTCACCCACTCTTTTCAACATTTTCATGGAACCACTCACCGAACTTCTCAATCTCGCCAAGTTTCCCTTCCATATGTATGCAGACGACACCCAAATCTACATCAAGATCCACTCACTTGAAGACATCAAATCGCTCAACACAACACTACAAAAAACCCAAACATGGCTGGCCGAAAACCATTTGAAACTAAACTCCATCAAAACGGAGTTCCTCTTAATCGCTCCCCATAACAAAGCATCCACTATCCTGGACTGGATGAAGCACTTAACAGCGCTCAATGGACAACCTCTCATCGTCGAATCAGTGAAATCGCTAGGTGTGACTCTGGACAGTAACCTAAAGATGCAGAAGCATATCAGCGCTTCCACAAAAGGAGCTAACTTCCACATGAAGACCCTGCGAAAACTGAAACCCTTCCTGCCAGCTTACGATTTCAAACATGCAGTTCAAGTCCTAGTAATCCCAAGAGTGGAATACGGGGCTGTAACTTTATGCGGCCTCCCAAGGTTGTTGACAGCCCCGTTAAGACCCACTATCAACTCAGCTGCGAGACTCATCACGGGCTCTAAGAGAACCTCTCACATCTCTCCAGACCTTAGAGCCCTCAACTGGCTACCGTTTGAAGCTAGAAATAATCTGAAAATCGCTTGTATGACGCACAAGGCCCTACACCACAATTCTCCGCACTACCTAGCAAAAAAACTGGTGCTCTCTGCGGGCAATAGAGCCTCTAGGAGTGCCACGTCTCTTCAACTGAAACCACAATGATTTGCCAAGAAAAAAACCTATAACCGATCCTTCTCTGGTATGGCTCCCAGGATCTGGAATGCTTTGCCCACTGAAACAAGATTGAACTCTTCCACTGCCCCCTTCAAAAAATAAGTGAAAGCGATTCTCATGGCTAAATTCACGTGAATTTACTGACTTATTACTGTATTTTAATTACTAGTTCCGTTTTTGAGCTCCTTATGTTATTCGCTAGTTTTTACCTCTCGGAGTTTCGTATATCTGAATCACTTATATCTGCGTTTGCTATGTCTACTCTTGCTTCCTACATCTGATATGTAAAGCGCTCTGACACCCGCAAGGGTCTTGTTCGCGCTATATAAAACCTTCAAAATAAATAAATAAATATCATTGGTCCATAGCAACAATTAAAGTCGCCTCCCACTAAAATAACTCTATTTGATTCAATAGGTTCAAGAACCTCTTCAAGTTGCTGTATTAACGACAATTCTTTTGAGCGCTCCCTTGTTCTTACATATATATTAAAAAGATATATCTGTGTCGTGTTCGGGAACTTGAATTTCAGTCCCAAAATAACTTTTGAAACAGTGGCACAGTTTCTATTGTGGCATTTATATTAATTTTTGTCCAAACTATCAGCCCACCCGAAGGTCTCCCTCTTTTTGACTGTAGGGCTTCTATGCTCAATGTTCTATACCCTAGCTTGTACAGTGGCTCTCTTGCCCGGGTCTCCTGGAAAAGACATAGATCGAAATTGCCGATGTATTCCTGCCAATCTGACTCAATGAGTTTTTGATTGATTCAGGGGCTGGGCCGGTTTGGATAACCAAACCTAGTTATCCAGCCACTCCCCTCTATTTCTTGGGCATTAGTTACCCTAGTTTCTTGTGAGTATGACCTCTCTGAATGGGCGTCATGATTAGCTTGGTAACCAGATTCTGGAGCAAGGTATTTCCTATCTGTTTGGCCAAGTGTTCTCTCAGATGTAGTATTTGTTGTACCCTGCTCAATCAGTCAATCTATACCATCTAAATTTTTGACACATCTGTGTCTTGTGGAGCATTATTACACTTCCCTGGATTAGATTTGTTCTGTCTAAAGCTAATTATAGATTCAAAGAAGGAGTGTGTTCGCAGATTTATAGCTATCAAATAGTATGCGATGTACTTTGAATGCAAGGTTAGCTTTAGGTTGTCTAAATTCCCTGATTCTTGCTGGAACCTTTCGGATTTTATTATGTCAGATCTTACCATGGAAAGGCACTGGTGTTTGGTTCTAATCCAGTGTGTCACTTTATTTATTAAAGAGTCCCCATCTTCTCTAGTTCTCCGCTTTTGTCTGGGCACATTTGTCAAAAAGACATTATAAGTGTTTGGTTTATACTTGTTCGAATGATGAGATACTGAATAGGATTTCTGCGACTGATGTTAGCCTCTGCCCTCCCAGCCTGGTCTTAAATTTTGCCTTAATTCTTCTTGACTTGTAAATTTTGGCCTGTTTACAGTATAGACATCAGGGGGCATTCCTTTGAATCTCTCATAGTTAGAGGGGGGAGGCAATCTGGAATTTCCTTTTGTGTTAACAGGGTACTTGTCTAACCTAGATGGATAATGATCTGTATTGGCCGCTAGTTTGATCTGACTTATTGGCTCCTTTAAGGGATGTTTAGGAGCTACTCTAGATAGAGACGTAGATTAGGCATTTTCTATGTGGGTGTGATTTAATTCCCCCCTAGAGTGTTTGCTGTTATGTTGTATTTTGCTCCTCTCAGTTGGAATTGTGGGCGATTGCATTAATAAACCCCCAATCATCTATTTGAGTGCCAAAACCTCATCTTGTACTGTATTTGGTTTTAAGCAAAGTTCCCTCATAAGTACATGTGTGTCTGTTGTCTCAGTTTAGGTCCCCGTTTCCCTGTTTTTGACTGGCAGCCAAGTGTTACATTTAATCTCTTTTATTTGCCCTCCCTGATCTTCGTCTTTCCCGACTGTGAGCAATGAGCATCGATTAGAACATCCTATAGTTATGAGCTCCCTGTTTGAGGGGCTGGCTTGATTCCTGACTGCAGTGTCCGACCTAGGGGAGGCTGTTTTAGTTGGGTTGCTTGTCACGGGTTTTGGGGATGTATTTGAGGGGTGCAGAACTGTCTCGCTATGAGTTTGATGAACAATAATCGTCGGGCTAGGTGGTTTTACGGTACTCAATGTATCCTGTTTGCTGTAATAAGAGGAGATCTTTTTTTTACCCTTAGTTGTAAGCTCCTTCCCATTAGCTAGCATTGTTTCCACCTCCTCTATTAGGTCATCAATTGCTGATAGAGTGTAGTTATCTGCTGCAGATTTAGCTGAATTATTGGTCTTTGCTATCTTCATTCCTGCGGCAGCCTCTATTGCCTTCCTTTTCCCCATTATCTTAAGGACTAATGCTCCAAGACACTGAATATTATTATTGTTAATATTAAGAGCGTGATTTGGGGAAAGTTTTGGGGCAAATACAGGGTAGATAGAAGCAATAACAGCAGTAATGGGCAATTATGACTAGGAGTATAAGTAGAAAATATATCAAATATTCAATCCTTCTATGGGCAAGATATAAACTTCAAGACTATTGCTAAAGCCAACACGGTTTGACAGTTCATACACTTAAAGAGCACATTGACCTTGGGTTTTTAAGCTCTTGGCTAGACCCTATAAAAGAAAAAAAGCTTTTGCAGGGCTTTGCCTAGCGTCCAAAGACAAGGGTTAGTTTGTTTCCAGTGGCAACTTCCAGCGGTAATAGTTCAGTTCAAAACAAATAGTCGGACATGAAATCAACGAATCAATTCTGGTTGATCCGAATGTTAAAGATTGGAGTCAAATCCAGTCCAAGCTACCAGGAATAAAAACGAGAAGTTCTTACCAATAGCACCATACTGCTTTGACAGAGCCAAGGGGGTTGGCCCTGCCCTGCCTCTTCCTGTCTCTGACGGGCGCAGACGGGCCCACACTTGGTCCGGGCTTGGTCAGGGCGCGGCCCGAGCACGCCCACGCACGTCCCGCGCTGCGGGCCCAGGCACTGCCCTAATGCGCCTCCGGGTGCAGGGATGACGAGGCAACAGCTGCGAGGGCTGCTGGGGTTTGTGGTACTGGTCCTGGGCCTGTTCGGATGACTGCCCCCTCCTCCGCACTTCGAAAAACGGGCTTCTACTAATTTGGTGCAGATTTTTTGGGCCTACTCAGATTCAGGCGAAGTTAGACCTGGCATCCTTGGTCCGGTTTGCCCTCATGTTTTTGCCTTCTTGCCTCCTGTTTTGATGTTTTTGTTTTTGCTTGCTTTAGGACTCTGGGCACTTTACCACTGCCAACCAATGCTAACATGCATGTGGTCTGAACTTAAAACATGATAGCATTGGCTTAACCACAATTGGCATATTTAATTTACTTATTTGTCCCTATTAAAGAACACTACAAGTGCCCAAGGCCTGTAAATTAAATGCTACTAGTGGGCCTGCAGCACTGAATGTGCCAGCCATTTCAGTAGCCATTAAACATGTCTCTGGCCTGCCGTTGCAGAGCCTGTGTGTGCAGTTTAAAATTGCCATGTCAACCTGGCAAGTTAACCCTCTTAACAGGCACAAACCTTCCTTTTTGATACATAAAAGTCAACCCAAGGGTAGGCACTGGACAGCCCCAAGGTGCAGTGTATTAAAAAAGTTGGACATGTACTTTTAAGTTTTACATGTCCGGGTAGTGAAAAACTCTTACATTCATGTTTCACTACTGCAAGGCCTATCTCTCCCATAGGATAACTTTGGAGTTACCTTATTACATTTTATAACTGTAATTTAGAGAGGGCCTGTAAAGTTCAGAATAGTGGGCAGCTATCTTGTGACTCTCCTTTGCTGACAAAGGTAGAGATAAGGTCCTCACTGTTAGAGAAGAGGATGCCAACAACTACTCAATCTTGAAGAGTGCTCTCATTGATGGGGTTGGCTTAACCACTGAACAGCACAGGATTAAGTTCAGAGACACCCAGAAGTCACAAAATCAGGATTGAGTAGACATTGTGGATAGTGCTATTAAGGCTCTGGAAGGCTGGTGGCTTGGCAGCAAAGTGAATGATTTTAAGGGATTGTGCAATTTGATTATGAGGGAGCAGGTCCTTAATAATTGCCAAAATCAGTTATTGCTTCAGTACCTGGTTTACTCTAATTTGACTTATCCCCAAGATTTGGGAAAGAAGGCATATAAGTGGGTCAAATCCAGGGTGAAGCAGAAAAACCAGAACAATGGTGGTGACCAAAAGAAGCAGGATTTTAAAACTACAGATGAGGGTGGGGACAAGGGTAAAGATCAGAAGTCTTCATCAGGGCCCCAAAAACCTGCATCTGGGGGGAGTCACAATCCAACAAAGGTAAAGGCAAAAATTAACCTTGGTGTTATCTCTGTAAACAGAAGACACATTGGACAAAGGATGCTGATTGTCCAAAAGCCAAGGAAAATCCTCCTACCACCACTGCCCCTAAGGCAACTGCGCCCCCTAGCACAAGTACAGGTGGTGGTACAGGGAACAAGGGATTCGTAGGGTTAACCTTGGGCTCTGAGATGGGTTCTGGCCTAGTCAGAACTCCAGCTCAGGCTGTGCTAGTCTGTGATGGTGGCATGGATCTTGCCACCTGACTTGTCAGTCCTAGTAACCTGGGCAAATACAGAAAACAGCCTTTGATCGATGGTAAGGAGGCCATGGCATACAGGGAAACAGGTGCAAGTGTCACTATGGCGACAGATAATCTTGTGGGTCCTGACCAAATCATACTTGGAGAAATGTACCAAGTGACCAATGCTAACAATGTCAGGACTGATCATTCCTTGGCAGTTGTTAATTTCAGCCCGGGAGGGGTAACTGGTCCTAAGAAAGTTGTGGTTGGCTCAGACCTTCCAGTGGAGTGTTTGTTGGGCAATGATTTGGAAACTTCAGCTCGGGCTGAAGTGGATTTAAGGACTCATGCAGCAATGCTGGGCATCACTGCAGATGTGTTTGCTGTGACCAGGTCACAGGCCAAGTTGGCTGACACTGACCAGGCCTTGGATCCTGGAACAATAGACCAAGGACCTTCCAAGAGAAGGAGCAGGAGGAGTAGGGCTGTGTCTTCCCCTCAGACTCAGTGTGAGGATCAGTCTCTTGAGGGAGATGATCTTAGTCCCTGTGAAGGAACTGTCTCAAATGAACTGGAACTTGATCAGGTTGAGTTCTGGGGGACAGGGCGTACTTCCAGGTCAGATATGAGTTTGGAGCAGCAAGCCTGCCCCTCTCTTGAACCCTTCAGATAGCACACTGCTTCTGAGGCTGCTGGTAGTGTCAGTGGATTCCACAAGATCTATTGGGATGAGGAACTCCTATACTCAGAGGGTAGAGACCCCAAGCCTGGTGCCACCAGGAGGTTGGTCATACCTCTGAAGTTTAGGGGATTCCTGCTCACCCTAGCACATGACATTCTTTTAGCAGGACACCTGGGCCAAAGTAAGACTTGGGACAGGCTTGTCCCTCACTTTCACTGGCCTCACATATAAGAGGACACAAAGGAGTTTTCTTGCTCCGAACCACCTGTCAAGCCAGTGGTAAGTCAGGTGGTACCACAAAGGCCCCCCTCATACCTTACTTGTGGTGGGGGTTCCCTTTGAGAGGGTTGGGATTGATATCATTGGTCCCATGAACCCTCCTACTGCATCTGGACACAGTTATATTCTAGTGGTGGTGGACCATGCCACTAGATATCCAGAGGCAATACCCCTTATAACCACCACAGCACCTATGGTGTCCAGGGTCCTTCTGGGAATCTTTTCCATAGTGGGTTTCCCTAAGGAGATCTTAACTGACAGAGGTACAAACTTCATGTCCAGTTATATCACTGCAATTTGGAAGGAGTGTAGAGTGAACTACAAGTTCACCACACCCTATCACCCATAATGCAATGGGTTAGTTGAAAGGCTCAACAAACCCCTCAAGGGCATGATCATGGGCCTCCCCGAAAATCTCAGGTCAAATGTGATGTCCTTTTGCCCTACCTTGTCTTTGCCTACAGAGAGGTACCACAGAAAGGGGTTGGCTACAGCCGTTTTGAACTTCTGTTTGGGCATCCAGTTAGGGGTCCCTTGTATTTAGTTAAGGAAGGATGGGAGTTACCTCTCAAACCTCCAAAACAAGACATAGTGGACTATGTACTTGATCTTCGCTCCACGATGGCTGGGTACATGAATAAGGCCAGTAAAAACCTTGAGGCACGTCAAGAATTGCAAAAAGCTTGGCATGACCAAAAGGCTGTCTTAACTGTTTATCAACCAGGACAGAAGATGTAGGTGCTGGAGCCTGTGGCCCCAGCAGCTCTCCAAGATAAATGGAGTGGGCCCCATACCATTCTTGAGAAGAAGGGAGAGGTCACCTACTTGGTGGACCTTGGTAATCACAGGGTGCTCCATGTGAACAGGCTCAAGTCATACATTAACAGAGCTGACATGGACTTGCTCATGGCAACTGATGAGGGACAGGAGGAAGCGAGTGACCCACTCCCTGACCTCCTCTCACAGAACACTGATGATGGATCAGTTGATGGAGTAGTCTTGGCAGACAGCCTAACTGGTCAACAGCAGATTTATTGTAGGAAAGTCCTCAATCAATACAGGCATTTGTTTTCTTTGACACCCAGTCAAACTACCTGATGTATCCATGAAGTGGACACAGGCGAGAGTCTTCCTGTCAAGAATAAAATCTACAGGCAGCCTGACCATGTCAGAGATTGCATCAGGACAGAGATCCAAAAGATGCTGGAACTGGGAGTGATTGAGCCCTCAGAAAGCCCTTTGGCTAGCCCAGTAGTCCTGGTACCTAAACCTCACACCCAGGGTGGTAAGAGAGAGATTAGGTTGTATGTGAACTACAGGGGACTCAATGCAGTCACTAGGATTGATGCTCACCTTATTCCTAGGGCATATGAACTTCTTGATAATCTGGCCTCAGCCAAGTATCTAAGTACATTTGACCTAACTGCTGACTATTGGCAAATCAGACTTGCTGAGGATGCCAAACCAAAAGCAGAATTTTCAACCCCTGGGGGGCATTATCAATTTATTGTGATGCCCTTTCGTTTGAAGAATGCACCTGCCACATTTCAAAGGCTGGTGAACAAAGTCCTTACAGGCCTGAAAGCCTGTAGTGCAGCCTCTCTTGATGATATAGCTGTCTTTAGCTCCACCTGGGAGGATCACCTGGTCAACCTGAAGAATGTTTTGGAGGCTCTGCAGAGAGCAGGCCTCACTATCAAGGCTACTTAGTGCCAGATAGGGCAGAGCAAGGTTGTGTACCTGGGCCACCTTGTGAGTGGAAGCCAGGTTCAACCATTTCAGACCAAAAACCAGACAATCATGGACTGGGTTGCTCCAACTACACAGAACCAGGTACAGAACTCTCTTGGGCCTGACTGGGTATTACAGGGGATTTGTTAAAGGACATGGGTCTATAGTGACTCCCTTGAATGATCTCACATCAAAGAGCATGCCGAAGAAGGTTCAGTGGACAGTTAGCTATCAACAGGCATTTGATGATCTCAAGCAGGCCATGTGCACTGCTCCCATTCTGCAGAGTCCTGACTACTCCAAGAAATGTATTGTCCAAACAGATGCATCTGAGTTGGGGGTAGGGGCTGTGTTGTCAAAACTTAATGGAGAGGGTCAGGATCAACCAGTAGCTTTTATCAGCAGACGGTTGACCCCAGAGAGAAACATTGGTCAGCTACAGAGAGGGAAGCCTTTGCTGTTGTCTGGGCCCTGAAGAAGTTGAGGCAGTACTTGTTTGGTACTCACTTCATTGTTCAGACAGACCATAAGCCCCTCCTATGGCTAAAACAGATGAAGGGTGAAAACCCCAAACTTTTGAGGTGGTCCATTTCCCTACAGGGGATGGACTATACAGTGGAACATAGACCTGGGAGTAACCATGCCAATGCACATGGACTCTCCAGATATTTTCACTTAGAAAATGAAGACGCAACTGGGGTTTTTCTATCAACATGTTATTAGTAAACCCTCTAATGTTTTAAAAGGGGTAGTGGCAGTGCCTCTAATGTGTTCAATAGGTCTGAGGTAGTTACATCTAATCGGTTTCAATGTTTGAGTGATCTAGACTGTAATGACTGACTGGTTCCTGATGTGGCACCCTGCGAAGATGGATTAGCACTCAGTGGGGTGGCGCTAGAAGGAAATACTCCTGGGACGTCTGAAAATGTTAGTACTCCCCTTGACGTCTGCCCGTTAATCAGTTCTGCGGACAATATTGAGGGGGATAAAGGAGTATCTCATGTAGTTGACAATCCCAGCTTGAGCCCAAACATTTCCCCCGTGGTTGAAGGCATCGAAACATCTTCTGGTTCTATAAGTAGCTTTTTGGTAAGCTGGAATATTGCTGGTCTAGCCTCAAAAGAAACTAACTTGGGGTGGTCAGAGTTTATTAACCTCTTTGACATTTGCTGCTTCCAAGAAACATGGTGTAAAACTTTTTCAGGTTATAATGGTTTTGTTTCTTACCAGTTACCTGCAACTGCATCTATTTCCGGTAGAGCTAAGGGAGGGCTCTTGGTTTTAATTTCCATCCAAATCCCCATTATTGTTAAGAAACATGTTCTAGTGGGAGCCCACTCACAGATTGTATGGCTTTCAGAGAAGGATGGAAGAAATATTCTTTTAATTAATTTTTATAATAATATTTTTGATAGCAGTAGGTATTTGGTGGTAGATGCTCTCAGTAGTGCAATGTTGTTTTTGAATTTATTTTTGCAGGGGATTTTAATACTGTTGTTTGCCCCCTCTCAAGTCATAGTTTGTGTGGGATTACCAACCGCTTTGGGGACGTGGATCTTCATTTTCCTCATAATAAATATGGGGACTCCTTGAATTATCACCTAGCGGCCCTTGACATGGAAATATTGGTTAATGAAAAGAACGATCAAGATGAGAGTATCCCGACATTTACAGGGAGGGGGGCAAACACAGTTATTGATTTTATTTGTATGTCTACAAGTCTTGTCCCATTGAGTTCGGCACCTAAGGTCGTGGATATCATGCTTAGCGATCATAATTGTATTGTTGTAGAGGCTGTCCTGTGGAACAAAAAACCTGTATCCATACAAGAGACTATAGATAATATCGAACCATATAGACCGAATGGTATTAGGTTAAGATGGAAAGGTGACAAATCGGAAATGACGTCCGATTTTATTATTAATAGTTGCTTACCGGAAATTACGGAGATCCTTGTGCAGGGTGACGTCACTGCCGATCTTGTCCAACACTTCGTCCGAATCAACACTATAATAGCCCGAAAATTTACAAAATTAAGTGAGGGTAAGTCTAAACAACCAAGGGGTTGGTTTGACCGTGCCTGTACCTGCGCTCTTAAAGAGCTTAAAGATGCTCTGGCAATTAAACCTAGAGATAGGGACCAGGTGTGTCAGCTCAGACTTTATTATAAGAACACTGTTAAGCGCAGGAAGATAGAATGACAACAAGAGGCCTGGGATAAATTGTCACAGGCTGCTGAACTGAAAGATTGTTCATTATTCTGGGCTACGGTTAATTGCCCCTTTTTAAAAGATGAGAAGGCTCCTGAATTAACCTCAATGGTTAGTATGGACTCTTGGGTTTCCCATTTTTCTACTATTTTCGATACAGGTAATGTTTTGCTCAACCAAAATGGTTGCTGGCCTATAGTGCCCCTGAATATTAGTATCACGGAGGTTCTAGATAGTATTACCGCAAGTAAAGGTGGTAAGGCCCAGGGCCCTGATGGAGTGCCCATTGATATCTACAAATTTATACCAGAGATTTGGGGACCTATATTGGTTATGGTTTTTAATGCCGCAGTCTGTCTTGGGGTGCCCCCAACTTGGGAGGAATCAATTATCATACCTATTTATAAGAAAGGCGACAGGGGGGGATGTAAAGAATTACCGCCCCATTTCCCTGTTGGACTCCTCTGTAAAAATAATGAGTAGGGTACTCCTGGTAAGGCTGGAAGAATGGGCAGAAACCAATGGCATCCTGGCAAATTGCCAGTATGGTTTCAGAAAGGGCCGTGGGACGATCGAGCAATGCTTGAATCTTGAACTTATAATTGGGAAATATACCCAGGCTAGAAAGGGCTCTATTTATCTCTGCTTTGCAGATTTAAGTAGCGCCTTCGATCTGGTGGATCATGCTATTCTCTGGGCTAAGCTGATCGAAATGGGGGCCCCTGAGGGTATCATCTTTTTCCTGGCCCGTCTTTATGAAAACCTCCGAACTAGTGTTAGGTATGGTTCAAATGGGGAGTGTACCACCAAATTTCGGATTGGCAGGGGCATAAGGCAGGGTTGTGTTCTTGCCCCCCTGCTTTTTACCCTTTTCATAAACGAAGTGGACTGTGTCCTACAGTCAGTAGCGGCCGACGCACCCAGAGTTAATAACATTAATGTACCGGTTCTACTCTATGCGGACGATGCCGTTTTATTGTCCAGGACCCCGATAGGTCTCCAACGCCTAATGGATAGGTTTTCACAGTTTATTACATCTAGAAAGCTTGTGATTAACAAAACCAAAACCTATACCATGGAATGTGGTCGCGGAAAGAATAGGCCTCATTCTTATTATATTGATCAACACAGGGTTAAACTAGTTGATAATTTCAGCTATCTTGGAATTGTTTTTTCTAAGAATTGTAGTTGGGCTAATGAGCACACCAGTGTTAGAGCCAAGATGGCTAGAAGCTCTAATGGGGTGTTCACCTTTGCAACTAAATTAGGTGATAAACGAATAAGCGATATGCTCAAGATTTTCCAGTCACGTTGCCTCTCTACTGCGCTTTATGGGGCAGGGATCTGGGGCTTCACTACGGCTGGGTGCCTACAGGTGGAGGAGAATGTCTTTTTGAAAAAACTGCTGAACCTACCCAAATCTGCCTCAAATGACTTAGTCCATAGTGAACTTGGTATCCCTTTTTTAAATGATTTGATTCTCCTTAGGCCATTATTGTTGTGGCGGTCAATTTGGCTTAAAGAGGAGACGTCACTAAATAGAGCCATTATCAATGACTGCCTCACTGCTGACAATCATTTAAAGATACCATGGATTAAGTATATTGTCAACAGTTTCCAGGAGATTTATGGTATCGATATCAAAACTGATAGATATGGGGCCGCAGTAATCTCGAAGTCAGAAATGAAGCATATTTTTCTGCTGAGTAAATCTGAGAATAGGATTGGTAATTATGGCACTCTATCTACCTGTGTGCAATATAATATTATGAATGAATTAAAGGGTTACCAGCCGTATCTCACCATGGTGAACAGAGTTTCCCACAAGTTTGTCTTAACTAGACTCAGAATGGGGATGGTGCATAAATTGGTCGCTTTCCCTTCTGTGAATAAACAGCCTGTCGGTCCCTGCCCCTGTGACAATTTGACAGCACTAAGCACGATGCACTTTCTTTTGATGTGCCCATTGTATGGGAATTTACGTGTAGCTTTTTTAAAACCTATTTTTCAAAAATTTGGTGTTAGGACACTTCATGATTCTTTTAAATTGCTTTTTAATCTGCATCATGCTGATATTTGTTTTTTTACTGCAATATTTTTACTAAAAGCTATTTATATCAGGAAAAGCATGAGTTTTTAACTATTTTATTCTCCCCTTGTTTTGTTTCATATGTTTGTTTATTAATTATTTGTTGACTACTGTGATGATCTGTAATGCCATCAATCTTTACTATGTATGTGCTTATATGGACATTATTTTTTGCTCCGAATAAAGCCTTATGAAATGAAATGAAATGAAATGAATGAAGACACAACTGGGCAATGTTAGTCTCATCCCCTTACATTTGGGGGGGGGGGTTGTGCAGGAAAGTAGGGTCTGCTTCTTATGGTTACCCCCACTTTTTGCTTAATGCGATATTGTTTTGGACAGGTCTGACTGGGATCCTGCTAATCAGGACACCAGTCTATCTGCTTTCTCCTTAAACTGTTATGTTATGTACCTAGGTACACTCCAGATTGGATACTGAGTTACCCTTGTCAGTCCCTAGTATATGGTACCCATGTACCCAGGGCATAGGTACCCCAGAAGCCTCCCATGGGCTGAAGAATGCAGTATGCCACCCATGAGAGGCCATGCAAAATGGAACCTACAGGCCTGCCATTGCATGCACCGCTTACTTAAGATATAGGTTTAGTCTAAGGGTCACTACACTTAAAACCTTAAAGTAACCTCTATAACAGGCCTTGACAATCCTGAAGGCAGGGTGCTTGGTTCTAAGCGAGAGGGTGCCACTGCATGAGCAGGACACCCCTGCAGCCTACGGAGTCCATTCTCCCGGGTTGTTAGTGCTGCAGCCATTTATGACATATAGAGTGGCATTATGTGACAGCATAATAACCAACTCTAAAATGGCTGAAAGTAGCCCTATCGTGTTTGGTTAACCCCACACCAGTAACCAGTGTGGGAGGTATGATTCCACCCCTCAGAAACGAGCTTTGTGAGTTCCCTGGTGTTCTAGGAACCAGTTGTTTAGTCCCGGGCAGCCCAAAATGGTTGCTGCTGACCAGAGACACATTTCTGCCCTCCTGCTGCTGAGCCAAGCTCGAGCAGGGGAAGGCAGAACAATACGCATCCTGTCATAGGGAGGTGTGACCACATCCCAGACAGGATTTAGTGTATTAGGCCTGGGTTGGTGTTCTTGCCAGCGACCGAAAACCTGCGTGAGGGGCACATTTGGTTTCCCTGTGCATAGTCCAGTTGAAACCAGTCCTGGAAGCCGTTGGCTCCTGCTCTGCTGTGAAACCGGACAAAGGACATTGGAATAACCTCCCCACTGTCCTGGCCCTCCCCTTGGAAGGTCCCTTGAATCTGTCCAACCCTCTCCCCTGGGTGCAAAAGGGCTTACCTGGCTGTAGGACCCTAGATTCAACGTAGACAAGATTCTGAACCAGAAACCACTGAACATCGACCGTCTGGACACTCTGGACTTCGTTTGGGCCCGACTTCGTCTCCTTCTCAGTCTGAAGCATCGTCTGTGCCCGTGCACCATACAGGCTCCGTGGAGGACCTGTGGAGCATCAAGAACAACTGAAGACATCTCCCTTGCAGTGAAGGAGTCACTCCCCCGCAACCGCAGGCACCACATCATGATTGACTGGTCTGCTGCTCTTGAGCTCCTACGGACCCCAAAGGCTCCAGCAACACAGGAGGTGGGTTTCCATGTCCCCCAACGTCTGAGCTGCCCTCTCACCAAGTTTGAGGTCAGAATCCCTCATGGGAGCTGCAATTCTCGTACCCC
This sequence comes from Triturus cristatus, assembly GCF_964204655.1. NCBI lineage: Eukaryota > Metazoa > Chordata > Amphibia > Caudata > Salamandridae > Triturus > Triturus cristatus. The sequence continues at coordinate 604,718,407 of NC_140591.1, read as the reverse complement.
TGTGCTCCACGAACTTTTGCAAGTGCATATGCTTGTTGGCATTCCCAAAACAAGTGCACTGTGCTACGAGTAGCGTCAACTTCTGGCACCATTTCCTACAAAGAACTCCGGCCTCCTCGCACCGAGTGCTCCGTGAGCTGCTGCTTTGTGAAACTGCTTGAGGTCCCCTTGTGAATCCTGTGCCTCCGGCCTGTAGGTCAACACTGCTTTTCTTGGGCTTCCCTGGTTGGTCCAGGCTTGCCCTGACTCCCCTGTGTTTGGTGAGTCTCCTGGACCTTGCTGGTCCTAACAGTACCAGTTCTTGTCCTTCCTCACGGGTTGCCACTGCCAAGGCTTGTTGGTGCTCCCGCCAGACACTTCAAAGGCACAACTGGGTATAAGTACTGGACCCCTGACACCACCATCTCAGTACACTTCTGGACCTGGGGATACTCTGCCAGAAAGTAGGACTGCTGTACTTTTGAAAGGACAGCCACTCTGATGGACTGCTACTCTGCTGGACTCCCGCTCTTCTGACCTGCCGCCTGCTACCCTCCTTGCCTGGAAGTGAGAAGGACTGGACCACATTCTCTCCAACCCAGACCCTGAGTGACTCCAAGGGCTTGCTGGCTTGCCTCCTGATAGAAGTCTTAGGGACATCAAAGACTTCCAACCACTCACCTACAGCACCTGGACTCAGCCATCTGAGAGTCTTTCTTTGACAAGTGGTATCAATCGAGTTCTGGGCTCTTGGAAGTGGGTATAAAGTGCTGCAGCAGGCCAAATCAATGCATCGCTGTCTATGCGCCACTCAGAACCAGCACATATCCTTCGACGACCATTAATCGCAGCTGCTGCGAGGATTGAGTACATTGCTTGGCTGCCGGCATGGTGCATCACCTGCTTTTCCGATGCATCTCCAACTCTACGCGGCTCGGAACCGATGCATCACCTACATCATAAGGATCACAGACTAGGGAGGCATCGCCTCCTCTGCTCCACCCATCGGATCTTCTTCAACGATGCAAACGAGGTACTTTGCAGCGGGACGAGGTTGGTCCATGTATACGACCTGCTCTTCACCAAGGTCGGCCTGAACTTTTGGATTTGACTCAGTTTAGCATGACCAGATAACCCTGGTTGGTGCTTTAAGCTTTTAAGCACTACATTTCCATGTAATCCTTAAAAATAAATAACTCTGGTTATACTAATTGTATTTTTGTCATGTTGATCTTGTTTTGTTCATTAAATGCAGCTCTATTCTTCTAAAAGATGTAGTATCTTTTTGTGTGTGTTTGTTCACTGTTTTACTGTTTGGAGTTTTGCACATATACTTTACCAAGTGCGTCTTTAGTTAAGCCTGACTGCTATGTGCCAAGCTACCAGAGGGTGAGCACATGTTAATTTAGGGTGTGTATCTGACTTACCCTGACTAGAATTGTGTTTCCTGCTTGGATATGATGTGCAATTTTGCCAACCAGACACACAATTTCTAACAGTTAGCACATGATTATAAGATGAAATGATAACAGATCACTGTTTTGGGGAGTATTTTATGTAAAATTCGATTGGTGTTAAGAAGTTGGAACTCTTAGATAGGAGATTTGGTGGACTTGGATAAATGTTGAGACCATAATAGATCTTGGTCTGGTTGTGTTCTCACTTCTGCTCCAGTTGTTTCAAGCCTGTTTAGACAGTTTAAGTGTTTTATCTTGTCTCACTCACTTTGATCATTTATGATAATTTCTTTTTATTTTCTCATATTTTGGCTAGTCCAATATCTGTCTGCTGAGTTTATACACTCATGGCTTGTGCCTTAATATTCTTCTCAGCTGTTCAGTTTTTCCTCAGTATGTGGTGCTCTTGTGAAACCTAATGCAGGATGAGCCAAGATGATCTACTGCATTGTTGTGGTCAGCTATAAAAAGGTGTACTAATGATGCAGCAGTTTACTGGGCCCAAATAATCTTTACTTCTACTTTACTTGATGTATTTTATCTCTCCTTCATTTCACCCTCTGATGGATCTTGCTCATCGCATTAAGGGGGTGAAGGAAACTAGGGTGTCAACGTTGGCTACCCAATGAGGACCAGGAATTGGTAACCAATTTATAGATTAGCAATCACATTTAGATATATTACTCTCTGGTTCAACTGTAAAGGAACAGTATGGTAACAGGAAGTCTGAACCTCCTGAAGAAATTCAAATGGGCTAGACTCACACAGACTAATAACTCCGCTACTGTACCTCAGAACAGCAACAACAGAACCTGATGTTTTGTGAACAATTTACGACTATTCCTGCTATACATTAGAATTCTAGATATCCCAGGCACAATCCCTGTGGAAAGAACGTTTATGAAATTAAAAAGACTCAGACAAATAAGGCAATTACAGCTGTAGTGTAAAACTACACATTAAACAGAGTCTAAAGTTAACGTTCTCAAAGTCAATAAGAAAGGATAGATCATGGAAGCGGTGTTAAATTAGGCAGGTTCAAAAGAAATCTCGGCAGGGCATTACGAGCTATGGTTCAGCCAAGGAGTCCAAGGAAAGTCTGTTAAGCAAAAGGTTCCTACCATTTGCAAGGGCAGGAAGGAGTCTGCAAAGTCCTCAGCATAAGCATGGGGTCTGGCCAGAAAGTCGCCTGATCGGACAAAGAATCAGAAGAAGTTGCCCGCTTTATTTCCTGGGAAATTCAATATTATAGTTCATTCAGTCTGGATGTAACACCCACTGTGTTACACAACCACCATCTGCAAAAGTGGTGACAGCTAGAAACTAACCCCCACTAAGAATGAGAAACAACTGTCCATCTCAGGCACAGAGGTTAAATCACAAAAGGCTATTCATTTCTGGACTTTCTCGTGCACAAGTCGCAAATGTTCTGTTCTCATAGAAGTATCAATATTCTAATACAATATGTATCTATTCTCCTTACGTCTCAAGGGAAAGTACAATCATGTTACATGAGTGAGAGCTGAAGTGAAATACCATTCCACACACATCATGAGAAAGTGCAGGCCTAAAGAACGAAGCCAAGTTAATGTTTTAAAAGCAATATTGCATAATTAATATACAAGTATATCTTTAAACATAAGCATGTGTAAATTCATTAATGCATTTGTTAAGGCAGTCAATTGACATAGATTGTCTTGTGAAACTGTTCAACAGCAAGTATAGCCTATCACAACATTGAAAAACATATACATGTACCATATGTGCATACATTTAAAGAATGTTTTCATTTTAGGAAATTTGAGACTCTACACATATAAAGATCACGTAAGGAAAGTGTAAGCTTTCTATCTACTTGGATAACAGTTTTGCACCAACTTTCCATAGTTCAATAGTGCATTTCAGAGGGAAAAAAAGAATGGCTTGGTGACCATTTCACAATAAAATTCAACATGTAAATCGCTAAAGTTGTAAGTAAGACCTAATAATGTATCATAACTCTAGCTTTCATATATCAAATCTTATTCCTGGTTTAATTTCAAAAGGTTCAGTTATGATAAGTAAAGCATACCTACTTTAGAGAGTTTAGCACGATTTAGACATATATGAGAATCAGCTGTTAGACATATTAGACGCACATTATATAATTTTCCACTATTTCTACGAAATGAGCACTAATTTACTTTGCACGTACTGCATTTTCTCATAATCATTATCATTTTCTAAAGACGTGTGCAAGGTGCACATTCAGTTTATGTCTCTGTTATTGTTCTCATTATAAGCTTCTGTGTTGCGTAAAGAATGAGCAGTGTCCAAGCGGCATCATTAACCTGTCTTCTTTTTTTTTTAATGACGTCGCTGATTGCAAATAGGATTTGTGGGGCAGAATGTACACTGACAAAATATGGTCTAGGTGGAATCCTGACAGCTCAGATCAAATTCTGCACTATGTGAAGCCATTTAATCTTGTATATTTTGATGGCTGTATCAGCCAAAATCAAAGTACAAATTGTATGTTCAAGCTAACAAACAGATAGATAAATACCATAATATGGATACAGAAAGACCTTCAAGTCATTGTAGTTTTACAAAATAACAAAGTCTATTTACCAGATTACAAAATTATTGTGCATATAGATTGCCTAATAGGTCTCACTGTAGTTTATGTCAGCATTTCTTCTGTCTATAAGTATATTTGATACATATACAGAGTTCAAAACGTATTTATCAGTTCAATGCTAGCTGTAAAACAATTCTTAGAATTCTGTGCTAGGTTCAGAAATGTTTGACATAGCATAGGTAATATTAGGCATGTGCTGCTTATCTGAAACTGAAATAAGCAAAAAACATTAGGTTTGTGGTAATCTCTGAGACTTCAAGAAAAACTTGATAGCTGAGCAGCATAAGATCTCAACCTCACTAAGTCAATACTGAAGCACTTTGCTTCTGCCAAGGAAGAGGCAGGTGGACCCAGAGAAGTCTGCATCATTTCCAATCATAAGGTTTCAGTTCTTTCGAGGTCAAAAATCTTTGCATGATTTACACACAGAGGGCACTTGAGTATATGTAGACAATGCTCATACTGTATAACAAATAGGAAAAATACTAACATCATATGATATTCACGAAGAAAATAAGGAACCGGGACGTATCACTGTATTTCATTGACACATTAAAGAAAGCAGATAGATTGTCTTTTCACATATAGGTAACGGAAATTATTAATTCACCAGAGAAATAAAGGACTGTATTTGCTAGCTCATACCCAAATTAAAGTTTTGTAGACTTTCCATAAATACTCACTTTTTAGACAAAGCGTACCAAAGTCTTACAAAGGTGCCACATAGGTTTAACACATCTAGGAAAAGATATTGTACAAACATCAGTTCCCAGAAACAGCAGCATTGAATTGAAGGAGTAGAAAGGTTTGGGCATTTGTTGAAGGCATAGAATAGCCTGCCATTATTGCGTGCACTAAGCAGTCACTTATATTACTTCAGTTTGTGTAGGTGATCAGGGGTGATTCCAGTTAAATAAACCCCTACATTCACAACTCACCTATTGATTAAGATAAAAAGTTGGTCTATTGAAATAATGGACTTGGAGTGTGATTTTTGTTGCTTCTGCAACATGACTCCATAATCATTATTCAAGGTTCCTTTTATGGCATGAGTTGTAAAACATAATGTCCATAGCAATCACATGTCTCTGGCCATTACGCGAATGGAGGATGCAATGTCAGAACACAAAACAGAGGCCACCCTGCCCATCACATTATGTGGATGGTCACTGAACAAGTCAAGAGGAATGTGGTACCATCAATATAACAAACACTTCACAAAAAATAACTACTCTGGATTCATCACCTTTGAAGGCATCGGAGTGTTCTGAATCAAGGCGTACACTGGCATTGAAAGCAGTTGTTGTGATAAGTAATAGAAGGTTGCAGGTATCAACATTTGCAGAGGATTTTATGATTCTCACATAAAACTCAAAATACATTGATACAATGTTTTGGGGTACCCATCAGTAAATTTTTCTTTAGATCCAAGAAAAGCTGTCATACTTCTTCTCACTCCCACAATATGAGTGGCTACTTAATTTCAACCAGGAGGGGGAGTAATAGGGGCAGTGATGGCAGGAATTAGCCTGGTTAGAATTATGAGATTTTGGGGGACACCAGAGATCTGGTACCTTTTACCTGGAGATTTTAAGTCAAAATCTCTGAGTGAAAGTCTGACCCAAAATGCGGAATTACCGGGAGAATTGGACGCAGAAAAACTGGTCCTGAGGAATGCCTAATTTCTTAGTGGACCCATAGGATAAAACTTGTAATATGCTGGTCTTCTTCATCCCAGAGTTACTGGCTCACCTTAGTGGGTGGGGGAATATTGGCCTGTTTCCCAGACCACTCATAATGAAACTCCTAGGCAGCCAAAACATTTGTGGATCCATGTCCCACATCCAGAAAATGTTATATTTAACAAAATGTGTGTAATTCTGAAAGCTTCCATTGTACCTACTTCAAATAGAGCAATAGGCCCAGATTTAGAAAGAAATCATGCCATGAGGAGCAGCATGAAACGTTTTTGCGCTGTGGTGCATGGCCAGGAGAGAGCAGAACAGCACCATATCTACTAGGATGTGGCAAGTTCCTGTTTTTTCCTTGCACTGAGGCACTTCCAGCAAAAACATCCTTGTGCCATAGTGTAAGGGTGTGTGTATTGTGGGAAGCATACATTTTGTGGAAGAAGTGGTCACTTCCTGAACAAAAACTATGCTTTAAGGTCTTTTGATCCTGACATTGGTGATAACGGACTACTACAAGGAACAGGGGGCATTACATGCCCGGTTGTTCTAGGAAAAGTGCAGAGGGGTTGATAGAAGTTGATGCCTGCCATGAAGATTTTGGTCGATTGAACTTTTGCATGTCCTGTTCTCTTCTGATCACTGAACACATGATCAGTAGGAGAGAACAAACAAATGGGAGATCCGCTTTGGAGTCAATGGTGCTATAGTGGGATTTACCAACCATTGGATGTATAGGAGAGCCACTGGAGGTCTCAATAGTTCATTAGAGGTTTTTTCTTGGAATTATACACATTTATTGTAGACAAGACTTCCCACAAGTTGGAGTGTTGCCCTGAAGAAGTCCCATAAGAACAGGGACGAAACGTGTAGGCTGTTCCCAACGTGCATTTGTCTTTTTGTATTATAATAAGATTTGAGAAATTCAAGAATAAAAAAGATGAAAAACAATCTAGCAATTTGAGTGTTATGAAAAAAGTGCAAGCTTTCCTGCTGTCATTTAACTAAGTTTAAGTGAGGTATTTGCTGTCAGTTGCTTGAACAGAAGCGGAATACAAGCATTGAATTACTTTGTATTAATTTTGGACTCTTGGTGGAAGAAATATATTGTGCTCCTAAAAATTGTGGAATTGTATGAAGAGATTTGGGTTTTTTCGGTTGATCCAAAAGAGTGAGCATTTTTCTGAATAATATTAGGGACAAGCGGTGTGCAGGCAAAGTTTTTAGCCAAAACTTGTTTTTTGTTGTATTATTAACTATGCTTTAAGGTATTTCCCCCTTTGGAAGTGTGCTGTAGGGGGTAGCATACATGCAAAGAGGGGGAAAAGGAGGACATATTCAAACATTTCTTCTTGTTAAGCCTTCCTCAGGGAGGGGCAGGATTCTGACACAAATCCCTGTCTACAATTCTTTGTAGGCAGGAATTTGTGTGAAAACCCATGGGCGTTTGCACAGGATTGCCCATGCACCTTCCTTGAAAGGCTCCCTAGATGCAAAGTAACAGAAGGCAGCGCATTGTGCAGCTTTGCGTTACTTCTGGTTACAATCTAATGCAAATCACAACTTGTGTTGCATTGTAAATATGAACTTAAGACTTTGCGTCTCGTTTGTGTTAAAAAAGTAATGCACACCTGACGCAAAGTCTTTGTAAATCTGGGCCATAATGTTAATGGATGAATATGCAAGTTGAGCATTACAACACTTATAGAAGACTGTAGTACACAATGTACTGTTTTTCAACATTATTTTAATTGTGTTCTGTTTTACTCGGCCACGTGTAACATGTACTTTCTGAATACTGGCTGCAATGGCTAATATACTACATGTAAATTGCAATTCTGTCGTGCATGGTTAGTTTTTCTTAAATAGTCTGTGGTTTTATGATGTTTGAAATAGTTGTATTTCTAGATTGATGATTTTGTTGCAAGAATTGTTATTGCATTCTTTTGATACATTCAATATGTTTCGCTTTCTTAAATGTATGTTAAGCAGCGCTCCATTTGATTATAGATTGGAGTAATATTATGAAAGCCACAGATTAAATAGCCACATACAGTTCCAGATTACTAAATAGGCATAATAGGCACCGGCCTGTGGGCCCCACTCCTTTTAGGGGCCGTGACAACAGATCAAAATAACATTGATTTCATCTTGAAAGAAAATTACAATCAAGCTTTCTTAAATTGTTTCCAAAAGATAGAAAAAAAATGAATCAACTCAAAGAAACGAAAACTTTACATTAAAGACTCTTTAGAGAAAATACTGCATTAATGTAATGTTGGATGGAAAAATTAAAAACATGTTAGGAGATAATTTGCGGTGGGGGGGCAGAATTTGGACTGCCTAGGGGCCTCCATAGGGTTTAATCCGGCACTGGCCACATACTCATACAATAGTCCTGAAAGTACCAGATCAAATGCACAGACGCCAGAACATGTTGACACCTTTAATTGTTCAGTATTCATGTGAGTCTCAGAGTTACCCTCTTTTTCCGAGCTACCTCATGATTAAAGAACAAAGAGTGATGTCCTTCGATAATACTGCTCACATGTACGGTGTTGCACGAGTGAAGTTTGAGATGCAACTATTTGAAAACTCAATAAAATCTGGTTTACAATACTGCCATGAAAGCCACATTCTACATTCTCTACCTACTTTTTTACACCTAGGCTACTGCATATTTGATGGCCCACAGCATACGTTAGAAAGAAAACACTTTGAAACAACTGTAATGGCGGCTAACATAAATGTAGTGCATCGCTCAAATACTCCCTATTAGGAACATGCTCAGGAGATTTAGGCAGAAATGATAGAGCCGGGTCAGGAGGCTCATAGGAAAACACTTGAGTAACGAGAACATTTATTCTGTCCAAAATTCCATCTGAAGAGGTTAACGACTCCGCTGTCCCTTTAGATCCTAAACCGTTTGGCCCCTACTGCTATGTTCACTATTATATTGAAGTACATGTCAGTAGCGTTTGTTCCCCGGTACTGGCTGTAAGTCATCCATGGAAAGAAGAAGACATGGGTTGAATTCCAGACAGTTTTACCTCACTGAGCCACTACAGGCAGGTACCAATCATATAAATAACATGTGTCATGCTCCAGTGGGAACAGTCCAGCTCGAACTGGTAGGTCGCAGTTCACTCTGAGTGGGGACACATGTAACTCCAGACCAGTTTTGGTTTTGTGGGACCTCGTCAGTAAGGTTTCGCTTGAGTCCTAAGGCACAGTGATCTACAAGACCTCTGTCTTGGTAGATGTGAGAAGGTGGCCTGATATAAGCTGTTCACTAGTTCTAGTGGGCACCTTGTATCAGTCCAAACAACCCCTTATGGTGAATGGTTAAAGACAACCTTTATTGAAAGCTATCCTAGTGGTAGCTATGGAAAACAGCATTCAGGCTAAGTCTTGAAGGAATGTAAAGCAGCTTCTTTTACCAGTCTATAATCTCTTGAATGGTCAAATGAAAGGACAACCACACCAGGTATATATTCAAAATATATGTATTTAAGATAAAACACACCCCGCTAGTCTCTTTATGAGACTGGAGTTCGAAGTACTTAGTTCACAAGTTAGCAATCATTAGTAATGGGACAAATACACGTTTGGGCCCAATGGGCGTACCAAACCATATACCAAATAAGTGGTATAAGAACCACGACTGGGATAGACACTAAGCCTAGAGCCTGTAGAATCGCTGGGACCCCAAGGAACCACCGAAGGTAGTGACACAGGGGACCCACGGGGACTGTATGCAGTGTGTCAACACAACCGCGGGTTCCCGTTATCTTCTATGGGCAATGTTGTGGTTGGAAATTTAAAGATTAGGGACACTTGTAATTGAGTCAGGACCAAAACCTTTTGGACTTAAGAAGTTCTAGGGCAAGCATCCACGAGAGCACCGGAGTACTCGAGTTACCTCACCCAGGGAAGCCGGGTGCATAGGTGTTTTTGGTGTCGGGTCGCGTCGTCGATTTCAATGGGAGCCTGCAAAGAACTGCTGCTGCCGTGAAGAGAAGTGTCCGAAGAGATCCAAGCCTGGATCTAGGATGGAAGGAACCTGAAAGCAGAGGGGACAGAGTCTGGGTCACTAGCCAGTGACCAATGGCAGGATGGACCAATGCCCACAGATGTCGGGTGCTTCAGGTGAGTTGATGCGTGTCTTGACTCTTCAGCCACGAGGTTCAGGAGGCATCGGCGAAGTCCACGAGCCGGATTCGAGCTGTAGCACGTAGTTTGTCGAGTGCTGCGGTGTCGGCAACCAGAAAGGACCCCAAAAGCCTTGGCAACGGCAAGTCACTGGAATTCAGAGAAAGGACTGCGGTGCAGAACAGCAAGGTCTGAGGGACTGACCCAGCAAGGGTAAGTCAGGGCACGTCTGGAGCAACCAGGAAAGCCCAAGCAGAAAAAGAGTTACTTTCGTGGGGACCTGCTAGCCAATGGGCTAGTGATCTCGAAGGAGCCTCAAGCGGTCGCACTTGAAGCTGGCCCACGGGTCACTCGTGGAGTGGAGGCCAACAATCTTCAGTGCAGGAGGTGCTCAAGGCTGGGGCTACTCGGATCCCAAAGCACAACTTCAAGGAGGACCAGGAAGATAGTGTTGCTGCAAAAGTTCACGTTGTCCAGGGGTCACGGTTCCACGTCACCCACGATAGCCATGGGCCTCAGCTTGCTGTGGACTCAGGGTAGCCTCGGGAAAGTCTGGAAATCTACCTCTGGTGATGCAAAGACTTCGGCGTCCGGCGGGAGCTTCAGCGATGCAGACCGGTCAGTTGCTTCTTTGGTGCCTGCCAAGCAGGGGTGTCACTCCTTGACCCCCAGGGAGATCTGTTCAGTCTTCTAGTCAGGATAGAGCATCGAAGGTCCAGGATATATGTTGCAGAGTTTCGTCCAGGGTAATCTAAAGTCTAGGGACTTGATTTCCTATACTTATAGTAAGTTTAGAGGATGGACTAACTCTAAGGCCCCACCTATGGGTGGGCTTGGAAAGAGGGGTGGTTACACCCATTTCCTTTGTCCAGTTTCACGCCAGAGCAGGGGCAGGTAGTCCCTGTAACCGATTTGAACTGGGCTATGCACAGGGACAGCAAACGTGCCTCCAGTGTGAACATGTCTCTCCCTCTAGAAGGGTGGAATGCTACCCCCGCCGCCAGAACTGGTGGGGGGTAGTATTCCAAAGCGTTTGACACGAAACACGACATGTTTTGATGCAGCCATCCCAAAGTTAGCATTTACCGCGAGGTTATAATGCACTTAAGAGTATATGGTATGGTTGTATCTCAGAACAGCCATAAGGAAGTATTTCTGAAAGCTGCAGAGGGGTTCAGCTCATGCTTGGGCACCCTCTCACACAAAACCAAGCACTCTGCCTTCAGGATTGTCAAGGCCTGCCATAGGAGTGGCTTATAGATTTATATGTGTCTGTATATGTATGTGGATATAGGTAGCCTATACCACTTTAAGGGGTGCAAACACACCCTTACCCAGGCTGCAGTAGCAGACCTGTGGTGCCATTTTGGAGTGCTTCCCAGGGATTGCATAATACATGCTTTAGCCCCTGGTAGGCCTCTGATGTACCTATGCCCTAGGTACATAGTATACCATATACTAGGGGCTTATAAGGTACTCCAGAATCCAATTCGATATGTACCTAATGTACATGCAAACCATTTTACAGAGACAGCAGATAGACTGGGACCCTGAATAGAAGGATCCCAGTCCAACTAAGTCAAAAACCAGCAAAACACCAGGAAAAAAGTGGGGGCAACCACATAGTCAGATTCCACCTTCCTACAGGTTCCAATGACACAGTGAACCAAGCGGTACCTGGCTGACGAGCCAATAGCTAGGGCAAAACCAGTCCTGGGTTGCTTGTGTTCCTGTTCAGGGAGGATTTGGCCTGACTGTTCGGGCTGGACTGTTTCCATGAGGAGTAGAATCAAGACTGATTTGGGTATGGCTTGGTCCAAACTGAGGTTGCATGGTGAGCAAGAGAACAATGGGTTGGGATGACTTTCGGAGCCAAAGATCTTCAGGAAGAGATTGAAGACCTTCCTTTTTAATTAACCCATCTTCCTTTTCTGTTTTCCATCACTCTGGGCTTGTGCCGGGACACTCTTTGAGTAGCTGTGCATGTTACAAATCTCTCGAACATAACATAACATCCTATCCCAAGTGATTGCCAGTGGTTAGACACATTGCAACCATTCCTTCTTTCAACTTTTGTGTATTTCATGTACCACCCTAAGTGGCATGAGTATGCCAAGATATGGGTCCGATGCTCACTGTGTAAGTGGAACCAAGCTGTACCTGGCTGATGAGCCCATATCTAGGAGGAAACCGGCCCTGGGTTGCTTGTGTTCCGGTTTTGAGAGAATCCGGCCTGGCACTTCGGGCTGGACTGTTCCCATGAGGAGCAGGGTCAAAGCTGATTTGCATATGGTTGGGTTCAAACTAAGGTGCCCTGACGAACAAAAGAATGATGGGTTGGGGTGCTACCCCAAGTGATTGACAGTGGTTAGACATTCCTCCTATCACCTCCTATCACAAGTTTACAGCATGTAAGAGCGGAAGTTAATCCAGTACTTAAAATACCAACTAGTAACAAGGCAGTTACTCAAAAATGAAATAAAATACAAAATAGCAAAGCTGATTCTAACTTACTTTCTTTACGACACTACTTACTTACCTCACTCTAATCAATATTTGATATGCATCAATATGCTGATTTCAGTGCTTTGAGATCCTGGGACTGCTTCACAGAAGTTTGTGTGCTTATGCAGGATATGGATGATTCAAGGGAGTAATACTGGAAATCTACGACTTGTGAATTTTTGAAGAGTACTCCTGGGGTGGTGTGTGAATTTCTAAAGATTCAGTAATCTACTCCAAATATAAGAGGAAATCGCATTTGCAGATCTCATATTATAAAATTAGGCTTTTTAGGTCTCGCCTGAGCCAGCGCTTTAGCGCTGCTCTCGCGAGAGCTTTTGGAAAAGGGGGATCTGGAAGTGCAAACAGTGCTTTTCAGGCCTCCAAATACAGTGCATGTGCGCCGGGCGCGCGCACCATTTGGCAGCCTGAAAAGCACTGCCTGATCCCTTTCGCGGCCGCTTTGATGTCCTCAGTGAGCCCCGCGGCCAGAGGACATCAAAGCGGCCGTGAAAGTGCACACCATTTGCCACCCCCTTCCTGCATGTTCTTAAAAGTTTCACAGATATAATGTACTGGAAAGGCCCAGTGCTATTTCGGGAGGCGTGTTAATTTTTTTTCTTTTTTCATTAAGATGTGCGCCACTTGGTTCTTAATGTGAACAAAAACACAGCTCGTCACCGAACACACTTACACGTGTGCATTAGTAATTTACCATTAACGTTTCGTAATTTGGGTTTGATAAAACATTTGTCCAGTGCAAAGAAAGTCACAGTCACTACATTTTCAGTTTTAGAGTCCTGTGTCGTATTTGCTTTCTGCACATTTTCTGTGGCACCACTGGGAAAGTCAGCTGTAATATATTACATTTGTGCACCGGCAGCGGACTGAAACTTCCCTATATGAACGTGAGGGAACGCTGCTGGAAACCCCCACCTGCATTCCAAGGATGCCAGCAGACAAACAACGCCTCGAGACCTGCCAGCAAGAACCGCTTCACAGTTAAGCCTACACTGCTTCTCGCATGATTGACTATCAGGGAAGGCCCTTAACTGGCACAGGATATCTCTAGGGAATAACTTACATTATTATGCTTGTTTCGACAAGTTTCCTTTCCCTGCAGTGTTTGTAGGGGCCTTGAGTAAATGTTCAGGACGTAAGCAGCTAAGCCAATAAAAGCGACGCCCCCTCCAATTTCCTTCCAGGCCGACCTGTGCTTTCTTCATCCGGACATTTCACCTCACGGGGGGCAAGGAGGTTTGTTTTACAAACCAGAGGCTTCTGTGATGATAGTAGGTCTCCTTAATTGTTCACTTTGTAAACCCAGCAGTCCTCCTGGGGAGATCAAAGCGGCCTTCGGATAAAGGGACCCCCCCTTGGGCCATCTGATAATGAGGAGCCCGGAGCCGCTCTCCTGGGGGCGCAGGCGCTCACGCGCCAACACCTTGCTATCTAGCTGGTCCGCCAGGGTCCCTTGCGACCCCCCCCCCCCCCTCTCTCTGGGACATCAAACACCAGCCCGCAGCGCCAGCCCCATTCAGATGCAAATGTCACCTCATCATCAAAGAGGGGAGAATCCAGGAATGGCATCCGGTGCTCTTCCGGGGAGGTCACAGGGCCCAGGCGTGCCTCTGCCCCGGGCCACGTGGTGACCTGTCTAAAGCACTTTCTCCAGAGGAAACAGCGACATGTCTCAGCTGGAGTACAAAACACAACATACCACAGACCAAAACCGGCACTCCGGTCGAATTCAACAAAGCTGGCAGCGCTCAGCTGGACTCTGCCCTTTCATGGAAATCTAAGGCTGGGATTGTAGAGACATCAACAGATGTCCAGGTGAGGGCAGCGCTTACTGGCAAAGACAACTTTACCTGGCCTCTGGCCAACATGTATCGACGCCACACTACAGAACTGGAACTTTCAAGGAGCAAACCTGTTTGCACTGCTGTTTCCATGAATTTTATATCTGGAATCTTAACGTATAATTTATAAAGTAAAGCAAAAGGATGCATACACCCCGCATGGAGAAGTGAAAGAGCTCTTCAAAATATGATGCAATCCACTGAGAAAGAAAATGAAATACATCAAAGGTGGCAATCCGCAGAAAATAAGATTTTACGTAAACTTGAAGTCTAACTTTTAGGACAAGTCAAAAGGTAAAGAGGCAATTGAACCTCATGTCACCCTCAGTCCTTCATTTTAATGAACAACAACATGTACAAACCCCACAGTACCTCCAACTGTGCGATGAAACAGCGCAAACCATACAAAATAAAATGTGACAACATGAACTGATGGCGAGTAACAGCCGCACTGCTGCCTCACTTTTGAATTTCCTACCTTTAGACCATCCTCTTTTATTGGGTTTTAGACCAGCTGATTGCAACCTTAGCTTCTTTCCGTCAATTATGCATATATTATCAACACAAAGGGCAGGAAAAACAAACATAAAATCATCGACAGAATGGCAAACACGGTCACCTAAGAGCAAAAACTAACAAGCATTTGCAATGCAATAGGTCTCGCATTTACGCGAGTTTCAGCTATTGACATTGCAAATAAAATGTCTTTTATTTTTGTTTTCGTTTTTAAAACATAAATAAAAGGCATTATTATTTACAATGCCAATAGCTTAAACTCGGGTAAATGCGAGACCTATTGCATTGCAAATGCTTGTTGTATCTGTCTCTTTGTATTCAAAGTCTCTCCATTGCACGCTAAACACTTCTTCAGTGGGGATTTTGCATAATAGATATGATACAAAGAAAGTAGAAACTATAGCATGAGGAGAGAAAAGAAAAACCTGCATGTCACGGCACAAATCACAATCGATATTAAATGAGCTGCACGTATGAATCTTTATGAATTACAGAAGTTAGCTCTAAATGGATCTAAGGCTCAAAACTCATTTTTATGTCTTTTGACATTTTATGCACTTTTGACAATCTATTGTTTCTAAAACAAAAAAGTAAAACACTCTAAAAAGATGCTTTTATCCCCCACCCCATTACTCACTCTTGTTATGCAGATTTAGAAAAAAAAGCACTGTTAGACTTGGCATCTTTTGGCGCGTTTCCCCTGCCTTTTTGCTTTGTGACATCCCGGTTTTGACTCTGTTTTTGCTGGGTTAGTGTCTCTCCACACTTTCTCGCTGCTGTTCAGTGTTATTGTGCAAGTGCTCCTGTTGTAAATTGTGTTATGGATTGGTGTCTCCTTGATTGGCATATTTGATTTACTGGTAAGTCCCTAGTAAAGTGCACTGAGCGAGCCAGGACCTGTAAATCAAATGCTACGGGTGGGCTTGCAGCAGTGATTGTGCCACCCACAGAAGTAGCTATGTAAAGGTAACCTAGACCTGCCACTGCAGAGTCTGTGCGCAGTTTGTAACTGCCATGTCGACCTGGCAAGTGCATTCACTTGCCAGGCCCTAACCTTCCCTTTTCCTACATATGTCACCCCTAAAGTAGGCCCAAGGTACCCCTGTGGGCAGGGTGCTGTGTATGTTAAAGGTAGGACATGTCCTGGTGGTGAATTACAGTGTATTTCATTTTTCACTATTGCAAGGCTACCTGTTCCCATAGGACAGAATAGGGAGTGTGCTTATAACATCCTATAAGCATAACTACACCTGGGAACAAGGTAGGAAAATAAAGTTTAGTATGCCTGAACTCAGAATGGTAAAATGAATCTGTTAGTGAGGATTATTTTTACATTCTGCATTTGAAAATACCACTTTTAGAAAGTAGGTATTTTCTTGCTTAGCCATCTTGTGTGCCTCTACTGTGGTTATGAATTGACCTTATGGCTTTGGGATGACAGGGGCTGGGGAGGGACAGTGGCTCCAGAGAGTCTGATGGGTCAGGGTTGGGCTGAATAGACCTGGGCTACATTTAGCGTAGTGGGAGGAGATTTCCTTGCACCTGAATGGGCCTGGTCTGCCTTGCACAATGCTGTCTCCCGCTCCTGCCAGGAAGCTGGGCTAAAGAGGACAGAACTGGTTTGGACTAAGTACAGACACTCTCTGCCTGAGAGAACAAAGGAATTTTGAGTATAAATACTGGGGCTCAGACCCCAGAACTTTGGAACTCGCTGGAATCAAGGAACCTGCCAAGATGAAGAGCTAGAAGAGCTGCCAGGAGTACTGCCCCTTTGCTGTGTTGTTGCTTTGTTGGGTTGACCTGCAGTTGCTGCTTCTGCCTTGGGTAGTGAAGGGACTGGACTGAACTTTATCTACTTGTGCTGAGTATCTTCAAGGGCTTGAATCAGAGCTTGCCTCCTGTTCTGAAGTCTCATGGACTGCAAAGACTTCACCAACCTCTGGGTACCGCTTCTGGAACCGCTGTTTCAGTTGCCACAGAGAAGGGAACCACAACCAACTCCATCACCGACTCCGTTGCTGGCTCTGTGTCCGTCCGCATCTTGCACTGCAACCCTGGTCTCACCAATGACGACGATCGACAACGCCGAGCCGCTCCTTGCACCATGACCTGTGGGCACCCCAATCCGCACCTCCTAGCTTCACTTCTCCATCCTGGTCTCACCGACGCTGTCACTGCTGCTGACTTTGACAACCCTGACCTCATCGTAGCTGGGGGCACCACTTGTAAGCTTCACGGTGCACCGCCTCGTCCCGCACAGTAGTCTGGGCAGACCGACGCTGGCTCCCGCTAACCGGCTCTGTCGCCTGCACCATAACCTGCCAGCACCGCATCGAGAACCGTCTCGCCCTGCACCGTAAGCCTTGGTCTCACCGACGCTGTCTGGACGATCGTCACCGAGCAGCTGCCTGCACCGCATCGAGAGGACACCTAACCCTGCACGGCTTCCATTTTGCAATGCAACCGCGACGTTTGCCACAACCGTCTCACACCCCTTTGTCAGCCGCAACGACAACCGTCTCACACCCCCGTGTCAGCCGCAACGACTAAGGTACTGTTACAGAGTCTGTCCACGCTTTTGCCGGCCCGTACCAACCCGTCGGCTGGAATTGTTAGACTCTGTTGTTTTCAGCATCGCTGTAGTCCCAGACGGAGCTACAGACTCGTACGAACTGTGGTTTTCAAGTATTCTTGCGAAGTATACATTTTTGTTATTGTTATTGTTAATTGGGATTTCTAGAGCGCATTATTACCGACAGGTCTCTAAGCACTGTGACTGAGAGGCCAACCTGGGCACATCTACAGGGGTGTGCCATGAAGATTTGGCTTAGGTGGTCGCCCAGGCTTCAACAGAGAGAAGTGTTTTTAGTTTCCTCCTGAATGGTAGGAGGACAGGTTCTTTATGGAGGCTAGCGGGTAGAGGACCGTAGGGACCGTTCTGGCACATAACTTACCAGTTGGTCCCTGATGTAGGCTGGAGCCTGGCCGTAGATAGCTTTATGGGCTATGCATAGCCCTTTGAACATGGTTCTTTGCCTAACAGGGAGCCAATGCAACTGCTGCAGTAGGGGGGTGGCGTGCGCCCGCCTTGGGAGTCTGAAAATCAATCTGGCAGCATCATTCATGGCTACCTGGAGTTTCATTAACAGCTTCTCCAGGAGACCAATGTACAGGGAGTTACCATAGTCCAGGCGTGACAGGATCATTGCTGACACTACCATCCGGAGTGCCGTAAAAGAAAGGAGGGGGCGAGTCGTTGCAGCTGTCTTACCAGGCCCAAACATGTTCCCACCACGGAAGATACCTGGTGAGCCATGGAGAACTTGGCATCAATTTTTATGCCGAGACTCTTTACCACTTGGGCTGGTTTGAGGATAGTGCCAAGCACTTGTGGTCAAAAGAGGTCACACCAAGGATTGGTGTCCGTGGTGAGTGCCAGGACCTCCGTTTTATCAGGGTTAATTTTGAGGGAATTGGCAGTCATCCAGTTGACTGAGTACTTCAGGATATTCTGCACCCGCGCGTGGGCCGTGGGGGAGTTGTTAATCTGGAAGATAATTTGGATGTCGTCCACGTAGTTAAAAACTTGACACTCCATATGGCTCAGTGCAGCCACCAGAGGCTGAAGATAGGCATTGAAGAGGAGGGGGGACAACGCCGAACCCTGGGGGACCCCGCACGAGAGCTCGCCGGTGTTGGACATCTGATCAGCCAGTTGGACCCGGTGGGATCGGTCTGAGAAGAAGGATGAGAGCCACTGGAAAGCCGTCCCCTGGATGCCCAACTCCGAGATTCGTAACTGGAGTTGGCTATGAATGACCGTGTCGAATGCCACGGACAGGTCCAATAGGACCGGAGCACAAGGCTTCCTATTGTCGGCCATGGTCCTAAGCTCATCTGTCACTGCCAGCATTACCAATTCTGTGCTATGATGGGCTCTAAAACATGCCTGTTTTATTTGGAGTAGCTGATTTACCTCTATGTGGTGCGATAGGGTTTTTAAGTACTGTATTGTGGATTTTCATCGTTTTGGTCTTGTTTCAAGTATATAAATATTGGATATTTTTCTAAAACGGGTGTGGTGTCCTTTTGTAGTGTTTTCATTGTATTACTGTTGGTTATGTGCTAATGCTTTACACACGGCTTCTAGAATAAGCCTGACTGCTCGTGCCAAGCTACTAAGGAGGTGAGCAGGGGTTATTTTAGGACTGTAACTCCCTTACCCTGACTAGGAAGAAGGGTCCATACTTGGACAAAGGTACCTACCTCTGCCAACTAGAGACCCCCATTTCTAAAAAACACACTATCACTCGGGAGAGTATCCTGGTGTGTTGAGCAGGTGTTAGTCTAGCCAAACCTATAGCCTAGTGGGACTACTTGATAAAGCCTGGCCTTCATTTTCTTGTGAAATTCAAGAAATGAGGAGGTGTATGTATAGCAGCAGGATGTTCCATGCTTTACGAGTGATGTAGGAGAAAGCCTGACGGATGGATCTGGTTCTCCATATACATGGGATGTGTGCAAGTAGGAGTCCGGATAGCTCGTGAATGCAGATGCGATTGTTGAGGTGCACTGGCAAGTGTTATGTAGTGCCTTGAAGTGTGGGTGAGAAGTTTGAATGGGGTTCAATTGTGTATGGGGAGCCAGAGGGCTCTTTCAGGTGTGGTGTGATGTGAGGGCAGCGCAGGAGGTTGAGAGCGATTCTGGCCTCTGAGTTCTGAGTGGTATGTAGCCTTCAGGTGAGTTTTTTGTTGATCATGACATAGAGGGTATTCTGTAGTCTAGCTTGCTTGTCACAATGGTGTGTATGACAGGAGCCATTTGAAAAATGTGGGCAGCATCTTCAAGGTTAGGAAGCATGATGCGGCAATGGGATTCACTTGGGCGGTCATGTCCAGTTTAACATTAATTACGATCCCAAGGTTCCTGTAGAGGGTGGTGGGGGTGGGTGTCGGTCCTAACTCTGTCGGTCGTCCAATGGTGCCCCTCGGTGAAGTGCTTTTCCCGAAGATCACGATTTTGTTCTTGTTAGTGTTCAGCTACGGACCGTTGGTCTTCATCTAGTGTGCAATTTCAGTCATGCAGACATTGAACTGAACCAGGCACTGGGCGTCTTGTTCGTGAGGGAGCAAATGAAATGTGTGTCGTGTCGTGAGAGCAGATTTTGCTGGCTGGAGGGAACATGCATGCATTGAGGAGGGTGAGGCTCAGGGAAAATCCTTGTGGAACTCTAGAGATGAGGTCGCAGGCGCACAAGCTGTACGTGCCAGGCTAGCTGACTGGGTCTTTCCAGTCAGGAAGGAGGCGATCCATCAGTTTGACTTTGGATTCCAATGAGTAAACCCTGGAGAGAGTTCCAGGAGGATAAAGGCTGGTGTGCCTCCTATTTCCAGAGTCATGCGAATGTCATCTGTGGCGGCGATGAGGACCGTGTCCATGCTGTGGTTGGGTCTGAAGCTAGACTGAGTGATGTCGAGGAGCTGGTGGTCGTTGAGGTATTTAGTGAGGCATCTGTAGAGGATTTCTCTAAGGCCTTGGCCAGGAATGGTAGCAGGGAAATTGTTCTGTATTTGGTGAGTGTTGAAGGGTCTGCAGAAAGTTTCTCCAGCAATGGGAGGACAGAAGTGCATTCCCAAGCATCTGGGAAGGTTGCGTAAGAGAGGGAGGCATTCAGAATGGGTGCATGGCACTTAAGGGTTGCAGTCCTCTGGAGTAAGTGCAATGGGGGCAGAGTTCGGATGGGGGCCCTCAGTAGATGGAAGATGTTTCTTCTGGAGTGATAAGGGTCAGGTGGTTCGGATTGGTTCTTTTGATTAGATCAGGAGAGGTTGGTTGAGGTTTGTTGAGTTCAGTTGTGGGTTGAAGTTGGAGTAAATGGTGGTGATTCTTGTGTAAGAATTAGGAAAGATTGTTTCAGAGGTCCTGCAAGGGGTGTTCTAGTTGCAGGTGGCCACTGGTGAGGAGAAATCCTTCACAATGGTGAAGATGTCTTTACTTCTGTTGGTGCTGGCATCAATGCAGTCTGCCAGAGAGGCACATTTGTTGGTCCGGATCATTTGGTGGTAGCGTCTCAGGGTGGATTTGAACATGCTCTTGTCTGCTTTGTCCTGGAATATTCTCCATTTGTGCTCCAGTTGTTTGCAGTGGTATTTCAACAGTCTGAGTTCCTCATTGCAGCAATTGGCCTGGTGCCTAGATGTCATTGTATTGCTGTGTTTGAGGGGGGCCAGGGAGTCACATAGGCGATCTGATTGGTAAAATTCTTGATTGCTTTGGGGAGGCTTTTACTGTGTTCGGGTCAGTGGGGTATTGAGAGTGGTGCCTCAGTCCTTGTCAGTGATGCAGCTCCAGTTTCGATGGGCTGATCTAGCAGTGGGGCATGTGTGTTGGGCCTGGATGGGGATGCTGAACTTGAAGATAGTGTGGTCTGTCCAGGAGATGGGTGTGCACTCTTTATGTTGTTGAAACTGGTGAAAATAGGGTCCAGAAGGGGTCTAGTGACAAGGGCAGATCCCTTTACTCAGTGGGTGAGGTCCAGGCTTCCACAGTCTTCAATGAGTGCTTTTACATTGGGATCGGTGTGGTCTTCCAGGTAGAACTTCAGGTCTCTGAGTGATGGTGTCAGTGAACTTGGTGCCAGTGCATGTGATCTGTGGATGACAATCCCCATAGGGTGAAGTTCGATGTGATGTGGTGATTGAATGGCAGGTGTTCGCAGCTGGATGATATGCCCATTGAGGTGGTACAGCCAATGACATTCTTGTGGGTGATGATGATTCTGCCACCATGCTTGTGAAGTCTGTCCTACCTGGTGATCTTGTTGTCAGGGGGAATTGCTGTGGAGAAACCAGGTGCCAATTCTGGTACAGGCAGGTTTCCGTGAGGAAAAGTGTGCCCCGGGCGTTGGCGTGTAGCAGGCCCCAGATCTCAGTGTCATGACTGATGAGTGCTGCGGCATGTTCAGACGTGGGTCCCTTGCTCTCTGTGACACTGTATTTAAGCTATCCTGGCTGATGAGGGGTGATACCCCGAAACTGGTCCCAGGTTGTTTGTTTCCACTTGGTAGTTTGGGCTGAACTGTTCCCATGAGGAGCAGGGTCAAGACTGATTTGCATATGGCTGGGTCCAAACTGGGTGGCGTAGTGAGCAAAAGAACAATGGATTTAACCCAGATCTCTTGACTGGGGGTGAATGTTTGATTTATTCAGCATTCCATCAATCATTTGTTGCCGCAGCATGTTGGATGAGTGAACGGACATTGACCAGCGTGCCAATGCTGAGTCTTGTGTGAGTGTGAGAGAGTTGGGTGTTGGGTGCTGTCTGTGTGGGTGCAGGGAGTGTTAGTTGTGGGCAAGTGCATGAAAGCTTGATGGAAGCACAACACGCTCCCTCAGTGTTCTCTGGTGCTGCAAGACAGCAGCATGGGATTGGCGACCAAGGTGGCGGGCATGGAGGATCTCTGGTAGAGGCATGAGGGGGACAACCAGGGTTCCTGGCGCTGGGCATGGTCCAGGCACAGAGGGGCGCAAGCGGGGTTGCCTTTGGCACACCATTGGCACATCCCTCTGTGGTTGCCATTCAGTAGGCCCTGGAAGGGGGGGAAGAGCGATGTCACTTCCTGTGCAGATGGATGATGGAAAATCCAATGATTTCACTTCCTGTGCAGAAGGATGATGGAAAGCCAAGTCCAGTGTTCTCACTTCTTGGGCAGATGGATGATGGGAAATCCATTGATGTTACTTCCTGTGCAGATTGATGATGGAAAATCCAGTGAAGTTACTTCCTGTGCAGATGGATGCTGGCCAATTTAGAGATGTCACTTACTGTGCAGATCTTATTTTCTTCCTTTTTCATTGGTGAGCGCATGCCTGCGCATTCTGGCTTCATTTCATGTGTTTTTTTTTTCTTCCTTGGAGCATGGGCCAAGTACTGATTGATTTCTTTATTATTTTATTTATTTTATTTATGATCTTGTATAGTGCTGAATCACCCCAAGGGGTATCTCTGCGCTTCTAATGAGCCTACTGCATCGGCGAGCTGGTTAAAAGAGGTGGGTTTTGAGGAGTTGTACAATCCCGGAGATGTTGCGGTAATTCATTCCAGAAAACCGGAGCCAAATAAGAAAAGGCTTTACCGACGCTCTGCGATTTTTTAATTCTGGGACTAGAAAGTAACCGTTTAGAACCTGACCTAAGAGAACGTAAGGGCGTGTAGTTATTAATTTTGCTAGAAAGATAGGATGGAGCGAGGCCGTTTAAGGCCTTGAAAACGATACAGCCTATCTTAAAATTCACTCTTTTCCTTACTGGAAGTCAGTGAAGCTGAATCAATAGGGGCACAGAGGGAGTCCTGAGCGGGGCTCCCGTGACTAGGTGAGCCGTAGTATTCTGCACAACCTGCAGTTTGTTTAAGGAAGCTTCATTGGTCGAAAGAAGCAGAGCATTACAATAATCAATTGTGCTCAAGATCAAAGCCTGTATCAATGTTTTCCTGGACACAAGAGTAAGTAAGGGAAAGATTCTCCTGAGTAAACCCAAAACGTAATAGCAGGTGCCAATCGTGGAGTTGACGTGGGCGTCTAAATTGAGCCTTTGATCAATTTTAACACCAAGATTTTTGATCACTTCTTTGGGAGTCGGGGCTGTACACAACTCCTCAGGCCACCATTTAGGGAACCAACAGATGGCGGCGCCACCAAACAGCATAATTTCCGATTTTTCAGAATTTAGTTGAAGGAAATTACTTTGCATCCATGAGGCAATAGCCATCATACCCTTGGAAAAAATTTGTTGGATGTCAGGTCTATTTTTGTCAAAGGTGAGGAGGAGTTGGGTATCATCTGCATAGGAGATGGGATTGAAGCCTAAACTTCTCATAAGTTTCGCCAGAGGGGTCACATAGATATTGAATAAGGTAGGGCTCAAACATGAGCCCTGGGGGACTCCCCTGGTAACCTGGGAAGGGGCATATTTAAAAGAGCCCAGGGTTACTGTCTGCGTTCTATCAGTCAGGAAATCAGTCAGCCATTTCAGAGCGAGTCCCTGAACTCCTAAATCCTGTAGCCTCTCCAACAGAATCTGGTGGGAGATAGTATCAAATGCTGCTGAAAGGTCAAGCAGCACCAAAAGTGCTGCTTGACCGTTGTCTAATGCCAGCCTGATATTATCAGTCACCTCTACCAGGGCAGTCTCTGTACTATGTTTGGCCCGAAAGCCCGATTGAGAGACATCAAGAGAGTGTGTGGATTCAACAAACATTGATAGGTGTTTTTTAATGTGTCTTTCTATAAGCTTACCCTGTAGGGGAAGCAAAGAGATGGGGCGGTAATTAGACAACTCAGAAGTGTGAATCTTAAGGTTTTTGCAGATGGGAATGATTTGAGCATGCTTCCATTCCGACGGGAGACTACCAGAGCTCAAGGAACTATTGAGAATGGTGCAAATGGGTAGTGCAAGTTGGACCGAGAATTTAGAGGATACTTTAGCAGGAATAATATCAAGAGGAGAGCCTGATTTGGTACAATTTAAAAGAGATATAACTTCGGCAACAGCAACAGGGGGGAAAGTGTGTAGTTGAGTGTGTATTTATATAATTGGAATACTCTACAATAGGAAGGGAGGAGGAGGAATTTGCCAATATGATCTTTTGGTAAATATTTTCAACTTTCTGCACAAAGAAGGAGGAAATATTATCACATAGAGATTGCGAAAAAGTGTCGGTAGTTTCACATGCTTTCGGACTAGTGAAAGTTTTCAAAATTTGAAAAAGCATCCTTGAGTTACTTCCAGCTTGAAGCTTAGTGTTCTTTTGTACTTCTTGCGCTCAGATTGTGGTTTGCGTTTTGCGAGTGCTAATGTGTGTGTGTATGCTCTTTTCATACACTCCTATGCCACTAATTTTGTAGCTGTTTTTATGCCCCTTTGTGTTTGCTTTCTCAACTTGGGCCCACCACTCCCGTCGTTCATTGTTTGCTCCAGATTTTTCAAAACGTCCCTTTCCAGTAAACGTTTTTCCGGTCAGTCTTTTCCAAGCTGCAAAACACAGGTGCGCCTGTTTATGACTCATTCTTTTGATCGCATTCCGTGTAATGCCGCCTTCCTATCGGATTTGGGAAAGCCAACATAAGTTACATGTTTTTAAATCATACCAACTGGTGATATTAGCGCTTGCCTAAATGCATGTGTGCTGATAGCTGTTCATAAGCTGTACGCCTCAAGGACATATCATACTCATACTATACAATAACAGGCCATGACATACCGCACCATACCATATAATAACCGACCATAACATACTATATTGTACAATAATATACCATGTTATTCAATAGCAGGCCATACCATACCATACAATGACACTATATTATATTATAGAATAACAGGCCATACTATAATATACAATACAGCCCATACCATAAAATGACAGGCCAGGCCATACCATAACATACTACACTACACTATACTAATCTGATCAATGACAGGCCGTACCATACCATACTACCCACTCACTTGGCGCCAGGATGCCCCTTTGCTGGGGTAGCTGTGCGCGGTACAAATAAAAATAACATAACATAACTTTCACCTCCTCTTACCTCTACCCACCCTTGAACCCTCAAGTTACCCTCACCTCCCTTTAACTCTACCAACCCCTGGTCACCCAAGTCACCCTCACCTCCCTTTAACTCTACCAACCCCTGGTCACCCAAGTCACCCTCACCTCCCTTTACCTCTACCCAACCCTGAACACTGAAGTCACCCTCACTTCCCTTTATCTGTATTCACCCCTGAACCCTCAAGTCACCCTCACTTCCCTTTACCTCTGCCCACCCAAGAGCCCTCAAGTGAGCCTCACCTTCCTTTACCTCTACCACACGTTGACACTCAAGTCACCCTCAACTCCCTTTACCTCTACTCAACCCTGAATGCTCAAGTCACCCTCACTTCTCTTTACCTCTACCCACCTGAGCCCTCAAATCACCATCACCTCCCCTTACCTCTATACATTCCTGAGGCCACAGGCCACCCTCAACCCTACGCACCCCAGGGCTCTCCAGTCACCCTCACCTCACCTCCATTTACCTCTACCCGTCCCTTAGCATTCAACTCACCCTCACCTCCCATTACCTCTACCCAGCCCTGACCCCTCAAGTCAGCCTCACTACCTCTTACCTCTACCCACACCTAAGTCCACAAGTCACCCTCACCTTCCCTTAACTCTACCCACCCCTTAGTCCTCAAACCCCCAGTCAATCTAATCACCCTTTTACTCTACCAACGCCTTAGCCTTTAAGCCTCTAGTCACCCTCACCTCCCTTTACGTCTACCCACCCCTGAGCTCTCAACTCACTGTCACCTCACATTACATCCACCCACCTGTGATCCCTCATGTTAACCTTGCCTCCCTTTACATATACCCACCCCTGCCCTCAAGTCCCCCTCTCATTCCTCTACCCACCCATGAACACTCAATTCACTCTCACCTCACTTTATCTCTATTCAACTCTGAACCTTCTAGTCACCCTTACCTCCCTTTACCTCTACCCACCCCTAAAGTCACACCCTATACTTTAGGTCTCACCTGAGACAGCGCATGGGCTGTCACTTGTGAGACATTTTGTTTGCTAAGGGGGCTTAGAGCCTGCACATTGCTTACCATTGGTTGGCTTAGTATTCAATCTCATTCCCTTGCTTCTCTTTGGTCAGCAAGTGCCAGCTTCACTTCCTCGTATGTTTGTTTCAACCCTGGACTAAGTACTGCTTCCCATGCCCAGTGTCCTGCCACTGCTCGCTGCTTCCGGAGGTACTTTTCTTTCCTTTTAATTGCACCCAATTTTTCTCTCCTCCCTCCTGCAGA
This sequence comes from Triturus cristatus, assembly GCF_964204655.1. Classification (NCBI taxonomy): domain Eukaryota; kingdom Metazoa; phylum Chordata; class Amphibia; order Caudata; family Salamandridae; genus Triturus; species Triturus cristatus. The sequence continues at coordinate 604,691,778 of NC_140591.1, read as the reverse complement.
GCTGCTTGCCCTCCTACTGTGTTGTTGTAGCCTGTCTGGTCCGCCCATCCACTGTTGTTACCTGCTCGGCCACCAAACACCACCTTCCTCTTTCTTGCTTGCTCCCCCCTTGTCCCACAAAGAAAAAAATGCAAAAGTCACGCCAATGGTTGTTAAGATTCTATAAAGAAGCAAACAGCACTGCACTCCCTGCTCAAGCATGGCCTTTTTCATGCTATCTTCATGTGGGGCCAAAACATTGAACATAAGGTCTGATGTAAGATAATGAAACATTATCTTTTGTGACAGGAGAGAATTATCCCATACTAAGAAAATGGATCGCTGACCCTGATTGTCCACGCTGGCCCTGTCATAGCGATTTCTTTTTCGAACTTTTAGCCATGCTCTGCACTGGGGAGAGATTTCATGCAGAGAGCTGGCCTGCAGCCACCACTCATCTTTTAGTTTCTCCCCTTGACTTTTTGAATGTTAAATGAAAACAGACAAATAATATAAATAGAACACACACAAGATGCTTTACATACTCTCTTTTTAAGTTAGACAACAAAGATATACGTGTTTCCAGGAAACTTCAGGGTTGTTAAGAAAGAACTTACCTGCCCAAACATCCCGCTGGAAGAAAGTTTCCCATGTTCACGACTGTTATATTTTGGCGCATTAAAAATTAACATCAGACCATTTTAATGGACTAAAGAAATAGCCAGAAATCCATAAATTTGTCTAAAGATAATCCTGTGCAGTACTGAGCATTTAGCAATGCTAGATGAAAAGTTTCCAAAAATAAAACGTTTTTCTTCCACTGTATAAAGATACAAACATTGACAAAGCCAATAGGTATCGCCTATGACTTTTAAAAATTTGTTTTAGCTATGTTGTTTAGTGTGGTATGGCACGGCCTGCCATTGTACTGCATGGTATGGCGTGTCATTGTATAATATGGTATTGTAGGATTGGTTGGTTATTGTATAGCATGGTATGGTATGATATGGCTTGGTATTATGTTGTATAATATAGCTTGCCATTGTATGATATGTCTGGTATGTTATTGTATAATGTGGTATGTCCTGCTGTTGTATTGTATGGTATGGCATGGGCTGTTATTGTGTAGTATGGTACGGTATTTCGTGTCACTGTATAGTATGGCATGGTATGGCCCATCATTGCATGGCATGGTCAGTTCTGGTAAGGTATGGCCTGTCGTATGTTGTGATATGGCCCGTTATTATCTAGTATGGTATTGCCTGTTATTGTATAGTATTGTGTTCTATGGGCTGTGATTTTATAGTATAGTATGGTATGATATGGCTTGTCATTGTATTATATAGTATGGTATGGCCCACTATTATATGGTATAGTCTGGTCTGACATTTTGTTAGTATGGTATCCTATAGGTTGTCCTTTTGTAGTATGATATGGTGTGGTCTGCTGTTTCTAAACACAACAAGCATTGGCAAAGCCAGCAGGTTTCGCCTGTGCAAAATCTATTGTTTTTAGGTCAAGGCTAGACAGTTCATACGTTGTCACGAAAAGAGGTGTGTTGTGTTCTATCTGTGGGCTTGCAGGACACCCATCTCCTACCATTGGTAAACTTCATTGCCACTCTCCTTTTCTTTGATGCAACTCATCATTGCATGCGTGCCTCATGCCCTCTTCTTGTGTTTGGCCCCCCCATTGAGCATGGACCAAGTACATGACTCTTTACAGTGCTCCCAGTTTGAGCAGCTATTTTTTCCTTTGTTTTCGAGCACTCTATAGGAGTAATTGTGTTTTCAGGTCGTCTCCCTTGTACACATACCACAAAAATTCATGTGTGTGTACATGAAAGAATGCATTTCTTAAAAAGTTGTTAAAACACAAACAGCCCTTATTTTTTTTGTTTTGTTTGCATGATCCGATGGCATTGGAGTGCTTGCTCCTTCCTCCGGCTTGCCATAGCTCGAACACGAGCTGATGGTATTGGAGGTTTTAAGTGCTCACCAGTTACATTTAACAATGACACATCCATTTTTGTCGCTGATCCTGCTTCCATTAAGGTTTTTTTTACTCCTTCATTGTTGCTTCCTCCTGCCGTCTTCTGTCGTTGCTTGTCCATCTCTCCATCTCATCCTGCTTCCCTGCTTGACCCATCCCCCACTACCTGCCTCGTAGCTGCTGCTTTTAAAGTACTGGAGCGCTTTATGTTAGCACCAGTTCCTTTACACAAGGACACATTCATTTTTGTAGGCACAGGGAGATTAAGTGATTTGCCTAGAATCAAGGTTGTGAAGCTGACATCAAAACTCAACCTAATTTCCCAGCTTCATAGTCAGCAGCTGTGGCCTTTCCGCCACATCCTCTCCCTAGCCCCAGCCTCAGTTCCACATTTTTTTATTATAACCAAATCACTTAATCTGCCTGTGGCAGCCCGCATTTGCTGTTGGTTGCCCATCCATCTTTCACCGATCGCTGCTTGCCCTGCTGTAATCCATTGCACAGATTCCCAACTCCTCGACTGCTGTCACATTTGTTTTGTGCACTTTTTTATAGCGCCAACAACATCCAAAGGAATTGGAGTGCTCTACATTAGCACTAGTTACTTTTTTGTGCAGTTTTATATGCCAGCTTAAGGTATTAGTGCGCTTCACATTAACATCAGTTACTTTTCACGAGGACACCGTAAACTTGGGCAAATCACTTAATCTCAACATGGCAGCCCACATTTGCTGTTGGTTGACCATCAACCTTCCACTCGTCGCTGCTTACCCAAGCTGAAGTCCCATTGCACCTATCCCCTCTTCCCCAGATCCCCCGACCCCGACTCTGCTTTTCAATTTTTTTTTCTGCAGTTTTATATATCACCAACACCACACGAAGGTATTGAAGCGCTTTATATTAGCACCAGTTACTTTTTTGGTGCAGTTTTATATAGCACGATCAACACATGAAGTTATTAGAGCGCTTTATATTAGCACCATGTGCTTTACACAAAACACATTCATTTTTGTAGGCATGGCGAAATTAAGTGATTTGCCCAAAATCAAGGATGTTAAGCCAACACTGAAACTGAAACCCGGTTTACCAGCTCCATAGTCGGCAACTCTGGGCCTTACGCCATATCCTATCTGGAAAGGACACCATATCATCTCCCTAACCTCGGCCTTGGAGCCACATTTTATGATATTGGATAAATAACTTAATTTCTCTGCTTCAAAACACAACAAGCATTGGCATAGCCAGTACGTTTCGCGTTTACGAAATCTATTGTTCTTAGGTCTCGGCTAGACACCGCATGAGCTGTCTCGAAGATATGTGCTGCGTTCTACCTGCGGGCTTACAGGCAACCCATTTCCTACCATTGGTAACCCAGCGTTGCTCTCATTTTCTTTGATGCCATTTGTCATGGTATGAGAGCGTCATGCCCTCATTTTGTGTTTGGCCCTCCCATAGCACATGGTTCAAGTGTCTCCTTGCACTGCTCCCGGAGTAAGTGTATTTCCAGGCCATCTCCCTTGTACATATGCCACTAAAATGCATGTGAATGCACATAAACAAATACATTTCTTTAAAAGTTGTTAAAACACGAACAGCACTGGTTTATTTTTTTTGTTTGCACGATCCGATAGTATTGGAGCGCTCACGCCGTCATTTGTCTTCTCATAGCACAAACAAGAGCCAATAGTATTGAAGCATTTTAGGTGTTCACCAGTTACATTACACATTCATTTTTGCCACTGATCCTGCTTCAAATAAGGTATTTTTTTACCCATTCATTCTTGCTTCCTCCCGCCCTCTCCAGTTGTTGCTTGTCCATCTCCCCATTCTTTCCTGCTTCCCTGCTAGACCCGGCCCCCACTACCTTCCTCATCGCTGCTTCTTTTATTTTTATTGTACAATACGATAGTATTGGAGCACTTGTTCCGTCCTTCTTCTCGCCATAGACTCCCTTGTACACATACACACGTCCTTCTTCTTGCCATAGCGCGAACATGAGCCGATGATATTGGAGCGCTTTAAGTGCTCACCTTCTTCTTCTTCTTGCCATAGTCTCCCTTGAACACATACACACATACTACTAAAATGCATGTACATGTAAATAAACAAATGCATTCCTTAACAAGTGGTTAAAACATGAACATCAACCTTTTTTTGCACAATCTGATGGAATTGGAGCACTCGCATCATCCTCCGTCTTGCCATTGCACAAACACGAGCCGATGGTATTGGAGCGCTTTAAGTGCTCACAAATTACATTCAAAAATGGTACATTCATTTTTTGTGTCACTGATCCTGCTTCAATTAAGCTATTGTTGTTTCCTCCCACCCTATCTAGTCATTACTTGCCCATCTACCTATCCCCTCCTGCTTACCTGCTTGACCTGTCTCCCCACTACTCCCTCATTGCTGCTGCTTTTTTTGTATTTTTTTTGTATGGTCCGATGGTATTGGAGCACTTGTTCCATCCTCATCTTGCCATAGTGCTAACACCAGCGAATGGTATTGGAGTGCTTTAAGTGCTCACCAGTTACAGTACACAATGACACGTTAATTGTCGTACCCAGGGGGAAGCGTAAGTGATTTGCCCAGAATCACAAACTGTTCAGCTGACCCTGAGGTTTCCCAATTCCCCTGTTGGCAGCTCTGGCAATAACGCATGGCTGAAAGTCATTGGAAAAAGTGCTATGATGCAGCCAGTACAGGCCACGTCATAGCGCTTTTTTGTGTTAGGAGAGGCAGGACAATAAGCTCAACATGGGGGTGAAGAGGCTCAGCCTTGGCTCAACATCCTGTGATTCTGGGCTTTCAGGGACTTTCAGCCAAGCTGAAAAGCAGGTGTGCTGCTAGACAACATGGCTAAAAGACATTCACATTGACAAGGCCAATAGCTCAGGCACTGCTGAGACTTATTGGCTTTGCCAATGCCTGTTTCTTATTTTGTCCCCCACTAAAAAAAGTCTGGAAGGGAACTGTTTGATTCCCCCCTTCGATAAGGAAAGAATATGGACAGTAGAAGCAGCTTTACTTGTTTACACTGTTTGAGAGAGCAAGGCAAAACAGCACAGTGTGATCTAATTCTTGTGGCTTGCATGGAGGCTCAGGAGTAGGGGATTTACTGTTATATATATCAGAGTTAAATCAAATTATCCTACCCACTGCGTCATGTATGGAGGCTGCGGAACAGTATGGCTTGATGCTTGTATAAGAAAACAAATGTAAAATATCCTGTATTTAAATACAGCAGTGATATGTCCTTAGAAGACAGAGTTTTCACCTTGAATTGCGTAATGTTTTTTAGGATTTTTTTGTGCATATACTAGCTTACTATTCATACATGTTGCATAGATGTCCTTCTTTTATTTATTTTAACGGCTTTGCCAACAATACATTACCTACGCACAGTCTTTTTATCTGCCATATTATCACTAACAACCAGTGGTGTAGCTAGAACTGAGACAGCCAGGGGCGGTACCTGCGTTTGCTGCCCCGCGGCGGGACTCCTTGAAAGGGGGGGGGGAGGGGGGGCGGTGCTGGCGAAACCATGGATTGCCCCCCCTCCCCCCGCGATGGTGCCACACTGAACACAGCAGGTGAGAGCTGGGGGAATGGAATTTTGCCATTTTGTCACCCACTCGGTAACATTTTATCACACCCCCTCAGGGATGACACCCGGGGCAGCCCGCACTCACTGCACCCCCTTCCTACGCCACTGCTAACAACCACAATTAAATCTGCCAGATAATGCCCTGGTTCACAAGACGACACATATTGTGATAGTACCACTCACTCTTAAACATGGCCTAATATTGCCGAAATAGAGTCTTTATTATTTCAACATTCCAAAAACAACAGTATAGAGCTGTATTCACATATGAAACAATATACCGTTATAGGAAACATTCAATCAGTGCAATTCAGTTTTGTAAAATGTCTATCAAAAAGTTTTATTCTCATCAAAACCCATCTCATCCTTCAGGAATTGTTAATAAAACAATACAATTGCATTACTTTAAAATCATTAAAAACCAATCGTAGTGTATTAGCTGACACGTTTGTAAGTGTAAAATGGATTGCGTTTTATAAATACAAATAAAATATAGTCCGAAATCAATTTTAATAAATTAACATTTAAATACAAAAAATGACAAATAGAGAATGAGATAGCTTTGCAGCAAAAGGCGGCGAACTTTCTTTGCTGTTTCATTGTGCTTTTGCAAAAAACATTCTAGGTAGATATATTGCCCATGAAGATGTCAGATTTTGATATGTTCCTATTGCTAAAAAAATAAATCACCCCGTCACAAAAATATTGTCACCTATGGCACAAAAAGAATGTTGTGTATCATTCCATAGTCTTTTGAGAAAGTTAAAAAACATGAGTTGCCAGAATAATGACCTTAAAGTTTAGAAAAGCAATAAAGCACACCCTGTTCCTAACCGCTTTGTGAAATCATTCATGATAAAATTGCTAAAAGTAAACATAAAAAGATTAAAATATGCTAAAAAATCAGCATGGTCAAGCGTTTTGCAAAAGGATGCATTATAAAGTTCACTTAAACCAAGAACGGTTTGACTTAATTGTTCTAATGTCTTGCATATGTTAAATAACAATTTTGCTTAACTGTGAGAATACTGCATACATTGGTCTGCCTACGCCAAAGATCTTACTGTCCATGTGAAAAGCGTTTGCTTTGCTTTCGATAACATTCCGGGTTTTAGCCTTAGAAAAAAATATGCATTCCATTAGAACCTCGAGCGGGAAAATAGTTTTTCAGACCCAGATTTACCCAGCCAGCTGGATAACACAATACATATCACGGTGTCTGTCCCTTGTTTTGACGACATCAAATTTCAGTAGCAACCATCTCGCCAGTTCCCATCCCGAAGTGCACTAAGTGAAGTAAGTGGTTTTGGAGGCTGAAGAAAACTGGAAAAAATAAATACATATGATAGTGTGTTATCTTTTTAAAATATGCACAGCAGTACAAAGGGTTTTGGTCAAGCAGAAAGCGTAGTTTGTAAAATACTATTTCATTATGATAAAATGTTGCATTACACTAATATACAAAAACCTATTGCAAATAAGTTAGACAAAACATGATTTTAGATTGAAGATGCGTTTTATCCGAGTGAGTCCAATGCGTGATGGAGAAAACAATTAAATACAAACAATGAAATTGTAAGTGAAACAATTACAAATAAATTGGATAAAACGTGACACATTCTTAGAGTGGAGTGGGCCATAACTGAGTTGGCAGATTGTCTGCAAGATAAAACATTATATTATAATTATAATTTTTGCAGATGTTGCTCTTCATGAAAAAACTATGGATTGTATAGTCTGTTCAGGCCCGCTTTCTGTACATTTAAGCATTGCCAGTGATTAGTGATGGTGAAAGGGGTCATTCTCAAAATATGTTCACAATAAAGAGGTAAGTGGTGCTCAGATAAAAGAAGTCTGGGCCAGGCGTCTTGCCAAATAAGCTTCATGCAGTTATACTGTCAATTGAGTTTATAAAACAAGAGTTAATTGATGCAAACTAGAAGCATTGTGTACCCAATAAATTCATAAAACTAGAGTTATGAAATGGTCACAACACAGACCGTGACGTACACTACCACAGCGTCTCCAAGAAATAAGATTTCCCAACATCACAGCTTGAGATAGCCCTCATGCAAGCATAAACATTCCTCAAATCAGACTTCGAATTTATCCTTGAAGGTACAAAAAGACAGTCAAGCTAGGGTGGAAATGTGAAGGGTTGATTTTTTTAAAATATGAATATCAGGAATTCAAGTAGAAGACTTTGGCTTTAAACAATTATTATTAGACAGAATCTTGCAACAGTAAACCAATTGCTTACATAATAAATAACCAATATAGGAAAGGGAGTCAAGTGGTCTATAATCGAGTGGGAATATTGTCATCAGGAGAAAACATAAATTTAAAGTACTGTAGATGTTTCTCCTCTGTGCATTTAGGATAACAGGAGCAAATGCATGTATTTTACAGTTAGTTAAATGAATAGTCAGTAATTTCAACTAAAAACCTTGGCCCTAAATGATTATAAGAAAACAATTTGCAACAGTAAACCAATTAGTCACATATGAAATAATTAATACAGGGAAGTGTTTAACTGTATGCTGCTCACATGAATGTAAAGGGATACCATAGTATTTACATTGCGTCTAGCTTTGAAGGACAAAAATGGGGGCAATCAGAGTCTTTTTTCAGTGTCTATGGTATACCTCAATGCCTAATCTTTCGAAAGGAAGAAAAACACGTATAAAGGATGTGAGGCATCAGTAGGTAAAAGTTAAAGCGTGCCGTTAAAAAAAGGATAAAAAAGAAAGAAGGATGAAGAAGGAGCAGATGAGAATAATGAGGCATAGCCTGTGCACTTTTGTTGGAATTAAGGTGAAAAAGAATGACAATACATAAAAATAAATATAAGAATATTAATACAAAGAGCAATCAGAACAAAGACAGAAAGTTATACAAATTCAAGAACGCACATTCAACCAAATGTGGATGAATGTTGCACATTTGACCAAACAGTCTTCCACAGTATCATTAAATGAAGCACAAATATAAAAATATTTTTGCACGAGGCACAAACTGCTCATTGAACCATTGAATGACGTCAAAAACGTAAGGAAATTGACATTTGTTGCATGAATTACTGGGCGCAATCATATTAAACATCTACTATTCTATGTCAGTGGCGGGATGATGTGTACAGACCACCTCCTCTTCAATACACCATATGTAATGCCTCTCACACCAGTTCAACAAGAAGCTCATTCCAGCTCATCACCTAGCTATAGGTAAATGTAAATGTCCTCTTTGCAAAGGGTAGCTGCTACTAAAATAGGTGGAGATTTGAGCCTGTAGTTCGTTCTGCTTGGTATGTGAAAATCTATTAATTGACAGTCGATCAAGCAAAGGAAATGACCTTCCAAAAATTGGAAAGCATGTCCAAAGTCGGCACTTGAACTTTCCTCTCTTCACTGGTTTAGCTGTTGCAGTGTCTAGAAAAGGTACCGATTATAAGTCCTATAACTCCTAGAGCTAGCTAACCAGCTTAATGGTCTCTTTTTGATGGAAAGAAATCTTAGTTGAAGGACTGTCAGACTGGCATAAGACAAGCGTCAAGAGTTTTAAGGTTTCAAAACAGCGTATTATGACAACATTGACCTATATAAGTTTGCCTTAAATGAAATAATTCAATACATATTATATATATATATTATATATATATATCTATATATATATCATAAATTTAATTAGATTCAAGAATAAGAAGAGTAAAGCCTTGCCCAACCATAATAAACAAAGAAAAAAAACAGATATTTATCATATTAAAACCCCATTGATGCTTAAAAGAATTCCTAATTTTCCTCCCATAAAGGAGATCCAATTCAAGTCTCCAAAGTTTTGCTGCATGAAGGGTCCTGTGACTAAGCAGAAACAGAGACTCATTCATTGTACTTCTGTATGCATAATCAATATTTACTAAGTTTTGTTAGGGAATATATTGTGTTTATCAGCTTCAGGATTTCCATTGTACCCTCTACCGTGCCATCGGGCTTAGCCAGCTCACTGATTACATGATATCCCATTTGAAATGCCAAATTTCCATCTGTACAATGGACAACGTATTCTAGCTCTTCCACAACTCCTAACAACAGTCACTAGCAACAGCAACCACACTCTCCAGATTAGGCAAGGATTATAAAGACAAGACTTAATTTCAGGCATCAAAATAATTCGCCTCAAGTTCATCTCTAATTGCCTTGACCAAAGATGAGTTGTGAAGGGAGAGACTGGTTTTGAAACCGCTCTATAGCAAGGCTGTATATAAATTGGATCTATGGAAAAGAAGCATCAGGCTTATGTGAAAGCCCATTGGTGCCAACAGGCCATCATATGATTGCTTAGGAGTGGCGAGACATTCAATTAACAGTGGTTTTAAAATACTTAAGAGCATTAAATGTTGAGAAACAGGCATATGTATCCATGATCTTTTCAGAACACTGTTGTCATGTTCAATTGCTTTTAGTGTTCAATTGTATGATAATATTTCTGCCCATCCCAACTGAAATACTGCAATATTTTATTTCCCCTGGAGTGCAGTTCAGTAACATTGGAAAACATGTATGATTATCTGGAGGTAGAGCAACTCCAAGCCTCAACTATTAACCTTTGATTGATCGTTTAGCACTTCATTCAGAGAAAATGGGATCTAACTGAGGCTGGACGCCAGATGTATTGATTTTAAAAAACAATTTGAAAACGTATGTGTTTGGTGGATATTGAAAATATTAGGCTCATGCGGTTCCAAATTATCTTAGCTCTTTTATATTTGTTATGTTTTAAATGCACCATCCGCAGTGTTTTCAGATATTATGGTTGGATCACAGGGTAGATATTCCAATTGGGAAAAGAACAAATAAATTCCTGAACCACTAGCATTCTTTTGAATTAATAGAAATCTGCATTTTATCACAGGGCTGGATCTGCTAGGTTAACAAACAATCACCAGCCTGGGTGTTACAAAAACATATGCCGCCATCAAGACAATCTTAAGAATCAAGGTTAAATCTTCATGAAATGGGAAGCTTGCAGAGTGTTAAAAGGAAAGAATGGGCGCAGGCATGGTCTTGTATAGATGATATGATGATTTATTCTTCAGTCCAAATCATTAGTTACATGTTACAGGAAGATGTTCTATTCCTTCTTAATGCCCCACCAGGAGCAGCGTCCTCCCTGCTCAGCCCCTTCTCACCAACTGATCACACTAGAATCCCAACCACCCTCAACATTCTATCATACCTCATCCAAGGCTGAGCAGGCAGGCAGAGAGCCAGAGTAGGGAGAGTGTAAAGATAATAAGCACATCACAACACATCTCCCCCCTTATAATATTTGAAAACAATCAACATGTGTTAAGATGATACAACACTCACTGAGCATAGGAGGATGCATTAATAACAACTAATTAAACATCACCCCCCCAGCGATAACGATCATAAACAGAAAAATGCATGAAAATAAATTTAACACACATTTAGTAGAAAAGAAAGATGAATAACCAAAACATTAAACACCATCCTTCCCCTGATAATGATCAAAAACAAAACTGCAAAACTAGCATGAAAACTCAGACTACAACTATGGGTACAAGACACTACACTACACCCCACAACGTACCCATTGTGCCTCATAAAAGACACAAGACAGGCAGAACAGGGATCTACAACCCTAAACTGCACAACTAAGACAAAAACAGATCTACCAATAAGACAGATCTAAGACCAAATCCCTTAACCCTAACCAACATAGGGTACCTTTAAACCCAAAATACTTTATGGGTAACTATAACAGACAAATCAGGGTATCCCTTAACCCTAAAACACTTTTGCGATAACTATGAGTAACAATAACTCATGACAAATTTAGGGTATCCCTTAACCCTAAAGCACACTCACAAAACAGTATGGATATACATAACCCATGACAAATTTTAGGGTATCCCTTAACCCAAGATACACCCAAAAGGTGACTCTAGACCATCTAGGGTATCCTTTAACCCTATACAAACACAGGTTAACCTTCAACCCCATACAATTCAGGGCAACATAGCAAAACCAGTATGTCCTTGAACCCAAAATATACTGGCCAAACCACCATAAAATTAACTGGCAAAACACCAACAAATAATACAAGGGAAACTAAAGACTAAAGACATCATGGGTAACTAAAGACTAAAGACATGATGGGTAACTTTGAACCCAAGAAAAACTGGCCACAAGAAAACAAAACACAGTTTCATAGGCATGAGAAACAATCACAGCAATAGAAAAAAACAAATTGCAATAATAAATTAACACAAAAGTGACCAGTGAGCGACTTCTCACCCGAGGGCCACCTCTGTCCCACAGTGTCTTAGAAAAACAGATGCTTGCTACAGTTAAAAGTCCACTTCTTGGCAAGCAAAGACGAAAAGAATCTTCAAAATGTCTCTGTTTGCTCACCCGTAACTGTGGATAAAGTCACCACCACTCTGACACAGCCTTGAAACCAGAACCTCCAATATTACCGCTGTACAACACATAAACTTTAATGACTTCACTGTTTGTACAACGTTGTCCCCCGACTCCATCTGGTTTTGAAAAATACTTTATTCCGGCAGACAAAACACACGAAAAACGTGGTTGGCAAACAGGAACTCCAGTCAGCCAAACTCAAAATGGCAGCACGCTTCATGACGCCACGCCGGGTGGCTACCGGCGCGTATCTGCATACAGGCGTCACTGGGCAGCATCACTGTGAATGAGAGGAGCAGTGCGTCACTCTGACGATTCCGTGAGTGACGAGAAGGCTGCACGCGATAGACCTACTCACAGGTAAGCGTGCGCATTACTTGTAACGTGACTTTTTTTAATTTGAAAATGACAGCGTCCATAATGTAACGCAGCAACCACCAGGCTCCAGCGTAATTCCACCGTAAAAAGTCAACAAATGTCCCTCCTGACGTGAGCTTCTGTTCTCTTGCCAAATAAACGCCAATAACGCTCTCTGTTTCCGCCAGAGACACACCAGCTGCCGGACAAAATCAAATGGGCAGTGCTGGTCCTCCACAGCAACTTACGTAAAACTCAGTCTCAGGAGGCTCAAACAAGCTCCCTTCGGTTGCACTGTCAAAAAAAAACGAATTACAAATCCGAACACAGATTAAGTTAAAAAGTCTGGTGACAGCAGTTACCAATTAAAGTAGCGATCTCACTCTCATTCCAAATCAGTAGTCTGTACGCTAAACAGATGATGATCTCCCAATGCAGATTGTACTAAGTTAATCAGTGCAATGCAAGGATCATGTAGCAAGAGCTGGCTTCACCGTAAAAACATGCAGAAATCGGCAGGCCCAGGCTAGAGCTGACCGTTCCCAGATAGTCAGAAATGTCCAAAACCACCGTCAATCGGGTCTTTTGGAGAAACACTCAGCCAAGTTCATCATCTGGCACATCCACGACAGGGCTGACCGGTCATATGGTCACTGGTGGGGCTTGTGGAGTGCAAGGTTACTTCTTTTTTTTTTTTAAGCGCTTCTTCAGTTCCAAGTTCATCCAAAGTAGGCCCTTCAGTTTCATAAGTCCAAACTCCTTGAAGGTACACGCAGGTTCTTTAACTCGTCGCCAGTGTTAAAAGGAAAGAATGGGCGCAGGCATGGTCTTGTATAGATGATATGATGATTTATTCTTCAGTCCAAATCATTAGTTACATGTTACAGGAAGATGTTCTATTCCTTCTTAATGCCCCACCAGGAGCAGCGTCCTCCCTGCTCAGCCCCTTCTCACCAACTGATCACACTAGAATCCCAACCACCCTCAACATTCTATCATACCTCATCCAAGGCTGAGCAGGCAGGCAGAGAGCCAGAGTAGGGAGAGTGTAAAGATAATAAGCACATCACAACACAGAGCATGTTTGCAGCTCCTCTACCCTTTCTCTCTCAGCTTGCACTTGGTATATCCAGAGGTACTAGGGCGAATGTTTTACAGTCAGTTTCTGAAGTCTGACAACCCTAAATTCTTATTCAGTGTCTGAACATGTAACCCCCATACCTCAGCTATATACTGCTAAGAAAAGGCTGCAAGCTAGAAGAGGTATGAACCTGCAATGATCACAGAAGGTGTGATATAATGGATTTACTGTAGAGAACTTGCAATTGAAGGATTAAACAGTAAATACAATTTTTTGTCTCTGAGTTTTGGAATGTGAAATTGAAAAGGGTCATCTAAGAGGATATTCTAATTTCAAAGGCTGAGTGTTTCTAATGTTAGAAAATGATAACCACAATTCAATTAGATTGAGCATCCAATGCTTGCATGCATTCTCTACAATCACCTTTAGTCCATCTGAATCTGATCCATGATACCTTGAGTTTTCAAATTAACTGATGATACAGAAGCCGTGAAATTTGCATCGAGATTTTGTGATGTCAATGTGGATGCAGACTGCTTCAAACTCAGCAGACCTTAGAATGACTCGGAACCGGAACTTTACCTCCGATCTCCCCATTGCCTCTTTACTCACCTGATCATATTTCCAACACGGTCACACATAACATTCCACCTCCCACAAATAAAATATATATATTACGGACCATTTAATTTGACACCAGGCCTTGAGCATCCACCAACATTCACACTCCTTCATGTCCAAGCTGAAGGAGTGTTTTGTTTCTTGCTACTACTAATAAAGGTATTACTTCCTTTTCACTATTTCCTGCTCACACCAAATGTTCCATTGGCCCTCATAACATTTTTAGATTTATGCTTGGTGATATTTCACCACATTTAGTCCTTCTAAGCGGGCTTTTAAAAGGCTTGCAGAAAGATAGTTCACCTCCATTAACACAATGAATATCCAGATTCTCTAATCAAACATATTAGATTACTAACCTCCATAAGTCTTGATCCTCTGTAATCCCTTTTGGAATATTGTTGTAACTCACAAGACAAGTTGTTTCATGTATTCTTCTTTTTGCTATAATTACCAAATTAGTCCAAGAGAAATAAAGGCACCCACACTGGACAATAGTCTTGATTTGGCAAAGGGCCATGGCTCACCAAGTTTAAGAAATGCCTCTTCAGATTCCATGAAAATTCATATTTCTAGATCCCATAAAGTACCTTGCCTAAGCAAGAGGAACCAGCCGGAACCATCTTTTTGCTATCTCTATTTCATCGTACCATCGAGGTATTTTTTTTCCCCTAATTGTTACTCTGCATTCTACACAAATGCAGATCTGCAGCCAAACATCATATTAAAATTGGAAGGAGTGGGTAAGTAATTAATAAACAATAAATTATTGTAGTCCAAAAAATATTTTTTGTAGTCCAAGAGATTTCTTCCAAATAAATTTCTTTATTCTTTCAAATTATTTTCAATGTGATGCTCCAACACATTCTTAGAAATCCAAACAAACTCTTAGTTATACATAAACACAGCCAACGCGTTTCGTCCACCTTGGGACCTCATCAGGGCTGCAAGAATAGAAAAGAAAATATCACTAATACATACATCATACATCTCTGTTCCCCAAAATCATGCTAACAGTCAAATATATATTGTTTAACACATATATAACATCCATAGCCTGCCTATATAACAATCTCAAATTTAAAGCATTTACCCAAAAACATAATCACATAGTGTTGATAAAGAATAACATCACAATTTGTCATATTATAATCTTGTCACTAATTCGCCTGTTAACCATCTCAGGACAAAGCATATTATTCATTATTCCTGAACTTTGTTGTAATTGGCTATCTAATTTCATCCTTATTATCACTGATTATTAATTTTATATAATAACATCTCACATACCTCCTCAATAATGACGCGGTGGTATGAAGTATTAGTCATGGAGGGGTGCCAGTTTCATCATGGTCTTTTATTTTCTCATAAAATTAAAAGATTTCTAAATAAATAAGACATGATAATCAATTATTCCCTTATTACTATTTATTTTTGTATTCCATATAGCCAATCACTAATCCTCACCTCATTCTACATCCGTTCATGTCATTTATATAGGGTCCTCCACGAAATTTCGTGGCACCCCTCCATGACTAATACTTCATACCACCGCGTCATTATTGAGGAGGTATGTGAGAGGTTATTATATAAAATGAATAATCAGTGATAATAAGGATGAAATTAGATAGCCAATTACAACAAAGTTCAGGAATAATGAATAATATGCTTTGTCCTGAGATGGTTAACAGGTGAATTAGTGATAAGATTATAATATGACAAATTGTGATGTTATTCTTTATCAACACTATGTGATTATGTTTTTGGGTAAATGCTTTAAATTTGAGATTGTTATATAGGCAGGCTATGGATGTTATCTATGTATTAAACAATATATATTTGACTGTTAGCATGGTTTTGGGGAACAGAGATGTAGGATGTATGTATTAGTGATATTTTCTTTTCTATTCTTGCAGCCCTGATGAGGTCCCAAGGGGGACAAAACGCGTTGGCTGTGTTTATGTATAACTAAGAGTTTGTTTGGACTTCTAAGAATGTGTTGGAGCATCAAATTGAAAATAATTTGAAAGAATAAAGAAATTTATTTGGAAGAAATCTCTTGGACTACAAAAAATATTTTTTGGACTACAATAATTTATTGTTTATTAATTACTTACCCACTCCTTCCATTGATTGATCCATTATTTGTTTGTGAGTGGTTTTAATGGTGGGCCACTGGAGGTGGAGTGGAACATATATGTTTAGCATTACATGTATTAATTTTGTATTCATCGGTGCACACATATTTGACCCTCATCGTTTCGGACAGTGGATCATATAAAAATTGCTGGCATGAAACTTAATGGCAATAATGATCTGCTTTTCTTGGCGGAAACCTGGTTAATTGAATCCTCCGAGCCGGTAATGGATCTATTCCCCACCTAGAATATGTGCATTGACTGGATTGGAAGAGGAAAATATGAAGAGAACTGGTTATTATACCTATAAACACCATAGAAGTGTTCCTTATGTCTGGGACATCATTCCTTGTTGATTGTTCTTAATATGAATGTATTCCATTCTCCATATACCTCTCTAAGAA
Source organism: Triturus cristatus (assembly GCF_964204655.1). NCBI lineage: Eukaryota > Metazoa > Chordata > Amphibia > Caudata > Salamandridae > Triturus > Triturus cristatus. The sequence goes on along the minus strand of NC_140591.1, from coordinate 604,675,153 downwards.
GTGAAGATTGATGGCCAGCCCAAAGATACAAGTACTGGGTTGTAGACACTAAACATTTACATCAAGGGTTTCCTCTCAATTACATGTTCGACCAGAAGTGCAGAAGATAAGTTCAGTTCAGAAGATAAGTTCAATCATAGTTCATTAAATGATGAGGAACCCAGCCAAAAAACTAAAAAGACTGGCTTCTACAAAATCTACTTTGTGGTATAGAAAAAAACTGAATGAAGAACATCTTTCATGGCTTCCAGAAAACATTGCTGCCAAAGTCCCTCATCTCATAACTTCCAGAATCTCCATAAGCAATTGCAAGGAGTAGGGAAAACTATTTTAGGCCAAATCCACATTCTTCAGAACACCATTTGATCTAGTGAAGAACTGTCCCAAGAAACCTCTGATAAATTGCTAGACAGTAAATACTTTTCCTTTTGTAATGGTCAGCAATCCCCAAGAAAAACTTTGTGAAATGTAATCCAAGTGAGTTGAGAAGCTGGTGTTTTGGAAATCATCAAGCACAGCCCTGAGTAAATGACTTCAATAAAATAAAACATGGTCAGGCACCAGCCTGTAGTGACCAGGCAACAAGTAATGAAACATAAAAGTTGGAGTATCACCAACTTTTGCAAAGATTCCCAGAAGCCATTAGAGAATCTGATGTCTCAATCCTTCCTTACCCCTAAGGAAAGATAATCAACATCAGCCAAAGTTTCAAGAAAATATCGCTAGAGGTTTGCTTCTGAGGGTGAGCACCACCAAGGGTCTGAGGAGAGGCCAGCACAGAAAAGGAGGGCTAGATGAACTCTTCTCTTTAGTCTGTCAACAAACTTTCTGCTCTGAGCTACTAACCTACATACAGTCTCCTGGCAGGTGTTTACAAATGAGATAAAGGAGATGGATAGCATCCAGGAAACTAAAAGGTGGGCTGTGAGTGGACCTGTAGCTGCACCACAAATTCTGTTGAAAAACAGATTGTTCCTGGAAAAGCTCCAATAAATAAGAATTCTGTCTTGATAAAACTAGCAGCCATCAATCTGAATTCACCATCAGGGTAAGCATTGAGAAGGAAGTGATGCAAAGAGGCATCATGCTTTCGCAATCATTTTTACTTCTTTTAATCCTTTAGATCTAGCCTCTACGTTTAACATGGATAACAACTCCGTTCTTTATAGCCTCACAGAACACATCGGAATGAATGGAAAAGGTTGGCAGCTTGATCTTGATCCTGTTACTTCTGGGATTGCTGTCAGCAAATCAAAAAAGCAATGACTTGTAATCCCTCCTTTCTGAGGTAAGGTGTAACTCTGGTATCAATTTTGACTAAAACTCAGTTTAGTCTGAATCGCTAGACTCTTGTTTTAGTCATTCTAACATACCATACCTTCTGTGCTCTGATAAAACTCAACTGCACTTAGAAGTCTCCTTTCTGAATGACCTCTCAGACCTTACTATATTAACTCTGATACCTCTTTGGGATACCAAAGATACACCTTTGGCCTCTGAAAATGGCCTTATTTGCAGCAGCAAGGTTTTTGTCAAGCATTAAATGCCCTGACCACATTACTCCTGTTTCCCCCACACTTCAATGACTGCACATTAAAACTAAGGGGCTCATTTACAACAAAATGATGCAATGCGGTGCTGCAAGCCAGCATGCAGCTTGATTTTGTATAGGAAGGGACACCTTCCTTCACAAACACAACTGTTGTGCCTGACTGGGGGAGATGCACAGTTTTGACACATTCACAGATTTACGCTATGTTGTATATCTAGGAATGTGTCAAACACCATGGGCGTTGAGTGGGAACGCTGACTGCAAAACCCATGGCATGCCTCCCCGACGCAGTGAGAGGCAACCCAGAGACTTATCTGAATAGGCAGTGGTAAAAGGCATGAAAAACTGAATGGGCCTGAGGTTCCCTGACACGATGAGCTGAGGTGATTACCAACAAAAATCTGTCTTCATGATAAGATGTTGAACCGGGCAACCATGCATCATCTAGAATGGGATGCCATTATGAATGTTGACACAGGATTCAAATTGCACTGAGGAACAATATACAAGCTGACAAAAACACAGCAAACCTTTCATAAAACTAAGTGGCAATCTAAATGGGGAATGTTGATCAGGACGACATATGAATGGAGATAGGGCACTAAAGTATACCTTAACTGCCACACCCTACTGTGCAAGGGACACAACAAATCACAAGACATCAGAAAGGCAACATTTAAAGGGGTTGACACATTCTGACATACACCACAGAACAAATTTGTTCCAATGACCAATGTATTTGAATTTGGTAGATGGTGTTTTGGCTGCGAAGATGTCATCTTCAGCTACATCAGAAAAGCAAAAGCACATTAGCTGGCACCACCTAATTTCCATGCGTGTAGCCACATTATTTGGGGACTGGGGTGGAGGTCCTGACCATTTTTCTACTAAAACAGGTACTTCATGTGTGGGAGAGGAAGAGGCTGCCAAATGCTGTGGGCCAGCAGATCAGTGTAACATCCTCCATACCCAATCTGTGGTGATCAGAATCAATTAAGTTTGAGCCGCCCAGAGGACTTTGAACCCATGCATAATCACCAGAAACACATACAGCCAGCCCCAAGACCCACTGAACCTGAAGTTATTTCCCAGAAAAACATTCAGAGGGAAGTGTGCGGCAAAAAAGTGAAGGAACTTCCTGTTATAAATGGTGACAAACAGATTCATGACTGGAAATCTTAATCTGGGGAAGGTCGCCTCCGTCACTTTAGAATGTATCTACCACTCATTGTCTTCCAGTTACAAATGCCAATGAGCATCTGCCCTCACCTTGAGGGAGTCTTTGAGGTGAACCACTACCAGAAAGATTCCCAATAACTGCAACAATAATAGCAAGTGAATCCCCTTCCAACATTGGACACAACACCAACCTGCCCTGCTTACAATGCAAATCAGACTGCCCACAGTTCAAGCATATTTATGTGCCGGGAGGCCTCCAATGTGGAACAAAAATCCTGTACCATTGTGTCACTCAAATGGGCACCCCAGCTGAGAAATGAGGCATCTGTGGCCATGTTAGCCTGAGCCTGCAAAAGGCTGAAAGGGTGACCCACAAAATGGTTGGAGGGGTTCATCTATCAGTGCAGGCATCAATGACCAGATTGGAAGACCTGAAATTAAGTCAAGAGAATCCCCTGATGCTGAAGCCACTGTGACCTTGCAAGCCACTGAAGGGCCTCCAATTGCCTGCTCTCACCAAAAAGATGCACACGGCCATGATGTCATGAAGATACAAAAACTGCAGAATCGAAATCTGAGTGAGTAAGAAAACTTGGAATCATCCTCTATAAATCTGCAACCCATGAGAAGGAGGAACATTCTTCATATGGTTCATGTTCAATTGATCTGAATGAAGGAGAGCAGTGCTCCCATACACCACTAGGTTGCACTGTGCAGGTGTACGTTGGCTTGATACCAATTCGGAATGATGGAGCAGAGCCGCATGCAAGCACCACGCCTGCATGCTGATATCAGTTTCTTGTTTTTACATTTCCACGCCCATGACGCAGAACATGAACAAATGTTGGTACCAGTGTGCTGCAAAATAACTTGCAACCTTCTTAGATGCCACTCCACAGAACTAGGAGGCATCAGGGTATTGAGGACTACGTGGTTAAAAACCTGAGGAATCTGTCAGAAAGAGTGTTCCTGTTCTTTTGAAGGATACTTTTAACTGCTGATTCATAACTTTAAAATAGATACCAAAGCAGTACCTTCCCAGGTAGTGGGTCTTTGGAGTGGTCTAGACTACAAAGTCTTGCGGGATATGAGGTAATTCAGTTTTCCGATCCCGTTCGTATTTAGCCACCATTTTGTGTCCCGCCGCCATTTTGTGTTGCCCTCACTCAGGCAGCACGGTGAACGAGGTGTTGTTTTCCCTCTTCCTACTGCAAAGTGTCAAATAACCTCCTGCCTCTGTTTAAAGCTGGTGTTAGGGTCTGGCCGACTCCACTAATCCTCGTCTGGTTTGACTGATCCCTGTCTCGACTATCTGTTGGTTCGCACCATTCTTTCCTGACTTTATCTTATCCTCTGGCCTTCGCTATTCTTTACTCGTATTCTCTCGTTTCACAACTGTCCTCCGGGGCATACAAATGTGTCCTGCCACCTGCAAGTCGAATTATAAACACTACCACTGATTAACTTGTGGGGAAGGGTGACAAACACAGTTGGAAGAGAGGCTTATTTGAGTTACTTAATATCTTGTTTTCACATTCTTCTCATTGGTTAACCCTGTATGCATTGGGAGTGATCTTTGTGAATATGTGTGTTATAAAAGATTGTGCGCCACGAAGTAAAGGGGCAGTCTCCTAAGAACATACCGAGTGTATTTCTGGGACAACTGTACTTAGCTGCAGCTAATAAACCTTATCTTCTACGCCTAACGGAGTGTCCCGTGTCTCTGTTCGACAAAGCAGGTGAACTCAGGAGATTAAGGCGTACCCTGCGCCGCCAGGCCCATAAGGTCCAGGTTCTTCAAATTGGCGCCCGAACGTGGGCCGGCTTCAGAGGTAGCAGTTCTGCCCGAGGATCGTGAGGAGCTCCGCAAGAAAATTCTGGAGGAATCGCGAACCACGTAAAGCGACCCCTGTATTTCGAAGTGGTCCGAAGGTCTTTTGCAGCGCGGTTTCTCCTTTCTGACGGCTGCTGATGACTGCTGCCCTGACTGCCGCCCTGCTTTGGTCCCTTTGATGATGTTTGGTATCGCGAGACATTAGACGGGCCTCTGTTGGCGTAAGAAGACACTTAGTTAAGTATTGGTGGCTAGCTCCCACTATTTTGTTTTGATTTGGGTCTTTAATTCGGCTATTGCAAAAGCCGAAGCCGAGGGGTGAGTACGTTTGTGCTGTATTATTTGATTTAACCCCTTGATGTTTGTGAACAGTCCAGTGAAATAACGATGGCTGGTCTGAGTAAGTTTAGGAAGTTCTGTTGCCTTGGTTGTAATAGGGATTCCCGGCTGGAGGACTCTTGTCCGATTCCTCTGGTTAGAACTCCCACCTATGAGCTTTATTCAAAACATGGTGTCGGCCCCATTGCCTTTAATAAGGCATGGATCCGATATACGAAGAACGATGGCGTTCTACAGTGGCCACAGAATGGTAGTTTTGAGCCTGACATATTAGACGATTTGGAAGCGATATTGTTCAAAAGACAAGCCCGGCCGGCAATGTTTGACTCTTTCCGCCTCTGGCGTAAGGAAGCCAAACAGAAAGAAATTAAGCAGGCAAAACGAGATAAGAAAGCACAAAATATGACGATTATACAGGCTGCCCAGCAGTTTAAAGATAATGAGATTGATAATGCAATGGAAATTTCAGAGAGACAGCATCGTATGGCAATAGATAGATGCTATCCGGTGGTGCCTAATTCCCCTTCTGATAAAAGTAAGGATCTGGAGAAAGACCCTTTGATGTCTCACCTATTGAGATTGCCTCCACCCTATGTACAAGGTGCTAATGCACCCCCGTTGTCACAACCTGTTCAGTTGCCTGTTGTCCCCCCACCCGTTCCGGTTCTTCCACATTTGCCCCTTCCGGTATTGCCACTCCCACCTCCTGTGCCACCGATTCCTTTGTCTCCATCTCCTGAACATCAATCTCCTTTGCCTTCGGCCCCCCTTATAACTGCCAGTTCCTCTCCTGTATCGCCTAATACCTTGTCCCCTGTACTTATGTCTAATTCTCCTTCTGTGCGCAAACGAATAACCGATACTGTCTCTGGTTTTTTGTCCCCTTTCTTTGGGACTCTGAACATGTCTCGGGCTTTTTCTCGAAGACAGTCTTGTAGTCAACTTCCAGGTTCCGACGAACGGGTGGCGTTGGACTCTCTCGCTCGCAAATGGATCGAGAAGGGTCCCCAGTATAGTGTGAAAGATATCATGATCACCTTTCATCAGTGGGATGCGCCCACGCAGAGATATGTATTTAATGTTATGTGTGACACTCTTGCTAAAGGATGGGAGGATATGGATTTGGGTTTACTTCCCCAGGGTCTGTTGGATGTTCAGGCTAATTTCGATAAAGGACTCATTGTGGGTTCTAAGGTTGAGGACGCCGTAAGGACACTTGTTACTTTTAGGTCCTTATTTTCTTCACAAACTTTTCTTGATTCTGATCCTGCTGTTCGGCAGACATTGAAACATTACCCAATGAGAGAGGGTCCTCCGATATGGAGGGAAGAGGTTGCGCAAGCAGGTAATAATCCAGCTATTCCCGCTCACTTCCACCGTATATGGGTACATTTGTCCTGGAAGAGATCTGATGTTTTGGCCCTCAAACAATCTTTACCGGATCCCCGTAAAAACCCTGCTGGTTACTATAAAGAATTGTCCCAGACTGTTGATGCCTGTATTATGAATTTAGCCGATATTGACATGTTGATGGGAAATGTAGTCTCCCAAGCGTTATGGGCTCGGATTCGTAGAGAGGATCACGTTCAAGAATTGGGTGGTACATGGGCTGCTATAACTGCCTCGGATAAAGCACAAGTGGGTGGTGCTAAGCCTGATGTTTTGATCACAGAACTCCCTGGTAGGATTATTACTTTAATGAAAACAATGATGCCCGCCTTACGAGTTAATTGGGATAAATTAGCTGCGTGTAGACAGAAGAAAGATGAGAGTGTCTCCGATTTCTTCACTCGTTTTGAGGAGACGTTTATTGATCACAGTGGTCAGGATATGACTACGGAGGGTGGACAGCGATTATTTGTAGATAAATTCGTATTTAATTTGCTCCCCGAGTTGTCACATAAATAATAAAGACTCTGAAAGTTCATGGGCTGTTTCTTCTTCTGCTCAGATATTGGCTACTGCTCAATATTACGAAAACAGGGACAAAGAGGAAAAAGACAAGCAAGAGAAAAAGACTAAAGAATTAAAAACGAAGGTTCTTCTGCAACAAGCTTATCCTCTTCGCTCTGCTCAGCGCCAGTTTCAACAGCCTTCCCAATTTCAAAGGGCGTTTCAAAAGCCTGAGCCCTATATTCCGCGGCCTTTTGTTAGGTCCTAACCAATGCGCCTATTGTAGGGAAGAAGGTCATTTTAAGAATGGCTGCCCGGTTTTATTACAGCGTAATGGAGGACTATCTACTCCATGAGGTCATGGTGGTTCCCAGTTAGCGCCCAGGGGTAGAGGTCGAGGTATGTCGCCCCAGACACAGTGTTCCCTTCCAACCTCCACATTCTATGAACTACTTTGATCAGCAAAATACTCAGTCTACACAGTATTACAATGATGATTACTATGTTGAAGGTGAGAATGACGGTCTTCACGCTAACTAGGACAGCCATAGACAAAGTGAGGGAGTTGTATCGATTCCAGTAGATCAGAATGGGCCTTATGTTAATGTCACTACAATGGGTGTTTCAGAGCCATTTCTTTTAGATACTGGTGCGATGAGAAGTTCTATTATTCACTCCAAACTCCCTGGGGCACCTTTGTCTGGCTTAACAAACGTATCCGTAGGATTTTCTGGCGCCCCAGTTCATAGCCCGGTCTCTTGTCCTTTGCCTATTTCAATTGGTTCTTATGATTTGGAAGCTCCGCTTCTTTTAACGACTGGTTGCGGCGAAAATCTGTTGGGTTTGGATTTATTGAAAAGATTGCATGCAACGATATATTGTTCCCCTTCTGGTGTACATCTCGCTTTGGGGCAGAAACTGACTTCTCCAATGTATTTGTCTAAAGATCAATTTCCACCTGAATTGCTCTCTCTCCCTGCAACACTTTGGCCTACTGGTCCAAATGATGTTGGTTGTCTTGAGATCCCACCCTATGTCGTTACCCTCAAGCCCAATGCTAAATTGCCACGCATCCCTCAATACAAAATTCCCAATGATGGTGAAGAGCGCTTTTTGCTATTATTTATGATTTGGTTCAGAAGGGTGTGGTTGAGGAGACGAGGGGAAATGTAAGCAACAGTCCTGTTCTCCCGGTTCTTAAATGCACTGATCCTTCTCAGCCTCCTGTTTATCGTTTTGTTATTGATCTCCGGGAGGTTAATAAAATTGTTGTACCGCAGTTTCCTGTTGTTCCAGATATCACTGCCCTGTTAACTATGATACCTGCCTCGGCAGCTTGGTTTTCTGTTATTGATCTGAAAAATGCTTTCTTCAGCATCCCCATTGCTGAAGAGAGCAGGGATATTTTTGGCTTCTCTTTAGGAGGCCAAAGTTTCCGGTTCAAGCGCGCACCTCAAGGCTATTGTGAAAGTCCCTCCATCTATAGCCAAGCTCTGAAGTGCCAGCTTGATGCTTTTCCTTTGCCGCCAGGTGCTACCCTTATTCAGTATGTGGATGATTTATTGATTGCTGCTGATACAGAGGATATTTGCAAGAACGTGACTATTGCGTCACTTGTCTGACCTTCACCATAAGGTTTCACCTTCTAAATTAAAATATGCCCGCCAAGAGGTTACCTATTTAGGTCATCTCTTGTCGAAGGAGGGAAGGCGACTGACCCCAGAACGTATTCAAGCAATTGCACAAATGTCTGTGCTATCCACACAAAGAGAAGTGCGTGCCTTTCTGGGCATTACCTCTTATTGTAGACAGTGGATTCCAAATGTTTCTTTGTTGGCTAAACCTTTGTTGGCACTCACTTTGAAAGACACACCCCAACCCCTTCTTTGGACTGACAAATGTCAGAAGAGTTTTTCTGATTTACGTGCTGCTCTGTGCTTTGCTCCTGTGTTGGGTACTCTGGATTACAGTAAGCCCTTCACGCTCTATGTCCATGAAAGAGAGGGTTGTGCGTTGTCAGTCTTAACACAACGATTTGGAGACAAGCAGCGGCCATGTGCCTACTTTTCGGCTACATTAGATCCAGTAGCCAAGGCATTGCCTAGTTGTCTTAAAGCTACAGCAGCAGCAGCAATTTCTATTTGTCAGTCTGCTGGAGTGGTGCTAGATAACACTCTTATTGTTATGGTACCATATGCAGTGGATACCTTGCTAAATAGGACGAAAACGCAACATCTTACAAGTGCTCGCTTGTCTGGGTATGAGCTGACGCTCTTGGCTAGTCATGTGCACATCAAACGATGTAACACTTTAAATCCAGCCACCTTGTTACCTCTTCCAGAGGAGAAAGGTATTCAGGAATAACATGATGGTTTTCTCCGTACTGAGGAGGAGACAAAAGGTAGGATTGATTTGAAAGATACACCACTAATGGACCCGGATGGGATCCTATGGGTGGATGGTTCTTGTTTTAAACTCCCTAATGGTGAAACAACTTCAGCTTATGCTGTTACCACCTTGAATACAATCGTGGAGACAGCACGCATCAGATATAATTCAGCTCAGGCAGCTGAACTGATAGCTTTGACCAGAGCGTGTGTGTTATCTAAGGGGAAGAGAGTGAATGTATATACCGACAGCCAGTATGCGTTTTCGTGTGGCACATAGTTTTGGTCGTTTGTGGAAGGAAAGAGGATTCTTTACCTCCCACGGTACTAAAATACAGCATGGTCAGTTGGTAACCGATCTTCTTGAGTCACTTGCTTTGCCTACCCAGATAGCAATCATAAAGTGTAGTGCGCATAAGAGGATTACTGATGATGTTGGTCGCGGGAATGCTTTTGCAGATGAGGTAGCGAAAGAAACAGCCAGAGGTGCTATAAGTCGCATGTATGTTGCGGGCCCTGCAAATTGGGTCAAGGAAAAAGGAATGTGTGAGGATACAATAGAAAGTGTGAGATCGATTCAAGGAGAGGCTACAGAGAAAGAGTTGAGTAAGTGGAAAGAGAGTACAGGAATGTTAGACACGATGGGATGTTGGATAGAATTGTCAGAACATCAGCGTTGGCTGTGACCAGATGCCTATGTACTGCCTGTAGTTGCTATGGCACATGGTCCAGCCCACATCAGTGCGAAAGGAATATGTAAGCTTCTGGCTCCAGTGTGGCTGAACGAAGGGATTCCAAAATGTGCGGATAATTTAGTGAAGCATTGTATCGTTTGCTTGATGCATAATCCAGGAAAGGGAACCCCAACTCCAGCAGGTCATTTTGCTCCCCCAACATATCCTTTTGAGGTGTTGCAAATTGATTATATTCACATGGAGCGATACAACAATCTCAAATATGTTTTGGTGGTGGTGTGTGCCTTCTCCAGATGGATAGAGGCCTACCCCCTGAAAGACAACACTGCTTTGTCCACTGCCAAAGTTCATCTGAAAGAGTTCTTCCCTAGGTTTGGTTTGCCACGCATTGTCTGGAGTGACAATGGAAGTGAATTTGTGGGCCAAATTATGAAAAAGGTATATGCCGGTCTTGGTATCAGGCAGAAATTCCATGCGGCGAACCATCCCCAATCAGCGGGTTTGGTAGAGTGCTATAACGGCACTCTCAAACTTAAGCTTGCAAAGGTACAGGCTAGCACGGGACTTGCCTGGCCCGATGCTTTACCTTTGGCTCTCCTATCCACTAGAACAGCTGTACATTCTCGTTTGGGACTCGGCCCATACAAGGTTGTTTTTGGGCGCCCGGCTAATGTTTGGGAATTCCCTCGCCCTAAAAAGTATTTTGACATACAGTATCCAATGCTGATTGACTACTTACATGACCTCACCACTAAATTACGTGTTCTCCACCTACAGGTTCAAAACGCTTTACCAGAGGCCTCCACAGACCCAGGTCATTCTATCCAACCGGGAGACTGGGTCTGTGTGAAAGATTTTCAGAGGACAAGGAATTTGGAACCTCGTTGGAAGGCGCCTCGACAAGTTCTTCTGGTGACACGTACAGCAGTGAAAGTCGAAGGGAAAAAGAACTGGATCCATGGCGTGCACAGCAAAAAGGTGCCCTTGCCCTTGCCTTTTGACCAGTGGGTCCGTAAGGGTGTAGGTGATTTTGAAGGCGAAAGGGTCCCCCGGTTTGTACCTTTCAGTAGTGCACACCTAGATGAAACTCGGTCAGAGAAAGAAGATGACGACGTTTTACAAGAAGCCGTACCGCCACATCTCCGATTGAACACTACAGATCCACAGACACTATTTCAGGACCAAACTGTACTGAACAGAACTCGATATAATTTAAGGCCTAGACTGGTCAAGGACACCTGAGATTTTCATCTCTTGCGTGACATGTATCATCTGTCCAGGTTGCAGGGTCACGGTAGGAGTCTTGGTTCGTGACCTGTATAGTGGCTAGGCCACTTGTCCTGTGTAGCCAGGGTCTTGTTTACTGTTCTTTCCTTCGTAAAAGAACCCTCATAACTATACACAGGTACCAGAGGCGGCATAAACTGGGTTACCGCTTAAGTGTAAAAGTGCAGCATCATCATAGGGTCTTTTTTTGAGTGTACGCTGCCCTCCACCCGGAGGAAGACCTTCTGGTTCAACAGTAGTGTCCAGACATGAAAAACAAAAAATGTGAGAGGGTTCGCATTTAGTGGATTAAAATCTCTTGGTCATTGTTTCCATTGTGACTTTATTCTTGAAAGCTTGATCAGAGAGTTAAAAGAAAGGAGTGCGGGGTGAGACGGGGTTACTAGTCTTCCGTACTCGTCATGATGTAGGGGTCAACATGTTTCAGCCTTCTGCAAGGGTCTAAAGGCTTTCATCAGGACCGTGGTTTTTAGGAATGGCGCTTTGTCGCTCCTAAAGTGAAACACTAGTCACTTGTTCTGAGTAAAGGGGTCAGATCAATAGTATCTGTACCTATGAAAGGGAAGAAAAGGTTACATTCACCAAAATTTTCTTAATCAAAGGTCATGAATTGTTGCTTCATGCGGTCGTCTAGGGCAACTACTTTTATGTGGGGAGGTAAGTGAGGATAGTGCGTAAAAACAAAGCAACTAGGCGGGAGTTAGGGACAGTTACGTGAGGTAACGAGATCGTGATCTCGGCGAGATGAAATTAAAAACACTATGAGACATTGCTTGGTTCATAACAAGACGTTGTGGTTAAAGAATTGTAAAGCCATGTGGATAATATCTAAAGTGTGTTTGTAAGCAATGGACTCTAATTGTTGACACAAGTATCATCAAAACGATTTGCCGCTTACTGCTACCCGAGTGAGATAGACTATATTACATCTTGTAAACAAACAATCGTTCGTGTTTCTCAACGGCATGCTGCGGTAATATGTCAATGCGTATTTACCTCAAGCTGGATTGGTAACATTCATACGTGGATGCCCGGGGGCAGGACGAGAATTCATTTCTGTATTCAAATATAGGACAGAAAGGTAAATTAGGAAGACCTTACTTGAGTTTGGAAGTTGTACCAACACTGCGGCGGCCATCGGAGCTTACCGATTCTCGCACGTCTTGTGTCTGCATCTGCCTCTTCTCGCGGTGCACCCAATCAGATTCGTCCGGTTAGAATCACCGTTAAGAGATGCGGACGTAGTGAAGGTCAAAGAAAGACTTCACGTTTTACGGTAAAGATTGGCAAAGTACCGTGGTTGGCTCGGTACAAACGTGTGTTCGAACCCATTAAATGAATATAGGTTATTTTTATGTGGGATGGTGTTCACTAAAGGAGGCGAGATATTGTTGTACGTGATTTAAAAATACATAATGTTAGTGTATTATCTTGCCAGGTCAAACTATCACGATAGATTTGGAATATGTTAGTAGGGGAACTACGATACTCTCATGATTCAAAAATAGGATGGTGGGATGAGAATGCGTTGTGCGTTGTGAGCGTGCCTTGGTGAATGAATAGATCAGATATTACTTTCTTGTTTGTTTCAAAAATTCTTGTAATGGGATGTTCACGTAGCTAAGGTGTACCATGGTATATTATCGTTAAGGCCTTGTTTGTCCGTGGACAAGCGATCAATCCAACGTTGTTCTTTTTCATACAAGATACCTTCGGCATTGTAGTTGACAGTTCTTAAACTTTCTAGGACTACCCATTTGAGGTCACTGGTGGCATGGTTGTGCTCTATGAAGTGTCTACTCATTTTGGTGGTAGCTCTTTTGCAGTTCACGTTGCTTTTGTGTTCTGTGATTCTCAATTTTATTTTTCGACAAGTCATTCCGATATATTTGAGGTCACATGGGCAGGTGATCATGTAAATTACGTGGGTAGTGTTGCAGTTAGTGTGCTGTCGCAATGTCCACGTAAGGTTAGGAAGGAGTTGGATGGTTTTGGTCACTTTTGTTAGACTGCAGACTGAGCACGTCCCGCAAGGATAGTGTCCTGTGATTGGTGCCAAATTCCATGCTGCTGTTATGGTTCCTGTGCTTGTTTGTAGAGCAGGTCTGGTGTGTACTAGAAGATCTTTTATGTTCTTTGTTCTTTTGTTGGCAAACCTTGGTTTAGGCCATTGTAAGGTATCAGAGGTTAGAATTCTCCAATTTTTGTTCACAATCTTTTTCACTGTGTTGGACATAGTATTATAAGTGGTGACACACGTTAGTAGATCATCTGGTTCTGCCCGTGTTGATGTCTGTAAAAGGTTTTCTCTCGGTTGGTACAATGCTCTTTTCTGACACTTCCTTATGATTTTTACTGGATAGTCCCTTTTGATTAGTTTCTCACCCAATTCTTTTGCTTGAGTTTTATAAGTTTGAGGATTGCTACAGTTCCTCTTGAGTCTAAGGAACTGACTGAATGGTAGATTGTCTCTGAGAGGACGCGGGTGGAAGCTATTGTAAGACAGCAAGCTGTTCTTTGCTGTTGGTTTGTGGTATGTCTTGGTTTGGAGAAGATTATTCTCTGAATAGATAGTTATATCTAGGAAGTCAAGTTTGTGTCTGTCAAAAGTGCAGGTGAATTTTAAACACTCGTCTCTGGAGTTGATCCATATGAGGAAGTCTCCTAAAGATTCAGCAGTATCTTCCCAAATCATAATGACGTCATCTATGTAACGTTTCCAGAATTTTACTTTGGTCAGGTACGGATTGTCAGGGTTGTGAATGTATTTTTGCTCAAAGTCACTGACATACAGGCCCGCCACACTGGGAGCAAAAGTGCTGCCCATCGATGTACCGTGACATTGTCTATAGAGGGTGCCATCGTACTCAAAAAAGTTTTCAGTTAGAGCTAATTTGCAACACTGAAGTATGAAGTGTCTCGGTGTTGAGTTGGTCCAAGGTTCCGAGAATAGCACATTTTCAAGTGTGTCTAGTGTCTTCTGTTGGGGGAGACTGGTGTATAAGCTTTCCACGTCTAATCCTACCAGGTACATGGTGTTCTCATTGTATACCTGGTTGTCCAGTTGGTTGAGGAGGTCACGTGTGTCCTTCAGGTACGTTGGTGTTCGTTGTACAAGAGGTTTGAGGAAATGATCGGCAAATTGTGAAAGAGGTTCCAACACTGACCCAATTCCTGAGACAATTGGTCGTCCTGGTGGTGGAGATCTATTCTTGTGTGTTTTTGGTAGGGAATAGAAATATGGTATTCTTGGTGATTTGGTCATAAGGAAATCTGCTTCGTGTTTTGATATCCACTGGTTCGTCTCAGCTTCTTTTATCATGGATTTGATGGTACTTTGCAGTCTTTTTGTTGGGTCAGTGGTAATCTTTTCATAGAATTTATGGTCTGATAGTAGGTTTTGACATTGGATATCGTATCCTGATTTGTTCAAGAGGACGATTCCTCCCCCTTTATCCGCAGGTTTAACAATTATGTCTTCATTGTTGTTTAGTTCTTTTATTGCCAGCCTCTCTCGTTTGGTGATGTTCACAAAAGGTCTTTGGGATGAGGGTTTGATATTGTCCACTCCTTTGAGGATAGCTTGTTCGAAGGCTAATATTTCTATGGGGACCAGATGGTTAGGTGGACAAAAATTGGATTTTGGTCTGAGGCCGGTGTCACTTGTTGGTGTATCGTGCTGTTTGTTTTTGAAAAAAGCTTTCAGTTTTATTTTTCTACAGAATTCTGAGAGTTCGCACTTGACTTTGAATAAATCTAAAGGGGGGGTGGGGACGAAACCTAGTCCTTTGTTCAGTATTTCCTCTTGATCTTGGGTTATCGTGGTGTCCGTTAGATTTATCACCAGGGATTCATGTTGCTGGGGCCTGGTTGGTCTCTGGACATGCTCCTGGTGTATATCTGTCTCTCTTGATCGTTCCAGGATACTTCTTTTTTCCTTCCTCATTGGGTGGACCGACCTCTCCCTAAAAAAGGCGGCCGTGGGGTGTTCATCATAGGGCCCATCATGTGTGGTCCTTGTAAATATGGGTTCATCCATCCCTGAAAGTTAGGTGCGAATGGTTGGTAAAGTTGTTGTGGTAGGTCATAGAACTGTGGCGTTGACCAATTTGCACCTCTTCGTCGTCGATTTCGTCTGTATTGACCTCTTCCTCGTCTAGTATAAGAGCCTTCATCACCGCTCCAATCCGAGTTATTGCTAGATGTTTCGCCAGTGGAGTCTTCATCATAATGGTCAGGTATAGTGTAATCTTCTCTGGAGTAAGGGTGCATCTTTTCAACTGAGAATTTTTTGAGATCCTTACTCAGTTTCTGTATTTTATTCTGAGTAATATATTCCTTGGTCTCATTCATTTCTCTGTTGATCTCCTCAAGTTTCTTCTTGTATATTGTGAGTTGAACCGTTGTTTTTAATCTAGCTTCACTTGTTTGGATTTGGATTGTGAGAGCTTCTACCAACCTTGTAGCTGTTTTTATAATTAGGACTAAATAGTCTCTGGTACACTTCCATGATATGGAAGACCAGTCTTTCCTGAATAGTAAGTCTTTCAGGAAGATCCGTGGAGCATTTTGTATCCATAGTCCTTTTGGTGCCGCATTTGCGCGCAAATATTCCTTCATTATAATGCCATGGATGGCAGTTCGTACCTGGTCTTTTTTCATCTCCGTCAATTCGTCCCACTCACTTGTTTGGGTTAATGTTTGAGCTAAATCTTTGTCTTGTAATAAGGATGATTCGCTGAGAATCGCATTCACCTCATCCTCAGAATAACTTAATCCCTGGTTGTCCGCCATGTTGCTTGTCTTTGAAACAGTTTTTATGATCCTGCACTATTCTGTGTCAAGAACCGCTTTTTGTGATTCTTAGGGGTATTACTGCTACCACTTTCAATGGAGACTCAGCCTCTATTCGGTGGTCAATCCAAGTTTCGAAAGAGTTTCCCACAGCTGCACGCTGCTTAATTACAATTTATCAAAGGGAGGGAAAAAGAAGCTGTGGTCCATTCGGCTTCCTATGTGTAATACAAAAAATCAAAAGGGAGTGGACCACTTGTCCTGTGTAGCCAGGGTCTTGTTTACTGTTCTTTCCTTCGTAAAAGAACCCTCATAACTATACACAGGTACCAGAGGCGGCATAAACTGGGTTACCGCTTAAGTGTAAAAGTGCAGCATCATCATAGGGTCTTTTTTTGAGTGTACGCTGCCCTCCACCCCGGAGGAAGACCTTCTGGTTCAACAGTAGTGTCCAGACATGAAAAACAAAAAATGTGAGAGGGTTCGCATTTAGTGGATTAAAATCTCTTGGTCATTGTTTCCATTGTGACTTTATTCTTGAAAGCTTGATCAGAGAGTTAAAAGAAAGGAGTGCGGGGTGAGACGGGGTTACTAGTCTTCCGTACTCGTCATGATGTAGGGGTCAACATGTTTCAGCCTTCTGCAAGGGTCTAAAGGCTTTCATCAGGACCGTGGTTTTTAGGAATGGCGCTTTGTCGCTCCTAAAGTGAAACACTAGTCACTTGTTCTGAGTAAAGGGGTCAGAGTAAGGGTGCATCTTTTCAACTGAGAATTTTTTGAGATCCTTACTCAGTTTCTGTATTTTATTCTGAGTAATATATTCCTTGGTCTCATTCATTTCTCTGTTGATCTCCTCAAGTTTCTTCTTGTATATTGTGAGTTGAACCGTTGTTTTTAATCTAGCTTCACTTGTTTGGATTTGGATTGTGAGAGCTTCTACCAACCTTGTAGCTGTTTTTATAATTAGGACTAAATAGTCTCTGGTACACTTCCATGATATGGAAGACCAGTCTTTCCTGAATAGTAAGTCTTTCAGGAAGATCCGTGGAGCATTTTGTATCCATAGTCCTTTTGGTGCCGCATTTGCGCGCAAATATTCCTTCATTATAATGCCATGGATGGCAGTTCGTACCTGGTCTTTTTTCATCTCCGTCAATTCGTCCCACTCACTTGTTTGGGTTAATGTTTGAGCTAAATCTTTGTCTTGTAATAAGGATGATTCGCTGAGAATCGCATTCACC
The DNA here is from genome assembly GCF_964204655.1 of Triturus cristatus. Lineage (NCBI taxonomy): Eukaryota > Metazoa > Chordata > Amphibia > Caudata > Salamandridae > Triturus > Triturus cristatus. Next base: position 604,657,952 of record NC_140591.1, on the reverse strand, counting down.
TCATCCTCAGAATAACTTAATCCCTGGTTGTCCGCCATGTTGCTTGTCTTTGAAACAGTTTTTATGATCCTGCACTATTCTGTGTCAAGGACCGCTTTTTGTGATTCTTAGGGGTATTACTGCTACCACTTTCAATGGAGACTCAGCCTCTATTCGGTGGTCAATCCAAGTTTCGAAAGAGTTTCCCACAGCTGCACGCTGCTTAATTACAATTTATCAAAGGGAGGGAAAAAGAAGCTGTGGTCCATTCGGCTTCCTATGTGTAATACAAAAAATCAAAAGGGAGTGGACCACTTGTCCTGTGTAGCCAGGGTCTTGTTTACTGTTCTTTCCTTCGTAAAAGAACCCTCATAACTATACACAGGTACCAGAGGCGGCATAAACTGGGTTACCGCTTAAGTGTAAAAGTGCAGCATCATCATAGGGTCTTTTTTTGAGTGTACGCTGCCCTCCACCCGGAGGAAGACCTTCTGGTTCAACAGTAGTGTCCAGACATGAAAAACAAAAAATGTGAGAGGGTTCGCATTTAGTGGATTAAAATCTCTTGGTCATTGTTTCCATTGTGACTTTATTCTTGAAAGCTTGATCAGAGAGTTAAAAGAAAGGAGTGCGGGGTGAGACGGGGTTACTAGTCTTCCGTACTCGTCATGATGTAGGGGTCAACATGTTTCAGCCTTCTGCAAGGGTCTAAAGGCTTTCATCAGGACCTCACATAAAAGTAGTTGCCCTAGACGACCGCATGAAGCAACAATTCATGACCTTTGATTAAGAAAATTTTGGTGAATGTAACCTTTTCTTCCCTTTCATAGGTACAGATACTATTGATCTGACCCCTTTACTCAGAACAAGTGACTAGTGTTTCACTTTAGGAGCGACAAAGCGCCATTCCTAAAAACCACGGTCCTGATGAAAGCCTTTAGACCCTTGCAGAAGGCTGAAACATGTTGACCCCTACATCATGACGAGTACGGAAGACTAGTAACCCCGTCTCACCCCGCACTCCTTTCTTTTAACTCTCTGATCAAGCTTTCAAGAATAAAGTCACAATGGAAACAATGACCAAGAGATTTTAATCCACTAAATGCGAACCCTCTCACATTTTTTGTTTTTCATGTCTGGACACTACTGTTGAACCAGAAGGTCTTCCTCCGGGTGGAGGGCAGCGTACACCCAAAAAAGACCCTATGATGATGCTGCACTTTTACACTTAAGCGGTAACCCAGTTTATGCCGCCTCTGGTACCTGTGTATAGTTATGAGGGTTCTTTTACGAAGGAAAGAACAGTAAACAAGACCCTGGCTACACAGGACAAGTGGTCCACTCCCTTTTGATTTTTTGTATTACACATAGGAAGCCGAATGGACCACAGCTTCTTTTTCCCTCCCTTTGATAAATTGTAGTGGCTAGGCCCCCAGGACTTGCATTGTCATAGGACGGCTCATAATCACAGCCAAGTGAGTAAGGAAGATTGCCGTGAGCAACAATTTTAGAGGATGGATGTCAAACTGGGAAAGAATAATAAGAAGGAAGAGATGAGAAAGAAATATTGTAAATTAGTGTACAGTCAATGTGGCATAACATTGTGTGTTCTTATGTTTTTTAGTACCTTATTGGCTTGTGTAGGTTGGATTGTTCATGCTATGCAGCACAAATCTGTCCCTACTTCTATTTCCTTGCCTCTTCATTCTACTATCACCCCACATCAATTACATACGCTTCCCCAACATGAACTAATCAGGAGAACAGAATATTTTAACAATTCATTTGTCCAGTTATTGCATCAACACCAATTGGTAGTCAACACAACCGACTGTTGGGTGTGTGGACTTATGCCTCATACCACAGAAAAAGGGATGCCATATTTAGCCCTTCCATTTTCTTATGAAGGTTCCGCTTGGGCCTATTTTGTGATGTTTTCAAATGCATATCAGAACCGATTTAGACGTCCAGTTGGTTCATATGGTAGTGGACAAGATTTTAGTCATAGTTCTCAGATAAAAGAAATAGTGGCTATGGCTAGAATTGTGGAGAATAGTAGGGTTCCCGTTGATGAGAAACGGGCATACGATGGTTGGAACGGGACTCGTTACATTACTAGCCTTACAGATAGAGTTAAACAGGGAAAATCTCCACCAATTTGGACTGTGCCTCATCGAGGTAACTTTTGTTTACAAATGAATGGCCAGACTACTGACACTGGACAAGGAAAGAGTTTTTGTTCCCATACATACATTTACACATCTCAGAATTCACCACCGTTAGTGCCATCCCGTATTTTGTCTGCCACGATAGAACCTACACGTGGCTACCGTCGCATTTTTCAGGAACGTGCTATATAGCCTTTCTTCTCCCTCCTACATACACTGCTCCTTCGGGACATCACAGAAACAGATATGGCAGAGGGATTATTGATTCTAAAGACACGGCAGGACAAGAGGGAGGTGATTTCCTTAAAGGATTTCTCCCTTTTTGGGGCCCAATGGCCAACAGTAGAAACATGAGACAATTGGTTTGTGTTGTTGAGACTACCATAGATGTCACTGTGGGAGCCTTGAGTAATCTCACAGCTGAACTTCAGGCGGATCGTCTCATGACATTGCAGAACCGGATTGCTCTGGATGTTATTCTTGCGGATCATGGTGGAGTTTGTAAATTGATCGGATCTATCTGTTGCATTTATATACCTGACGATGCCCCTACGGTATACCAAGCCATCTCCAAATTACATGTGATCTCCGAGTCGATTCATCAGGACGAAGGAGATTGGTCTTTATTGGAATGGTTTTGGGGATTACTGTCCAAATGGGGATGGAAGGTATTAACCTTCCTTGGAGTGGTTTTGGCCATCATTTATTCCTGTTGTCTCTGTATGCAGTGTGGCCCCGCCATCTGTGGTCTTTGTGCCACTATGTGTGTTCCAAGGCCTATGTCACGGAAGACGGAGAGCATTAAAATGATGTTGCAGCAACAGCTTGATGACCACATGGCCATTGACGTCGACTCAGATTAAAATTAGTCTGTGCGTCTTGCCTGAGTAATGGCAAAAGGAGGGTCTGAGGTAATTCAGTTTTCTGATCCCGTTCGTATTTAGCCACCATTTTGTGTCCCGCCGCCATTTTATGTTGCCCTCACTCAGGCAGCACGGTGAACGAGGTGTTGTTTTCCCTCTTCCTACTGCAAAGTGTCAAATAACCTCCTGCCTCTGTTTAAAGCTGGTGTCAGGGTCTGGCCGACTCCACTAATCCTCATCTGGTTTGACTGATCCCTGCCTCGACTATCTGTTGGTTCGCACCATTCTTTCCTGACTTTATCTTATCCTCTGGCCTTCGCTATTCTTTACTCGTATTCTCTCATTTCACAACTGTCCTCCGGGGCATACAAATGTGTCCTGCCACCTGCAAGTCGAATTATAAACACTACCACTGATTAACTTGTGGGGAAGGGTGACAAACACAGTTGGAAGAGAGGCTTATTTGAGTTACTTAATATCTTGTTTTCACATTCTTCTCATTGGTTAACGCTGTATGCATTGGGAGTGTTCTTTGTGAATATGTGTGTTATAAAAGATTGTGCGCCACGAAGTAAAGGGGAAGTCTCCTAAGAACATACCGAGTGTACTTCTGGGACAACTGTACTTAGCTGCAGCTAATAAACTTTATCTTCTACGCCTAACGGAGTGTCCCGTGTCTCTGTTCGACAAAGCAGGTGAACTCAGGAGATTAAGGCGTACCCTGCGCCGCCAGGCCCATAAGGTCCAGGTTCTTCAGATAAGCAGGCAAAATGCCCTTCACACCAGCCCTGGCAGTCAAGACATTAGTGCTTTGTAAACATATGTACATGTCACCCATATTGCAGCCTGGCAGATGTCATGGGCAGGCACTCAGCTGGCCATCGCAATGGAGGCTGCTTTTGTCCTTGTGGAATGGGCTCTCACCTTCTTGGGATGCTACTTAACCATTGCGTAGCAGATCTTGATACAGAGAACTATCCACCTCTCCAGGGTCCGCTTCTGTAGTGTTCCTTTTCTTCACCATGGAGAAAGAACCACACAAAAAGTTGATTGTCCACCTGGTGTTTCTTGGTGTGATCGATGTAAAAGCTTACAGCCATTTGATGTCCTGCCAATGGAGTCTTTCCCCTCTTTTGTGGGGTGTGGGTGAGTGAAGAACGCTGACAGAGTGATTGACTTCCCAACATGAAGACATAAAGTTAAAAATGTTGTTGAGAATGCCGCTCCAGACCCCTCAGCACCAACTTTCCATGAAAATGGTAGTGGGAGGTATGGAGGATGCACTGGAACTTCTGGAGTTCACACACATGACGAGCTGATGTTATCACAATAAGGAAGACTTCAAAGTTGGGAAATGCAGCAAGCAACTATGCATCTGCTGAAAGGGCAAAAGACCAAATGTTGAGGTCGGACTGTGGCATCACAATCAGCTTAGGAGGGAACATGTGTGTCAAACCCAAACTTGTCTCATCACAACGGGTGATTTAAACAAGGACAGAGGTTCTGGTAAATGTAGAAAGGTAAAAAAGACCAACAAATAATGTTTAATAATGCCCATTATAATAAAAACTTCCTCCTACAAGGAAAAGACGAACTCACGTCAGCACTCTGTGTAGGCGCTTAGCGCTTTGAAATATCGGGTCTAAACCTTCGTCAGGGGGAATTTTCTGTTACCGTGAATCAATCGACATGCGTCTTTGAATGCATGTCGATTGATTCACGGTAACAGGAAATTCCCCTGACGAAGGGTTAGACCCGAAATGCATTGGGTACTTAATGTTACTGGAAGTTATACACGTTACTTCAAAGTCGTTTGCTCAACATGAGATTGATTATGTGAAGGAGCAAAAGTTTTCTGAAGAACTTTATTAAAATTATCAATACAAGCAAAATGACAAAAGAGTTATTGATTTTCCTTTGACTTCGTTGAGATAATTCAAAGCGCTAAGCGCCTACACAGAGTGCTGATGTGAGTTCGTCTTTTCCTTGTAGGAGGACGTTTTTACTGTATACTTCACACACCTCGCTCGATCAGGAGGTGGCCCTCTCTAGCACCTAACCTATTGACATTGGTTAATATTAGAATTTTGGATTACTACGGAGTGCGGTCGGTCCATATTGATTTGTATTAATAATGCCCATTGCAAGGACTTGCTGGGCAAACTATAAAATAAAAGAACATCCAACACCTTTGCTTGTAAAGGATCAGTTTTACAAGCACCACACTAGGCCAACTACTTTGTTACATCTACCGTCAGATTTGGATTTTTATGAAAAGGCACCTTGAAACAAGGATGAAATCCACAACCTGAGGCAGATCAAAAGCAAATAATTGCTGTCACTTGATCTGCATCCATGTAGGTGTAGATTGCACAGATTTAGGTGGATGACCCAGCCCTATTGCTGCAACAGTAGATCCTCCCGACGAGGTAGCCTGATCGGAGAACAGATGGTCGTGCCCAGAAGTTCCAGGTATCACACTCTACTGCCTCAGTCTAGAGCCATTAAGATGACTCAGGCCCGATCGTTCCTGACCTTTTTCAGAATGCAGAGGAGGAGAGGAAGGGACAAGAAAGCAGTGTCCTTGCAGAAACTCCAATTTGCAAAACATTCAGAAATGTGTGTTATAGACAGTGGCAAAAAGATCTAGCCCGGGTTCTCCCCACTGTTGGAAAATCTCCTCCACCACCTTAGGACATATACGCCTCCCATGATCTGCGAGATGCTGCCTGCTCAGCTCACCTGCTCAGTGTTGTCCATGAGAACCTAGGCCTGCCTCCCCTTGGTGGATTTCAGGAAGGCCTTCAGAGGCAGATGAATGGCCTGCAACTCCAACAGATTGAGGTGGAGCTATGCTTCAGTGGAAGACTGAGGTCCTCTGACCTCCACCTCCAAGCTTCAGCCATGTGGCAAAGAGAACATCATAATACAAGAAGGATGTCCAGAAAAAGGGACAGGAAAAGTCTAGCATAACCCTTCCAGGTTATCTAGATAAACTAGCTATCCAGCATTGCTATTTTTTTCAATAGGTGAAAAAAGGTGACCCCGCCGCCCACCAGAAGATAGTGGCTTAAGTGCGGTGATGTCAGCGGTTTGAAGCAGCAATGCCAATAGGAGATGGTAGAGACTTGATCTGCTGCTGCTATTTGTGATGGTGTGTCCTAGATCCAAGTCTGTCCAGAAAGAAATTGTAGAGCTATCGGGTATCGGGCGTGCTGAGAAAGATATCTCTGCTGGGATTAAACTGCCCTGGAATAACCCAAAGCTTCCTTTACTGCTGATGAAAATGTGTTTCTGGGGAGGCTAGTACCAGAAAGTGTGCCATGGCTCTGCTGCTTTTGATTCACTTCAGGGAGGATTCAATCCATTCAAACCAGCCACTTATTCATGAGGGGCATGTCCGAGTGTGGATTGGACATGTCCAGAGAATCCAGTGACGTGCATCCAAGAATGTTGGTGCAGTGTGACAGCTGTGTCCAAAAATGGATAATGGTGTACACAATTTAAGGTGGCACTTCAATATCTGTTAAGATGCATTCAAAACATAATTAACCAAATCTATAAATGGCTTTTTTGCGGTCCAGTAAGCTGATCTCTAAGTTTAGCCAATAGCCATAAAACATGAATATAACAGGCTACAAGGCAGGGTCCATTAGCTATGGGATGGCAAGGCTATCAGAAGCAAAGTATTTTCAGATCAGGGTCAAACTTCTTTGAGACTCTTTTGGGAGAATAGTGGCAAAAGGATTCGGATTTTGCTTCAAGAAGGAAGTCTAGAGTACCAGACTTTCCAAGGGGGGATGAAAAGGCAAAGTGGGAGATGGGGTCACCCAGAGGAGGGCTAAGGTGTCTGCCTGTGGTCTAATGGTCCGCGAAAAGGTTTTTCCCATGCAACCATGGCAGGATCCAACACAGTCTCAAAGAACAGAAGCAAACGATTTGCCACTGAGCGTCAGCATTTCAAGATCACAGTCAAAATGTTTGACCACACCTTGGCAAAGGGCAAGGTCACTTCCAAGGCTCAGCTGCTTTTCATACCACAGTTGCAAATGAGGAGACATCTTTTGAAGCAGGGCCAGAGGGGGATGGGATGTTCCCTTTTGTTGAAATGTCTACTCCACTGCTAGTCTAGAAATAAGTCAGCATCAACGTTATTTTGGGGAAGGATGTTATCAGCCTCTGAAAAATCATCTTTTGTGTGGCCATGGTTTGTAATAGGTATTTAGAAAGTGTTGGAGCCAAACAACTCCTCTATCAGGGCAAAAGTTGCCCATGAGAAAGTGCTGTGCCAGGGAACCCTGATGTTTGCCTTAACTTTGGCTCTTGCCACATTAAGAATTTTATCTGACAGTTTTGCCTGCAGCAGCATTGTCGGCTCAATGGGCAGTGTCTCCTTCGAAGGAGGATTCCATTAAAAGGGTGGTAGTGACGCCTTGGCAAACTCAACTATTTCTTGAGCACTGGGACCAAAGAACAAACAGACACAATGTCAGGATGCATCTGGGCCATCAGAGTAGCCAACAATGCAGTAATGTTCTCCACCTTGGATAAGGCAACGAAGAGGATATTGAAGTCATCCTAAACAAAGCCAGCACAGACAGCCAGAATATCTCAATATATACAGGGTTGGCTGGTGGACCTAGATCTTGGGTCTCATGATCTTTAATGTCAAGGTGTTATCCAATGACGAGGACGTGTACTGTATAAGGAAATGCTCCCAGTACTCTAAATGGTGAGAAGAACTGTACCATTTTCTCAAGGAAGAAAAGGACTTCTTCCCCGAAAAACAAAAAGTGCCTGAGGAAACAGAACTATTAGGAGATAGCTCTCTGACAGGTGAATGTCCCTGCGGGCCTAAGTGAACAACAACTGGGCCTTCTGCTCTGTGATAAGATTCAGATGCCTGGAGGCCTAGAAGTTCCAGGCCGCAGGGTGATGTTTCCAACACAGAAACCAAATACAGTTGTCATGTGGGTCTGAAAACATCATTTTGTCGCAACTCTGACAGGACTTAAACCCTGAAACTTTGGGAGGACACAGTTGACCTAGCTACAGTCAAAATGGGTAAAGGAGGAATTTCAATGGTGAGAGACTGAGGGAGAGCTCCTGACTCACGTTCTGAGGCCCAAAAAATAGGAAGTAACAATACACAGGAGTATAACCCGTTAACCCAGGAGAGACCGGGCGCAATGTACAACAAAAAACAATGTCTCAACTGGAGAATATTTTGGAGGGGGAACCAATTTTGACCAAGTGAGATAAATCACATAAGAACCAAGGGGCAAGAAGGGAGACCACAGTATAGATAGAGTAAAAAAGGTATTTATACAATTGTGCAAGTAGTTAGGGAAGCACTACAATACATTCACTTGTAAAATGACCTAAGCACACAACGTAACCAACTGAACGTGCTGGTGAATAGTGAGCGACGCAGTGATACAGAAGTGTGAAAAACAGCATGAACGGCGCAAATGAAAAAAGGGGTACAAGGGTCAACAAACAAGATAAATATATACAGTAAAGTACAAGAAATTAATTGGGATGTTTTAGTTGACCACAGGAAGGCCTTAGTTCTAGGCTGTGTCGTCGACGGCGTTTCGACCTGGATGATTTCAGGTCATCATCAGGACTGAGGTCATAGATTTAAAGAGTAATGCTTCTAAAACCAAAGGAAAAGAGAAAGAGTCAAGAGAGGTCCAAAAGACAGCAGAAAATGCGAAAGAGGTGAGTTACGTGATGGGTCATACCTGATGCAAATCATGCAGGACTCGAGTAATAAAGTAGTTGAAGGGACACTGTGTGACTCAAGATTCTGTGAATAAAAAAGGGGGGGGGGGTGGAGTTAGGGGTGTGTCAGGGGTGGGTGAGGTGAAGTACACCAGGATCCGAGGGGATAACAAGGTAATTACCAGGATCCAAGAGGGACAGAGCGAAGGATGATCGTCCGACCTGAGCGCGGGGAGGATCGGTGGGGCACAAGGGCGGTTGCTGCAAAGGGAAAATCAATATTCAGGATTTGCGGCAGGGGTAAAATTAGAGATTAAGAATATGAGGGCAGCCACAATTAAGGAAGAGACGCAAACCTTGTGAGGGTAGTCGTGTTCTCAATAGAAGGATGGTAGGACCAGGGTCGAGCAGAGTGGCCAATTCTAAAGGGAAGCAAAAAGCGTAAAAATAATTACTACTGCCGTAAGACTTGACCAAGTAACCACTAAAACGGGGGGGGGGGGGGGCCTGTATGGCAAACTTACTTGTTTCAAAATTCAGAACGACAGGTCCACGACGAGGGAGTGAAACTGGTTAGGGTAGTCCTATTTTCAATTGAAGGATGGTAGGGCCCATGTCGATCAGAATGGCCAATACTAAGGAAAGCAAAAAAGGGGGCGTAAAACTTAATTAATACAGCCGTCAGGCTTAACCAAATAACCGCTAACCAGGGGCCTATATGGGAAACTTACTTCTTACGAGGTCCAAACCGACTGGTACACGACGAGGGAGTAAATCCAGGGCCAGGGAACAAACCGCAAAGCCGTCGGAGAAAAACTTCCGATCAGTACTCCCAAACATCACTGACGAATAAGGAGACGAACCCGGAAATGGATAACGTGCCCACGTGACCACCGGAACGTAAAGGGAGAACTGGAAAGGTGAAGTGGAAGCGCGATGAGGTGCCCCGGGGGTGCCGGTGAGTGAAGGTGGGGAAAGAAGGGGAGAACAGGGAAATAGGTAAGGTACAGAGAGAACGGCGGATATTATATCAAATAGTTAATCCACCGGGGATTGGACAAATTATCTGAGGAGAACAATGCAGGTTCAATGAAAATTCAAAAAAAGATTCAAATAAACGGGATGTTCAATAGGCAAAATTAGAATCTTGTAGAACACATAGTAACAATCTCGATCTACGTAATGCTGGTATTACATGAATTGCATAAATGACATTAAACAATTCAACATCAGAGCAATTACAGAACAAATTGACAAAAAATTGGTAAGGACGGAATAGAGGATAACAAAAAAAGTGTGGGAGTAGGAGGGGAAGGGGCGGGGGGGGGGAAGGGGAAATGGGAAGGAACAAAGTCAATTAGTACAGAGACAAAAATTACAAACAGATGCAATCGAATATTTATGTGGCTGTAAGAACTGTATTCCATTCATCAAAAGTATTGAGCCCCTTTTCCACTGTGTTACAACGGGCAATCCATCTGCATTCGCATTTATTGAGGAGCAATTGTAAATTACCTCCTCTGAGAGGAAGTTTCGGGCAATCAATCACCTGCCATATCAGATCGGTTTCAGCATGATTTTTTTCTTTGTAATGGCAGACCAACGGTGCTGTCTCAACACTACACCTGATGCGACTTTGATGTTGGAAAATGCGGGATTTTACCATCTGTGTGGTCTGGCCAATATATAGCAGGTCACATGGACAACGTATGGCATAGATGACATTTGTCGAACGGCAATTGGTTAGGTGACTGAGTTTATATGTGTGGCCATCACTAACAAACTCTTTAGTGTTGACTGTAAATTCACAAGCTACACATGATTGACATTTGTAGTGCCCAACAACTGGAGGGAGTCCCCACAGTGAGGTGACAGTTTGATTTTTCTTATCATTTTGTGGCCATGTGATGGCATGAACAAGTTTGTCAGCAAGATTATAACCCCTTTTGAAGGAGAACAAAGGTGGTTCTGTAAAGGGTGCGTGGAACCGAAGGAGAGGCCAATGTTTTTTAATCACGCTATTTACAAGGTTACTGGATGGACTGTTATCCATTTCCGGGTTCGTCTCCTTATTCGTCAGTGATGTTTGGGAGTACTGATCGGAAGTTTTTCTCCGACGGCTTTGCGGTTTGTTCCCTGGCCCTGGATTTACTCCCTCGTCGTGTACCAGTCGGTTTGGACCTCGTAAGAAGTAAGTTTCCCATATAGGCCCCTGGTTAGCGGTTATTTGGTTAAGCCTGACGGCTGTATTAATTAAGTTTTACGCCCCCTTTTTTGCTTTCCTTAGTATTGGCCATTCTGATCGACATGGGCCCTACCATCCTTCAATTGAAAATAGGACTACCCTAACCAGTTTCACTCCCTCGTCGTGGACCTGTCGTTCTGAATTTTGAAACAAGTAAGTTTGCCATACAGGCCCCCCCCCCCCCAACGTTTTAGTGGTTACTTGGTCAAGTCTTACGGCAGTAGTAATTATTTTTACGCTTTTTGCTTCCCTTTAGAATTGGCCACTCTGCTCGACCCTGGTCCTACCATCCTTCTATTGAGAACACGACTACCCTCACAAGGTTTGCGTCTCTTCCTTAATTGTGGCTGCCCTCATATTCTTAATCTCTAATTTTACCCCTGCCGCAAATCCTGAATATTGATTTTCCCTTTGCAGCAACCGCCCTTGTGCCCCACCGATCCTCCCCGCGCTCAGGTCGGACGATCATCCTTCGCTCTGTCCCTCTTGGATCCTGGTAATTACCTTGTTATCCCCTTGGATCCTGGTGTACTTCACCTCACCCACCCCTGACACACCCCTAACTCCACCCCCCCCCCTTTTTTATTCACAGAATCTTGAGTCACACAGTGTCCCTTCAACTACTTTATTACTCGAGTCCTGCATGATTTGCATCAGGTATGACCCATCACGTAACTCACCTCTTTCGCATTTTCTGCTGTCTTTTGGACCTCTCTTGACTCTTTCTCTTTTTCTTTGGTTTTAGAAGCATTACTCTTTAAATCTATGACCTCAGTCCTGATGATGACCTGAAATCATCCAGGTCGAAACGCCGTCGACGACACAGCCTAGAACTAAGGCCTTCCTGTGGTCAACTAAAACATCCGAATTAATTTCTTGTACTTTACTGTATATATTTATCTTGTTTGTTGACCCTTGTACCCCTTTTTTCATTTGCGCCGTTCATGCTGTTTTTCACACTTCTGTATCACTGCGTCGCTCACTATTCACCAGCACGTTCAGTTGGTTACGTTGTGTGCTTAGGTCATTTTACAAGTGAATGTATTGTAGTGCTTCCCTAACTACTTGCACAATTGTATAAATACCTTTTTTACTCTATCTATACTGTGGTCTCCCTTCTTGCCCCTTGGTTCTTATGTGATTTATCTCACTTGGTCAAAATTGGTTCCCCCTCCAAAATATTCTCCAGTTGAGACATTGTTTTTTGTTGTACAAAAAATAGGAAGTGACACCAGTTTCTACTTGGTGCCCAATGTACTCTGGTGTCAACATCTTCAAAGGCAGAGTCACAGGTAAAGCCACATGCTAAAAAAATATTGCCGTCAGACATTTTCCTGGAAAAGCCAGAGGCCTGAAAGGATAATTCATAACGTGTGGAATTGCGGAAAGATGTATCCATAAGAATGCATCCATTTTGGGAAGAGAAAGGAAAGACAGCACCTTTTCTATTGATGTCTGTGCATTTAGGCTGCCAGAACTCTAGGACAGATCTGAACATGGTCTATGCAATCGGAAAATTGAATGGGGCCTTTATATTAACAATAATATTTGTATAACTACAGCTGTCCCGTTAATGCCTCCATCAATTAGTACATGATATAACTTCACCAAAATGAGAGAAAAAAAACATATTTACAAATAACTGCTTCTATTGTGGTTCCATTACTGGTACTACACTAGAGCGTGGAGTATTACATGACCGCATACATTTCCTTATGCTCAACCAAGTCAGAGCACCATAAATGAGAAATGAATTACTGGTAATTATTAGAAATAGCTATATATTACCTGCGGGGGGGCTGTGCGATTTTGGTCCGAGGTATGCTACTGCCCAGTGCCGGTCTAGGAAGACCACTGCGTGCTACACTTGTTTGGATCGGTGTCTTGTTTGGCATAGGGATACCACTGTTAGAGTGATACTGGAGGCTGCCGGAGATGGGAATGCTGCTGTTGTTGCCTTGAATTGTAGGGCTCACGTAGGCCGTGGCTTTAAGAGGTTGTCTTGTGGGTACTGGAAAATGCCCCACGCTGTGTGTTCTATGCTGAAGTTGTCCTGGAGCTGGAACTAGAAAATTGGAGGAGATACTTAAAAAAAAATACAAAACTAAATATAATCAGCAACACCTCTCAAACAACAAAATCTACTAGGCTACCAAATACTTCATTAAATATGGCCCATACTGGTTCAATCTATCTTTTTGTGTGAGACATTTATTGAGAGCTGTAAAGCCTGGTTTCCTGTCAGCATTTAGAAAGAGGCATCAATCAAGAACCCACACAAAAACACAATCATTCGGTGCCTGATAAAAGAAATTCAACGTTGCTCTCCTTAAATAGTTGTAAGCAGGGATAATGCACAGCTTGCTTGGCAGGGATCTGTGGGCTCTGACCTCCCCATGACACTGACTGTGAAAAAGTCCCAGGTCGCAGAGGAACATTGTAATTAAGACAGTCAAGATTCCACACTGGATGAAAGTTGACTTCTATTAATGAACCTCATTTGCAGGGGACACGCTTATAGAGTGCTCTGAGGTCACCACAGAGCTACTGGCATGGTAATTGTGGAATATCGGTGATGCAAAGAGTTTACTAAGCAAAAATGGAGCATCATTTTCAGTCCTTAATTTGTGTCCGTGGTTGTAGGTGGTCAGAACCATCACTTATTTTTGGGACCAGGATTTCTTATTCATCATACGACTTTGATCAAGAATGAGACAGACAAAGGCAGAAAAGGGAGAGGTGGAGAAAAAGGAAAAGGCCACTAAGGGATAAAGCAGGGATTAAAGAAAGCCTGTAAGATTTAGATAAAGAGACAGGAAATGTAGGTTGATGGAAGAAAAAGGAACGATGTGGAATGAATATGGGAATCAGACAACAGGAGGACACCCGTATACCCAGTTGAGACCTGGGTTATGAAGGTATGTAACAAAAATATTTGGAAGACCATTAATAAAACATGCACATTTTAGTTGCAAAAAGGAAGAACAGGGAGACTCAAAGGGTTTAAGAGAGATGCAAGAAGCATTCTGTATTTAGAACAGGTATGAACAAGAGAACAGTATCAGCACTGTTTACAATTGAAGTGAGCATAACCTGAAAAAAACTTGTGCACATAAGTGCTCGTGAAACATAATGTGAACGGCGCAAGTGACAAGTGGCACAGCAGGGAGCGGCGCAGGACAGACAATACCAATATTTACAAGATACTTTTCGGTCCACGAGTAGTTGTTTACAGAAATTAAATTACAGTGGATAGACAATTTTGTGAACCATAGATTTGCGCCAAGAGTTGCGCTGGGAGGTCAACGGTGTTTCACTCTGTAGTAAATTAAGGTCATCTTCAGGACCAGGTTGTGCTGATCTGGATGTAGAACCAGGAATGGAAACAATGGATCCTGGAGGGGACTATAGATGCCAGGGGCCACGGTGCAGCACTGGCCTGGGTGCACCAGAGAGATAATCAGGGAGCTGGTGGGACTTAAAGTCCTAGTGAAATGTGGGAGTCCAGCTTCATGTAGTTTAACCGGTATCAGGGCATGGATATCCGTTGTCAGTAGATCAGGAGGCTGAGCACCGGCGTCGTGTGGAAGGCGTCCGGTGACTTGAGGTGGAAACGAACCTGGGAAGGGAATTCTTATTTAGAGATCCATTGGGCTCCTCAATGGGATGGAGAACCATCACCGGCGTGATTCGGCTATAGTGGAATGAATATAGGCTTGGCTTTTAAGAAAACCTTTGAGCCGCTGCATCTTTTTTGCTCTAATCATTTTAAAATGCCTGAAGCGTGCGACAACAAAAGCAAAAAGTGCAGATGATGAACGAATCAAACATTCATCCCCAGTCATAGATCTGGGTTTAATCCATCGTTTTTTGGTTCACCACACATCCCCAGTTTGGACCCAACCATATGTAAATCAGTCTTGACCCGGCTCCACATGGGAACAGTCCAACCCGAACTGCCAGGCCAGGTCCTCTCTGGACAAGATACAAGCATCCTGGGACCGGTTTTGAGGTAACACCTCTCACCAGCCAGGCTAGCTTGAATCCAGTGGCACAGTGAGCATGGGCACATGTCTGGGCATACCCTTCCCACTTAGGATGATAAAAGCAAAAAGAGCAGATGATGGACTGAAGTCTGAGACAGCAAATGTGTCTGCAATATCAGAGGCAACATTACCATATTTGAAGTGGGATGGACAGGCATTAGCCAATATCAAGACTTTCCCCTTTATAGAAAAAAACTTGTTCCTATTTTTTCAAATGCTGCAGTAGTAGCAGCTGTAACGGAAGCATTGATCTGCACAACAGTCAGTAAGTGAGACCTGAAACCAAGTGCCCTACTCAAGGCAGCAGCGGAAGTGTTATCCATTTTTCATAAGAGCAAAGTAGTTAAGATTTGAAGATTTGGAGCTAAGGGGAACATCGAAAAAAAGTGAGTAGAGTATTACAGGTACCGGGGCATTTCTTCAAAAGGTGCAATTCATAGTGGACGCTTCTTCGGAGCAAGGCGTTTTGAGACGTTGTGTAGATTTGATTCTTTGGGACCTTTTTATGGTCTGGCTTGACATGGAGCTATCGTCAGACAATTATGTGATCATTACTAGAGAGCAACTGTGGCTCCACCCACACGTTGGGAGCCAGGAGTACATGTTTTGACTGGGAAGAAGTTGTATTTCCACAAAAAAGTCCTTGCCCTCCAGGGGCGTATTATAGAAAGGGGCAACAGGCATATGTGCCCGCTTTGCGCCCCACCCAGGGCACTTTGGTAATACAAAGCTTTCTTTAATACACCCCTTTATGTAAAACAGATAACCCTGGCGCACATATAGCGTCTGCGCTATCACCAGAGGGTGTTCCCTCATTTGCATCTGGGCATGGCCCCATTCAAGTGAGGGAATCCGTTTGCCTCTGCACCCGCTCTGTATTATAGACACGGGCGCAGAGACAAAGAAGCTGTCAGGAGGCACACTGATAGTGTGCCACCTAAAAAGTGGCAGACTGTCAGTGCAGCCCCGATAGCAGCCCTCTGGGGGGGTGTAAGGGAGTCCCATGGACGCCCCCAGACATCCCCTTGCAGACAGGTGCAGTCACTCACTGCACCCGCCTGCAGTGGATCCCTAACTCCCCCTTAAAAGTGCAGGCGAGTACCTGCACAGTGAAACTCAGAGCCACTTCTTCAAAGGCGCTCCGTATTTCACTTGAATGCCTTGCCCCCAGGGCAGCACGACTTTGCGGCTGCAATGGTAGCAGTTCATTCAATATAATATGGTGCACTCCCCTTGTTTGAGCAGAGAGCACCATATCCTGTAATATGGACCTATATATCTGTAATTATTTTGTGTATTTACCCAGCTGCTTAAGCTTGAACTTATAGGGTCATACACATGCCATTGGAATGCTTTTTAAGTGTCTTCGATAACTAGACACTTTATGTTGTTTTTCTCTGGCAGCAGTGAAGATGGGAGGAGGGCAGTCATTCACCTACATGGATTTTTAGGTCTGGCTTGACAGTACAACTGTCACCTGACCTTTTAACCTACACCAATATTATTTTAATGCTCTTTGCTTCCACACTAATACATATCTATATCAACGTTATTTACTTGTTATGCTTTACATTACCATAAAGCAATCCTTTAAAGCCAGACCTTTTGGCATTGCCAATGCTTGTCACTGGATATGTGCAGGTTTTCTTTTTTTTTCTTAAGACGGGGGTATGTAGGCGTAAGGCTTGCTATGTGATTTAGGCCTATAAAGTGGACCAAGGTTTCAGTGCTCGTCATTTCAGGAAGCTTAAAACTTAAGTGTTTCTGTGGGATTTTTCTCATATGACTGTCCAGCCTGACTGCAGCATGCATAGCAGTGGGAAGAGTTAGGTAGGACAGACAGGTCAGTTAGTGGACCATTACTGTACTCTAGAAACAATCACTATACCTGAATGGAAGATTCTAAGTTATGTTCTGAGTGAGGTTCTACTGTTAAAGGTAGATTCTGTTTAAATTTGGCACTTTTGGTGATTTCCTTGCTGTAGAGGTCCAGATTGAGATATTTGTGAAGTCTGAAACCTAGAGATTTTGCAGATTTCGTGATCTTAAGGAAGACGTATAGAGGGTGTAATTTAGCAATTCAACCTTTGAGTAGCTTAGTAATGATTGAATGAGCTCAGGCTTTTGTCTCCTAAGTATAGGGCTTATCGTGGACGTCCAGGAGCTCGTATCAAATAGACACTAGGCTGAAGTGTCAATGTTCTGTTCCGTTGATCTGTAGGTACAGTGGTGTATCATCCACGTCCTGGTGGAAGTCGATTCTAGTGCTGGAGAAAATCTCACTTAAGGTACAACACAATGGTTGGACAGTAAATTAACAAGCATGAAGCTCAGAAACTCCCAAAGGAACATTTATGGACTGCTATGAAATTGACTATTTTAATGTGTCTTACCAGCACTTTAATACTGTGACACTGATACCCATAATTTGGCATAAAGTGTGTCAGAGGATGTTGCAATTTGTCGAATCGAAGGCTGAGGACAAGACTGAGAGTAGTACCATGAAATGTTTTCCCTCTGCGTGCATCATCTATGATGTTGCGCATAGCAGTGTCTGGGTGACAATGCATTTCGTTATAATTTGTTAATTGCACCCATTTTTATATGTAGCGGCCAAGCATGGCCCATCTATGGTACAACTGAAAACACGCCCTGTGCAAGAGAGGAATTAATTTTGTAAGACATCAGCATGTTTCCTGGCAAGGTATGTTGGCAGCAGGTCTGAGAAGAATGGTGAGGCTTGTTGCTTGTGAAAGCTAGTCCCAAGTCAGTTTTAGAAATGTTACCAAACAAGGTTCATGCTGCAGAGGGAGCTCTCTGGGAAGGGGAACACACTCAGGTGTTGCCTGGAGTACATGCATGGTACTTAATGTCATTCCTAATCTTCTGGATTCTGTGTGAAGTGAAAGACGTTCTACCATGAGGCAATTGTAAAAAAGTAGGGGGGTTGGGGCAAATGGGTGACATTATGTTCGTTTGTTCGATGCCAGGAGGGCAAAGAGCAAAAAAGAAAAAAGGAATGAGTCGACAAGTAAGAATTAATTGAATTGACATAGTGACCCTCCCATGGCTGTAGAAAAGAACAAGAGACACAACATAGGAGGTGTAGGGACAATATTGTGAATCAATCTTAAGACCATACAAAGGAAACACAATTGACTATGAAACGTGATTTGGAGCCAGCAGAGAAGGGAAGACAGATATGAGAAGAGATCAGGGGCTTGAAAAGGAGCAGGGAATGGGGTCTTTAAAATAAGAAAAACTGAGGCATTAAAGGCAGGCTGAAGGACAAAAAGATTTACAGTGGAGTCTTTGAATGTGCAAAGCAAAGGAACAAATACTCACTGCTCGATGGTAATCTTGAAATCCCATTAGCAGCCCCATGCAAATTGGAGTCAAAGCTCTGGCTGTTTCTTACAGTGATGGGCGAGACAATGGTGGCAGTGGGGCTGTTGCTACTGCAGCTGATGTTGCTGGTTACTGGAATACGAGCTAAATTAGGCATGCTTCTTCGGAGCTTGTCTGCAACAAACAAAGACAGTGGTGGGATTACAGGAGGCAGAAGATCAGATTATTCACAGTCGATTTCAATGCATAGTTTCAATGCCATACAAAGCAACCCTCCATAATAGGAATTTTAGCAGCAAATTCAAGTTAATTATTCATAGATTTAGTATAGCTTACCTTAAATATTTCGCATGACTTTTATTTCCTGTTGACACAAGATAGAAGTACCACAAATGTATGCACTATATGCTAAATCAGAAAGGAGGGACATGGAAAAAAAAACAGCAATATATGCGTAGAACATGAATACAAATCGTACTAAATTAAAGAATAGATTAAATAAAGGCAACTAGGACAAATATATATATATTATTTTTTACTGAACATTAGCCAAATAGATTTATGTTTGCCTTGCAATTATACTCAATGAAAAACAAAAGTAATGCACCTCGGAATCAATCACCCAGACTTTGAACAGGTGTACCTTGCCCGTGTGCCTATGACTCGGTCAATGTGCTCATGCTTTCCTAAATAAGCAAACACCTAAAAAGTGGTGTTCAAAATATAAAGATGAATGTGTTCGTTAGACTCAGGCTCCCTATTTTGTACCCTAGGTAAAACATCTATATTATTTCAGCAAAAGATCTGTGGTCTATATGTCCCAGAGAAGACCGATCAACTGAAGGTGATGGTGCCTTTCGGGTTAATTAGATGATTGATGTAGTGTCAAAAAATTACCTATTGTAAATTTAAGCAAGTGGTTAGGGATCATTTACCCTCATATTGCTGAAAACAAGTTGGTAAAGTACGTCTTGGAAGGTTATTCTTGATTAAACCCACAATCATATTGGAGTAAAAAAAAATTGCGAGAGATCAGACAAAACATTTTCTGGCTTTGATATATGCCATATTACATAAACACATTTTCACTGATGCTTTTTTTTTTTTTTTTTTTACAGAGTATTATATAGCACGAACTTGACCCGAAGGTATCGGGTATCAGAGCGCTTTACACGAGCACCAGTTGCATTACATGAGGACACATTCATTTTTGTTAGACACAGGGAGATTAAGTGATTTGCCCAGGATCACAGAATGTTCAGGGTCATTGCCGAGACTCGAACCCGGTTCCCCAGATGGGACGTCGACCGCCCTAGCCATTAGGCCAACTCCCAGGGTCGGATTGGTAAGGCGGGCACTCAGGAAATGGCCGAGGGGGCGGTTTAGAAGTTCCAGTTGTGGGCTGATTTTTTGGCAGCCGTGGGGCGATTTGGGCTGTGTCTGGTGTGTTCAGATGTCGCCAGCGGCCCAGTGGGGCCCTGAGTGGCCTTTATGGAGGCAGATGGGCGTCCATTACCTCTCTTTTATCAATGGGCAGAGGTGTCACTCTCTTTCACTCGCTGGGCCGGCCAATTAATGTGTGCATACTGAGCGGGGGCAGGAGGCCTGAGCAGAAGTGGCCTCTCTTGTTTTCAAGTATTTATAAAACTTTGCTAAACAGTGTTTTGAGGAAAGGCAATATGCAAATGTGGGCCACTTTTTTTTAGCGTGCCACGGACAATTTCTAGTCCCAATCCAACACTGCGAACTCCTCTCCCCAAACGCTTGTTCAGCGATCTAGGTGGTGTGAAAATGGAAGCCATAACCCAATTAATCTACTTGCACCCTGATTTGTAAGAGGAAAGGTGAGGTCTATTGAAACCAATGTTCAGCTTGTTGGACATTCAATGTTTTTAGAAAGCTGTTGGTTATTGCTTTAATGGAATTAATATCTATTTATTGGCAAGCGTTGTTACAGTTTTAGACATTATGACAAAAGGTTTTAAGTCATTGTCAGCAAATTTAATGAAAATGAGGTAATATTGTGATGGCCTGGTATATAGTTTGACTACCGTTTATTCTATATTTTTGAACAACCTGGGTCATTGCTTTCTGATGCAATGTCAAATTATATTTTTTATATAAGATCTTTCAGAAGGATCGCTTACTTTGCAATGTTAAAGAGTTTTATGTCATATTATTTTAATGGATTTGGATGTCCTTGAACAATAAAAGTTTAATCATCACTAATCAGATAATTGAATGCATGGTTTACATCTAGAGAGGATAGTAAATGTTGAACGTACAATACCTAATAATATTTTTTTGAGATATTTTGCAACCATAAATCTTCAAACATGAATGGCTCAATGATTTCTGAAATGGAGAACACAATGGACAAGTTAAAGAAAGCTTCTTGGCTATGGATTGAGCAAGAGAGGCTCAGACACCTGCTGGGGTCTGGAGTACCTTGTAATTTTTTACTTGGCTTCTTGAGCCGTTTGCCATCGGACACGGTCCAATACTAGGCAAACTGACTGAACACCTATGAGGAATTGCCACTTTAAAAAAATTAAAAACTTGGACGTTTTCATGCTGTAGACAACTTTAGAAATAATGTCTTTAATCATACAATTATATGCGTGCAACACGTACAGCCAGTAATTTTAAGACGGGCGGTACGGCTCGGTATCATGGATTTTCAAGAGAAAAGATTCTTTGTCAAATTTTAACTTGGTTATGAGACAAAACATTCAGCATAGGTGAGCTAACTTACTTCATGTGTCTCTCTGCCAAGATATCCATTTTGAAAATTAACAAAAAAAATCACACCTACTTCAACACAATACCCACATGAAAATCTGCAGCATAAAATCAAATCTACCTCCAATGGTCCGGTTGGGTAGTTGTTCGGGGGTTTGGGACTGAGGAGAATAATTGTACTGCTGCTGAAAACTGCTTAGATGCAAATAGGGGGAACTGGGGCTCCTTCTGCATTCCCGGATACTGGAAAAAGTCTGGGAGTGAGGAATCCCCCTCTGTAGGGTGCAACGGGCCAGTCTAGGTTGAGGAGGTGGCAAGTTATCAAACTCTTCATCTTCGTCTTCAAGGCTGTAGCGATCAGACTCTTGGTCACTGTTACATATCCCTTTCTTTGCAGAATTTAAGGATATGCTGGAGCTGTATCTGGATATCGATGCTGAGGAAGAAGCATAGTCTTGCCGTAGACCTGTAAAATAAATTAACACGTGTTACGCAATGTGTGATTGCAGCACAAAGCAAGTACTTTACAATGCGCAGTGGACTTGTTATTGACTGATCGGAGGCTGGACCTGAGTGCATTTCAGTTTGACAATTTACATAATGTTTCTGGTAAGAAGGCAAATTGTATTTTATCATGAATAAATATGCCTCCTAGCAAATTATATTTAAAAACAAGTTTATCTTTGATCAAAATATTGCATCAATGTTTGCTTATCCTAGCAAACAGGCAATCTCAATGAAACAAAACAACACACATAAGTTCATCAACCATACATCAATTGTTATTAAAATGTTAAAACTTTTAAGAAGCATTGAAGGTATGTAGTGGCTTTGAAAAGTTGTGCTTTGTTAAACAAAGAACGGCTTTTGCATACTACTTGGATGACTGCGTATTTGTACATTTCCGCAATTTGTGGATTAAACCTTGGCATCACAGCAATGGTCGGTATAGCTGGTGAGGAGGGGAGGGGGCATGTAGTTGAAAGCAGGATTGAACACAGCACACAGAATTGTTCTATGACTAAGTCTGACATTCCGTACACCAGGTCCTGAAAACACCTGAGGGAAATAAGTCACAGAGAAGGGCCGAGTCCCAACGGGGCAGGGCCATGCATACTGGAAGCCAAGGAGGTCAGTCAGAGAAGGGAGGGTGCATACAGTAGAGGCAAATCCCAGGAGAGTGGGAGGCAAGGGCCACTGGATCATTAAAGAGTGAAGCCCAATGGGGTTTAGATGCATAGTTTGTCTTCAGTCAGGGAACAGATCACCAAGACCACAAGGGAAGAGATGAGAAATGATACAGTGAATTACAGCTATGAGTGGGAGAGAGAAAGTATATCACCAGGTGTTTTCTCTTTTACAAAGCAGAAAAACATACCAATGTGTGGAAAAGCAAGAGTGCCATATATCAGAGCCAGATTGAGGTCAGATGTTGCGAGACGGCAGCTTAGAGAGAAGGCATAATGTTTGCCAAATTCAAGGGCTGCTGCTGTGGGTGAGGTGGGAGGGTGTTAGTAAGGCATAATACATTCTGTGTTAATAATAGCCAGAAAGATGAAATCTTTCAGTTATATCAGTGGCGGAGAAGTGAAATAAATGCAATAGGCGATTAAAAGAAAAATTGTACAAAATGTCAAGAAGGTTGGCAAAAACTTGGAAGCAGTGGATCTGAAACCACTAAAGTCATCATCTGGTATATTCAATAGAGGCACAGAGGAGGAGATAAGCTACAGTCAGTCTCATGCTACTTAAGAGCACTACAGGCATAGGTAATGGAGAGGAAATTGAAAATAATAGCAAGGGTGGTTTGACAAAATGTATCATATCAAAAGGAGATTGTGATGAATAACTGTGCATAGTGAATACGAACATGCCAGAGGACTCAGAAGGGGAGTAACTAATAGAAATTTTTAGGACAAAGATCATGACCATGGTCAGACACCATGTACTGAAGTATATGGGAGTAGGAGTGCAAAGGAGAAATAGAAGAAGCAACAGGGCAAAATACATGTAGACAAATGATAATAGCTGGAAATGAAGCCATTGTGGAAGGACAGGAAAGACTGAGGGAGAAGCAAGGGTGCAAAAGGTACTGCAAGAGGCAAGAGTCAAAGAAAGAGATGGTAAGTGAGGAACACAGAAACAGCATCAGTGGAAATACAGATTACAGAAAATAGGAAGTGATGGGGGAATGTACACAGATGCAGGATACAGGAATAAGATGGAAAGCAACTAAGAGGGAACAGAGGAGAGAAATATAAAGGCAAGATACATAAAAGAAGGGAAGTAAAAAGAATGTAAAGGGTAGAAGAGAGGTAGGAGAAAAATGTGGAGTTTGTAATGAGTAGATGCTAGAGCTTCATTGAATGGAAATGCAGCAAAAGAAATGAAGGTGCAAAAGATAAGGAGGAACTACCATTCAGAGCAATGTAGAACAGTGTCAGGAAGGTGAATGAGTAGCTAGAGAAAGGAAACAATAGTGGTGGATAAAGAAACAGTAAAGCAGAAGTATAGCTCGTGTGCAAAGCAGTGGTAGTAATGGCAGGAGAAATGTGGCCTAAAGTGAAACCCAACTCATGATGTTAGAATGTTTATACTAATTAGAAAATAATGCCTAATTTAGACATGGTTTAGTTAGCATGACCAAGCCAGAGCAAACTTGCACTGACCTCTTTTCCTACGTGCAAAAAGAAATGTGCACTTTTATTTTATGTGAAGAAGGTTTTCCATGTGCATGTGTGCACTGTGTTTTTCCATTTCAGAAAATTAAAGGAATAGTAGCCTAATCCATGGTCTCTGTATTAATACATTGTATTAATTTGTGTTCCATCTTGAAGAAGCTATGTTCAGAATGTTTTTGTCTTTCTAAATGTTAATGTCCTTTGCTCGAGCCTTTCATAGGGTCCATTCATCAGTTGAATTGTCTATTGTATTTCTATATTATATAAATGTCATCTCAATTCCTGAATTTCCTATGCACACCTCATTTATTAATAGACAGTGGAAGAAGGTGTTTCTACATGCTTCTTATTGGGTGTATCTTAAGTAGTATGTTTGTTGACTTATTATAATGAAATATTACTTTATCAACCCAATTATGTCACATCTCGCCACTGAATGTGTGTGGCTTTTCTGTCTAAAACCCTATAAAGATGATGTTTTTGGGACACGTGCCAGTTCTTTCTGGATTTCCTTTGGAGGCACACTCTATGCTAGTCTGGCTTGTTATTGATATAATACTTTGAGCTTTCCTTGCCTTTTAACTGTGGAGACTATGTCAGTTCTTTTTCTGAACTATACTTAGTTCTGACTGCTTGTTTTATTTGGAGGTTGACCTGATTGTTGATCCTCCCACATTATTTTATTTTTATTTTACTATTGACACGTTGATTGCTATTGATTAACTAACCTCTCTTTCCCTTCTGTAATGCTCTTACTTTTCAATAAACCTATAAATCCGTGTACATTTGCCTTGGGCTAATTCTTAAAAAGACCAAGATAGTCCCATTCCTACATATCATTTAATTGGTGCATCGAAAATGACGAAGTTCTGGACTCAAAAGTGCCACGAATGTGGGATATTATGGAATTAGCTGGCTACTTCTCTGGGCATGTCTAACTCAAGGGATATCATAGATAATCCTTGTAATAATTATCTCCACTGTCATTGGAAACACAGAAATTAGTTACTACTATGAGCTCATTAAAGTTGCCCTGCACCCCCTGTTGAGACTGATTTTTAAGGGTAATAAGTGTGAACAGTCTGGACCTTTGGGGACAGAAAATGCTGATTGAGCAGTATATGAATGACTTGCAAAGAATAGAATGCCCTGGCAAGTTTATTCTTTTTGTAAAAGGTATACAACTAATTCTTATTCTTATTAGGGGAACGTACTTTGGGGCATATTATCAAGAAACGGCGTTAAAATTATCGCCGCTTTAGTGGCAGAAAACTTTATCGCCGCTTTAGCAGCAGAAAACTGCCGCTAAAGCGGCGATAATGGGCTTGATAATATGTCCTGGAGAATTCCAATAGAAGCCCATGTTCTGGTGTCAACATGGGCTTCTATTGGAATTCTCTGCGGCATATTATCAAGCCCATTATTGCCGCTTTAGCGGCAGTTTTCTGCCGCTAAAGCGGCGATAATTTTAACGCCGTGCTTGATATTATGCCCCATAGTAATTTTAATATGTTCTTAATCCTAAAGAACTCTGGGGCATATTATCAAGAAATGGCGTTAAAATTATCGCCGCTTTAGCGGCACAAAAAACTGCCGCTAAAGCGGCGATAATGGGCTTGATAATATGCCCGTGAGAATTCCCATAGAAGCCCATGTTCTGCTGTCAACATGGGCTTCTATTGGAATTCTCTGTGGCATATTATCAAGCCCTTTATCGCCGCTTTAGTAGCAGTTTTCTGCCGCTAAAGCGGCGATAATTTTAACGCTGTGCTTGATAATATGCCCCTCAGTAATTGAACTGTTCTCTGCTTCCGCATGGGCACAAGGATTACATTCCTTGGTGCAATCCCCAAATACATAGCCATGTGCAGGCCCTGCTTGCTGGTGTTTGAGTTATCAAAATGTGGTACCCGCCAGACTTTGACTTTTTAATCCAGGGATGACAGAGCACATATGAGGATTGCGCTGTCAGGCCGTGGTCACAGTTTACTTGATATCAACAGAGTGGTGACAATTGCAGTACAGGGAACAAAGGATGACAGGCATCGGTGGAGGCATATACACAAAACTGCCTACGGAGATGGCTGTTTGTGGGTAGATGGAAAGGTGAGCAGCAAGTGCAGGGTGGAGGTGGAGGCACACAGGTCTGGCATGCTTATACTTTTAACGTAATGTTATAAAGTTACTAAAGCAGACAGTTACCTAGCAATTGTGTGCTACTGTTAAAAGGGATCAGACTGCAAACAAAAGGAGGGGGGTTTAAAACCTGGAAAAAATAGAGTCTTCAAATGCTTGCAAAAGGCCTTGTCATGTGAAGCAAGATGAAGTTCATCAGTCAAGTAATTACACTGCTTAGTATCAAGATGGGAGAAAGAGCGTCCACCAATGCGACCAATGGATTTTAAGGCCTTGCTTCAAGATGTGATGCTGAGCATGAAGGTCAGGGTTTAAGGGAAACAATCCTTTAAAAAAATTATGGGGCATCCAAAAGATGGGTTGCACCGACAATGAATGGTTGTAAGTCACTTGAGGAAATAATACGGCAACGGTGGGTGTAGGCACACGGGTCTCACAATCGTCAAGTACTAGTGAAGTTGAGGTTTTGTACAGCTCAGGCAACAAACTCACTATCACTGGTGCTGATAAGATGACTGATGTAGGCATTGGGCACCGCATGATCATTGGGTGCTGGTGAAGAGGTTTTCACTCATTATCCAGCGCCAATCACACTAGCTTTGGGCGCTGCATACTAAAGAGATTGCAGAACAGATGGAGCAGCATTTTGCAGCACCTTGTCTTGGCAGGAGACTCTGACCTCCTCTTAGCACTGTGCTTTCCCTGAACTCTGTCCATGGCTAACCAGGACAGGTTTCTTCTACGTTTTCATGGTATAAAACGTACCTTAGAATGGAGACAGCCAGATATTCAGACTCAGGCCCTCACCTTCTTCTCCTGTGGTGTGCAGCACTTCTACAAGTAAAATGTGAACACTGGATATGCTGGAGGGGACAGTTTCTATCCAGTTTGAGATAATTTACTTGATACTATTGTTTAATTAAGTCCAAGGATTGACCAAAATGTTTGGGGGAAGTACATTTTTCTTTTGGTTGGCCCCTACTCCATTAAACCTTTAATAGTTGAACCAGTTCTTCCTTTTCTAAATTAATGGAGGAACATGTCTTAAAAACACATAATACACGGGATACTCAGGCTGTTCAAGCCTTTCAGTGAGGTGTGTATCTCTGGCTATACCTCCAGGCCATAGTCACTGTCTCAGTGTTACTCTCTGACTAGGTTACATCTTAACCAGCTGGAATTTGCTCCGTTTCAGTCACTTGTAACAAACTTTCACACCTCCAGGGGATGATTCAGACAAATGACACACTAGGCTTAAAAATTAATTCCCAAGTGAAGGGCATTAGAGAGCATGTTGTTGTGGGTATTACTATCCATATGGATCAACATATTTATTTATACACTATATACAAATAGGAGGGGTCACAACATGGGTATCCCACCTTACACATACCCACGGCTGAGGACATTCTCCAAACACCATCATGCAGAATGAAAGGGTTCAGACATGACATAATAAAAACACTTAACAAGGATTGTCTGTAGGAAATGTTCAAGTCAAATGTTGAAAGGGCTGTACACCACTACTATGATTTACTGTCACCAACCATTAGTAGTGTCAGAAACTGATCTCGGAGACAATAGTCCTCCATGCTAAACTGAGTATCAAATTAGGTGTGCTAGCACTTCGTTGGTAGGTAACAAGCCATAACATGGACAGCACTGGTGCAAGAGTCTAGCGGAACTGGCGTCCTGCACCAGAAAATATACAGGGTCTGCCAAAAAGATAAAATGGGCAGAAAGAAGG
Source organism: Triturus cristatus (assembly GCF_964204655.1). Lineage (NCBI taxonomy): Eukaryota > Metazoa > Chordata > Amphibia > Caudata > Salamandridae > Triturus > Triturus cristatus. The sequence continues at coordinate 604,630,270 of NC_140591.1, read as the reverse complement.
CTGCCAAGGGACTTTCAGTCCTACACAAGTAGACGTGAGATGAAGCCCCTGCCTATATAAACCAACTGGATGTTTGCTCTGGACAGAAGGTCACATTTTGTGAGCGAAGAGGGCCTTTTATATGGTTCACACCTTTGGCAAACATTCACCCCCGCAGTGCAGGGTGGGGGTTCCAGGGGACCCTTGTAACACAGTACACTGACTGGGTCTGGGTCTGGCACCAAAGTGGTAGATGGTGGGCTGAGGGAGGGCCTCCATGTACTTTGCAGGGGGCTCCCCTCAAATTTTGTTGCGACACTGGTTCACACAAAAATGGCAAAAGGTTCAGACATCGCATGATAAAAAAAAAAGCATTTCTGAGTGGCGTCAGTTTTTGGAGAACAAAAAGAATCATTTACATTGGCAAAAAAATCACAAAAAATTACTGCATAAAGACTGAGGAGAAGTGGACTGTACTGGCAACAGAACTCAACCCAGGTCTATTTGGAGGTGGCAGCATGTGGTCCCAGAAACCGTTGCAGTAGGCGCAGTGGAGGTTATGCAAGACGAGTGCAAAAGAAAAACAGGACAAAAAAAGTACTGGTCAAAACGGTGCGCAAAAAAAGGGGAGGGCGGCACCAAAAAAGGAAAGATTCCCAAACACCAGGACAGAAAAGAAAAGGCCTACAAGTGTGCGACTATTTAAAGGAACAATTTAATTTCCAACATTTATGGAGAAACTGCGATTAAGATAATTGAAAGGATATTTTTTTCCGATAGAAAGTATGGATTGGTGTTTTATATTTCTTTTCAATGGCCTCAGAGAAACATGTAGCAGCAATTCATATGTCAGTAAGGCATCACCCACAGGCGTTGCAACCAAAGACAAGGGAATAGCACTGTTTATGGAGGTGGGTCTACTTGGCAAACTACCTCTGGAACATTTCCTTTTTGACCTGGACCCTAAAAAAACAACGAGGTACAATTCTGGATAAAACATCATCTGTATTACAAGGATGGCACACACTCAAGCGTTACATTGATAAGTTTGAATAATCTAAGTCGTACCGCCCTGGGCCACAGATACCAACATTGCTTTTCTGGTACAGCTGATTACCCAGAGAGAAGATTCCCAATTCATTAGTTTTTCAGCTAAATAAAGCATTTCCTTTGAAAAATGAATGCCTCTGTGTGATGTGCCATCTTGTTTTTGAATAGGTCAGCAAATTGTTTCAACGGAGACGGTGGGTTGAAAACTGAAAGGATGGTGTGTTGCATTACCTTGATGATTTTTGTTTGTGTGCAGGGCAGCCAAAGACTAATGCAGAGAATAAGATGGGGCATCCCACAGAACTGATAGATTGCCCTATGCAGCAGAAGGAAGCAAACACCTGCTAGGTTCAGTCACAATGCATTTTACCATTTGCAGTTCCTTATAATGTGAACATTCTGCTTAACTTCATGCAGACAGCCTTTATATCCATGTAGGTTTAGGTGTGACCAGAATAACTTAGTCTTCTGGGTTAGATGCACTAGTCTTCGAGTCAAGATCTCTTCTTTTATCTGCAGTGATCTTGTGGTTAACATGGGATCAACTCTAACGCATTAAGAAACTGTCCTCAAACAAGTAGAGACCACCATCAAGTGCAAGGTAGATTCAAGCTCATCTAGGTAAACACCAGCCTCCTCACAAAAGCTACAATGCCTCACGTGTGAGGTTATACTAGGAAACACAGCATGAATTCACTGAGGAAATCATGCTGATGAAAATTTAAAGTACAAACACCAGAAATTAAGCATAACAGTTGTGCATGAATCTATAAAATAGCAACGCTATTTCAACATAGTTCAAGATCTGCTTTGTCTCTAAAGGAGTGTCAGAAGGTATCTGAAATGCTATAACAGTTTCATACTCTCGTGGGTGATAGTGCGCTTTACAAATCCACATAACATAATATATAAACACAAAATTCATATATACACACAAGTGCCACATACTTTCTTCTTGAAGCCGAGCCATGATTTGAACATCTGTAAGATCCTGGAGTTTGTATCCCATGGTGATGGTGTCATCCTCCAGCTCGGAAGTGCTGAGTTCACTATCTATTGATGACTGAGGGCTCAAAGGGGATCCCCTGGACGTGTAACCTGTTGAAGGGCAAAGATTCGTAGTTGGAATGTCAAAGCGAAACATGTTTACACACAAGTAATATCTCAAAGCAGATATGCAAATTTACATACCATTATCAGCATACAGAGAGCTATCAGATGCCCCAATCCTTCATAAGATCAATACATTGATATAGGATGAGTAATACAGGGTAGAGGGAATGGCGCCTAAAATGTCTCATGCTATCTTGGTGGCCCGTGGCTGGCTGGACTGTGGGCTCTTTCCCCTAAATTCATAATTTGGCCTTTTAGTAAGGAAATCGTCCTACTGGCGAGTAGAAGCGCAGAATTCAATTATCTTTTGCTTTGGTTATATAAGAGATGTCTTATTTTGTAATTTTCCAGTCGTGGTGAGCTAAAGGTTTGCTTCCTCGGGGGAAATATCCAATTACCGTGTCTAAATTGCATACTGGTGAACTTTTGGCTCTGCAGAGGTTTAAAGCATTCCTACACAAAAACAGATAATTGGGATGGTTTTTTTCATGAGATGTCATGGGTGAAAGATGCAAGCGCCTTGTTATTGTTTCCCTTTTTTACCTGTGAGTCCCTCCTAAACCTTTGGCAGCCTTTTCCAATGGAGTATCCAACCCCTTGAAGGCATTCCTTCAAGGGGTTAGATTTCCTTCATTAAGGATAAGAGTTTGCTGAGTGCATAAGAGGTGGGTCTAGGGATGTGGATGGCAGTGGGCCGCTACACTGACGAGTGCAGTTCCAGCCACAACACTACATTTGCATGGGTTTAGAACACCAGGTTTTGAGTCAGAGAATCTATTTGTTAGGTCACCGCTCTTTTACTTCACTTACAGCCGGCGCAGCACGTCGATTGGACATGGTTGTGCAAAGGACACTTTGACCCGCTTCTCCATCCCTTAAAATTGCTTTTGTAAATTAATAAGCACGTGAGAATGGATGGGCTGCCAATATGTGGATAAGATGTGGATACTATTTACAGCAAAGAGACACATTTGCAATGCTTTGCAAGAACAGAGAAGCACCTCTCAATCCCAGTGTGTTAGTAAATTTGCAACACAGGGCCTCCAGTAGGGGTTAAAGCAGTCCCCACCACAACAGTACATGTAAACTAAAAATACCTATGAAGATCTAGTGCTTTTACATTCCTCCAAGCGATAGGACTCAATAGTTATTCTTTTTGGGTGGTGTAAAACAGCGCTCCAGTTGTTTGCACAGATGCCTACACCTTCGTTACTCTCACATAAATTGAAGGCAAGTGGGACGTCTCCATTGTGGGTAACCCGTTCGAAAACTGAAGATTTTATGGAGTGTGCCACAAGAAGACTCTAAACATAGATTTAATGATGGTTCTTATTCACATATTTGTAACTGGTATAAAACAGGAGCAACCCATTATGCCGAGGAAACTGGAGTATTATGATTATGTAAAACAACACATCACCAAGGACTCATTCAATAAGAAAATGCAGAATGAATGGCAAACAAATTACGAATGGTTCTGTGAAAAACAATTCACCTTGTTCAGCAACAACGTCATTTACTGGTGGTGGTTTAATAATGATCTATTAATGATCTAGCAATTCGAAACCCGTCATCTCAAAACTTCTATTGAGAAAGGAATCAAAATGACCAGAATATATATCTAAGCTAGTACACTTCCCAAAATAACCTTGACTTTCTGAACCTTTACATTTATATCAAAGACAACAAATGTCAGACTAAACTACATTGAAGGCAAACTGCATAAACACAATCATGCATGCCTCAAGCTGCCATCCAAAAACCAATATTAAAATTATTAGACTACTGAGAAACTGTACTGAATACCTTACTTTCTAGAACTCATGAATTAGTTCCTTGAAAAGGGAAACACACCGAACAATTTGAAGAAAACTGCAAAAAGTTATTATGCACTACTACTGCCTGAGAAAAAAGAAAAACGCTAGTGAAATAAAAGTTCGTTTTTAACTAAATATTATAAACACCATCATTATACGTGCCATGAAATACAGAAACAGTGGTACTTAATACAAGATTATCAAGCAGCATCCAAGGCAGACAATATATGCCCTACAAAACGACAGACAACCTCAAAAACGTCTATGCTGACCCTAGCTTCATTGAAGAGTCCCCAAGAGAAGTATTTAGGGCCATATGTAGGTGGGCTAATACCGGTCGGTAACGGCCAAAAATCAGTAAATTTCCCGTTACCGACCGGTATTTAGCCCTTTGCGATGTAGGAGGCTGGATTTAAGTATTCGGTAATTTATCAATTCGTTATTTTAAGGAATCGGTAAATTACTGAATCCTTGAATCCTATGTAGGGAGCACTCAAGTGAGTGCATTTTTGGTTTAAGGATTCGTTATTTATCACCAACTACAAGTAGGTGGTAAATACCGAATACCTTTCCAAAAGCAATTTTGAGCTTTGTTAAAAGTGCCATGTGGCAGACATACATGCCCTTAGGGCATGTATTGTCGCCACATGTGCACACATGCACGATTCAGGGGTACAACAGGGTGTCAATGTGACACCCTGCCACCCTTGAATATGCTCCCCCTATTACTGATTCGGTATTTACCGAATCATTAATAGTGAATGGCTTCCCATTCATATCTATGGGCCTCCAGGCCCATAGGAATGAATGGGAAGGTATTCCTTATTACCGATTCGGTAACGAATATTACCGATTGTTTACCTACATTCTATTTACCGATTCTTAAATACCGAATCGGTAAAATTCTGTATTTAGGAATCGGTAAATATAAATTACTTACATATGGCCCTTAGACAATCGTTTGGTTTCTACACAACATCATGGCTGCAGCATCTACAAACTAGGTGAGAATAGAAGACAATATTTAAATAATAAATGGAAAGGTACACAAACTACACTAGTGGATGGACTGTAACAGCATCTGGGCGCTCTACCTAATAATGGGTGCATGTCAGGAAACCAACATAAGAAGCACCATCCATCAACTACAAATGACAGAGGAAGAATACTGGTGAAATATCTTCAAACAACGACTATCATAACATTTCAGTCAGTATCATCAGCACTGCAGCCACTTCACCTTCTTTGCCACTTGATCAAATCAAAAAAACAACTTGGGCTGGAAAAATGAAAGGTTACATGCCAAAGAAAAAGTGAATTGATTCTTTGCCTTGGTACAGTTATACAAGGTCTGAATAGGCAGCATGGATGCACTTTTGCTCACTTAAATAAACCCTCCTCCATGCATATTATCCTAAACATTGCATATACCAAATATTCATGGACATGTATGAAACTGCACTTAGCCACCACTCCTCAAATAAATGGAATCAGAATAACTCATCTCACATTAAACAATAAATCCTGTTCTTGAATACAATATTGATATATAAACTGGGATTGATTAATTGGCCACATACCAGATGAAAAGTGAAAGAATATGTACTTAAAATATACTAAACATACTATTTTTTTTCAAGAATCCTCTTAAAACTGTGACTGGCTATATCTTTTTAAATTTTCTATATTAATGACTAATCTAGCCACATGATTTATTATGCTATTACTGATTCAAACCCTATTTTAAACTGACATTCAGGATAAGGATTTTGATGCATAATTAGATACTAAGCTCATGAAAAAACGTTTCCGATAACCTTGCTGAAGGTACAGAACGATATGAACTGAAATATTAATAAAAACTTAAATAACAAGACAACTAGAAGAGTACACTGACCTTGCTGTTCATATTTCATAGCCTCTCTTATTGGTACCCTCACCACTTCATGATGGATACTTTCCTTAACATTTATTGGGGTAATTAGGTTTTTGAACCTTGCCCAGATGTCAAAGCTGGTACCCGACTACGATGTAGGTACACCTATTGTGAACGCAACCAATGCTTTGACTAAAGATTACAATTCATGACAGAATTTGTAATGGAGAATAATCTTGCTGAATGTACACAAAATATTGACAAAAACAAGAAAATATTCAAGCAACAAAAAGACTAGAAGATAATTCTGACTTTTCTGTATTATTACATAACATCTCATACTGGCATCTTCTTCACTCAAGATGTCAATTTTCATTAGCTTTGTGAACTTTGCCTAAATGTCACAATTATTATTTGAGCATGTCTTCCAAAACGCAGCTAATGTTTTAGGAGTCAAATTGTTGTTGGAGACTTGTGCATGAAAATAAAGAACAGAAGAAGAATTCTGTGGAGATAAATTTGTGTGGACTTTCCTGATTATTATGGACTTGCTTTGCTCAGGATATCAACTTTTTGTTTCATTTTATGTGTGGGCTCTTTGCCTACGCAGCTGGTAACGGTGGGTGCCAGCTATCTATATCCTTGAGCATTCCTACGTGATTATTAGTACTTTACACGACTCAGCGCAATTTATACCCTTTTCGCTCTATTGTAATGTTTTAGGAGCCATGCACCAAGTAGGCTAAGGCCCGATTTAGATCTTGGCGGACGGGCTACTCTGTCACAACATCGAAGGATATCCCGTCCACCGAAATATAAATCCAATTACATCCTATGGTATTTATTATTTAGGCGGACGGGATATCCGTCACCGTTTTCACAGAGTAATCCGTCTTGCAAGATCTAAATCACGCTCCAAGTATACAACTCAACTGATCGCACGGGGATTGCATAAGAAAAGCAAAACAATCAGAACTGCAATTTGTTTTGCAATGCCCTTTTTAGCTTCAGCTTGATTCTCAAATTTTGACTGCTTAGTTAAAAAGAAGAAAGGATCTATCCAATGTACAAATTGGCACTACAGACTGAGGGCGCTCATCTGGGAACTTAAACTGATTTTTTTATATTTTAAATTATTTTTCCTTCATTTGAACAAATTCAATTTCACAACAGATACTTCTTCCTATTTGTTGTTGTTTTTCCCACCATTTCCATATCAGACATGTAATGTAAATTGTTGTTAATTACTTTTTTGCAGGTAAAGGCGTACAAAGATATTAAATGTAGTTTCTAAATTCAGGTGTTTGAATAAGAGAAAGGGAATTGGTGGATCTTTAGTAGAAAAAATGCTTTCCTCCATTGAAGGTTTTGCACTTTTGAAACATATTTTTACTCTATTGGCGTCCTGCAAGAAACCACCTGGCTACAAAGTGTTTCAGCTAAGTGTTGTAGGTAGAACATGGTTTCCAAACTTACCCTACGTTATGACCACCAGATAGGGGAGAGCCACAACTTATACCAAAAAAGCTGGGCTATGTGAATGATTGACTGCTCAAAATATATTTTGAGTGGTTATGTATTAAGATATCAATTATTCAGGGATTACCTTATAAAAATTGAATTTTGAAAGTCTGTATATCCCAGGTTGGGAGAACAAAATAACAGCAGTTGCCTTTAGTGAACATATAGCATTTGGGAGATTGCAACTGTGCTGCTTCTCTCACTCTCCTCTCGTGAAAAAAACGATGTGAATGATTAACACACTAATATATGGGCGTTTAATGTTTGTGTTGCTTAGGGTGGAGGAGACATATGTAGCATTTTGGCTGTGATAAACAACTGTCCACTCTCAAGATAATTATACCCAAATACCAAAAAGCATTTCTCTAGTCCTCAAATACATAAAATATATTAAAAAAAAAATCAAAAATCACTCATATCGACCCTTCAATGATCATAGAACAAGTCCAGCAACCTACTGGGAAACCAAAATGCAAATTATACATCTAAAAAGCAAAACATACCTAGTACTCACATAGGCTGTCTTGCCTGTCTCGTACATAGTCCTCACATTCCATGTCTTGGTGGTAATGGTGTTGATCAAAAGCAGATGGATCAGCTTTGTGACTTCCCAGGATCTCTGGCTTTCACCACAAAGCCTCATATAAACCCACTAGCCAAACGCCATCAGCAACAACAACCTATTTCAGTAGACTTCCCAACTCCCTGCCCCTGAAGAAATCATGAAAAGATGCTGGGTTGGATTGGTCATACCCACCACAAGCATGCCTCAAACACCACCAGGCTAGCCCTCAAGAGAAAAGGTAAAGAGGAAGGCCAAGAAACACCTGATGCCGATGCCTTGAGGCTGACTGCAAGGAGATGGGCTACACCTGGAGTCAGATTGAAAGAAAAGCCCAGGAGATGGCTGGAGAGTTCTAGTTGACAGCCTATACTCCAGGAGGGGTAGAAGGCACACGTAAGTACTCATATAGGATCATATGGAAGTATGCAAGATTCTATCAGAATTATGCAATCCAGATTCTACAACAATATCAACTCTTCAATCTCAGATCTTCTGTAACAAAATAGCCGATCATGTCACCTCTAAACCCAAAGCAGTAGATGAATACCTATTCAATAAAAGGAAAAATAACCCAACAAAGGCCACCTTCTTTAGAAAAACACACTCACTCTATCCTCCCTCCAGTAACTGTCTCATGGAATTTCATGAACTAGTGACAGAGTGGTTCTTCTAATATACCCTCAGACCACAACCCTAAATGATATTCAAGGAAATCCAACTATTCCCCTCTCCTGCAGTCCTAACACTGAATAACCAACATGTCCCTAACACACACATGTTTAAATCAGAACTCAAATGATACATACGACTGCTATTGAAGAAGAACACAGACCCCAACAATTTTAAACCCAGTTCCAATGCACCATTCCTTGGACTAGTGATAGAAAGAGCCACCTTCTCCTGGATCTCAAACTGCCTTAATACCTGACCACAATTCAGACGTCTGCCTGGAAAGAGGCATTCAATCAGTCCTGATCTCCATTTAAGATGACCTGAAAACTCCAGTGGATAAAGAGGCAGTGGAAATACTGATTCCTATGGATTCCTATGAGCCCTTCAGCAGCGTTTTACCGGTACATGACTAAATGACATTGCTAGTAAAGGAAATATATTTCAGTGGATCAACTCCTACCTTAGAGACAGGTCAAGGATCATCTATAACCCCCTTTTCTACTCAAACCCCTACAGCGTCAAGAAAGAACTTTTGCAAGGATCAATTATCTCACCCTTTTGTTCAACGTCTACATTTAACTACTCCTAGAACTCATTTCTTTCAAACTCACATGCCACAACTATTCTGATTATCCTCAGATAATCCTCAAAGTGGATAAATCAAATGACCTTGAGTACTTAAAATTTGATAACTACTTCAAAGCAACCAACCAAAAGATGGTAGAAAGTCTCCTCAAAGTTAACGCCTAAAAACAAAACATCTCCTAAAAAGTAAGAAATGAAAAAACTGCAATACACTGACAGAACGGTCGGAAGAACTAGAAATACCTCCAACAAACACCTCTGAGGTAGGGACCGTAGAAATTATCATAGATTCAACTCTTGCCGTTATCTCACAAATCAATCAATTGACTAAATCTGCATTGTACATCATGCAGACACTCCAAACTCATTTTCCCTCATCCTGGACTATTGCAGAAAATCCAGGTAAACCCCTCACTGATTTTATGACTTGAATATGCTAATGTACTATGCCATGGAGCATCAATATGTACTGTAAGGCACCTCGAAAGAATTCAAAAGGCAGCCGTAAGACATCTTCTGTACCTAAAAATTGCAATGATTGCTCACTTGTTCTTCAAACTAGTCTACTTAACACACAAGTCAATAAATGAACAATTACCAATATTGTTTTATAGATAAGGCTCACAAAATGTTCCCAGTAAAGGAAGCTATGCTCCAGATAGGCCCTATAACTAATAGTTCCGCTATATAAGCAAAAAGCTGCTGTAATTCAGTCTAAGAAAACATACAAGCCACCTGCAGTATAGAAGATTGCTGACAATATGGCTATTCCTCATGTGAAACCCAGAGCCTAAAATAGAGTAAAGACTCTATTAACAGGAAGTGGGGACTTGGTGTAACACTGGCAAACTAGAATGATCATAATCCTGACTATTACCAAAAAATGTACGGTGTGTGTGAATAACATATCTGAAACATAGTCAATTAAGATAAAATAAATGATTAGAAGTAGAAATACGGATGAAGTGACCTGCAGTCACACAAAATTGGCATACCTGTAATTTGGAGGGCATGCTCACCCGACCCCCCTCACACTCTTCAAAAGTGATGGGGACGAAATCACTAAAGGGATTTTAAGAGTCAGAAAGGATTTTCAGCCTTGCAAATGCCTTTGATACATTGCATTCTTGCATTTTGCTGTGACAAAACCTGTGATTTTGCAATCAGCCACTCTAAAATGAAATTATAGAAACAGTAGTGGGGCAGATTATTGTAGATAGACAGCAGACTCCAGTAGCATCAGCAGTAGGCACTGTAGAGCACAGTCAAACATGGTCACCCCATAACACTAGCTGTATCTCAGAGCAATCTTGTAAAATAATGTGTGTGACCCCCATAAAAACTGAGAAACTAGCAGAAAAAAACCAGAGCAGAAATGGAGCATGATTTGTAGAAATGGGTAGCATAAGGAGCTAGAGCCTGAAGGGACAACCTGTAAGGGAATTTGGAGGTGGGTTATATAAAAATGGGAATACTGATGGTAATAAAGTGCCGGCAAAAACGTATTAACCTGACACTGAGCCTAGACCTACTTGGATAAGATGTATGCTACCTGAGGGAGCACACAACCTGGATTGAGTAGATGATACCTAACGTGGAAGATGGAAAGCGGAGTAAAGAAAAATGACAGAGGAGCCTCAGGAGAAAGAGACTAAACATTAATGAAAGCTTTGGGATAAGGAGGTTTTTTCCAACAATAACAATGAAAGCAACTCACAAAACTATTAGAGCATCTACTAGACACTTAAGTATGCACATATGTGGATTTATCAGTGCAATCACATTAGTGACTCACTGAATGCTAGTATTCACTAGTAAATGTATAAACACCCAAAATTAAAAGTAAGAAATGAAAAAACTGCAATGCACTGACAGAACGTCAGACTCCGGATCCAAATGATTAACCTGAGCAATTGCCAAACTATGCACATATCAATCCACATCCTTGCAAATTGTTCTTGTCTCCAACGTCTAAATGTAGAATAATGTAGAATAATGGCTAGACGTAAAATACAAAAGTTACTAATTTATAAGCACCAAGGACGCTCTAAAAATACATCAAGAATGGATATCAAACCAGAAGAAACTCATTAGCGTCTTGAAGATCGTTGACATGAAGACTCCACCCCCCCTACACTTGCTAGAAATAATTACACACCTTTACCTAACAGAGAAGTGCTAGACAAGAAAAGTATTTCCATGCAAAGGAATGATCACAGTGGTCATAATGAAGAAATTAAACTTTTGATATCCAAGCACTGAATGTTTGTAGCTTGCTAGAGCTTAGATACTCTAATCCCAACTAGGCTTCTGCCATCTACTCATTCCGAATCTGCAGAATGTATAACTATAAACTCTCTCTCCCCCCACAAACCCTTTTATCTAGAGTAGCCTGGGAATTTAATCCTTGTCAAGTAACCACCTCTGGCAACTCCCATAACAAATCTTTTATCTACTCTCTCTTCTATCATGAAGCAATGTGGTAATCCATTGTATAAAATCAGAGGACAAGTGAAAGAATATAATCTCGATCTCTTCTTCTCACAGATGCCTAGCAAAATATTATGGACTCTTTCTCCCCAGGATGTTTTCAATCATTTACTTACATTTGGAAGACACAATGGATTATGTGTTGCAATGACATACAGGACAGATCTCATATACAGCCTGAGTTACAAATAGGAATTGTTAGAAATTGGGTCTCTAGTTGGCAGAGGTATGCACTCGGTCCAAGTAGTACACACCCTAAATCACCCTCTGGTAGTTTGGCAAAGAGCAGTCAAGCTTAACTTAGGTTAGACAAATAGAGCTTAATTTAAAGAACAAAACAAGACCAATATGACAAAAATCCAATTCTAAATTTTTAAAGAATATCTTGAATTATTGTGCTTAGGGTAATAAAGCACCAACCGGGGCTATCGAATCCTGCTAGACCAGTTCAAATCTGAAAGGTCAAGCTGACTGCGATGGAGCACAGGTCGGATACAGAAGCCACGCAGGCCTCGCTGAAAACAGTACCTTTCCAGAGGATATGTCAACAGTGAGAGCAAGATGCGTCAGTCACATAGTCGGGTATATCCGTGGTCGTCGGGGCCTATAGATGGGAACCGCATTTTAATCAAACCCCTTTGTGATTGAGGCGAGAAGTCATCGTCAAGCTTCACAGTCGTGTCCTTTGTCTTTGACGAATGCCTTATGCTGAAGGTGATGCGTCGTCGTCAGGCCTCGCAGTCGGGTCCTGCGTCATCGTCAAGCCGTGCAGGGATGTCCTTGAAGCGGTGATGCGTCCATGCCGAAGGAGAGTGCATCGGTTCCGACCAGCACAAAGCAGGTAATGCATGGGTTCTTGGAAAAATAAAGCTGCAGAACCCCCTTTCAAGGTCCAGGACTGGATTGACACCTCTTGGCAGGGCAGGACTCACAGTTGGCAGAATCCGGCACCTGAAGCAGAGTTGAAGGATGTCTTTGATGTTCCTGAGACTGCAGATCAGGAGTCAGGCCAGCAAGCTCTAGGAGTCACTTGGTGCTGGGGATGTAGAGATTCAGGTCCCGTCTTTCTTACCACCAGGCAAGGGACAGCAGGCAGGCACAGCAGAGCAAGAGAGCAGCAAATCCAGCAGTGTCAGTCATTTCAGCAGCACACCATTCCTTCCTGGTACAGTGTCCACAGGGCCAGAGTGTACTGAGTTGGTGGTGTCAGGGGTCCAGTACAGTTCCCTGTGTTAGTTCCAGACCCACTACATGGGGGTATGCAGCTCTTTGTATGGGGAAAGGCAAAGCCTTCATCAGGTGCAAGTGTCAGCTCCTCCCTCACAAATAGCTCAGGATGGTGAAGGGCCATCAGGATGTGAATTGCACACCTCAGCTCTCTTTGTGTGTGACTGGCCAGAGAGAATGCACAAAGCCCAGCTGGCACCCAACCCAGATGTGTATTCAGAGACAGACAGAGGCACAGAATGGTTAAAGTAAGAAAATGCCAACTTTCTAAAAGTATGTAAATAACAAGGGTCTAACTGCATCTGTTCAACTTTCAAGGTGTCAAAATCAAGGTCAAACAAATTACTTATCTTGGCCCCTTTATTTATTCACAACTTTTGTCATTATCATTTCAACAATATTTATATACATTTGAACATGCCTTAACCCCTTGAGTGCGCACGACGTCTCCCGGCCGTCGTGCATTACGGTGGGCGTGTGCACACGACAGCCGGGAGCCGTCATGTTCCCGAACGCCGTTTATTTCTCCCGCACAGCGGGAGAAATAAACCCGCACGCAAGGGGTTAAAGGGCATCATTTGAACAATATTTATACACATAAATGTACACATGGCTTATCACTGCTAAGCTTTGATTATGCAATAAATGTTTTACAAATACCTATGAATTTACTCAAAAACAAAAAAAATTATTAATAGTGCTGATATGACAAATCAACAGTTTCGACATAAATCCGAATAGTGCTCTTAAAAAACAGTCAACAATTTGAACATAGAGCAGAGGTTGTAATCACTGGCATCTTCTATATTGTGAACCTCTTGCTAAGAATGTCACTTGGGGGTTCCAAAATGACTTTGGCTAGAGTGGGATTGCAATTCAATAACGTTGTCCACTAAACATATGGAGATGTGGTAGGGGTCTCCCCAAGCATTTACGTCAACGTATTTCAAACCTCTTGCAATTTTTTGGGGGCTCTCCTCAGGACATTGAATAGCTGTGTTCTATAAAATAATAATAATATAGGAATTGTAATCTTATCTTTAGTTTTTTCAGTTAGTTTTATCCATTACTTTCGCACATTTAAATACCTTGTGTAACTTGTGGTTGTACACTTGTGTGTACTTTTCTTTACATGCTCTGTTTGTCCACATCCATTTTAATTTTGCCTTAATTTTGCTTCTCGTAAAATTATTTAAATTAGCGGAGCTTGCTCGATTTCCTCAGATGAAAACTATAAGTTACTCTATCATAACTTGACATCACGTGGGAAACTGAGGCAAACTATCATGTCTTTTGGTATTAGCTACGAGCCGTCTAAACTTCTTAGGCCGGTTTACGTTTATGAATCTCACTCTATCTTCATTTACATACGTGACATTTCAATCAAACTCTGTGTTTCACTTGCTTTAAGACAAGAACGTTTATCGTGTTAAACACTCGCATCTAAAGATGGTGCGCACATGTATTTGAGTAAAACATTGTAGCTGTTATTTGAAAGGGCATCAATAATACATCGCTTACTTTTAATCAGAAACGTTTATTGTGTCAGACACTCGCATCGGTGATAGTGCACGCATATTTTCGAGTGAAACATAGTAATAGTTATTTAAAATAAACATCAACAATGTTTCCTTGTTCTTCCCTTGTTTCAACTATGTTGGAGTAAGAGGCCGCCTGCTCGTATTGGAAACTGTTTGTGTTGAGGTATTTTTTATGTTTTTAGAAGTATGCCAGCTCAAAAGCAGCTTCTATTAGACTGTATCTATGCCACATTGTGAATTACTTCCTTTGGTGACAAACGCACTTGTTTTATTTTGAAGTTCGCTTTGCAGCGATCCTTGCTCTCTTTGAGTTCTGGCATGAATGGTCTCTTGTCGTTTGTAACATATATTCTCAGGCCTAAGTAATTGAGCGCTGTCTCAGTTTCCTATTGAGAGCTGGTATTTGGAGTGCACTCTAGTATTATGGATTGGGAGTCAACTGACTTGTCATTTCTGGCCTTTGGTGGATATACTTCCAGTCCATGATTTGGAATATTGTGAAGATCCAGAGTTTATGATTGTATCATATTAGGAGCGTGTTAATTTTGGTGTCTCAATAGTCATTTACAGTCTATTTACTTCCAAATTTTCATTAAGTAAGCTTCCTTCCTCATGAGGTCTGCTTCCAAGTCTCCTCCTCTTGGATGGGGCTGGACAACACTTAGTACAGTCCATCTGATATATTTTTCTGTTTTCCCCTTAATGGTGAAATAATTTACTAAGGGCACTGAAACCGTTTTCGTTTTTATGCGAGACGTATGTTGTACAATTCGTTGTTTGATTTCTTGGTTTGTTTTTCTGATGCACATTTTTCCACAAGGGCAAATGATTGCGTATACAATATTTTTGGTTCTGCAATTCGAGAATTCAACATGTTTCCATTGGATTTGAGATTTGTTTAAAGCTGTGCCTTCGATTGTTTGTCCGCAAACTGTACAATTGCCACAATGTGGTGGCCTTCAGATTCCACTGGGATCGTAAATAACCTTTGCAAGTTTTCTGGCTACTGCAGGCTCTTGCAAGTTGTTGACCCATACTTGTCTTTTTCTTCATCAGAAATAGAGGACAATCAAATCCACATTCAGTGTTTTTTATTAGATGGCAATTGTTACTAAGGATATTTTTGAAATTGTTAGCTTGTGAACAGTTAGTGGACACACAAACTTATTTCTTAAGGACTTGTTTTGTTTTTTGACTAGCAGACACTCACATGGTGTGTACCACGCTCTTTTCATTGAGAAGTTTATGTGGATATCCTTTCTCTTTAAGTTTTTTCATTAGTGTGGCTTGATAAAGAGAATAATCTTCTTTTCTGGTGCAATTTCTTCGGATTCTTAGATAATGTCCATAGAGCAAATTATCTTGTAAGTTCCAGGGGTGAAAACTTCTATAATGGAGAGCATTGTTTTTGTCAGTTGACTTTCTATGTAATGTTGTGACTAACTTTTCTTCTATTGGCCTGACTTCAACGTCTAGGAAGGTCAAGCAGGTTTTGTTTTTGTCATGCTGAATTTAAAGTCAGGGCTCATGTTATTGAGCCAAACATAGAAGTCATTCAAATTTTTTACATCTCCACACCATAGGCACCATAGATCATCAATATATCGTAGCCATTGTGTGAT
The DNA here is from genome assembly GCF_964204655.1 of Triturus cristatus. NCBI lineage: Eukaryota > Metazoa > Chordata > Amphibia > Caudata > Salamandridae > Triturus > Triturus cristatus. The sequence goes on along the minus strand of NC_140591.1, from coordinate 604,614,212 downwards.
ATAAATGGAATATGGATCATTGTTGTGAATACATTTCTCCTCAAACATTTGCCCTAAAATCTATCACCTTTTCAAGCGCAAAGGGACAGCCCATGGCAGTCCCCTTTGTCTGGAAAAACTATTCATCCTCAAATTTATAGTAGTTCCTTTTGAGGGCTATGGCTGCCAACTTTAGTATAAATTGTGTAGGGACTCGATGGGGTCATAGCCTTTTTTCGAAGTAGTATTCAATGGCCTCTAGTCCTTCATCTTGAGGAATATAGGTATACAGTGAGACAACATCGAATGTGGCAAACCACTGTTTGTGTGAAATGACTCAGTATCCTTCTACTTTGTTGATGAAATCCATTGTCTCTCTTAGGTGGAAGGGACTTCATTAAGGAATGTATATCTACGTATTGTGAAATGGGCTTTAGGATTGAGTCACAGCCAGATACGATGGGTCGGCCTGGAGGATTTTTGTCATCCTTACGAATTTTGGGGAAAAAAATAGATTACTGGGATCATAGGATTGGTTTTCTTCAAATATTCAAATTCTTTAGGACCCAGAACATCATCATCGCATCCTTCTTGTAGGACGTTTACTATTTCATTTTGTATCTCTTTTGTTGGATAATTCGCATTACGACGGTAGAGTTTTTTTTATAAACGTGAATTTTGCCTTCGTTTAGATATTGATCTTTTGCCCATAGGACTACTGTTCCTCCCTTGTCAGCTTGCTTTATCACTACTGAACTATCATGGCTTTTGCTTGACCTTTTGATATATTGTATTTGCAGACGTCTTTCTTCCTTTCCAGTTGATTAAGGGCCGAAAGCACTGTTTGCTCAAAAGCAATGAGATCGTTTGGAATAGTATTTGGAGATGTGCAGAAAGTTGACCTTTTACTTAAGCCTGAGGGTTACTCAGTCTTTCTTGTTCATGAAAAATGCTTGAAACCTCATTTTTCTGAAAAATTCCATAGCTTCGATCTTCAAGTCTGACCCAATCAGTATGTTTAGTAGGTACAAAATTCAGCACCAGTTTAAGGACCAATTTTTCACCTTTGGAAAAGACTTTTGGTGATAGATTTACAATAGAATTTTTTGTCAATTTTTGTAGAAGTGGCATCTTGTGTGCATTTACCATGGTTGGTTCTTGTATCGCCCCCTGTGTTTTTGTTGTCTAAATAAGAGCTCTGTCTTTGTGTATTCTGATTTGAGGATCCTTCTCCTGGATCAGATTATTCTGCGGAGTCTGATGCAGTTTTCAGAAAAATGAGGAACCTGATTTTGATCTCCCTTGATATTCAGACAACACTCTTCGTGAAACTGGTCTTATGTAGAAATCCTCTTTTAAATACGGATACACTGTCTCTATGTTGAATGTTTTTTTGTCTTTTTCAAATTTATGTTCTTAAAGTTTATGGTATTAACCTTAAATGTATTCATTTTCTTTTCAATTTTTTGAAGTATTGTCTTTGTTTCCATTGCTGTTTGACTGTCTTTGATGGCTTGTTCTAAAGTCAAGACTTTGTCACTTGCTTCTTTAAAATTCTTTGAGCTCTATTGATACAGTGGACCATCAAATCTCTGCTGTACTCAGTACTTATATAACTAAAGCCCCTTTTATACTCAGGATCTTCAATAAATATAGCAGGTTTATTTTTCACTTTTAGGCCCCAAGGAATTGTTCCAGCTTTTAAATGTTCCAATAAAAAGAAACCGTGAAGCTCCCTCCGTATAATATTTTTCTTTAATTTTGTGAATTTGTCTGTTTCATTCTGGTATTTGGCGGTTGTGCTCAAAGTAATGGCAGCTATCAATTTCTGTAAATGATCTTCTGAAAATGAAAGTGCTTCCCTTTCTGACATCTTTTTAGGGCTAGCATTCTAGTTGAGCCCTATTAAATGTATTTCTTTGGAATTCCTTTAGTGGACCTTATTTAACAGTGTCTATTCCCTCGTTGATGGGGTATCTGCTCTCAAAAGCAAGTATTTGGGGGTTGGGCCCATATTTCTACAGCTGGGTTGGGCCTCTTTTAAATTTGTAAATAACAAGGGTCTAGCTGCATCTATTCAGGTGCGCCCTATTAAATGTATTTGTTTGGAATTCCTTTCGTGGACCTTATTTAACCTGACTTACGAATAGGGTACCCGCTCTTAAAAGCATGTATTTGGGGGTTGGGCTGCTATGTCCACAGCTAGGTTGGCAACTTTTAAATTTGTAAATAACAAGGGTCTAGCTTCATGTATTCAACTTTCAAGATGTGAAAATCAAGGTCAAGTAAATTACTTATCTTGTCCCGTGTATTTATTCACGGATTTTTTCATGATCATTTCAACAATATTTATATACATTTGAACATGTCTCAAGGGGCCACATTTAAACAATATTATTAATAAGAGGTTCACAATATAAAAGATGACACTGATTATAATTTCTGCTCTATGGTCGAATTGTTAGCTGGTTTAAAGAGCACTTTTCGGTTTTATGTTGGAACTGATGATTTGTCATACGAGCACTACTAATTCATTTTTTTGTTTTTGAGCAAATTCAAAGTTATGCGTAAGCTGTGTGTACATTTATGTTTATAACTTTACAAAGCTTTTTATATACTCTTTTGGACAAATGACCCAGCCAGCAGTGGTTTAAAAATACATATTTCCACTTTTCTTTTTAACAATCTTCCCAAAAAATATAACTCTGCCTTCCCAAGCATCGATTTTCAGGAATCCTATTTTACTGGCCAATTAGCTATGGAAAAAAGGTGTAACCCCCATATTATATTTACCCATAAGTTCCTTTGATACATCCACTTATTTTATTTTTTAAACCTCATCATTCAGTCTTTCAAACAAGTGTTTTTAGAAATCCTGCTAAAGATGTAGCAGATTGAAAAGGTGGTATAATATATTTTTGAAGTAGTTTTATCATTTTCTGTTCCTCTGCAAAATGATGGAAAATGAGGGTAGAAATAGGCGGGCAATTGACACTTTCAGGTCAGCAGATAGTTTTTTTGATTTTACAGGATTCAGAGGGCTTGGAACTAATCCTATCTATAGGGAGTTGTGGAACAGGTCAAATATGTCCATTACCACAGGATGTTAGAGTTGTTAAAGGCATGAGAGCCACCATGGTGAAGGGTTTGTTGGAAGCCTTTGCTTTGAAGGCCAAGTTAATTACCGTTTTAGGTTCCTGGGGTTGGAATGCAGTGAAATAAAATTCACTGGAGAGGAGGTGGAATTTGATTATATCAACAATACCAGCGCACTGCTGATGGAATGGCAGATTTTGGCAATTTTGTATTTGAGAAAAAAAGGTATTCAGAGTATTGATGTGCTTGTGTTGCTTTTTAAGATTCAAAGTTAGTTAGTTGTAGGAAGATGGTACAGATTCTCTTGGTTTGGATGGGAGTTTCATAGATGTGTATGGCACAGTACGCTCGATTGCATTGTGGTAGTGTCTATGGGAACACTTGCAGATGTTTTTGTCTTTTTCAGACTGGGACTTATGCCATTTTCTTTAAAGGGTTAGGGTAGCACATTTGAGCTCTTAAAATACTTTGGAATACCCTTTGATGGTGGTTTGATGCCATCCCATGTTTTCCTAGGTTAGCTGGAGCTAGAGAGCCTGGCACCAATGCTAGTTAGAGGGATTGATAGCCTTGCAGAGCACTGGGGTGTTTGAATTAGGTGGGATGATTTTGACCACTATGTGGGATCACTCTACACTGTCATGCTAATGTTTCTTAAATGTTTAGTGAAAATTGCGGCTGGATTTTTCTATGTCAGGTGGTTGGCCAAACCATACTTGTGGTTGATTCTGATTTTGGGGGTTTCTAGGTTATATAAAAATGTGATCTAGCGTGTGCTCTGCTAAGTGTATTGGGCCATGCTTTGTTTGAATAAATGAGCAGGCTTGCATGTTCTTAAGGAGGTCTGAAGAAGTATCGGCATCTGGGCCACAATTCCCAATTCAAATCCCCCATGACTGCAAATTTTGTGTGGGCCTTAATCTGAAGGGAGAAAGTAAATTCAAAGAACTTGTTCCAGAAAACTAGATTGCATCCCAGAGGTGTATATAACAGGAAAAATAAAAGAGCTGCTGAAAATTAAGATACAGCCATAGGATAGGATGGGAACATGGCATTTGAGATTGTTAATGCTATCCTACCCCCATGGAAATGCCTTGTGGCGATCAGGTGTTACATTTGTCAAGTTTTAAGACCAGTGCTCAATGTTTTGGGTGTGTCAAAGTATGTATGTATTTAAATTTGTAGAGCGCACTGCAACCCTACGGGCATCCTGGCGCTAAAGACAGAGTGAAGGAGGAAAACGGAGGGGAGGCTAAGAATTAGGCTCTGGGGAACAGCCAGGTTTTCAGCTGTCTGCGGAAAAGGGTCAAATCCTGGACCAGTCGTAACTCAACAGGAAGGCTATTCCATAAACGAGCAGCCGCAGAGCTGAAAGCACGGCCACCCAAGGTGGCTCTCATTGTTTTGGGAATCAAGGCCAACCTAGCTGAAGAGGAGCGCAACATGCGCGTAGGTGTATACCATCTAAAAAGATGTTGCAGTGGTAAAGGGCCAAAGCCATGAAGAGCCTTAAAAGCTACACACAGAGATTTAAACAAAATTCTCTGATGCATGGGCAACCAATGTAGTTCGGACAAGGCCCTAGTGCTGGAGGAGAAACGCGGTCTAAGAAGAGCAAGTTTTGCGGCAGCTGCCTGGATCCGTTGAAGTCTCTGAATAAGATATGCAGGGGAGGCAAGCAGCAAGGCATTGCAGTAGTCCAGGTGACTGAGAATAGTACATCGGACCACGGTACCTCGAACATGAGAAGGAAGAAGGGGCAAAATCCTACGTAAACCTCTCATGATCAGATAGCAGTTTGAAACTATCTTATTGACATGTGACTCCAGACTTAGCTTCTCATTAAGGCAGACCCCCAAATTACGAACAGTCTTTACTGGAACCAGAGGGGTATCCAGAGGGAGAGGCCAAAAATTGGAAGGCAGGGTAAAAGGCACCCTCCCCACTGAGCAATGTAGAATCTCAGTTTTGGAACCGTTAAACTGCAGATCATTGTTCCTCAGCCAAGTCGTCATCTCCATCATGCAATTGTGGAAGGTGGATAAAGAATCCACCTGATCATCCCCATCCAAGGAGATGATCAATTGCGTATCATCGGCATAGTTGACTGCAGAGATGTTACAGGACTTAATGATCTGCACCAAAGGGCGCATGTAAACATTGAACAGAATGGGGCTAATAGAAGAGCCCTGTGGAACCCCCTGTTTGTTTGGCAAGAAATCCGACTGGAAAGGAGGCAGAAAAACCGCCTGCCGTCTATCCGATAGGTAGGAGCGAAGCCATTTAAGGGCCAAGCCTGTGACTCCTATCTCCTCGAGCCGATGTAGGAGAATGCTGTGGCTGACCGTATCGAATGCGGCGGACAAGTCAAGCAGTATCAAAGTTGCCGAGTGACCCTTGTCCGCCCGCATTCGCAAATCGTCCACAGCAGTGATCAAGGCAGACTCGGTACCATGCCCCGGACGAAAGCCAAACTGATTTTCCTCCAGAATCCCGTTGCTCTCAAGAAACCCTGAAAGCTCCTGGCTGACAAATCGTTCAGCTATCTTGGCTGGATAGGGCAGTAAAGAAATAGGACGGTAGTTCCCGTAGCAAGCGGGATCCAGCGAGGGTTTTTTTAGAAGGGGGGAAACCAACGCATCCTTCCAACAGGCTGGGACTACACCACTGATTAATGACTGATTAATAATCATATGGAGGTGCGGAAAGGTATCTGACCCTAATTCCTTCCAGTATTTCTGCGGAATAGGGTCTAAAGGAGAACCAGAGCAGACTTTCAAAGCCATTCTTGAAAAATTCTCCAGAGAAGGGCAAGTCCAATGATCTAGACAAGGTCTCACGGATACCTCTTCGCATGGCCTGAACACCGTACAGTCAGGCGGATCCACTGTGAAAGGACCTGTTCCAACCATGCAACTAGTTGCAGGATTAGGCTGCATGCCTTCAAGGATTCCCTTTATTTTGTTGTGAAAGAAGGCAGCCAGCCCATCACACAAATCCTGCGAGGGGATGATCTTGTTCGCCAGACACTCAGGATTAACAACATCTCTCAAAATATTAAAAACACATTTAGCACTATTCGGGGAGTTGGAAATAAGATCGGCAAAGTACAACGCTTTAGTGGAAGCAATGGCTTGCTTGTACCTGACTAGTAGATTGCGCCAAATAATCTTATCGCTGGTCAAGTACTGCTTACGCCACTGCCTCTCTGCGTGTTTGCATTGGATTTTAAAAACTCTTAGTTCCTCGGAGAACCAGGGGGCTGACGGGGAACCTCGTTTCCTAACCCGTTTCAGTGGGGCAATCCTATTGATAGTAGTTGTAATATAGCTGCAGAGCTCCTGAAAGTTGCAGTCGACTGAACGCCCTGGCACAGGGAGAGGAGTCTCCCCAAATAAAGAAGCACACTGAGCTTTCCTTCTTAGGGATTTCCAATCCCTGCCCAAGACGCTATTGCTATCTTTAAGCAGGGGGGGGGCAGCCCCTAAGAGTTAATAGGACTCTAAATCTAATTAAATGGTGGTCAGACCAATCCACTGGGAGGATGTTGTCCAAGGTCACTACATTCTTTTCCGCAAAAATTAGGTCAAGAGCATGTTCTGCCGAGTGTGTAGGTTCCAACACATGTTGTGAAAGATTAAAATTGGCGCAAGATTGAACGATGTTATTATACGCAGTTTTCAACATAGCATTGGGCCAGAGGTTAAAGTCTCCCAGGATCAGTAGCCTGCGATGAGTGAGTGCCAAATTACCAATCACATCCAGGAACTGCTGTTGAGATTGTTCGCTCATAGTCCCCGGAGGTCTGTAGCATAAAATTCCAGTAAAGACATGGCCTGATCTATCTTTCAGTGAGAAGCCCAAGTCAAGTGGTTTTGAGACTAAGCGAGTTGGACCCTGATATGAGCAGCAGGCAGGAGTATCACTGAATGGCAGCAGGCCAGAGCCTGAGCATTAGCCTAGGTGGTGGTGACTGAGCTGTGGGGGCAGACTATGGTGATGGAAACACCAGTGGATGCTAATTGTGCACTAATTTTTGCTTTTTAATGCTTTGGAATACCTAGGCGCACGGGTTCTAGTCATTGGCTTGAACCCTGATAGCTCGGTTGCTGTATGTGTTATTAGTACGTTTCTGAAGGCCGCCAAGTGAGGTGGTAGTGCCCAGTTTTTGGCCAGAGCGAATTTCTAACAGATTGTTCAGGGAAGGATGAGGCTGGATTTCCTCAAGTCAAGATTCTGGCCTGGTGATGATGAAGAGGAGGTCAGTCATTGTGATATTAGTTTTCAGGCATGTGTAGATGTCAGCAATGAGACTTCCTGCATATGTTTCAACTGTGAAGTTTTGTCATGTTTTTCTTCCATTTTTAACAATATAGGTTGGCGGGTTTAGATAGAGAAGCTCTTGGCACGGCACTTTGTAGTTTGGATCTGTGCTTATATTTTATTCTGTTTGACATCTTTGAGGTGCGTGTGAGGTATCCATGCAGAATGAGCTATAAATAGAATTGAAAGTTGAGTTCTGTGCCAGGTACTGGGTCAAGAGTTTGCACCCCGTAGAACCCTATGGGAGTAAGCGGAGATGGAGAGCAAAAACATTGATTTAATGTTGTGGATTACCCAATATCTCTTTTGTATTCTGCAGGCTGGAGGAAGGAAGGAGGGGCGTGAAAAGTGTTTGTGCCTCCATTATGAGGGAGAAGCTTAATGAATAGTGCTCTAGGTTTTCTAATTGTACTCCAAGATTTTTGCAGGATTATGCAGACTGTTCTTGATCAAAAAAGAGTTATACAACATGCAATTCAATGGAGAACAATGTAAGGGTAGATAGAACCACAAAAAAGATATTCTCTCTTGTTCTCATAATATTTCAGGTAAACGTTCTATTTATTAGGCTGCTTTCTCACAGCTACCTTGGTTATTTATTGAATGAAGCAGCAAGATGGACATCACCTTGACGAACTTAGACATGATTTATGCCTCAAGAGTTCTCGTTAATGTTGCTCAGAAGGTGGGGTGGGCCCCGCTCAGTCAAAGACCCATATAGTTAAGGCATCCATATTTGGTGGGCAGGGAACTGGTGCAAACTTGCCTGAGTGATGATGACATTGCAGTCATCAGAGCTTAGCTTGAGAGTCCTGTCCAGGAGATGGCGGTTATAGGAGGCCCAGGATTACTTTGCAGTGCTGTCCTTGGGAGGTGAGCGGGAGAGTCCACCCCCTATCAATCTCAGTGTCTTGAGTTGAGCAGGATGGGGGAGAGCACAGTGCTCCAGGCCATGCTTCCTCCACTCTGCTCACGGTTTCCAGTGCCAATGGTTGAGCCCGCACCATTCATGCAAGACTCTCAGAAGTGAAACTGCTATCTCTAGACTTCTTGCCTCCATAGCTATGTGTGGCATACACCAAAATCAAAGGCTAGCATGCACCATTGTGTTCCAATGTGTTATGTATAACGGTTTAGAGGTACGTTGAACAAGATAACATGGAGATGAATTAGTTGCATGCTTAGCAAGAAGAAATGTTATGCATTACCTGCTTTTTCTGGCGTTAGTATTGCTTTAGTGGGATTTTTTAGGATGCTTGGAGAGTTTAAGCCATTACAATATGGAGTGAGTCTTGCAACAGGACTATAGGGAAAAGCCAAGGAAACCGGTGTAGAAAAGAGACTTCGCCAGCGGCCAGCTGTGACAAGCCAGAAAAAAAGAGAAATACACAAAATAAGTTCAATACATTTTTTATCTGAAAAAAATTATAAAAATACTTGTTACAGTAAACCATGCAGATGCAATAACAATTGTTTTTGGAACCTCTACCTGTGGTTAGACAATGATGATAGAAACTGTTTGAAAGGACATCAGAGAAAAATAATACTGAGATGGCAAAGATGGTGAACACACACCTCAGTCTTACTCTGACAACTATACTAGTAGAAAACAGCTGCCCCATCATTTCCACAACAACGCCTACTTATGCTGCCTCCAGCTGATGGGAGGTTACTCTGAGACTCGAATGGTAAAACTGGAACTCATCTTGAAAGACAGAACATTGCCAGTGAGAATTCATGGATTACTTAAACCTACAGAGCTTAAAAAATGAAAAACTTTTCATTGCGTAAATACTCTGAGCATAATAGTGAAAGGAACAAGCATATTATGTAAAGACTACGGCCCGATTCACAGAACAAACTTAAGACAAAATCCTAAACTTAGTACCATTTTGGTATTCACAGAATGCACTTACTACTTCTGGTATTCACAGAATGAACTTACTACTTTTGCGATTCACAGAATAAACTTACTACTTTTGCTATTCACAGAATGGATTTACGACTACTAACTTTACGTCCGCACTCGGGCCGGAAATTCCGGCCCGGAGGCAGAGCTTCCGGCCCGGAGGCGGGGCTTCCGGGCGGGAGGCGGGGCTTTCGGGCCGGAGGTGGAGCTTCCGGCCCGGAGGTGGGGATTCCGGCCAGTGGCGGAGATTTAGCCATGGCCAAAATCTCCACCTCTGGGCCGGAAGCTCCGCCTCCGGTCCGGAAGCCCCGCCTCCGGCCTGGAAGCCCCGCCTCCGGCCCGGAAGCTCCGCCTCCGGGCCGGAATGTCCGGCCCGAGTGCGGACGTAAAGTTAGTAGTCGTAAATCCATTCTGTGAATAGCAAAAGTAGTAAGTTCATTCTGTGAATACCAGAAGTAGTAAGTGCATTCTGTGAATACCAAAATGGTACTAAGTTTAGGATTTTGTCTTAAGTTTGTTCTGTGAATCGGGCCCTAGAAATGGAGGAAATAAAACATGCTCTGATTTTTCCTGTGTTTAAAAAAGTGGAGACTAACAAATATAGTTTTCTACGTTTTTAAAATATAAAATATAAATCAAAATTTGGGGAAAATCTGTTTGTTCTGTTTCTTATTAGTAATCAGGGCCACTGTAATTATGCGACAATAGAGTGCAAAATTATGTGGCAGGGTGGAGTAAATTATACAGCTAGAAAAGCCAAATTATGCGGCATAACGCAGCGCATTTTGTAATCGTATTACTTCACAATTTCGTCATTTTTAAACTTGGTAATACTGTCTGGGCATTGGTTGCATCTCATTAGTACCAGTTTATCACCCAAAATAACAATAAGGAACAGAAAGGTGACTGGTCTAGCTTTGCACAGGGCCTTTCACTGTGCGGTAACACCTGTCGCTGCTTTTTTAGTAACTTTTGAACTATTAGAGCTATTAACAATTATTTGGGGTCAAAATCTGTGGATTTATGGATTGTGTGGTAAATGGAGTAAATCTATAATTATTCGAAAATCCCTGCGGCCCCACAATCGCATAATTACAGTGGCCCTGTTAATAATGCAAAGCCAGTTTACATTTTTCAATGTTTATCCATGTGTTCGGTTCTTCTTCATTAAGAACTTTCTTGGACACCTAAAATTATTTAGAAGAAAATGTTCATAGGATTTCTTGCAGTTGTTTCTCCATGTCAAACCTTCTACAACAGCTCTCGCTATAAAGCAGCAACAACGAAAAATGTGCTCCACTTACATGCCAGTGCAAACCTTGTGTAATCCAGCCCTAACTATGGTAGAGAATTCTTATGCATTATATTAAAAAAAAAAAAAGCTAAATGGTCAAAATCAAAAATTGTAGTTGTCTTTTAATCACGTTCACCCTTATTGTATGCATTTATGTTAACATGTGTTGAACATGAGCTCCATCGCCCAAAAAGGAGCCTTTAGAGGTAACAATACAAAATACTTGTTCTGCTGAAAGTAGTCATCTCGGTATGATACCAGTTGGAGATTCACAAATGGCTATTAAAATACATCTAAAATCTACGAAAATGCTTAACTGTGCTGGTGACAGGCGCAGCACTTCTTTTTGGGGCCTGGGACTAATTTTGCATCATCAGGCTTTCAGCAAGAGAGAAACACAGAAAAGGGAAACAAGGAGGAAAAGAAAGATAGGGAATCGGTGACAAATGGAGAAAACAAAGCTGAAAAAGAACCTTGAAGGGGGTTTTAAGCAATGGGTTGCATCCTAAATTTGGAGTAGATTTCTGAGTCTTTGTGAATTAACGGGCCAATTGCCAAGTATTTCCTGTGCATGAATTGTATGAATTTTTGCCGAGCTCTCAACCTGTCCCATTTGAAGTGTCCATAGTTCATCCTGTTCTGGGTGTTTTTTTCCATTCTGGAGCTTACAGTCTTGGATTTAAACAGAAAATATCAGAAGTACAGTAACAGATTGCATAGAGTAAAACACAAAATGGTAAACTAGTCATACCGGGCAGGCAGCAGCTTGAATTACCCACTTTTGAAAGTTTCACACAGCACAGGGTATTGTTGATGAAGGCAAATAAGAGAGTTTGTATGCACGTTTTGATTTAAACTTCAAAGAACTCTAATATAACAAGCATCGGCAAAGCCAATATGTCATCCCAATGTGAAAGCTATTAGCTTTGCCAATGTCTTTTAGGCATGTTGTACAGCAGCGGGGCTGGGCAAGATGGCTAAAAGTGGAGTTAGAGAAAAAGCAATAAGACACGCCCAGTGCGGGCCACATCATAGCACTTTCTTTTTCATATGGCGGATGAGCGTGGGCAACAAGGAAAATGGGAGGGTGGAAGAGAAGAAGCAACATGGGCAACAGGCGGGTGGGAATGAGAGGAAAGAAGCAACGCTGACTCGGTGTGTGGCGCATAGATAAAGGTGCAGGGTGGGAGGGGAAGAAACAACATGGACAATAAGGGGAAAAAGGGGTGGGGGGAGAGGAAGAAATGACAGGGGGTGTGGAGTGGAAGAAGCAATACAGATAATAAGAAAAAATAGAATAGTGCCTAAACCACCGAGAGTAGCGGAAGGACAGTAATCAAAGTATATCAATCAGTACTTTTTTCCAAACGAAAGAACAGGAACGTGACATCGACAAGCACAGGCCAATTAAGCAACAGCGATGGGTGCATGTGGGTGAAAGAGGCAGGGCTCTGCCGCTCAGGGGAGGAGAGAAAGAGGGGAAGAATGGAATACACAAGTAGCTCAGTACAAGGACTAGGAGGTGAGTATTTTTCTTTGCAGGGCATGTAACTGGGCCGAGCGAAGTTCTCACTCACCCCTGAGGCACAAGTGAGAGTGCTTATGTAATTAAAAGGGCGTGTCCTCCTCTCAGTGCTAGTGGTATGATCGGCCATGGGGTGATTTGCCTGTGGCCCTAGGCAGAGCCAACTGGCAGAGTGGGCTAAAGAACGGTGATGGATCAAACCCAGATCTGTTGACTGGGTGTGAGTGTTTGATTGGTTCTTATGCTCCGTCCATCACCACCCCCTTTTGTACCTCAGAGCCAACTCAGTGCCATAGGTTTCAATGATAGGGGGCAGGTTATGTAAGCACAGTCAACCTGTTAGTGGGTGGTGCAGACTTGAAAGAAACTCATGGGCTCCACCCTTCTTTTTCTTTCTGCTCACTGTTGGTTGGGGTTTGTGATGGGATGGGGAACAGTCCATCGAGCAAATGGACTCACCGTCACCTCCCAGCCCTTCCTAGCATCCAATCAGCAGTGAGTAGAATCTTGTCAGAAGAGCAAATCCGCAGTATCCCTGCTTACGGGACTGCGTCACGTGCAGTACATTTTGAGAGTCTCTCTCTCTCATGGTGAGTGCTCCTGTTCTGGCTTCAAGGCCTACTGTTGTCTGCTATCTCTTCCTGCAAAACTAATAACCAGCCCGCAAGCAGCGTGTACAAGAGTGGAGTTCACCTTTAAAGAGATTCCAACGTTTACATCATGGTTCTTGATGGTATCAAGCTTTGTAATCAAAATGCAGCATACGTTTTTGCAAAGTATTTTTGAATGCAGTTTTCAAGTGGCATAGTTTTTTATTGCTTCTATTTTAAATATTAAATAATTTTTTTATTGCATGTTACGGCTCATTACGGCTTCTCAGTGATGACCGTTTTACGTAAAGATTAATATGTGAAATACTTGAGACAAATAAATTGCATATTTCTGAACTTATCCAGAATTTTCAAAGAAACCTACTTAGGGACTAGGGATCCGGGTTTTAGTCTCTTCATCTACCCGGCACTCTGAGATTCTGGGCAAATCAATTAATCTCCCTGTGCCCCCAAAAATGTATGCATCCTTGTGTAATGTAATGTCCTCAGCTGGTGAATAATTGTCATTTTCAATTTCAGGAAAGCTCTGTTTGAAAGAATAAACTGTTATTTATTCACCCACTGGTGATATGCAGTATTATTACTTACTCCAGTGTCAGGGAATACAACTGCATGAAATAAAGTTCATTACTGTTTCTAGATTTCTGCTTTATTCCAGACTGCTCTTTTTCTATTACACCGGCCTTTTGAATAGTTCGGTTTTATTGTAGATATTGTTATATTGTCAAATGAACTGCTTAATGCTGTGAAATATTACTGTATTTTAAACCTCGGCGGTGGCGGCTCTCACTGCTCTGGGAGCAGTGTAAAAGAAGAAAGAAAATGATAATAACAGAAGTTATTATCATTTTATTTTTAGTTTCCAGCAGGTTAGGGCGGGGCAGGGCTTGGCTCCTGAGATGTCAGGGAAGAGGAGTGGTAGCTGCACTCTATAGTGCGTATGACGGTTTGGCCGGCCATCTTGGCTTGGCCAAACAGTCTTGCACACTTTGCATGTTCTTCATCCAGGCTGCATTACAGCCTGAGTGGACAACATGCCCAGGCTCCCATTCCCTATCTGAGCGCAGAACCACAGCGCTCAGACCAATCACAATGCTACATTACAGTGTTGTGATTTGCTTAGGGGAACCAATCACATCGCTGCATTACAGCATTGCGATTGACTTAGGGGAGCCTGGGTGCTTCCTGGTTGAGGAGCGAAGGATAGAAGAAGTCGGAGAGACGCTGCTCAGGGAAGTTAATTAAAACGTTTCTTTCAGCTTTTTAGCCTTGGAGCTCTATTTGAAACCTTTCTGGCCTTGCCTAAGGCCCAGGCGGAAGAGAAATGGAACACAACAATCTCATATCTTGCTCACTGACCCTAGACCACCAAGGAGGGGTATATCAGTTGCCACCACCCATACTTTTAACCATTCTGCATCTTGCCTAAAGTAAGTGATCGGACATGTTCTATGTGCCGCCCTGCGCAAGGACCAGGGAATATACAGTAGCACTCTCTACCTGGTATTATGCAAAGGTAGGAAAGATAAACACATTTTTCTGATGCTCAACCGATGCTCCAGACACTAGACCATCACAGTTTTGGCCTAGGAACACAAGGTTAGCTTTCACAGTCACAGGTGACGAAGCAAAGGTCAGCTGCTCCAGTGGAAATAACACAGGCCCTCAATTTTGTGCTATGCCTATTACCTAAAGCAGGTGTTGCAGCCAAAAGACTGCAGAGCATAGCAGTGAAGAAGTAGATATAAAGCAAACACAAGGAGATGATGGACAGAGTGCTTAAACTTTTCAGATACTCATCCCCAGTCACAGATCTGTGTTGAATCCATCATCGTTCTTTAGCTCACTTTGCCACCCCAGTTCAGACCCAGCCATATGCAAATCAGTCTTGACCCTGTTCCTTCTGGGAACAGTCCAGCCCGAACTGCCAAGCCAGGGCTTTTCTGGACCGGAAACAAGCATCCTGGGACCGGTTTTGGGGTAACACCCCTCATCAGCCAGGCTAGCTGGAATCTAGTGGCAAAATGAGCAAGGGACCCATGTCTGGGCATACCCTGCCAATTTAGGCCAACACAAGGAAATATACAACTATGCAGCCGTATCTCCCAAACAATTTGGGGAACAAATGCCAGAATGCTCTAGAGGATCACCCCCTACCTCCATACACACCATGGCCGGGCTCTTTTGTGCGGTGGGGGCTATCCTGGTGGAGTACAGTCAGGCATGTCTTTTAAAATTAAACACAGTAGCATCTGAGCTCATCTTGTGTGCTATGTTTGTTGAGCACACTTTTTTTAAACTTTTTTTTTTATTAACAGTGGTATATCACATATCAGGACATGACAGTACATATATTGGTGTAATAAACATAATAGTACATGTCAGTCCGACAGCTCCCCTATTCAAAACGAACAATTTGAAGCAATTTCCCACAATTAGGGTTGAGGACCTGTCACACTGACCTCATCAGGCCTGACACATAACTACACATCCTCCAGACCATATCTGTTTAGCAACTAGCCAAACCACGCCCTCATTTCACAGCAACAAATTAATGAAAGAAAACAAATCCAACAAACTAGAAATAATAAGAAACCGAAAGCAGCAGAAGCATACACCCATAGTGGTATACTCTCCCCAGGACCCTCAAATGACTCCAAGCGGGAGGGATAATGAGGGGAAACAAAGATGGGAGGGGAAGCAAAAATGTGGGAAAAAATGGGGGGAGGGGGAGACAGGTGCAGATACCAGGGTCCCATTCACGTTGTCCACCCCATAATCCATCAACAGCCATACACGTGCAGAGTCACACAGTTCAATAATTTGGGGGAACTATTCTTACATTTCTACTGTGGGCTCCAACAAGCCCATACTTGGTGAGGTGTGCACACTTTACTAAATTTTTAGCCTTATATTTCGGATAGAGGTGGGTGAACCTACAAATTGACAGAGAAAGCAGAGCTGAGCCAAGTTTCTGGCTTGTCTCTAAGAGCCCATGCAAGAGCCGAGCCCTGGAAATGTTTAGCAAGTAAATCGTGCAACAAACATCATTTAAAAATATGCTGAATCTTCTCCAAAAGTCAATAAAGGCTGTTTAATTAACAGGCGGAAGAGTTTCACCTTACTACATCAGATTATATCACCGCATTCAGGGGTATTTGTGGCAAGTGATAGTTTTTAAACAAATGAATAAATATTCCTGCTCACCCCTCCCCCACCCTGAATACAAGGCCATTTCTGAAAAAAGAGCAAAGTTAGTTGTCATGTATATGCTAAAAATAGGCGACATTATTATACATAGAGCAAAATTGAGGTCCATAAATCAGACACAAGTGGCTTTTCAACAGCAAACATCCGGAACCCTGAATGTGCACTCATATGTGGTGATGAAGGGAAAGGAAGGTTGGTGAAATAAACTATTTGGCTAGGATCACAAAATTTGTGAGCAAGGCAGCTGAGATTGATCATTGGTTTTCTTGTTTCACATTGTGAAGTTCGGCTCGTAGATAGTCATATTGTTCTGCCCTCTTTACTTCAATACTTTGTCTTCCAAATTCTACGCACAAGTTTAGAGCGTAGTGGCAGCCAGAAGCTACATAAAAGCTTTGCTGTTTTGGGCTTGAAGGTCCAAGAAGACCACCAGCTCGACAATAGCCAGACATCTGGCTAATCTTTCAATGGGTCAGTCACCTCTAATGTTGATACCTTATGTGGAGTCCTCATTGACTGGTGTAATTATCTGCATCCAATTATCGTGTGATTGTCTGTAGAACACTTCCAGAGTGGTGGCCCACCCACCTCCACTTGCACTGAGAACTAGCAGCTACAGCTCCATCTCAGATAATTCCAGGAGCTCTCCTGACAAATTCTCAGAAAGAGATGAGGGCCTCTGCGCGAGAGGGATTTACGGTGATAAACTTCTATCTGGGAGCATACTAATACAAGGCCATTGGAGAGAAGGATTCTTTTGATCAATAAAGTGCCATGGGTGCGGTTGGGAAGTGGTTCAAAAGAGCAACAGTACTTATAGCCTGCCCAGTGGCTCCTGGCAGAAGGAGGTGAGGTGAAGAGAAAAAAGGGGACTGGGCAGCACTTAAAGTAGACTACACAAGCACTGCAATGCGGGGGGATAACCGTAGAATGACACTCACTGGAGTGGCTGCCCCTCAATGTATAGGCTGAAAAGATAGACTCTGTCCAAAAGGTTGTGAAAAACACAGACTAAAAGTGTTCACAGAAAAATGGACACGGACAGGTTGATCATGCCATGCCGGGAGTCATTAAGTCAGAATTGGCACCTGATGTGTACGGCATACACTGGCCCACACGATGTACAAATAGTTCGGACCACTCTCATCCCCAGTGCTTGTGCACACCTTACTCTTTACTAAGCCAAGACACCATCTTTTTGAAGGGCTAGGGACCACTGGCTTATCTCTAGCTTGCTAGAGAATGTACTATGATTGTGACTGAACTTCTCCCTAAATTTCAAGAGCGGAATGTGCCCATGCTCTCCTCTGCACTGGCAATATATGGCTGATGATGCTGGTCTGGCACTCATGCAGACTTCAAAAGTAAAGAGCTGTGAGGATGGGCAAATCAACTGGAAGTCAGATCAAGACTCTCCCTCTTCTGCATAGTGTCTGCACAGCATATGGAAACTGCACTCAAATACTGGAGAGTTGGTCATCCTATGGCATGACAGGGAGTGATGGAAAGCCAGCCAGAAACTGGTGCTGATATGTAGTACACATAAGAAAAGAGACCCCTACTAGATCTCCAAGCTATGTCTGGGTGTGAGACTCTTAAACACCCTAAAGCAGAACCATCCGAGAGCAACTGCCTCTCATTTTGCAATCCTCAAATCCAGATTGGTCTACCAGCAGTGCGCTAATTCATGCACCATTTATCTTTACCAAGACTTCCTCATCACGAGCATCCATTGAGCACATCAACTTAAAAACGCACGCATGAATCAAAGACACGGACAAGTTATTGGACGCTAGACAGGCTCTCCTTTAACCAATCTATTGCTCACTTAAATCCTTTCCTGGTTATTTCTCTACAAAAGGATCCTACAAAGAAACATTTCTTCTAAGGCCCTATTCTTCATATTATCAAATTGTATTTTTTAACCTTATTTGCTTTCTTTGCAACAATATTTTATTCAAATTAGTAATGAATTGATACCTTTTCCGCAATACCTTTGGGACACCTGAGGCAGTACTCCAGTCAGCGAGCGGCGTGAGGTGCAATGGGCATTTGCACCAGTTTCTTGCTTCCCAGGGGCTCTTTGGAATTAGGGAAGGGACCACTGATGGTTGTATGGTCACTTCTATAATATGGCTCCTGCTAGTGCATATTTTGTGCCGGTGCTATCATGATCCCTCATTTGTACGGAGGTGTGGCTCCGTGCAAATGAGGAAACATTCTGCAACAGCGCCTTATTACAGACATGGTTAGAGAGGCAAATAGTGTGTCAGGAGTCGCACCGCCTGTGTGCTTCGAGGAAGTGCACAGTTATGCCCAACCACCCCTCTACAAGGAAGTCACTCACTACACTTGTCTGAAGAAGGACCTCTGACACCTTTAAATTGCAGGCCAGGTTGCGCCTTCACAGTGAAAGGTGGACCAGCAGCTTTAAACAGTTGGTGCCTTTTTCACCAATGTGCTTTTCGCCAGTGCAGGCGTGGGTTTGTGCCTACACTGAACACTGCATTCAGTGTAATAGGGTGTACTGTCCTTGCCCGAGCCTTGCACACCCAATTAAATGAGTGTATGAGACAAGTGTAATGCACCCGATTTGCATTGCACGCGATGGTTTGGTATGACTCAAGTTTTTAATTCTGCTTCTGCTTGATAAGCACATCTTGCCCCTTTTTCCCAGGGTTAGGCCATAGGCTCAGCCAAGCTACCTACCACAGGAAAAGCCAAGGAGCTGTGAACAGATCAGTTTGTGTTGTGAAGTTCGGGCATAATCACAGCACAAGACAGGTTATCCTCTCTGAGGCTTCTCTCTGGCCCGTGCATCTGAACTACCACATCATATTCAAAGCAGCCTTGCCAACACACACACATTTAAATACATAACTGGAATAATTCACACACACTGTACGCCACAACAGACAATATGACTCTTTTCCGTTTGCTTCACAATGCAAGCAGTTATTCCATCCTTCACAACAAATACAATGAAACTGAAGAAACACCTAACAATTGCATCATACATACACTTTAAAATATATTTTTAAAAACGAATTAAAGAGAGGTAAAAGTAATAATAATGTTGCAGCACATTTCAAAATGGTGCTGGTGAGCCCTGCTTAACATACCACTGTCGAAATTGTAGTAACACCATAAATCATTGACCATCAACAAAAATCTAATTCACAAATTAAACATGGAAAGAACAACTGCTTTTACTGCACCCTTAAAATTGCTTCATGCAAAATTCCAGTCAACGTATATAGAAAATACATATTCTAATGTAGTCAAGTGAAATAGGAAAGTGATTCTAGCATTAGGTGGGCTGGAATGGAGGAACAAATTGTCTGGGGGACAGAGAAGATAGCAGAAGAAAGAAACAGAAAACCAGGTCGAAGAAGTAATGGGAGAAAAGAACAAGAATGAGTGAGAGAGAAATCAAACGAGTAAGAGAAAGAAATAACCGAGAAAGAGATGGCAAGAGGAAACGAGGAAAACATAGTTAAAGTTTTCTGTGAAACAAAATACGCCGTACAGTAGCAATTTCACGGCCGGATGGGGGAACGGATACTTTTGTGCTGCAGAGCACTCATGCGAGAAAAATAACACTATCATTTGTTGCACTGGATTAATCCCAGCCAATGCATGCCCCCTACCAAGAATAGAACTCTTACGGCCAAACAGGTTATTACCCTTGGGGAAATTAGAAAAAAAGAGCCTGGAAATAGTGTTTATTTGCAGTCAAAAACTTTCATTGACATATTGCTAGAAATGTGGTTCTAATAAATTGAAAGTGAAACAGAAATAGAAGAAATACTTTTTAGATTTATTTAACAGCTTTATGTTGCGCTCTTCTACTAAGAAAGCATTAGATACCTCACAATGTACAACATGATATATACAGTAGCAGTCCACAGATATCAATGGAACAAGGGGCAAGAGGGAGGCAAAAGCAACAGAACAGCTAATTCAAGTACAGGCATAATAAATGAGCTTTGAAGTACCACATTCATGTCATATGTGAAAGCTTGATCCTTAGATATGCATGAATAAAATTCCGGAAAGTAGTAGACATTCCAGAAAAAGAGTGGTGTTACACTTCAGTTGTGGTGGATGTTGGTTCTGGAGTTATAAATCCAATAGAAATGTACATACAATAGTCAACAATAGACCAGAACACGCATGGTCTACTGCGGTCAACAGTTACCAAGTAAATATTATCCTGTTTGGAACAAAACATTTTTGGGGTAAAGCAGTCATTTATTTATTGGAGGCCCCCAACATATGTTGGACCATAATAGCCATTTGGCCTGGCTCAAATTCACAGAGGCGGCCTCAGACTTAAATTATACATGGTGAAAATTTAAATTAATCCAGCAAAATATTGTATTGTACTGTAATTGCATTTATATAGTGCTTACTACCCCTGACGAGGCGTCAAAACGCTTTTTCCGCGAGTAGCACGCTACACCAGAACCCATAAAGGATTAGTGGTAAATTAGTATAATGAAATATGAAAGTAATTTTAGAGATGGATACGTTAGTCAGTTATTTGGATTGAGATGGATAGTGGAGGGATGGAAGAGGTAAAAATATTTGCACTTATATAGCGCTTGCTACCCCTGAAGAGGTGTAGAAGCTCTTTTTCAGTGAGTAGCACTCTACTCCAGAACCAATAAAAGATCAGTGGTGAATTAGTATAGTGAAATATAAAAGTAATTTGAGGGGTGGATATGTTAGTAATTTGGATTGAGAAGGATAGGGGAGGGATAGAAGAGGGAAAAAAGGTTTGCATTTATGCAGCGCTTGCTACCCCTGATGAGGTGTTACAGCACTTTTTCAGCAAGTAGCACACTACTCCGGAACCCATAAAGGGTTAGTGGTGAATCAGTATAGTGAAATATGAAAGTAATTTGAGTGGTGGATATGTTAGTCAGTTAATTTGATTGAGAAGGAAGAGGGAAGGGCCTAGAGTTTTTTTTTTTGGGTGTGGAGTTGATAGCCATAGGAGGGGGTTTAGCACAGGGCATTAATGTTAGTGGTCAACATGTTATTCTGTTTTTTGGACTGAAAAGGAATAGTGAAGGGATAGAAGAGGATAGAAGAGTGAAGGAAGAGTAGAAGAGGGCAGGGTCTAGAATCTTTTTTTTTCCGTTCATAGCAGTCGAAGGGCATTTGGGATGAGTAAAAGGTAGGTGGAGGGAGAAGAGTCAGATGTAAGGGTTTAAAAAGGCTTGTTTGGGAGATCTGAATAGTAAAAGAGGTATGAGATGATGCAAGGAGGGGTATAGGAGGGAAGAGTCTAGAAAGGGTCATTTGGGGATCATAGTAGTGGTATGGGGTTTGGGATGAATGGGAGAGTGGTGTAGAAGACATATTGATAAAGGTATAGGGTGATAAGTAGGGTAGTGCATTGGAAAGAGTAGTATAATGAAGTTTGAGATGAGTTTGAGTTGAGGTAGAGGATATATTGCTAGTGGTTCAGAGTGAGAAATAGTGTAGAGCATTGGATATACTGAATTAGTAGAAAGTAATAAATATATAGGTATATGGAAGGTATATATATGCAAAAAGAAGGTATTATATTTAGATGAAAGATGCATTTAATGAAATCCGCTTTCAAGAGATGTTGTACTTTAAATTATTTTTTATCATTTTTGTAATTCAATAGTAAAGTAATTGTAGATAAATTGTTATGATAAAAGATTTACTTATTTATGCAGTCACTTATCTATATGTTAAAAACATAGAATAATGTAACTATCAGTAATATGTACATTTGTAAAGCAGAACTAACGAATATCTATATTTTTAAAAACATAAATATTATACATGTTTATACAAAGCAATACACACATATAGGTACATATCTGTAGTCCAAATAAATGCTTATATACACAGTAGCAGCTTCTACCGGATGGTTGGCGGGTGGGGCGGGTGGTTACATAATAAATAAATAAACACTTACCTTAGAACAGCCGGCCGCAGCCTCCCTAAAACATCCTCTTCCTTCTTCCTCTGCAGACAGGCCACAGCAGGAAGCACCCGGCACACAGGCTCCTCTGAGCCAATCACAACACTGCAATGCAGTGTTGTGATTGGTCTGAGCGCCGTGGATCGGCGCTCAGACTTGAACAGGGAGCCTGTGCATGTTTCTTACCTGGCTGTGTAATGCTGCCTGGTAGGAACATGCAAAGTGCGCATGAACTGTTTGGTCGGCGCAAAAGGGCTGGCCAAACAGTTCATGCGCACTTTGGGAGTAAATCACTCCTCCCCTGTCCAGCCCCGTTCGCCCCACACTGCACACAGGCTGCATGCAATAGGAAAAATAAAATGACAGTAACGATACGTTATTGTCATTTGATTTTTCCTTTTTGCCCAGAGAGGCAACGCTCCTCCGCCTTAGCGGAGGAGCCGCCACTATATACAGAGGGAATATGCTGTATATTTCTGTTTTCATATGGAGGTTATGTGTGGAAGAGCCATTTCTTGAGTAGTTTTCCTGAAGATAAGGTGGTCATCTGTGGATCTTATGGGGGGTAAAGAGTTCCATAGTTTGGCAGCTTGAACACAGAAGGATGTGTCACCCATGTTTTTTTCTTGTACGTTGTGAATTTGAGGCGAGGTGAGGGGTTCCTTTGTTGAATGCAAGAATCATGAATTTCAGATTGTGCAAAAAAAAATTACATTTACATGGATCAATTTTGCCCATTTTGTTTTTTTACAGAGTATACACCTCACGTTAAAAAAAAGTCTTGCAAGATACCAGCAGACGACTGTCTTATTTTACATTTTCTGCTCCAATCTGCCTCTTTTCATTTTTTACACAAGTTGCATGCTCAGGTAAAAAAGAAAAGTGAAGTACTGTAAACCACAGCTGGCTACAAAAGTGTTATTCTGCTAAACTTTAATGGAATTTTCTGAAAATCTGCGAGAGAGAGAAAACCATCTGATTTTGCACACCATTAACGTAACTGTACGTTATTGTTTTCAGTAATGCAAAAATATGGCTAGCGCCTCAAAACTGGGGGTGGCCCCAGACTCCAGTGGGAGAGCTGCTTTGGGGCCAACATGCATCACACAATACAATAGAAACAGAAGTATCACAATGGAAAGCCATTGAGAGCCAGATGTAGTAAAATCTTCTTTTATGTCAAAAGCTAAATATTTTAATAAACTGTTGCAAGGCCCAGTGTGATAAACTAAGACAGCAGACAGCATTAGCATGTACAGACATGTGGTTTTGTTAAGTACCAGATGTTAGCATTTACAGTGGCTTCCCAGAGAGTGTAAGTCTATGGGAAGAAATACTCGTGTGCCACGCAATAAATATAATGGGCTAGTAACACTTTTGTTTTCATAGGAATGGACCTTTGTAGCCGGCTACTTTGTTCTAGCAGATGATGCCATTTTACAAGTTTGATCCTTTGCCAGGCAAACTAAACTGTTTGCATTCTCTCACACACTGATGCAATCACCACAGTACAGCCTCAATAAATGCCATTCATTAGTTTGCACAATAGCTACTGTGACTTGCCCTACAAAGAGACAGTCACTGCAGCTGTGACAGCACCAACGCCAAGCTGAGAACACAATTAGTCTGTGATGCCAAGTATGTTCAGCTGCAGCATGCTTGGCTCTGTGTACAGAAAATACCAAGTGTTATGATTTTATTGCAAAAGATTCGAAGAATCGTTTTTACCATTTACATTGCAATATAATCGGTAGTGCTGCCCACTCTGTCCTGTCAAAGCACGCATTGTAAGTGTTCAGAGAACAAGTAGGCATGAGAGGGTTTGGCATTTTACCAGAAATGCCAATTTCCACATCAGAAATTACATGAATGCTAAAGATTGAGAAGGAAGAATCCTGACAGATGTTATATTAAACAAAAATGCAATTTATTCAGCAAACCACATCACAAACCAAAAGAAACCAGCCACCCCTTTGCACCCTTTCCTTCTCATCCCCACACATTTGACCATAATCTATTATGCTCCTAAAGTCCCATTGACTCAAGCAAGCTATACTACCCCATTTCTTTATTCTCTGCCCTGTCATTCATGTTCTTTGCCCAGTCACTTAAATTTCAGAGTCACGTCTACCCCAGGGCCCAACATCCTATCACTAAAGCTCCCCCTTATAGTTAGGCCTGGATTACCCCCTGCCCGCCCCCTTCTTTTCTGTGAGTGGTCATATTACCATTACTTCCAATTTAAAACATCCAATGGCAGGCAACCACAAACTGAACACTCACTACCTGCTTGCATGCCATGACATAGAAATTCTTGTTAATCTCAGGTTATGGCCCTAAACATACATTTTAATTCTTGCACTTTAGGATTACTTCACAGTCTTTTAAGAGGAATTTATGACATGTTCTAAGTTGATTTTGTTACAAATTGAGGGCCTCATTTATGAAGCCCCTTGCGCAGTCAGACTGTCACGTTTTGTGACGTACTGTGGCGCAGGAGCCTTCTCCATATTTACGAGGCAGCACTAAGCCACTTTTTTTGGCTTAACTCTGCCTCATAAATATGGTCCCTTTAACACAGTTTTCTTCTTTAAAGTGGCATTCCATGGGTGTTGCTAAGGGCGTTCCCAGCCACATCCATGGCTTTTTGACACTGCCCCAGATTCACGAGAAATTGTGAAATCTGAGGCAGCGCAAACTTACGCCGCCCAGGGGAGGCGTAAAGAAGGCACAACGAGGAGAAAAATCTTTATTTTGCCGCGTTTTTCCTTTTTCTCTGTGTGCTGCATAGAAAAAGGAAAAAGCCTCTTGTGATTGTTTTTGTGCCGGAAGGTTTCCCTTCCTGCATGAAAAACAATCACCCCCTCAATGCAGGCACCCTTGTACCATGGAGCTAAGGTGCCTGTGTTGGCGCACAGCAGCCCAGTTTGCGCCGGTGCAGGGGAAAAGGATAGGAATGTGCCGTATCTCATACATACAAAAAAAAAGAGAAGTTTCCTAGCTGACTGTTTATGCTGCTGTCAACAGTTAAACAGGCTCGGACCAAAATCCTTAGTAAAATGATCCAATCATCTATATATCTCACACATACGGCACATTCCTGCCCTTTTAACGTATGGCAGAGGAGAAGGGAGGCCTGCGGCGCTTCCCTACGGTAAAACCTCCTAAATGAGGCCCTGAGAGCTCATTGGTGGAGCACATCAGAAAGACATTTGTGATACTGAATGTCCAAAACAAATACAGATAGGGTCTGAGGGAAAATATTTAAAGACCTTAGCGGATTCTTAATCCCCCTTTCTAAATATTCAAATACAATAAAGAAATCCGAGGTCTATACCTAAGCAACTCTTGATACAATTCAAGAAAGTTGCCACTTAGCAATTGCTCCAGGAGATAAAAATAAGTAAGCATACAGAATATCAAGTGCAAAAGGTAAAGACCAAAAAAGATGAGAGAAAGAACTTGATAAGGATAATCAGCATCCCATCGTTACACTCTCAAAGTGCCCAGTGTCATCATCTGGGGTACCAAACAACTCTTCTCAACAACCTCTTGTAACATAGAGGAGATATGAACGAGTTGAGTCCTCTTATCAAGTATGAATCAAAGAAAAGAGGAAAAAAAACTGCTAAGGTGCAGTGCAAATTTCTGGGAAATAATTTTTTAGTGTTTTTTTAAAAATAGAATAAGCCAAAGACAAACCAAAGCTTCTAGTAGTAGACCTCCATCCCAGCACGAGTCCCTGTCGGAGGTACCGACGGACAGAGCGGGGCCTTTCTCTTGACTTGAGCTGGTGCCAAGCGAGGTGAGGTCTTTTCCTCAAAATGTTTTGATGTCAAAATACATCAAAATTTACAGTGAGGAATTGAATACAGCTATGAGGGTATAGTAACAACCCATTATTTCTTGCGAAGCCTACTACTAGAAGCTTTGGTTATGAGGTCCTGAAGAAAGCCAGGGATAGTCTTCCCGAAGGCTGAAACATGTCGACCAGCTAATAGGATCAGTAACTACTTTCAACTGTTCCTTCTTTTTCATTTTTTTTTCATACACAGCTTTTAGACAGGAATGCGATTGACTAGACACAAGCAAGAAATATATACTTGTTGTTTGTCTTTGGCTTATTCTATTTTTAAAAAAACACTAAAAAATTCTTTCCCAGAAATTTGCACTGCACCTTAGCAGTTTTTTTTCCTCTTTTCTTTGATTCATACTTGATAAGAGGACTCAACTCGTTCATATCTCCTCTATGTTACAAGAGGTTGTTGAGAAGAGTTGTTTGGTACCCCAGATGATGACACTGGGCACTTTGAGAGTGTAATGATGGGATGCTGATTATCCTTATCAAGTTCTTTCTCTCATCTTTTTTGTTCTTTACCTTTTGCACTTGATATTCTGTATGCTTACTTATTTTTATCTCCTGGAGTAATTGCTAAGTGGCAACTTTCTTGAATTGTATCAAGAGTTGCTTAGGTATAGACCTCGGATTTCTTTATTGTATTTGAATACTGAATGTCCAGCCAAACCATGTTTACTAGCTTTTAATTGATTAATTTCATTGGGATGAAGATGGCATGAATCACAAAAATGGAGTTTATGCCATTCCTCTGTAATAGACTCGTTAAAGTCAAAGAGAAGGATGGATCCAACTAAATCGACAATGTGTCTATGGTTGGGAATCCATATGTTGGATTATGGTGCCCTCACACACCCTTTCAGGTGTCATGCTTCATCATATGGGCTGCTCCTCGTCGGGTCGGCAGTGCAATACCCAATGGGCTCCCTGAAAAAGGGGCGCTTTGTCGGAGATTTCTATCCAACTGCCGTATGGTGAGGTGCGGGTGTGGGGCTAGGATAGTGTAGATGTGTGGTGGTGGTTTAAAACAGGGTTTGGAGTGCCAAATACGAAATAACTTTTTATTCTGGGGGTCTCCTACCATGGTTAAAAACGTGTTAGCATGGCACTCGCCCGAGTATAATGAATCGTGTTAGAGTGTTCTATGCTGAAGGATGTGGGTCAACATGTTTCTCGCATAGAGTGGATGTATTTGCGATTCTTCAGGACCAAAAAACAAGGAAAAAGAACTATCTACATCTAAAAGCTACTGGTAATGAAGTGTGTAGCGGATATAAGTGTTTCTTAACTAAAATACCTGTTGTGTTCAGGAGCTACCCTATTAAGTAACTGCCCAGACTTCAACAGTGCTCGGTGGACTGCGCATGAGTCTGAGTTCCTTAGTAAGTAGGAATTAGATTTCCTCACGCTGCTTCTTGTGACCTACCCACTCCACCGGGTCCAGGAAGATGGCATGCCATAGGACACTATCCTTGCAGAAAAGGATCTCAAACAAAGACATACTTTGCCAATAATCTATTAAATTCGAGGCAGCATAAAAATAAATAGCTCACACTTGCTGTGTTCCTCTGATGAACTCTTATGAGAGCGAAACAACTGTCAGAAGTTGCCTTTATAAGACAATAATGAGATGATGAAGTGCAAAAAACTGAATAGGTCTACAATTATCATAACACAACTGTAGACAGAAAAGGGAAAAAAGAAACAACTTAAGCAAAACCCCTAAGAAACAACTAAACCAAAATCCAAATGGATGTGCACACTTGAAAGCATGTGACTGTTCGTTTGTTTGAGGGTGGTCGTATTCTGGCACAAAGGAAAAGGCCTATTTCCACTCATTCTTCTTTCTACAAGGTCAGGTGTGCGACATCTGATAAAAAATGAAAAAGGGCCAGTAATGAGCGAGGTTTCCCTCCAATCCTACAACTTCCTAGGGGTAGCACACTACAAACACATTCAGCTAATAGGGATGCATTACTTCACCACACTACCTGCAAAACTCTACAAACCAATACAGACTCTGTTCTGTGGTGGAAGTCTTGGAACAGTTTGAAAAGTCTTCCCAGTACCTTTGAAGTTCCGGGAGTCTATTAGGAGCATGATGGATGACACACCTACAATGATCAGAAACTGTTTTGATCTAGTTCAGGGGTCTCCAACGAGTAGCTCGGGAGCTACTGGTAGCTCGCCAGTACCTTCAAAGTAGCTCTCTGAGGTGCAGTCAAGCCCAGTATCAATTTCAGAGTAGGTGCCTATTAAAGAAGGCAGCACTGATCATCTCAAGACGCTAAGAGTGACAGCTAGCCAAACTTATCACAGTAACTCATACTAACACTCAAACACACACTGTGCCAGCTTATACTGCTACATGACAGTCTGTATCCAATCTCAATATAATTAAGCCACAAGGAGATTGACCATGTTACAGTCCCTCCTTTATCAGTCACAACACGCGTGTGAACAGTGCACCATCAAAAAAGCATGCCAGCAGTAACCTGAGCTGTAATCAGTGCTGACCCACCAAAGTGCGGGACTGCAGGAGTCAGAGTGAAAATGTGTCAGTTAGATGCATGATCAGCTCAAGACAAGAGGAGAACAGGGTATGATCCAGACCAGAGAAAATTAAGAGATTCATCAACATTTATGTGTGTGCCCATAATAAACACTATTGCTTCCTGAAACTATGCCTGGTGCCAAGAACCGCCAAATATATATGCTAGCCGCATCATAACAGTGTTATATTTGGCATAATTGTGTCCATTCTTGACACAATAGTGCCAATGGCATAATTATGGTCATCCTTGATTATTTTAGTATTTGTGGTCTAGTTGTGGAATGCTGGCAGCCATCATAGACCTACTCTGAGCATGACTGGCCTATATGTACCTATTCCTGGCATATTAATGGTCATGACTGATATGTGGTCTTATACCTGATCCTTCTGGTTTCCAGCCTTGGCACAACTGTGGCCCTAGTTTAATGGTGGGCATTACTGGCATAATCCAGGCATCCGTGGTGCTATGGTGAGCATCCATTATGATATAATGGGGTAACACACACATGTCCACGGACCTGAGTAACGATTGGTATAGGAAACAACTGTCCTAGACTTCTTTAAAGCTACAATTCAGTTATGAAAAACATTCATTAGTCAAAGGGCATTCGGTAATTTATATCCTCTGCAGGCGGGTTTTCCTCAGGGGCTGTATCCTAACTGTACCTCACCCTAGGTTGCCTCCCCTCCCCCTGTCCTGAGGAAGACCCGCCTGCAGAGGATATAAATTACCCTCATTGCACCAGGGTCGAAACCTTGACACTCTTCCCCCAGTGGGCCTGTACCTGATATCATCCCAGCCCTGTCTTTTCACAGATGAATGTTCTCTGTGCGTCATCAGAAAATCATGAAATGAATATTTGTAAATCCATAAGGGACAGGCCTATCTGTAAAACTGGTGCCACTATGAACCACGACCAGTTTTACTAAGGATACCAGAATGAGTAATTGATTGGTTATTGAATTTGCCTTTTGGATTCCCCTCCTTTATATCTGTCCTATCTCACAAGCACTTTACTTTTTCACACTCCCCTTGGAGCAACCTCTTTCTCTATTTGGAGCATTGGATATGGTGACCTGTTATAAAAGTAACTAAATAATAAACAGTCACTATTGGAGCGATATTTTGTGCCTTTGTGTCTTTTGAGGATATACTTGTTTGCATTGTAAAGAAAATGGTGGTACATTAATGATACAATGCTAATTCTATATGTACCAGATGCCTTTTGACTAATGAATGTTTTTCATAACTGAATTGTAGCTTTAAAGAAGTCTAGGACCATTGCTTCCTATAACAATGGTGAGCATCCATGGCATATGACTGTAATACCTGGGAATTCAAAGTAGTCTGTCCATATGAGACATTTGTACATGGGAGTACATGATGATAATGACAAGCTGATGTTTTGAGACTGTGCATTTCTCAAAAACTGAAAACTGATATTTTAAAGGCAGTTTTAGTTTTCAAAGATGGGGTTTCTTCTGGAAAATTGAGTTTGTTTGCCCACAGTGGAAAGTAGTATTAGATAGAAAAATTTGCATTTTCAGAAACTGGTGAATGATAATTCAAGCTGAGCTGGGGAGACGTACTGCTGTGCTTATGTCCTTTGTGCCACTGGGAATGTCAAGATTTGAATGTTACTTCATAAGTCAAGGGGAGGCATTTAATATTGAAGAACTTTTTCCCAGCATTTCTGCTGGTAACTGCACTTGGTATACTTGGGCGGTAACTACTGAAAATCTTGCTTTGGGTGGTCATAGTGTAGTCACTATTTTACAGGTATAAAATGTGCTAGTAGCTCGGGAAGACTTTCCTTGAGCAGAAATAGCTCTCACTACAGAAAAGGTTGGAGACCCCTGATCTAGTTAGTAAGTGTAAAGTCCCATACATTTTTTTATATTTACAGTTTTTTTTGTCTTTTGGTTGTTTGTAGTTTTAATATTAGCTCTCAAGAACTTTAATTGTCAGTGAGGGGAAGGCAGATTTTTCATGTCTGGGCTTGATGGGGCTGTTCATCTTGTAATTTTAAGAGGCTGCCGATTGCCGTAAGGTGCAGGCACATTCTTTTTAAAACTGTGGTTAACCTGTTTTTAAAACTGTGGTTAATATGTTTTTTATGCTTTTTAACTATAACAACACTTACTGTGTGTGATTTTGAATTGGCATTCACTGAGGCATACTCCACACGATCGGGGCAGGCTCTCTCCACCTGACCCACCCACTCAGTAAATTCACCATGAGGCCGGAAGCAGGCGCATTGCTAACATCGCTCTAGCATTCCAGCTCATGGTGGTTTATTTGAACGGGGTCGCGGCATGGAGCGCATGAGGCTGCCGAATGCCGTATGGTGCAGGCACATTCTTTTTAAAACTGTGGTTAACCTGTTTTTAAAACTGTGATTAATCTGTTTTTATGCTTTTATAACTATATCGACACTTACTGTGTGTGAATTTGTATTGGAATTCATTTAGGCATACACACGATCGGGGGCAGGTTCTCTCCACCTGACCCTCCTGCTTAGTAAATTCACAGTGAGGCCCGAAGCAGGCGCATTGCGGGGCAGCGCTATAGCTTTCCCGCTCATGGTGTTTTATTTAAATGGGGCCGCGGAGCGCATGAGGCTGCCGACTGCCGTAAGGCACAGGCACATTTTTTTTAAAACTGTGGTTCATCTGTTTTTAAAACGGTGGTTAATCTATTTTTTATGCTTTTTAACTATATTGACACTTACTGTGTGTGAATTTGAATTGGCATTCATTGAGGCATACTCCACACGATCGGGGGCAGGCTCTCTCCACCTGACCCTCCCACTCAGTAAATTCACTGCGACTACCTCAGAGCCCACTGTTTCGCCCGACAACAATGATACCCTGACCACATTCCCCCCTCTCTCTCTTGATGCTTCTCTGCAAAAGCAATTAACTTGCAAATCTGGGTCGCCTGGCGATCCCTGCCCGGCCCTGTTTTTTAAACTCTTGGCACCATATATCAATGCCCCGTTAAATCAGATCTAAAATATCTCCTTGAACTCAGGAATCTTCCCTGCAGTGTGGAAACAGGCCTAACTCCTGCGGGTCCTCAAAAAACTGGATGCCGATCCTGCTGAATTAAAAAACTTCAGACCCATCTCCCTGCTTCCGGCACCGGTGAAAATTCTTGAACAAATAGGCCAAGAGCAACTTTCGAATTATCTAGAATCTAGGACTCTTTTTAACAACTCCCAATCCGGCTTCAGAGCGGGCTATAGCACGGAAACCGCCCTCTTTGAAGTTGCCGAGAGCATCCGCGAGAATGTCAACCAGGGCAAAGCAGCTATGCTTGTAATACTCGACCTGGCCTTCAACACAGTTGCCCACCCTACTCTTATGGACAGATTAAGAGACCTGGGGATTCAGGGTAAGGCCCTGTCTTGGATCCCGTCCTTTTTGGAAAACCAGTCACAACAAGTCTTTCTCCACCCTTTCTTCTCTGCCGAGAAACCCCTGCTATGTGGGGTCCCCGAGGGATCCGCTTTGAGTCCTCTTCTTTTTAACACCTACTTTTTACCACTAGCGTCTCTGGTGGAATCCTGTGGGGTGAGAGTGGTCTCCTGCGCGGATGACACCCAACTGGTGTTCTCCTTCGAGGATCAATCGGAAGCTGCTTTTGCTAATTTCACAAGATGCCTGAGCAACATCTCAGCTTGAATGACACTGAACTGTCTCAAGCTTAACTCGGATAAAACCGAGGTACTCTATTTCAACCAAAAGTCTCCCCCCTGCATTATGATGGCCACAGGAGATGAATCCTCCCCCTGAGCCCGTTGACTCGGTGAGAAACCTGGGTTTCCGATTCGACAATGAACTCTACTGTAAATCCCAAATTAGGCAAACCTCTTCCTCATGCTTTGGGAAGCTACGTACTATGCAGAAATTCCTCCACTTCTTTCCTTTAGAGGGTCGAAGGACAGTAGTCCATGCACTTATCTCATCACACCTGGACTATGCTAACAGTCTCCACCTGGGTCTCCCCGCTTATCTGACTCATAGACTGCAGATAATCCAGAATGCTGCTGCCAGATTGATCTGCAAGGTACCTTTCTGCCACTTGATCACTCCCCACCTGAGAAACCTTCATTGGTTACCTGTGATCAGGCGCATTGAATTCAAGGCTCTTAGCCTGGCGTTCAGAGCCACCAAGGGACTGGGCCCAGCGTACCTGAGAGACAGGCTCCAACATTACCGTCACGTCCCGGCCCTGAGATCCAACCATCTGTGTCTCCTCGTCATTCCCCGCTTTCGTAAGGCAAGGACTGGCGGCAGAGCCTTCGCGGTTAGAACCGTCAAACTCTGGAATGCTCTACCACTCTCTATCCGCTTATCGGAGACGGAACTAACTTTCCGTTGTGCCCTGAAAACCTGGTTCTTCACCAACACCTAGTCCCTCCCGCACCTGTAATCAGCCGACTGCCTCAGTTGGGGGTAGCTGCGCGCTCTTCAAACTCCTAAATAAATAAATAAGAATAAAAATAAAGTGATCTGTTACTATCTGAAGTTCTGGCTGAACTACTGGTAGCATATTGAATTTGATTGGTTGGAATAAACATTTAAAGAATATGATGTTTATATCATTCTTTCTTGTAGCATTACAAGCCAAGAGGATTTGTTGATATGCCGTGATCCTTCACATTTGCATGTATATTTCCTTTATTGACCAAGAACTCCTAACATTCAAGAACTGCTGGGTCAGGTGTATCATTTGGCAAGTGTAATGTTGCTAGACTGATGGTTTCTATGTGGGTTTTTTTAGGTTATCTACAGGTACTGGTAGAATAGATTGTAATGTTTATGTTCTTACATTTTGTGATGCTGATTTCCAAATTTTCAATAGTGCAGAGCTGTTGGTCTACTGCAGAGGAGTATGAGTGGTACTAAATGGTGGAGAGGAGTTGGCCTAATGGCTAGGGCGGCCGACCTCGAATCTGGGGAACTGGGTTCGAGTCTCAGCAATGACGCAGAAAATCCTGTGATTCTGGGCAAATGACTTAATCTCACCGTGCCTAACAAAAATGAATGTGACCTCATGTAATGCAACTGGTGCTATGTAAAGCGCTCTGATACCCCATTCGGGTCAAGTTCGCTCTATATAAAACTCTGTAATAATAATTAATAAATAAGAATTGAAACTCAATGAGACACTCACAAACCAGAAAGATGAATCCTGCAATAATTTGGGCTAAGAGACTTCCTTTGTTTTTAGATGGAGACAACATAAAGTTTTGGAGGTCGATTTATGGAAGTGAGTCTAAGGCTTAGCCAGTTTATGTTAAGATATACTGGAATGTTATTTTCCGAGAAAACATCAACTTTTCAGTTAAGTATTATAAAAGATGGCTCTAGGCTCCTATTGGCCATGCATTGCATCAGAAGAACAGATATCTACAGCTACTCAATGCCTTGGAGGGTGGAGAAATATTTTGAGGTTTATTTTGTGAACAATGGTGAGACCAGCACGTATTTTGTCACGTCTGTAAAATGAATACCTCTTAGACTGGGAGTTCCATTTTTTTTTTTGTATTTATTTAAGCCATACGTCTTTATCTCAGATAAAGTCTAGGTCCTATAAAAAGAGAATATAGGCTATGTAAGAGAGGGGAGCTTTTTCCAGTGTGCAGTCATGCGGTATGAACTTTAGCATTGTGCACGGAAGACCAGTAGTTTCTATTTTTGTGGTGGAGCTGACTATGTTGATCATGTTGTCTGGGTTCTACATTTTCTGGAAAGGGTCTAAGTGTTCTTGGTGGCGGTTTTGACATTGTGACAATTAATTGTTCGTTTATAAGGAGAAAGTGAATGATGCAACTGCTTGGACAATAATCACATGTGGTCGTGGAGTGAAATCAAAGAAAGCAGCAAATACCATGACACCGTAAAGGAAAAAACGTTTTAAAACACAGAGTTAAGAAGAAATGATTTAAACCTAATGAGGCACAGATAGACAGGAATGTGCACTGTAACTGAAATAAAGGTTATTGACAACCCCCAGCATTTGTGAGTGTCTCTAACTGCTCATGATGTTTGCTGAGAAATAAGCAAGGGGCTTTCAGATGAAAGCCCTTTATATGCTTCTTAAAACATTTCTGGATAAATAGAGTAAGAGTATCTGAAAAATAACATTCCAAGTTGCAAGTCAGTGGAAATACCAACACACTACAGTATTGTACCCACTGGAAGGTATAGAGTTCAAAGAAAGGCTGGTTACTAAATTAAAATCAACCAGGCAGCTAACAAAGTGTGAATTCAATTGGGGACAAACTAAAGTACTATCAATGGTATAGTAATTTTGTTCGATATTAAGTTAAATTGCTTTTCTTGCAGACTTGTATTCAGATTGGCTAAATCCACATTTGTATCAAATATACGCAGCTTATTGTGCAGTGTCACAGGAGAAAAACAGATGTCCAAAGGAGAATAGCGTAACAGAATTTAGAAAACTCTGGTACAATAAACAAAACCTACTAACTCACCACCAAATCATAAAAACCCAGGTCATAATGACAAGTTTTGGATAGTATAAAATATAAATATGTCGCTAAAATAAATTCCATTCCAATATTTGTGCACTTAAGCTTGACTTCCCTCAACGTGATGATCCAGGCTGATACTTGGGTAATTCATTTCAGCAAAATCTATGCTGCCTCCAACCCCCCACCTATACATCATGGCCTGTCCTCTGCATCATCTATTTTATATACTATTGAGGATATTGTTAATACCGTGAAGCCCCCTGGCCCTGATGGAGGGCCAAAAGATATGTATAAAAATAATCCAGATTCATGCGCTCCGATTATCAAAATACTTTAAATTCTGCCACATGTTCCAACCTTGCTTAATCTTGGTCTAAATCAATAACTTTCCCAGTCTTTAAGAAAAGGAACAAAGGAAATCCTGGTTGTTGTAAATCAAACTCTTTAATCGCTTTGATCATTAAAGGTGCAGGCTAGGATTTTATGGAAAGATTGGTTCAGTGGGCTAATGACAAAAACATTATCTCAAATCTTCAATATGTTTTTAGGCCAAGGCAGGGCATTGTTGACCAATGCCTTAATCTACAATTACTCACCAATTAATATAGAGTTATCACAGAAAGATTCATGCATCTGGCTTTCATTTCTCTTAGTTCAGCTTTCAACGGTGTCAAGTTGTGGCGATTATTGTATATTTTGGGACTGATGATGGAATTGTAAACTTCTTGTGCCATCCTCACAACAGTCTCTTTAATCGAGAGTTAGACATTGGATTGGGGAGAACTGCACTGACTTATTCCGATGAAGCAGGGAGTTTGTCAAGGTTGTGTCCCGGCACCATTTCATTTCATTCTGTACATTAACCAGCTAGAAGATGTTGGTCAGCAATGGTCGGTATATGCCTTTAGCTCTATTACTGCATTGGACGAGGACAACCCTTTTCTGGTCTCCTAATGGCCTGAAGAAATTAGTGCAGTGTTTTGTTACCCTTATGAAAGAATTGGAACCTGGTACCAACTATTCAAAAACACTTACAATGGTAATCGAGGCCAAGTCAACCTTCAAGATCAACAATAAGATCATGAATAAAGTCAACTCTTTCTCTTATCTCAGTGTCACTTTTTATCACCTCAATAAGTGGCAATATCTCCTGACAGGAGGCAACAATGTTTTTAATGAATTGGTGTGCTATTTGATTTATCCTCGACAGTGGGCTCCAAACTGTTATCAAATAGTTAGACATCTATAGATGAACAAGAGTATGATTGGGTCGGGTAAGAAGGACAACAAAAGAGAAATCACCAGCAATAAGAAAAAAGCAGCAATTCATAACATTTCATTTCCTCTCCATCATTAAAACAGATCAATTTACTGTAACGGACGATAGCACGTCTACAGACGGGATAGCAAAATAGATGGCAAGGTAGACATTTACGGATGACGTGACGATGCTCCTTAAGGTAATTATCAAAATGTTCAGGGTGAAATGAAATCCACCCAAGAGTGTTAATCTAATTGCATTTTTACCACACCCTTTGTAAAGATGAGTAGTCAGGAGTTATAATATATTAAGTAGTTTATTAAGCTCAAGGACGACACACTCAACCCGAGGCTCAGTGCATAATGAGTCATTGTCAATACAACCAACTGTCTAAACTGTCACCCTAGAACGTTCAGCTGTCAACATTCCAGCTGGTGGCTGCCGCGCGCAGGAGGGGGGGGCGCGCGGTGAGAGGGAGCAAGCTAGATGTAAACAAGGTTAATTAAATAACACAACACATCTCCTTCCCTTAAGAATAGAAGAACTAAAGGTATGAAGGAAAAACAACATAGGCAGATGTCATACACAGTTGACTATTCACAAATAAAGTCCTTATATTTGCTGGGTTTCACCACGCTGCGACCACATTTACTGGTGGTGGCCACCTCTTCCAAAGTGTTTTTCTCCGGCACCAGTTCCTGACTCGGTACCTGACTGTCACTTGACTCTAAGGAACTACTAGTGGCACTAGTAACAGGATAACTCTTTTCACCACTAAGCTCCACAGCCTCTTGGTCCTCCACAATCACAGTATCACTACAATTGCCAGGGGATGCCTCAGAGGAGCTTGTGCTCAGTTCTCTGATCCCCCCAATGGTTTCGATAATCTCACAACCTTGACTGCCTCCACTGCTTTGTCTAATAGATTGTGCAACAATGCTATCACCTTCTCCGTCAGAATCGGATGATTCCTGTTGTATCCAATCATGCATGTCTAGCACAATCCCTTCCTCTTCTTCTTCCTTTTGTTCCTGTCTGGTAATGTCTTTTTGTACATCCTCCAGTCTTTTACAAACAGACAATGCAGATGCGTGCCACACTCTACCATCACTGAGGAGTGCTGAGTTGCAAAACACTTTTTCCACCCATAGCAGATTACTAAACCTACTTTGTCCTTTCACTACATTACCACTCCTTCTTACTCTCACCTTATCTCCTTCTCTTAGGTTGATTTCTTTGCAGTTATACTTGCTGTCAAATTTTCCTTTACTCTGGTCTTTTGCCTCTTGAATTCTCTTTCTAACTGTTTCTACTGACCACTCTGATTTCCTTGCACTTTTTGGCCATCCGATATTATCTTTTGATACGGGAGTTCTGCCTCTCATAATCTCAAATGGACTTACTAAAGTTTTATCTCCTGGAGTAATCCTGTACCCCCAAACCATTTTGTTCAATTCCTTTCTCCAACACTTTCCATTGTTGTTGGCCAACTGGATGATGCCTTTTATAACCCTATTAAATCTCTCTATGGCTCCATTGCCAGCAGGGTGGTAAACGGAAGTAGTTTTGTGTGTAATGCCATTCCTGTCCACAAACTTTTTGAAAATCTCAGATGTGAACTGACTTCCATTATCACTGACAACTGTTTTTGGTATGCCCTCTCTAGTGAAAATTCCGTCCATAAATGTGATAATGTCAGAGGCTTCAACCTTTCTACAAATCTTTATTTCCGGCCATTTTGAGAAGTGATCAACTAAGACTAGTACGTGCACATGTTCCTCTTTCCATCTTACCGGACCCATTATATTGATTCCCACCCTCTCCCATGCCATGTTGGGACACTTCAATGGTTGGAGTGAGGGTCTAAGGGTCGTTTGGGACTTATCTGAATTTTCACATTGTATACAGTTTCTCACAGTTCTCTCAATTTGGACGTCGCACCCAGGCCACCAATGCCAATTCTTAATTCTTTGTTTGGTTTGGTTTATGCCTAAATGACCCTCATGGCAAAGGTCAAAAAGCCTCTCTCTTAATGTGGTTGGAGGTATAACCTTCCCCTGTCTTAAAACCAGTTCATTTTCCACGGATAGCTCATTCCTCAATTCCCAGAAAGGCCGCAACTCATTTCTCAGGAATATCTTTTTAGGCCATCCTACCACAATAAGTCTTCTAACCTCGTCTAAGGTTTCGTCTTTTTTCTTTTCTTTTCCCCATACCTCCGTTGTTATGCTTGGGAATGCTTGCAACACATAGTTCGGGCACTGCATCATCTTTAAGTTTAATTACGTGTTGGAACCCCTTAAGTTTACCTATTTTCCCATTAAAAACTTTTGGGAACTTGTTAACCAAATCACAGCCCGGTAACACCTCCTATTGTGTAACCAGGACAGGTTCAACACTGTTAGGGTTGAGAGTAATCCCAAGTTTTCCTTGGTCCTTCCAACCAAGCACCGAAGGGCCAGTGACAGCTACATACAACTTGCTGCTAGGTTTTCCTTTCCTTAAATGCAAATGTAAGTTCCTTGAAACCCATAAGTTCAATCGGTTCGCCCGTGAATGTTTTAAGTGAGATGTCAGGTTTCTCCAATTGTCTCCCCACTTTACCTCTAAATTTCTCTCTCCAAACATCACGGTTAACTATAGTGCATGGTGATCCAGAGTCAGCGACTATATCTATATTCCCACCTCCAATTTCAACTAAGCACATGGGTTTCTTCTTTTTGCTCTTCTCCTCATCCTCTTTTGCTGTCGCATCTGTTACACTCAGTACACATAAGTTGTACTCCGAGTTATCCGAGTAGTCTTGCTCAAATTCCTCCTCTACCTCATCCTCTACAAATTTTACCTTTTCTTTTATTTTCCTTTTGCAAGCTTTTTCGAAATGACCAAGGATCCCACACTGAGTACATTTGTTGTTCCTTGCTGGGAATTTCCAGTCATTTGCCAAATGCTTACTGCTACCACATCGGTAACACTTCAATTGTTCATACGAACCAGCATTTCCTTTGAATCTGGGTGCATCCTTCACTCTATTTTTTGAACTTTTCTTGCTCCCACTTATTTTTGCCACCACACTTGCTTCCTCTGTTTTACTTTTCCCTTCATTGATAACCTCCTTCGCACAACGACCAGTCAGTTCTGCTTTTTTCACGATATAAATAACCTGTTGAAGAGGTTTTTCCCCTTTAGCCCATAAGGCGTCCTGTATGTTAGAATTTGCAGCACACATCACTATCTGATCCCTAATTAAGTCATCATGCATGTTTTCAAATTTACACAAGAGTGACAAGTTCTTTTACGCAGATACGTAGTCATCAATACTTTCCTCCTTTCCTTGTTTTCTTCTGTAAAATGTATACCTGTGCACTGCTACACAAACTGTTGATTTGTAATAACCATCTAAGTCCTCCATTGCCTCATCATAAACATTCCTCTCTCCTCCAACTCTTACTTTTTTAGTAATATTGTTATACACCTTTAGACCTCCTGCACCCAAACAGTGTAACAATATTTTTTTCTTTTCCTCCTGTTTGAGTGGTTCATCCTCTTTATCAAATGTGGAAATGTAATTACAAAAATATTCCTTCCACTCTTCCCATTTCACTGTTGGTACGCCAGTACCTTTCAAAAACGCTTCAGGTGGCTGTAAATTGTATACGTTGCCTGATGCCATACCTAAACCTTCTCAAATAAAAACAAACTTTTTTTTTCCACTGTATACTGATTAGATAAGGCGTCACAGTCTTTATCTTCCTTCACTTCCTTTTTCCAATAAAGATGACAATTTTAAAAAATGTAACTCTCACCTGCTTTAAGACCACCCAATCTTTTTAAATTTTGATTCTCGCTAAATCTTTTGAAGTCCCAAATTCCTCTGTAGCGAAATGACGGTGAAATCCAGCTTTGTTTACTTTGTAGACTTCCTCAAAGATGGTCGCACGCAAGCTTCCTGTACGTAAAAGCGTGGAAGGACTAGACCGTAGACTCTACTTCCGGTACATCGTCGTTTACCCTTCACGTCACGACGTTCCAACAGCAGCTCCTCCGAACTGAGGAGATTTCTCAACGATGTAATTTACTTCTTCATTAGGTGAGTTCCTTTACAATTATGTCTAAAGGTCACCTGCGAGAGTCGGATGGCTGCGCACAAAAAATTGAGAGTCTGTAGGCAGTAGTATTACTTCCAAATTCGCCACACCAGTTCGTCTCCCATGCAAGCTTCACTAGACAGCACGTACTTCTTTCCCCGCTACGCCACTTCTAGCAATAGACACTTTACAGTTTTCTCGCTCAGTAGCGAAAGTCAGCAGTTTGTTCTCTTCGTTATTACTTGCATTACTTGGCATGCATACTGCTTCTCCTTGATCACTTCCACTAGTAATCCTCACTTCTTTTTCAATCTTATTCTTTTAAATTTCAAATTTATATCAACTTCTCTTCCATCAACCTCTGTTTAGTTCTTCTTCTAAGTGCAACTAATGTCCACACATTATCCGCCGCACTTAATTCACGTTACGTTGTCTTCTGTCAATGGACTCCTCCTTTCTAGTGTTTCCTTAAATCCGTCACCGAATACAACTTATCATCAAAGTCCCGACAAATCTTCATTTAGTTTTCTCCTTTTTCATATATTTCCCTCACCTGGGTTCATCCGTGCGTCGTCCAACCATAACTCGTCGCCAAAATGTAAAGATGAATAGTCAGGAGTTATAATATATTAAGTAGTTTATTAAGCTCAAGGACGACACACTCAACCGGAGGCTCAGTGCATAATGAGTCATTGTCAATACAACCAACTGTCTAAACTGTCACCCTAGAATATCCAGCTGTCAACATTCCAGCTGGTGGCTGCCGCGCGCAGGAGGGGGGGGGCGCGCGGTGAGAGGGCGCAAGCTAGATGTAAACAAGGTTAAGTAAATAACACAACACCCTTACACGGTGCTCTTGCAAATAAGATATTGCATATATGGCAGTATGTGTTAAGGTTGTAAAGTGCAGTATGTAAATGTGTTTTGCATTTCCTGAAGCTTGAGAAAATGCATAAATGAAGGAGGGTCTATTCAGAGAGGAACCTCAGCATACATTAAAGGGCACAAGCAGGTAAATAAAGAAAGTTTATTTGAAGAAGGGGTGAAAAACTTCAGGATATTAGTAAGCAAAGAAACAACAGCAGCCTATGGATTACTCAGGAACATTTATAAAGACTTGCGAGGACTAAGGAAAACTCAACACCCCCAAGGCAGGTGAGTCTAAACTTTGGTGATGCATGTGAAAATCTCTAATAGTGATCATTTTAGTCACGTTTTTGGGTTGACAAGTACTTTGTAACTTCATGTTGAACATCCATTTCCGATATCATGAAAGTGTACAAAAAAGCCAACAAAAATGGAACAGTCTTTCTTGAAAGACCATTAGAAGAGCACAATGAATATTCGTTATACGGACCAACAAAATCTCTATCTCGCCAACATTCCTTCTACAAATGTCAAATCCCTAAATAAAAATCAGTTAAAATATTCAAATTGTATTCAAAACATTCCTTGATTAAAAAGCTACTCAAAAGTGGCAATTGGTTAAGTGGCCAATGAGGTGCTGAAAATAGGACTAACCCTCTGCTACTCGCTAATCCTTATTCTCTCCAAATGTATTATGCATTAAAAAACTGTCGAAAGTCATCAATCCATCTTCAACTCAAAGACATTTCTCAAAACATTTATTTTAGGCTATTAACTATTATCTGGAGTGTAGTCTAAGGAAAGTCAAATTACTTGACCAGCTACACAAATTTAAAAAAACTTGAAATAGAATTAAAATTCATGTGCGTACCTCAAGCCACATTTCAGGTTCTAGAAATGATCTCACCCACCGTAGGTCTATCTCTGTCACCTGTCAATCACCGGATTGATTCCCTAAGTTACATCCTCAACAGACAAAACATGCATTGCTTACACACTACATCTTGGATCTTGAGGATACTTATATCAATCTCATTTGACAAGTGGATACTAAATGCATCAGGCTTGGAAGGTTGGCAGTACACTTGGTCGATGACTCTTTCATCCAGCGACATTTTGTCTCCTAGTCCTACCTTCTTCAACAAGATCTCTCTGCCTATTCAAAGTCAGTGTTAAATCATTGAGAAAAGAAAACCTTTAAATAGCCGCAAGAGAGTCACTACAAACAGGGAAAAAGCATATTTGACCAAGGGTGAGAAATCTGTGTATAAAATTAGTGCTGGGCACTATGAACTACAGAAAGCGTTCTAAAGAATGAGGGTATGGAAGCTGTCGCTCCAAACATTTCTTGTGCAGAACAGATCATGTGAAAGTGGGAGACGATACTGTGATGCTAAATGCAGTACTTAATTTATAAAATAAACCAATAAGGGCAGGGACCCGAAGTTTCTCTTACGTGTCCCACACTAGCGCTGCATATTAGTTGCTGAATGCCACAGCTGCCTAGTTTTGGTTGAACTTCAACCTTCTTTCTTCCACCAACCTACACTTTGTCTCTATCTCTCGCTCTTGCAGGTTCTGTTTCATCTCTGCATTCTACCTTAGTCACTGATTTCTTGTCTTTTTTCCATGTTCTACCTTTTTCTCTCTTGGTCTGGGTGAATGTCTGATGATAGAAATTAAGTCAAAGTCCCAAAAAAATAAATGCTGGTGCAACCAAAAGCACAATTTTAGCACTGACTAGATGGCATTTTAAGAATGAAAAATCAAAGGTAGCCTTGCTATTCTGTCCAATGTTTTGCAATAAGTTTTATTTAAGTTGAACCAGTTACCCATGGAACAAGCTCTATGCACAAATGCACCTGCCAAGTTAAGCCAATGGCACATCTCTATCTGTAGACCAGGCTAATCGGTGCATGAAACGGAGGCCTGATGATGAATTTTCTATCTTATGCATTCCCTTAACGTTTCACGAATAAATGCTGCACAGAGGATATATTAAAAAGCACACAAGAACTCTCAGATGGAAAATAAAACCACCACAGGAGGTAGATTGGTGAGAAATGACAATATCATAGACTCAGCAAACATTGTTAGAGTAATGGGAGTGTTCATGGTGTGCTCTGTCCACCTTGAAGTGTAGTGAAGAAGGGGCACACAGTGAAGCTCACAAACATACATACAGTCATAATCATAAACACAGTCACACAAAAACACACAATCAATCACAAAGCAAGGCAAAAAAATCATTAAAGGTTTCACTTACCCTTGCCTGCCACATGTCCTCATGCTCTCCAGTCCGTGGCTCCGACTTCTCAGAGCATAAGGTGACAGAGCAAAGCAAACAACACCTTATCCAATCCAGACGCTGCTCTCAAGCAGCATGAGAGCAGCACCTGGATTGGCTGGAGCAAGCTGTCTCACCGCTCCAAAATGCACTGGAGCCCTGTGCCTGCTCTTTAGCTGGTTTGGAGAGTTTAAACTCCACATGTCGGTTTGGCCATACCAAGGTAGCCGGTCAAACCGACATACGCACCTCAAAGTAAAGGGGCCACTCGTCATTGCTGCCAATAAGCAGCAATGACACACTGGCCCCGCCCTGCCCTTTCCTTTTGGCAGAAAGCTGGAAAAGTAAAATGATATTAAAATTATTTTATTAACATTTTATTTTTCCCGCTTTCTACGTAGCAGTGCGGTGGCGGCGCTCCTCCGCTTGTATGGAGGCACCGCCACTGGTCATTTAGTTCAAAGAGGAAGTCGTTTTCATGACAAATTTGAAATTGCTAATGGTATGGATAGATCTTAGGTGGGGGCATTTCATTGTTTGGATGACCAAATGGAATTCTAACTGGAATTTGAAGCATTGCTGGGCGGACATGTTTAAGAAGGCGTTGTTGACTTTATGACCACAGGGTACCTCTGCAATGGGGCAATAGAACATGCTCAAAGCAACTGATGGATATAAATCTTAGAATGTCAAATTTTGATAGAAATCAGTGGGACAGGCCAAATAAGCATAACTGAGGTTTGTTGGTGTAGGTGAGTCTGGGACGGCTAGGAATAAATATTGTTATTATTTTCTTCCAGTGAGATTTTATTGGTTTTCTTTACGTTTACATATCGAGTTTGAGCATGGGTGAAATAAACTGTACGTCACTGTGGGGGAGTGGAATAGGGAGGGGGATGTTGTAATAGCCAGCTAGGTGATTGGTAGTATATGAATTAGGGCCGTTGCAGATTAAAAGGATAGCTGGGCGCTACAGTGCTTAATTTGTAAAACAATAAGTGCAGGGCCCCAAAGCTTTCCTCAGAAGCCAGTTGCCAGCCCTGCCAAATGCTAGCGCTGTTGAATAACAAGGATGTGTAGCGTTGATTCCACCTCATGCCTCTTTCATCCACCACTATACACTGCTTCCCCCTTTAGCTCACTCATGTGGGTTCTTTTTCATTCCTGCTTTCTCTCTTTGCCACTATTTTCCTATCTTTCCCTTCCTCTTCCACCTCCTTTCATTTTTTCTTGCATTTCTCTCTTTTGTGCTGGCTAAAAGTCTAATGTTGAAATGTGCTGGTGTGCCCCACTTGCAAACACCAGACCAAATTAAGCACAGTGGAAGCAGGTATTATTTAGGGTATAACCAATAGCTCAAATGATGAAGACGTGAGAGTTGGCAATAGATGTGAAATCATTTGCACTGCTGAACGCCATTGGCTCCCCATG
The DNA here is from genome assembly GCF_964204655.1 of Triturus cristatus. NCBI lineage: Eukaryota > Metazoa > Chordata > Amphibia > Caudata > Salamandridae > Triturus > Triturus cristatus. The sequence goes on along the minus strand of NC_140591.1, from coordinate 604,569,447 downwards.
GGTGTCCATCATACGCTATCATAATAACAAAAATAACCTCCATGCTTCTGGTCCTTGGATGTCTTCCATTTCCATCCTCCCGGTCCTAGCCCATCTCACTTATTTAAGAATACACGGGCAGTAGCGTAACGAAACTTGAGGGGGGCGCCCTGCAAAGTACATAGAGGGGCCCTACTCTGGACTCCCTCAGGAACTCTCAGGCCAGAGTACTGTGCTGAGGTGGCCCCCTAGAGCTCGAGCCCGCCCCCCACACTGCCAGGGTCTGTATTAGGCCACTGCATACAGGACTCAATCTTTCCAAGATGGACGATGCACTCTTGCAAAGCTCATGATTTACCACAAAGCGTTATTGTTGTCCCGCTGAGATCTTCTACAGTTTTACATTTCGATGAGTATTTTATGAGTTGGTGCTGCATAAATCTACACATTTATTCACTTCTTATGTGCTTTTTCATGACATATTCTATTTCTGTGATGTGCCTTGTAGTTTCAGATGACATCTAAAATATTCAGGCAGCCAGCAAAGCTGAAAATCCACACATCTGGGCGTTGATCTCGCACAAACTACAATTACACCAAATATTTAAGTAACCAATCCTTGAAAGCAATAGTAGTATTTTTACAGCCCACCAACGCAACTGCAGCGCCAGTTATAAACGCACTGTCAAGAAGTAAATGAGGCAGACAGTGAGGCTTCATATAAAAGTCTCAGATTCATGGGCCGCTGCTCCCAAGTAATTCATGTGATCAAAACTGGGAGAGCCAGTCAAGCACGAATAACAGAAAATGAATGTGAAATGGGAGCCTTGTACAGCCCCCAGGTCAGACAGAAACAAGACGAAGATGATCAAGGGATGTGCCTGACCGCTGGAGCGCGTCTGTGAAGACCGACACCGCAGGGAGACTCCCTGCTAAGCACAGACTTACAAATCCATTCATAAGGGTATGTCCAGAATTAGATCGACACAAGACAGCAAACAAAAATACAGCCCTCGTCGCCAATCAGAAAGGAGTTTTTTAAAAAGGTATATGGAAACGATGCAGATTTCTGCTTTAAGGTATGGAAGGCCGTAAGAAAAGAGTTAGGGATAGGACGATTTTCATACTACACCCCTGTATTAAATAACCCAACTCTCCCATTAACCATCTTCAAAGATAACTGTGTTAAAAAATGGTACAACCTGGGAATAACACAACTAGGGGATTTTTATACTAATCAGGGGATTTAATCTTTTGAACTCTTGAAAGGAGAATTTGGCCTAGATTGGCGGGACTTTTTTAAGTTTCTTCAAATTAGAACCTTTCTGACTCATAAATTTGGATTAAGAAACATCTGGGAAAAATCTATGATTATAGAGATAATTATACATTCTAAGAAACAGTCGATTGGGGGAGTGTATGAGGCGTTGCTGGATAAACTTCCGGATGATTTAGATAAAATGGCAATAAACTGGCAAAACAACCTGAGTATTTCTAAAGAAGGATCTCTAGACTCCTATAAATTAGCTCAAACGCTTCTTATCTCCACCAAACTTCAGACACAATTTTATAAAACCTTCTTCTGTCTCTACTATACACCGAATAAGATTGCAAAATGGGGAACTGGTAATGGGACTTGCTGCCCCAGGTGTAATCTATTTAAAGCAGATTCTATCCATATATTTGCCACCTGCCCAGTGCTAATGCCTCTGATACAAAACATAGAGAGGTTTTTAACCTCTGTCCTTCATAGAAAGGTTGTTTTACCTCCAGAGGCAATGGTACTTGGGGTTGTTGATACAGAAAAACTTGAGGATGGCTATGATCTAGTATTTGTGGCCATGGCCGTCTGGAGGCTATGCTTAGCATCGGCCTGGCTAGACCCGATACCACCTACCTTTCAACAATGGCTAGCAAGGCTCTTAGCGTTGCACAACATCGAGATAGCTATTTATAAACGGAAAAACAGAAGGCGACGGGAAAGGGGTATGAATATCTGGACTCCTCTTACACTTTGGCGAGATTTACAAATCAGATTTACTATCAATGCCGTAACATGTTTATGTTATCTTTGCTTTATTTCTTTTCATTTATCTATTTCTTATTGATTTCTTTTTTCTTTATTATTTTTTCTTTGGAATATTTCCTGTAAGATTTCCTATAATAGTTATATAAATGTGATAAACATAAAAATGTATGATGTAAAAATACAAACTGTCTACTTGTCGGGGGGGGGATTAAAAATATATTTTTTTTAAAAAAGGAAACGATGCAGATTTCAATATAGTATTAAAGCCCGCTGCTGAAGACTACGCCAGTCGATAAAGGCTCTCTTTCTGAGTTAAAGGCCCCATAGGTTAAAACGAGAAAGGGGGCCTTTAACAACTGGTATTGTGCAAAGCAGGAGGGCTTTAATTCTATAAGAGCATTCAACGCACTAAAGGTAAAATGTACTAATTTAAAACACATGCTGGAAGACAACCACTGGAATGTTGGCACAGAAGGTTTATTGCAGCGGTTATTGGCCCTCTGCTCTCCATTGCCTTTAATGGAGACCCAAACAATCTAATGTTCTAATATATAATTTAGCATTATAGCCCTCTGCTGAGGGCTACACCAGTTGCTAAAGGACTTCAGGGCACATGAGGGCCTATAATGAGGAAGAGGGCATTTAATAACTGATATAGCCCGTGGAAGAAGGGCAATAAGGCTGCTACAGCATTCCACCCGTGGACGACAGAATGATATAAAGGAAACAAAGAGAAAGAGAAAGACAAACATTGGAATTCTGGAGCAGAAGGTCTACACCAGCCATCTCCGGCCCAGAGTTTCTCCATTGTCGTCAATGGAACTCACAACATTCCAGTATTCCAATGGGTGTTTTATTTTGCCTCATTTTAATTTTAGCACTGGCTACTGCTGCTCTATGTCAGAAAAAAGAAGTAATTGATTTTTCTTGCAACAAAATAACACGGACAACAAAGAAAAGAAACACAATACCGCATCAATACAATTTGTGGTGTGGTTGAAACTAGCACCACCCAGGTAGTTCATGAAAATCGGGCTTTGTGTTTACATGGAAGGAATGAGGATTCATTAATTTTCTGCACCATCCGAAGCAAGTATTTTATTATGTTAATTGCCAAGAGCCCTAAATCTAAACATACAGCTCATCTCGACATGGAAAGTTGTCTCAAATCTCTAATCGAAAGGCCCCAAACTATTGAGCCAGAAATTGTGACATGCAGTTCAGAATGACCCTAGGACTATAAGTGCAGCAGGTGAACTAGGAAAACAAAACTAGGTGGATGACTTGTGTGTCACCAGAACGGGGCTCCAAAGTGCCCAGTCGAGCACCCACGGTTGCTACTATGTCGCCAAGGTATGCAGATTTGGAAACATGTAATCTGTACTATGGTAAAAAAAAAACTTACTGTGATTGGATGTGGGTGAGATAAGACCTGCTCCTGCACTTGTGGTATTCAATGAAACCCAAGAACCATCTATGAATGTACCCTGAGTGACCTCATGAGGTGGATAGCAAAGACAACACGCAATAAATGTACCATTCAAAACGTTAGTAAAAGATAAGTAGGTGCATTTCCACAGTCATTCCAAACTGAAACAAGCACTGGCAATACCAACAGGACTATAATTTTGCATGGTCTATAGACTAGGCGTGCGCATGCCTTACAAGTATCAAGTCCATTGTATGAAATCACAGGCACAGCATCTGAAGATGGATAAGGTGGAAACACAAAAGGTGCTATTTTTGTTGCTTTTGTCAGCACTCACACCCCATTGTTACAAGGCTGCTTGCTTGCTGATTTCATATATAAAACTGACCAGGAGGTGAAGAACACTTCCAAATAGTCAATAGAAAATAAAGCGGTTGGACTAAGTTACTCATGTTGCCTGATCCAACATTGGATCAAAACTATTTGAAGCCAGTGGCTGGAGGTTCCAGAGCAAAATAAGCCAATGACTGAAAAAAGTTCACAAAGCCCCAAAAAGTATGTATGGAGCACATTATGTTTGCCAGGAACAATGTAAACACCATACACATTAAACCTAAAAGGGTGAATGCCTCGCCTTAACCCGTTCTGTGTTTCACAACAACACAACAATTTTAATATAGCATAACACATTGAAGCACCCTATTTCCTTATGGAATTTGGACACGTGTTAGCACAGAGAGATAGGCTGAGGAAAGTTGGGCATTTATATAAGGTCAGAATCACAAATAATGAAGAGACTGGTGCTTGCATGATCTAAACATAAGGCTTATTATGCGTGTACTAGCAGTTTCGCTGTAAACGTGACACACGGCTAGTAATTACAGGTCCACCCATCTTCAGATCCAGGTAATGAGTCGCACTTGATAAGTCGCCAGGAGGAGTCCGAAATAAATTGCCACCGTATTGTTAATGAAGCACTGCAGCACAGGTTTCGTCAGGTGTACCGCACCCAAACACATACATTTAACATCTGTAATGTATATGCTTCAGTTAATTTGTGACGCTTGTCAACCAGAGAAATACAACTTGAGAAACAGAATCTGTGCTCTTCACCTTTCTGAATCACAGAACATCTTGAAGAACTCGATTATCAGCGTGGTGATTACTTGATACTGGCACTATTAGTATACAATGGTTGCCCTCTTTCATCATCAAAGGTAAGTTCTCTTCACTAAAGGCTCTGCCATACTGAGCCAAGTTAATAAATGATCACTCTCAGGGACAGACTGGCCATAGAGGGCACCGGGCATTTCTCCGGTGGGCCGCTAGGGTGGGGGCTGGGTTTGGCCCCCTGGGGGCTGTTTTTGTTACTGGGGGCCAACAATATCAGCCCCCTGTAACAAAATCGACCAAAACAGACCATAACAAACCATTCTGCCGCATACGCCCGCCTCCCTCCTGGGGGCCGACCGAGTAGTTTGCCAGGGCCGGTTTCGCTTCCCAGTCCGGCCCTGATCACTCTTAGCATTTGGAAGTAACTGCCCCCTTTCTAGATACCATCAAACCTTTCCCATCACTCACTTTGTTAATTCGCACCATATACGCTGGAACAACATTTGATTTGCATCTACCTCCCCAACCATGCGCCTCCCTACCACAACTACTTCAGAAGCTGTGTACATTGTCGATCAAAATCTTCTTTGATTTAATGTCGCTATTTATTTTTATTTATACTGTATGTAACTCAGGTACCTGCTGCTATTTCATTTACATACCCCACTGTATTTCGTTTACTCTTTTTTACTGTTACTATATATTTGTATCTACTCTCTATGTACCTCATGCTATTGCTGAAGTGCTTACTCTATATAGCACTAAGCTGTCATGAACGTAATCGCTAAGATGCCATGTTTCTTTCTCTACCTCTATGGAAATCTCTGAATCTACTCTGCCCTCCCTCACATCTCCCTACCTCAGAACTGATGCGTTCACATGTCCTACTATCTATTGGATTCTTCTTCTTTATAATTAGCGCCTAGATACCCCCGGGTGATTGTTACTCTTTATAAATTTTCATTTCATTTCATAATGTTGCTATGTATTTTTGCTTATGCATTATGTAACTTGGATACTTGTTGCTTTTCTATTTACATATCCAACTATATACGGTTTACTCCTTTTACTGTTCCTATATAGTTTTTAGGTCTCGCCTGAGACAGCGCTTTAGCGCTGCTCTCGCGCGAGCTTTTGTTAAAGGGGGATCTGGAAGTGCAAACGAGTGCTTTTCAGGCCTCCAAATACAGTGCATGTGCGCCGGGCGCGCGCACCATTTGGCAGCCTGAAAAGCACTGCGTGATCACTTTCACGGCCGCTTTGATGTCCTCAGTGAGCCGCGCGGCTACTGGGGACATCAAAGCGGCCGTGAAAGTGCACACCATTTGCCACCCACTTCCTGCTTGTTGCCTTTGCTTCCTGTCACGCTACACTCCCTTACTCTCCCACCCAGACCTCTTACACAAACTATTGTCATTTCTCATCGTGATGCCCTTCTCCCCCCACTTTTCATCTGGCATAACTCAAACCCCCCCCCCCCCCCTCCTCTCTCTGATATAGCTTTCAATAGTACCGTTTAGCAGGAATTGTTTAAAACCATTAGGTTATAAATTCCTGTTTGATAGTAATCCCCGAAAGATAATATTACTTCATCTGCAGGCCGTGATAAATGTTTATCGAAGAATGATGAGAAACGTGAAGAGAGGCAAAGGGATGGCACGAAGGAAAATAATCTCTCTTGTGCATTTAACAAGCACCCAATGGACGAGTGAGGTTTTAATGGGAGGCAGGGCAGCTTTCTGAGGTATGCGCTTCTGGTTTTTACCCCACAGCTTTCTCTGCACATGTTTGTCATTATTGTCTTCCCTGTACTTTGCATCAGTCATGCAACATTATACCATAAAGAGATGTACGTGGGCGGGGCATTTAAAACCTAGGCTCTCCAACCCCCCCCCACCCTTCCCAAACTAGGGAAAAAATGCGCGTGCGAACAAGTTTCAAGCAGAGAATTACTTGGTCCCTTATCATGTTTATGCACAAGTTTCTGCGAGTTCAGAAGTTCAAAGCAGCAATTTATAATGGAATTTCTACTAAAGGCAGGCAGAGTAAAGGCGAGGGTATTACCTTGGTAAAGCTAAAACAAATCTAAATGACAGCGACAAAAAAATATACACAGCATCGCTCTTCCAAACTAGTCAGCAGACGGGTTTTAAAATCTTCACAAAATGTAACGTGAAACCTCCCGACAGCACACTCTCGGGGCTGGAGAAGGTCTCAGAAGGAAGTGCAATTTTTTAAGTCCCACAAGAGCAGTATTTGCAAGTCAAACAAGCATTTGCAATGCAATAGGTCTCGCATTTATACGAGTTTGAGCTATTGGCATTGTAAATGACAGTGCCTTTTATTTATGTTTTAAAAAACCCAAACTTAAATAAAAAGCATTGTCATTTACAATGCCAATAGCTCAAACTCGTATAAATGCGAGACCTATTGCATTGCAAATCTCTAGGTACCGCCTGCTATTGGTCTTGTGCTTACTCAGTAAAGCGCATTGATACTTTCGGGTCATGTTTGCGCTATATAAAACTCATAAATAAATTAATTGTGTAACAAACATTTTCTGTATGGGGCCTTTTTTGGGAGAATGTGATTAGTTCACATTTATAGCTAATCCTGTTTAGCTCTCATTGCTTTTCAGAGATTATTTTTTTTGTCAAAATAATGAATAGTGGCCTCTTAGTATAAAGTAAGGGGGGGTGGTAAATTTGCAGTTTTTCCTTCTCCGCCTAGAGTGTGGTGTTCTGGAAAAACTCTGCATACCGCTGCGTTGCAGAGTTTTTCTCATCCGCGGCTCATCAACATTAAGTTGGTGCACGAGAAAAATGGAGCGCTAGGATGAGTCCCGACGTGATTACTCAATGCAGGTGGTCACAGCAGGTCACTACCGTTCGCGATGAGAATGCTGCCGCTCGAGTAGGAAATCTACTCGGGCAGCAGAAAGAAGCAGCGCCCTATAGCGTAGCACATGGTGCAGTTTGCATTGATTTTACCACACAAAACAAGCTCCCGGTGCTAAAACTCAGCATGAGCAGCGCAAAGTACCAAAATTCCACCACTCGCAGAACTCTGCTGAATCTTTCTGAGTTTTTATGTAACTCCGCAGAATTCCCCAGAGTAAAGCTCGGCGAGTTCCGTCTACCCCTAGTAAAAAGGGCTCCGAGTGATGTAATTCTTTGACTCACTAGGCTGGACATTTACGTAAGCACATGCTGGAAATATTTCAACATGATTGTACTTTGAGGCTAAGTGGTGTTAATGGCTGGCCGATAGATTATGAATCACTATTTTGACAATTATGCTACAGCAATTCTATGTGGAGATCGTGCAGATAGAGAACTCTAGTATTTTAAATCTAAAAGGGGGGATCAAGATGTGGATTTTAAAGATTGAAAAATGAAATTTGAGCTGTGCAACTCTTCTTATTGCTCAATTGTATGTCTTTGAAACATTTATTTTTCATATTTATCGTTTGTGAATTTTTACACATGTTTGACCCAACAAACCTGACTGTTCTTTCCACTGGTCTCCCAAACCATTCTCTCTATTGTCCCATTGCCCTTCGCACCGGGCTTTTCATTGCAAAGGTCCCTGCTTAACATTCACTCAGTCAGCAATGACATGAACACCACCCAAGCAATGCATAATTGAAAGGCATATTGCCTATGTATGTTCGGGGCAGGGCACACGCAGCAGCTAGGTGTAGCACTCTCTTACCTGGTTTTCGACCATCTATGCAAAGCCCAAGATCTGACAGACCAACAAGGAGGTCTGCAGTAATCGTTACAGTAGGCGCTCCCCTCCGCTTAAAAGAAAAGGTTCATCTTCTTCTTTCTGAATACCAGCTACCTAGTTTCTAGAGTAAAGGTCATTAGGTAAAAATACTTATTTTCCCTAAATATGCCGACTTTACAGCCTTTTGTACACATGAAATGTAGACAGACTTTGAAGTGGTAATGTTCACTTATTGGAAACCAAGGCATGGTCCCATGCAAATGAGGGTATATCTCTGCATTGGCACCTGGGCCACATTGTACACAAAGGTTCAGGGCCACAGAAACTGTCGGGAGGTGCACTGATACCACATATGGGTGTCACACAGTCCAGAATCTCCCGGGGTGTCTGTTAGGAGAGGCATATGGGGGTTCGAATGACACCCTGAATCCACCTGCATTCAGATGAAGTTACCATCTGCACCTGCCTGGGTGGCTTCCTTCCCCCTGCTAAAAATTAGACCAGGTCCACTTCCAGTGAAAAAAGGAGTTGCAGTTTCAAACCCTACGGCATCTTTCATGATTCGGTCTGCCCTGTGCATGCGCAAACTGTCAGTTGGCACAGGGAATTGGGCGTTTTTACCACATAGCGCCGGTCTGCACCAGGGACAACTGGTCGCCAATCACTAGAGCTGACCCGGTAGCATCTACTGCTAAAATGAAGACTTTCATGGAGCAGCGAGTTGTTATAATCTAAAAAAGTTTCCAGTTAGGAGGGGACTTTATACTCTCAGACCTATAATGAAAAAAATGAATTGCTACCATGCACCGATGTGCATGTCCCCCCATTCTAAATTGTTATATTTTGGGGAAATACAAGTTCTATTCAGTGGATCAGGCATAGTTCCTCCCTTCCAGTTTAAATTACTAAACCCACTCAATATAGGATTAAATGCAGGTCCTATAAAATGGTAGCAGCCATCTGGTAAAAGAGCCAAATATTTGGCTCTCAGTACCACTTTTTATATAGACTCAGGTGCAATTTTTAAGAGAGTAGTTGACCAGGATACAACCCCTGGGTTACTAACTGTAAGGCTTTGACTTTATCTCTTTTGTTCACATGGACAATTTGGATGCTCACTCAATGCTGGGGAATGGCCGGTAGTGGAAAGAAGATGAGTTACGGGCCAACAAGAAGTGTTGTGTTGTGACCAAAGGCTTGCAATCACAAGGCCAGTTGAAATGACAAGTGAATGTAAAAGTACAGCAAATGCACACGGGTGCCCTGTGCTTCACAAAGGGGCAAGGGGTGCACTGGCCAAAAAAGTATTCCTCCCCCACTACAATTCGCAATGGCTCTGCAACCATTTTTTGTAAACATGGAATGGTTAGACAATGGAATGGAATGGTGAGCACCAGCCAAGGGCAGGCGATAACTGTTCACAAAGTATATATTCTCAAAATTTGACAGCTTGCATTCTGCTTCAGCAGGCTGCAGACATTGGGAGGTGCAGACAGTTGTCCCCCAATGTCGCAATCACCGAGACCCACCGCTTTTAGAATTATGACTACTGGTCATTTAAGGAACAGCAATCCGTAGCACATTGCGAACGTGAATGCTAGTATGAAGGATTAAAACTTTTCGCAAAAGATCCTCGGTGGTGGGAGGGCTTTCATTATCTCTTGAACAGCAAGTGTTGAAGCTGATTTCCATGACAATGCAAAAACTGTGCTACAATAGATTCTTGGCATTTTTCCAGGCTAAACTAGTCAAGAGCGGTTTGCTTGATTTGCAAGATTTCTAGTTTAAGCTATCAGCACCTGTTTCAAACTTCCTTCATTTCCCTGTGTCGTCTCTCTTGCCCCTTCGCACTTATAGTATACTCATTGAACCCCTTCCCACCCTTTTTAACAGTTCTTGATTAGTCCTACTGGTGCATCATCAAAGGAGTTCTTGACAGCTGACTTACTAAATCTAGATGTTATCGTGGTCTAGAACCTCTAAGACTGAAGATAATGTACTACCTACTGTCACCACTTGTTACGAGGTCTATCAACACTCATTAAAATAAATGGCTGACATGCAAGAACCTACCCTCTCCTGCCATGCTTAATCCCACAGGGACATTTCAAAGATGATCTGAAAATGGAAACCAATTTAGCAAGTATATCCATGCCACATACTTCGAGGGCCAGTAGAAAAATAGAAAACCTACAGAGTTTACAATAAAGCAAGCAAGCAAACAAAGTAGGAGCAGGAATTGTCACAATAAATAGATGCAAACTGCAATTTCATTAATAAAACTCTTCTCTCATTGAACTGATGCAGGTCACAAAGGCTCACTGTTTATGGCAATGTGACCCAAGACCTAACAGAAGGTGTGTTAACCATAACGCCTTTTCTTATTAAAGGAAACATGTGATATCAGACAACAGATGTTTGATTGCTAATTGGCATACCTTACCTAGTTATCTACTAACCCATCCTACTACAAGCACCTACCTCTGCTTGGTCAAGTTTATTTAATAATGTCAATGTGGACCCTTCCTTCCATTACATATTCCATTGATCTTGTTCTTTAGTTTAAACTCAAAGAAGTCGTGGTAGAGCATGTGTGGAAAGCATGCCACAGGCAAATCCCTGCGTAAAGATGGGCTCTGCCTCACTTTGGGAGCACACAGTTTGGTCATTTCCTCTTCTCAGAAATCGATGTGTTTTTTTATCTGCATATTATGTTGATATTTGCAAAATAAAAGGGAAACCCAATATTCCGCAGGAGAATTTAGGCAAACAAACATCAAAACACAAAAAATGATCGTCCTCTTTGATTCACTTAAAATGTTCACTTTTTTAGATTAAATCATTTATAATCTTCCTCTAACAGATTCTTACACCCATGCTTCAAAGTACAGGCTCAGGGCTCTTCCTTTCTATCAATCAAACAATCAACCATTTATAAAGCATGGCAAATTCTCTGTGAGGGTCTCGAGGCACTCAAGATGTTGGCTGCTGCGTGGTGGTTTCTTCATTTGAACATCCAAGTCTTGAGTACTTTCCTCAATTGCTGGATCGATTGTGTGGTCATGAGGTACAGGGGAAGGTTGTTCCATGCCTTGTCCCCAAGGTGCAAGAAGGAGTGTCCTCCGCAATTGGTTTGGCAGATCTCTGAGGTGTCTGCGAAGGAGAGGGAAGCGGATCAAAGGTGTCTGGTTGGTTGGTGACAGGCCAGGCATTTGTTGCTGTATGCCAGTCCTTTGTTGAGCAAGGTCTTGTCAGCATGGGTCATCATCTTGAACTGGCATCTCTTTTGGATTGGGAACCAATGTAGTTTCATGAGATGAGGTGTGATGTGGGTCCTTCTGGGTAGGTTGAGGAGGAGTCTTGCCACTGACTTTTGTATTGTCTGGAGTCTCTTCAGGAGGCGTGCAGTGATTCCTATGTAGAGTGTGTTTCCATAGTGCAGTCTGCTGGTGAGGAGGCCCTGCATGACAGTCCTTCTAGTGTTGACTGGGAGCCACCTGAAAATCTTGCGGAGCATGTGAAGGGTGTGAGAGCAGGTGGATGAGACTGTGTTGACTTGTTTCTTCATAGAGAGCTTGCTGTCTAGGTAGTGTTGATGTTGCGGGAGTGGTCTGTTAAGGCAGGGGGTGGGCAGAGTTCCATGGCTCACCATGTGTCGTTCCATGGTGAGGTGTTGTTCCCTTTGCTGGTTCGGTCCCAGTGTGTTATCTTTCTAAGAAAGTTTCTTTGTTCAATTTTTGTTTTGTTTTTAACCCCATCAATGTGGCAATATAAAGGTGACGTACAAAACAATTCAACAAATTTTAGGGCAGTTTTTAAATGTAGTAATCTTGTTTGTACCAACTTTGTAATTTTTCAAGCAAGCTGGTGGTGAACACAGTCTTTTGATGAAAGATATCCTAACCGCTCCTTCACATGTACGCAATAAATACCACAAATGAGGCAATATATTCTGGAACTGATCTGAGACTAATATGATCAGGGTCCCTCCACCCTTTTCCACAGACAGCACACAATATCTATTGCACTCCTCTCCCAGATATTAAGTCCCTATGATTTCTGGAAAAACAAGGATACTTTAAAAGACATTCTGAGAAAAATGATTTCACGTTGCTGACCCTTCCCGTCTGGCTAACAAAGGACTCTGTATAGAGGAAGAAGCTCCCTGCATAGTGGCTAAGCGCATATCAACATTGTTATTCTTTGGAAAGCCAAGGATGAGTGAAGTTGATACCAGCATATGTTGCAATAGCAGAGTAAAGAAACGTTAAGGTTTAGCAGCAACCAGCTTATGCAGACAATGAGATAGTAAAACAGCAAGGTAGAATTTCAAGACTATGGTTCCATTTTAGTTTGCTTGCATCTTTGCTTAACAAGTCATTTTAAAAACATGTAGGGATCTTTAAAATGCACATGAGTCATGATTATTATACAGTGGTGTCTCTAGACGTCATTTTTAAGGGGGGCACACAAGAGGCCACTGATAAAACTGGTGGGACCACCTACAATGGTGATCATGAAGACTGTACACATATGTACTTGATATTTACATTGACTGTGAATGAAACTTTACTATGGTCTGTGGAATACGCAAATTCTTCGGTGTTCTCAATCGCTCCCATTCTCTTCACACCACTCTCTTCTGCAGTCTGTTAGACATTTACACTCTCTTGCTATCTTTCTGAGACACTTAATCTGTCTATTACCTACCTCAGCTCTTCACTCTCTCCTTCACTTCACCAATCCCATCACACGCGTGCACACACACACACACACACAATACACCCACTCACCTCTATACACTGCCTTTTATTTACATTTTGTCCTGACAATATTTTAACAGTTGTGTACCTCCTTTACATATGTTTGAAAATAATCACATTTAGCACAATTGACCATTATTGCTTTGTGCTCTCCGCAAGGAGGCCAAGGATTGAATTAGCATGTTTTCCGAACCCCTTTATGACCCACTGACAGGCACTGTGAGAAATTTGCGCCTTGTACTGCCTGAACTCCACATGTCCCCACAACTTGAACTCAGACAGCTATATATGAGTAAATATTTACATACTATACATGAGTAATATATGGCATGAAAAAATACACAAACACACCATCCTGTAAAAAAGCAAAAACTCTTATGGAATGCAAGAGCAAGTAAAAAGTGAAATTTAAACAAGATCATCTCCGTTCTTAGGATGAAGGGGTGTCTGTTTTTGCTGGATGTGCCTGTCACCGGTGGTGGGGCACAAGGAGAACAGATGGGTGCCAGTATATGTACAGATGGGGCACCAGCCCCACCAGGCACCCTAGTGATGCCACTATTTTTATCCAGGTGAAATGGATGTATAAAAAGGTAAACAATCTTCTTTTAGAACATCAATTAGGTGTCTGCGGAGCTGACAAAATCTTTCTAAAAGCTGTGCTGCACTTCTGGGTACAGATTCCCTTGAAATCTGCACTAATGAATCAGTGTATTTGAAATATTCACTAAAAGCCCACACAATCATGTTTTCAAACAATTCCTTTGCGAGCCTCTTAGAAGTAAACAACTAATTCTGCCAAGAACCTCATGGAAAGTGGTACCAAATTATTCTGAGCATTTATGTCCTAGGCAAGTGAAACTGGATTTGTAGAGCCTTATGTGAAGCCCTACAAAACTGATGGACAAGGAAAAATCAGTCTTGGGAATTCAACGTAATGTTTCGGTGCCTAGTAACTGATGCCGTCACTACGCTGCTTTTGTGGGATTTCTTCCAGTTGCAGAGTCTCCCATGGGTCGCCAACGCAATTAAGTCTCATCTTCACCTGAAGAAACACTCGCACCAAAACAGCTGCTTATTCCACACACACATTCACAAATAAGCAGAAGCCAGATGGCACACAGTTAACATTCTGCAGGCCAATTGTGGCTTTTTTAGGAAAATGAAATCCCTGTAAAGGTATCACATTCCCAACACCTACTCAAACCATCATTTTTTAAATGTATTGGTACTGCCATTTGATAAGTGTTTGAACAATACAATTGGTATGCCCTGGATGCCTGGAGCCAATAAACTTACATTGCTCAACTACTCTGCAGGCTTTGTTCCTATAGGGTGACAGAACACAATTAGGCTAAAAGAAATACAAATGCGAAGCCAGAGAATTATAAGAACACATTTTCCTATAGGTCCGAACTCTCCTCAGCGCCTCCTCATGAATGATGGTGACCATGTAACTATGCAGGTTTGGGAGAGCCCTGGAGGACAGACGGGTCTTGAGAAGAGAGGAGCCACGCTCTGCTTTGCAGTACTCCGCAAAGTTATAAAACATGGCGTGCTTCACATGGCTACTTCTTTACATTTGAAATTTCACTATCATCTGAGTAAACCTATTTCTGTTCTACAAGCGATGGCTGCATGATGAAAGCAGAAGGCGGTTCCTTCATCAGTTCCTTGACTGCATCCCCATTTGCTGATAACCCATGTATATTAATAGCAGCTCAAAGAACTGGATGAAGTGTCCCTGAAAAGCTTACGAAGCGGCATTAACATGCGAAAGGTGATAAGCACCAACACCCCCAAAACTTCCCTTAAGATGTTAGAAAAAACAATATGGAATATTTTTTTTAAAGCACTGAACTGGATGCCTGCCTGTACCCCAGGGAAAAGTGGAGTGCACGCTATAAGGGTTGCACTCAGGGGAGTCCCTGCTTGAGCCCCGGGGGTAGTAGGTAGTCCATGTTTCGTCCAGAGCAGGAGAAGTAATAAATGGCAAGTCTAAGGATCTCCACTGAGATCATAACAGTGCGCTCAGCACAGGGCAGCCCAGGGCACTTTAACTTTAAAAAGCAAGGGTGTAGCTCTTGTAGTGACAGTACGCTAAAACGCTTAAAATAAGTTCCACCAAAGCGGATGAACACAGTAATTTGCTGTTGGAAAACTGATCAGAGAAACACACATGGAAGGACAGGAAACATAATGCCTCCAACCAATAGAAATGAGGAAAAGTAAAGTCACAAACACAAGAACCAATAAGAAGTGGAGGCGGGCTGTAAGTCCCTTTTAAGATATATTTAATACAATAGATTTCACAAGCACCGCGCAAGAGGTGTGCAGGCGAAACCTAAAAAAGGAGTAGTGGTAGACATGAAAGGAATACTCTCAAAGTTTTGCATCTACAAATTAGATTCATACAAAACATAAAATGGTGAAGCAGGAGAGCAAGTGATATATAAAGGGGGAATATAGTACAAGGGTACAAGCAGTACAGGTCACTAAAATATCAGTAATTAATGCACACTAATCAGCAAAATATATTAAGAGAAAAGGCCACAGGTGCATACCGTTTGCGTTGGAGCATGATAGCACATTTAGTATGTTTTGACACCCATCTATGGTTTAAGAGTTAAAGACCAGATTCACCAAAGAAGTCGGAAATGTACTCAGGAATGTACTGAAAACACTGATTTTGAATACACTAAGTATTCAGTTTCAACAACACTCCTGGGGCGCTGCAACTGTTCAAGGATCTCAAGAAAACCTCCAATGTGCAAATAGTTACTCATGCTAAAATGCATTTGCTAACTTTGGTTTTTCCAATGGGATTTATTTTATGCTTCTGTAGAGGAATCCTTTCCACTGCAGCCTCAGCAATTATGAGGGTTTTCGCCCTGCCTTTCGGACCTCGCTGTCCTGTTCCAAAGACATATTAACTTCTGCCTTTGATAGGTTGTTTTCATGGTGTGAACCCACCAGCAGCAGGATTGAGAACAGCCACAAACTTGCAAAACAAATGTGTAACTTCGCAGCTGGTCACATGCATCCCCAGTGTGTTTGCCCACCTGAAATGCACACCTAAAGTTAGATATGAAACACTGCAGGATTAAACATGCAATTAGGATAGGAACTGTAACAATCACTACCATATTGTGGGGGGTGTAGGACAAAGGATTTTCCATCCACAAAAAAGTTTTCCAAAATCCTGGGAAACGAGCATACATGTACATTTACATTAACCTGTGTATTGTGGCATAGAGACAATCTACTCCTTTTTTGTGCATCTGTTATCTTAAATACATCATGAAAAACGACATAACATTTATTAAAACAAAAAGGCAGGTCTAGTGAATTTATATGAATTGAGAATAACAAAAGTAATGTTTAAATAGGTATTTGAATATATAAATATCTTTCTGAAATAACATGCAATTGCCCCAGACTTAAAAAAGAGCGTGCAATGAAGTGTAAAAGTAGAATGGTTTCAAAGAAAGGAAGTAATTTAAAGCCATTCTCTCAAGTGGAAATGATGATAAATGTGTCTTCAGGAAGACAAGTAGGGCTAGTTAGCAGGAGATGGAGCTAAGCAAACAATTTCGATGCCAGGTCAAGTTGTAAATATTGCAGAGTGTCAAAAGCCTGAAAGGTTCCCATGGGAAGGTGACCTGCAATGTTTTGTCCTAGGCCTTTATTGGATTAGCAAACATTTAGGAAAGCAGTCTGATTTCCAGGAAACAGAGCATTACTCCAGCTTGTTAAACCGTGCGCAGTGAATTGGATCAACAGGAATTATATTGAAAGACCGGGGCTCAGTTTTTTAAAAAGTCTAATAAAACTGTACATAACTAGTTTTAGAGACAATGTATAATGTAATATTTTTTTTTAAATGGGACAAGAACATAAATCATAGAGGTAAAACACAAAATTAGGAACATTTTTTAAAATCCACAGCCATACTCTAGTGGGTAGATAAATTAACATTAGAACAAAGACATGCCATTTTCTCATGAAATTGTTGCACTAAAATAAAATCATATAAGGGCAATGTTACCAGTAGAATATGATTATACAAGCCAATCGGTTACAAATTAAGTAACCAATGAAAGTTATCTGCTACGCAGATTGGGGGATGTTGTTACAAAGACATTGTTAAGATAAACAAGAAGATTAAAATGTTACAGAAATGTATATGTTTACTTAGAAGTCGATAAAGCTTGCCCTTACCAAAAAGGTCAGACAAAAGAAAGATAATGAAATAAAAAGCGAGATACAAAGAAAAAAGAAAGTGGAGAAAGGAAGAACAAGAAGAAGAGAGAAAGAGGAATAAGAGCGGTAAAGAGACCATGCAAGAGAATGATTGACAGACTGAGAAAGAAGGATTAGAATAAGCTGTGATACTCAAAGTACAGTCCTGGGGCCGTGGCCCTCCTGTCCTCTACATGTGGCTCCTTGGTCAACAGCAGCACTAACAATAAAAATGTGTTAAATAAACAGGCAAGCATTTATTTAAAGGCTAATTGGTGTTAACGAAATTAAGGAACTAGGGAGTCCTGCAGCGCTTGACTTTAGAACACCTTAATTTTTAAAGACATTTTGCAGCACAAGTGTTAAAATTTGACGTCTCTTCAAAATTCAAAAATGTATTTAATTAACACGCAGAACATTTTCACCTTAGTCCATTAGATTATATTTGTGATAGTTTTCAACATGAATTTAGGAACATTAAGTCCCCCCCACACCCGACCCAGACAACAATGCCAATAGTGAACTAAAGAGACAAGTCAATCGTTATGTGCACTCCATGGGTGGCCTGAGGTCCTATTGTACATGAACGACATTATAGTTTAATATAGCAAACACATGAGATGGTTTTGTAAAGCACATATCCTAGTCATGTACTTCGAGGTCCTATTATATGTGATACTGAAGAAAAAGGTAGGGAAGTGAAATAAAACAATTGCCAAGGATCACACAATTTGGTCTGGTATGGAAGCTGGGATTAATCCAAGGTTTTCTGGTTTTACATCGTTCGATTCAAAGACTAGATGTACACCCTTTCCTTACCCTACATCCACCTTACCACCAATCATCCTCCCTATTCCCCACCCTCCACACCACTGGCATCAATGCAGCCCTCCGTTACATCACAGACCGAATTTTTTGGGCCATGGAAAAATGTTTCCATGGTAATGGTATAGAGAATGAAAAATTATGAAGGAAAAAAAAGAAAGTGAACAAAGATACCCACAAAAAGGATACTGAAGAGGTCAAACACATTGGTTAAATACAAAAGATGAAAAAAGTGTTTGAACGACATGAATTCCATTTAAAAAGCCAAATGAAGCTTTACATTTGCCACTTCTCCTTAAAGTCACCCTGAGCAACTAGTTATTGATAGTACAATGGTAAGCATAAAGATTGATGCCCAGCACGTGTGCCATCCTTGCAACATATAGGGCATTGCTTTCTATTTCAACAAATACAGGTAATGTTTAGATTGTATAGACTCAACGGAAGAATCTAATAATGTACTTGTAAAACAAATGTATTGATATCAAAATAGCACTGATCCCAGCAAACACTTTGGAGGTTATGTCCAATTCACTTTCACTTTCAACTGTTTGGAACGAACACTAATGTTATTGTTTGATGATCCTCAAAAGGCCAACCACAACCATCTGCCTTATAAACAAATGTGGCATGTGATATAGGGGTTCAGAGAACTACCTGAAGTATGAAAAAAATATTTATGAGATAATTCAAAGACAAGGAATATTCTTCCACAGGCGCAGACAATAGAGGAGGTTATAACTTTTCTAGTAAGAGACAAACATTAGGAATATCAAAGTGATGTTACTTTTGAGTGCAACACATCACTTCTATCAATGCCAAATGTTATCAGTTTCCTACTTCATTCCACAAAGAAAATTTAGCTTTTCTAAAATTCTAGATTTGAGACTGCCTGGTACTCTTTCACTTATAGTATTTCTATAGAGAAATTATTTGGTTGAATGGTCTCAACTCCTCTACATCGAAGGAGAGGGTAGACATCTTTGAAAAAAGGTGAAAACCTCTGGTAGGAAAGTTGGGCTTTTTAATTACCCATTTTCCATGGTAGACTTTCACTTGTCTGGAAATAACAAAACGTAAATTCCATCAGTAAGAACTGCCATTACCTTGTTCTAGTCTAAAGCAAAGTGACCGCTTTGCAGCCTCGATCTCTGGACTTGGATGATCCAGTACTTGTCGGCACCACTGCAAGGGGCTCATGTCAGTCGCTGCTGGTCTTGGCTTCATAGATGGGGATGTATACAACCTAAAAGAAACAGAGATCAATGTTAGAAAGCATATTTGTCACATATGAATGCTGCTAGAACCTCCATCTTGTCATTTTTATACCTGTTCCACCTATTTTCTGCTTGGATATGAATGTAGTGGCCTCAGCTCCTTAACAATTCTGTCAATTTTTCATTAGATTAATTTCAATTGCTTGCTGTAAAAGGTTGGGTATCATATTTCATCTACATGTATTTGAATTATGCTATTAAGACAAAGAAAAAGACCATAGAAAATTAAGCCGAAACAACACCCATCACTGCATTCACTGACATTTTTTGAAAGATCCTTTCATCTATCTGGCGTACAAAGCAAACATTTTTAAGACTACAGATCCTGTGAAGTGTATTGCAGCAAATGAGCAAATGAACTGAGACCCAAAAGCTCCAGGATGGACCAAAGAAACACCTCAGAATAGTCTGTAACTACTGTGATATGACTAGGAGTCAAATGACTAGCAATGACCAGAATGACTACAGAAGAAAGAGATAGGGAGCGGTTCAGAACATTGATGTGCCGACATGAGTGACGTTGAAGCCAGTTCCTAACCCTAGTTACTGCCTCCTTCCTCCCTTATGAGCCCACCCATTTAGCTCTGGTCCATAAGTCGAGAGAAAGACAGTTATAATTGATATTAACTAAATCAGAGGTCAATAATGCTACTAAGTGTATTCAGCATCAATGTGTGACCTATCAAAACCTGGTAACGCGTTCAGCTAAGAGGCAATGACGTTGTGTTGCTATATTCAATGTAGCTGAATTGAAAATGTATTCCAGCAAACTTAAAGAATGTTAGTGTGACTAATACCCATACCCAGTTGGGGGTGGGGGCAAAGTAATAGAGAGTAAACCAAGGTGTTTACTCACAAGGTTCAAGAGAAAAATCCAAACCTGCAAACATTGCACATTAACACCAGTACAAGTTATGACGTTTGCTAATACACCTATATTTAAGGGAAACATCCTTTACCACGCAACCATTACAACGCGGTATGGTTACATCGTGGTTTTAACAACGCAAGTCGTTACACCGACTTGCACTGGAGGGCGCTGTAGGATAAGGAATAGTGTGAATTACTTTCCAACACCTTCCCTACTGTACGTAGACTGGAGTTGGAATAGTAATTCACACTATTCCTATGTCCAGCGCCCTCCAACGCAAGTCGATGTAACGACTTGCGTTGTTAAAACCGCGATGTAACATACCGCGTTGTAATGGTACGCGTTGTTACATCATACATCCATATTTAAGCATGACATATGTGCAATACAAGCATTAAATACATATGTATATGGTTTTCGTGTAGTTTAATTATAAAAAAAATCACTCTTCGTAACGTTGATGTCGTGTAATGTAAAAAAACATACACAAGGTTTAGAATCTGCACCAGTACCGTTTTTTCACTTTTCATTTATTTCCCCATTCATTATTTATTAGGATTATCACATGTTTGGCCCAAAAGCAAGAAAGGATAACAAGTAACCCACAGCTGCAGTCATTCAAGGTAAGGGTGTACCTCTGTGCTACCATGTAGAAGATATTCCCATCCCAACAAGGTATGCCACATCAATTTCTAATTAGCTTCTAAAGCCGAACGATTTGTTGATTTAGTGCATGTCCTGCTTGAGGGATGGGGTGGGACAAATTACTTGGTAAACACCTTTTAAGTGTAGAAACTCAAGGACGGCATAGGCATTCATTGGCAGGTATGTAACACTTTAGCGTCCCCTATCCTTCATTCCCATTAGTGCCATTCCACATCAGACCATACCATTTCCCTAACCTTACACACCCCTTCAGTGATAATCTACAGTGAAGGTTCCTCTCAGCATCTACTCTGGTGTCCCTCCAGTCCAGTAACTTTCATGCGGCCTGAGAGGACAAGTGCAACACGCCATCTCAAGTCGCGCCAGCATCACAGTGCACCACCAAGATGGTAGCTGTACTGCTTATCTTTTATCGGTGTTGTTTTTGCAACTTCTTCAAGTAGGCTAAAATGTATGTTGATGACTACAAGCATGCACTTTTATCAGTGATCTACAATGTTAATTTCAGTTCTTGGTAGCTTTCAGTTTGTCACACTTGTTGAGGTCATCAAGTCCTTCCAGCCAGTGGGTGCAGAATTTGACTGGATGGCTTGGAGTTCAATCAAGGTCTGTGAGTGTGTTCAGGGGCTACAGTGACATCCTAGTCTAAATGGAAATCCCTAAAATAGGGCCACTGGGCCATATGCAGAAAGTGAATATGCAGCAATGTAAAAGTGGCAAACAGAAAAAGAAAGATTTCTCCTTTTCCAAACTGTAAAAACAGATCTGAATGCCACAAAAAGAACGTCTGCTTCCTGCATAAACTTATACATTATAGCTCACTGCAGCAATATAGCAGTGTTGCATGACAGATTATATGCCAGTAAGCAGGCTCACAAACACTTCAACATTTTAAACAAACAAAGATAACCAGCATTGGCACATCGAATAGATCTCACCTTCAGTCTTTGCCTTTGCTTTTAACCAATGCTGTTTAATGTTGGCAAAATGAAAAAAGAAAATTGTTATTGCTGATGATGAACAGCATGTGCGCGTATGAGTCAGGATGACATTGTGATGGTGATTTATTTTATTTTTGATTTACCATTTCAACATGCAAGACACCCATCTTGGAGCAGTACATTAGAAAAATATAAAAAGCACCTTTTTTTTATTTTTACAAAAGAGCATCCTGCCAGCAAACTACAGTTGCCCTCCAAAAAATGACAAAAAATTTAACATTAAAAAAGTATCAATACATCTGTGAGGGGCACTACAGTGGACCTGGAGCCATATTACACATTATCACTGTTTGCACCCGGCGAACCTTTCAAAAGGTGTGCCGGGCGCAAACAGTGATAATGCGCCCCATTATGGTGTATGCGCTGCCCCCAGGGTAGCCGCAACCTCGCATTCATGTGAAAACACGGAGCAGCTGCTCCGTGTTTTCACTGTGCAGGCAGCACCCGCCTGCACTTTCAAAAGGGGATTAGAGATCCCCTTGCAGGTGGCTGCAGGCACTGACTGCACCGACCTGCAAGGGGATGTCTGGGGGGTCCATGGGACCCCCTTTATCCCCTGCAGAGGGCTGCTCTCATGGGACGCACTGACTGTGCGCCACCTTTTAAATGGTGCCACCTGAGAGCCTCTTTGACTCCGCGTCTGTAATATGGCGCAGGGGCAGAGTCAAAGGAATTCTCTCATTTGCATAAGGCACACCCCTATGCAAATGAGGAAACACCATCTGAAGGTAGCGCAGGTGCTTTCAGTGCGCCAGCGCTCTTGGCATTATAAAAGGGGACACAAGCACCTGCTCCTCCTTCTAGAATACCAAAGTGCTGCCCAGGGGCACCTTCTGTAATACAGCCCCAGGTGGGCATTGCAAGTAAATGCACCAGAGCAGCTATAGTAGCTGTGGAAAAACACAATTCATCCAATCAAACGGATGCTAAGGCAGCTATGCTAAAGGGAAGAGACGAACATAAGAAACGGAAGGTAACCCACTGAAAAAAACTTAAGCAAATAATCTTAACAAAAAACCAAGTCAATGTTGGCAGTAGGCTGACCCACAGCTCACTCTCTTTATTGGTGCTGTACACAATAGTTCATCCACAACAAACATCTAAAAGGGGTGTGAGGGAGAGATTTAAAGAAGATGGAGAATGCTATATCTCCTCCTATTTTAGGATGTATCTTATGACTAAGAACAGTGGTTTTAAACCTTTTTACTTCTGTGGACTCCCACTTAATCATTACTGAGATAAGGGACCCCCACTGAATCGTTATTGGAATCAGGGGACCCAGTCCTAAATAAATTTGATGATTTGAACGGCAAAACAACCCAAAAATAGGCACAAGCATCCATCAAACACTAAAATGATGAAATATTTTATTTAATCGAAACAAATATAACAAAAATCAACATGTTGGGGCTTTTTTATATTCAATTGAGGTGACCCATCGCCCATATTACATTCTGTTTGATGCACCGGTGCAATCTTAAGATAACAACTTGATTTTTTGCTTCCAATTTCAAATTCCTACACATGTATAGAACATTGTAAAAGGTTCAATTGTACATTTTGCTTCTTTATTTATGTACATTTTATTAATCTAATAATAAAATGTCATTTTCTAAGCATTCGCAGAGCCCGGGTGTAGGAGTCTTGGACCCTCAGGGGTCCCTGGACCACAAGTTAAGAACTAATACCAAAGAGTAATGAGTTTGTAAGGTGGTAGTCAGTGCAGATAGGAGCTACTTTGGTGTCTTTAGACAATTCAAGAAAATTCCTATATAGATTCAAAGATGTGGGTTTAGTTAAATAAGGCCATTCTTCCTGTGCCAAATATCCATTGTGAAAGAGAGGGGCTTTTGGGAAGCTTTCACGTGCATAACATACTCCCTTGTTTAGCATGCGCTAAGAACCAGGTCAGCCATCTATGAGCATGCTAAAAGAGTTTTAGCAGAATTAAAAAATCCTGTAATATCAAGGTTTGGGCTGATCTGGAGAAACACCTCCCTAAACTGATTATCCCGCCTGCTATATGTGTTCCCATAACACTGAAGCAGCAGGGTGGAAGGACAGAACATGCAGTTTTTCTCCATGTGGTTCTATACAGTATCAGGCGGTGGGAAATCTAGCAGACCTGCTGTTAAAGGAGCATAATGACTGTAAATATTAAGATGTGCATGCTTTAGCTGACCTCCCAGTTTTGTTCACTATTTACATGCAATACTTGAGCAAGAGTGAGGAAAGGAGCAGCATCAGTTTGTCCATATGCCTTACTTTTGAATATTGAAGCAAATGGTGCAGAAATGCTCTGAGAGCTGGTCAGGATATCAACAGTTTTTAGTGGAGACTTTAAAAAGGAGCACTAGGAGCAGCAGCCAGTGAGAATGTGGGAGAGAACATGGCCTAACAGCTAAGGCAGTTCCACCTCGGAGATGGGGAACCGGGTTCAAGTCTCGGCGGGACGCTCAACATTCTATGATTCTGGGCAAATCACTTAATCTCTCAGTGCCTAACAAAAATGAATGCATCCCTCTGTAACGGAACTGGTGATTATGTATGGTGCTCTGATCCCTGCGGGTCTAGTTTGCGCTATATAAAACTGTACACAAAAAAAAATAAAGAAAATGGGTGCTGGCAAGGGCATAAGAGAACCAAAGCTATCTTCCTCTCTTCCAGCAGCCAAAGCACCTTGAATAAGCAAGATCACATCTGACCTAAGAAGTTAAGGTGGGTCATCTCTGGTTTGTACTTGAATAAGAGTCATTAACAGACCATCAGGTGCACTAGGTATGTTCCTGGTCACTTATTGTAAGTGGTGCTCTTCCCAAGACTCTTCCCTGTTCATCATCTTATGATTTTACAGTCTATTTGAGCCACAACTTCGTATCGGGATGTTGGCCTTGTTTTCATTCTTAGTCAAAAATGAACTATTTTTTAACCAAAGTCAAAGTATTCTTTCTTTTTTCTGGCTGCTGATACTCGGCCTGTTAGGAACTAACATCTAACCAACTGAGTATCTTGGAAGGATAAACTCTAAAGGTGCCGAGTGACAGATCACACAGCCAATAGCTGATGAATGTGGTCTGATTAATATGTGACTGACACTAACTACAACCAATTGCTGAAAGGGGGGCAAACCTTTTGCCTTCTTTCTCTTTTTACAATGCACAATGTGTAGCCAAAATGGGAAATGCATCTGCTCACCAGTAGTTGGAAAGTGGGTTATTAGTACTGGTAAATGGGCATCTACTACTGGTGATAAGGCCACTCACATGGTCTAGGGCCCAGTACAGGCCTTAATAAATTATTCCCATGCTCAACCCTTTGTAGCTTGGCTGCGAGCAGACAGGCTTCACTTAGGAGACAGGTATGTGAAGCATTTAAAAACACTGATTCAGTAAATAATTAAGACACAACACATCCCACACCAATTTATAAAAATAGGACATATTTCTATCTTTAAAATGACACCAAAATGACAAACATCCAATGTAGGGAACCAGAGATATGACTTTTTAAAGATTTAGCACTATATATCACTTAGAAACCTATTGCGCCACTCTGGGACATCTGGTTGCGCTTGACTGTGATAAAGTCAACGTTTCAGGCTGATTGCGATGGAAACCTTCTCAGATACCCCTCGTGGTAGGCCTCTGTCAAAAGTTTACCTTAGGGCTTAGAAACGTTTCTGGAACTTCTTCTGCCAGGGTCCCTCAACGCTCTTCACCGGTCCAGATTCTGTGAGGGTTCACCAGCTTGCTTTCCAGTGAGCTCGCGGTCAGACTCTGTAAGTCAGATCTCCGGAGCTTTTCAGTGGGACAAACTGGCAGCTTAGTTAGGCTCGCGGTTGAAGGTGGCCTGTTTGGCTCTCGTGGTTTTTCTAAAGTTACTCCCAAATTCTAGAACTTCTTCCTGAAGTTCTTCTTGAGGGTCCAAGGTGTCCAAAACACAATCCAAGGGTCTGGAATCTCCAAGATGGTCTTTGAAAGGTTGGGACCACAATTCCCACAATGAACCTGGATAAAACACTAACAAGTCCCCTGGACCCACTCCTGGCAGGGGGCTCTTGGTAGTGACGATCCA
Organism: Triturus cristatus; assembly: GCF_964204655.1. Taxonomy (NCBI): domain Eukaryota; kingdom Metazoa; phylum Chordata; class Amphibia; order Caudata; family Salamandridae; genus Triturus; species Triturus cristatus. The sequence continues at coordinate 604,543,446 of NC_140591.1, read as the reverse complement.
GGAGAGCTCTGTCAATCTGTAGCTTGCATGGAGTCCACTCGTTATCCCTATTGAAGCAAGGTACATCCAAAGGGTTGTAGTTCCAGATCATGCAACAGGTGCAGTCAGTCAGAATGCAGGGCCTGATGGTACATATCAAGTTTACAGCTTGGTAAGCCTCCTTCTCTTTGTTTCAAGCAGCAGAACTGAGAGGCTCTGCACCTCTCACATATTTATTCAGTGTTCTCTGGGGTCAAGCAGGAAAGCACTCCTGTGTAATGAGGTGTAGAGCAACACTCTAGAGCATGACTACTTCCTCCAAAGTGTGGTATAATCTTCTCCCAGAAAGCACTATTCCTCCAAAATTCAGTATGGCTGAACTCTCAGCAGAGAAACAAGAACTAGTTAAACTAACCTCCAGCATGGCTCATTTCCATAGCTCTCCTCCCCCTACCATCTGCAAATTCCTGCCGTAAGCCTGCCATCTGACTGGGTCAGAGGGGCTGTGGGGGGTTAGATGGGCCTGGTCTGCTTGTCCTATCTCCCTTTGAAGCTTCATGGTTTACGACCCCTTCCCTCTGCCCTGGCATTCCTGTGTAGCAGAGCTCTCTGCACCAGATAGCCTCTCACAGGGTGAGCCACTTATCACTTCATCAGTCCAGCGTGGCTAATCCTGTTACCTCTGGCCAACCAGGAAAGAGGGCAGGAAAGCTGAATTTTGGCTTACAGACAAGAAAGTCTTGAAACTTATTTTCTGTATATTTTAGGCTAAATTCATCCATAGCATATTGCTGGATTTATCAATACCATTCTCCTAAATTCTTGAATGATATTTTTATTATTAATAACAATAGTTATGCGCTCAAAAACTACTGCAATGGTATCCTATGTGGCTGTGGATCTACAATGGGGAAAATGAAATGTGCCGTTTCTCCAACACCAGGGCCTATAAACACATCTTTTATAAGGACCCTGCATATAGCGTCATGACTCCAAACCCATGGAAAACCTAGAGGAGACTTTAGGGGTCCTGCATATGCAAGAATAGTGGAGCTCCTCACTCCACAGTGCTCTTAGAACCAAAGTCGATTTATGAGAGGCACTTTACTACAAGGAGGAAAGAGAAATATGCAATTTTTCTATCCCCAGGGTATATAAAACAAATATTATAACGGTCCTCCTTATAATGACATGATCCTCCATCCTTGGGACCCCTAAGGGAGACCCTGGGGATACCTAAAATGCCACGATATTATGGTTTATCACTTTTTAAGTGCCCCTACCACCAAAGTCGAGTTTGGGCACAATTTACATTCAAAAGCAGTGCAGCGCCACAGTGCTGCTTTTAAACTGACCTCAGGCCTCAGCAGTGCACACATGCAAGTGCAGAAATTGCTCCTGGCCTCTAAACTGTCATGCCCTATTATGTACTGGGGACTTGAAGGTAGTTTCAATCCCCCTGCCCTATTATGTACTTGGGACTTATAGGGTCGATCATGCCAATCATAGGTGCACCCTAACACATAGTGTACCATAATGCAAGTGTGCGTTTTGGGTGTTTTCAACATAGCACTGGCCCTGGGCCTGCCCAGAGCAGGCCCGAGGGCACTGTGAGAGTCATAAAACCAGCACCCAGGGGTCTCAAGTGGGGAAAATTGTGGGGGGGGGGGGGGGACTGCAAACAGGTCCTGATTTCCTACACCAGTGCTTTGTGTTCCGCTTTTTTAGGTCAACTCTACCAGACAAAAAAAGACCTTGTAGACTTTCAGAGGGCTTACAACCCACCCATTGATCTCCCGTGATTGGCTTTATTGTTACTCTTATTCGCTTGTTTCTTATTACAGGACTTGCCTTCCTGTTCTTATTTTGTCCCTCCCATGGACCATAGACTCTTTACGGTGCTTTTGAGTGGTTGAGTGGTATCATTCCACTGCTCACATTTGGGGAACTATTTTTTTTGTTCTTTCAGAACTCCATGAGCGTGCACGTGGTTTCTAGACTTCTCCCTCCCCACCTCCCGTGCTGTGTTGCTCCTCACCCTTTCCAGCTGGTCTGCAAAAGCACAGAAACAGGGATATATAATGGATATGGCTGAAGAGCAGACTAAGTTTTTTTTTGTTTCTCCTGCATTAAATATATTATATGAAAGCACAAGCCTTGGGACACAAAAGCTTTTATGGTGCTCCTGGAATTGCTATCCACTACACTCTCTCTGCTGGCGTCTTAGGCAGAAGGTGTATTTAGCATGAAACGTCTCCTGAAGCCCATAATTCTGCTTTCTGGGCTAGTGTATAGGGCCAAATGGCTGAATCATGTACAAAATAAATGAGTGCTTGGCAAGCGTTTGCCTTTACATTTTGACACTTCATTAACCTTTTTTAATTCTGTTCGGAACTTCCTGAGTGAAATCTATTTTAAAAATAAACCATGCCATGTATAAAGATTGGAAACCTTGAATTTAATGTCCCATTTTGAGCTACCATAAGACATGTGTTGGCTTTTCTTCCAATGTTTTGATTTTTTTTTCTTTTTCTATTTTTTAAATGTTACTTTACAGACAAAATTGGCAAAGCTAACAACTCGCCACTCACATTATGTAAGCGAGACTTATTGGCTTTGCCAAAGCTTGTTCTTCATGGCAACCTTTGGATATGCAGCTAATGTTTACAAATGTTCCTATTCCTAGGCGAGTTCAAGCACCATCACTGTGGCGATCAAGGCCCGAATGTATCAAAGCATTTCACCATAGACAAAGAATGGGTAAAAACCTTGATACATCAGGCCCCGAGGCCCGTGTCCATTGGCAGACAATCTGTGGCGTGGGTGATTTCTCCCAAAAAAAGATACATATGGAAATGCTATTTAAATCTGCATTAACAGAAAGCATGTGGTGTTCTTTTGGCCTAATTAATTGAATATATCACGTTTCTATCAATGTGCAAGAAAATCAAAACAAAGTAGCGCAAATGGAATTCTACCCAAGAACTTCAACATGTACATTTTCAAGTTAATGATGTCAACGACTCAATTATGGGTTTCAAAATAGCAGCCCTCACGCAGATCAATAGTAATAACACGTTTTGAGTTAAAATATAATTTGAAGGCCCAGATTATTTTTCACCATGTCAGGCATACTTGACGCCACATAACGGAACAAAAATGCATACTTCAAATTACTGTATTTAATGTAGCAGATTTAAAATGTTCAGTGTGGTTTTCTCCTCCTAGCTTGGTATGTGATTTTTCATGTGTCCATGATTACTTCCAGAACTTTCCACAATATAATATATGATAGTTCTTCAATGCTATGTACCAGCATAATTGGTTGCTATTAGGAGATTATATTATTGTTCGAACTAACAACTCTGCAGTGGCCTTTATTTCACTAAATCCATTCTTCTTCCGTTTTTGTCGACGTGCACGGCTGAGATTTAGAGCCAACGAGTACCTTCTGTGTTTAGCACAAAGCTTAATAGCATTTAAGAAAAGCTTACACTTCTTAGAAAAGCACAGTCCCAGATCTAGGGCAGAGATTGTAAACATTCAGAAAAGAAGGGGCCTTTCTAATTCGCACAAGAGAAGGGGGCCAGGAGTACAGCAAACAATACCGGTTAACAGGGATCCTTTTGTTTTCCTCCTGTTTAGCGGCTACTTTTCCTGCAATCTTGTTAATTACAGTAAAATAAATGCACACGATTTGTGCAGTTTCTGCCAATACATTAACTACAGAGGCCTCCAGCAAGGCTGGCAGCAGGAACAATGGAGTAGCCAGATAATTAAAACAACCCCCACTGTGTCACTGGGTGAGCAAATACCGACTCTTCCTGGAGGCGTTCCTTTCACCCTCCCATCCATCATAATTTTCACCCATCAAAATGTTCACCCATCGATCCTTTACCCCTTTCATCCATTTACGTATCCTTTTCTTTTATCCTTCCTTCAACTATTCTTTCCTTTCACCCTTTCTTCCTCATACTCTTAATTCCACCCTTTATTTGTTCCTTATTTCCCTTCTTTTTAACTATCTTTTTTTCTCGACCCCTTGGTTTGTCTTTATTATTATTTTTTTCTCCCACCCACTCTGTTTTCCCCTCTCCCTTTGCATCGTTTATTGGTCTCTGTGCCCGTCACTGCACTGTGCAGCCCTCAGACCCCACTTCTCTGTTCTGCAGTGGTATTCCATTATAGTCTTGGAGCACGCCACAGCGGGCTCTCCCAGCCATTAAAGGCCCACTCCAGCATTAAAGACCTGAGCAGAAGGCGAGGGCCTTTAACAAGGGAGCGGGCCTTTAATGGCCAGCCCGGAGAACTCTTCTAATACAGTATTATTCATAGGCTTTTGTCTGCAGACAGAAGAGGGTCACTGGAAAACGAGATAACATTTTAGAGGGAACCAGCTTAGCAGCCCTCCATGCCCAGTGGCAACCCCCACTTTAGTTACAAGAGTGGAGGGTTTCACAACCCCAACAAGCTACAGAGCACACTATAGAGTAAGCAGAGTATTTCTGCTGACCAATCTGCACCCCCGACCAGACCTGCTCATGCATCATCGTATGGACAGGAGGGACCCATCAAAAGAATGTTCCAGTCTGGTGCCCAATAACAGTAAATCAAAGAAGGCACTCAAGACCAAGCATAATGGAGCTCAGAGAAAGCATTGCTTGGGATTGCTAGGCCGGTAAAGACCAGCGGTCCTCTAACAGAGATTTTTATTGAGCCTATGTATATTAATTTATTATATGTGTTGATATTTGAGAGCTAATAGCAATATTTATATGTTTGTATACAGGCATCAACGATAAGCATTGATTGGTGAAAGATATTTGGATGTGTTGAAGAAAGTGGTCAGAACTGGCTCTAAACCACCGAAACGTGTCGACGGATATACAGTGATAACTTGTGGAACATACTGGCACACTAGATGGAAACTCGGTTGTTTGTATGAATGAGCAATTGATTAAGTCAGGTTGTATTGTCTTGTGTATTCTCTCCTTGTTTTCCTTTTAGATGTATTTTAATTGCATGTGATGTTTATGATATCATGGATTTTTAACAATAGAGAAGTATAACCCCGTTTTTTAAATATATGTTTTACGATGAACATGAAACACTGGATGATTTTATGAGTTTATTGGTAAATGCAATAACTCTTTTTATTATATATTTTATATATTTAGACTGTTGTGGTACTTTACTTAGGTTTGGGGTGGTGTGTATGAGTTGTAGATAGGTTTAATATTATTTATGTGAATTGGAAAAAAAAAATGAATTCTAGTGAGGGTTTACAATTCTAAAGGGAGCATTTAGGGACTTTACAGCCTCTAGCAGAGGAGCCAGCAGATCAACAGATTCTCACTCTTTTTGCAGATTTCACCAGAGACACCTTGTTTAGAAAGTGGAGGTATCCAGGTAAGTTGTCTAGAGCGCACTTTAAAGCTCAATCATATCCGGGTAAGGGATCACAGTTACCCAAATCCATTCAAATGTACGTGCTTCTCTCCAAACCTATGTGGAAGTCCACCCTGTCCACAGCAGAAGTTCCCCTGCCAGATGCTGTGAACAGTAACTTAGATGCAGCGCTGAAACAGATGCTATGAATGATCCCCCGTGGTGCCCCAAGCCAACTACTTGACTGTGTGCAAATGGAGTGGGTTTGTTCGAACCAGCTGGGAACTGCAAGAGATCAGCAAGTCTGTATTGGTTCTACCCATGCTTTACTGCTGCCACTGGAAACCGTGGTATCCCCTTAATCTACATTATAAAAAAACAGCAACTTCCTCAAAAAAGGAACGGAATTATTCTGCTGTGGGGAATGTTGTCTCAACAAAATCCTATTCATCAAAGCTCTTAAAACCGCATCCCAGGCTCAAAAAGGAACCAACCAAAGAAATGGAACCCAACTGAATCCTACAACTTTGCACCAAATGTTGATCGCTACAAGATACATGCCTCCTTAGATTTCGTGATTTTATTTTAGTTGAGTAAGCTTTTCTGGTCTCTTGAAGAATAGTTGGATACACTCTTATGGACAGGCTTCCTACACAATTCCTTCCAAGTCCACAGATACAAAAAATTCCAAAGCAGCTTAACTCCAAAATGCAATCCAATTGTATGAGCTCACAGGTTAGCCCACAGATATGAAGGCCATGGAGCACTGTGGCAAAAGGATGCCCTGCTGGAAGGAGAAGCTACCTGATGCATGGCAAGGATGGACTTTGGGATTTGGACTCCAGCTGAGCCCAAGTACTAGGATGGGTCTCTCCTAAGCCAGTGGTGCTGGTCCACTCATGCCCCTTGGGGAACAATTGCTGGAACGGACCTGCTGAGGGATCCTATATGGTTAACCTGAATCCTCTGTGTACAGGCTCTTGACTCTGCTGACACTTCAGTGCCTTTAAAGAAGGCTGGAGGCTATGGGGCCTAAGGGGTGTAGCAGGGAGGGTGTTTTTGTGGTGGGTTGAAGAGGAGCTGCACAGGATACCCCCACCAACACAAGAACAGCACCAGGAGCCAAGCTTAGGAGGAGGTCTGGTGCAGGGACCCAAGAAAAATCCATCTCCCAACAAAAAGCACCTTTAAAGGCCAGGAGGCCTGAAGAAAATGCTCCTGGTGGGTAGCACTGGCCACTAGGAGCAAAACCAGCCAAAGGCCATGAAAATCGGCCCTAAGTGCTATAGAAATGAACCAGGGAGAAAACTAAAACAATTAGCTCAAAGCAATCCACCCAATGTCCTTCAAATTCCGGTTGGGTGGGTCAGAGCCCATGGGTCAGAGCATCTTTATTCCTTTTATTGCCAATGGGGACTGGGCATGCCTGGCGACCAGCTCCCAGATTCAGTGCGCCCCCAGGTGACCCAGGGCTGAGCCCATGTGAAGGGGGATATGGCACACCACCTTTTTGTCCCTCTGCCTGTGAGGAGAGAGGGTAGAGGAGAATGCACAGCTCCAATCACAGGAGGGGAGCAGTAGAAGAACTTGCTCCCACTGCAGCGGGAGAAGAAAGAATAATGTTGGCTCTCGTGCATACCACAAGAGTCACCCACAGGGAACTGCCAGTGGCTGTGGGGGACTTGAGGCAACACCTATACCATCCAACTAATCATATCATCTGGGTGCCAAATATGGCACAGGCACTAGGCACAAAAAAAGACTGTGGCACAAGGCTGTAGCCCAAAGTTTCTGGCAGAGAATACACTATATTTGTCTTTGTGGGAAACAAAAGTTGTGTTCAGCTCTATGTGGTACCCCAGGGACGAGCAGGGGGACCACCACTGGTTGTCCAGCATGTTTGGGACACTGCAGAAAGGGCAGCAGCCCCCAGGGAATGTATTTTTTTAAACAACCCCAAGTCTTCGGAGGTCTTAAAATGATGATCCTGGGAGATGCTTTCATTGATTTTAAGCACTTCCAGAACTGGGCCTTTGTTCTTGAGATCTGGAGTGCGGGCCCCTTGTGGTTGGTCCTATAGCTGCAGTGGCAGTCTAACAATAATAAAAGAAAGACTCTGCCACACATGTCTTATTTAAATTATTGAAGTTGAAAATACAACTTTTAGCATTATAAGGAGTGCTTGTGAATAATGATACTGTTCCCAGTGACAGTTAACGGTGTTACAATATTACACTATGGCATGTGGCTGCTTTTATTATTGTGATGACATCCTGACAAGGCCAGTGGGCCTAACTTATTGACAATAAAACCCCTTGCTGTTGTGAGGTTGCATCTGGTATTCTAGATTTAAGGTTCAGGATTACACTAGAGTGCTATATAAAATGAGGGTCTCACCAAAGGTATTGAGAACATAGCACAGAGGGAACCCCCAATAGTATTTTGTAGGTGTGGGAAAGGGGGGAGAATACCATTTCAAATAGCAACAAACATTCTCGCTTAACCTGCATTGCTTCTAGCCCAAACTTATTTGCACAATGATTGCTGACCCAACTGTATTTTTACCCATTTATTGAATTTCTCATCATTGTTCTCTTTTTAAGAATTTTCAAAACAAAGTGCATCATTACCACATTTCATTACGTTACAAAAGGTACAATTAATTGTCATGTATTTTTATACAGTAAAATACATTGGCCAGTCATTACAATCCCCACTTAACTTCAACACCTCACCTACACACCCTTTACACAAACTCATACAAGCTAATACGAACTCATAACAATCATCCGCATGCCAAAAGGATTTCCTTATTGACCCAGCAAGAAGATGATTATTTTTTCTTCCACAATTGTTGATAATGGTTGGGAACTCACCAAGCTCTCACGGTCAATGTGCATTTTCATGGAGATATTAATCCCAGACCACATTGTTCAGGACCTAAGCTAGAATATCTTCTTTCCAGCATGGACATGGGGTTTCTTCGCTTTTGGTTATTCACCACCTTCTCACTTTGGCCAGAGGATCAGTACAAATAAAAAACATATTCTACTAGAGAACATCCCAGGATACCTACATTTAAATCTATTATCAAGTTTGGTGTCCAATTCTCTCTTCAGATATATCTTGACATGCAAACCTTTAACATAAGAGGATGCACAATCTTTCCAATCATGTCTTTAGTGTGTCAAAAAAATATATACATTCTGTCATGTTCTTTTGCTTTCTTTCCAGTTAGCGACCTTGTGCTTTTCAAAGGGAGCTCTGGAAGGATGTGATTGGAAAGAATGTGAATCCCTGTCTGGCAAAAGAAAGAATGTTGGGTTCTATCTGAGGAGAGAATTTGGACACCAATCTTGATAACAGATTTCCATACCGATATAGGTATCTTGGAATGTTCTATGACAGAATATACATTTTAGCATTGTAGTGATCCGATGGCCTAAGTGAGAAGGTTGTTAATAACCAATAGAGAAGAAGCCCCACGTCCATATTGTAAAGAAGATATACTACTTTATTACCTGAAGAAGATGGTCAAGAATTAATATCCCCACCGAAACGTACATTGACCGTGACCATTTTTTGAGCTCCCCAGCCATGATGCAACAACTGTAGAAGAGAAAATAATGAACTCCTTGTTGGGGTGATAAGGAAATTCTGAGGGCATATGGATGACTGTTAGGAGTTTTTGCGAATGGTGTCTATGTGAGGTTGGAGTTGCGTGGGATTTGGAATGAATGTGCAATGTTTTTTACTGTATAAAATTACATGCCACATTTTTGTAATGTAATGTTATGTTATGTTATGTTATTGACTATTTCTAGAGCGCACGATCACCGGGGATTTCTCTTGGCACTAGGTACTGAAATGTCATAAGTCCTTAATACTGGTAAGCCTGTATTAACAACCAAGTCTTCAGGAGTTGCCTACATTTGGTGTAGAGAGAAGACTGCCTAATTTCCAAGGGGAGTGTATTCCTAGCAAGTGGAACCGAGACAGAGAACCTACAGCCTCCAATCCTGTGTTTCTTATAAGTGGGGGTGACCAGGTAGTGCAGTTGGCTTGATCTCATTTCTCTTGCCGGACGATATTTTACAATTAGAGCTTTCATGAAGCCCAGGCAGCTTAAATGCAATGCCTTGAACGCCGTGCAGCATGCCTTAAATCTGCATCTTTGCACAACAGGCAGCCAGTGGAGGTCCTTTGTCACCTGCGAGATAGAGCCCCCTCTGGGCAGATGAACTATCAGCCTTGCAGCCTGGTTTTGGATTAACTGAAGCTTACACAAGAGCAATTTCGGGAGGTCCAAATAGAGAGAGTTTGCGTAATCAATTCTTGACATAACCAAAGCCATGATAACTTGGATCAGGGCCTCCCTCATAAGCAACTTCCTAATCTTTTTTATCCGATGCAGTTGCAGGAAACAGGCCGAGGTCACTGAACTGACCTGCTGTTTACATGAGAGGTCCTCATCAATGAGCACCCCCCAGCTTTTTACTGCCCTTTTCGGAGTGGGAGGGGAATCCATCTCACTTGGCCACCACACAGGGTTCCAACAGGCAGTTCTATTCTTGGTAAGGACTATCTCGGTTTTATCCGAGTCAAGTTTCAGATGGTTATCATTCATCCAACCCCAAATGAATATCACAGAGTTTTGAAAGTGATACCTAGCTGCAACGCTATCATTGATCGCAAACAGCAGTTTGTTAGCGTAATTGAAGACATTTACTCCCATCATCTTAAGGGATCTAACCAAAGGTTGAATATAGATATTGAATAAGTGGGGGGAAAGAGAAGACCCCTGGGGCACTCCAAAGCTCACCTTAACCTCTGTATTGGAATAAGGGAAGAGTCTAACGGATTGGGATCTATCCTTCAGGAACGATATCATCCAGTTAGATGCTGTGCCCCGTAACCCCGCGGCCCTGACAGGGTCTGCCAGCAAAGTGTGGTCCACCGTGTCAAAGGCCTTCTACAGGTCTAGTAGCACCAGAGCTTGTGTGTTCCCCTTATCCACTTCTCTTCGCATCTTGTCCATCACTGACGTGACCACTGCTTCAGTGGAGTGTGTTGGTCGAAACCCCGCCTGACAAGGGTTCAAAAACTCCGACTTCTCTATAAAAGCGCAGAGATGGTGGACCTCCAAGATTTTAGCTAAATACATGAGTAGGGACGCAGGATGAAAGCTCTTCATATCTGAAGGGTCTGCCCAAACTTTCTTAAGGAGGGGTACGATAACTGCTTTTTTGAAAGATTTAGGTACCAGGCCCGAGTCAATAGAGTATTTAAGAAATTGTAGGAGACTGTCTCCACAAGAGGATGGTACCTCTCTAAGGACCATCGGGGGCAGATGTCGTTAGGCGATCCTGACTTGACTTGATCATTAACTCCATAAGATTGTCTTGCGAAACATTAGGAAGCGCGAGAGGGTGTGGCTATTCATGTCACCTGGTGATGAGTCGGTAGCGGAGGAGCCCAAGGGTATGCTCTTTTTTATTGCCACAATCTTATTCACAAAAAAGGCGTTGAGAGTGTCACACAAACTCGGTGAGGGTGTGACAGGAAGAGTCACCCTGTCTAGATTAGATAGTTCATTCACGGTCCTAAAAATCTCCATGGATTTATTGGGTGCCTTCAAGATTTTGCTTGTGAAGTAGCTTACCTTGGTTTGCCTTACGAGTGACTTATACGCTTTGAGTTGTTGGAGATATCTGATTTTCAGATCTGGCAAATATCCTGACCTCCATTTCCATTCTGCGCGTCGGAGTTTGAGTTTCGCCATTCTCAGATCTGCAGAGAACCATTTATTGGCCTCATGGCTTCTCGTCTTGCTGGAGCTATGACTACGGGCGTGGATGTCACTAGCCCCCTTCAGCCAGTTAAAACCACTTTGCTCGTAACCGTCAATATCCTCCACAGGAACTGACACGGATTTCCCCTGGTCCCCACAGAAATCCGTGAGGTTAACCTGAGCCCAGTTCCTAAATGAGATCGCTGGTCCACTTGGAGGGCTTATCTCCTTTGGTCTAGCTACCGAAAAGGAGATAAGATGATGGCCTGACCACCCACACGGGACTATGCGCAAGTTCTGCACCGGAAGTTTCGAAGTCCAGATTTGATCCAAAATGAGGCCTTTAATGTGAGTTGAGGAATTCACTGCTTGTACCAGGTTCAATTCGTAGTGAAATGTGATAATGATGCACTTTATACTGATGATTTAGAAAAAGATAAAAATTATGAAAAATGTAATAAATGTATGAAACATACAGATGGGTCAGCAATTATTGAGTGATATAATATTGGCTAGAAACAATACAGGTTAAGTGGGAATGTTTGTTGTTATTTAAAATGTCACCAAAAGTACTTCCAAATACATTTGTAATTTAATGCATAGCTTTTAGTAGGGTGTGTCGTAAATATACTGTTCCTTTTAAAAGGAATAATTGGACTATGATTTATTGACTGTTGTTGTTGTGTAACAGCTAGCTGGGGTTCCTAGCCCACACCACTTCGCGTGAGTATGCCTTGGACCAAAAGTGAATTTGTACACAGAAGCAACCTGGGGTACCCATGCACTGTATCTCAGACAGAAGCTAAACTGATACACGTGGTGTATACAAAGCACTGCCCCGGTGCATGGAGAGGACTTTCAATTGAAACACTTTCAGTGCTGTTACAAGGCTATAGTCAAGTGCAAAATCCCTTTTAGAATTCTTGCTTCATTCAAAATGATCTGCATCACACATAATACCAGTAATTTGCAAATCAAATGTACCCAAAGGGAAGCAAAACAAATGCAGCAAGACTAAAATCATAAACCCTTATTGATATGTATGTATATTCTAGGCTTCACTAGACTAGCCACTAAACAACACTCATTAAATTAAGTCGCAGCTGCACTTCATAACTGCATGTTTCACATCACAGTTAGAAATTGGGTTTTCTGGTTGGCTAGGGTATGCATCTAAGCCAGGCACAACCCACCACTCTAGTCAGGGTAAGGGAGTTACACACCCGAGATAACCCCTGTTTACTCCCTTGGTAGCTTGGCATGGCAGTCAGGCTTATCCCAGAGGCAATGTGTAAAGCGTTTGCACAACACACACACACACCAGTGACACACTGGGCACACCACAACATGAGACTCCACACAAGGTTATATAAAAATATCCTTTCTATTATACATAAAACACATGGACCAAAAATCACATAAACCAATACTCCCTTTGTCAACTGGGCAATTGTCCTAACATAACATGTAGTACACTAAAGTAAATACTTATAAGTTGCACATGTCATAAAAAGTTGTGAAGACATCATACAGCCCCTTTGTTATTCTGGCCAATATATAGCCTACATCATGACATTAGGGCCTGAAAATGTGGCTGTTAGACCACACATAATCACCAGATACCATGCACAAATCACCACTTTGTACGTTCACTACGGAGCCACAGCACTTCTGTCACAAGTTCTATTTCCATGGTAATGATTGTCACCCTGTAGGGCACATGGATGCTAGTGTACCTAGAATAGGTTCACACTACTTGCGTGGGAGACGCAGAAATTAGACCTCCGTAGAGGGTTCCCCTCCCATCCTGCGGCTGGTATCAACTTCCTCAAGGCCCCTGCGGTATGGGCAAATCTAGTGAGGGGAAGCACACACTGCCGAGATCAGCAGGGAGACCTTGCTGGGTCCTCCCCGCAAGCAGAATCGCCGAAGGCAGCTGCCCCAGACACGTGGCACAACTGCAGCCCCTTGGTGACTCTACCCCAGCCTCCTTCGACCGGGACACTGCAGCCCCTTGGTGACTCTACCCCAGCCTCCTTCGACCGGGACAACAAAAGGTGGTGCATCACCGACAGCCCGTCTTGAGCCCTACAGGCTCCTTCAGGGTTGCTGCGCTGGATCTTGCAGCACGGAGCGAAGTCTCCATCGCACTCAGCCTCACTAGCGGACAAGCCTGATGCCATCTAACCCCCAGTGGGGTGGACAGGTCGAAGGACCGTACGGCGGCTCTTTTCCCTCAGCACAGCCCCCAAGCACCTTCCTTCCAATGTGAGGCTGGGCCCCGCCCTGGGGCGGCATCGGCGTTCCTCAGCAACGTGGGGGCTCCTGCCCGGGGCTTCCGTCAGCTCAGATGGTGGCAGCGGCCGCAAGATCCTGCGGTGAGTGAGGAGGAGAGCACTTCCCAGCGCTCGCTGTACCCAGTTTGGAGTGCTCCATGCAAATAGGAAAAACTTTCCCCACGCGGTGCCTCCAATAAAGCACTCAACACGCGATTACTGTAAAAAAGATAAAGAGTACAGCACTCACCACACGCTCCAAAAGAGCAACCATAAAGCGCTCAGTATATACTCTTCCTAAAAAGGGTGAAGAACAGTCCAGTTCTTTGCCTGCTCTAGACAGGAGCAGCAACTGCAGGTTGTCCCACCCCACACACATCTGGGGCAGCGTTCCTCACAGAGTCCAATCTCCTTCCAGGCAGGTTCCCCTTGATATCCAGCAAGGATATTTTTGTGAAGTCTTTTATCCCCCTGAGACTTCCAACAGAAGGCAAGCACACACAAGACCTTGGAGATTCTTCACAAGCAGGATACAACTGCAGGGCCAAAAATTCAGTAATTTTCCTCTACCACAAACAGAAGCAGCAACTGCAGACCAACCCACCCCTCACAGAGAAAAGGCAGCGCTCCTCACACAGTCATTTTGCTCTTTTTCTTCTTGGCAGGATCCTCTTGTTTCTTGAAGTAATCTAAGTCCTGGGGTTTTAGGTCTCATACTTATACCCCATTTTGTCATTGTTCTCTTTGTGGCATGGGTCTCTGAACCCAGTCCAAACCAGCCCTGTCCTCCCTGGTGCAGCATGACCACAGGGAGTGGAGACAGCATTGTGAAAAGGAGACACTCTATTCAGGTGCAAGCGAAACTCCTCCCCCCACTCTAAATGCCCAGCTATAAGTCACCCAGGCAAGGCAGGGCACACTTCAACCCCCCCCCCCCTTGTGTTTGCCTAGAGTGAATACATATCCCAGCTACTGTCACTCCAACAACAGACGCTGAATACACAAACAGTCAAAAGCACACAGAATGGTCCAGCAAGAAAATGTTCACTTTCTAAAAGTTTCATTTTCAAAAACATAATTTAAAAACCACCTTTACCAAAAGGTGCGTTAGTAAATTCTGAGTTCAGAGAGCTGAAACTCAATTTTTCTATCTTGTCCCTATTGAAAGCTACACATGTAATAAAGTTACAGTGCAGCCCCAATGATAAGCCTATGGGACATACAGCCTTTCAATAGTGAAAAATTAAATGCACTGTATTTCACCATCAGGACGTGTCACAAACACCAGTAAATCGCCTACCGTTCACATACACTGCACCCGGCCCATGGGGATACCTTGGGCCTACCTTAGGGGTGCCTTACATGTAAGGAAAGTAAGGTTTGGGCCTGGCAAGTGGGTTCACTTGCCAGGTCAACAAGGCAGTTTAAAACTGTGCGCGCAGACACTACAGTGGTAGGTCTGAGACACATTTACAGAGCTACTCCTGTGGGTGGCACAACGGGCGCTGCAAGCACACTAGTAGCCTTTGATTTACAGGCCTTGGCACACACCACAAACTTTACTAGGGACTTACCAGTAAATCAAATATGCCAATCATGGATGACCAATCAAATTTACAATTTACACAGAGAGCATATGCACTTTAGCACTGATCAGCAGTAAGTGCCCAGAATCGTATAGCCAACAAAAAACAGTGTCAGAACAAATAGGAGGTCAAAGTAAAAATGTTTGGGGAGAACCCCGCGAAAAGGGCCAATTCCAACAGTCATGCATCCAGTGTTTACTTTGTAAAAATGAAAAAATGACAAAGAGGGATTATATGGGTAGTAATGGTAGTAAAGAGAGCAAATGGTTCTAATTTGTAAAAACAGCCTTTTCGTGGTTACTAGAGCTATCTACTTTAGCTTGAAGAGAGAACTTGTACTTCAAACAGGGATTTTTTTGGTCTTGGATGATAATTCATAATTAGAAGATGGAAAATTAGATTAATATAATTAGCATCACAATTCCCCTTTTCTATTCCTCTTCAGTACAGTGCTTTCATTTTTATGATAATTTGTTATGTAAATAGTTAATACATTGTTATCATGCTATCTTCAGCTTGTTAAAAAAAGAAATCTTGGTCCACTATACCATACTGCTGACACCATGGTTACCATCAGTGAAATATCAACGTCAGTATTATCAATGGATGTAAATAATGCAACTCACCATATGTAAATTGCCTTGTTTTGGACAAGGCTGAATTAGATTATTGTGTTTATAGAATACCGTTACTAAATAAGTCAAAAAAAGTTATTATTTGGGGAAAAAAGGCAACAGCCCAAGGTATCTCATCTAGATTTGTCGGCGGCGCTGCTCGATGCCGGGGTTGGCGAAGATCAAGGGCGCCTAGTCTGAATTCAACCAAATGCCTTTTTCTTCCATCGGCCTGCACTTCATCTCTTTTTATCTCTCTTTGCCAATTTTTTAGAAGTGTTTCACCTCTTCCTCTTCGTTTCTTTTCTGCCTTTCTCCCTTGATCAGAGTCTGATGATGAAATATAAGTTCTGGTCCCACAAATGAGTTCCAGTACATTCCACCACAGAACAAATTGAAGCATGAAATGAGGATAGTGAGATCAGTGCTGGTTCCACAACAAAGCAACACAACCTAATTGAAACAATTGATGGTGCCAAAGAGAGAGAAAAAGGAAAGTGCAATTTACTTTGTCGTCAAAATGCATTTTTCATCTGCAATTAGTGAAACATTAGTGAAACAAAAACATGCGAGATTGACATCCTAAATATTAAATATGTTTCCTCCTCGCCACGATTGGTCCTAGGATGCTTGTTTCCAGTCCAGGGAGGACCTGGCCTGGCAGTTTGGGCTGGACTGTTCCCATTGGGCACAGTGTCAAGGTTGATTTGCATATGGCTGGGTCCAAACTGGAATGGCATGGTGAGCAAAAAACACAATGGATTTAGGCCCAGATCTCTGTACTGGGGTGAATGTATGACATTGTTCTGCATTCTGTCCATCAATATTTCGTTTTGCATTTGTCACCCCGAGTGGGACGGGTATGCTCAGATGTGAGTCCCGTGCTCTCCATGCCACTGGAATCAAGCTATCCTGGCTGAAGAGGGGTGAAACCCCAAAACCAGTCCTAGGATGCTTGTTTCCAGGCCAGGAAGGACCTGGCCTGGCAGTTCGGACTGGACTGTTCCCATTGGGCACAGGGTCAAGACAGATTTGCTTATGGCTGGGTCCAAACTGGGATGGCATGGTGAGCAAAAAACGTTGGATTTAGGCCCAGATCTCTGTACTGGGGTGAATGTATGACATTGTTCTGCATTCTGTCCATTAATAGTTCTTTTAACAGAACAAATTTAGGGATGAAATGAGGATAGTGAGATCAGTGCTGGTTCCACAACAAAGCAACCCTGGCTAATTGAAACGATTGATGGGGGGGAACAACCTTTACAACGCAACTTTTACAACGCACTACACTTACAACACATTTTTTACAACGCAAAATCCATTACAACGCACTACACTTACAACGCATGACACTACAACGCATTTTTAAAAACTACCTTTACAACGCATTCCATTACAACGCCTACCATTACAACGCATAATATTACACTACACTATCCAACACTTACCCTACTGTTGCACCCCCTGGAGTTAGAATAGTAATTTTTACCCCTATACTATCCAACACTTACCCTACTGTTGCACCCCCTGGAGTTAGAATAGTAATTTTTACCCCTATACTATCCAACACTTACCCTACTGTTGCACCCCCTGGAGTTAGAATAGTAATTTTTACCCCTATACTATCCAACACTTACCCTACTGTTGCACTCCCTGGAGTTAGAATAGTAATTTGTACCCCTATACTATCCAACACTTACCCTACTGTTGCACCCCCTGGAGTTAGAATAGTAATTTTTACCCCTATACTATCCAACACTTACCCTACTGTTGCACCCCCTGGAGTTAGAATAGTAATTTTTACCCCTATACTATCCAACACTTACCCTACTGTTGCACCCCCTGGAGTTAGAATAGTAATTTTTACCCCTATACTATCCAACACTTACCCTACTGTTGCACCCCCTGGAGTTAGAATAGTAATTTTTACCCCTATACTATCCAACACTTACCCTACTGTTGCACCCCCTGGAGTTAGAATAGCAATTTTTACCCCTATACTATCCAACACTTACCCTACTGTTGCACCCCCTGGAGTTAGAATAGTAATTTTTACCCCTATACTATCCAACACTTACCCTACTGTTGCACCCCCTGGAGTTAGAATAGTAATTTTTACCCCTATACTATCCAACACTTACCCTACTGTTGCACCCCCTGGAGTTAGAATAGTAATTTTTACCCCTATACTATCCAACACTTACCCTACTGTTGCACCCCCTGGAGTTACAATAGTAATTTTTACCTCTATACTATCCAACACTTACCCTACTGTTGCACCCCCTGGAGTTAGAAAAGTAATTTTTACCCCTATACTATCTAATACTTACCTTAAATGCAATTTACTATTACGCGTTGTAATGGTATGCGTTGTAAAGGTAGTTTTTAAAAATGCGTTGTAGTGTCATGCGTTGTAAGTGTAGTGCGTTGTAATGGATTTTGCGTTGTAAAAAATGCGTTGTAAGTGCATGCGTTGTAAAAGTGTGCGTTGTAACGACATACATCCGATTGATGGTGCCAAAGATAGAGAAAAAGGAAAGTGTCATCTACTTTGTCGTCAAAATGCATTTTTCATCTGCAATCAGAGAAACAAAAACATGCAAGATTGCCATCCTAAATATTATATATGTTTCCTCCTCGCCACAATTGGTCCTTGTGTAAATTGGCATAATTGTCAAATGCGACATTCAGTGACTTATGGCTTTTTACGGCACTTTGAGACTTGGAGTTGATAGTTTTGTTTCTATAGTAGAACTAAAAGAGCATCTATACAGAAGGGGTAGTTTCCTGCAAGTAAACCTTTCAGAGCTCACCTCTGCTGTGCAGACAAACTAAACATAGATACCCACTGCCCAATATGCAGCAAAGGGAAAAATCTGCTATCACCATGCACTGCATCTAACAAGCAGCTGACTACCCCTGGGTTTGAGGGAACAATAACAAGATCCCATCACATTTCCTTCATCACAGATTTTGGTAGTCTTCCAGCTGAATTGTGTTGGACAATTGCCCTCTCTGAATGGTCACCCCAAACCTTTTGCCTTCCTCCTCCTCCTCATTTTGCTGAATTATTTTTGCTGGCATTAGGACTCTGAGCACTTTACCACAGCTAACAAGTGCTAAAGTGCATATACTTCTCCCCTAAACATGGTGGTCTTGGTGTATACCTGATTGGCATATTTAGTTTACTTAGAAGTCCCTTGTAAAGTAGTATACAATATACCCATGACCTGTAATCTAAATGCTACCAGTGGGCCTGCCACCCACACAAGTAGCCTTTCAAACCGGTCTCTGGCCTGCCATTGCAAAGCCCATGTGTGCAGTTTACTGCCA
This sequence comes from Triturus cristatus, assembly GCF_964204655.1. Taxonomy (NCBI): domain Eukaryota; kingdom Metazoa; phylum Chordata; class Amphibia; order Caudata; family Salamandridae; genus Triturus; species Triturus cristatus. Next base: position 604,524,479 of record NC_140591.1, on the reverse strand, counting down.
CTTTGGCTTGGTATTTAAAACCCCTAGTCAAGCCTTAAACTTCCCTTTTACATAGGTTACCCCTAATGTAGGCCCTAGGTACCCTGAAGGCAGGGTGCTATGTAAGTAAAAGGTAGGACATGTACTTTTAAGTTTTACATGTCCTGGTAACGATAAACGACCAAGTTAATTTTTCACTACTGTGAGGCCTACTTTTCTCATAGGCTAGTATTGGAAATTCCTTAAAACACTTTTGAGCTGTAATTCTTGATTAGAAAGGTGTAGCTAAATCATGTTTTATATCTTTGGAATGGTAGTGATAAATCCTCTGTAGTGGTAAACTTGGATTTGACATTACTATTTTAGAAATGCCACTTTTAGGAAGTGGGCATTTCTTTGCTCTTAACTCTGCTCTGTGTGCCGGCCGCCTGTCTCCAATGCACGTCTGGGCTGGGGGTCATCTAACTTTGTGCATTCCCTCCAGACAGCCACAAACACTGGAAGGGTGGGTGTGGCAGAGGACTAATCTGCTTTTTGATGACCTTCCTGAGCAGGAAGTGGGAAAGGGAGCGGACACATCTGAATAGTCTGTGTCCTGTCCCCACATAAAGGACTGATTACCCCCCCACACAGATAGCCTGGCAGACAGGGCTTTGACCCTACCAAAGCAGTACAGTACAGGACCTGGGAAGTACTCTTCCGGAGTAAAGACTGCTGTGCTGTAAGGAGTGCCACTTTGTCTTGACTGGCTGTTCTGAGGAACTACTTTTCTGCTTTACTGAGCTGCCCTGCTGCTTGCTGATCTCTACCCTTCTGAGGGCAAGGACCTGACCCATCTCACTATAACCCAGAGTGTCTCCATGGGCTTGCTTCCTGTTTTCTGAAGTTTCAGGGACACGAACGGCTTCCTGCAATTCTGCTGGTGCTGCTGGACTCTGCCCTCTGTGAGTCCTACCCTTGTGTGAGGAGCACCCCCCTCCGGTTCTGGGCCTCAGAAGTTGGTTCTGCAGCAGTTTTGATACTAAACCGACACATCCTCATCTTTGCGACGATCAGAACCGACTCATCGCCCTTCTATGTCGACGCAGAGGCTGTTCGTTGACAGTAGTTCTACAGCCTGTGCAGCCCGAAAATGGCGCTGTGCGTGGCTTTACGACAACGCATTGCCTGCATCACAACAGAACTCGACTGCGACGCATCGCGCCCTCAGCATTGACATTGTGCTCTATCCAAGGTACTTTTTCAGTGGGACCTGTGTAAGTCCTGTAGCCGGTCTGTCCTCTATTGTGGATGGCCTGAACTTTGAATTAAACCAGTCCCTTGTGTCCTCAGGTAACCTTTTAGACTATTGACTTCAAAGCACTGTTTTTGCATTAATCTTTATAAATTCATAACTTTGGTTCTACCTATTGAATTTTTGTCGTTTTGGTATTGTTTTACTCCGATAAATATTATCTGTTTTTCTGAACCAGTGTGAAGTTTTTTTGTGGTGTTTTCATAGAGAGAGAGAGTGTGTGTGTGTGTGTATGTGTGTTTTGCACAAATACTTTACATATTGCCTCTTAAGTTAAGCCTGTCTGCTCTGGGCCAAGCTACCAGAGGATAAGCACAGGTTAATTTAAAGTGTGTATCTAACTTATTCTCAATAGGATTGTGGTCCCCATTTGGACAGGGTTCAAACCTCTGCCAACTAGAGACCCAATTTCTAACCACTTGACTCAATTTTCCTTTAATACCCTAACGTTGATCATATTGTGACCATTGTTTCTTGAATGTTAATTTAACTTAACTAAAACAGTTACAATGAAAACATATTTTTTGGGGCCAACCTAGGGCCCTATCACTTAACTGGAACTGGCAGCCTCAGCAAATGGCTCTTTTATATCCTTCAACCTCTGGGACTTTGCTAGAGTTTTTGGTGGCTATTACATTACAAACTCACTCTCATCCAAACCAAATACTATACTATAAACAGAATGTACCATTCACTGCATATGGTACAGGGTGCTGTACTGATTCTTGGATAGTGAAAGAGTAAAAATGCATCTTTACTTCAATGCAAAGCCTTTTTTCTCACCAGTGTGTCAGGGTTCCCCTTTCAGTGAAGTTTGCAGAATTGGGCCTGTACCATTAGGCATTAGAGCACCTTGATTTACAGAAAACAAGCCACTTAATTCCACTATCAAAGCAGGATTTGTATTCAACAATAATCAGATGCTTTCCAGATAGCCAAGCAGTATATGTACAAGTCACTAACTCCTATTGAATCCTCAAGAGATCAAAGCACACTTATACCCTTCCACAGTCACGGAGGAGCACGTTTCTGCTCTTTCTCACCAAGTGACAGAAAGTGGTGAATATTGATGTATGAAAAAGAAACTGGTTTAACAGACGAGAATAACGACTTAAAGTGGCATACCTAGCCGCCTTCCACATCAATTGGGCAGAGATAAAATAAGTCTCCCTTAGGTCACACTGGCTAACGATTTGGTAACATCCAGAACAGATTTAAAACAATTAAAATATGGAAAATAGAGTAATATGTATTGCTCAAACTAAAAAAATAATAATTCTAAAGTAAAGAAAAAACTATCTAACTAGACATTAGGATTTGTAAACATCCCACAATGGGGATAAACAATAAAATACAGCTGCCCAATTGAAAATTAAAGGTTGGAACCTTGGATTAAAGTAAGTTCCAGGAGTATGTAAAAGTGATAGAAAAAATGTTTGACAAATGACTAATACTACAGAAGCTTTAGATGGATGCACCTCCAGCACCGACATGGAGTGCAAAAGATCAAACCAGTTAGCAATAGAAGAAGGGTTGTGTGACTAGGTTTTCTTCTGTCTTCAAAGGTTTCTGAATACAAAATTACTATGAAGAAGAGAGGAGTATGGAGGGTGTCCAAAGATGCGACGTCCCCAGACCAAGGGTTTCATCCAGTCAACTTGGCTGAAGCAGAAGTGTAGCAAATCTGCATTTTCTGGTAGGTTACATCAGACTTTTTGATGTTTTCTGGACTCTGTTTTTCCTGGGTTTTGATCTCTGTGCCCATTACCCCTGCTAAACAGGGCAAAACACCTGTGCTCGCCCTTTAAACCTGATTAAATTGGCTTACCTGTGATTGACATATTTAACTTGCCAGGAAGTCTAGTATTTGGTGTAGGAAATACACCCAGGGCATTGAAGTTAAATGCTACCCATGGACTGTAGCACCTATTATGTTATCCACAGAGTGGGCCTGTAAAACATGGCTTCAGGCCAACCTGCATAGCCTGACTGTGGCAGCCTAAAAACCTGCTGTCAAACCTGTAAAAGGAACCCTTTGTGGAAGCTGGGAAATCCTTATTTTAAATAATAAGTCACGCCTAAAAACACCATCTTGCTCACATTGCAGAGTCCATGATATCTAAAAGTGGTATATGTGTGAATAAATTGGCATGCTCCTCCGTTGACTACACCTCAAAAGCTATTTTTACTGGCAACATTGTAGCTCGATCCTAGAAAACGACAAGGTACAGATCATAAACTTTCATCTGTAACATTTGACAGGAAACTTCTAATTAGTCATCCAAACACTAACTTACATATGTATTAGAAGTCCAATTCATTTGGTGGGATTAGATGTTAATGAATATATAGAGGAAAACTAATTTTTAGAAAGTTACTTTTTGGCTGCCTAATAATCCTGAAGGCTAATTTGCATAAGCCTGCCAACAGCTTCCCAGCAAATGCTTGACCATAATGATATGTGAAAACTGCTCCCACAGCAGACCATTGGCTTAGGCCAGGTGACAGGATGGGCTAGGTTTGCAGCATTTTATATCTATCAACCCAGGAGGGATAGTTGGGGTACACCTAGGACTACATTAACTTGAAAGGGACAGAGGCAAAGCATGTTCATCCATGGTTTAGTGTAAGGAGAAACCTGACAAAGACAAAGCCTTTGCCCCCAAGGCCAAACTATCCAGGCTGGCTCCTAACTCAGTGGGAGGTAAGGTACCACCAGAACTAGATTGAAGTGGACACAGTGGAATGGACTGGTATTTTCCTGAGCCAGCCCTCTGAGTAGACACAAGAGCACTGCATAAGGTAGGAAGGGTTTCACCAACTTGGATTTTAAGAGTGAGGGGCACTTTGGATTGTTTGCAGTAGGGAAAACAGGAACTGCTGTAAAAGTAAATAGGGCTGCACCTGGGAAAATGCACCCAGTGGTTAGGGAAAGGTCACGAGTTATCATCAACCACTAGCTGAACCCAAATGGGGCACACCAAGGCACCATTGCTGTTTTAGTACTGCATAAATACTTTACACAGTGCCCTAAGTTAAGCCTTTCTGCCCTGTGCCATAGCTACAAGGGGGTTGAGCTCTGGTTAATGACCAGTGACTTTTACATTGACAAGTTAATATTATCCCTCGAGGTGGGTGCCTGTCCCCCCCCAAATATTAATAATGCACATTCTTGCAAGTAGCTTCAAAGAGAGAGAGTCTGGTTGAGAAGCAGCGTCAGCGTGGTAGTGCGCTCGACATGCAAGGTTCATCAAGTGCACTAAAGTCGTTAATGGTTTTTCCTTTTAGTTTTGCTCTCTTCTAGCCAGTGTTGTTTCACTGGCAACCACTTCATCATGATTTTATGTCTTTATAAAAATACCATTTGGTTACATTATTGAATATTCATTTCTGCATTAGGGACCACTATTGATGTAATGACTAATGTAGTTTATTCAGGGCCACTGCAATTATGCTTCTGCTGGATTTATGGATTTACTGTGCTTGCTACATAGTCCACTATCTTCAACACAATTAGCATATTTCAACAACAAAAAACTGTTTCTAGCTCTAACAGATCAAAGGATACTGAAAAAAGCGCATATGTGGTATGGCGGCAGACCCTTTGGAAACGTTGACTGCCTATATTTTAATTGCTGCTGTGGGTGTTAAACTCTGGTTTTTGAGTGGTATGTGTCCAGCCAGGGCTCAGCACCAGAATTAATTAAGAACAGGCACCGAAATGGGTCCCTCCCAGGCCTACATTTATGCGTTTTGCATTGCAAATAAAAACACTGCTCCGTTTGCTGGTAAATATGTGCAAGAATCCATGAGGGAATCCAAGTCAGTGATGCAGACACTGTTCCATTTCTCACTTTCTACTTCATGTTCTATGGAATATGCGTCCCCAACTGGGTGAGATGCAGGTGTGATCAGATGGTGGGGATGCAGAGCAATAAAGTGCTATGACTGAAAGGAGTGCACATTTCTCAGTGTTTGTCACTGTCATAGAGTTGTTCAGACTGCATGTTCATCCAGAGTTTGGCCACTCAGCACAGCACACACAGACATGGTCATGTATGGGCTGTTTGTACAGACAATTGTTAGAAATGGGGTTTCTGGTTGGCTAGGGCAAGCGCCCAAGCCAGGCAGAAACCACCACTCTGGTCATGGCAAGGGAGTTACACACTGAAAATAACCCCTGCTCACCCCCTTGGTAGCTTGGCACGAGCAGTCAGGCCCATCTCAGAGGCAATGTGTAAAGCGTTTCCGCAACACACTCACACAGCAGAGACACACAATGCACACCACAAAAGAAACTCCACACAAGGTTATACAAGAATAGCTTTTGTATTACTCATAAAACAGATTAGAGCATACTCACACATATATATACATATATATACACTGTGCCACCTGGCTCTAGGTATCACTTTACAGGCGATTATATAAATTACAGGGACAATCTGGCCACTGTCATACCCATTAGAGCACACAAGTAGTGAAAATCACAACCAAACAGTAACTACTGTCCTGAGGCACTTAACATAAACACATTATGCATAAATCATACTAGGCATACATCCATAATTAGCCCCAATGCACCACAGTAACACTGATACAGTGCACACATCACCCCAGGGCTGTACGCCCAGCCAGAACATAAGGTGAACACCAGGCCGACTGGCCTGCTCCTCTGGGGCCCATCTTGAGCTTCCCCGCAATGCCCTCTGTCCCACAAAGTCAGAGCTCCCTAATCTGCTTGTTCCTTCCTTCTGGACACGGGGCTTCCACTAGCCCCCTAGCCTGAAACACAGCTGAAACAATATCCCCAAAAGATACGCAAAGTAATCAGGGGGCGGGGTGCAACTCACCCTTGTCTCCTCTCGTTTGTGCTGCAGGGAGAATGCAGTTGCCAGCGATCGTGAGGTGCAGCTGCGATCAGGCCACAAAAGGTGGAGCAATTTCCCCCAGGGGCCTCCGTCAAGGTTTCGCCCTGGTTCCTCACTCTGAGGCAGCCCGCAACCATGCAGTGCAACCGCCCTGCAGCAAAAAGGGAAAACAAAACACAGGCTGTAGGGCACGGAGCGAAGCCTTCGTCGGCCCCGTCCACAACCAGGCGTCCCTCGACTGTCTTCCTCTCTCATCTCTCTGGTGTGCAGAGCGGAGTCCCCTGCGGCTTCCAGGCAACATGCGGGGCTCTCCCTTTCCTCCTGAGAGCCCCGCCCACGGTCAGGCACAGACTTGCCTAACTTCCGGCCTCTTCGTCGCTCGGGCAATCCCCGGCCATGATTTCCTGCCACTTGTGTTCTTCTCAGGCAACACGGAGCGAGCCTCCTACTGGGCACTCTGCCTTACAGCGCTCCCAGAGCGCGCCCTGGGGCACAGCTTTAAACAATACCAGTAAGGAGCAACAATACTTTCCAAGTGCTGTTGCTGGGACCCTCGCATAGGGTCAAGAACCTAGCACTCACCACGTGCTGTCTTTGAGGAACCAAGCACCAGGCTTAGATGAAGCACAGCACTCCTGCAGACTTTCTTGCATGTAGCAGAAAATAAAAGTAAGGAACCTTCCAGTTCTTATCCTGGAGTCTTTTGGGTCCCTGAGACTCCCACCAGGAGGCCAGCATGCAGGGCCTCCCAGCAGAGGGCAGCAACTAGGTCCCACGGCGGTTCCTCCTGGCAGAGTGCTCTCCCCCCAAGTCAGTTCCAAGCAGGTCTAACAACATAAAATGGGGTCACAGCCCCAATACTTATACCACTCATGTCTTTGTTATCCCCTTGGCACTTGGCTCTGTGCCAGGTCCAAAACAGTTCTGGGGGCACCTAACAACTGCCCAACAGTCCTTATTGTTAGTGTAGGCTCTGGCTCCAGACACACCACAGGGGGTGGAGCCAGCATTGTGGAAGGCAGGCACAGTCCTATTCAGGATCAGGTGCTACTCCTCCCACTACTGCAACTACAGATCGCCTATTCAGCCTAGCACTGACTCACCCAGCCCATCTGTAGCCACTGCACCTCCCCAGACCCTGTCATCCAGAGCCAGACATGCAATACACAACAGGCAGGCACAAAGAAACATTGCACTCAGAAATGCCCACTTCTAAAAGTGGCCTTTCTAAAATAGTGATAATAAATCTGGGAACACCATTACGCAGCATTTATTACCAATATTCCAAACATACCAAACTTGACAAGGCTACTCCTCTCATGTTAGGAATTACAACTGAAACACATATCAGGGAATCCCCAATGCATTCATATGAGAGGGCAGCCTCACAGTAGTGAGGAACCAAAATGGCTGTTTGTCACTACCAGGATATGCCACACAGTTAAGGCACATGTCCTACCTTTTACATACAGCGCACCCTGCCCATAGGGCTAGCCAGGGCCTACCCTAGGGGTGACTGATATATAGTAAAAGGGGAGTCACAGACGTGGCAACCACTTTATGTGCCACGTCACAGCGGCAGTAAACTGTGCGCGCAGGCTCTACAATTGCAGAGGCCTGAGACAGGTTTGAAAGGCTACTTTGGTGGGTGGCGCAAGCAGCGCTGCAAGCCCACCAGAAGCATTTAATTTACTGGCCCTGGGTATCTGAGATACCACTTTACAAGGGACTGATAGGTAAAATAAATATGCCAAACAGGTGCAGACCAATCTTACCATGTTTACCATAGAGAGCACATGCACTTTAAATTGAACAGCAGTGATAAAGTGCCCAGAGTCCTAAAACCGCCAACACCAGGTCAGAAAAAATACTAGAAGGAAGGCAAAAAGTTCAGGGATGACCCTGCTAAAAGGGCCAAGTCTAATAACGATTCAAATGAAAGATGTGTGACGGGGTACACAGCTGTCGAAATATTGACAGTGCCAATACAAAATGCAGTGGGCATGTGTCATCAAATGAGAGGTGATGTTGAAATAGAGGTGATGAAAGAAGTTCTTGTAGAAGTGAATGAAGTGCGAGACAAGCTGACGTAAGGACTTCAGAAACAGGCAAGTGGAGATTAAGAGCAAAATGAACTAATGCAGAGAGGGATTGCACGGGAAAATCATATTAAGAGAAGAATATGGGTTGTTATTTATCTGATACTGAATACAAATCAGTGCTAATAAACACTGGTAGCGGCAACTAGTCAGACTTGTTTTAGGTGTCTGTGTTTTTTGTTGTGTGACATATTTGGGTACATTAACAGAAAACTATTCGAGGCACCCAAATATGGGTCAGGTAGCATATGGCATCAAACAAAACATCCTAGTTCACATTTTATGCTACCCCCCCAATTACATAGACCATGCCTCTTGTAAACCATTCGAAGTTATTATTCTTTTACCCTCCATCCCCCAGCGCTTGGGCTGTGCTTGTGAAATCTCTTGCATTTAATCCATCTTAAAAGGGGGCTCTTATCAGTTCCTGGTCCTGAATTACTGTGTTCATTTGCTTCTGTGTGGAACTCTTCTTTTTTTTATCTTTCCCTGGCTGCATGCATTTACGATACTTCTCCTAAAACTGTTCACACTATTTAAGCCCCTTTCACTGGCAAAATGAGATCTCTTCCCACCAGAAAGGCAGACAGCTTCTAACAGTATGCAGGAATGCTTGCTTTTTATTACTTAGTTGTGTAAAGCAGATGCTTTAGCCTAAGAACATTTATGGCATTTCCTATTCATGACTCAGTACCTTTCTTTGCACTTTGTATGTATTTTCAGATTAATTTTTTCAACTTAATCTATTTGGTCATTATGATCAAATTTGAAATGTTGTAATAAACATTGCATGTTAAAAACAAAGTTAATATACAAGTGCTATGCTATATTTTAGTACTAAACAGGCAGCCACACATACAGTTACTCTGCAGACAACAGGGTCATGGTTTCAATGGTACAGTAGGTGCAGTAGCACCGGGCCCAAAAGTTGGCAGAACTCCTCTAAACACCTAATATTGCTATAGTTTACTAATAAACAGGCAGTCACAGTTGCAGTTATCGTGCAGTTGAAAGGGGCTTGATTTAAATGGTGCAGCAGGTGCAGTCGCAGCGGGACCAAAAGTTGCCATAACTCAACTAAACACCAAATATTGCTATATTTTACTACTAAACATGCAGTCACAAGTGCTATTATCTTTCAGACAACAGAGTCATTATTTAAATTGTGCAGTGGGTGCAGTGGCACCTGGCCCAAAGGTTGTCAGAACTCATCTAAACACATGATATTGCTATATTTCACAACTAAATGGGCAGTCATAAGTGCAGCTATCTAACAAGCACTAAGGTCATGATTTCAATAGTGCAGAAGGTGAAGTGGCACCAGGACCGAAAGACAACCCACTGAACACCTTATATCAAAATATTTTACTACTAAACAGGCAGTCAGAAGTGCAGTTACCTTGCAAACAACAGGGCCACGATTTGAATGGTGCATCAGGTGCAGTGACACCAGGTCCAAAAGTTGTCAGAACTCCTCTAAACACCAAACATTGCTATATTTTCGTGCCATACAGGTAGACAGAATTCCAGTCATCTTGCAGTTAAAAGGGGTTTGATTTGAATGGTGCAACAGGTGCAGTGGCACCAGGGCCAAAAGCTCTAGGACCCCACTAAACGCAGAATATTGCTAATTTTTACTATTAAACAGACAGTCACAAGTGCAGTTATCTAGCAGGCACTAGGGCCATGATTTCAATGATGCCAAAAGTTGTCAGAACACCTGTAAACACCAAATATTGCTATATTGAACTACTAAATAAGCATTCACAAGTGCAGTTTCCTTAAAGGCACTAGGGTCATGCTTTTAAAGGTGCAGCAGGTGCAGTGACGCCAGGGCCCAAAGCTCTAGGAACCCCTCTAAACACCAAGTATTTCAATATTTTACTACTAAACAGGGAGTTACCTTGCAGTTGAAAGCAGCTTGATTTAAATGGTGCAACAGGTGCAGTGGCACCAGGGCCAAAAGTTGTCATAACTCCTCTAAACACCAAATATTGCTATATTTTACTACTAAACAGGCAGTCACAAATACAGTTATCTTGCAGGCACTAGGGGCATGATTTTAATGGGGCAGCATGTGCAGGGGCACCAGGCCCAAAAGTTGTCATAACTCCTCTAAACACATATTATTGTAATTACATCCATTAATTCTATTACATCCCTCCTTCTTTTCATTTTTCTAAATGTTGCTATTACTTACCCACACTATACCACTAGTAACAGCACAATATATTGCCTTTTTGTACATAAGCAAGTCATAACACTTTAATCGACTTTCTGTAACTTATATTGTACAACTACTCAACAAGCTACAACTTACAACAAAAAACAGCTTATTATCAATCACAGAGGTGAAACCAAATGCATTTACCAATGCTTGTTTAGAGAGCCTCCACTTTTTCCTACCACTTACAAAACCGATTAAACTGGCACAAATGTGAAACGTTTTGCCTAGGCAGTATTTATTTTAAAACGACAAAAGGGCGAAATAATACCACCACAAAATGTGCCCCATTATGCTGCATAAATGGCTTTTCATGTCACACAATTTAGCCGACCATGCCGCATCTTTGGTCCGCCGATTTGGCCGCATGATTCCAGTCGCCCATACTAGAATTTCAACTACCTCACCACTGCTAAGAAGACCTGGGAAAAACACCGAACAGCTCTGACTCGTGGGAAAAGGGATTAAGAGATCAGAAAATTGAGAAAGGAGAAGAGGAATTCAGGAGACAGAAGGAATATATGGCATGCTGATTTACTCAGAATGTTCGCACCTAAATAAATTGGAGATTAGAGTAGTTTTAAAAATAAACCGATTTGCATCTGGGAACAGTCGGGTCACGAGGATAATGCCGGTGCTGAATGGCAAGCGTCTGGGGGAGGCTGAGCGTGGGCGCAGTCCTATTGACTGCATTAGCTCTTCATTAAAGCAAGGAATGTTGCATCTGCAGTCAGGGCACGGGCACGCGGCGGTAGCAGACTGAAAATCCCCGCGCTCTAGAACCCTTCCGTGGCATTTACCAAGAAGGGAAGGAACAGGGCGGGAACAGACATCTTCAGAACTGATAACATCTGCGTCACCGAGCATTCTAGTCGAATTTAGGCAACCCTGCCTAGTAGCTTGATAAAATCTAAAAAAAAAAAAAAAACGTACTTTGATAAAGGGTGTAACGCTTAATGAAACCCGAATTCGAAATACAGATGGATTCAATCTGATATGCCGGAATACATTAGACGGCGCTTTGAGGCCTTACAAATCAATGTAGTAAGCACTTTACTAATGTCACTCTCTCGCGCGACTAACTGACTGTGCGCTGCAAAGGAGATGGTACGATCTAGTTTATTTATAACGTTATTTCACCCACTTTGAAAGCTAACCAGCAGCAAAGAGAGTTTTGTTATGTAGCGCTTAGAGACATGTTGAATTGCGTGCCCTATGTTAGATGTATCTTTGGGATATATAGTGGCACGTCATTTACTTGAGAATGTCAGCCAAATGGGGTAGAGACGCACCAGAGGCGTCGTCACAGTAATATGCTTAAATATAAAGGCGCACCGGGAATCCCTAAGGAATATATTTATAACCTGGAGAGAAAGCGAACCCCCGAGACTCAGGCCCGAACCCAGAGAATTACGAAGCAGGGTGTCAAGCCGCAGCCGGCGAACAGGTGAACCACTGCTTGCAGCCTACTGGCTGCGCGCGATGGGAGTCTGGAGGACGCAAGCGGACACGTGGTCTGTGCCAGATCAATACAGCACTGCACACACCTGATTTTGAGCCACTTTGGGGTTTGCTGGGAAAGGGATTGTTGATACTGAAGTTGGAGAGCGTGGCCCGAATTGACCTGAGAGAGCGGCGGATGCCAGGTCCATTCATCCTTCTAACTATAGTATGCTCCGCTATTGTGAAACACATTCTAATTAGCACATGAATGCGCAACTAAATGAAATAACGCTAAAATAGTTAGATGGCCTGTGAAGGAACATTGACGTTCACAGAAACGCTCAAACCCGAGAGCAGGCGAAGAGATCATTCCACGGCTATCGAGGGAATAAACTAAAGTAGACAGATTTGGATAATTGGATTCTGCGACATATGGTAAGCCTACAGATCACAACACGAGAATCAAAGCCGTAAGAGGTGCAGAATCCCGTTACCATGCGTCTTCGTCACCGCTGCCCTCAGCATCCTCCAAGTCCAGGATCTCCACCTGGTCCAGCAGGGATGCGGTGGTACCGGTGGGGGAGGCTGGGGGTGTAGGTGGGTCCTCGCCGCCGGCACCTGCCGCCGGGTAGGAGCCGCCTGCAGATAGCTGCTGCTGGAAGAAGGCGTAGGGTTCTGGCTGGTACAGCAGGCCGCCGGTCGTGCAGAGCAGAGTGGGCACCGGGCTGGGCATCACGCAGAGCCCGGGGGCTCCCACTCGGTATCCGTGAGCTGATGGAGAGGCGGGCGGAGGCTGGTGCAATGCCTGCCGGTGCGGTGTAGGGGGGTGCTGGGCAGACTGCGGGCTTCCCCCGCTAGCCGCGCTGCAGTTTCTCCGGAGCTGCTCATTCTGCCTCTCCAGCCGCCGCACCAGCTCCTGCAGCTTCTTCACCTCCAGCTCGGCGCTTCCCGGCGCCATCCCGGGGCTGCCCCTCACCTCCGCCATCCGCAGCTGCAGGCGGGCAGAGGCTGCGCCCAAGCCCCGCCACCTCTCCCTGGCCGCGGCAGCCTGCCTTGGCCCGGGATGTCCCTTCCCCGGTCCTCGCCGTGTGCCAGCAGCCGCCCCCGCGGACCCTCGCCTCCCCTCGGCGTGGTGTGACTTGGCTCGTCGGCTGATTCGAGCTGAGATTGGCTCCCTCGCCCGAGCCTCCGTTGCTCAGCCTTGCGCCTCCTGTCAGTGACGAAAGATATGGGCAGGCCTTCCCATCCTCACCATGCAAAACCGGCAACCACAATAGGAACAAAGAGGCGGCGCTGCGGGTGGCTCTTACACTGGCAGTAGTGGCTAGCAAACACTTGCAGACCTCTCCTCTGTGGCCTGCGATTTCAAGGGTTTGCAACTAATTCGTTAGGCGATTAAAACTTATCCACAGCATATTTAAAATGAACTGTGGCCATTTGCAAGAAACGCAAATGAAGTTGCACCTTAGCGTCGAGACACAAAGGTATAAGGAATCCACCGCAAAGCTTCTTAGAGGGCCCTGGAGATTGGCCCTATAAAACTCGTGTCATTCCCTCAGACTGCCCTAATCCTCTCTTTATATGGTGCTGCTAATTGAAGGCTCAGCGAGGCGGATTATGAAGCAGCCAGACGGCCCGGCCCCTCATGGATACACACAATATGTTCAAACTTGAGAGGCGTGTGAGTGATACCTGTGGCACTTGGCTAGATACAGCGAGGGCCACTGGAATTATGCGATTGCGCGACGATTTTCACATAATTATAGACAGGGCTCGAGTCGGGGTACCACGTGGGACGCGTCCCCCCACTTATTTTACCGCGAGCTCGATAACTGGAGCAAATGGAGCCAAACATTCACTCTTTGGCCTCTCTGGGGCGAGATCGGAGTTCATTCAGAACGCTGCTCACGCGCTGGCTTCTCTGATGCAATCGCATCTAAGGGGTGAGCGAGGGGAGGCAGTGAGTCTGATGGTGCAAGCCACCTTTCGTGATGTCGTGACGTCAGCGTCCCCCCACTTCTTTTTTTAGGACTTGTGCCCTGATTATAGATTTACCGCGTTTGCCGCATAATCCATCCTCTGCCACATAATCTGCAGATAAAAAAAAAAAAAAATGTTTGTTTCTAACTCAAACGGTTCAAAAAATGTAGCAATGCATGTTGCCGCTCAGTGGAAGGCCCTTTGCAAAGCTTGACTGATCACCCTTCTGATTTGGGTGTTAAACTGGTACTAATGAGGTGCAACCAATGCCTACTCAGCGTTAATAAGTGTATAAATAACAAAATAAGGACGTCATACTGTTACAAAATGTGCCACATTATGGCTCATACTTTGCCTTTTCTTGCCACATAATTTACTCAACCCTGTCGCAAAATTTGGCCCTCTCTGGCCGCATAATTCCAGAGGCCCTGGATATAGCTCATTAGAGGCAGATCACTATGACTGGGCAACGATGTCATTCATGAATGGTATCCCTCATGTATAGTCTTTAGTGCGTAGTTGAGTACATCCCAAGAATAATTTAATCAGGAGGGCGGACAGGGCTGTGAAGGGGGAAAAATGAGTGCAGGTACTCAATCAAATAAGATGCAGCGCTTGGGCTGGGCTAAGGGGCGGGTTTAAGAGTGAGCAGTTCATGGGCTTGAGTTGGAAGGTTGGTAAATTGAGTAGAATCAATACTCAATACTGTTTAACCCTTTCGCTGCGGCGCGAATTCCGCCGCAGCGCTGGGGGGGTTTGGGGGGGTTGACGGCGCCGCTGTGCTCATGACGGAACAACGCCTTCATGAGTCACGGGTGAGCTGTGCTCATGATGGCGTGGTTCCGTCATGACTCCACCCACTGCGCTAATCGCCCACACAGGCGGGGAATTAGCGCCGCGTGGGAGGAGCGCCCGCCAACGGCCGCAGCATGACGGAACCACTCCGTCATGAGCACAGCGCACCCGTGGCTCATGACGGAGTGGTTCCGTCATGAGCGGGGAACGGGTTAATAGTAGCATCTGTTATTTACAGTGCTTAGATGAGGACAAAGAGTGAATTTGATTTCTTTATGGGTGACTAGGTTTACTACATAATGTAAAGCATACATGATAATGTTTCCAATTATAAACTAACTCTTGCCAAAGGTTGACAGTGATGTTCTTACCTTTGTTGCTCTCCTCTTCTGCAGTCTCTCTCAATTTTCTTATCAGCTTTCTGTTTACCATGGGTCGCATTATACATGTGGCGCAATTTCCTTAATTGTGCAGGGTGCACCTTTAAAAAGGTGCGCCCAGCGCAATGAAGGATGATACACCATATTACGATGAATGCGCTGCCCTCGGGGCAGCCACAAACTCATGCTGCCCTGGGGGCAGCGCATCCAGGTGAAAAACAGAGCGGATATTACTTAAGGGGTGGCTTTGTCATTAGGTGTAATGGCAAAGTGGATTTGGCAGTGCCAGACACTGCCTGGTCAGTCTGCAGTAGCAGGCTGTGGTCTATTTTGTCTCTGTCACATGCAGGTTGGCACAATCAGTGCTGCAGCTCTGGGTGAACACTCTGCCATACATGCCCTCAATACCTGGGTACCATATACTAGGGACTTATAAGTAAGTCAGTACTTGTCAATTGGGTGTAACCAATTCAACATAACTTGGCATAGCGTTAGAACGCTGGCACTGGGGTCTGGTTAGCAGGCCTCAAAGCACCCTCAAAGTCGAAAAACCAGCATCAATAGTTCACAAATGTGGGGCTGAGCATGCAAAAAGAGGCATTTCCTTACAACTTTTATTGCAAGTTTATGGCTGCCAGGTTTAGGCAGTGGTATACTTTTCTTTTTTTTGGATTTATTTTTGTACCATATGCTTGCAATAAGAGATAATAAAATATTCAAGCTCAAAATTGTTTTAGACCTCACAAGATCAGCAATTTAAAATAACATACATTTACATTCACTTTAATATTTTTCCCAACCATATTAAAGTAGCTTCAAAACACACTTGGAAAATGTATACACCTTAAAACAAACATATTCAGACTGTGGAAACAATAGCATCTTGATCTATATCAGTTAATCTATATTTTAAATATAGTGTGTTTAAAAAAATGATTCCATGGCTCTGTCAACACTGGACAGGTGGAAATTACATGGAACACATCTTGCTTTCCTTCCCAGTATAAAGGGCTCAGGTTGGAGTCCGGCCCTTGGCCAACCCATCTGCCGGTGTAAGCCTTCAGAGGGAGAATACCTAGCCTTAACTGTAGTATGCATCGTTGTACTATGGGCCTGATTCACAATAGGCCTCTGCACTTGTGGTAGAGGCCCCGCAGTCGTGGTGAGACCTCCGAACTGCAGTATATCATTGTGGTGGTCCCGCCACGAGTGAGGGCCCCCGCCACAACTGTGGGGCCGCCATCACGAGTGCGGAGGCCCTTTGTGAATAGGGTCCTATGTTCCATCCATAGTGACTGATAGATGATAAAATATAAAAGTGGCACTAGCTTTGTCAATGTTTGTTGAAACTAGTGGTGGAAAAGAAATTCCCTCCTGCTACCCTTAACTCTATCAGTAGCTGGACTCAAGGGCTAGCTCAGGGTAGAGCTACTCTTCAAACAGATGTTTAGGTCAGGAATTTAAGGCATTTTATCTGACTCTACCTGGTCAGACTATCCCTCTCCTGCTTTGGTGAAAGTTACTTTGTTCAAGGATTTCCGCCTGAAATGATCAAGTTTATTAAAGGCACGGAGGCAAATATTATGCAGCTCCTTTTTACAGAGGACACATAGCTGCAAACCAATACATTATATAAAAATGGCAGGCATATCTGGGCGGTGGTAGTGGTAGAAACTGCAGGAATAGTCCAGCAACTGGGATTATGTGATAAACAATAGATTCTTTATGGGCCTATTCCCCTCTCTTTAGAATTGTCTTGTGTCCCTCTGGTGAAGGTGCCTTAAGGACCTCGAAAGGAAAAGATTAAATACATGTATGGCATCATCTTAATCAGTTTCTGCTGGTTATGAGAAGCTCTAGCTGGAAATAGAGCACATAATATATCCCATAGGGAAAGGGCTAAGCAAGAGGAGAGATGAGAAGGTTTAGAGCCACACTTTATGACTGTATGACCAGACCGTACTGTATATATGCCAGGTGTCCCTAAAATAAGTACAAAGGTGAGTCTGATGGTACTGAAGAAGCGTAGTTTACTGCTGTGGTTCCACCCACAGCATGAGGCGACCTCCTGTCCCGGTGATCGGAAGGCAACTGACTCGATGCCATTCGAACCCTGGTCAGTGTCCACTCCATGCGCGGGACACATTCAAGTAATAACAACATTGAGCAACAATGAGCAGGTCTCGCACACACATCCAGTAATAACACTACAACAGTCCCCAACCTTTTCCATAATGAGACCTACTTCTGAGCAATGAAAATCACCCTGAGCTATCAGCAGATATTATCTCAGTTACAATGGTGACCCCACCCAATTAGATTGAAATAATGACTAGTCCACGAACAATTACAAGTAGTGACCACCCAACCACATACGGTGGCATCACAGTAAAGTCAGAAAAACCCTCAATACAACAGCCCCATGAAAGTCTGTCAATTACACTAAGAGAAGACTGTTGATCAAGTCAATAGTATAATGGAACAATCGCTAGGCCCATGTGAATATTTGAGAATGTTCTATAAATTGTGAGCGGAATCGTTTGCACCTCTACCTGAATGAGCGCAACGTTAATAGCCACATTGGTCTGTTCTACTACCCAATGGAAGCATCTTGCTAAGAAGGGGAGGAAACTGCAGCCCAAGGATTCTCAGTGCAAGTCATGAGCCAAGAGGAATGAATATGCAGGAGATGTGCTGGTCTGGTTCCACATGGCCATAAACATATTAGACTATATTTAGAAAGGGTATGCAGTTCCTAAGGAGGATGGTTTGTTTGTGAGGTCAATTCTCAAATCCGTCAATATTGACTGGACTCAATGAACCTTTAGGTAGGGAAGGGGAGTTCCCATATTAGGAACTAATGCCCTCACACACCCAGCAAGCTAGGTGTCATGCTTCATCATCTGGGCCTGCTCCTCGTCGGGCCGGCGGTGCAATGCCCGACGGGCACCCGTGAAGGGGCTCCTTGGCGGAGATCTTTTGTTCCTTGCCGTTTAGTGCGTGGGTGTGAGGGGCCTGAAGGAATGTAGATGAGTGGAGTGAGTTAAAAAAGATTGGATAGTCTGTTAATTGTGTTTATTCAGGACAGCTGTCCACCTCATTAAAAAGTTAGAGGAAGATGGACAGTTAGTGTGACTTGTATTTGTCTCTAACTGTCTCCTACTCTAGTGGTCGACATGTTTCATGCCCTCATGGCATTTCGTCAGGACCTGTGTGTGTTTCTATCTACAGTGTACAGAGGGTGATAATATCACTATCTGGGTCTGACACCACTAAGGTGTGCCAATCGTCACAATGGAGCAACCTAGAGCGACAGGTATTAGTGCTTCAATCAGCTCGTGGCGGTATCACTGGCTAGCCCATTAGCTATAGTTTCATATTATAGCACTGGCGGTGACTGGTAGGTTACGAACCACCTCAGGCAACATGAAACTATAGCTAATGGGCTAGATACACCCTCTCACAGCTCAGCCAAGTGGGATTGGGACAACCAAAAGCCATCAAGAATGCAGGGCGATATCCAGCAGTCACCTTCGACCAAGCTCTGGTGCAAGGACGCCCTGCTTAGTCCTAAAGAAGGAAAGCCACCTGCTAATGTAATTCAAACAGCAGAAACATTAATTAGCCAGCACTCCAAGAAGGTCTCCTTACTTTCTGTTCATTCCAATGCGGTGCAGGATCCATCACATCAAAACGTAAGAATGCCCATGACAAAAAAGAGAGCACAAACACCTCAGAAAAGCCAGGAACAATAAATGGAAAAGGAAAGTATTACAAAGATGCCCCCAACCCTGTCATATTAATGAGGATCCTGGCAATCAGCAGATCCCAAAGGAAACCCAGTAGCAACAAGGAACAGTCCCCCTTACTCTTTATTTCTGCAAATGGAAGGGACCAATAATAAAATTCAGCTGGCAGGGTCTAGTCATTCTGATTTGAGCATAACGGGCTCTGCAACTCAAGACCCAGACAAGCACCCAATGTCTTCTGTAGTTACGTCAGACATAGGATCTATCAATTTCAAGCCACTAAAACATCACACACTCGGGAAACAGCACCCTTACCTACAACTAGAGACCTTTTTCTCCCAACAACCATCACAGCTATCACCTATGACTGGTCAAGCCAAGTATTTCCAATCTTTGCAAGGTCACACGGTCTCCCTCATGTTACCACCTTAACCGGCGCTTTTTGCCCACCAGCAATTTAGCAGTTACACCTGCTTAGCCAACCGCCACTAGGACACATGGCCTCAGCACAATCCAGCCATTCGCCTCCATCACTATAAGAACACTATACTTGGTCATCTCTTTACCCTGTGCAAGGGGCACCACCAAAATCTCTCGATTAAACTACCGACAAGTATTCAGTAGAGCTTGAACTGGTTGCACGGTATAAGACTAGAGGACCCCATGACGTACTAAACTGGAGTGCCATTTTAAAATTGGCAAGCACTCTTCCCAACCTTAAACATCTACAAACAAATCACATAGAAGGAGTTGAGTTCAAGCTCAATCCGTCCATCCCAGGCAGCGATATAATGGTAGTTACTTGGGTCAATCCAAAGATAGCAACCCAGGTATGGCAAATCAAGGAGGGCTTCTCCAGTTGGAACATTGAAAAAGCCAGACTCTGAGACTTATCTGAGCCCTCTTCTTCTCCTATAGAGATCATCACTGAAAAGGCAGATACCAGCTAGCAGTGTATTAAGGGGAGCAATAGGTCCCACAGATCAACAAATTCACACACTGTAAAACTGAAGCATTCAGCAAATTGATGTCCTAGGAGCACCAACCTACATGAGGCACGTCTCCCTGCAA
The DNA here is from genome assembly GCF_964204655.1 of Triturus cristatus. Taxonomy (NCBI): domain Eukaryota; kingdom Metazoa; phylum Chordata; class Amphibia; order Caudata; family Salamandridae; genus Triturus; species Triturus cristatus. The sequence goes on along the minus strand of NC_140591.1, from coordinate 604,504,594 downwards.
CCATAGCAGGGTCCTCTCCCAAGAGCTACGTGAGCGGTATAAATTCAAAAACAAGAGGGTCCTTGCCACAAACTCCATCCCCTAGAATTGTGTTTCTGGAATGTGAATGGCCTTAGCAGTAAGGTGGGTGAGAATGACTTCACTGCCTATCTTCAAAACTTTGAAATCCTGCTATTGCAGATAACCTGTATATAACAGAAACAATGGTTCCAGCTGAAAAATATACAAATCTAGACTGATAATAATATGCACAATCGCAATCGTAATGGGTTATGATGATGTCAGAAAGAAAGGAGACCCCATAGACCTCTGTTCGTATTTACATTAATTCTTTTATAGGATTCAAAGAATATACAGATATATACAACAAGAAAAAAGAAAAAAACAATAGTGCTTTGTTGTCCCCAGTGTGAAATTGTAACCATAGAACAAAAGGTGAAAAATATGTGATATATACAACTTTGTTTCCCCAATCTTTAGGTGACCATTGATAACTTCGCAGTAATGTCAGCTACTGTGCACAATAATCAGAGCTGTTGAAGTGGTTCGCTTAAATTTGCTGTCAACGATGTTTCGACCCTGCGTTCGTTAAAGGGTCTCTTCAGGACAAAGGGATAAAGGGACAGCTGATGGAGATTGCACAGCCACATGAAGAAAGTGAAGTGTGTGCAACACCAGTAAAGTGAAAAGGTAGAAAGAATACTCACACGGTAGGTGTGAGGAGCGAAGAGACTGGCTGGCAAGCATGGATATGGTCACTGTGCTGAACAGCTGTGTCTCAGGCGATCAATTGCAGAAAGGACCGGTCAGTTACAGATGCGAATGAATCTCACGATAGGTTGCGCAGGGGACGCAGCAGCTCCAGCCTGTACAAAGTAATTACTTGAACCGAGGACCCAATTGTGCCGTCTGTGCAGGAATGAATCTTTTAAATGTATCGGCTACGCACCAAAAATGGAAACGCTCAATCCATCTGCCTGGTATCAGTGTGCATATTATTATCAGTATAGATTAGCATATTTTTCCACTGGAACCATTGTTTCTGTTATATATGAATTACCCTGGTTCCTAGTGAGTAGGGTGTCCCTTGTTCTTGTTCTCGATTGCAGGAAACCTGATCGCAAGCTCTGACGCCACTTACTCGATTCAAAGAATTCCATCCTGAAGGAACAGGCAGGAAGTGCCACAGGTGGTCTATCTATATATTTTGGAACTCACTCTCAGTGGTCCCAAAAACACATTGACCTGGGATTAACAAGGGCTCAATGTGTCAAAACTCTTAGCCTCTTCCACAATATAAAACGACTTCAGCCTCCTAATATGCAACTTATATATCCACCTCTGTCACAAGAGCAAAGCTGGAAAAACAGTGTCTCTGATCGCACTACTTAAATCTCTTTCCTTTACTTTCCCCCAAGCCTGACTGGTATTCTAAGGGGACTTTAACATGCATTTCTTGCAAAGCAGTCCACCATCATCTTAAGATTGTCAAACACATATGATTCAAACATTACGATTAGTAATTTCACCTCGTACCAGAAATGACCAACATCGAAAAACATTGGTCTCTATACACTTAATGGCCGTCTGCCCCTGGATCAACGAGCAGTTTCTACTAGGTAATCACATAAATCCAACGCAATCTTCGACTACACCCTGGTAGATGCAGAGTTGTTTCAACGATCACCCCCTAGGGCATAACAGCCAGAGTACAGAGCGATCATTTCCCTCAGAATGTGGAGTTACTACCTTGTTACAAACTAGGCGCTGGGAATGGTGGGGAACCAATAACCAGTCCTATAGGGTGGAGAGGTCCTTTTCTCTTTTCGGGAAGAGGAGGGGGGGATACGTCCTCCCAAGTTAAATCCACAAAAACATATAGGTATCCCACCTAGTGTCACAACAACATGGCGTGAGGGTGGAGTGCTCGCCCTAACTAGACACCGCGCCACAAGAAGCAAGAAAGGAAAATATTCCTTTTCTTTAAATAACCCTCACACACTCTAGTAGTGTCATGCTTCATCATCGGGTTCACCCTGACTCCTAAAGGTCAGGGTGGGCTCAAGCGTATTCCAAGGTGCTCTTAAAATAAATGTGCTAGGGGGAGTAACTATAGATTATAAACCTTTGCTCGCTCCAAGGTTACCCTTTATTCACAGGACTGTTGGGGATGATAAAAATAAAGACTAAGGGGTGTTTAGGATACTATTGTCCTACGACCCTTCATTGTCCAACAAGTTTCAGCCCTACTCTCAAAGGCCTTAACAGTTCCGGGCTTTCGTCAGGGTGATATGACTCACCTCCCCAGTTTTCTAGCTATTTGCACTGTGTTTGTTCATATAAAGCATGCAAAATAAAAGTGCATGCATAGGCACTAAATATACTTGCCCCTTTCTTATGATCTGACCTGCAACAGTAGAGTAAAGTATTTTAGGGGTCTATTTGCATTTTCAAGCCGTAACATCTTGTCTTTTAGTGAGGCATAGTATGTGCTTCTAGCCAAATTGTGATTATTCCAGTTGGAGGAATGCGCTATACCCATGCACGTTGTTCAGTCCGTGAAAAAGTGGAAGAGTGGAAGTGGAAGGGTCTGCTTCCGAGTCATATTGTTTCCTTTAATCGTCTTTTATATAGGGATACAGCATTCTTGGGAAAATGTCTTCAAGTCTTTCTGTGGTCTATTGATCTTGCTCTGCATGTGGAAATCTTTATGTTCCCCAATCTCCTTATTTATTTGATCAAGTCTTTTTTTGAAGAGGGTGATCTTTATTTGTGTGTCCAGGGCATCTTCACTGGCTTCAGTTTTAATTATCATAGCTTCAGTTAGAGGTTTGGCTGTGTTTATAATTAAAATTAGCCAGTCCTTTGTGCACCACCATACTATAGAGACCACTCTTTTTATAATATGGGGTCCTCGAGGAAGATTCTCAGTTCATTATTCACTAGTAATCCTGTGAGTTTTTCTACAGGGCCACCCTGTTACCTTTCGCCCTCGAGGAACAAGAAACCCATACACATTGGGTGAGTTGAAGTGACAGGGTGTGCAGGCAAGGATGTCTGTGTGATGCTTGATGTTGTGATGTTTAAAGATATCTGGTACATAATGCAGGTGGAAGGGTTAAAGCACCAATTTACTTGGGCACAAACATTTGTTAAAAATAGCACTTAATAAACATTAGAACATTGGAATGTTGGAAGCTCCATTGAAAACAATGGAGTGCTCCAGGCTTATAATGGCTGGTATAAGCCCGGAGCTCCAACATTCCAATGTTTCTTTGTTCACAGCTCTGGCTGGTATAGTCTGCTACAGCGGGCTATAAGGCTATAATAATTCATAATGTGCTGTTTCTTGTATATTCTCGCCACCTGAGTTTGGGAGGACGAGTTGATGCATGCACCAGGAGGTCACACATTGCGCAGCGCCGCAGGTGAGAGCTCTTTGAATGAGTGGCATGGTGTGAACAAAACACTTTCATTTTTCACAGACTAAACAATGTGCATTGGTTATAGCGCTTTCCACAACTGGAATAATCACAATTTGGCTAGAGGCACTTACTATGATTTTGCAGCTTAAGCACTTGAACAAAGGCTTTTCTGAAATTGACACGGTGGCCCAAATATTGGAGCTGCACCACCGCAAGAAGTGGCAGTGTCCGAGCGTTGAGGGGACCACTGGGGAGATATGTATGAACTATCAGTTCTATAATACTGTGTGTCATAAAATCACACGTGGTCCTGAGGGGACCAATAAAAAGACTGTCATTGATGGTTTGATAGTTTGCAGTTAATCTGTGGAGTGACGCAGCTGGCAGCCTGTGATCAAGAACAAGGATGTTTGAAACGCATTAGGCAGATGCCGGATTCCTAATATTATCAGCTTTGTTGTGCCAATTTCCTCAGCACTTGGACAAAGGCTTTTTTGATCTATATAAGTGGCATTATAGGTGGGTATTGTAATAATATAAATACTAATATTTTAAAACCAAAACAACAGAAATTCACCAGTAATAGTTTACTGAGCTAACTATAACTCGCGCCTCCGTCATGCACTGCTTAAAACCTCACATATTACATCAATCATGACATGTTAAATGAGATCATTGATTATAATGGTAGAATAATTGAGGTTGGACCTTTGAGCTTGAAATGCATCCTTTAAACAAAATGGCACTGCAAAATCAGGTACCAGTGGTTTTCACACCACCCCATCTGAAGCAGATGTAAACAAGCACCGGTGGGAAGTTCTGGAGATGCCGACCGGGGAGGGGACACTGATCCATATGTGGTGGTCCTGCATGAACATTAGCCCCTGCTGCGACCCAGCGCTTAACATATCAAGAACATACTGGGTGTACCAATAATGACAGATACAAGAGTCATTGTGCTAAGTGCAAGAGATGATGGCATCACATTTTTGATGACTGCAGAGAATGCCTTAATGCAACACATGGTAGGGGCAGCAAATAGGCTAATAGCTTCTTATTGGAAAAGAAAATAATTTTGTGCGCAACTACAAGATTTAAAGTCTGTGGCACCTTATAGCACTGGAAAAATTGTCATGCAGATTCTTAAAAAATAAGAGAATGTTCTGTACAACTTCTCACAAGTTAGAGGAAGACCTCACAATATGCCATCTTGCTCACTGTATATAACGGCGTAAAACTGTTCACTAAGTACACAAGGAGTATATATATATGACTGTTTTTTCTTGTTTCCACGTAGTACTGTTCCTAAGCAAGGTGAAGGATGCACATTCATATTTGTTATTGCTACGACATCACCCCATCCTGATTGAACTCCACTGGCTCCCCTTGCCGGCCTGCACTGTCTTCAAAACTAGCTTCAAAATCTACAAATCCACCATGATTGGCACCCCTGTCTACCTGGCTGACAAGCTCACCACATCCATTGGCTCTTCACACACCCACATCCAGAATGCCATCACACTTGAGATGAAGAAACGCAAAAAAGATAAAACAAGGCAAAAGACCTCACCATCCATGCATCTAGTGTGAGAAGGTGACCTGATATATGCTGTCCACTAGTTCTAGTGGGCACCCTGTATCAGTCCAAACAACCCCTTATGGTGAATGGTTAAAGACAACCTTATATGAAAGCTATCCTAGTGGTAGCTATGGAGAGCAGCCTTCAGGCTAAGTCTTGAAGGAATGTAAAGCAGCTTGTTTTACCAGTCTATAATCTCTTGAATGATCAAATGAAAGGACAACCACACCAGGTATATATTTAAAATATATGTATTTAGGTTAACACACACCCCTCTAGGCTCTTTATGAGACTGGAGTTTGAAGTACTTAAGTTACAAGGTAGTAATCATCAGTAATAGCACAAATACACGTTTGGGCCCTAGGGGCGTACCATACCACATACCAACAAAGTGGTAGAAGAACCATGACTGGAATAGAGACTAGGCCTATAGCCTGTAGAATCGCTGTGACCCCAAGGAACCACCCAAGGTAGTGACACAGGGGACCCACGGGGACTGTATGCAGTGTGTAAACACAACCGCAGGTTCCCGTTATCTTCTATGGGCAATGTCGCGGTTCGAAATTTAAAGATTAGGGACACTTCTAATCGAGTCAGGACCAAACCCTTTTGGATTAAAGAAGTTCTAGGGCTAGCACCCACGAGAGCACCGGAGTACTAGAGTTACCTCACCTAGGGAAGCCGGGTGCATAGGTGTCTTTTGGTGTCGGGTCGCGTCGTCGATTTCAATGGAAGCCTGCAAAGAACTGCTGCTGCCGTGAAGAGGAGAAGTGTCCGAAGAGATCCAAGCCTGGATCTAGGATGTAAGGAACCTGAAAGTAGAGGGGACAGAGTCTGGGTCACCTGCCAGTGACATAGGGCAGGATGGACCAATGCCCACAGATGTCGGGTGCTTCAGGTGAGTTGATGGGTGTCTTTACTCTTCAGCCACGAGGTCCAGGAGGCATCGACAAAGTCCACGAGCCGGATTCGAGCTGTCCTACGAAGTCTGTCGAGTGCTGCGGTGTCGGCGACCAGAATAGACTCAACAAGCCTTGGGAACGGCAAGTCACTGGAATTTAGAGAAAGGACTGCGGTGCAGACCAGCAAGGTCTGAGAGACTCACCCAGTGAGGGTAAGTTGGGGCACGTCTGGAGCAACCAGGTAAGCCCAATCAGAAAAGGAGTCGCCTTCGTGGGGACCTGCTAGCCAACAGGCTAGTGATCGCGAAGGAGCCTCAAGCGGTCGCACTTGAAGCTGGCCCACGGTCACTCGTGGAGTGGAGGCCAACAATCTTCGGTTCAGGAGGAGCTCAAGGCTGGAGCTACTGTGAGCCCAAAGCACAACTTTGAGGAGGACCAGGAAGATAGTGTTGCTGCAAAAGTTCACGGTGTCCAGGGGTCACGGTTCCATGTCACCCACGATAGCCACGGGCCTCAGCTTTGCTGTGCACTCAGGGTAGCCTCGGGAAAGTCTGGAAATCTACCTCTGGGGATGCAGAGACTTCGGCGTCTGGCTTCAGAATTGCAGACCGGTCAGTTGCTTCTTTGGTGCCTGCCAAGCTGGGGAGTCACTCCTTGACCCCAAGGGAGATCTCTTCAGTCTTCTAGTCAGGATAGAACGTCGAAGGTCCAGGATGTACATTGCAGAGTTTCATCCAGGGTAATCTAAAGTCCTAGGGACTGGATTCCTATACTTAAAGTGAGTTTAGGGGATGGACTAACTCTAAGTCCCCAACCATGGGTGGGCCAGGAAAGAGGGGTGGTTACACCCATTTCCTTTGTCCAGTTTTGCGCCTGAGCAGGGGCAGGTAGCCCCTGCAACCGGTTTGAACTGGAGTATGCACAGGGGCACCAAGTTTGCCCCCAGTGCAGGACTTCAAAGCACCAGAGAGTGCTCCCGCCCAGCCCCAATAAACATCAGCCTGTCTGGGGAGATGGGGACACCTCCCCTCGACAGGAAACCTATTGTCCAAGCCTCCCCTGCTGGAGTTTCGGTCAGCAGCAGGAGGCCAGACCCATGTCTGTGGCAGAGGCATCCATTTTGTGATGCCAGGGCTCAGGAAATTCCTACCGGGTTTAGACAGTGTGAACATGTCTCTCCCTCTAGAAGGGTGGAATGCTACCTCCGCCGCCAGAACTGGTGGGGGGGGGGTAGTATTCCCAAGCGTTTGACACCAAACATGACATGTTTTAATGCAGCCATCCCAAAGTTAGCATTTACAGCGAGGTTATAATGCACTTAAGAGTATATGGTATGTCTGTATCACAGAACAGCCATAAGGAAGTATTTCCGAAAGCTGCAGAGGGGCTCAGCTCATGCTTGGGCACCCTCCCACATAAAACCAAGCACTCTGCCTTCAGGATTGTCAAGGCCTGCCATAGGACTGTCTTATAGGTTTATATGTGTCTGTATAGGGTAGTGATATAGGTAGCCTATACCACTGTAAGGGGTGAAAGCACACCCTTTCCCAGGCTGCAGTAGCAGACCTGTGGTGCCATTTTGGAGTGCTTCCCAGGGGTGGCATAATGCATGCTTCAGCCCCTGGTAGGCCTCTGAGGTACCTTACCTATGCCCTTGGTACATAGTATACCATATACTAGGGGCTTATAAGGCACTCCAGAATCCAATTAGATATGTACCTAATGTACATGGAAATCATTTTACAGAGAAAGCAGATAGACTGGGGCCCTGAATAGCAGGATCCCAGTCCAAAAAAGTCATAAACCAGCAAAACACCAGGCAAAAAGTGGGGGCAACCATATAGTCAGATTCCACCTTCCTACATACCACCCCCCCAAACGAAAGGAGATAAGGCTAACCTTGGCCAGTTGAGCCTTTATTGACTAAGTGGCCATATAAGGAAGCACCTGCACTAGCATGGTAGCCCCCTGTTTCATGGTCCACTGAGCTATTCCTCACCTTAAGGGCATTAAAGGATCTCCACCATGGGGAATTACTACCTGTGGTGTGTTTTGGCAAAGTAGGAGGCTGGTGAGGTGTCTGAGTAGAGAAGTGAGGCCCTAATAAAGTTGACCCCAGCTTCCTCAGGTCACTTGTCACCATATATGCCTCTCTTTCCATGACTGAGTTGAACTTTGCTCTAAGGGTCAACCATTGGCTGCCTACAGCTGGGGGTTGGATCCCTTTGGGTGGACTCCTCCCCTCGACAGGAAACCTATTGTCCAGGCCTCCCCTGCCGGAGTTTCGGTCAGCAGCAGGAGCCCAGACCCGTGTCTGTGGCAGAGGCATCCATTTTGTGATGCCAGCCTGTCTGGGGAGATGGGGACACCTCCCCTCGACAGGAAACCTATTGTCCAAGCCTCCCCTGCTGGAGTTTCGGTCAGCAGCAGGAGGCCAGACCCATGTCTGTGGCAGAGGCATCCATTTTGTGATGCCAGGGCTCAGGAAATTCCTACCGGGTTTAGACAGTGTGAACATGTCTCTCCCTCTAGAAGGGTGGAATGCTACCTCCGCCGCCAGAACTGGTGGGGGGGGGGGTAGTATTCCCAAGCGTTTGACACCAAACATGACATGTTTTAATGCAGCCATCCCAAAGTTAGCATTTACAGCGAGGTTATAATGCACTTAAGAGTATATGGTATGTCTGTATCACAGAACAGCCATAAGGAAGTATTTCCGAAAGCTGCAGAGGGGCTCAGCTCATGCTTGGGCACCCTCCCACATAAAACCAAGCACTCTGCCTTCAGGATTGTCAAGGCCTGCCATAGGACTGTCTTATAGGTTTATATGTGTCTGTATAGGGTAGTGATATAGGTAGCCTATACCACTGTAAGGGGTGAAAGCACACCCTTTCCCAGGCTGCAGTAGCAGACCTGTGGTGCCATTTTGGAGTGCTTCCCAGGGGTGGCATAATGCATGCTTCAGCCCCTGGTAGGCCTCTGAGGTACCTTACCTATGCCCTTGGTACATAGTATACCATATACTAGGGGCTTATAAGGCACTCCAGAATCCAATTAGATATGTACCTAATGTACATGGAAATAATTTTACAGAGAAAGCAGATAGACTGGGGCCCTGAATAGCAGGATCCCAGTCCAAAAAAGTCATAAACCAGCAAAACACCAGGCAAAAAGTGGGGGCAACCATATAGTCAGATTCCACCTTCCTACATACCCCCCCCCCAAACGAAAGGAGATAAGGCTAACCTTGGCCAGTTGAGCCTTTATTGACTAAGTGGCCATATAAGGAAGCACCTGCACTAGCATGGTAGCCCCCTGTTTCATGGTCCACTGAGCTATTCCTCACATTAAGGGCATTAAAGGATCTCCACCATGGGGAATTACTACCTGTGGTGTGTTTTGGCAAAGTAGGAGGCTGGTGAGGTGTCTGAGTAGAGAAGTGAGGCCCTAATAAAGTTGACCCCAGCTTCCTCAGGTCACTTGTCACCATATATGCCTCTCTTTCCATGACTGATTTGAACTTTGCTCTAAGGGTCAACCATTGGCTGCCTACAGCTGGGGGTTGGATCCCTTTGGGTGGACTCCTCCCCTCGACAGGAAACCTATTGTCCAGGCCTCCCCTGCCAGAGTTTCGGTCAGCAGCAGGAGCCCAGACCCGTGTCTGTGGCAGAGGCATCCATTTTGTGATGCCAGGGCTCAGGAAAGACCTCCCAGGTTTAGCCAGTAGGAACATGTCTCTCTGTCTGGAAGGGTGGAATGCTACCCCCGCTGCCAGAACTGGCGGGGGGGCGGGGTAGTATTCCAAAGCGTTTGACACCAAACACGACAGGTTTTGATGCAGCCATCCCAAAGTTAGCATTTACCGTGAGTTTATAATGCACTTAAGAGTATATGGTATGGCTGTATCACAGAACAGCCATAAGGAAGGATTTCCGAAAGCTGCACAGGGGCTCGGCTCATGCTTGGGCACCCCCCACCACATAATACCAAGCACTCTGCCTTCAGGATTGTCAAGGCCTGCCATAGGAGTGGCTTATAGGTTTATATGTGTCTGTATAGGGTAGTGATATAGGTAGGCTATACCACTGTAAGGGGTGCAAGCACAGCCTTACCCAGGCTGCAGTAGCAGACCTGTGGTGCCATTTTGGAGTGCTTCCCAGGGGTGGCATAATAGGTGCTTCAGCCCCTGGTAGGGCTCTGAGGTACCTATGCCCCAGGTACATAGTATACCATATACTAGGGCTTATAAGGCACTCCAGAATCCACTTAGATATGTACCTAATGTACATGGAAATCATTTTACAGAGAAAGCAGATAGACTGGGGCCCTGAATAGCAGGATCCCAGTCCAACTAAGTCATAAACCAGCAAAACACCAGGCAAAAAGTGGGGGCAACCATACAGTCAGATTCCACCTTCCTACATCTAGTGTCTGGAATGATAACCCCATAGATATCAGGACTGCCCCAACACCCACTCCAAATTAGGAAAGAAGTAAAAACCCACCTCTTAAAAGAACACTACAACATGGAGCAGTAAGAGTTCACAAGCCAGCTACCCCTCCTATCACATGTTTAATGTGTCTCTACTTTTTCACCTGCACTCCGCTGTCTTTTGGCTAGGTTTTGTGCTATATAAATACCACACACATACATACACTCTAAGCCCATGGCCCATATTTATCATAATGTTGCATCACACTTGCACCGTGCAAGGAGGGACAAGGGTGACACAACACTAAAGTCAGATTTATCAAGCCACGCGAGGCCATCTTGTGTGGCCCTGCATAGCTTGATAAATCTGGAGTTGGCTTGCTGCGTTGCGCTGCATGAAAGTATGTTAACTATGCCTCCCAGAGTGTGAGAAAAAGGGCTGAGTGTTGTACTTGGGCTTGTTTTTTGCTTACATGCCTTTGTTGTTCTATTTGCCTAGCTACATCTCATTAGGCGATTCTCCTACTACTACTATTGTAGACAGTAACAATTAATTTTATTAAATGGTTTATGGTAAAATAGAAGGCAGACTCAACTTTCGTGTACACCCTTAACATGACTACGTGAGACAGGGTACGTGAATGGCAGGGCTTGTAGCTTCCATTTGTGCAGGAGGTGCAGTGGCACTGGGGCCCAGAAGCTTTACTGCCCACTGAACCTTGATTATTGCTGTTCCCAGTTCAAACAGTGGCCAGGGGGCTCAGTTTCTTCACTGCACTAGAGCCTATTTCACACTGGATATGTCACTGGCAAGCAAGAGGGGCCTGCTGGTAGACTCTCTTAGCATAAGGAGAGGTTTTGGTAACTTTTTAAATTCTTTGCGAACAATCTAGGTTAGTTATAATGTGTAGGATAGCATAACTGCAGTCACAGAGACCAGAGCTATAAGTACACTCAACTCTACAAGTTTGTAACAACCAAAACCACCATGTAGTGAAATTGTGTGAGGGGGAGATATTCAAAAGTCTATTTGTATTTATCTGTAAAATACACCCGAGCCCCATTGCGCTGTGTTTTCCTGCTCACAATTTACATGAGTGTAGCGTATTTGAATAAATAAGAATTGCCTCCTCGTCCGTTTTCCCATCCCATTCATTACATTTGAGCAGCTTGTCTGCTCCACAGAAACCTATTACCTAGCAGAGGTCAAATACTTCCCCCGATATGGCGCTGCCTACCCAGTATGCATAAAGAGGGACGTGCGACACCCTCACATCCTGTTCTTTTTAGGTCTCGCTGAGTCAGCGCGCATGCGCTGCTCGGAGAGACTTTAGTAGGTGAGTTTTCAAAGTGCTGCTGGCTGGCGACAAACTTGCATTCACGCGAGTGTGCACACGCGAACCGCCAGCTTTCAGTGCCATCTGTCTTTCCTCTTGCTTGCTCCCTGCCTCCGCCCCTTCCCCCACCTTCGCACTTACAAGCGTAAGCAAATTAACATAATGCAGCATAACATAATGGCTACTGATATACACCATTTTTATTCTGCTAAAATTTCAGAAAGCCAACAATGATTCAAATCCACTTGCAAATACAACATACTGGGCGAATGCCACTCTCATGCCTGGATGCTTGCATTTGCAACAGCACCACTGCCCCCAGAGGACAGAAAATGAACAAGCAACTTAAAATAACAATACGAGTTATGTTATGTTCGTTGTAAGGACATTTACGAGCGGTAAACAGCATCTCTGAATTTTACTAACTCTTTGTCGAAATCATCAATAAAATCGGCGACGGCGCAGAAAAATCGACAAACTCTCCTTTAGAAGTGTAAGTTGCTCCATCGCCATTACACTTTTTTTCCTTCTGGATAATTGTATGTGAGTGGTAACATGAGAAACGCAAACTATTTCATCTGCAGGATGCAATACACAAATACATCAACATTTCTACACAACATATATATTGAAATCAAACCGAAATGATGGCTCCGTAAGTTAAATGATCACTGCTGATATCTGCCCTGCTCTGCAAGTCAAATGTTCAAATCCCTGCAAAACAGACAGCCTTTGCGCCTTTCGAGGTCGGCAATTTAATCACCATTATTCTGGTATAGTAACACTGCACATTTGCAGGGCTTACAAACGGGAAAACAACACATACACACACAACCACACTCACACAACCACACACAACCACACAACCACACACACACAACCACACACACACAACCACACAACCACACACACACACAACCACACACACAACCACACACACAACTACACACACAACCACACACAATGCCACACACACAACCACACACACAACCACACATACAACCACACACACACACAACCACACACACACACAACCACACACACACAACCACACACACATGAACACACACAACCACACACACACAACCACACACACAACCACACACAAAACCACACACACACAACCACACACAACCACACACACACACAACCACACACAACCACACACACTCAACCACACACACAAGCACACACACACAACCACACACACTCACACACACACACACAACAACACATACACACACAACCACACACACAACCACACACAAAACCACACACACACAACCACACGCAACCACACACACACACAACCACACACACACAACCACACACACTCAACCACACACACACAACCACACACACACACAACCACACACACTCACACACAACACATACACACACAACCATATACACACAACCACACACACAACCACACACACAACCCCACACACAACCACACACACAACCACACACACACAACCACACAACCACACACACACAACCACACACAAACACAACCCCACACACAACCACACACAACCAACCACAACCAACCACACAACCACACACACAACCACACACACACAACCACACACACACAATCACACACACAACCACACACAAAACCACACACACACAACCACACACAACCACACACACAACCACACACACACAACCACACACACTCAACCACACACACAAGCACACACACACACAACCACACACACTCACACACACACACACAACACATACACACACAACCACACACACAACCACACACACAACTACACACACAACCACACACACAACACCACACACAACCACACACACACAACCACACACACAACCACACACAACCACACACAACCACAACCACACACACAACCACACACACACAACCAACCACAACCAACCACACACACAACCACACCCACAACCAAACACACAACCACACACAACCACACACACAACCACACACAACCACACCCACAACCACACCTACAACCACACACAATCACACACACACACAACCACACACACAAAGGGAGGAGACAACTACAGCAGGACCTTCGGCTCGATCAGGATAGCAGAACCACCGGAAAAGGAACCCCTCGGCACGACCTGGGCAGCAAGAAGTTGTCACTGGAGACATCGTGATCCTATGAACAATAGTGTCATCAGTGATCTAATCCAAACTGTAAACTGTGACAAATAACATCCCTATATATTGCAGTACCACAAAAACAGCAACAAGCACTGGCATAGCCAATAGGTCTCGCCTTTGGGACCTTATAAGTGTTTTGCCATGCAACAGATTTTGTTGCACCAAGGATTTTGTGCTGCATAACTAAATACTTATAAGGTCCCAAAAGCGAGACCTATTGGCTATGCCAATGCTTGTTTTCTGTGAGCTGCAGACCAGTTTACCTAGCGAGGTCAAATAAGTTTACTTTCTTCATTTCTCTCACTTGTGCTTTCGTGGCTTGCATTTGCAGCTCAGCTGTTTTTGTTATTGAGACCTGTCCCCTCTGCTCAGCGGGCATTAGTCTTCACTGCGGCTGGTGACGCTGAGTGGCCTTGTGACCGTATCAGCCGCTCTGTTCCGGCTCCTTCCTCCTGCAGTGCCCGCCCACCTGAGCTGCATTTTAGCTACCAGGTACTACCTACATGCCGGTCCATCCAGTGAGAGGTTGGGCTTCATTTCATTAGCCTGCAGTGATGTATCCTACTGCTGGTAGATCTGTGGGAGTTCCTACTGTGGATGCCCTGCGCCTTTTGATAAATGAGGCTATGGAGGCTGTGTTTAGGGCATGGGAGGCGGATGGTCCCCCAGCTAAGGTTCCTAGAACTCAACCCCTGGCAGATTTAGAGGATACTGATGAGGAGAAAGGACAGAGGGGTCACTTTGTACAGGGAGCTGAGCTCTCTGATTTATTTGCCAATGTCAGGGGCTATCGGGGTTTTCCTTCTCCTGAAGAGAATGAGTCAGAGGATGATTTTTTACCCAGTACTAGCAGCCTGATCCTGACTCTTTGCCTTTGCTCACTGCTGTCCGCAAGGTCCTGACACACGAAAGGCAGGACATTGATAAATCTTCATTTCCTCACTTTTTTGGGAAAGCGTTATACCTTGGAAGGGTTTTCAGAGGAATTCCCACAATCTGTCAAGGTGGATAATTTGATGGCTAGCCTTTCTCCCCAAGGCATGATTCTTTCAGATGACGCCCTTCCTTCTGACCCGGTCAACAAGAAGGTTGAGGATGCTGTGAAGAAGTCTTATGCTGCCTCCAAATTTTCATTCCTGGCGATGGCCTATACCACTTGTATGGTTCAGTCCCTCTTGAAGAATTTCCAGGCTCTGAGTCTGCAGTTGAATGAGGGAGGGGATGCTTCTTCTCTGTTGACTCTGATGGAGCTCCAGGCTTGCTACTTCAGACTTGGATGGCGGAGGCCTCGCAGAAGTCTGTCCTTCTGAAAGTGCCCTTTGAGGGTTCAAAGGTGTTTGGCCCTCATTTGGAGGAAATGGTCAAGGAGCCGATTAAGATTCTGAAGCTGGTGGCTCCGGTTAAGTTTCTTTCTGCTAGAATCTTTTTTTCATGGCCTTTTATTCTGGTCGTCGGGTTGGTGAGATTGGGGTTTTGCTTGTTTCTCCCCCTTTCTTGTGTTTTTGCTCAGACAAGATGATTTTGGGTCCTAGTCAGTTTACTTTGCACAAGGTCTTGTCTGGCTTCCACTGTCAGGAAGATATTGTCCTCCCTGTTTGTTTTATACTGATCCATCTTATCCCGAGGAGGAGTTTCTCTATTTCCTGGATGTGTTATGGGCCCTTCACATCTATCAAGATTGTAACTGTGGTTTTCGGAAGGTGGATTCACTTTTTGTTACTTACGGTATCTCTGGAAAGGGTCTCAAACCTTCTTTGTCCACTCTGGCTCAGTGGGTGAAGTGTGCAGTTCTCTTGTCCTACGAGGCTGCTCACAGTCCTCTTCCGTCTTCTGTTCAGGGGCGGTAAACTCAGGGGGGGCTTCCTCTTCCTGGGCTATGTTTAAGGCTGCTTTCTTATGTGATATTTGTAATGCTGCTACAAGGGCCTCTCCCCACATTTTGTTTCCCACTACTGTCTTCACTCATGTTTTGCCTGCTCTGCTTGATTTGTGATCTGCACTGTTTTTTTTCTGATTAAATTGACCTGTTGGTTTTGCAGCATCCTTCTGGTTATTGTGTTTCAATCACCTTGCGCTTCGGTATGGGCTCATATGTAAGGAATGGCACGGGAAGACGAACTAGGAGGTAAAGCCCAGTTACTTACCAGTAATCTTCAATACTCCAAGTCCTGGTCTTTTCACGTTCCATTCCTGAACCTGTCCCTCGGTCCCTGTTTTTGGTGATTGTTTTGTGTGTTCATTTTCCTTTGGTGTCTATGGTATTCTAAGGATGTAAGGGTGTTGCACTTCCCCCTTTATGCATGCCGGGTAGGCAGCGCCATTTTGGGGGAAGTATTTGACCTCTGCTAGGTAATAGGTTTCTGTTGAACAGACACGCTACTCATACATAAGGAATGGAATAGGAAGACCTGGACTAGGAATAACCAAGATTATCGGTGAGTAACCGGGCTTGATTTACGGCACCCCATTGTCCCACAACTGTTTATTCATAAACTAAAGATTAATAATTGTTACAATCAAATTGTAAAGAGAAGTAAGTGCAATCCATTGCCATACTGCATGGGTGTTCAAATCACTTTAGTAAGGCCGCACAAGAAAGTGCACAAAAGACGCCTGTCAATTCATTCACCAAAACTCTCTCTCTATTTGTTTTTCAAACTAAATCAGGTTACCTTTCCTGCACGTTAGCATAGAAAGGTGTAACTGAGAGACGAGTTATTTTCCACACGTGAGTGACTTGCGAACTGCAAATCCCCAGTATAAGCAATTTGGAAGCATGGAGGCTCCCAAACTACTGACATGTGCCAATCTAACCCCACCCTCCATTAGCTTGGAAAGCAATTTAAAGCTTGAGTTTGCTATCCTACACCCTTCTTGCATCTATTTCTCTAACCACATCTTTTAATCAAGACCAATTTCATTTTGGCTGTGGTCCAGAGTGTCAATCATTTCAATGCATGTCCTCTAATTAAAGAGATTGATAGCATCAGGGTTGCAATTACACATAGCTCATTTACAGAACATGCAAATTATAGCACAAAGGCTGCGCTTGGAAAAGGCTTCTAAGGACGTGCATACAGAATGAAAGCGTGTCTGGCTTGCAGCTTACTTTTATTCACAAATATAGCACTGACGTGATCTTAGTGGGGCAGAAAGGAAAACTCACATCTGGACACTAGATTGCAACTGTTTATCTATCTATCTATCTATCTATCTATCTATCTATCTATCTATCTATCTATCTATCTATCTATCTATCTATCTATCTATCTATCTATCTATCTATCTGTCTGTATATATGTATATGTATATATATATATATATATCTGTATTACTTATGCACATATATATTTTTACTTCTTTTAATCATGGTGTGTAAAAATTGCGTAATTTGCTTTTGCATAGTTATGTGAAATTTTGTAGCAATGACGTGAAAGGTAAAACCGTCATCCGGCGCTATATTTTTTGCACAAAATGGGTCCTTGTGTCAATTTTGGATATGGGGAGGCATTTCACTGTGCGGCTAAGCTTAAAAAACAACACACAAAGAGGACTGCCTTGAACAACAGCAGCTTGAGTTCTGGTCGTTCCTATTGTTCTCATGCTACTGTGCTTACATTTTCCTCCTAACATTTGCATCTGCGGTGTAATTACGCTATTTGGCATAATGGCACAATTTCGGGAATTTTGCAGAACAAGCAGAACGTGAAATTCACAAAATTGCATAAGATTACACCAGCATAAGCGGAATTTCACCTGGGCCTAATATTTACATAACAGAAAATCTGTAACTGTTTTACTTTTATGCACGAGACAAAAATGCAGCATATTTTTTTTCTTTTTTTTGTGGAGTTTTATAAAGCGCAAACTCTTCCTGAAGGTATCAGAGCGCTTTACATGAGCACCAGTTGTGTTGCAGACAGACACATTCATCACAGGATGTTAAGCGTCCTTGCCGTGCCTCAAACCCAGTTCCCCAGATCCGAAGTCGACTGCACTAGCCGTTAGGCCATATCCTCTCCCCGATATATGTTCTAAAAAAGCCAGTGTTAAGATTCAACACAAACTGAAGTAAGCATATTGAAAGAACCACCTTTATGTATTACTCTTTAAATGTATCACACTGAGAGCACTGGCTCTGTGGTGGATGATTGCATATGGACCTTGCCTCAGCAGAGTAACGTTCAGTTACATTCACTATGCGATGTGACTTGTAAATGCCTGCTAGCGACATATTGTGCACCAGGAGGAAATGTTCTTGCACATTTGTACTTATCTTCAAGACTTAAGCTGACATTTGTATTCCCCCATCATGGGAGTCCTTCAACATGATTGTTGGTGACATGTTCACTTGTCATTCTGTAAATACTGTGATTTGCAGCATCCATTGAGCAGTCTGATACCCCGTGGAGTCTATTTTCCTACATGAAATTTCAGAGATAAATACTATAAATAAAAATATATATATATAAATAAATAAATAAAATAAGCTAATCAGAATATATAGTGTGTTGTACATGAGATCATTCAGTCACAAGAGGTTTAAATATTAGATGGGGAGTGATCCACTGTATTGGCAGTGCATAACATGGTAAAATTAATTAGTATTAAAGTTCAAGGGACTATGCACTAATGCTCACGAGTGATGTCATCAGCAACGGCCAATCACTAAAGTTGGATTGCACCACGGCATTTTAAATTCTGAACGTTTGTATAACCTGGTTGATCCTATCATTATCATATGCGTGTCTCAAACAATACATATGTATCATGGAAGCGGGAGTAGCCCACATAGTGAACATTTAAGGGGCTCATCAAATTAGTTATGGTTCCTCCAGTTCTTCGAAGCACTATCTACACCCCTGAGAGTGGATAATGTTTGAAGATTTATTTGTTTGGGGCTCTGGAGTTTTGATGGTGTTCAGGTTAAATCTTCGTTTTGTCAAATGTTTGCTGATAAAACCAATGGAATATTGTAGCTCTATTGGACCAAAATATGTAGCAAGATTGACTATTAATGGTTTTTAACTTAAATGGTTGTTCAGGAGCACTATTTAGTGAAAAATACCCTTTGAGCTTTCCATAGTAAAATAATATGCAAAAAACACATTAACAGTGTTGATCAGTCCCGATGTACAGACCTCTTGTAATAAAAGTTACACCTCATTCATTCTGTGTTCCTCAGGTATGTTTTTAAACATGTCCTTAGTTTTAGGTTTACTCTGTGTTCACAATATAGGGCCATCGGAAGCGCTCATTTCCCACATTAAACAGCCCTGCATATAGTTAAACACTGCAAATGTAATATGTAGGTGTGTAAATTAGAGCCCCTTTGAGATTCAAGGCGTTTACCTCAAATAAAGATGCAACTATTTGGAAATCTTCCAAACACAGAGTGCCCCCTTAAAATAACTGCTGCTTTGAGAACATTATTTTGTGAAAGTATGTTTGCCCAAATAGTGAAAAAAAAACATTTTTACTTCACAGAGGGACTTAGGGGCATATTATCAAGACAGGCGATAAAATTATCGCCGCTTTAGCGGCAGAAAACTGCCGCTAAAACGGCGATGATGGGCTTGATAATATGCTCTATGGAATTCCAATTGAAGCTCAGGTTAGACGTCCTTCACATTTAACATGGGCTTCAATTGGAATTCCATAGAGCATATTATCAAGACCATTATCGCCGTTTTAGCGGCAGTTGTCTGCCGCTAAAGCGGCGATAATTTTATCGCCAGGCTGGATAATATGCCCCTTATTTTTTCCACCCTGTTAAATTCTGCGCAGATTATATAAATTAGCCGAGGATGGGTAAACATACTCACATGTACCATATGAAATGATAATAAATATTATGTATGACTGGTTTTGTATAGTATTTCCTACAACAGAGTTTGCATTATAAAGCATCAGAGAGAGATGACCCAACTCAATTGAATTCAACGTATCTACCCGAGATGGGTAAAAGTCTGAGTAGACCTGAGAAGATTCAAATGTGGTTGCAAACAGATCTCAGCGCATTTAACTCAGTTAACTTAGAGGTTGTATATAAAAAAAAGATCATACTTGTTTGCGAAACTGTAGTATGTAGACAAACTACATGTGAGGGCTGGTAAAAAACAGTAAATCTGAAATATTTTATTGAAAGGAGGTTATGTAAAAGATCAATTACATTTTTCCCTTTTAATGTTATCAGGTCCTGCCTACCGATGACTTTCAAATATCTGTTGTAGAAGACCTACTTGCAGGCACAGTACTTGTAGTGGCTTTTGTTCTCAGGTCATTGCTTACCACCTGTAATCTAATCTGGTTGCTTGTTATTTGATGGCTTTCCTTCCATTTCCTGTGTTTGTGCCTCCTCTTTAGCATAGCTTCTTTACCATCCATTTGATTGGATGGCATATCTTTCCACAACTCTACATCAGGGAACTATTTTTTCTTGCTACTTCACCTATTTATTATGAAGTGGATGTTTTCTTAAAGGTATATATCCTTGCAAGGCCATGATGCATTTAACCGAGTGACTATGACCAGAAAAGGACACTGGTCATTGAGGTTTTTATTTTTTAACAAAATGAGAAGCTGGGTAGAATAGCACATCCTAAGGCTGGAAGTGTCCACATCATACTCTGACCATGCATAGTTTGGAGTACACTGTAAAATAAGGACAATCTATACTGTATTAAATTTGCTTCCCAAAGACACTTAAAAACAGACTCCTGTAGGAGAGAGCTATCTAGACCAAATGTGCAAAGCCTGGTCATGGCAAGGCATGGCAAAAGGATTTTCAAGGAAAATGTGACATTATCCAACCAACTAGGAAAAAGATTCAGGAATGGTGTAACGTTCCACACCTTAGAATATTGTGGAAGAGGGAAGTAAGAATATGGATGCATCCCATAAGTCTGCAGGCAGGAGAATGTTTGCTGATAGGTTTAACCTCACAACAAGTATGCTTGACAAAACAACCCATGGTTTTACCCTCATAACAAATATGCTCAGCAAAATGGCCAAAGCATGACAATCTTTACGTGATGGCCGAATTGAGTTGCAGGTATTATGTGGGCCCAGAACCTATCCCAGATTCTATCAGTTATCCCTGCACCTAAATCTGTCCATCATCAAGTATAGTCCTGGAACAGAGAATAACTATGGATCTGGGAATACAGAGGGGCATATTTATGAGAAAATGTCAGAGCTGCACCAAATTTGGCAGCGCCGCACTCCGACATTTTCAAAACGCAGGGATGCGCCCTATTCACAAGAATACAGCGCACCCCTGTGTTTTCCCTAGTGCTGGCACTAAATTTAGCTGCCTAGCGCCAACCACAATGCAAGGGAGCCTGCATTGCCGGTAATGATTGTTTATGTGCAGGAAGTGTCCCTTCCTGCACATAAACAATCACTAATGGCATTTTACTCTTTCTATGTGTGCTGCAGGATGCACCACACATAGAAAAATATAAAATGAGGAAATATAAAAGTATTTCTCCACGTTACGCCATTCTAACATCTGCCCATGCATGGCATTAGTTTTGTTACTTTTATCTGTTAACACATAATGCAGCACACATAGAAGTGGCAAATCATCACCGTTGTTTATGTGCAGGAAGAGACACCTTCCTGCACATAAACAATCATTAATGGCATTTTGCTCTTTGTATGTGTGCTGCAGGATGCAGCAAACATAGAAAAATCAAAAATGAGGAGATATAAAAGTATTTCTCCTCGTTACGCCATTCTAACATCTGCCCCTGCATGGCGTTAGTTTTTGAAGCTGTCTCAGATTTACACCTCCTTGTAAATCTGGGGCAGCGTCAAAAGCAATGGGTGTTGCGGTGGAACACCCACAGTAACACCCATTGCATGCCCCTTTCACTCTAAGTGATGCATGTAACACCACTTTGTAAATATGGGGAAGGGCATATTGCCACTAGAACGCTTCTAAAAGTGACGTTCTGGTGATGATTTCCCCTTGTAAGAGCGAAATTCTGCATGTTTTCCCCAATTCTGGGAACAATGCAGTTGACATTCACCACATGCCCTGAACAGTTGGCTAATATCTGTTTGGCTGGCTGGTGGGTGGCAGGAGGTTCTCTGGCTATCCCTGGCCATGATCTGCATCTAATAATGCCAGATCACAGTTTTTAAATCTTCGCATTCCTGGATCATGTAGTATTGTGGAGTGGCATTGCCCCTAGCAATATCCAAAAGTATCCTAAACTATACTCGAAATTAGGGCCTTAATGGTGTTACGTGACTTTTCCTGAGTTTCAAATTCCTGGTAGAAACTCACAATAGAAATACAATCTGTTAAAACAGTATTGTTCTTCTCATTCATGCATTATTACCACCAAGTTGACCAAGCTGACTTGTAAGCCTATGTAGTTCCTGGGGTCCAGAAACTGTAGAAATGCATGGAGATCTTCACAAACAGGTAAAAGTGTAAATGCTTCCTTGTGAACAGTCTTAATGGAAATCCTCCACTACAAAAGCTAAGGTCTCATCCATTAGTCAATTGAAACCTAAGTTGTCATGACCATTGTATCTTGGAATGTCACCTCAGTATGGTACATTCCTTTGCTTGTCAACCCATTCATAGAATCCTAAATTTCATGACTTTTTCCTGACAAACTCCAGGCTGATAAATAGCTGATTCAGAGAAATACCAAGCGATCAGTTTATTGAGCCATTGATCTGTGGTGTGTGTTGGTGTTCCTGCCATGCACAAGTAAGCACTGTATGACCTACAAAAAGATTAACACATAACAACCTGATGTTTTGGTTTATTCGAGTGTTCTGACCTAAAATGTTCATGTTTTTGCATACTTCCTCCAATCTTGAATTGATTTTTATCTACAATATGTCTATAGTTGGACAAAGAGCAGAACGTGGAATAGATTCACTTGACCGTTACAACATCAAGTACAGGTAGAATACACCCTTTTTGCACCTGAGAAACTTGTACAGTGTATATCAAAGTATTATAGGGCAGCATTTGTAAATTTGCAAGTAAAATGTATATCACATGCTTACTAAAAGAGTTAGAGAATGTAATGTTATGGTCTACTGAAGTTGCCAAGCCATTTCCCTCAAACGGTATCAAGATAATTAATCAGGGCTTTGGAAAGGATATCAAGCTATTAACCTAATAGCCGCACCTGGAGGAAATGATCTAGAATGTGCTGCTCTAAGATTGATTCAACTTTTTTCTTGCAGTGATAAGGATAATCCTCAATCGGCAGATATGTGAATCAAATTATTTTTCCTAAAGTTTATTAAAGTGCACCATCTCTTTCAGCCAAATTATATCACCAAGTAGTGCTATGCCTCTATCCTCCTATAAAATCAGCTGCAGTTCCAGAAACGTGGTGCACAATCTCAGATGCGCCAAATGTATGACATTTGTCGCACCAGATGTCATGGATGGTTTGCTCCAAATTTAATGTAAACTTTTCTAATCTTGCCTAATAATGAGTTGCATGATCGAAGTGTGACTTTATTGTTACTTAACTTAAAACTCATTGCAACCATTATTCATCTCCCGAAGGATTCTCTAAAATAATATTTAATCAGTCCAAAGTCGAATGTGATTTGGAGAGCCATTTCGTTGCTCTACGTTTTTTTATGGTTCGCTGTATAAATGTAATCCACACAATCTGTAACTCTCTGAAAAGGATGCTGGAATATAACTGAATAATTACTGAGTAATTATAAAAATAAATATCGTACTAAGCATTTTGTGCATCCTGCCAATTAGTGTCAATGGGAATTTACCCCTCGTCTCTAGTGGTGGCTAGTAGGGAATGGGGGTGGTGAGGCAGGGAAGGAGCATGGTGGGGGACAACGACGGGGAAGGAGGTTAAAAATATTTTAAAAACACACTTACCTTTTCCGCTGGCTGCATCTCTCCTCCGCTTCTCTGCTTTTCCTGACTCCAGTCGGGAAGAAGCTGCAGGAAGCACCCGGGCACATAGGGTCCCCTGAGCCAATCATAACGCTGGAATGCAGCATTGTGATTGGTCTGAGCGCCATGGATGGGCTCTCAGATTGGTACAGGGAGCCAGTGCATATTCCCTACCAGGCTGTCCATTATAGCCTCGTGGGGAATATGCAAAGTGAACATGACTGCTTGGCCGTGCACTTAGTGTGCATAGTCCACTCCTCCTCCCTGAGCCACCAGCCCCGCCCCACCCTAACAAAGCCGCGCAGCAACCAAAAATAAAATGATAGTAACGTTCAGTTATTATCATTTTATTTTTCCCTCTTTCACTGTACAGCAGTGGGATGACGATCCTCCACCTTAGGAGCCACCACCGCACTTCTCCAAATGGTAAATGTTGTAATCTCGTGCACATTCTGTTCCATGTTGGAACAGATGCGCGCTATGAATTTTCTGAGTTCCTTGGGAATGTGGGGGTAGCAGTTGGACGGGCGAACACGGAGGGGCAGCATCTTTTGTCTGTTGGTGGTGCAATGCACAATAAAGCAACAATTTAGAGCAACTGATGGAGTTGTATGCTCTTTTAACACTGGCGACGATTGGCTGTTGGAGCACCACCAACTTTTAAAGAACACACAGATTAATTTTGATTATCAACAGAGTTGACAGCGTTTTGACGGATGTAGTCGGACTTTGGACTCTACATTCCGCTCATGTATGTTTTTCAAGAGGTGCAGTAAGTCAGAGGAACTGCCGTTAGTCTTCGCTCAAGGTGTGGTGCTTCCCGATGTGTGGAAAGAGGGAAGGAAAGAGAAACGAAGATTGTCGTTGGAACAGGCAAGTCTATTGATAGGGTGTGACTTGCCGGATGTTTCGTGTTGTGGCGTTTTTGGGAGAAAAGACCTCCACTTACCAGTGGGATTAACGGTCACTCACTGGGCTCGCGCTGACTTTCTTGTCTGCATGCACGTCAGTGGCTCGCGCTGACTTTCTTGCCTGCATGCGCGTCAGTGGAATCTTCGCAACCTGATCTCGTCACTGCGTTGTCATTACGCATTACGCATCACGCGTTTGGTCAGCGCGTAACGTTGGACGTTTCTCCATTTTTGGGGGTGGTAACCTAGGTTACATCTGAAGCTTTCTACGGAGAGAAGAAATGATTATGAGTCGCGTTTCTCATGCTGTTTCTACGTGTTAAATTGGGACAATATACTATGTTTCTCATGCTGTTCCTGCGAGTTTAATTTTGGCATTTTGCTCAATTTGTTTTTAGTTGTTGTTTTTTTTTCCTTTCTCTTGAAATGTCGTCGACCTCAATGAGCCAGCCACCTCCATTTCTTTGTGAGAAAGGTGAGCCATTACTTCCTTGGAAGAGATGGAAAAATCTTTTTGACTCTTATTTGGTGGCAATTGGGGGTGAAAGATTCTCAGCTATTCGGAAACAAGCCATCCTTCTACATAATTTGGGGGTTGAGGGTCGCAATGTTTATGACAGCATTGATGAACTTCCGATGGGGGATGGGTCGGGTGAACCGTCAGATGTTTTTGAAATGTCAATGAAGATGCTTGAGAACTACTTTGGGCCAGGCATAAATATTGTGTTAGAACGCCATAAGTTTTTCATGAGAATTCAGGAACCAAAAGAGAAGGTTGGGAACTATGTGGCATCTTTGAAGACTTTAGCCAGAACATGTGATTTTGGAGATTTAACGGAATCACTGATCCGCAATCAGTTAGTCAGATGTACAAACAGTTCTAGAGTTCAGGAAAAACTCCTTTCAAAAAACCCGTCCTTACGTGAAGCTATTGCGATTGTGGAAGGCATGGAAACTACTTCAGGTTGGGTAAAAGAAATGAAGGAACATAAAACGTCTACAGACTGTACTTCTACCCCCAGTAGCATTCACAAAGTTACAACTATGGTTCAACAAACAGTTGCAGAAGATAATGTTGGCAAAGTTACTCAATTTCCTAAGGCGAAATTCCAAATTGATCGTACCAAAATCAAATGTTATCGTTGTGGGAGTTCAAATCATAATACTAATTTTCCGAATTGTTTTGCAAAATCTGCTACTTGTTTAAAATGTGGCGTGAAAGGTCACTATGCCAGGGTTTGTAAGTCTTCTGGCAAGGTTCAATGTCTTGAGAGTGTTGAATCTGTTGCAACTGGTCCAAGGATGGTCATTTCTAATGTTAGGAGTGATGGTATTGTGGATGCTGATCCCATATCTATGCCTGAATGTGATGTTGTGATTGGTGGGGAAAATGTTGTTGTGTTAGCAGATTCTGGTTCACCTTTCACGATGATTGGAGAGGAGATTTGGAACAAAACTTTTCCTGACATTACGTTACTTGATCCTGATATTAACCCTGTTAGCTATGGGGGTTCACGTATAAATGTGTTTGACTACACAATT
Organism: Triturus cristatus; assembly: GCF_964204655.1. Classification (NCBI taxonomy): domain Eukaryota; kingdom Metazoa; phylum Chordata; class Amphibia; order Caudata; family Salamandridae; genus Triturus; species Triturus cristatus. Next base: position 604,478,395 of record NC_140591.1, on the reverse strand, counting down.
ATGGGTATATTTTTCAAGGGCCGTGAAACCATTGGTAAGATCTATGTGGCACAGAGGGGGGGGATAATCTGTTAGGTTGGAGGCATCAGAGAGATCTGGGTATTATACTGAATCCCAATGCTCTCAAAGCCTCTGATCAAGTCAAGCTTATTGATTGTATTCCTAATTCCAACAGGTTTTTCGAGGAATTTCCCCAAGTTTTTACAGATAAGTTGGGTCTTTTGAAAGATTTCGAACATCGCATTATCTTAAAGCATAATGCAGTACCATGTGTTCATAAGGTTCGGAAGGTTCCAAACATGATGTTAGCTCCTCTCAAAAAGGAGTTGGATAGGCTAATGGGTTTGAATGTTATTGAGGAAATCGAATCATCTGAATGGTTGGCTCCGGTGGTTTTGGCCACCAAGGATGCTGGGAAGAGCATTCGCATGTGTGTGGATCTCAGAGGTCTGAACAAATGGATATGGGTTAACCGCCAATCGCTCCCCAATATTAATGAGTCTTTATCTATGCTGAGTGGTGCGAAGGTTTTTTCTGTCCTTGACTTGTCATCGGCGTACCATCAAGTACCTCTTCATGTTGATTCTAGGCATCTGACGTCTTTTGTAACTCCATTAGGAGCATTCAGATTCATCAGGATGCCCTTTGGTTTGGCATCAGCAGCAGCTTGCTTTCAACGCATTATGAAGTTGGTCATTGGTGATATGTCAAATGTCATTTTCTTCCAAGATGATATTCTTGTTTATGGCAAAGATGACTCGGAACATGACATGATTTTAAGGGTGGTTCTAACAAAGTTAGTGAGTAAGGGTCTCACAGTCAACAAACTGAAGTGTAGAATTGGAGTGTCTTCAGTTACATATCTTGGGCATGTAATTTCTGGGGAGGGCATTCAACCTAAGCTTGAATTAGCTAAGAGTATTGTTGAGGCCCCAACTCCAAAGGACAAAGAGCAAGTTAGATCCTTCTTGGGTTTGGCGGAATTTTATGCCAAGTTTGTTAAAGGATTTGCATCTGTGGTTGAGCCTATAAGGAATTTGCTTAAGAAAGGCACTCAGTTTGAGTAGAATGATGCATGTGAAGTTGCTTTTGGAATTGTTAAACGTTCCATCAGCCAATTACCCAGTTTAGGCCATTTTGATACCAATAAGAGAAAAATACTTACCACTGATGCGAGTTTATCTGGTTTGGGTGCAGTATTATCCCAAGTTGAGGATTGGGTGGATAAAGTTGTTGTTTTTGCTTCTCAGGCTTTAAGAAAAGCTGAGCAGCAATATTCTTGTATTGAGAGGGAGGCGCTTGCAATAGTTTGGGCAATTAAGCATTTTAAGTTTTACCTTTGGGGTATTCCTTTTGTTGTAAGGTCAGACCATCGTCCTCTTGTACAAGTTTTTTCTTGTATGGAAAGTGACAGACTGACTCCTAGATTGAAGCGTTGGAGTGAAGGATTGGAGGAGTTCAATTTTCAAGTGCAGTATCTGCCTGGGTCCTCAAATGTGACTGCTGACTGTCTGTCCAGATTGCCTATTCAGGAACATGATGATTATGCTGATGTTGAACCTCTATGTGTTTTTTGGGTTAGGGAATCCTCTATTTCCCATGAAGAATGGACACAGGCTATTTCTGATGATCCTTTATTTTCTTGTATCAAGGATTTTATCATTAAGGGTTGGCCGGTTCATTGCAAGGATGTGGATCGAGACCTTAGTCCTTTTTGGTTCGTTAGGAATGAACTAACTTTTGCACATGGAGGGTTGATGAGGGGTAGTAGATTTATTCCTCCTTTATCCTTGAGACCAAAATTAATAAATCTGGCTCATGAGGGGCTCCTTGGGAGGAGTCTCACTAAATCACGGCTTAGGGAAAGATATTGGTGGCCGTTTATGGATCATCAGGTGGAAGCGGTGGTTAAGGATTGTCATCTATGTGTGTCAAATGATAAGTCCAAAGTGGTGAACTGTGCCCCTTTGTCTCCGGTTGAAGTTCCTAGTCAGCCGTGGACAAAGTTAGGTTTGGATCTAATGGGTCCATTTGATTTACTTGCGCCGTCTGAAAGATGTGTTATTCTCTTGGTTGATTATACTTACAAGTGGGTATCTACCAAATGTGTGAGCAATGTGAACACAAGAGTTATTGTGGAATTCCTGAAAGATGAATTTGCTGGGGAGGGTATTCCGAAATACCTTATCACTGACAATGGTGTGCAATTTGTTTCTTCTGAGATGGGGGAATTTTTGGATGATCTTGGTATCATTCATCTTAAAACAGCTCTTTATTCTCCTCAGGCCAATGGTCTTGCTGAGCGCATGAACCGTGTTGTCAAGGGTTGTGTGCAAACAGCGTTAGATACGAAAACTCCCCTTAAGGATGTTTTGCGTGATACATGGTGGGCTCATCGCACCACGGTGAACCATGTTGTATGTAACTCGCCTTTTTTCCTTCTGCGGGGCAGACATGCAAAGTTTAAGTTGAATCCAACTTGGTTTCCTTTTCATGATTTGATTCCTTTGGATGGGAAGGTAGTGGAATCTAGGATCCACTCTTATCAAACAGAGTATAAAAAACGATTTGACTTCAAGAATGCGGTTAGGTCCAAATTATGGTGTGTAGGTGAGTGGGTGTTGGTTAAGAAACCCAGGTTTTCGAAAAAAGGTGTTTCGGAATTTATGGGTCCGTTCATGATTTCTTCAATTCATAAGAATGTGGTTACGATGCAGAATGGTTGTAAGTGGAATATGTCGAGGCTGGTGAAATACACGAGGCCTGATCCTTCTTTGGGTTCTAGTCCTTGTGATGTTTCAGTTTCTGATCAATCCTGTATTCATTCTTCTTCAAGTAGTGATAACTTTTCTAGTACTGCAGCTCTTCCTGATCCCGGTCATGTTCAACCTAGGGATCTTTCTCGCGTCGAACCCCTACAAAGTTTAATGATTTTTATTTGAATACCTGTTAATCGATTAGTGTTTATTTCCTTATATTCTTGTCATCATTTGATTTCTCTATTGTTATGTAAAGGGGATGTGTTGTAATCTCGTGCACATTCTGTTCCATGTTGGAACAGATGCGCGCTATGAATGTTCTGAGTTCCTTGGGAATGTGGGGGTGGCAGTTGGACGGGCGAACACGGAGGGGCAGCATCTTTTGTCTGTTGGTGGTGCAATGTACAATAAAGCAACAATTTAGAGCAACTGATGGAGTTGTATGCTCTTTTAACAGTAAACTTTGTCCTTCCAATGTGGTTTGAAATTGGTTTCCCGTATTTCAGAGGCAATTTGTGAGCAAGCAGGATTTTGAAGGTTTTCCCCCAACTTTTTGTCCACATTTGGACTGAAGCTGCTGGTTTTTCAACTTTAAGAGTGCACTGAGGCCTGCTAACCACAACTCAGTGCCAGTGTTCTAACCCCTTATAAAATATAGGTTGAATTGGCTACCCCCAATTGGCTTAAACGGGCTTACATCTAAGTCACTAGTATATGGTACCCAGGGTTCCCAGGGCATGTAAGAGTGTATACCCAGGGCTGTAGCACTGATTGTGCCACCATGATTTGTGTGACAAAAGTACAAAATAGCTCCCAGCCTGCCACTTCCGCAGGGAAGAGCAGTTGTAAAATAGTAGTTTAACTTTGCCATTTCAACCAGTGGCAAAGCCCCCACTTCCCTTAATAATATATATAAGTATCCCCAAGGAGGCCTATCGAGCCCTACGGCAAGGAGTGGTATGTTATTAAGTGGGACATACACTTTAATATGTCCTAACAGTAAAACTTCCAAATTGTTGTTTTACTGTGGAAAAGCTAGAAGGAACCCATTGGCTAGTACAGAGAGATACAAAGTCCCGCTAACTTCTGAATGCTACTACTGAAATGGGTACTTCAAGGTATCAAATTAATCATGGCATTAAACCTGACTAGATGCTGAAGTCGAATTTAATGTCACTTTTAAAGTAATACAACTTCTTGAAAGTTGCCACTCTGTTGCCCAGTTTATCCAGCAGGTTTCTGCCCTCCCGGGGAGTCTTGTAAACAACTTCCCATTCCTAGATCAATAGAGGCTTGTTGCAGAGGCAGGTGTTACCTCCCCCTTGCAGGAAGCCACACAGGGCGTTAGCCCAAAAAGGCGTGTTTCAATTGAGAAGCTGCCTTGGATGAGCAAATGGGGATCACACTCGAAAAGGGCTGCCCCTCAGGTAGATGAGATGATAGCAGGACCAAAGGGTGGGAACCAGTTCCCAACCCATTTTTTTCAAGGGTGTGTAACGCCCAGGTCGCCACACCTCTAGGGTGGGCTACCAAGCTCCTAACATTCAAGGAAACATTCAGACATCTTAAGAGTGGGAAAAATAGTACACGCTGGTCCTTCTGACCTCTGGACCTGGCAAGAAAGGCTACATCACCAATTGGATTGCATCTGCTGCTCATTGGGTTATTGAAGAGAGGACTGCACCTGTGGTGCCTGGCTCATGGACAAGTTCACTTTGGGACTCAGGCTGAAGCAGTCACTCGGCTGGCCCCCTGTTCCAGCACTAGGACAAGAAAAACTGGTGTTGCCCGTCCTGGCTATTCAGAAGCCACTCGCAAGGAATCGTCGGTGACCGCCGACATGCAGTTACGAAGACCTCCACTGTGTGCTCAAAAGTAGCATCCGTGTCTGCCAGACCCAGGTGAGTTGCCAGAGTGTGAATTGGTCACCGGTGATGGACATCAGCCCTCACTAAATGAAACTGGTGGACCTGCCGTGATCAGAGATCGGTAGCCCAGCCATTACTGGACTTCTACTGGCTCAAAGATTACTTCGGGGAACTCTGGCCCCTATGGTCAAAGTCCCACCTTACCCATGGAACGATGAATAATCCCAAGGCCCCAGTCGACGACACAGCACGCAGAGCATCTTTCAGCATCCTCAGCATTCTGTATTCACTATCAGGGCCACTCCATAAGGGTCTTTGGCGGTATTGATGTAAAGTGTGGAACTGGACTCGAGACTGCGTTGTGTCCAGTTACTGTCCAGATACTCCTTACGGGCCTCCCTGTTGGAATCGGTCACCCAGTCTGGACCGGAGTAGACAAAAAAAACTCTTTCAAACTTTTCAAAGGTTTACAAACTTTACAGCTACCAGTGCTAGTTTACGCTTTGGACTAAAAGCTGATATTTACATTTTACTTCAGAGTCTACATCTCCGGACCCTCTGGTGAATTTTGCTCATCTTGGTATCTAAAAATTCATTGAAATATAATCTATGTTTATAAATTGGTGTCAGATTTTTTTTGTGTTGTGTGGTTTTCTTATTTTATTGTTTGGTGCGTCTAAATGCTTTACACTAGTTCCTTTGTTTAAGCCTGGCTGTTCAAAGACACAGTTACCCATGGTTGAGCAAGTGATTCTACAAACAAGCCTGACTGGATTCAAGGTAGTTTCATGAGTACATTACACAGTGAGGTCGCACAACCACGCCACAATCCTCACACAATTTGAGTCTCAGGTAGTCAATAATAGTACATTTGAATGACTACTGCAACTTGGACTAATTACTCTTAGAAATCAGAGTTTCAAAGGACTAGATAAGACACGGGCAAATTCTTAGCCACAGTCAGATCTCACGAACAGCTTTTGAAGGATCATGTGTAAAACTTAGCATACCATTTGCAATCTGACTGTTTTGAATTCTACCTACTATGACGAGCAGAGTAACCATAATATTAGAATTTCAATTCTACAGCAAAGAGATCGAGTTACAATGCAATAATGCTGGGAAAAAAGGCCGGCCCTGTTGCGCCACCAGCTTGATGAGCAACTCAGCTGGCAACCTGTTATTATAAAAGAGGCCATTTGAGCATGGAGGAGTGGAGTCGAATCATTAGTGTGATAGACAACACCTAGAAGTTTCATTGTAATAACTATGGGGCATATTAACAAGCCAGGCGATAAAATTATTGCCGCTTTAGCGGCAGGAAACTGCCGCTAAAACGGCGATAATGGGCTTGATAATATGCTCTATGGAATTCCAATTGAAGCCCATGTTAGATGTCCTTCACATTTAACATGTGCTTCAATTGGAATTCCATAGAGTATATTATCAAGCCCATTATCGCCGTTTTAGCGGCGGTTTTCTGCCGCTAAAGCGGCGATAATTTTATCGCCTGGCTTGTTAATATGCCCCTATGTGATTAGAGCATTATGTCCAGCAATAAAACCTAATACCTTGGTTTAGTGCACCATGAAATACAGTAAGGCTAACAGCTAAAGATAAACATATTGCTCCATCTGTCCAATTTGTGTCACTATTACCAAATGTAATAGTACTACATTTATCGGTGTGTAGCCTGAATATCAACACCAGAATATTGATGGGACACAATATCAAAAATACAATGTTGACAGGTAAATAAGTCTAGATGTTCTATACCTAGCTCCACAAATATGTACTTATGTGATACATATATCTTCAAGGTATATATATGTGGAGCTAGGAATAGTAAATCTATACTTTCTGCAATGCACTTACCTTTCCATGTTTTGTCCCTTGATGTTCTGTCCTCCATGTTCTTGTACCGCGGTATTCTGGGGGTTGCTATTCAGTAGTACAACCAATTTATTAGCATCAGGATGAAAGAGTGGTCTTGCAGCGACATGAGCACCAAGGCCAAGAAGGGCAGTTCTATGCCATGGGCCACAAAGGGCCAGTTGCTAAAACTTGCAAACATGTTGCAGGACCTAGCCCAGGTGCATGGGATGGGAGTTATGGGAAACATATTGAAGGCAAGGGCTATATGGCCCGGTGAGGATATGGAGGCAGGGCCAGTTTGTTTAGTGAGAGGCAATGGTGCCATTGAAAAGCATGGATGGGGATAGGCTTGAGCATTGAGGGGCAGATTTACAAGCCCCCTGCGCCACCACTACGTCACTTTTCGTGATGTACTGGTTGCGCAGGGGGCTCCTTCATATTTACAAGGAGAGGAAAAGCCAGAGGAAGGTGTCCCTTCCTGCACAAAAACAATCTCCCCACGATGCAGGCATCCTTGCACCATGGTGCAAGGGTGCCTGCGCCGGCGCATGGCTGCAGTTTGTGCGCCAGCGCTGGGGAAGCACAGAGATGCAAAAAAAGTAACAAAGCTGTTCCTAAAAGTGGGTGAGACAGACCATGTAGTGTTCAAGGACAGTTTTTATTTGGATATCGGGGCCCTCACACACCCATCAGGATGTCGTGAATCACGTACCCCTCAGGATGTATCGTGTCATCATCGGGCTGCTCCTGCGTCGAGTGGGCTGGTGCAATACCCGACGGGCTCTTGTTAAGGGAGCACTCTTGTGGAGATCTTTTTATCCAATACAGCCGCTGGGTGAGGTGGGAGTGTGGGGCTCTTTAATGATGTAGATGAAAGACAATAGTTGCTAAAAATAGGGGTCGGAGTGCTTTCTCAATCAATTTATTAGGAAGCCTCCTTGCCTAATTAAAAACTGTGAGGTTGAGTGTTAGTAACTTAGGATAATGGGCTAGGTTATATACACTGCCTCATTGGGGTCGACATGTTTCTCGCTCAGATAGAGAAATACTCTTGCGATTCTTCAGGACCAAAAAAAAATTTCTATCTACATTTGAATCTAAACTGTAAATCCTAACTAACAGTGAGCATTCTACCAGGTCTGGGTGGTAGAGCGGGGTAGGTTTGCTGGAGACACGGACTCGGCGTGTCTAACGCGAGGAACTCCTTGCGTAGCCTACCAGGAACTGCAGGGTACTATCCTATGGATTTCTTAGGGTAGACCGAGCTACAGGTAAAATACCAGCTATGTTTGAGAATGCTCACTGTTAGTTAGGATTTACAGTTTAGATTCAAATGTAGATAGAAACATTTTTTTGGTCCTGAAGAATCGCAAGAGTATTTCTCTATCTGAGCGAGAAACATGTCGACCCCAATGAGGCAGTGTATATAACCTAGCCCATTATCCTAAGTTACTAACACTCAACCTCACAGTTTTTAATTAGGCAAGGAGGCTTCCTAATAAATTGATTGAGAAAGCACTCCGACCCCTATTTTTAGCAACTATTGTCTTTCATCTACATCATTAAAGAGCCCCACACTCCTACCTCACCCAGCGGCTGTATTGGATAAAAAGATCTCCACAAGAGTGCTCCCTTAACAAGAGCCCGTCGGGTATTGCACCAGCCCACTCGACGCAGGAGCAGCCCGATGATGACACGATACATCCTGAGGGGTACGTGATTCACGACATCCTGATGGTTGTGTGAGGGCCCCGATATCCAAATAAAAACTGTCCTTGAACACTACATGGTCTGTCTCACCCACTTTTAGGAACAGCTTCGTTACTTTTTTTGTATACTTTAGGGCATACTCAGCTGGACCTCCCTCGCAAAGCCCACTACGCCCCCCCTGTTCATTTTTGATATAAGCACAGAGATGCGACATATTCTTGTAAATATGTCGCATCTCTGTGCTTTCCAAACTAACGCAGCACGGCGCACCAAAATGACTTGCACCGTGCTGCGTTACTTTGTTGTAAATCTGCCCCTCAGAGTGTTGAGAAGGTAGATTTGAGGTGGTGTGATGTGAGGGACATGCAAATCCGGAGTCAACAGTGATTCAGAGTGAGGTGATAAAAGAGGGGAGTACTAAGAGTTAAAGGTTAGAGACCATGAGAAGAGTTACAAGACATGAAGAGATGTGCAGGAATGCAAGGGTGACAACTGGAGAGTGAAAGAAGCAAAGGGCGAAGGAGAGAAAAGGGCCAGCGGTCTGAATTTGGTGGTCATGAAATGGTCATAGGAAAGGTTCAGTTGTGTGGACCGGAGGTCTTGGAGGGCAATGTGTGAGAATATGAAGAGCATGGGCAAGGGGTAGCTATTGAGAGAAGTAGCCACGAGGGAACGTTCAAGATAGAGCCAGGGGACCTGCTTGCAAACCATTGCAAGGTGTGGTGGGATTTTTTAGATGAATATTTGGATCAAGGAGAAAAGACTAAAGGGACAGAGTACGAGGGAAACAGGGGTCAAAGGTGACTGAGAAGAAGGCAGTGGGAGTAGTGACACCATGCCCCATGGTGACTTTAACAAGGAAGTCACCTGAACACAGAACGATGCACTGTGATACAGGTTGAGAGGAGCCTGACTGCTGGAGTGGATAAGGTGGGGAGAGCTAGGTAGAATGGCACTAGGTGAAACGGTAGAGAGCAAGAACCAAAAAACTGTCTTACTTAATGACATCATGGCAGCTCAATAGCTATAGACTATGAGAGAAAATATTTAAGGTGAGCCTAGGGACGTGCGTTTAAGTGTTGTTTCTTTAGACCAATGGTATACAGAAGAGGAATTGAAGTATACTAGGTGACAAGTGTTCTCACTATCATAAAAAGCTGGCCTTCGCTTTTCCTGGACAGGAAGTCCCCAGAAAGGTAAAAAAGCACAGATGAAGAAAGTTGTGCAATTAGGATAGAGGAGTGGTCTTTAGAGACAAATAGGTGGTGGGTTGGTTTGTTTATAAAGTGACTAAGGTATAAGTGTTCCATGTGAGTTATATGAAGCTCTACTAATAAAGCAATTCTTTCACAACCTAAGGGCTATGTCCGCACATCCTTCACAGATCTCCGTCGAGGAATATGTGCATCATCCTCATCCAGCTAAAAGAGCCGGGGACTCATGTGTTTCTTGGTAAAAAGCAAATTAATCTGGTGCCCAGTAGTCTCATTGGAGGAAATGAGAGTGATGCCAGAAGGACGCACCAATATGTTTCCACCACAGAGAAGACAGTAAGAAGGGATGTTAGATCCTGTAGGCAACACAGAATAACTTGTGCTTCACAAAGCCTGTGAGAAACAGAGGAGACGCATGATAACCGGGGTAGATAGCGCTCGCACTAGAGCCATCTGAGTCTTCAAGAAGACGAAAGATGTGACACTACTCTGGATAGAAGGAAAATGGATTCTGTGGATTATGAAGTCTAGCACCTCAAGTATGGTTGATGAATGAAAAAGAGGACTCAACCAGGAAGTGGTCTGGTTGATCACACCAGACACAAAGGGGATAGGTAAAGCAGGGCCAATCTGGATAAGATCAATCAATCAATCAATCAGGGACTTGTAAAGCGCTGCTACTCACTCGTGAGGGTCTCAAGGTGCTGGAGGAGGGGAGCTGCTGGTCGGACTGGCTGAGGGATCATTCGAAAAGCCAGGTCTTGAGGTCCTTCCTGAATTCAGTCAGCACCGCGGATTGCCTGAGGTGGAGGGGAAGGGTGTTCCATGTCTTGGCGGCGTGGTGGAATGACCTTCTTTCGGTTTTGGTCTTGTAGATCCTGGGAACGGAGACAAGGGCGAGTTGGGAGGATCGGAGTTGTCTGGTGGGTACGTCAAATGTGAGGCGGTTGTTCAGGTATTCTGGTCTTTCGTCGTGTAGAGCTTTGTAGGCATGAATGTGGAGCTTGAAAGTGATGCTCTTATTGGCAGGGAAAATTTATCAGGACTGCCTGATTGACTGAGACCTAGCTAAGTTCTTGATCCAAATCACAGATTATAATAACAGATTTTGTAGGAACAGATGTAAAAAATGCGGCCCTGTGAATATCACAATTGTGAAATGTTTTCCCGCGATTGAACGCAGATTAAGCACAATATTAAGTTCCAATCCTTGAATTAAAGCTTCCTCTTACAAGGCAACCAGAGGATGGAAAGGTGGGAGAAAGGTTACATGAATCGGCCATCAAGCACAACAATCCAGATGTGATGCAAAGAGGTTAAAATGTGTAAACCTCAAAATATAACAAGTTCACTCAATATTAGGGCTCTGCGAATTGACAAAGCATGATGACTGTCAGCTCTCGAGAGTTTGTAAAAAATAGATCGCAAAGCTGAAGAAATTTAAAAAGAGGCAAAAAGGGGTCTCTGCCCTGCACAGAGGAGCAGCTGATAACCTGCTGTTGCCAGTCCAGAGTTCCTTCTCTTTTCTCAGTCTGGAAGTCCCAGGGACTTACTTTCAGGATTTTCTCATGGAGATGATTTGTCCAAGCGGCTGCTAATGGGTTCCATGCAACAAGTCTGGGCTGGGAAACATAACTGCAGGTGGTCCGCCGCATCATCTCCTTCCTCCAGTCCAGGAAGTCTAACTTTAGGGTGTCTGGGTTTTGGTAACAAAGGAGTGTGGCACTGCAAAAAATGCATGCAGCCTTCAGAGTGTGTGCCGTGTTGCATGAGACATCTGGCTACATGAATTGGGCAAATTTTCACTTTACCTCCTGTAGAAAACTTAGGGAAATGTATAGCTTACAGGAAGTATGAAATTCCCTAAATTGCCCAACTATGCATATCTAATTAAACATTGGCCTGGCCCTCCTCACTAATGCTTGCAGCTCTAAGAAATAGGAGTGCATGCAGGGCCACAATAGGACACAACAAGATGGAGAAAAAGTTATGGAAGCAGAAAAGGCCACACCAATTGATCCTGTGCAACTTACGTGAAAATAGGTCTTGCACAGATTGGCAGAGAAGTGGTTGAGATTGAAAAGGGGGTCTTAGATCAGGAAACACATCTTACAAACACAATTTAAAGAATGAATATATATGTATATATATATATATATATATATATATATATATATATATATATATATATATATATATATATATATATATATATATTCATTATTAAAATTACATTTAAATTACACTTATATGGATATATGATTTTGACCAGCCTCTGTGCAGCCAATCGAGGCAGAGTACTCTGATAAGCTGTGATTATAGGTGCCCCATACTCAGTGTGATAAAGTAGGAATCCCATTGATACATTTCAGCAGGTCAAACATGCCAAATTGTTTTCGATTTGTAACAAATGCAACAAATATCGCATCCCCCACCAGGGCACTGGTAATTAATGACATTTTACCTGTAACAAGAGAACATGGTAAAATTGGCATATTTAATTTTCTTGTAAGACCCTAGGACATGGTACTACCTGTAAACCTGTAAATTAAATGCTACTAGTGGGCCTGCAGCACTAATTGTGCCACCCAGTAGTGTATCCCTGTAAAACATTTCTCTAGAATTCCACTGCAGCTTGTAGTGCAGTTTAAAACTACCATTTCGACCTGGCATAATAAACTTCTTGCTGGGTTGGAACTTTCCTTTTAAATATCTATGTTACCCCTGCGGTAAGCTGTAACCACTCATAGGGCAGGGTTTATGGTATTTAAAAATTAGGACATGTGTGTTTAAGTTTTACATGTTCTGACAGTGAAAAACACCTATAATCATTTTCACTGTTTTAAGGCCTATTTCTCCCATAGGCTAACACTGGGTTACATTATTACATTTAATAAATTGTACCTTCAGATTGGAAGCAGATAGAGATATGCTGTAGGAACTCAAATGAATTGTAATTTAAAATCTTCTTTAATGGTGTAGTCGGATTTTAAGTTACAATTGTGAAAGTGCCACTGTTAGAAAGTTGAAGACCAATGCTGCCCCCATCAACCATAAATTCAAATCACTTAACTGACATACCTCGTATTTATTGCGGAACTATTAAACCAATAATTCTGTATACATTTACATTACTTGATTAGTCCCACGAGGGTAGAACATTGATTTAAAGGAACAATACCCACTACACTCATAGAAGGGTTCAATTTAAGTTGCATCACCTCATTATTTATGGACCTGTGAACTTTGGGGGTTTTCATTCTTTATGGACCTGTGAACTTTGGGGGTTTTCAGATTTGGTTGGCATAAGAACTACTAGATTTTGGACACTTTTGAAAGTCTTTCAATGTGAAATATTTGATGGAAGCAATGGACACTTTTATATGTATTTGTATATGTTTCCTGTGACACCTCTGTTCTTTATTTTCATTTGTAGGTTTGTTAGATTTATGCCACTATATTATTTATTTATTTGTGACTAGGTTTAGAAACTGTATGATGTAAGAATACAGAAGGTGCTTAAAACAAATTGAATTCGTTATTTGTGTCTTAATTCAAGGCACATAAATTTCAATAAGTCATATAGGGTACATAGGGAAGGAAAAAGTAATGTGAATATATACTGAATTCTTGGTTTTATATACACTGAATAGATATAAGGTATGATCAGCACCACTACCTGGACCTGCCTGATTCCTGCTGCTGGCCTCTACTGGAGTGAATCTTGATCCCCAAAAAGAGCCCTCCCAGGACCTGAACCCTTGGATGGAGTCAGAGCGTACTGCTACCAGCGCAATTGAAGGTTTCACTGGAACTGATGCAGCACAAGACAACCCAACACAGGACACCGCATTTCAAAATCCACCAACTCCTGATCAGCGGCCTTCACCGGAAGCAACGCAGTTTGAAGCAACTTGACGCAGGCACCTGCAGCGCAGCACTGCGCAGCTCTTGACCGGCAGCCTCACTGGAACCAATGCAGTGCAGCATAGACCGAAGCAGGAAATTGCAAAGGACACAGAGGTACAACTTGCAGCATACTGAACTCTGTCCTATGCCTGTGCTCCATCACTGTCATACTGAACTTGTGACTTTCTACTGGTCCAGCACCATCAGATGACCGTAGTTGTCACTTTCCGCGTCTTGGTGCTATTTTCGCTTGAAACTTTAAAAATCAATATATCCAGTTTCATTGATCGGTTTTGTGTCATTCTGGTATAATTTTGTAAAAGATGACTCAATTTTTCTAAATTGGGTTGGGGGATTTTTCTGGTATTGTGTTTTCACTGTATTACTGTGTGTGTGCTTTATAAATACTTTACATGTTGGCTCTAAGTTAAGCCTGACTGCTTTGCGCCAACCTACCAGAGGGTTAAGCACTGTTTTTTTTAGTGACTTTTGTGGTTCACACTGACAAGGATTATGATTGCTGCCTGAGTGAGACTCCCCCATCAACTAACAACACAATTTATTACAGTGATGAAGTGAGACTCAGAGTTTAGTGTCTAAGGTCGCATTGGGATAGAGGGTAGAAAATGTGTTTTTTGACAACATTTATAATCCAATGTGGCAAGGCATAGCATTTTAAACCAGTACTTATGAAATGTGTGGTCGGTGAAAGCAGGCAATTGAATGACAGAGTGTGATGAGCCATGAAATCCCTATGTTTACCTTGCATAATGTACAAGGGCTAATTTCACCAGCAAAGAGACCAAGGATACTTCAAGAACGATGTATGATGCACGAGGCTACCAGGACCAGAATTAATGGGTCCTTTCTGTGTAGCCCCCACCCCATAAAAAAACTCAAGGCATCATAAGTTGTTGAGTTAGAATGGAGAATAATGTGCAGACCCATTATTACCATGTCAATATCTGCATGCGGATCCCTAGTTGAGGCCTAATAACGGGCCCCTTTCAGCCCTTGTTTTTACCATCTCCTCTAAGCAAAGCAGGTCGTGGGGTGGTGGAACGTCAGGGGGCGGCGCAGGACCAGTGATGGTGGGCATGCATTGCATGCTCCCCTCTTGGTATTGGAGTTGAGTGGCAGGTGCTGACCCTCTGGAGACAGTTTAAGTGGATCTACTAGGCACGGAATAGAATAGAATAAGCATTTATAGAGCGCATAGCTACCCTGAGCATCCCAGTGCTATCTGCGGACAGCGGACCGAATAGATCCGAATAGTCAGCGACCACAGGACACCAGTTACTACATGTATGTTTACTCTTTTAATACTGGAATGGGTCTGATACCAATACTAATACAAATAAAACAGCAGGTGTCAGTAAATACTCTCTTGTGGTTCATTTTCCCCTAAATTCGCTAAATGAGTGATCCAGCAGTATTTGGAGAGTCCATAGTTGTACAGATGATATTTCTGTTCTGAAGAATTACCTGGCTGGCCATTAGGGATCCTCATAAGGTGCCACATAGGACAGAAATTTACAATGTTACCAATGATTTTTAACGGTGTTGATGGGATCAACTGATGATGCAGGGAGGGATTCATTTATTTATTAAGAGTGCAGCATGAACTGAATCGATTCTAGGTGAAGTACACATCTCACTAAGGGGCATATCATCAACGGCTGGCCGCTCTTAGCGTTAAAATGTTTAACGCCGGCTATCGCAGATAATTATCGCCATGCTAGCGCTGTATTAACAACGCTCAACGCAATGGCGATAATTATCCTAGCAATAGCGATGTTTGCCATGGAACATCGCTGGTTTTCCAGCGATGTTCCATGGAAAACGGCGATACCCTTGATAATAGGGGCCTGTGGTCTTAGCCACACATTCCACCCCCCATGTTAAGTATGCCTTAGTCAGGAATTTAACAGACGTTAAATTCCTGCGTTAAGGCATACTTAGCGCGATTTAAATAATCGCTTCCCCGCATTGTAAATATCACGAAACTGCCTTCGTGATATTTACCAATGTTGTTTCTACAGACACGCCTACTTTGCATCTCATTAGCGATGCAGTTAGGCGTGCTGGAAACGGGAGCAAAATCAGCAAAACACGCGATAGCGTGTCTTTGCTGATGAGGTGATAAAATTGTCGCCGCTTTTCGGGCGATAACGGCCGCAAAAGCGGCGATAATTTGTTATCGCCGCATTGTTAATATGCCCCTAACTTTTTTCTGAAGTTGATTAGAAAAGGAATTTGTCTTAGATACGTTCGAAATGTATTTCAAAGTTGGGACCCCAATACAAAAAAATCTTTTATCTCCACAAGATTTGCAGGTGGTCCTACTGACGATTAGCATATTGAGGTCAACCGCAAACAGGGAACAACTGGGATAGCATTGAGAAAGCTTCTAGAAGGATGTTATTGTCATGTTTTATGTCCTCATGTGCTAATCATGTTGGCTAGTGACTGGGTGGTCAAGAGTAGAAAAATGATGTGGAGGATGGTTGCTGGAGGTGCAAGATTTGTTGCTACACGTGTTTGTAGTGTCACGCCTGTGGCTGTTTGTGTTGACTTTACCCACAATGTACTGTTCCATGACAGTTACATTTTACAGTCAGTGCAGGATATCCAGTTAAGGAGAAGATTAGAGCAGCACCTGAAGCCTTTTGCCATGGAACTGACCATTTCTTCCTTACTAGCAAAACGCATTGATATTTTCATTGTAATAGCCCTGAAAGATATAGGGAATTACAAATGTTCCATCCACTAGTGCCGCAGATGAAATCGGCTGGGTGTGGGAAAATGTGAGATGTGCAATTGCTGAAAAAGCTTTGAATCCGGTCTTAATGATTTTTTCACACATAACCACCCACCCCTCATGCACACCACTTGCCCACTCTCCTAATATGAAATTGTGCCATCATTGTTTTCATTGCTCTTATGGTGTAAACATTATTAATAATACCATACGGCTGCCCGTTTTTTGCTCTAAGCTATGTATACAGTGAAAAGTTTTTATAAATGAAGTCTGTCTGCATGCTATTTCTACTTTGTTCCTTGAATAAGATGAAACTCCGAATACTTTGATCTTAAACAAGACCGAGTTTCCCTGATCAATTTCTTGAGGTAAATGTAAATATTCTGGGGCAATTTATCAAGAACGGCGTTAAAATTATCGCCACTTTAGCGGCAGAAATCTGCCGCTGAAGCAGCGATAATGGGCTTGATAATATGCCCTTGAGAAGTCCAATAGAAGCCCAGGTTCACACCAGAAAATGTGCTTCTATTGGAATTCTCTGCGGCATTTTATCAAGCCAATTATCGCCGATTTAGCAGCAGTTTCCTACTGTTAAGGCGGTGATAATTTTAACGCCGTTCTTGATAATATGCCCCCCTATTTTTTTATGGTGCTTAGTTTGTTTTCTCAGTGCTACGTTTTGGTAGGTAAAGGAGCTGAGGTACAGTGAGATCAAGTTTTGCCTCAGGCTAAATCTGCCATTTGCAGACAGGGTCGGACTGGCCATAGCGGGCATCGTGCATTTCCCCAGGGGCTGGAAGGGTGGGGGCCGATTTTGCAGTGGTGGGGGCCGTTTTTGATACTGGGGGCCGGTTTTGCAGCAGTGCTGCTATATCGGCCCCCAGTAACAAAAGCCGCAGTGGGGCTGGTCCGTCAACATTGCCAGGGCTGCTTTGGGTTCGCAATCCGGCCCTGTTTGCAGACCATGGATGCTCCTGCAAAGAAACGGATAATGGAGTAGGAGCCACGCTGTCAGTCGCTCTGCAGGCTTACCCTGCACCCACCCTCTGAAGGAGGGCCTGAAGGCCCCTCATGGATGCGCTCCCTGCTTCCCTACTTTTCTCTCACCAGAGCATGAGCCAACTTGCAAATGCTAGCTGGAGAGATCAGGCTTTTTTCCTAACCAGACACTTGGTCACAGCTTGCCCCATGTGCACCCAGTGAGGGTGCACACTGGTACAATGCCAGGACGTGTACCCAGTTGGTAAGCTGGGCAGGGCCAGTCTGTGACAAAAAGTATAACCAGGCACAAAAAGGAAAGTAGCGCCCAATGACGAATTGGAAAGCTAAAAAAGTGCCCCAGGTTTGCTCATTGGGGTAATTCTGAACTTGTAAAGACACACCGCTGTGCAAGAGTTTAGCAAGAAATGGAAGACTGCATAGATTGCGGTTGCTGCAGGCAATGTTTATTTTAATATCCGGAAAATCAATAGTAAGAACCAGTCCAACAGACCATAAAACCCTGCACTCACAATGACCACACAGCACTTATGCCACTCGCCATGAACTCACACTGTTCCCCCTCCACTTACCCTGCGGTCACATTAGCACACCGCTCACTCTGCACTCACAGTGATCACTCTGCACTCGCAATGCACTTGCACTGTTCACCCTGCAGTCACACGAGCACACTACTCACCCTGCACTCGTGGGACACCACTCACCTGTCCACCTCACTGCTCACTCTGCAATTTCACTCATACAAGCCCATCACTAACCATACATTAATTCGTCCCACTCTGCACATACATCCACAAACAAATTCAGATGGTCACATCACTCACACTGCAGTCACTCCTCTCACCCTACTCTCACACTGCCACATCGCTCACCGTGCACTCACATGAGCACTCCTGTCACACATACATGGTAGAGGGTTAATGTGCCTGCTACAAACAACGTGTACCATGCAAATCTCAGAACTGAGTGTGAGTAAACTACAAGTGGCCCTATAAAAAAAAAGTGTTTGTCAGAAAGGGGCTATAGAGAGATGAGGTGCATTGTTGGCGAGTGGTAGTTAGGGGAATTCATGGAAAAAGAGGAACTGGGGTAGAGGTGCCAAAAAAGACTGTTGCAAAGTGTACGACCAGTGCTAGGGCCAGCCCTGGCTGGGGGTCTTAGCCCCTCCCACCCCCTGAAGTTCGGGTCTAATTGCGCCCCTTGGTCCGCGCGCTGTGTCTTTTGAGTGATTGACTGAGTGTGATTCACTCACTGAGCGATAGACCATTTCTGAAGAGCACTATTTCAATACAACTGTATGAATATTGCTATTTAAGCTGAGAATGTGAAATTAATTCAACTGCCGTCTATGCTTTTTGGTAAGGAATCTTGCTGGAGTTGGTAATGCTACTGCTAATAGATTACCCCAGCCTTATTCTTTTCGCCCTGTTTACTAAGTACAGATCCAGTAAATAAATTTATATTTCAAGCAATATTGCACATAGACATATGCTATTCAGATTATATTTTACATTTGACTGTGAAGGGTCTGCTCCTGATCAATAGTCCTAAGTATATGGTGGTCGAAATTATTAGGCATGCCCACCTGTTTATATATCATAAGTATATGGCTGAGGGCACTCTAATGGAGTATATGATTAGTAGTCTCAGGCCAGCGTTAAGAATATGTTATGTTATGTTACTGAGGCTTATATGGCGCATAATCACCGGCAGGTCTCTTAGCGCTTTGAGAGAGTGGCAAAAGTTCACCGGCAGTCACAAATACAACACTAGGTAAATGAGTTTCAGCTGTGCCCAGAGCCTCTCTGAAGAGGAGCGTCTTGAGTCGTTTCCTGAAAGGGAGGAGTGCAGGTTCCTCACGAAGGTTCACACGCAGTTGATTCCAGAGTTGGGGAAGAAGGACAGAGAAGGCTCTGCCCCCTTTGGAACTGGTTTTAAACCGAGAGTAAGCCAGAAGGACAGCCTCGGACAACCGTAGGGTGCGCCCCGGCACATAATTCCCTAGTCGTTCCTTAATGTAGACTGGGGCCTAGCCATAGATGGCTTTGTGGGTAATGCAGAGACCCTTGAACTTTGCTCTCTGTTTAATGGGGAGCCAGTGCAGCTTCCACAGCAGAGGGGTGGTGTAAGCCCTTCTGGGGAACCTAGAAATCAACCTGGCTGCATTGTTCAAGGTCACCTGTAGCTTGTTAATTAGTTTCTCAGGAAGGCCAATATACAGGGCATTACCATAGTCCAATCTGGACACAATTGTGGCCGAAACAATAATCTGTAATGTTGTTGTAAATTAAGGCAGAATATGATTAAGCATTTACTGAAAACATTGGTGTTTCCCTTTTATCGTGTCTTCCCCATTATGTTGGCCGAAGTCCGGACTCCATTTTGTATTGACATGCTGCCATGTGTTCACCACGAGGAGAGTCCGACTTCTGTGTTAGTGGCTCTTGTAATCTGCCTAGCAACAGGTTATAAATAGCTCTCCCTTGTCCATCTGGCGCATGCCCAGACTTGACCACATCTGTTATAATTAGCTTTGCTTGACCATGTGTTTTCGCGGGCCCAAGGAGTGTGTTAGCTCCGCCCATGTATTGATTCGGTATCGAGAATGACCCTACATGGTAATGTTCTTCAACTCTGTGGTATCCACCCACTCATGAGCCCCTTCGCTGTGTATAAAAGGGGACTGTGTATGCAAGTTCTTTGTGCTACTCCTTGCAATACTGAAGAGTGTTGTGTGGATTGTAGGACCACCCTTAAGGGTTAATAAACGTTGTTTTTGTACTTTGCAGTTTCCGTGCCAACTTCCTTATAGATTTCGTTACAGAAGAGCGAACCCTTGTCTCTTGCGGGCCTAGCTGGGGCTTGTATTCATCAATTGGCGCCCGTCACGTGGGGCTCATCGGCGACTCGGATGCTCGAAGGACTGGTCGCGACGAAGGTGAGGAGTTTGGCCAGGGACGTGATCACTGCCAGCGGCGTCTTAGCCTTGGCATCCCGAGGTTTTTCTTCCTTCCCTTCCGAGCTGACCATCTGGGTGGCGCCGGTCATCGACTGAGACCTCTTCTGTCGGTCCTGCCGTGAGAGCCGTTTGGGCGATTGTGGAGCTTGGCAGTTGGAACCTGGACTCTTGATTGGTAAGAACCGTTGTACGGTACTTGCTCCGAGTTTTGAAGCCTGGTCTGGCTATTTGAGTTTGATTGATGGTGACTAGTCATATTTTGAATTTGTCTTTGTGAAAATATATGCGTTGCAACACATATAGGCAGGTAATGTGGAGAAATTTCTCCGGAGCTGTGTAAACTTTGAACGGCGCAACGATTAAGTGCCATTTTTGATAATACTGCATATTTTGCATTATTCCTAGCATGCCTGCTTTCAGCGCACTCCGTAAGTGGTGTTGCTGTCTTGGGAACCGGTTGAACCTCGAGGAATCTGCTCCAGCTCCCCCAGAGGGGACTCCTAATAGGGATATGTACGTGAAGCATGGTCTTTCTTCCATAATGTACAGCACGTTATGGAGGAAATATACTAGGAAGGATCCTGAGTTGCGTTGGCCTTTGTATGGATCGTTTGATATACGTAAGATTGAGTATGTGGAACAGTGTATGTGTAAGCGACGTGCTCGTCAGGATATGTTTGAGTGTGTGCGATTATGGGTGAAGGAAGTGCGTGAGCGAGAGAAACGTGAGAAAGCGCTGTTTGATAAGGAGCAGCGAAAGAATGATCATGTGCGAGCGCAGGAAGCGAAGCGTCGGGAGGATAAAGAGCAAACGGACAGACAAGAGAAAGAGCGTAGGCTACAAGTTTCGGGTCAATATGTTGTTCGCCAGCCGCTTTATCCTGTCCTTAATAATCCTGATGATGATTTTTATTTGCTAGATCGCTCTCCGCCCCCTTATGTTGGCGCATCCGCTCCGCGGCCGCAGGATTCTGACCCGGCTTCGGGTAAGGTAGACACACGGTCCATGTTGCCGGCCGAGCAAATGGCTGAGCTTCGGCAAATTTCCTTCCGTGCGCTTAAAGGCAAGGTATCTATGGAGGAATTATTTCAAATTTGGGGGCCATGGCAGGAGAGAGATAAAGTGTATTTTCTGGGTCATTTCGCGGATGAAGTGATTAATGCTTTCCGAAAATATTCTCATGTTTTTGAGCCTGACGAAGTGTCTTCGGATGCCAGAGCAATACGTAACGGTGCTTTTTCTCCCTCTAAGGCTCCTGAGGCGGCTCGGCGGCTGTTCGCCTTGCGGGACGAGGTGCTGGCCCTTCGAGAGAAAGCACGCCAACGAGCGGAGGAGGAGAAGCGGTCGGATTCAGTTGCGGCAGGGGGCCACTCATCCACCTCCCAGTCAGATAAGGATAATGTAGTGCATGCTAAACCGATGCGAGAGGCGGCGCCTTTGTATGTTCCTCCTAAAGGAGCGGGGACTAGCTCGGATGTTAACTCCGCCGATGCAAGGGGATATTTTGTATATAACTGGGTTTATACTCCATGGCATAGGGCCGATGTTATGGCATTAAAGAATGCGCTGCCTGACCCCCGCAAGAATCCAGCGGCCTTCTATGAAGAAGTCGAGGGGGCCTTGAATTCTTGCATTATGACCTTGGCGGATATAGACCTGTTCTTTGGCCTTATCCTACCGCCGGATACGTGGCGCTCTGTCCGGAAGGTAGATGATGCGGTTGCCTTCAAGGCCCGGTGGTCCGACCTTGAGGATGAGGATAGGGAACGGAAGCCCGCACAGAAACCACCCCAGAATATTTTAGATCTCCCTGCGGCTATTGTGGCTAAGTTGAAGACGATTATCCCCCCTAAAAAGATTGACTGGAATATGTTAGCAGCATGTAAACAGAAAGCTGACGAGTCAGTCGCGGACTTCTTTACGCGTTTTGAGGAAACGTTCCATGATTTTAGTGGCCAGTCGCTTACTGACGACACGGGCCGCCACCTTTTCGTGGACAAATATGTGGCCAATCTGCTGCCGGCAGTTGCGGCCCGGTTAAAAGCGAGTGAGAGTTCTTGGTCCTCCGCGACACCGACGGCCCTTCTGACCATTGCCCAGTATTATGAGCGTCAGGAGCACGAGGCGAAGGGCCAGGAGGAGAAGAAATCGAAAGATCTTAAAACCAAAGTGATGTTAGCACAAGTATATGGCCCGCCCCGCCGGGGTAATAATAATAGAGGAAGGGGCGGATCTTATGGTCCCCCTTCGGGCCGATCTGATTTGAATAGGAACCAGTGTGCGTATTGCAAGCAGTTGGGTCATTGGGCCAGGGATTGCCCAGCGTTGCGTGCTTCGCGGCAGGGGCACACTCCGGGTGGGCCGAGAGGTAGAGGGGGCTTCTCGAACTTTAGAGGGAATTCCAACGATAATGTCCGTTTCGATACTGCCGGACAGCACCGAGATAGCTCAAATGTTTTCGATCGCCAGCACCAGTATCATGTATCGGACAGCGATCGATTGGGATATCACGATTCTCAGCATGCATAGGAATGCGTAGGATGGGGGTCCGAATCAGTTGAGGTGCCGGTCGATCAGACGGGTCCTTATGTATCGGCTGAGGTTTTAGGTTCTACTGATCAGTTCCTAGTGGATACAGGAGCGACACGTAGTGCATTGTCTAGGTACTTGGTTCCGGGGGCTCCCCCATCCGGCTCAATAGTTACATCGGTAGGGTTTGACGGTACACTTTCCCGAAGCCCTCTTTCACAGCCCCTTGCATTTAAAGTTGATTGTTTTTCTGCGCCTTGTCCGTTTCTGCTTGCTCCGTACACACCGGATAACATTATGGGCCTTGATATGTTAAAGCATTTTAGGGCTACAATTCGCTGTTCCCCTGAGGGTGTGAGGGTGATATTAAATGACAACTACCCCCGATCTGGGCGGATGTGTACGATCTCAGAGGACGCGTTGTTGGCTACCCTCCCCCAAACTTTGTGGGCGACTTCGGACACAGATGTCGGACAAATGGTGATTCCTCCGGTCCACATTAGTGTCCAGGAGGGGGCGGTGCTACCACGCCTCCCACAGTATCGTATTTCTCAGGAGGGCGAGGAGGCTCTCATACAGATTGTGCAAGACCTGATCGCAGTGGGGGTAGTGGAAGAAGTCCCCTATAATATCTGTAACAGCCCGATTCTCCCTATTCTGAAAAAGGACACGGACGCAAAGGTTTATCGGTTCATAATTGATTTGAGGGAGGTGAACAAGATCGTGATACCTCAGTACCCGGTGGTTTCCGATATCACGACGTTGCTTACCTTGGTCCCGCCTACGGCGACCATGTTCTCAGTGATTGATTTGAAAAATGCCTTCTTTTCTATCCCCATTCACCCTGATAGCCGATTTCTTTTTGGGTTCTCATTAAACAATAGATCTTATCGTTTTTGTAGAATTCCCCAGGGCTATACAGAAAGCCCTAGTATTTATAGTCAGGCTTTGAAGCGGCAGTTGGATTCCTTTGCCTTACTCGAGGGGGTCGCCCTCATTCAATATGTTGATGACATCCTGTTGGCGGCTGACACCCTGGAGTTGTGTGAGAAAAGTACGATAGCCTTACTTTCTTTTTTAGCGTCCCACAACCATAAGGTCTCTAGGAAGAAATTGCAATTCTGTAGACCAAAGGTGACTTATTTGGGTCACCTTTTGTCTAAGGAGGGGCGTGCACTCACACCAGATCGTATCCAAGTAATTTTGGACACACCAAGGCCATCCACGCAGAAGGATGTGCGTGCATTTTTGGGTCTTGTTTCTTTTTGTAGACAGTGGATATTGGGGTTTTCACACATAGCTAAGCCATTACTAGCGCTCTTGACAAAAGACACGCCCATCCCGATCCCCTGGTCAGATGAGTGTGACGCTGCTTTCCAGCAATTGAGACAGGCCCTTTGTTCAGCACCAGTGTTAGGGACCCCTGATTATGCAAAACCCTTTTCGTTGTATGTGCATGAGAAAGATGGATGTGCATTATCAGTCTTAGTGCAGATGCACGGCGATAAGCAGCGCCCTTGTGCATACTTTTCGGCTGTGCTTGATCCTGTCGCCCGAGCATTACCAGGGTGTTTTCGCTCGGTTGCGGCAACAGCTGTGTCAATACGGCAGAGTGAAGGAATTGTATTGTCCCATAAACTGTTGGTGTTAGTTCCCCACGCTGTTGATGCCCTGCTTAATCAAACAAAGACGCAGCATTTGACCAGTGCCCGTTTAACGGGATATGAGTTGACGCTTTTAGCTCCTCACATTACGTTAAAAAGGTGCGTGACATTAAACCCGGCCACATTGTTGCCATACCCCGAGACCCAGCCTGAGGCACAGAAAGCGCATGATTGTATTCTTGTGACTGAGGAACAAACAAAGGGTCGTATTGATCTCCAGGATACGCCCTTTTCAGATGTAGATGGAGAGTTGTGGGTAGATGGATCATGCCTGAAGCTACCAGATGGTACGACTTCAGCAGCGTATGCAATTACTACGTTACAGACGATAGTGGAGACAGCACGCATACCACAGAAATCAGCTCAAGCAGCGGAACTGATAGCGTTAACACGAGCGTGTGAGCTCAGTACAGGATTGTGTGTGAATGTTTACACAGACAGCCGCTATGCCTTCGGAGTAGCGCACGATTTCGGCCTACTCTGGAAGGAGAGAGGGTTTCTAACGTCACATGGGGTACAGATAATGCATGGGGAGTTAGTCCACAATCTTTTAACTGCATTGACATACCCAAAGAAAATTGCCATTGTTAAGTGTAGTGCCCATAGGAAAGTGGTTGATAAGGTTGGAGAAGGAAATGCGTTAGCGGATCGAGTAGCACGGGAGACTGCGATGCAGCCCGGTACTACTGCCATGTACGTAGTGAAGTCACAGGTGGAGAGATGGCATGATGCGAAGGAGGAAGTGCGAGAAATACAAAAGACCGCTTCTGACAAAGAGCGGGAACAATGGGCTAGCGAAGGAGAACTGGATGACGAGGGTTGCTGGAGAAATAAGCAGATGGATAGATGGAAGTTACCCACGGCTTTTGTACAACCTATGGTCCAGATGGCACATGGGCTAGCACATGTTGGAGCTTCCGCAATTGTGAAATTGCTTACCCAAGTCTGGGAGCATCCAGAGATTGCTAGCACAGCAAAGAGGGTGGTGCAGACCTGTATGATTTGTCTGAAGTACAACCCAGGGAAAGGCACGCGAACTCCAGCAGGAGGATTTGCGACACCCACTGCACCCTTTGAGGTTCTGCAGATGGATTACATCCAGCTTGAGCGCTGTAACAATTTGAAGTATGTTCTAGTAGTGGTTTGCGCCTTCAGTAAGTGGGTTGAGGCGTACCCTGCGAAAGACAATACTGCAATGACTACAGCGAAGCTATTGCTGAAAGAGTTTTTCCCCCGATACGGCGTCTGTAGACTTCTGTGGAGTGATAATGGCCCTCATTTTGTAGCAGATGTTATAAAGTATGTCTTGAAGGGCCTAGGCATCACCCAGAAGTTCCACGCCGTGTTCCATCCTCAGTCTGCAGGACTAGTCGAGAAGTATAACGGTACACTGAAGCTTAAGATCGCCAAAATTCAAGCTTCAACATCTTTGACTTGGCCAGACGCCTTGCCACTGGCGTTATTGTCAATTAGGTCGGTGCCACACTCTCGAACCGGCCTTACACCTTATGAGATTGTGTTTGGACGCCCAATGAATATTTGGGGTCCACCAAGGCCTAAGGCTGTGTATGATGTACCTTGTGTGATGATGAGTGACTATCTGGCACAGTTAACGGATAACTTGGTTTCTATTCATCAACAGGTCCGAGAGGCGCTCCCTGATCGGTCTACCGGTGAAGGACATGGTCTCCGCCCTGGGGATCATGTCATGCTGAAGGTCTTCGACAGGACGAACAGTTTGGAGCCGAGATGGGTCGGACCTGAGCAGGTCCTTCTTGCAACGAGGACGGCAGTGCGAGTCTCGAACAGGAAGAATTGGATCCATTCCTTGCACTGTCGAAAGGTACCGCCCGGATTGGTGGAGTCTGCCGTGTTGACCGATCAACGAGACATCTTAGCAGCAGAAACAGGCCGTGCTGCGGAGCCAAACGACACTGAGGAGTTTTTTCCGGACCATACGACTTCTGGAGGAAGGCGATATCATCTGCGACCAAGGAAGTGAGGTTTCCAGTACCGGGACATACTGTCAGAACGGCCCTTGGGTTAGTGAAACGGAGAGCCGATGAGGCAAGGGGGGGGGATCAGCCCTGCATTAGTGTAGTGACACCCGTCTTGGCCCGCTGGTGAAGAAATCAACCGCTGCCCAAGGGGAAGAGTTCTGACAGACTTTTAGTTTCAGGAAGATATCAGGGTATTATTTCCTTTGACATGGAGAAGAAGAAAATTCTTTGTGCGTTGGGGTTCATGCTAACAGTAGCTATTGTTGGTATAACCACATGGTTTGTGGAGGAGGCAACTCCTGCCCGAGAGACGCTTGTGTTGACGACTCCAGTGCCTGCGGAGCACTATTTTTACACATTGCCATACCAAGAGTTGAAGCATCGGCAATCCTATTTGAATAACACTTTCATTCAGATGCTGCATCACACCCACGTTGCTACAAATGCTACGAACTGTTGGATATGTGGGATGATGCCAGCCCATCAGAAGAAAGGAGGTACGCCATTCATACCACTTCCTTTCTCTCACAATGGCTCTTGTAGAGCATGGTACACTCTGTTGTTTGCTACTCGAAAACCGACAGTGGGACGATTGCTTTTCAGACTTAATAAAGAATGCCATCAGGATAAGAGTGGATATCCACAAGCGAATGGAACAATTTGGGAATGGGAAGAGTACCGACCGGACAATGAATCCATTCCCTATATCTTCACGAATACCAGAGACACTGTGGGGAAGGAAAAATTTGTGATCCAAGTGGCCCAAGCCCAAGCGGACCTGTGTGTCCAGAGTGTGGGTTTTATCCCTGTCGGTGTCAGTGATTGTATAACCGTATTAAACATCGATGGGCTGAACAACAGCACCTTCCTAGCATCCCATAATACCTATTTTGTATGTGGAAATAAAGGTTATTACCGTTTGCCGGCTGGGTGGTCTGGGGTATGCTATGTATCATTCCTATTACCTCCTGTATTTCTAGCACCCGCGTCCTATCATAAGGATTTGAAGTTGTTGAATAATGTGACTGTAAATAGATATAAACGTACTTTATCGATCGATGATGTGGATCAAACTGATACCAGTTTGCAACAGTATATTGATTTTAATTTAGGACTGTTTTTCTTTGTCGGAGCCGCTTTGAATAGTAGGAAGATCCGAAGATTAACAAGAGTGGTAGAAGCTGTGACAAATCAGACTGCTGCTGCTCTTGGGAATCTTACGGAAGAGTTACAGATTACCAGAATTGTTGCATTGCAGAACCGTATGGTATTGGATGTAATGCTAGCTGATCGAGGAGGAGCCTGTAAAATTATTGGAAGTAGCTGCTGTGTGTTCATTCCTGATCATACGCCATCCGTTTATAACGCCATTAATAAGCTGCATAAAATAGCAGCTGAAATCCACACGGAAAACGGCACTTGGTCCTTTTCTGGATGGTTTTGGGCGTTGGTTACTGCCTGGGGTTGGAAGGTTCTAACTGGTCTCTGCATTATTATAGCAATTCTGTTCTTTCTTTGTATGTGTATTCAATGTGGACCATTGTGCTGTTCTGTATGCATTTCATTCTGCATTCCAGACAAGAAAGCTATTGCCGAAGTTGCCCGCCAGAAGGGTCTAGTTAAAGAGGTTAAAGGAATGATGATAATTGACATATACGATGATTATTCTTGGAAGCCAGATGTCTTCAGTAAATGCTGAAAGGGTCGTCTGTTGTAAATTAAGGCAGAATATGATTAAGCATTTACTGAAAACATTGGTGTTTCCCTTTTATCGTGTCTTCCCCATTATGTTGGCCGAAGTCCGGACTCCATTTTGTATTGACATGCTGCCATGTGTTCACCACGAGGAGAGTCCGACTTCTGTGTTAGTGGCTCTTGTAATCTGCCTAGCAACAGGTTATAAATAGCTCTCCCTTGTCCATCTGGCGCATGCCCAGACTTGACCACATCTGTTATAATTAGCTTTGCTTGACCATGTGTTTTCGCGGGCCCAAGGAGTGTGTTAGCTCCGCCCATGTATTGATTCGGTATCGAGAATGACCCTACATGGTAATGTTCTTCAACTCTGTGGTATCCACCCACTCATGAGCCCCTTCGCTGTGTATAAAAGGGGACTGTGTATGCAAGTTCTTTGTGCTACTCCTTGCAATACTGAAGAGTGTTGTGTGGATTGTAGGACCACCCTTAAGGGTTAATAAACGTTGTTTTTGTACTTTGCAGTTTCCGTGCCAACTTCCTTATAGATTTCGTTACAGAAGAGCGAACCCTTGTCTCTTGCGGGCCTAGCTGGGGCTTGTATTCATCAATGTGGCCGATGATAGAAGGGGGACAAGTTTCCGCAACTGTCTCATTAGACCCATACAGGTTCCGACCACATAGTTATTTGATTAGCCATTGAAAGATTGGCATCAATCTTGATGCCCAGGCTTTTTACAACAGGAGCTGGCGTAGAGGTGGTGCCGAGCTCTGGAGGCCAAAATAGGTAATTCCAGGGATTGTTCTTCGAGGAGATGACAAGGACCTCTGTTTTATCTGGGTTGACTTTTAGCAAATTAGCTGTCATACAGTTCACTGTATATCTGAGGATGTTTTGCACAAGAGTGTGGGCTTGAGGGGAGTTATCAATCTGGAGGATAAATTGAGTATCGTCTGCATAGTTAAAATCTTGACAATCCATACTGGCCAGGGCAGCCATCAGTGGCTGGAGATAAATGTTAAAGAGGAGCGGGGACAGTGCTGAGCCCTGGGGACGCCACAGATGAGGGCGCCCCTGCTGGACACCTGCTCACCCAGCTGGACCCTCTGGGACTGCCCTGACAGAAAGGACTCAAGCCAGTGGTATGCCAACCCTGATGCCCAGTTCGGCAATCCGAGCCAGAAGCTGTGCATGGTCGACCGTATCGAACACCACCGATAAATCCAGCAAGACCGTTTTTTTGTTGTCAGTCAAGTGCAGACAACATCACCAATTCAGTACTATGGTGGGCCCTAAAACCAGCCTGCCGCACCTGGAGTAGCTGATATATCGTAAATAAACAACAGGAGAGGAGGGGTAATAACACGACTAGTCCCCTCGAGGGAAAGGCTACAAAACAACGAAGTCAGTGTGATATGAACAAGGCACTTTTCATCAAAAAGGCATGGGTCTACAAGCTCGGAACCAACCAATATGTTGTTGAGAGGGACGCAGACCTATGTAGATAATACAAGTTATGTATAAAGCCCTCACTCACCAACCTGGTTGGTGACATGCTTCATCATCGGGCTCCACTGGGTATGGCCGAGTGCCATCCCAGTGTGCTACAACGCCAGGTTACTGCGGAGCGGGGTTCATGTGAAGTGACAGTGAATTTAAAATTTCCAATTGAGTCAAAAAGGTAAATTTAATAATTTCGCTAATTGGAAGAATTAAAAAAGAGTGGAGGTCAAAAAATAAAAGACCTGATTCACTCCATGGCGGTCAACATGTTTCTGCCTTAATGTGTGTTCAACAGGCTTTCGTCAGGACCAGAGTGGGAGTGCAAAACCCCGGTGGTATGAACGCGCTAAGGTTCACCCTACCGTGGGCTACTGTGTGAAAAATATATACAGTGAAAAATCCGCCAAGTAATACCGTGGTGGAGAGAAACGAGTTTATTCTGGAGTTAGGAAGACACACAAACAAAAGACAAAACAAAAAGAATTGTAAATGTTGATGGTCAACTCGTAATGTAGCGCTAAAAGGTCAGGCTACAACATAGTGCTCAAATGAGGAAGTGCCAATAACAAGTACCTGAGGTGCAGTAATTGTGAAGACTGTGCACCTAAGATTAGCCGGATAACGGTGTCAGGTAAGTAACTTAGGACTTAACCTGAATAGCGTGTCTAATAATGTATCTCGGAACACACGTGGAACATAAACTCAATGTGAGATACGCAAGCACATATGGGCTGGGACACGACATAGCGTATCCCTGTGTAAGTACTCAAAGACCAATGATGCAGGGAGAATGGAGAATATATCTTACTACGAGGCATAACCATTCGAAGCCTCAGGGATCCCGGGGTGGGGGTGAGAGCAATATGGCACACCCTACGGAGGAGAGCGAGAGAGATAAACAAAGGAAACGGTCTCGAGCGGCTGAGCATCACAGAACGCTTACCGTCAGGGACAGAAATAACAAAGGCGGGGGGAGGAAAAGTGTATTAACTCACGCCCTCGCTGCTCGGCACCCGTTCGGAACCTGAAGCGCCTCAATCCACCGGGTCCAGAGTGTGAGGAGCCGTGGCGCGGGGCACGTATGTGAGAAGTTGAGAAATTGACCCGATAGGCAGGCAGTGAAAAGCAAGAAACGAGGTGATTGGGCAGACCGTCCCATGCTATGATGTGATTGGCTCAAAAAGCCGATCACCAGCCAATAATATTGAGGAAGAGGAAAGTCGTCCAGGGATAGTGAACGACTAGTATTTGGAAAGAGTTGTTGCAAAAAACTTTATTAAGCGTGGGAAAACAGACTCGAGGCTCACAGGGGTCACTAGGACAGTGAACCTACATACAGGGGAAACACAGGGGAAACACAGACAGGAAGACTATAAACAATGGAACATGCGCTGTGTGTTACATTGTAAAAAAGGAGCCAGCAGGAAAAGGAGAGGATAAATGCATGTCTCTCGTCAGGAAGATCTGATGTACCGAGAAAAACAGACATCAGTAAATGGGATTTAGCAACCGAGCTCCACCCGATACGCAGGTATATGGGACGTATACACAGTGGATACACAATGGAGCCAATCCATGTGACCGATATATAGTCAAACTAAACTCAGGAAAAAGGTTGGAGGGAGCACGAAAGGTAAAAGCTCGCTATGACTGACACACTTAACAGCAGGTACTTATAGTATGGTGGTCCAGGGTATATTATCATTTAGGCCCACGAGGTTCGTTCCCAAACGGTACACCCATCTTTGTTCCTTTTCGAAAAGGATATTTTGAGTGTTTTTGCGTGCTGTGATCTCCTCAATGACCGTCCAGTTTAGGTCATTCGTGGTGTGGTTGGCAGCCAGGAAATGCTCGCTCAGTTTGGTGGTGATACGCTTACACCTAATATTACTCCGATGTTCCCAAATTCGGAGTTTGACTTTCCTAGTGGTCCTCCCTACGTATCGTAGACCACACGGACAAGTAATTAGGTAGATGACATTAGGCGTGTTACAGTTGGTGTGTCCTCTTTGAGTCCAGATCCTGCCTGGTTCCAGATTCAAACTGTTGGTATGTGAGGTCAGGTGACATATGCTGCAATCCGAGCAAGGGAAATGTCCAGTTATCTTTGGTAGGCCCCAAGCTTCTGTAATAGACCTTTGAATAGTGTTAGGTTGTGCGGAGGGGCGTGTCTGTACCAGGCTATTGCGCAGGCTCTGAGCTCGTTTGAAGGAGAACAACGGTTTATCCCATCTGCGATTATTGCTGTTGATAATGCGCCAATGTTTAGTGATAGCTTTTTTCATGACATTGGATATGGTACTGTAAGTGGTGACGCATGTAAGGGGTATGGGCGTAGCATCTTTAACAAAGTCCACCAGAAGTACTTCTCTGGGTTGGTTTCTTGCCCGTTTGTAGCTTCTAGAAAGGAGAGGGAGGGGATATCCTCTGGTTGTCTGTTTGGAAGTCAAATCACTGGATTGGTTTTTGAAGTCAACCAGGGAGGTGCAATTCCGCCGGAGACGGAGAAATCGCCCATAAGGTCGATTCTCCCTCAGTGTACGGGGATGGAAGCTCGTGAAATCAAGAAGGTTATTTCTGGAGGTAGGTTTGTAGTATGTGTTAGTGTGAAGAACTCCGAGTTTCTTTGTGATTACGACATCAAGAAATACTACTTCAGAATGGTCGTAAGTATGGGTGAATCTCAAGTTGGGATCCAAGGTGTTTATCCAACGAAAAAAAGTGTTGAGGGCGTTGGTATCGCCTTGCCAGATAAGGAGCACATCATCTATATATCGTCTCCATAAACCTATGGAGGATAGATGCGGATTGGAATCAGGGAGAATACATTTTTGTTCAAAATCGTACACATACAATCCCGCCACACTAGGAGCAAAGGTGCTCCCCATGGAAGTACCTGTGGATTGTAGAAATAGATGTCCCTGGTATTCGAAAAAGTTCTTTTTCAGGGCCAGAGTGGCACATTGGATAATAAAATCCTTAGTCGTTCTGTATTCCCATGGATGGGAATTAAGGGATTCCCCCAGGACCCTGATGGTCTCATCCTGGGGGATGCTCGTGTACAGGCTTTCAATGTCCAACGTGACCAAAATGGTATCCTCTGAGCATTTGATGTTATTCAATAGATTCAGCAGGTCCTTAGTATCTTTAAGATATGTAGATGATTGTTGGACCAGTGGCTTCAGGAAATGGTCACAGAACCGTGATAGGGGTTCCAGAAGAGAGCCAATCCCCGAAACAATGGGGCGCCCAGGTGGAGGAAGTCTATCCTTATGAATCTTCGGGAGAGTATAGAAGTACGGGATAGTACCCTCGCTCTCGGTAAGGAATCGTGCTTCTGGCCTGGTGATAATGCCTTGTGCAAGTGCTTCATCAACTATGCTCTCGATCTGGTTTCTCAGATCATTAGAGGGATCGCTGGAGAGTGGCGTGTAATTCTTACGATCACTGAGAAGTCTGAGACACTCGTGATCGTAGTCAACAGTATTCAGTAAAACCACTGCACCACCCTTATCTGCTGGTTTTATGGTGAGATTTGAATCCTGGCGTAGGGAGTTAATGGCTCTGAATTCATCGGCACTGAGATTTTTGAAGTTAGAGGGGATGACCACATTCTCTATCTCTGTGAAAACTGCACGTTCAAAGGTTGTAATTTCCACTGGTATAGTATGTGGAGGAGGGGTAAACGTAGACTTTGGTCGCAGAGGTGTGTCACCTACATCAAATTCTGCCAACTCGGAGGTACGTTCTTCAAAAAAAGCCTTGAGTTTTAATTTCCTGAAAAATGCAGAGAGTTCACAGTGGAGACGGAATTTGTCGGGATGCGCTGATGGGACAAAACCCAATCCCTTTTCTAGTATTGTCGTCTCATGGGTAGTTAGTGTCTTATCGGATAAATTGACTATCAAGCTGTCGAGGGGCTTGGGCCTGCGGTCATTTGGTCCTGTTGTTGTTTGCTCCGAGTGTGGTTGCCCACTGGGTCGACTTGTACCCAGTGGACCCTTTGGTTGGGCCCTCTCTGCCGCCCTTTGCCCCTTTGGCCTCTCTCTAAAAAAGACTTCTGTGTGAAGTGGTTAGGTGGATACATCGGTGCCGTGTAGGCAGGGTTCCAGCCCATTTGTGGGTTGAATGGGTAGTGGAACTGCATAGGGTGTGTACCCAGGACACCCTGTTGTGGAGGGAAATTGAACCAAGATGGTTGATTATAAGGGGGGCGTGTTCTTCCCCTTTGTTTCCCTCTCCTTGCCTGTCTGAAACTATTGTTGCTCGAGCCACTGCTGTTGGATGAGTCATCATCTGAGCCATAGGTATTGGTCTCGGCTCTACGTGAAGCAACAAAAGTGGGGTCTGCGTAGGGATAGATTTTGTTGAATTCAAACTTTTTGAGGTCTTTCTGGAATTGGTTCACCTTACTTTGTGTTAAGTTTTCTTTATATTCATTAATATCTTTGTTTAATTCATCCAGCCGTTTCTTAAACCCCGTTAGGGTGGCCTTGAATTGTGTCTCTGTTTGGGTGATTTCTATCATGATTGCTTCTGACAGTCGGACGGCCGTTTTTATAATCAAGACAAGCCAGTCTCGGGTGCAGTGCCATGCAATCATAGCCCATTCTTTTCTGAAGGTGGCGTCCTCCAGGAAGATACGGGGAGCATTGGTAACTAGTAAGCTGTATTAGTCCTTAGGTATTCAGTTAAGATTGTTCCGTGGAGTATTGTGCGTATACGATTTTTCTTCAATTCTGAGAGTTGTTCCCATTCACTGGCATATGTAACCGTCTGTGATATGGTGGGGTCTGCAAATAAAGAGGGACGTGCTAGAATGGCATCGACCTCAGAGTCTGAGAAAGTGAGACCGAGAGTGGCCATATTGTCAGTAACCGGGAGGAGAATCAAGAAAGAAAGGAACCCCCTTAGTATAAGGGAGGGCAACTGGGCTCTCACAGCTGTGCGCTGCCGAAATTGTAAATAAACAACAGGAGAGGAGGGGTAATAACACGACTAGTCCCCTCGAGGGAAAGGCTACAAAACAACGAAGTCAGTGTGATATGAACAAGGCACTTTTCATCAAAAAGGCATGGGTCTACAAGCTCGGAACCAACCAATATGTTGTTGAGAGGGACGCAGACCTATGTAGATAATACAAGTTATGTATAAAGCCCTCACTCACCAACCTGGTTGGTGACATGCTTCATCATCGGGCTCCACTGGGTATGGCCGAGTGCCATCCCAGTGTGCTACAACGCCAGGTTACTGCGGAGC
Organism: Triturus cristatus; assembly: GCF_964204655.1. NCBI lineage: Eukaryota > Metazoa > Chordata > Amphibia > Caudata > Salamandridae > Triturus > Triturus cristatus. The sequence goes on along the minus strand of NC_140591.1, from coordinate 604,443,689 downwards.
GGGGTTCATGTGAAGTGACAGTGAATTTAAAGTTTCCAATTGAGTCAAAAAGGTAAATGTAATAATTTCGCTAATTGGAAGAATTAAAAGGGAGTGGAGGTCAAAAAATAAAAGACCTGATTCACTCCATGGCGGTCAACATGTTTCTGCCTTAATGTGTGTTCAACAGGCTTTCGTCAGGACCAGAGTGGGAGTGCAAAACCCCGGTGGTATGAACGCGCTAAGGTTCACCCTACAGTGGGCTACTGTGTGAAAAATATATACAGTGAAAAATCCGCCAAGTAATACCGTGGTGGAGAGAAACGAGTTTATTCTGGAGTTAGGAAGACACACAAACAAAAGACAAAACAAAAAGAATTGTAAATGTTGATGGTCAACTCGTAATGTAGCGCTAAAAGGTCAGGCTAAAACATAGTGCTCAAATGAGGAAGTGCCAATAACAAGTACCTCAGGTGCAGTAATTGTGAAGACTGTGCACCTAAGATTAGCCGGATAACGGTGTCAGGTAAGTAACTTAGGACTTAACCTGAATAGCGTGTCTAATAATGTATCTCGGAACACACATGGAACATAAACTCAATGTGAGATACGCAGGCACATATGGGCTGGGACACGACATAGCGTATCCCTGTGTAAGTCCTCAAAGACCAATGATGCAGGGAGAATGGAGAATATATCTTACTACGAGGCATAACCATTCGAAGCCTCAGGGATCCCGGGGTGGGGGTGAGAGCAATATGGCACACCCTACGGAGGAGAGAGAGAGAGATAAACAAAGGAAACGGTCTCGAGCGGCTGAGCATCACAGAACGCTTACCGTCAGGGACAGAAATAACAAAGGCGGGGGGAGGAAAAGTGTATTAACTCACGCCCTCGCTGCTCGGCACCCGTTCGGAACCTGAAGCGCCTCAAGCCACCGGGTCCAGAGTGTGAGGAGCCGTGGCGCGGGGCCCTTATATGAGAAGTTGAGAAATTGACCCGATAGGCAGGCAGTGAAAAGCAAGAAACGAGGTGATTGGGCAGACCGTCCCGTGCTATGATGTGATTGGCTCAAAAAGCCGATCACCAGCCAATAATATTGAGGAAGAGGAAAGTCGTCCAGGGATAGTGAACGACTAGTATTTGGAAAGAGTTGTTGCAAAGGTACTTCCATGGGGAGCACCTTTGCTCCTAGTGTGGCGGGATTGTATGTGTACGATTTTGAACAAAAATTTATTCTCCCTGATTCCAATCCGCATCTATCCTCCATAGGTTTATGGAGACGATATATAGATGATGTGCTCCTTATCTGGCAAGGCGATACCAACGCCCTCAACACTTTTTTTCGTTGGATAAACACCTTGGATCCCAACTTGAGATTCACCCATACTTACGACCATTCTGAAGTAGTATTTCTTGATGTCGTAATCACAAAGAAACTCGGAGTTCTTCACACTAACACATACTACAAACCTACCTCCAGAAATAACCTTCTTGATTTCACGAGCTTCCATCCCCGTACACTGAGGGAGAATCGACCTTATGGGCGATTTCTCCGTCTCCGGCGGAATTGCACCTCCCTGGTTGACTTCAAAAACCAATCCAGTGATTTGACTTCCAAACAGACAACCAGAGGATATCCCCTCCCTCTCCTTTCTAGAAGCTACAAACGGGCAAGAAACCAACCCAGAGAAGTACTTCTGGTGGACTTTGTTAAAGATGCTACGCCCATACCCCTTACATGCGTCACCACTTACAGTACCATATCCAATGTCATGAAAAAAGCTATCACTAAACATTGGCGCATTATCAACAGCAATAATCGCAGATGGGATAAACCGTTGTTCTCCTTCAAACGAGCTCAGAGCCTGCGCAATAGCCTGGTACAGACACGCCCCTCCGCACAACCTAACACTATTCAAAGGTCTATTACAGAAGCTTGGGGCCTACCAAAGATAACTGGACATTTCCCTTGCTCGGATTGCAGCATATGTCACCTGACCTCACATACCAACAGTTTGAATCTGGAACCAGGCAGGATCTGGACTCAAAGAGGACACACCAACTGTAACACGCCTAATGTCATCTACCTAATTACTTGTCCGTGTGGTCTACGATACGTAGGGAGGACCACTAGGAAAGTCAAACTCCGAATTTGGGAACATCGGAGTAATATTAGGTGTAAGCGTATCACCACCAAACTGAGCGAGCATTTCCTGGCTGCCAACCACACCACGAATGACCTAAACTGGACGGTCATTGAGGAGATCATAGCACGCAAAAACACTCAAAATATCCTTTTCGAAAAGGAACAAAGATGGGTGTACCGTTTGGGAACGAACCTCGTGGGCCTAAATGATAATATACCCTGGACCACCATACTATAAGTACCTGCTGTTAAGTGTGTCAGTTCTTCACACTAAGACATACTACAAACCTACCTCCAGAAATAACCTTCTTGATTTCACGAGCTTCCATCCCCGTACACTGAGGGAGAATCTACCTTATGGGCAATTTCTCCGTCTCCGGCGGAATTGCACCTCCCTGGTTGACTTCAAAAACCAATCCAGTGATTTGACTTCCAAACTGACAACCAGAGGATATCCCCTCCCTCTCCTTTCTAGAAGCTACAAACGGGCAAGAAACCAACCCAGAGAAGTACTTCTGGTGGACTTTGTTAAAGATGCTTGTACTGCTCGATTTTTCCGGTCCTATTGTGTTGAAGGGTGATTTAGGTGACTTCAGTCTCTTCCCATTCAAGTCTAAGGGTTAGAGTAGTGTATAGAGCCTATTTATTAGGCACTTCGACATGATCCTGTGTTCTTCCCCATAGATCAGGGTTTGCATATACATCCTAGGGGATAGATTCGTTAGCATTAGGGGTAATCTGTTCTGTAGTGAGGGTATTTCATGGAGCCGTGCTGAATTCAGGCCTGGTAGGCCTTAAACGGGAGAGACTCCATCTTTCCTCCTGCTCTGGCAGCTTGGGATGTTTCTAGGTCATAGGCAGTGTTTTAGTTAGGAGGTGTTATTCGCTTGGAGAGAACCGGTTCAGGCCGGCCCTTATCGAAGGATTGTATTTTTCTTCATGCCGAAGACACTACATCAGGACGGCCGGCTGGGAACGTGTCCTTGGCACGGGGAGGTACAAGAATTTGGTGGGCGGCAGGTTACGGGCTGGAATTTTCCATGAGGAAATGCACATCTATATTAGTGAAAGTTTGAGGCAGATACTTGCACTTGCTTCTAGTCCATGGGCGGCACCTGGCCGTTAGTAGTAAAGCTGCTACTTATTCCAGGGAAGACAGATGACAAACTTGGAGGTGGAGAAAAACCGAGAAATAGATATTCCAAAGAGAAGAGAGTAGCCGATGAGGAAGAGGTCCCAGTGACTCGGAGAGGGAGACGGGAGTAAACCCGTGATTGCGGAGGTGTGACTTCCAGGCGAAGCCGAGGCGCAGACGAGAAGGGAACCTAGATGACCATTGAGTGCAGGCTACATACGACCAAGGTGATGTCAACCCCTTACTATTAGAGTGTACAACTCAATCTTTCACTTTTCTTTGATGTATTATGTTCCGTGAGTGTGTATGTAATAACTAAATAAAGTAGTAAAGCAATATGTGCTACGTGTTCTTGTGTAAGAGGGTAACCTATTCTTCTAGTCAGCTGTGACTTGACATGGACAGATGTTAATCCTGATCAGGTAGGTGGTAACTGAATAAGGGAGAAAGGAGCCCTTCGAACTGGGGAACAAGTTGTGCTCAACTAGCTGTCTTTGTGTGATCTGATATATAGTAACACTGATTATGTCGTGGTAATTATAGGATGAACTCGTGTTAAGGCTGCCGTCTGGGCAGGAAGTCCTGGGTCCGTTTGGGACCGCGAGGCTGTGACTGCCGTCTGGGCAGGAAGTCTGTGGCTGCCGTCTGGGCAGGAAGTCCTGGGTCCGTTTGGGACCGCGAGGCTGTAACTTGTCTAAGGCTGCCATCTGGGCAGGAAGTCCTGGGTCCGTTTGGGACCGCGAGGCTGTGGCTGCCGTCTGGGCAGGAAGTCCTGGGTCCATTTGGGACCGCGAGGCTGTGGCTGCCGTCTGGGCAGGAAGTCCTGGGTCCGTTTGGGACCGCGAGGCTGTGGCTGCCGTCTGGGCAGGAAGTCCTGGGTCCATTTGGGACCGCGAGGCTGTGGCTGCCGTCTGGGCAGGAAGTCCTGGGTCCATTTGGGACCGCGAGGCTGTGACTGCCGTCTGGGCAGGAAGTCTGTGGCTGCCGTCTGGGCAGGAAGTCCTGGGTCCGTTTGGGACCGCGAGGCTGTGACTTGTAGGTCTTGGTATATATAGTAGGAATTCCCTGTCCTTAGGTGGTACATATATGTGGTTATTTAGGTGTGAATAGGCCCTAGGGAGGGGGTAACGTTCTGGTTTGGGTTAGAGAGGCTCTGCTGAGCGGGTTCTATCTGATCCGAAAACCCAAGCAGAACATTTGGCGTCACGAACCGTTTACGAAACCTGTGTGCGTTGTGGTTGTCTTGTGTTTGCTTTCGGCGCGTGCGTGGTTTTGTTTGCATTTTATTTTTGTATATTTGTGTGTATAGTTTTTATTTTTCTTCCTTCTTTTCTTTCTCTTCTTTTCTTCTTTTTCCTTTTTCACGATGTTTTCTAGAAGGTCTAAATCTACTTTTAAGTTGCCCGTTGATATTCCCGGATGGGATTCAACGCCTTATAAAGCCTTGGCCCGTGAGTGGGCTGATTCTACTGGTTTGAGTGAGAATTGGAATTCTTCTTTGGAGCTGGCAGAGCCGGCTGATGTGATTGCTTGTTTGCAGAAGGCACCCGTATCGAAGGGTGAGGAGATTCCCATTTTGGGGCGCAGAGGTTGGATTCTTTTGTCTGCATACAGGATTCTGCATGAGAGACTGTTGAAGCTACAGATATCTCTTAAAGATGTGGAAGCGCGCTTTGTTGAGATTCAGAATTCTCATACTTTGTTGCGGTGTCAAAATAAGTTGCTTGCTGATAAACTTGAGACTTACCAAACTATTGCCGAACGGGCGGCTGTGCGAATTGCTCGTTATAAATACAAGAACAGGCGCGGTCGGGTTTCGACGCGAAAGGTGCGTCTGGTCGTGGCGACAGCCGGGCTGGATTGGAATCCTGATGAATGGGATGGTAATATCTGGAACTCGACTGATTCTTGTTCCTCGGGTGAGGAGTCTGCCAAGCGCGAGTCTTCTCGCTCCCGCCATGATTGTGAGTCTGCTTCTCGCACCTTTGATGGTGCACCCCGTGATTACGCTCGTTCTTCGAGTGGGATCAATGCTTCTTACACTGATTGTCCCTCTACGAGTACTGATCAGGCTCCTTGTGATGCTCGTCCCGCGGTTTCTGCGCATCCAGTTTTCCGTCGGAAGTTGCAGCAGTCTCCCAATGCTCCGCAGGGTATTTCTTTGGACTGTTTAGAAGACTTTACTCAGCAGGAAATTAGTGATATTTTGCAGCGATTTCGGCAGCGAGCTGGTGAGTCCTTGCTCACATGGATGGTGCGCCTTTATGAACTGGGCGCTGCTGGTATTATGTTGGATACTGGCGATTGTTTAAAGTTCTGTTCCTTGAGTTTGGATTCTACTGTGCAGGATCATTTTCGTAACTATAATGGTGTTGGTCAGATTTCTTTACTCCAATTGGCGACTGAGGGTTGTAATTTAAAATATCCTACTGAATCTGACTGGCCTGTGAATGACAAGCCGTGGTATACTTTGCGTGATGCTGCTCAACGTCTCAAAGAGGAGGTGATGAAAACGGCAATTTTTCTGGGTACTGCTGACAGGTTGCTTGATGGTTCATTGACATCTTCTGTGCGGAACCGTATCATTCGATCTTCCCCTGTTGCCTATAAGCAGGTCATGATGACTTTATTGATTAATCAGACTGGTAACGTATTATCTACGGTTTTGGAATCGGTGCGCCAACTCGGTGAGTTGGGTGAGTGGTTTAAACCTGAACGTCAGTCCCGGCCTGACACTCGTACTCCTGGTGAAAATAAACTTACTAGACGTGATATTTTTTCTGGTCTTCTGGCTGATGGTGTGCGGAGGGAGGACATTGATGGTGAGACTACCGCTCGTTTGTGGGAGTTGTTTCGCAAACGTGGCTTGGATCGAAAGGAGGGCGCCCGGCGTGTTCGGACCACTGAGTGTGATCGTGGTGGTTCTGACGGTAGCGGTGATGACGACCGCCGTGGGCGCTCTGTTCGTCGTGATGATCGACGTTCTGCACGTGATGTGTCCCCCCGTCGAGAGAGAGACAGGGAGAGAGAGGGGGAAAGAGAAAGGGGGAGAACTGACTATGTTTACAGCAGACGTAGAGATGATAGGGATCAATCCCCTGAGGTGAGGAGGAGAGAGGATCGTCACAGTTTGGTCGATCGTAACCCGCAGTACAATGCAGAAGATACGAATCCGTTCCGTACTGGGAATGGATATGAACAGGAGGTACCGATACCTAAGAAACGTGAGAGTCTTTATCCTGATTTATCCTGGTACACAGAATGCGGTAAGAATGACTAGGAAATAGGTCAAGCTCCGGTACACAGATGGGCTCACAGAGATAATAGACCCTATGTAGATATTGATATTTATTGGAGACATCGTAATATCCAAAGGGCCCGAGCATTGGTAGATACAGGAGCGGAGGCCACTCTTATTCATGGAAAATCAAAGAAGTTTACAGGTCAGCCTTTTACTATTACCGGATTAGGTGGAAAAGAAACCCCTGCAGTTCAAACTTTGCTTGAAATGAGAATAGGTAGAATTCCCAGAAAAGAGTATTCTGTACTAGTAGTGCCACTTCTAGAATTCATAATTGGGATTGATATTTTGAGAGGAATGACTTTGCATCTAGATGACGGATGTTACCAATTTGGAACAACGCATTATATATCGTCCAGACCTATACGGGTTGGTCGTTTAAGAATGCCCCCCATACAAGTTCCCCATGCGACAAAAGTGGTTTGTCAGAAGCAGTATCGTATTCCAGGTGGTAATGAGGAGATTAGTACCACTATTCAGGAGTTGGTGGATGCAGGAGTCATAACCCCAGTTACTTCTGCTTGGAATAATCCTGTTTGGCCGGTGCGTAAGAGTGATAACTCTTGGCGCATGACCGTTGATTATCGAGAATTGAACAAGCACACACCCTCTTTGACTGTTGCAGTACCGGATGTTATTACACTTATTGAGAGAATCCAAAAGCATCCAGGTACATGGTACGCGTCCATTGATATTGCTAATGCTTTCTTTTCAATTCCGATTGCCCCAGAGTGTCAGGAACAATTCAGTTTTACGTGGAACGGGCGTCAGATGACGTTTAGAAGTCTTCCCCAGGGCTATGTGCATAGTCCTACGATATGTCACCGGCTGGTGGCAGAGCATTTGGCTGAGGTACCGGTTCATCCCCAAATTCAGATATGTCATTATATTGATGATGTTTTGATCCAAGGCGAAACACAAGAGGAAGTTCAGACCCAATTAGACAGAGTCATTGAGTGCCTGCGTGAGAAAGGTTGGGAAATCAACCCAGATAAATTGCAAGGTCCGTCCCAGGCTGTAAAATTTTTGGGTATTAATTGGCATGAAGGGCACCGTGAAGTGATCCCTCAGGTTAAACAGAAGATTCTTGATTTTGCAGTTCCTAGAAATAGGAAAGAAGCCCAGAGCTTCATTGGTCTGTTTGGCTTTTGGCGCCAGCATATTCCTCATTTGAGTCAAATATTGGCCCCCTTGTACCGGGTCACGCGTAAAAAGAATGCATTTGAATGGGATAAACCACAGCAAGATGCGTTTAGTCTGGCAAAAGAGGCAATTCAACATGCTCTGGATTTATGGCCTGTACGTGATGGTGACGTGGATTTGAATGTGTCTGTACAGGGCCTTTATGCAAATTGGAGTTTGTGGCAGAAACAAGGCAGGAGTAAAGTACCGTTAGGTTTTTGGACCAAAAAGTTACCTGATGCTGGTGAACGTTACACACCCTTTGAGAAACAGTTACTTGCTTGTTATTGGGCTCTGGTGGATACCGAGCAATTGACTTTGGAACATGATATAGTTCTGCGTCCGGAAATTCCTATCATGCAGTGGGTTCTGAGTTCGCCGAAAACTCACCGAATTGGACACGCTCAAGAGGCGAGTGTGATTAAATGGAAATGGTACATACAAGACAGGGCACGTGTGGGCCCGAAAGGAGTTGCTTCTTTACATGAGCAGGTGGCGCGAGTGCCATCGACTGAGACTGAGAGTGAATGTTCCGTACCTTTAGCACAGGAGTCTCCTGTCAAGTGGGGTAAGCCTTTTGATGATTTGTCCGCAGCGGAAAGAAACCATGTTTGGTTCACTGATGGTTCAGCGAGGTTTATAGGGATGACACGGCACTGGAAGGCGGTGTACTATAATCCGATCACACAGAAATTGTTGAGCACAACTGGTGAAGGTAAAAGCAGCCAATTTGCCGAGCTTTACGCTGTTTACCAAGTTTTGAAACAAGAGTTACCTGGTACATGTCATATTTTCACTGATTCTTGGTCTACTGCCAATGGACTGGCTGTTTGGTTGCCAACTTGGCATTCCCATAATTGGAAGTTACATTCCAAAGAATTATGGGGAAAAGAGTTATGGCAAGAAATTTGGGAGATGCTCCCACAGAGTACTGTTACAATCTTCCATGTGGACGCTCACACCCCGATAGATTCTCTTGACAAATTTTTTCATAACATTGCAGATGAGAAGTCTAAAATTGCTGAGGCAGTGGTGGACAGGCAAGATTCTGATATTGCGGGATTGGCGAAATGGGCACACCAGAAGGCAGGACATTTTGGAGAGAAGGCCACTAGCAGGTGGGCTGCTGATCGAGGAATTTATATTCCCTTAGATTTAATCAAAAATGTTATTTTACACTGCCCCGTTTGTCAGCATATCAGACGGCGTAAGGTGCCCCAAATTGTTAAAGGTCATTTACATCGCGGCAAATTGCCCGCTCAAATTTGGCAGATCGATTACATTGGTCCACTTCCCATGAGTAGGAATTGTCAATATGTTTGCACTATTGTTGATACATACAGTGGCCTGCTGGTAGCCCTTCCCTGTAAGCAAGCTACCCAATTGAATACCATTAAAACATTAGAATTAATTATGATGTACTATGGTGTGCCATTCCAAATTCAATCTGATAATGCATCCCATTTTCGTGGAAGATTGGTACAGGAGTTCTGTGCGGAAAACAATATTGAATGGATATTCCATATCCCCTACTACCCACAGGCCTCGGGCCTGGTGGAGAGATTGAATGGCCTGCTAAAGGACCAGCTGCGTAAGTTAACGGATGACAAGTATAAAAATTGGCGAGACTTTTTGCCCCAAGCACTATTGATTTTGAATAATCGTCCTTTTTTAAATGCTGAATCTCCACTCATGCGTTTGTTTCCCCCGAATGCTGAGGCTATGCCTAATGACATCAGAGAAACTGTGATGTATTGGGAAATTACTCCCGGAGCTTTGGCTCCATGTAGAGCGACCCCAGGGTCGGCAGGTTTAGACTTGCATGCTATGGATGACATTGTTATAAAAAGTAGAGATCGAGTCATCATAGAGACAAGTGTTGGTGTTCAGATACCACCTGGAAATTTCGGATTGATCGCCCCTAGATCGGGGCTGGCTGTAAAAGGCATTCAGGTGCTTGGAGGAATTATCGACAGTGATTATCAGGGAGAGATTAAGGTGCTCCTGCTGAATAGCAGTGAGGTTGACTTACTGATACATCGCACTGACCGAGTGGCTCAATTACTCATAATGCCTGTTTTCAGTGGTGTATTAATGAAAGGCACTGCTCCAACGTTGCTAACTGTACGTGGCCAGAAAGGTTTTGGCTCCACGGATAATCCTGGGGCCAGAGTTTGGGTGCAGTCGCCTAAGAATCCCCCTGAACAAGCAGAGGTCATTGCCACCGGTCAGGATAATACCATTTTGGTTATGAGACCAGGGAAAGATAGCTGGGAAGCGGTCCCGGCTGATAAATGTTATTTACGAGAATGATTAATGCCTGTATTTGGTTCTCTTTCAGATCATTCTTTGGATTGTTGCTGCAGGATGTGTCGGAGCCGGACTGTTTTCCGACTGGTACGACGAGAAAGGAGGGATCCTATCAACCCGGGATGAACTGGGAACCCGAGTGTTGCGTTCCTTCGCTGCATGGGATTCATTATCGAACTTTTGGACCGCACTTGCTAAGAGGGTGACTGACGCCCCTCACTTCTGTTTGACACCGATGAGATCTGTACATGATATTCTGGCGACCTGCCTGGTTGCTGTCCCCGCCTCATTGGAAACTTTAACTCATATTTTTAATGTCTCGAAGGCCCGTCCCAATATTCTCCTGGGTGATTTTGCTACCCATGTATATTGCCCCCTATGTATTGAATTGCCGAACGAGCAAACCCCCATCCAGTCCCAAATACTTACTTATAATATCACACAAGGTGATTTGTGCTTCTTTCTTACGTGTAATCCTAGTGCGATCTCTGAATGTCTGCGCCTAAAACTAAAAGGCGCCACTTCGTTTACAGCTCACGAACGGACTTTGTGCTTTCAAAGGACACCGGCCACATGTGTTTCAGTTCAGAACAATATGACTTGTAATAGTTTGGTAGTTACCCCCAGTCACTATCGCACGATGTTACTACCTGCCGGATGGCTTTTCTCATGTGGTAATACTTCCTGGCCATTTGTCCCTGCAAACATTTCCGGAGGCCCTTGTGCCATTACGAGACTCAGTTTGTTGATGTTCGCATCGCATCCGAATGCCAACTCTCGTGTGCTTCGAGATACTGTAATGTTACAGGAGGATTGTGACCCATCTTTGCATTTATATTCCAAGTCTGAATACCTTAGCTTAGCTGTTTCAATTATTGGTGTTCCTGCTTTGGCGGTTTATAATGCCAAATCTATTGGGAAAATGGCCTGCTGGATGGTGAAATCTATTAATCATACTTCTACAATTTTGTCTGACATGCTATTAGACGCCCAGGGTGAACGTAGGGCCATTTTGCAAAATAGAGCAGCCATTGATTATCTTTTGCTTAAACATGGACATGATTGCTCGGACTTCGAAGGTCTCTGTTGTTTTAACTTGTCTGACCATACACAATCCATTCGTGCTCACATCGACAAGTTGCGTGACTTAACAGAAGAAGTTAGAAAACACATTGACCAGGGCTGGTTTGACTGGCTCTTTAATTGGTTACCTGATATACACGTGCTACGCCAAATATTAGGTGGTATTTTGATTGCTGTTGCTGTTTTGATTTCTATCTGTTGCTTTATTCAGTGTATTCCTTCATTATTTCAATTCTGCATACTTGGTACTAGACATAGATCAGTTAGCTTTGTTTCATATTATTCTTCCACAGATGTTAGCTCCATTTAATGAATGTATAATAGACTGAAGTCAAGGGTGAAATGTACTGCTCGATTTTTCCGGTCCTATTGTGTTGAAGGGTGATTTAGGTGACTTCAGTCTCTTCCCATTCAAGTCTAAGGGTTAGAGTAGTGTATAGAGCCTATTTATTAGGCACTTCGACATGATCCTGTGTTCTTCCCCATAGATCAGGGTTTGCATATACATCCTAGGGGATAGATTCATTAGCATTAGGGGTAATCTGTTCTGTAGTGAGGGTATTTCATGGAGCCGTGCTGAATTCAGGCCTGGTAGGCCTTAAACGGGAGAGACTCCATCTTTCCTCCTGCTCTGGCAGCTTGGGATGTTTCTACGTCATAGGCAGTGTTTTAGTTAGGAGGTGTTATTCGCTTGGAGAGAACCGGTTCAGGCCGGCCCTTATCGAAGGATTGTATTTTTCTTCATGCCGAAGACACTACATCAGGCCGGCCGGCTGGGAACGTGTCCTTGGCACGGGGAGGTACAAGAATTTGGTGGGCGGAAGGTTACGGGCTGGAATTTTCCATGAGGAAATGCACATCTATATTAGTGAAAGTTTGAGGCAGATACTTGCACTTGCTTCTAGTCCATGGGCGGCACCTGGCCGTTAGTAGTAAAGCTGCTACTTATTCCAGGGAAGACAGATGACAAACTTGGAGGTGGAGAAAAACCGAGAAATAGATATTCCAAAGAGAAGAGAGTAGCCGATGAGGAAGAGGTCCCAGTGACTCGGAGAGGGAGACGGGAGTAAACCCGTGATTGCGGAGGTGTGACTTCCAGGCGAAGCCGAGGCGCAGACGAGAAGGGAACCTAGATGACCATTGAGTGCAGGCTACATACGACCAAGGTGATGTCAACCCCTTACTATTAGAGTGTACAACTCAATCTTTCACTTTTCTTTGATGTATTATGTTCCGTGAGTGTGTATGTAATAACTAAATAAAGTAGTAAAGCAATATGTGCTACGTGTTCTTGTGTAAGAGGGTAACCTATTCTTCTAGTCAGCTGTGACTTGACATGGACAGATGTTAATCCTGATCAGGTAGGTGGTAACTGAATAAGGGAGAAAGGAGCCCTTCGAACTGGGGAACAAGTTGTGCTCAACTAGCTGTCTTTGTGTGATCTGATATATAGTAACACTGATTATGTCGTGGTAATTATAGGATGAACTCGTGTTAAGGCTGCCGTCTGGGCAGGAAGTCCTGGGTCCGTTTGGGACCGCGAGGCTGTGACTGCCGTCTGGGCAGGAAGTCTGTGGCTGCCGTCTGGGCAGGAAGTCCTGGGTCCGTTTGGGACCGCGAGGCTGTGACTTGTCTAAGGCTGCCGTCTGGGCAGGAAGTCCTGGGTCCGTTTGGGACCGCGAGGCTGTGGCTGCCGTCTGGGCAGGAAGTCCTGGGTCCATTTGGGACCGCGAGGCTGTGGCTGCCGTCTGGGCAGGAAGTCCTGGGTCCGTTTGGGACCGCGAGGCTGTGGCTGCCGTCTGGGCAGGAAGTCCTGGGTCCATTTGGGACCGCGAGGCTGTGGCTGCCGTCTGGGCAGGAAGTCCTGGGTCCATTTGGGACCGCGAGGCTGTGACTGCCGTCTGGGCAGGAAGTCTGTGGCTGCCGTCTGGGCAGGAAGTCCTGGGTCCGTTTGGGACCGCGAGGCTGTGACTTGTAGGTCTTGGTATATATAGTAGGAATTCCCTGTCCTTAGGTGGTACATATATGTGGTTATTTAGGTGTGAATAGGCCCTAGGGAGGGGGTAACGTTCTGGTTTGGGTTAGAGAGGCTCTGCTGAGCGGTTTCTATCTGATCCGAAAACCCAAGCAGAACAATGCTACGCCCATACCCCTTACATGCGTCACCACTTACAGTACCCTATCTAATGTAATGAAAAAAGCTATCACTAAACATTGGCGCATTATCAACAGCAATAATCGCAGATGGGATCAACCGTTGTTCTCCTTCAAACGAGCTCAGAGCCTGCGCAATAGCCTGGTAGAGACACGCCCCACCGCACAACCTAACACTATTCAAAGGTCTATTACAGAAGCTTGGGGCCTACCAAAGATTACTGGACATTTCCCTTGCTCGGATTGCAGCATATGTCACCTGACCTCACATACCAACAGTTTGAATCTGGAACCAGACAGGATCTGGACTCAAAGAGGACACACCAACTGTAACACGCCTAATGTCATCTACCTAATTACTTGTCCGTGTGGTCTACGATACGTAGGGATGACCACTAGGAAAGTCAAACTCCGAATTTGTGAACATCGGAGTAATATTAGGTGTAAGCGTATCACCACCAAACTGAGCGAGCATTTCCTGGCTGCCAACCACACCACGAATGACCTAAACTGGACGGTCATTGAGGAGATCACAGCACGCAAAAACACTCAAAATATCCTTTTCGAAAAGGAACAAAGATGGGTGTACCGTTTGGGAACCAACCTCGTGGGCCTAAATGATAATATACTCTGGACCACCATACTATAAGTACCTGCTGTTAAGTGTGTCAGTCATAGCGAGCTTTTACCTTTCGTGCTCCCTCCAACCTTTTTCCTGAGTTTAGTTTGACTATATATCGGTCACATGGATTGGCTCCATTGTGTATCCACTGTGTATACGTCCCATATACCTGCGTATCGGGTGGAGCTCGGTTGCTAAATCCCATTTACTGATGTCTGTTTTTCTCGGTACATCAGATCTTCCTGACGAGAGACATGCATTTATCCTCTCCTTTTCCTGCTGGCTCCTTTTTTACAATGTAACACACAGCGCATGTTCCATTGTTTATAGTCTTCCTGTCTGTGTTTCCCCTGTGTTTCCCCTGTATGTAGGTTCACTGTCGTAGTGACCCCTGTGAGCCTCGAGTCTGTTTTCCCACGCTTAATAAAGTTTTTTGCAACAACTCTTTCCAAATACTAGTCGTTCACTATCCCTGGACGACTTTCCTCGTCCTCAATATTATTGGCTGGTGATCGGCTTTTTGAGCCAATCACATCATAGCACGGGACGGTCTGCCCAATCACCTTGTTTCTTGCTTTTCACTGCCTGCCTATCGGGTCAATTTCTCAACTTCTCATATAAGTGCCCCGCGCCACGGCTCCTCACACTCTGGACCCGGTGGCTTGAGGCGCTTCAGGTTCCGAACGGGTGCCGAGCAGCGAGGGCGTGAGTTAATACTCTTTTCCTCCCCCCGCCTTTGTTATTTCTGTCCCTGATGGTAAGCGTTCTGTGATGCTCAGCCGCTCGAGACCGTTTCCTTTGTTTATCTCTCTCGCTCTCCTCCGTAGGGTGTGCCATATTGCTCTCACCCCCACCCCGGGATCCCTGAGGCTTCGAATGGTTATGCCTCGTAGTAAGATATATTCTCCATTCTCCCTGCATCATTGGTCTTTGAGGACTTACACAGGGATACGCTATGTCGTGTCCCAGCCCATATGTGCTTGCGTATCTCACATTGAGTTTATGTTCCACGTGTGTTCCGAGATACATTATTAGACACGCTATTCAGGTTAAGTCCTAAGTTACTTACCTGACAACGTTATCCGGCTAATCTTAGGTGCACAGTCTTCACAATTACTGCACCTGAGGTACTTGTTATTGGCACTTCCTCATTTGAGCACTATGTTTTAGCCTGACCTTTTAGTGCTACATTACGAGTTGACCATCAACATTTACAATTCTTTTTGTTTTGTCTTTTGTTTGTGTGTCTTCCTAACTCCAGAATAAACTCGTTTCTCTCCACCACGGTATTACTTGGCGGATTTTTCACTGTATATATTTTTCACACAGTAGCCCATAGTAGGGTGAACCTTAGCGCGTTCATACCACCGGGGTTTTGCACTCCCACTCTGGTCCTGACGAAAGCCTGTTGAACACACATTAAGGCAGAAACATGTTGACCGCCATGGAGTGAATCAGGTCTTTTATTTTTTGACCTCCACTCCTTTTTAATTCTTCCAATTAGCGAAATTATTAAATTTACCTTTTTGACTCAATTGGAAATTTTAAATTCACTGTCACTTCACATGAACCCCGCTCCGCAGTAACCTGGCGTTGTGGCACACTGGGATGGCACTCGGCCATACCCAGTGGAGCCCGATGATGAAGCATGTCACCAACCAGGTTGGTGAGTGAGGGCTTTATACATAACTTGTATTATCTACATAGGTCTGCGTCCCTCTCAACAACATATTGGTTGGTTCCGAGCTTGTAGACCCATGCCTTTTTGATGAAAAGTGCCTTGTTCATATCACACTGACTTCGTTGTTTTGTAGCTGATATATCTCCAAAAAGGACGAGAGTGTTTTGAGGACATGTTGTTCCACTACCTTCGACAGAAAAGGGAGCTGGGAGATGGGCCTGTAGTTCTTAAGATTGGCCACGTCTGCCCCTGGTTTCTCCAGCAGGGGGATAACACTAGCTTCCTTCAGGCTGGTGGGCATATATCCAGTCTCCAGGGAATGGTTTAATAAAGCAAGAATCTCCCTCTCTAGTCCGGGAAGGGCCATTCAGAAAATCCTTGGAGGACAGGGTTCTGCTGGGGAGCCCAATTCGACACGACTCATCAAAAGTGATAGGGTAGCTGGATTTAAATTAGGGAGGGAGGTGAGTTGGTTGCTGAAAGTAAGGGGGGCTAAGTTCTGGACGAGAGGACCCTAATTGATTGGGGTGTTTTCAATCTCAGCTAGGATGTCCCTGACCTTATTCAGAAAGAAGGTCTGAAATTTGTTGCAGTCTGCTGTCACAACTGCTGAATTCTGCTCTGACTTCTGACTGAGTTATTTTAAAATTCTAAATATTTCTCTCTGCTTATTTGAAGCGTCTGTGATTCTTGCCTCATAATATTCCACCTTCCTTGTCATAATGGCTTGTTTATGTAAAGCTAGCAAGGATTTGTAATTTGCAAGCGCAGCTGGAAGGTAGAATTTGCGCTACAGCCTCTCGGATTGGCGGAGAATTTGCTTCCTTCTCCTCAGGTGGATTTAAGATATTTCGTTAAAGAAACAGATAAGTGTGTAAAGTGTGTGATGTCATATGTCCACAGGCGGGATGGATATTTTTAGGGGAATCACGCTCATGTCTTTCAGCAGGCTCAGCGTGCACGGTTCCCAGGGGAGTGATGTCACACAGTAGTCACAGCTTGTCCTGCACTTTATGAACTAGTGCACACAGATTTCCTTCTGCTGCAGCTGGGCAATTGCTCCCCGGTGAGTACATTGGGGAAGGGTCAGATGCTCTTCTGACCTTTCCATTTCTGAAAGCCTTTTTATCCCACTGGGTGCACGAACCATTAGCTGCATAATACAGACCACAGCTAATTACAGAACTAGAAATGTCTGCAGGCCTGTGGCTAACCCTCATGAGGATGGAAGATGCTGGCAGATCGGGTACCAATCTATGACATTTTGTGGGATGCTCGTGGTAAAGCGTTGGAGAGCTCTGTAAAGCTTCATTCTTAAAAAAAACGATACCCTATTTTCCTTGTCCTCTGATGCGGTTGATATATATTGATACATATACAAGGATTAACCCGGGTATGGCAACAGTATCTAGCTAAACCAGACATCACGTGCACTGCAAATTGAAAATGTTTCATTAATTAACCCATGATGTTTTTTTAAAGCACATTGTTGCAAGCAAAAGTATTACCCTTCTGAAAAGAAGTTTTAAAAGAGCACATGGCCCTGTTACAAACGTTTTTTGGTTATTAAATTGAAAATTACACGTGGAAAAGTGTAATTTGTGAACCAGATTTTGCCTAAAGATTTGTGGAATTTTCAAATGCAAGATGCATTTACGACAGCAGAGAATGTGCTACCATGATGGATTGTCTGCTGTCATGATGTTAGGGACAAGGGTGTGAAAATGCTGTTGCAGAGGAAGTGGCAAAAAGCAATGCAGGATCACCAAAAACTCGTGCGTTTAGGGTAATTCACTAATATTTTGGAAGCAGTTCTCCATTGGCAATGCTTGTGAAATGATTCACGTAAAAAGTAGGAGAAAGATAAAAATACGTGGGGGCATATTAACAAGGAACAGTGAAAATTAACGCTAAGGGCGCTTAGCGTTAATTTTTTTAACGCACGCTATCGCTGGATAATATCGCCTGGTTATCACTTTAGGCGATAAAAAATCCAGAGATAGCGGCATTTTGGGAGGTTATCGCTGGTAATGCAGCGATAAAACTACAAGGATAGGGATATCCTTGTTGATAGCCCATGGTGGATTTAGCCATGTAATCCACCTCCCATTGGATTACATGGCTAAATCTGAAAATTAGCAGACGTAAAAAAGCAGCGTTAACCGTGGTAACTGCTGCTTTTTTTGTCTCTAACAGGGTTAGCGTGAAGCTTGATAATAGGAGAAATGTCGCTCAGCGACATTTCTCCTATTATTTTGCTCTGTAACGCCCACTTTGCATCTCATTAGAGATGCAAAGGGAAGCGTAGTGAAAAAGGGTGCTAACATGCGATTTTGCATGTTAGCACCCTGTTGTTGATAGGGCGATATTTTTATGTCCGCTTCTTTGGCTCTTAAAGCCAATAAAGCGGATATAAAGCCCTTGTTAATATGCCCCGTGATTTTTCTGGGTTGGAAAAGGAAGGAAATACGCCAAACTTGATGAGGATCCATGGGAAGGAGATTTTCCATGGGGAAAGTATAGAAAAGTAAGAACAGAACATTGTCTACATACACAATTCCACCATGTATATTCCTGAGGAATGTCTGCTGAACAGATTTAAACCTGAGGGTCAGAAACATGCATGTTAACCTATGGCTTGAGTAGATTTGCAAGCACACACAGAGCAATGTTTGTGAATCACAGAAAATGCACAAATCTTAGGCATACATCCAGTGGTGTAGCAAGGGGGGAGGGGTGGTATGCCCGGTGGCACGAGTTTTGGGGGCGGCAGCCTCCCCCCCTTACCTGCAGCCGCCGTCGGGCGGTGAATGCAGGAATCGCCAGCACTCGCCATCTCCCCCCCCCCCCCCGTGACCAGCCCTGCCGGACGGCAAGAAGTCTACCTACCCCACTGCATACATCCATAATGTTTAAATTCACATATTTGCAAAGGAAGCTTTGTGAATTTCGTCATACAGCTGTCATTGAGTGAGGCAACTTTCTGGATCCGGCTGTCGGGGCTGTGATTTAAGCAACAGACAGGATCCTGCGTGGTCAAGGGTATTCCTGGAGTAGACCGGGGCAACTGATCTAAGAAGGGCTATTGTGTCTGGACTGGAAATATACATCCAAACTTTCAGCACTGTCCTGCCCTAACCCCAGTCCACATAGGGGTATCATAGGCCCCATGCTGGCTTCCATCACCTCTTTCCTTGTGGATTCTGATGACGCTCTGTCACAATTTTTCTACTTGCATTATAAATATACTAATTTGCACCAACCACCCTTTATTAATCTGCACATTGTATGCACACATACTGAGTGTCATTATTCACATTAAGTTAGCTTTAGCTCGTGTAGGCCTCAGTTGAAATGACTCACGATAACTTAAAACGTTTACTTTTGGCTGCTGTGATATCTCTCTCTTTCTCCCCTTTCAGGAGCCAACCTGTAGTAGTTTGAGTAAATTAGATTGTTACAAAATGCTTTGGTTTCTGTGAGAATTGTTTATGAGTGTTTCACTGAAAGTTGAATAATGACTTCTGCACCTGTGCTGAGGACAGGCTGACCACGATGTAGCATCTAGTTATCAGATATCTCCTGTTGCAAGATATTTCTTAAAGGCTGTGCAGCTAAAACTTTCCAATGTGCAATGTTTGGGAAAGAGACTGAAACTGTTTCTTTTTGAAATGCTTAATACTGATTGGTCTGCTCCCCCTTGGAACAATGAGGAGTGTTGTATTTTGTCGGGAATTGTATGTTGTTTTTGTGCATTGCTGATGTAGTTAGATACAGATGCCCCTTTCTGCTCTCTTGAGACCGGCGGTTTCACTGTTGCTCCTGCTTAAAGACTTAGGCTCCTGAGCAAATCCATTCTCACTTTCCTGACTTAATCTTCATTTGATTCTGCTTTTCACCGGCTTTATTTGATGACAATTCCTGCTTGACTTTTCTCACAAATTTCCTAATTTCTCTTACCATAGCATAGTAGGGAATATTCCCATCTTGTGAAACTGAGGGGCATATTATCAACCACGGCGTTAAAATTATCGCCGCCTTGGCGGCAGAAAACTGCCGCTAAAGAGGCGATAATGGGCTTGATAATATGCCGCAGAGAATTCCAATAGAAGCCCATGTTGGCACCAGAACATGGGCTTCTATGGGAATTCTCAAGGGCATATTATCAAGCCCATTATCGCCGCTTTAGCGGCAGTTTTCTGCCGCTAAAGCGGCGATAATTTTAACGCTGTTTCTTGATAATATGCCCCTGAATTTGGTCAATTTGCTCTATGACAAATCTTAGCATGTTGCTTTGTATTTGCTAATTTTGTTGATTTGAATTATATAATGAAGATATTTATGTAACTGACCATTTATCTTTGATCACCTTAAATGATTTGAGGTTGTAACTGCTAATCTTCTCAGAAACCTTCATGTTTTGCAAATCTTCGACTTGCTATCATTATTGTAGGCCTAAATGTGCTTCTCCGTTATTATGTATTGCTGATTAATTTATGTTAAACCTCTGCCCAGGACTAAAGGTCCATCTGCTCAAGTGCAACTTATACTTGAGTTTGCACCAACAATTCGCACAGTGCAAATCTGCTGGAACAACACACATAGGTTTAGGCAAATGGAGACATCAAAATCCTCCTTTCCAGTTGCCTTTGGAAGCCCACCACGCTCCATGTGTTCTCTGTGCTGTTTAGCATTTAAATATAAATATTGGGCATTCATTTCATCTAACAAGACAGGTCACCTTCTCAATATATCAATTACAAACAACTCTACCTCAAATTGTTGTCATCTATTAACTTCAGAATCCTTAGATCATGCCTCGACCACACCCACACCTGGATGTTATTCCTGTATCTGAAACTCAATCCAACATACTCAAGGCATATTTATGAGAATATGGTACAGAGCAGCAAGTCACCTTGCTGTGTTGCGTTGCATCACAGGGAAAGGGCAGGAATACGCCATATTTAAAAAAAAATACAACACATCCCTGTCCTTGCCCCTGCCTTGGCACCGTCTTTGCTGCCTTGTGCCAATGCAGGCACCCTTGCACAATTGTGCAAGGGTGACTGTGTTGCATGCAGGATTGTTTTTGTGCAAGAAGGGACACCTTCCTGCACAAAAAGAATCCTGAGAAGCAAATTCCTCTTTCTACGTGTGCTGCAAAATGCAGCACACGTAGAAAGAGGAAGTAAGGAAGAGGAATAAAGATATTTCTCCTTGTTACGCCTCACCTAAGGAGGCATATCTTTTTGGTGCATTTCCACCAGATTTATGAAGCCACTCAGGTCCACGTAAGGTGGCCTTGCATGGCTTCATAAATCTTATTTTTGAGTTGCATCGCTCTTGCACCACGCTGCATGGTGCTAGAGTGACACAACGGTGCTTGAGAATATGCCCCTCAGAGTTCATGCTCAGTTCTAATGGCAGATCAAGTCAGTGCTGTCAGACATGCAACGAAATGGCTTCTCTCAGGCACCACACCTGCACAAAATCCCTTGGTTTACATAGAATCTCAAGCTGTTCTTCAATTAACCTGGCAAAGAAGAAATATGAAAAGATTGGTTTCGACTATGTGGTTTGTATAGAAACAAATCCATTATGCTTCCCTCCAACGTTTGGTCACTTGCTCATCATGCCCCACATAGACATTGGCAACACCTGCCTCACCAGCCTCAGGGAAACAATGTACTCACATCTGTGACTGTAACACCATAACACATTAATTATAAAGCCAACATATTTTGATATATCTCATCCTGGTGTATGAAATAGTTTATGCATAGAGAATTTTATGGTCATTGGTCCGATTTTAGATCTCTCAACTGAATTCAGAGATGGCAGGGTTAGACATGTTATCACAAACTCTTGGATACTTTTCATGATCAGGTTAATTCAATCCATGACTTTAGTTGGTAATTGTTGGACTTGGCCCTTTTTGCAGGGTCATCCCTGAACCTTTTGCCTTCCTCCTGTATTTTGTCTGACCTGTTTTTGTTGGTTTTATGACTCTGGGCACTTTACCACTGCTGATCAGTGCTAAAGTTCATATGCTCTCCCTATTGTAAATTGATGTATGGATTAGTGACTCCATGATTGGCTGGTTTGGTTTACGTGTCAGACCCTAGTACAGTGCACTGAGTGTGCTCAGGGCTTGTAAACCAAATGCTGCTGGTGGGCTTGCAGCACTGGTTGTGCCACCCACAGAAGCAGCCTGTAAAAGTGTGTCTCAGGTCTGCCATTGCAGAGCCTGTGTGCAGTCTGGTGCTGCCATGTTGACTGGCCAAGTGCACCCACTTGCCAGTCCCTAAACCTTCCCTTTTCTTCATATCAGACACCCCTAAGGTGGGCCCAAGGGCAGGGTGCATTGTAAGTATAAGGTAGGACATGCCCTGGTGTGTGTGGCATGTCCTAATAGTGAATTACATCCATTTTCATTTTTCACTATTGCAAGGCTACCTGTTCCCCATACGCCAGACTGGGCAGTTTGATTATTACAGCTTATAATCCTAACTGACTCAGGGAACCAGGTAGAAATTCGAGTTTAGTATGCCTGTACTCAGAATGATAAAATACATATTTTTGTGAAGTTTGTTTTAACATTCTGTGTTTGAAAATGTCACTTTTAGAAAGTAGGTATTTTCTTGTCTAGCCATCCAAGCCTGCCTCTGCTAGGTTGTGTATTCATTGTCTGGAGTTTGAGTGACAGGGGCTGGGGGATTCCAGGAGACAGGGTGAGTCAGCACAGGGATGAAGAGAGAGATCTGCATGTAGATTGGTGGGAGGAGTTGCACCTGGGAACTGAATAGGGCTGTGCCTTCCCTCCACAATGCTGGCTCCACCTCCTGTGCTGTGTCTGATGTCCCTGGCCTACACTGTGAAAGGAAAGAAGGAGTCATGTCAGCAAAGTGCTCCAGGACTGATCTGAACTGGTTTGGACTAGGCAAAGGCCTCTCTGCCGTCAGAGAACAAAGGGAAAATGAGTATAAAAGAGGGGACCCAATCCCCAGAACTTTAGATCACTTTGGGAAACAAGAAGAACCTTTGCTGAGGAGAGGAACCAGAGAAACTGAGGAGGAGACTATCCCTAAGCAGAGTGCTGTTTGGGGGATTGGCCTGCAGTGGTTGCCTGACAGCCAAAGAAAGGAACTTTGTGTGTACTTTAATCAACCTGTGAAGAATCCCCAAGGGCTTGAGATAGAGCTTGCCTCCTGCTGAAGTCTCAGGGACAACAGACTTCACCCACCAGTTCCCCAAGAGTTCTTTTGAAGTGCCTACTATTGTGTGGGGCCTTCTGAGAGACCGTGTGTTGCAAGGAGCTGGAAGCACGACTCACGAAGAAGAAGCGTGTCACCGCCACAGCTGCTGTCGTCGCATCACTGGAGAAGGGTGTCGCTGCTGCAGCTGTCGCTTCGCAACGCAGAAGCTCCTTGCATCGCCAGAGAAGAGTGTCGCCGTCGCATCAGATGCTGTCACATCATCGGAGAAGCATGTTGCCGCCGCAGCCGCTGTCGTCGCATCACTGGAGAAGGGTGTCGCCGCTGTAGCTGTTGTATCGCATCGCCGAAGCGTCTCGCATCACCGGAGAAGAGTATCACCGTTGCATCAGATGCCGTCGCATCACCGGAGAAGCATGTCGCAGGGCCTGTCGCGGCTCAGAAGAATCGTTGAGTTGCCGCACGGCCGTCGGGCGTGCATGCATCGTGTCGCATCAAGAAGAAGACGTCATTTTGTTTCATTGCTCCGGATCTCCATCGCATCGCGGCGTTGCGGGCCGCATCGCCATGGAAGAGAAGTAAGAAACCAACACATCACCTCCCCACCCTGAAATGAACCGACGCATCCCCTATGCATCAGTAGGGACCCGATGCATCACTGTTCTTGCGTGTAAGGAACCGATGCAGCACCTTCCCTGCAACACTTTAGTTTCGTATAGCGTTACTCATCCAAAGGTACATTGAACTTAAAGTATCGCATTTACCATCTTAAGAGAACTAAGCTATTTCTAACATTTTTAAGGTACAGTATTGTGGATTTTTGTCGGTTGTGGTCTTGTGATAAGTCTATATAAAGAATACTTATTTTTGATATAAAACCTGTGTGCTGTCCATCTGTAGTGTTGTCACTGGATTACTGTATGTGTTCAGAATTGCTTTACACACTGCCTCTGAGATAAGCCTTTCTGCTCGTGCCAAGCTATCAAGGGGGTGAGCAGGGGTTATTTTAGGAGTGTACCCCTTTACCCTGACTAGACGCAAGGGTCCCTATTTGGTCAAAGGTACCTACCTCTGCCAACTAGAGACCCCCAAATCTAACAGTAATCCACAGATTTTTCCCATAATAAGAATGTGTTAGAAGTTCCTCTGAACTAGCCCAGACCCAACATGTACCCTAAATTTATCTTGCAATATTTGTTTGATTGAGAGCATTGTAAAGCATGTAACAGTATAAGAAAGGCATACCCACCAAAGAACCTCATTACCCAACCTCATCCCATAAACCACCCCCATATCCCTGAGTCCCCCACCCCACCCATCAACAGGTGTTCTCACTGTCCCTCGCCTTCATGTGCCTGACCTAATAGGATTCATCCTCTAATAGCTTCAAAAGGCTCATTCATTTGAGACTCATTAGGTCTCTGTAATTCCTATTGAGCTAGGCAACTGTAAGGCCACATTACCTTTTGAAGGCACCTTTTAGGTTTAAAGTGGCATATGCCAACTTCTCATTACCTAGGAGTGCCAAACGTTTCTAAATCCAGAGGCCCCTGCCACAGCCTGTGCAATTCCCTAGAAAGACAGGGTTATCTGCTGTGTTGCTATCAATAGCTGTGATAGGGTCATGCTCGTGACTGAGTGTAGTAGGTACGTCTTCTGTGCTGGTCTACCCAGAAAGACAGTCCCTGGACATCTCTCCACTGGAGATCCCATCCCCTACTGGATAATCTAAAAAATCCCTGACGAATGGGCTGTCACTTTCGGGCAATTCTAAAGGATGTGTGCCAGAGTATCTGTTGGCCTGCATCCCTCCAGCAGTACCCAGGTTTAGTTTTGTGCATTTTATAGAGTCTACCTCCCATGGCCATGCCTAGTAACATCAGTCACCATCAGGAAAATGCTAGGCCACTGTTCAGTCTAGAGAGATACCCAGTTCCATCGCCCTTTGCAACTGACGCTGAAATTTGGTGGTCGGAGACTGTTCATTGACAAGGGGTTCACAAGCATACAGGCCGCTCCATATTTTATATCTTGGGACCCAGGGAACCCCCCCCCCACACACACACAAACAGTACACTGCTAGTTCTCGTCAATAAAGCACCACAGCTTGTCTGTTTTCACACACCACCATTCGATCATATACCGAAGTTGGGAGTGTTGCTTGTAATAAAATTGATGAAGTGTACTTAAGCCCCCTTGTCTTGGGTGTACCAAGTATTGCTTCGAGCCCAACTAGCTACTATCCCGCCCCATCCCCAAAAAATGAATCTACTTCTTTCAAGGACTGATATCACTCTGCACAATATGAAGCAGGTGAGCCTGAAACAGTTACAAAATCTTAGGCAAAACCATTATCTTCAGACCAGTGATCATTCCCTCCCAGGACAACATCTTGTTCCTCTAGGAACTTATTGGAGCTTCAGTTGACCAAGATTACGTATTCTGTTGTACAAATATGTAGATTAGGGCTCAGTCTTTACCTCAAATACTGGATGTTTGCTCACAACCAGCAGAATGGCATGTGCTCCTGTGTGCTTCTTAGCAGCACTTTCCTCCCTGTCAGACCCTTGGCCTTGAACAGGTTAAGTCAGAATCCTGACACTACTTGGGACATCTCTGGTTCCTATATCTCTTTCCTTAAAGATCACACCAGACTGGCGAGGGTGAAAAAATGTCATATGCAAATACCACCACCTAAAAGACATATCAACCCAGCCCAACACTCCTGTATATTAGGATTTTACCTAATATTCTATAAAAAGGGCTCCATGACCAAAGCAAAGAGAAGAGGTGAAAGGGGGCCAGCCCTTCCTTGTCCCACTCAGTGTCAACACAAAGGCCCATTTATCTCCCATTCAGTAAGATCTTTGTCCTTGGGTGGTGCTAACTGGCCAGAACCCATCTCAGAAAGTGCCTACCAAGTCCAATTCACTCCAGTATATTCTTCAGGAAGCCCCAGTCGATCTGGTCACATGCCTTTACAGTAGGACAGCCTCCACCTAACAATATCTACCAGGTGAAGGGCTTTTTTGTTTTGTTAGTCATGCCAGGCCATTAATGAAACCTGTTTAGTGTGTGTTAGACCCAGCAGTTTCTTGCTGGCTGGGACATATCAAAGCCAGACAGAATCCACCCTTGGGTAGCTTGACACAGAGCGGTCCTCAGGGTCAAATTGTAAAGTAGTGGCACAACCCCCACCCTCGCAACACACTGTGTAGGCTACAAAAAGACTCCACACCGTATGTATAAAACACTGGTCTTTGTAATACACACACATTGAAAACAAAACGACATACACATCGGATATATACTTTACAGTTATATGCAATTGTCAAACTCTTCCATTAGCAGCAGAACGGCATGAACATATATGTACTAGTCATAGGTTTTCACTTGTTCTGTTATCCTCTCAGCCTCACAAGCAACATAAACCCATGTGCGTACTTTCCTGAGGTGTTCGCGATCCCAGCAGTACCCCCAACATCCAAAGCGACAGAAACATATATGCAAGCTGGTCAGAGGTATTCCACTTTCCCACTCACATTAGCATAAAACATGGCATTCCCAATATCGCATACCCTGTACATTTGTAATGCTCAAGAAATATCAGGTTTTGACTATGCCTCGTGACCCAGCCCCTCAGCTCCTCAAACTATACCAGCCAATTATACACGTTGCACCTTCTGGCGACACTTTGATTAAATTGCCAGGACCGCCTAAAGCGGGAGGAAACAGTTACATGTTCTCGCCCATCCAGAATAGGTCCTCAGGGATCCAGTGCAAACTCATGAGTGTGTGATCACTATACCCCACTCCCCCGAGGGGCAAAAGACTGTGACACCGTAAGCTGGCACGCTTCCAATCTGGAGAATTGTTTCCCCTCTGACGGAGGTGTGAGCTGCAGTTGCTCTAGCATGGGCGCACACAAGGCACACCGAGACTCATCGGCTACAGTCACTATATTCTCAACAACATAGTACCTTCTGGCAGGAGTCCGGGGAGAGGGAGCCGGTGAACTTGGATTGAGGCTGAGAAGTCAGGCTGAGATGTCAGGCACTGTGGTTCTCCCAATCTGGAGGTCACAGACAGTCTATACTGCCAGCTATGGTCCTGTTGACTTAGAAAACTTTCCCCTATACCCCTAGGACACCACATGCTATGGAGTATGAGCTAGCACAGGTTTCTGGTTGTAAGCTCGGTACCTCAGACTCAGCAAACTTCCCCTGCACTCTTCAAACTCCTCAGGCTATGGCCCCACCAGGTGGGCCACTGATCGTTCCAAGCACACTCATTTGCACAGTGTGATTACTGCACACGTCGGGACGGTCATAGTCCCAACTGACGATCACTTCCACCCGTTTCAGCATCACCCTGCGCGATCCTCATGATCTCTTGGAATTGGGGAGATCCTTTCTGTCTCTGGGATCTTGTGGACAGGAGACCAGCCAATCTACTCTTGGAGAGTGCTTAGGGACCCAGGCCACAATAGTTGACAATTAGCTGCAGGCCAGCAACATCCAGGCAAAATTTACCAATTGCTAGTCCCCTTCCTAGAGCATGACAAGCCCCAGGCCAACACAAGTCTGTGGATAATCCAGTTGCAGCACGTCCTGCCCTCACGACGTCCCAGCGGTGAACCAGCGAAGTATGGGTACAATCCCACAAGCATCTCTAACTCCTGAGAGCAGAGCCCCAGCAGTTATACCCATAACAGCCTTTGAAGATGAGATCAGTTCAAAAGGCCACCTTTCAAATGCACAGGCCCTCTCTAAATGTTATCCTGTCTGTCATCCTACCCTGGGAGGCTTGATCCATATCTTTAGTGGGGACAAGACCCTGCCCCTTGGAATGCAGGTGCCACTTCCACCCGCTCTTATCTGTCCCAAGAAGGCGCCTCAGAATCAGAGGTCTGCAGTTTTCCTTGAGCCCCTAGTTTATAGCTTGCTTATCAGGAATGAACAAATATGGCTGTCCCCCCAGCATCTAGATGTAGATTGGAGACAGGCTGACACGTATACAGAGCCATGAGCACAGAAATGCCCACTTCCCAAATTTGTATTTCCGCATTAGTAATGTTAAATCCACTCGCACCACTGGAGAGGATTTGCCATTACTAACTCATCAATATCAAACACTATACTGCCACTCTTCTGCACATAGGAAACACAGCTCAAAAGCCTTTCCACAGATCCCTCATGTGTCAATCCAATACAAGAAACAGGCCCTACTGTACCAAACACACCATCCAGTGACATTCACTACCAGTGAATGTAGCGCACACGCGCACATACCCTACATCTTCCCAACACCGCACACTGCCCCCAGGGAGTATTCCAATGTAGCAAGAGACATGCATGTTTGAAGAGCTACCTCCGTGGGTGGCACAACCAGTGTTGCAGGCCCTCAGAGGAGCATTTGAGTTATATGCCCTAGACATACGTCTGACCCCTAGACAAGGGACTTACAGCTAACTCAAATCAGCCAATCATGTATACACTAATCCCCAGTATTTATATGGCAAGCGAAGCACTTTGGCACTGAATGGCTGTGTCAAAAGCGCTCAAAGTTCTAAGGCTAGCATATAGATCAGCAGGAACCAGGAGAGACAAAAGCAAAAAGTCGAGGGAAAGCACCCTGGAAAGGGCCATTTCCAACACTGTGCCTAGCACAGACCAGGGAAGATATCCTCTAACCTGGTGGCCAGGACCCTTGTGAACACTTTCACATCTACAGTCAATAAAGATATTGAGCAATGGGAAGTGGAAAATGTGGGGCCATTACCAATGCTTCGGGATCACTGATGTTGCCACTTCGCTCATAGTCAGGGTAGCCCATCAGTGTCCCAAAAGTCTTCAAAGAATCTGTTATCAATGGCAGCAACTTGAGAGCAAAGGTCTTGAAGAAATCTGCTATGAACTCATCTGTGCCAGGCATGTGTGTGGGCTTCATAGAACCAATCACTCCTAGCACCTCCATTTTAGCCAAAGACTCATTGAGCCAATTGTTTTACACTTTGCTAAGCATAGGAAGTTTTGGAGACCCTACTTATTGCTCCAGCACCTGGGGATTTTGAAGGGACAGTCCAGTATATTCTATGAAAGAATAAATGGAAGCTCTAATGTAGCCCTCTTCAGTCACCAGTAAAACTAATTTGTCCTCTTTTACTTCCATTACAAAGCTATACATCAGACAGACCCTCAGCGTGTTGACTAATTACCTGCTCACCTTACTATTGCTTTTGTGGTATTTCACCTCTAATCGACCTAATATATAATGTGCGTTGTCATTTCTAGTTGCGCATATTTGCCCGCGCACTAACATCAGTTTACATCAAGTCACATGGGCTGTTCCTCCTTGTGTTTGGCCTGAAGTATTTTTAACTCATCACGGAACTTAGTAGTGCCTCTATTATTGACCTTAGGCCATTGCAAAACATCCCTTTACTAACCTCTCTCGTAATGTTAACGACAATGCTTGCCTCAATCTGCTTGCAAACCATTCATACCACATATGGGTCCCTGCGCAATGAGTTATTTAGTCTTCAAATTCCCCAATCTCATTCCTTCCTCCCTCCATTATATCCCCTTTATTGTACAATTATCCGAGAGCGCCTGTTGGCATTATTCAACTGAGTTTAACAAGTCATTAGGGCTGCCATCTATTCTGGCATATGTCTGATCTGCCACTGAGAAATATGAGAAGTTTATGGCAAATGGATGGCAGTATCTCCATGCATCAGTAGCCCTAATTCATGTAGCCATTTGTATTACCCTTTAGTGAGATAGTTGAAGTCCCCTCTTATCTCGGCTGGGATTTGTCTTGCTCAGGGCACATAAATAAGTTCAGCCCCACACCCCAGTGATCTAGGAGCCCAAGGCGAAGGCCACTATCTATTGAATGTTCTTATGCAGTAAAGATACTCACCCTTGCTTAGGCAATAGATTTGTACTAGAGATATTGGTACTCAACAAGCCTCCCTATTTCGTCTGTCACCCCAAATGGGCAGCTGGACTGAACAAGTATTCCTACTCCAGATGTGCAAACATTCACAACCACAACTTTCCCTGATCTTCCTGTAGCAGATGGGTCTCTTTGAGGAAGCACAGATCTGCCCCCACACTCCCCAGTTCTCAGATGTTTGACCAGGCTGTTCAGGCCAGTAACTTCATATCAAATAGCTGCCAAAGCCATTGCGCTTTTGCAGCACAGGATTCTGCTCTAGTCTTGCAGTAAAGGATCCAGGAGGGACCCATCATGAGGTATCTGCAGTGATCCCCTCCAATCCCTCATGTCTTATAAAAGTAGCCCAATATCTCTCCTCCCTTCATATCTCAAATGGAGATGAGTGCCTCCCCATCCCGACTCTACTCTCCAACCCCTCCCAATCAGGAGCATCAATAAAATCAGCCAGGACATTCTAGGAAGCTATTCCTAATGATGTAGAACTCCAAAATGTACATGAACCCCTCTTTGCAAATCTGGCCAAGATAAAAAGATAATCTCTGGGGGAGTATAACTCTCTTGACCTAAACTCCGGTCCACAAACCCCCCCCATCTCATGCATCTCATCCCTTCGCCCACTATCACTGATCGGCTCTGACAGTGGCACACATTGACTACAGTGGTGGCGCTCCTCTGATTTTTCCTTTTGCGATCTTTAGATTTAAGTAATGATACATCCTTCATAATGTAAGGGCCCAAGTCACAAAGGTAAGCTTAGACCTGAAGTCTAAGTTTAGACCTGAAGTCTAAGTTCAGACTTCAGGTCTAAATGAAGACCTAAGGTCTAAAGTTAGACTTCAGATCTAAAGTTAGACTTTATCTCTAAACTTAGACTTCAGGTCTAAACGTAGACTCCAGGTCTAAACTTAGGGCCACTTCACAAAGGTAAATTTAGAGCTGAAGTCTAAGGTTAGACCTGAAGTCTAAGTTTAGTCGTGAAGTTTAAGTTTAGACCTAAAGTCTAACTTTAGACATGAAGTCTTACTATATACCTGAAGTCAGACTTTAGACCTGAAATCAAAGTTTACTTAGACTTGACGTCAAAGTTTACCTTTGTGAATCGGGTTCTCAGACTTCAGGTCTAAACTTAGTCTTCAGGTCTAAGTTTACCTTTGTGAATTGGGCCCTGAATCTTTCGTACATGTTGGATTGCTTTCCATCATTCCAATGTCTGTTTTGTAGGTGATCTTGGAATGCTAATTTGGTTCAGCTTCCAATGGATTTGCTTAATTTCATGTAAACAAACCCATATTCATTCTCTTATGGTGCTGCATTTATTAATTGGCTTTTTCAGGTTTTTATTTAAACTTTTTGGACCTTTTTGACCAGTTACATTAGCAACGGCTTTTGTTAGACAAGTCCTGTGTATGAGGGAGGCAGAAGAATAAAAGAATATTATATCATCTTACGATTTATAAATCAATTGATATAAAAAAAGATAAATACTACTTATATAAAACAAAAAGTAACTTGATACTTGGGATCTGATCTGTTTTTGGTAAACCTGATGGGAGCCATGAGAGGGCTATAAAAGGACTCTCATCCACATATCCTAGGAGGCATGCTTCATAATGATGTCCTTCATCCAGAATGATGGTGCATTTGGATGGGCTCATTCATGAGAGGGAGCCCTTAATAATATAGGTGTGGGGATCTTCTAGAAATTTTTGCAAAAATTACCTAGTGGGCTATCCAATTTAGTGCTTTTATTAGTGGAGTCCCCTGGTAAGATTAAATGAGTAAAGACGTAAAGGGTGATGAAAGGGAGGTGATTATTACTGCAGCATCTAGAAGTCTACTGGTTTTATTTGCCCCAAAGGTCATACGGCCTTCATCAGGACCAAAGAACCCTCTCAATCCATTTGTTTTTTTTAAACTCAACTCTAGTTTGTGCAGGAATATAAATATACACTAAGAAATGCTGTTAGAAAATGGTCCTCTCTGAGAGGTCACCCCCAAACATTTTGCCTTCCTCCTCCTCTTTTTCTATCTTGTTTTTGTTGGCTTTAGGACTCTGAGCACTTTACCACTGCTGACCAGTGCTAAAGTGCATGTGCTCTCTCTGCTCAAAACACGGTAACATTGGTGTATACCTCATTGACATATTCGGTTTACTGTAAGTCCCTTGTAAAGTGGTATATCACATACACAGGCCCTGTAAATTAAATGCTGCTACTGGGTCCCAGGATGCTTGTTTCCTGTCCAGGGAAGACATGGCTTGGCAGTTCGGGCTGAACTGTTCCCATGAGGCACAGGGTGAGACTGATTTGCATATGGACATGTCTGAACTGGGGTGGTGGAGTGAGCTAAAGAATGTTGATGGATTAAACCTAGATTAGTTGACTTGGGGTGAGTGCTTGCAGTGTTCAACACTCCGTCCATCATCCCCTTTGGTTTTGCTTTGTTTGCCCTAAGTTGGCAGGGTATGCCCAGACGTGGGTCCCTTGCTCACTTTGACACTGGATTCAAGCTCACCTGGCTGATGACGGCTGATTAGCCAGAAACCGGTCCCAGGATGCTTGTTTCCGGTACAGGGAAGACATGGCTTGGCAGTTCGGGATGGACTGTTCCCATGAGGCACAGGGTCAGACTGATTTGCATATGGCCATGTCTGAACTGGGGTGCCGGAGTGAGCTAAAGAATGATGATGGATTAAACCCAGATCAGTTGATTTAGGGTGAGTGCTTGCAATGTTCAACACTCCGTCCATCATCCCCTTTGGTTTTGCTTTGTTCGCCCTAAGTTGGCAGGGTATGCCCAGACGTGGGTCCCTTGCTCATTTTGCCACTGGATTCAAGCTAGCCTGGCTGATGACAGCTGATTAGCCAGAAACCGGTCTCAGGATGCTTGTTTCCGGTCCAGGGAAAACATGGCTTTGCAGGTCGGGCTGAACTGTTCCCATGAGGCACAGGGTCAGAGTGATTTGCATTGGGCCATGTCTGAGCTGGGGTGGCGGAGTGAGCTAAAGAATGATGATGGATTAAACCCAGATCAGTTGACTAGGGGTGAGTGCTTGCAATGTTCAACACTCCGTCCATCATCCCCTTTGGTTTTGCTATTGGGCCAGCAGCACTGAGTGTGCCACCCACACTAGTAAACTTTCAAAACTGTCTCAGGCCTGCCATTGCAAAACCTGTGTGTGCAGTTTACTGCCACTTCAACTTGGCATTTGAAACTACTTGCCAAGCCTCAAACTCCCCTTTCATTACACATAAGTCATCCCTAAGGTAGGTCCTAGGCAGCCCTAAGGGCAGGGTGCTGTGTAATTAAAAGGTAGGACATGTACTGTTAAGTTTTACATGTCCTGGTAGTAATAAACTGCTACATTTATTTTTCACTACTCCTCTCATAGGCTAGCTTTGGGAATTCCTTAAAACACTTTTAAGCCGTAATTTCTGATTGCAAAGGGATAGCTAAATCATGTTTCATATCTTTGGAATGGTAATAATAAATCTTCTTCGTGGGAAAGTTGGATTTAACTGTACTATTTTAGAAATGCCACTTTTAGAAAGTGGATATTTTTCTGCTCTTAACTTAGCTCTGTGTGCCTCCATCCTGTCTTCAATACATGTCTGGGGTGGGTGATAGCTACACATCGTGCATTCCCTGTAGACAGCCACAAACACAGGAAGGTGAGGCTCATCTGCATTCTGAGCACTCATCTGCATTCTGATTGGTCTTCCTGGGCAGGAAGGAATGGGAGGAGATGATACACTTCAATAGGTAATGTCCTGGCCACATCCAAAGCACTGATTTATCTCCCACTGATAGCCTGACAGACAGGACAGGGTTGAAAGGGATACTTGTGCACTTCAGAGAGCTGCCTTTGAAGTCACCTTCTATATCAAAGGCATATTGGGGTATAAGTACTGGGCCTCTGACCACCCAAAATCAGACACTTCTGGATCTTGAACTGAACCTCTGTCAGAAGAACTGCTGTGCTGCTTAAAGGACTCAACTGGACTGCTTTTCTGGATTGGACTGTGTTTCTGCTGGTTTCCCTGTTGGCTGCTGCTCCCTGACTCTGCAGAAGGAGAGCTGGACTCTGCCTTCCCTCCAAGTGATATCCAAGGGCTTGCTGGCTTGCCTCCTGTTTTCTGAAGTCTCAGGGACACAAAAGATTTCCTACAATCCTGCTGGTGCTGCTGGACTCTGCCTTGTGTGAGTCCTACTCTTGCCTGAGGTGCCTTTCCAAGTTCTAGTCCTCAGACGTAGGTTCTGCAGCTCATTTCTACAAAACCGACGCATTGTCACCACTGTGCTTGTCAGAACTGACAAGTCGCCCTTCGGCGCTGACACAGAGGTTGTTTGAAGACAGCGGTTCCACAGCCTGTGCGGCCCAACAACAACGCTCTGTGCGGATTGATGATGAAGCATTGAAATCACTTCAGCGAAGCTCGATGATGACTTAGCCACCCAACTGCTTGGAAATATCGATGCATCGAGCCCTCAGTGTCGACGCTTTGCTCCATCCAAGGTGATTCTTTGATGGGCTCTCACTGGGGGCCTGTATCCGGCCTGAACTTTGGATTTGCACTGGTTCTTTGCGACCTGAAGAAACCTTTTGACTGCTAGTGACTTCTAAGCACTGTTTTTGTATTAAAATTCATATCTCAACTTTTACTAATCGGATTTTTGTCATTTTGGTCTTATTTTATTCAGATTAATATTAAATATTTTTCCAAACCTGTGTAGAGTCCTTTTGCAGTGTATTCGGTTTGGTTCGGTTCAAAATCTTTATTCGATTCATACAATGAATCATAAAAGCACAAAGTTAAAAAACCATAAAACACACAATTAAGATGATCCATCTATGAAACAATAATTGTAATTTAAAAATCTATCATATAGCATAAATACAAATCCCATGGCAAAATACAGTCCTACAGCTAAATTATCCATAGCGTTTCCTAATCTGGAGTGAGACTCGTATGAAATTTAACATGGCACAACAAGTTTCAACAGAAGATAATGACAACAAGTAGTCGTAGCCTTCTTTATAAGTACATGGTTGCCGCCCCTTTAGGATAGGCTTAATAAATCTAATCCTTGGTTCCTGATATAAAGAACAAAAGAGAACAACATGTATGGTACTTTGGCTAACTCTGTCATTGCAAGGACAAGGGGGTAGCCTCTCACACCAGCCCCCTTGTTTAGGAAAGGCGAAGAGAAAATGAAGGATATTTAGCCTAAATCTCGTAAAGTAAAACCGCCATTGGACATTAGTTGTGAAAGTTAGATAAAACTGATGCTGTAACTTAGGTACATAACTAGTTGGGCCTCCCAAACAAGGTGTGTCTAAAAATTTCCAATAACTTGCTTTAATTTGGGTTTTTATGTTTCCCTGAATATTTTCAGGATTTTTATAAACATAACCCAAACCTATCTTGTTCAGCATGTCACTGACATATGACAACCAAGGGATCTGCTTTGTATTATCCAGGCTCATATCCAGGCTCATACAGTCCAAAAGAATTTCTCTGGAAAGCTGCAGGTCATCAGATAGCCATATTTTACCCCATAATAATAGGGGGCGACAGACGGATAATGTCAGTCACTTTGGTCATTCCCATTTCATTATGACAAAAACTGTTTGATGAGCCCGACGGGAGCAATAATACCCGTTTTAGGAATTTATTTTCCATCACCTGTATTACTGAGGGATTTTCGATCCCCCATACCCCTGCCCCGTAGGTGGCCACAGATAAGCGTTTGGATATATATAAGGTTTTAAGATGCGCAACAGGTTTTTGACCCAGCTTACCACAAAAACGGAAAAGACCTTCTACGGAGCAGGTGGCACTCTGGACTCGAGCCTTCATTAATGGGGCCCAACTTAATTTGTTATTGAAAAGGTTTCCAAGGTAATTAAAGTTATCCACCTTTTCAATGGTAAAGTGATTCACCACAAATTTCCTTGATTTTGACCCTTTTGGACCACAGACCAATGCAAAAGATTTTGCAAAGTTTACCTTCAGGTCAAGGTCCAGCATGAAGGTGTTAAAAGCATCTAGGCACACCAGCAAACTATTTCCAGTGAGGGTCATTAAAACAGTGTCGTCTGCGTATGAAAGTATGGGAATACTCCTACCATTTATCTTTGGAAAGTCACAACAGTGGTCCAACAAATACTTCTCCAGTGTATTCATTGTGTGTGTGTTGCACAAATACTTTACTCATTGCCTCTTTAGATACATCTGACTGCTCTGTGCCAAGCTACCTGAGGGTGTGCACAGGTTATCTTTTAGTGTGTATCTAGCTCACCCTGCCTAGAGCAGGGGTTCCTGCCTAGCCTCGGTGCATACCTCAGCCAACCAGGAATCCCATTTCTGAGACAAGCACATTCATGCATACATTTGCTCCAAATGGACTGAGCAAAGTTGGTAATTGTCTACAATTCAGAAATAAAGAGATACAATATATTTAGAGAGGTTTACATGATGTATGAGCAACCTAAAGAGATTTTCATGATGTATGAGCACTCTTCAATGCACACTATGCATGTGATCGTGTTTACATTTGAACAAACTCCACTCAGTGTTTTCATGGCAAACTACACTAAGTGCTATAAAGTGAACGACACACAATACAATAATTAATAAAATAATTTATGGTTTTAAAAGTTCATTGTCAGACAACTCACCCCTGGTAGGGCTTCTATTTTCTCCATAGGGGACAAGCAAGAGTCATCCTTTTAGTCACACTATATGTGACAAAAGGAATATCCTCTGTTAGTCTAGTAGCGGAATCTTGTGAGAAAGGGAGCAGGTGGAGGTTAGATCAGATCTTAAACCCTTAGCTGTGGTCAGAAATGCATCTACTTCATCAAAGGAAGCAGCTTATGTATTGTACCTTTCTCATCTCCCACCCTTGGATATTAATGAGAGTGAGATGGTGCGCTCTATTTGATGGCTGTCTTCATGAGGTGTTGTTAGGTTGCTCGCTGGTATGCTCGGGTGGTAGGGGCTTGTTACGTGCACATGTCAAGTGTGTTCTTTGTGGCTTCCCTACTGCGTACAGCCCTGAGCTAGTCAATTGGTCGTTTTGCCGCTGGGACAGTGATAAATTATGTAGTAAGAGCAGTTTTTAGTTAGTCCACGTCGTTATAGTGATGAAGTGGTTATGTATTATGTTACAAGACGGGCCCACAAAACTATCATCCTTAGCAGCGATGGTACAGATATTGATATTGCAATTTGCGCAATAAACTTGGGTTGTATCAATGCAGACAATATGTGCCAAATCTTACAACTCATCTTCTTTTTATAGGGCCAAACAATGAGTGTATGGCAAGAAATGCCAGCAGTTTTGCAGTTTTCTTTGTGGCCCTACAACATATATTGCGAACCTTCTTGTAGGATCAAAACATAATGTAATTGAAAATTACAGTAGTTAAGTCCACCACCTTTGAGAGACTTGAGGATAGTAAAGTATTGCTTGTACTCAAGTAGTTCACTTGTTCCAACCGGAACTGTTGGTTAACAGTGTCAAAAGTCACAGAAGGTTCCCTTAGGACCCGTGTGGTGACTCCATCCGTCAGCCTTATAGCTTCAGGGGCATCAAGTAGTACTAACTCAGTTCCCATCCCTGACCAAAGGTCAACTTGTAAGTATTGTAAACGATAATCATTTCCTGGAGTTGATGTAGCAAAGGAAATGTGAAGTAAATCTGCAGTTATCTGTGGGCTTAAGGACAGTGCTTTAAGAAGAGTATGACAGCAGCTTCTCCAAAGATATTTGTAACTATTTAAGACACATGGGTGCCCTTCTCAATTGCCATGAAATAAGGCCAGTTACCAGAAAAAGAGAATTAATACATTTTGCGCAGATACTGTCATAAGGCAAACCAGGTGGGTGATACCATGACGTGTATATTTAATGTGAACGTTTACCCCAAGGGGTAACTTGACAATTATAACACGTTTATTATTAAGCAACTTATTGGCACTTATTGGATAACACACAAAAGGAAGAATGCTACTCAGGTTCAAGCACAGATCACTGCAGTGGATGCATTAGCCCACTAGACCACTGGCATGATCAAAGGTGACACAAGCGGCGTCATGGTAAACATAGTAGGTACCACAGAGTAATATGGGCCATATGGATCACTGAGGGCTACCAACACACACACACACACACAGATTCAAAATGACATTTGCTTGCTTCCAACGTTCACACAGACTATGTATCGCGTACCAATAAAGTAACAAAGGGAATCTACTTTTATGACGAGTGCTCTTGTGCTGGAGGCCAAATCTAAACTACTGCAACTTCTTGCAAGAGGACATGTTGGAAAATGTGACATTAGTGTGGCCACCTTACTGACAGATGGCCATCTTGATAGGTGTATAAACACACTCCCCCAGGTGGTACCCCGGGTAGAGAACTAGAGGCTCTGGGGTCTCAAGGGTGAGCTGGCCTCCCAACACAACATATGTACACAAAATAAGCTCCCCGAAAATTTAGTAATTTATAGAGAAATGTGATGTATCTTTCCCAACGCTACTCAGTACAAGTGTTGGGCATACGAAAATATGTAACGGATTGTCCTCACACACCACCAGGTGTCATGCTTCATCACAGGGCACTCCGTGCTCTCCAAAACCCCTGTTTGATGGAGAGCGGGCCTACACCTGGAGCCAGGGAGGCTCTTCTAATTAAGAATGTATCCGTGATATAAGTTAGTTAAACCTCAATTGGTTTAGATGGCCTGTTGCCTAATTATGTAACCATGTCTGCGATGAAAGAAGGAATTGATTGAAATAAAGTATTGAGATAAACACACTGGAAAAGTGTTGATGGAAGGATGTTACAAATTATGAGGTATGTTTGGTTATAGGAGACCAATTACATTTACATGTACCAAGAAGCTTGTAGCTGAGGTTGCAAGGAAATAAAATAAGGTATATCGTATTTAAAAAAAAAAAATTAACAGTGATTTATAAAGCACTATATGGCACAGATCTGCTTTGAAGTGCAGATCAGCGTGGTGGGTGTAGAGCCAAGACATAAAGGTGAGGAAGAAGAAAGTAAAGGAACCACAGTCAAAGGAAGGCAGCGATGTAAGTGTGGTCGGGCTTGATTCGCAGTCCAAGGGAACATTCCAAATTCAGACAGAGATGAAGTGAATGAGAGTAGCCCTTACAATTGAAAAATGAGCCAGGAAGCCAGAAAGGAGAAAAGGAGAGGTAGAAAGCCAAAGGAAGAGAGAACTAGCATACTGAACAAGCATCCGGGCGGGTCTTACAGACCAGTGATAACCAACATAAACCTATCTGCCTGCTCCCCACGGACATCAGTTCACCAAAATGTCAAGGGTAGCAGAAGTGAGATCACACAAAGTTTTACCCCAATGACATCTCAGGTCTAACACTTTGACCGATCCATACCCCTTATCAGCCTCTGCTTGCTGATGAGAGGTTTGGAACAGGCAAGGATTAGAAGAGTCTTGCTTACTTTGTATTTGTGCATTTGCCCTTTTCACACCTGAGACCAGCAGTAGCATGTGCAATGCTTAAATATCAAAGGATAAGACATGAGTCACCCCAAACTGCTCCCTTTCAATGCCACAGTCTACTTTAACCACGTTTGCCCTGTCTAACATTCCAAACTATAGAGATTACCAATATGTACATAATGAATCCGTTGGCGATCATGTGCCCTGGATATGATCCATGCCTCACTATCATATACTTGATTTTCCTTCAGCCTGATAAACTTAACTGCTGTGATAGGAGACAACGGAGATTTGGGAATGAGCACAAGCTGGCACCTGGAAGAAGTCTCAATCCTTCCCTGTTACACGGTTCGGACGATCATCTCATGCTTGTTCTTGTCCCACAGAAAAGAATGCCAGATAATGTCGCTTGTTAATGAATATTTTTATCCGGAGAGATCTGCAATATTGACTTAAAAATGCAGAATTATAGACTTACAACATTCTGCTGATGTGATTAGTCTGCCAGTAACACTTGCCCCATAGTTCATTGAGGGGCATATTATCAAGAAACGGCGTTAAAATTATCGCCGCGTTAGCGGCAGAAAACTGCCGCTAAAGCCGCGATAATGGGATTGATAATATGCCCCTGAGAATTCCCATAGAAGCCCATGTTCTGGTGTCAACATGGGCTTCTATTGGAATTCTCTGCGGCATATTATCAACCCCATTATCCCTGCTTTAGCGCCAGTTTTCTGCCGCTAAAGCGACGATCATTTTAACGCCGTGCTTGATAATATGCCCCTATGTACTTTAAATGCTTCTTTAGTAAATTAAGACGCAAGTTTGTGATTGGCCAATAATTAATCCAGTTTCAATGACGTGGAGTGCTGTGCTTGAGAAGATGGACAACAATACCGTTTTTCCATCTGGAATGATTTAAACTCACATTGAGTGAAAGATCAATCTTCTTGGTATTTAATGATGGGGGCAAAGAACAATACCAGCGGCCCAGCATCCAATATGTATTCAGTGCCAATGCCTCAAAAACTATTGATTCCTCCACTGGATAGAAATCAAATAATTGCAAATTTCTGCAGAGAAAAGGGACTACTCTCTTGTGCAAGAGACTAATTTACATTTGTGACAGGGTAACCATTTTATAGTTGCAACTTACCCCATCTTTTAGTGTTGATTGAACAAAAGAACAATGGAATAGAAAGGAAATAGCCATAGAGTTAGCAGGCGTACTGCTGGGAAACTATTGCCCCAGCACCCAACATTTATCAGAACTTTACCACAAATATAGGGGAAACCTACTGTAGAAAATGTTTCAATCTAGCTCAAATTAAATGCATGAGTGGACAGTCCAAGTGACAGGAATACAGTTCTAATCCCGTGAGGTTCAAAGTATAAGGGAATGTAATAAACGTTAATCTATTTAAAAAAGAATACATTCCAAGATAGTTATTGACTTCACACCCTGTGTTTCTCTTTAATTCGTGAAAAGAATCAAAGTATAAGCCAGCCAATATGTGTTTAGTTTCGGTGAAAAATGACCTTGAGTTTTCTCAAGCCAGAATGGTTACAAAAGACGTTTATCACAGTTGAATGTTCAATAGAGAAAACGTGTTAAACTCCAAGTTCACAGGGCTAGCTGTCTCTGGTGTCCTCACCTGCCCGCATGCATCAGCTGAAGAGACGGTGTGCAGTGTGGCCAGTGGCGGTGCGTCCATTGGGGGCGTTGGGGCATTGCCCCCCCCCGCCCGCAGCCGCAGCTCCCTCTGCGTCTCTGAACTTACTTTATTAAGTGCAGAGACGCCGAGGGAGAACTACCAATGCATGTCAGTCAGCATGACGTCGGACTGTGGGTGGTCCGGCGTCATGTTGACTGACATGCATTGTCAGACCAGCCAGGGACAGGCAGCACTGCAGCACAAGTGCGCATGAGTGGGCAAGGTGAGCTAACTTTTAGCCCGTGCCCAGTCATGCGCACATGTGTTTTCACTGACTTGCGCATGCCCATTAGGAGCCCCTCGGTCTCCTAATGGGCAGGCGGCGGGCGAAGAGTAAGCTGTGCCCTCAGCCAATCCTGGCGCTGCAGCAGCGCCAGGATTGGCTGAGGGGTTGCCACTCCAGTGCTGTTCCTGTTTCAACTCAAGAGGCGCCATTGCCAACGCAGAGCTGAGGCGGTCAGGGAAGTTTTCCTCTTAATTTTATTCTCTCTCGGCCCCCCCACCCCCGCGCCCCCCCTCACAAGCCCCCTTCGCGACTGCCTCCTCGCTCTTTGAAGAATGTTTTTGCGTGCATTGGAAAATAAAATGCATACTGCGCGCGCGGCTCTGTATTCACAAACGTGGTCTTTTTAAACCATCCTGCTTTCGTTTTTTAATGATATAAGCAATGGGCATTAGGTCTCACTAGGTGCTATAGATAGATAGTTCATGATGTTCAACCAATTGTGAGATGCGCTCTGTCGTAAGTCACTGCTTGAGTCCAGTTCTCCCGCTGCTGGCAGCTGCCTCCCCCCTCCTTTGTTCCCCCTCTTCCCTCTCTGTCTCGCTCCTCCTCATGTAGTAAAAACCGGTCGGAGACTTCAAGAAACAGGTATTACCTTCTCTTTCCTCCTTTCGTTTATTTGCTTCCTTGTGAAATGGATCCAAAAAAGAAAAACACTTGCTGGGAACGTAGTCTTTTGCTGACATTTTTCAATTTCTAAGTGCAGCCTCATGGTAGAGAGAAATAAAACATTCAAAATATGAAAAATAACTAACTAACTAAAGCAAGGTGGCCATATTGATTTATTCACACCTAAACACATTAGCGCCACATTACAGTGTTTGCCAGTGAAGCCCTACTTTTGTTGCCTCCTCACTCTTTGAACAACTATGTTTTCCCTGGGTGGGAAAGCACACTATTCCTGGAGGTACTGAAATACCTGCTTGTTGGGTGCGTGAATTGGAAAACAAAATGCATACTGCGGCTCTGTTTTCACAAACTTGGTATTTTTAAACCATTCTGCTTCCGTTTTGTAATGATAAAAGCAATGGGCATTAGGTCAGCTCCGTTACTGTCACACGTTCTTTTCTGCACCCTTGTTCCCTTATGTCACTGTTTTCTTCTCTTTCTATTCCCTGGTTAACTGACTTTTCTCTCTTGCTCTGGGGGTGAAGGCCGATGATGAGAAATACGCCCCGGACCGGACGTCGGACCTTAAAAGAGTGGCAGCGCTAAGTGCCCACCACCTGCAATCACCGGTACATATTAGGCGCTATAGTAGAGTCTAGAGATAGTTCATCCGATTCTTGTGTGAGATGTGCTCTGTCGTAACTACTTGTCATTTGCTATGACGGGGGAATGGAGGTGCGGAGACAGAGAAAGAGACGCGGGAGGAAGGGATACTGAGATGTAGGGAGGTATAGCAAGCAAGATGGATGTGACAGCAACAAGATAGGAAGAGATAGCAAGATAGAAAGAGGAAGTAAGATAGGGAGAGAGGAGAGCATGGGGGGTTGCGAGACAATGGAAGGGGCAGCAAGAGACAGTCACCGGGCAGTGTCAGCAGCACCCAGCCAGTGACAGAGGAGAGGAGATGCTGAGATAGCGAAAGAGATAAGGTAGGAAGGGATACTTAGATGATGGGAAAGTGAGAGTGTCGCTGGAAGAGAGTGACGCCGATAGAGCAGCTTGCAGCCACTTACAGGTGAAGGTGGTGAATTCTGGGAGAGAGATAGGTAAAGAGAAAAGTGACAGTTCACAGAGGCACTTTCACAATTGCTTTATTAACCTTCCTGCTTTCTCAAATTTGCTTGAAAATGCACCATTTTTCTTCTCTTTTTTTCAACATTTTCACGGGAAGAGAATGGCAAC
Source organism: Triturus cristatus (assembly GCF_964204655.1). Lineage (NCBI taxonomy): Eukaryota > Metazoa > Chordata > Amphibia > Caudata > Salamandridae > Triturus > Triturus cristatus. Next base: position 604,400,566 of record NC_140591.1, on the reverse strand, counting down.
GAACACCCCCTTATGGTGGGTCGGGCTCGCTCGCTGCGCTCGCTCGCAACGGTGCAGTATACCAATCATTTTACGCCTCGCCAATTTCAAATGTCACCAGCCACCCCTGAGTGTGGCTTAGTAGAGGGGAGTCCAGAGATGGCCTCTTCTGTGAAGCGCAGTTGTGATCCCGGAGACGGACTTCTTTATCCCAAGTCGCCACTGATAACAAAATGTAAACATTCCGAATACTCATGCGGGCTTACACAAAATGCAATGGACTATTCACATAGTGGCTAATGTGGGATGAGCTAATGGCTGAATGGGGCTCACTCAAAGTTCACTTTGTGTATTGTTCACAAAAGGTCTTGGCTTCTGTAGATGGATGAATAGATCAGTTAAGACTGCATCCAAGACAATATTTAACAGCTTTTGGTAACGTTGACCATCCAGCATTTATCCACATCCTGAAAACTTGCATGGGGTTCATTGGCACCATCCTACAATGGTTCATGTACTAACTCACCAACCAAAAGCAACTAATTCAGATAGGACCTTTGCGATTCTGGACTCTTCCCACAGAGCTCCATCCTACTGTCCACCATTTTCAACCTTTATAAGCCCACCGGTATGCTGACGACACCCAACTATCTCAAAATCCCCTCACTCCCTGACATACAGAAACCCAAACCTGCCTGAAACGCATCCAAGCCTGGATGTCAACAAACTACCTAATGCTAAACCCCTTGTAGACAAAATTCCTCCTGTTTGCCAACAACACAATAAAAAACTCTTTTAATCATTCATCCTGAGGGGCTTCACACTCAAGGGGTTTCACACACAAACTGACAGAACAGGCCAAATCCCTAAGTTTCATCTTTGACTAGAAACTCACCCTCAAAGAACATGAAACAGCCTGGCTCCAAGTCTCTCTTCAGGAAAAAGTGAAACCTTTTCACACAAGATAAGACTTCAGAACAGTTCAACCGTTAGTCCTCACCGATATCAATAGAGCCAACACCATGTACAATAACAACACAGAGACTGCCTGGACTCCCCTAATAGGCATCCTTAAAAGAGCTGCACAGCTCTTCACCGATCTGAATAAATCTGACTATATCATCCTCTCACTAAAGTATCTACACAATGGCTCCCCTACTTAGAGAACAATATACCGGTCAATGCCAGACAAGGACCTCCAACATCACCAGATTAGAGAATAAGGGGCATATTTACAAGCCCCTATCGCCACTGCAACATCACTTTTTTGGACGTTGTGGTGGCGATAGGGGCTGTGCCTTATTTGCAAGGCAGCATTAAGCTACTTAACGTGGCTTAACGGTGCCTTGTGACTAAGGCATCCTTTCATGCTATACTTAGCGTGAAAGGGGAGGGCAATGGGTGTTGTGGTGGGTGTTCCACCCCAACACCCATTGATTTTGACGCTGCCCCATACTTACAAGAGTGGCGTAAATATAGGGTAGCGCGAAAATTAAGACCAGGGAAAACCTGGTCTTACCAGGGCAAAATGAGGAGACATTTTTAATTTGTCCTTGTTTTTGCTGTTTCTATGTGTGTTGCTTTGTGCAGCACACATGGAAACATCAAAACGCCATTGATTGTTTATGTGCAGAAAGGTGGCAGAGCATGGCATTAAGGCAAGATGGCCAACCCTGCGCTCCATCACTTCCATTGTAAATATGCCTCTAAACACTGTATGAAGAAAACAACAAGAAAACAAGCCTTCTCAGACTATGTCCCCAGGATATGGAACAACATTCCCTCTGACATCATAACAGCACCAACCTTTTTACAATTCAGGTAGAAACTGAAAACCCATTGCTTCAAGAACATTACGACAGATAGACTTACTTCTCGCCCCTTCCACTAGCTCTATGTCCTCCCTCTGCACCCCCCCCATATGTATCTCCACTGGGATCTGCCTTCCTGAAAGTGCTCCATACTGGCTGGATTTGTGCTTATGAAATACCAAAGCATGCATACATAATAAATATTTAAGCAGAAGCCCTACAATTTAATGGTGTTAGCAATGCACAAAAGATCATTCATCTCTTGTTGTTATACACAGATCACTGCATATTGCTTCACATCCTCTGGCCCATATCGTACGTGGATCCAACTATTTTGTAGCCAGAGCACCATAATTATTACTAAATTTACCAAATCTCTGTAGGAGATGAAACTAGAGGATAGATGGGACCTATGTGTATTGCAACCTTTAACCCATGGCACAGACTCATGCCTCATGCTTCAGGAGTTATCATGCAAATCACACCACATCAACATATCAATTATCCAACTCTATTTCACATGCTAAAAGTATAAAAGTATAAGAACATACTGACACTGCATCATGTTTTCAAAGTTTACTTTAATATACTACTAAGTGACCACAATATTTTAATGCTATGCTCATAATTTGTTCATTTAAAGATGTAATTTTCTTCATGCTGACAAATAAAAGTATGGCAAAATTATACAGTATGTCAAGTTAAGTGCAGGTTCTGTTTCACCAATTGTGTTATATTGTGCCCAATTCTCTTCTTTGTGATTATATCCGCTGAATACATATTACTATAAACCAATGTTCATATGTAGATACTTTTATTTTATTTTGTAGACACTTCCCGTAAATGAAACAGAAGAGGCTGTTGAGAACATAGTCAAGGATACATTTCTGTTTGAATACATCCCTTCACCCCAATGAAGAAGTTACATTTCTAAAGTAGAAGCGAACAATTTGTGAAATTCCAAATCCGTTCAGCTCATCGGCTCTTGTTCTCACTATACGAAGCCTTACTATACATTGTCCCATTAACACTACTGGTAAAAGCTAGTGAGGGCTCAGTATGTGAATCGCGGCAGAAGAAGCTGGACCCATAAACCTGGTATTTTCACAATATTATGGAATAGTACAGCAAATTGTAGGGTTTTCTGGAGCATGACGTTCATCATTTGGTAAAAAAGTACACATTAACGCATCCATTTATCTACAAAAAAAATACATAGAGTTAAAATTTACTCAGTCTTTTAGCAGCAGTCACATAAAGATAATAGAAATAAAAAATGTACATTTAAGCCCTGATTGTAAAATTTGCTGGGACACATCATTGGTAACTTTACACCCAGAATTACAGTTATGGAAGTGGTCAGTGATTTCAAGATTCAAAATTACTGGTCTCTTCTGGGTTGTTCCCTGAGAAATAGCGAAAAACCCCGGTAATTGATGTTTCTGCATAGACTCCCACAGGTTTTTCAAAACAAGTGAAGGTAGAAACACCTAATAATTGCCGGTTCCTACATTTCATAATCTCAACTCGGCAGTATCTCCTCTCAACTTGAGTAAAAGAAGGAGGATCTTAGTGTAAGGTTGTTATATAACTGTGTTTTGAAAGTTTGTGTTGGAGACTACCACATTGGATAGACAATTTCCAAATCTCTCAAGAAGAGGGAGCCCACTGACCACTGTGAGAAATCAAATCAGTAAGAAACTCTCTCAGTTGTTATGAAACACCCACAAATGTATTTATTTCAGAAAAGCACTCAGACCAAAGTCATCCAAAAGCACTTCAACTAAGCCACTGCAATACAATATTTAACTTACACTCATTCAGCTTTTGCAATCTGAAGTAGCAGTGCAAAATAACACTATTCAACATAAAGTGTCCATGTGCTTTTGAAGTGGAGCCAAGGTTAGGCTCAAGTTGCAGGAAGCTCAACCTAATGCAATCCTTCTTTAACTCCATATTTCTTTCCGTAAAAATATTTGGGTAGTGAAACATTTCAATTACATTTGCGAACTTCTTGAGATTTACACATTTTGGTCTAATTAGTAAAATTCTACTGTTTTCATGGGTGCAAAATTTAACACATCTTTTTAGGGGGGCTCGTTTGATTACACAATATCTTTCAGGGGACATTTTCTACACAAACTAGTTTCCTACACTGTATATCACGTGACTTTTCAAGTTACGTTTGGCATTGTGCTCAATTTTTACATAATTTGCTGCAAACTCATTTTGCAAAGTTTTCCATAATTTCAACTAATTTTAAAGAAATTTCCTGTGAAGTGGGTCAGACATCCATAAATCAACTACACTTAGCATCAGCAGCGTGTATTTTCTCTTGGGCAGAAATCAACATAATTACTAATTAAATACAGCAAAAATAAAAGTGATGGTTTTTGGTGTAAACATCTTTGAGGGCGCCTGCTTCATTTGTGGACATAAACAACTTTTACAGTATAAATGCCTGGGAATTCATTCGACCTCTCATTGAACCGGGAACCACAAATGTATCTAATAACTTGAGCAATGTTCTCAAAAGTTTTATTTTTATTTATTATTTATATTTTAAGAAAGTAAGTATTAGCCTTGTGTAAAACAACGAGGATTGCGTTGTTAACATTAAGCGAAAGTGATAGTTTGTATTTTAGTTAAAAAATTTTCTATTGTCTTGTTTCAAGGGGTGACATTTTACTACATTTTTGAACTGCTGGAGCAGGGTGTTGCCCAAGTCACTGTTGGCAGAAACATCCAGTGAAGAAATTATAGTTGATGGTTTTCACTACAAACTCTCATGCCTGCTTATGCAAAAATGTTGATTATCTTAACTTGCTGAGCGCCTTTTTGGCTACCAACTCACTCCACATTGATGGAGAAACTAGAAAGTCCATTATGGTGCAATCTGCTTGAATTAATTAGGTTAGAGTTTGGAACAAAATAATTCTGAGTACACCTATTCATTTTTACATTCATTTGGATTTTTTCTGGTAAATAAACATGAATGAGCACACTTTTTCAGTGGATGTTGAATGAGACTATAACCACTACTGATGGGAAGTATCAAGATGGTTGACATTTTTAGAATTGCAATATATTGCAATATCTGCTATAGGATCCTTTGGTATTTTATCATACTTTTAAAAGTATTACTGAAAACGATAGTCTTGTTGAGATCAATGGAGGCTGACTCATTAGTGGTAAGAGTGAAATCATCTTATGAACAGCAAATATTGTAATCTATAGAGAGAAAAAGTGAATCAAGATACATATGTTATATTGTAAAGTGTCTTTTTGATCTTCAAGTATAAGTAAATCTGACTCAGCAATATGCTGTTATTTAGTACAGCGGCTTGGATCAATCTACTATCATAAAACAAATCATCAGTTTCCGAAGTCAGAATCAGTTGCCAAAACACTCCAACATGTTTTATTCCCCAGATGATGAGCAATGCAAGATTATAGGCCTAAACATAATGCTTATCTGTGCGCAAATTGTAAGTCTTATGAATTTAGCAAATGCACTTATACATTGATGAATTACTAAAAGAGATCACCGCATGGAGCTGATTGATTTGTTGGTGTGCATTTAGATCTTGTAGATTTTGTGAAGGGATTTTAATCATCTGTTAATATTGATGTTCGCTCCCTTGAATAAAGATACACTCTAGCCTCATACAGAGGGTTTGATGTGAAAGTGTGTGCAGTTGTCACAAAGTATTTATATTTTATTGTATTGCAAGAAAATTGGATTTGTACATGTGCTGCCATTCTCTCTGTGTTTATAATAACTATTTGTATTGAAAACCTTTAAAAACAGGAGGGATAGAACATACCTTGCTTGAATATTGAATTTGACCAAATTCTCATTAATTTCTATTTAGGGATGCTGCCTTCATAGGCTACTGACATATTGCTTAGATTGACATTTTGAAGCCTTGAGTCTCTTTTGTGGAGCCCACAAAATGGTTGAATTAATTTGATAGCTTATTAAGACCAATAAGTGCGCCTCATCTTTAAAAAACTTGTGACATTTTCTCATCTTTGTGCGAGCCAATGTTTGTTCTAGGTTCTGCCTGAAAAATGTTTCATACGATAGGTTACTTGAGTCCTTCACCGCTTTCATGTTACAAGTAACAGCAGTATTTGTACAGAGGAGGCTTGTTCCCAGTTAGTCTGTTGTCATTTTTGACAGATGATATTTATTGTTTCCCAACTCATTGGTACTCATTTTATCGACTTCAGAAAATTGTAAGGTTGAGTAAAGCTGGTGGGATTTAGAACTGTGATAAAGTGATCAAACATAGATCCGCAAGACGGATAACTTGATCTACTGAGCAAAAAGAACTCCGTCATGGCTTACACCCGTCTATCATTGATATCATTTAAATATCCTACATGATGGCTTCATTATTCAGTAATATGAGTTGTAATAATGTAGCTTGGATCAATAGATTAATGAGTCGTTGGTAGACTAAGGCATGAAATATCATTCACATTTTGAAAATTCATTATTCAAAAGCAATCTGACTCTTGCTTTATATAATATTCTGTTTTGCTGCTTCGCCTTCAGCTTTACAGAGTGAAGTAAGCCATTTACCTGAAGCCATATTCTTACTTTATGCTCTTAGTTTCAAGACACTCTCATATATCTAACGTCTGATGGATGCCAACTTGTGTAAAATCTACACAATTATTTATTCATAGTTAAATGATAGTTTATTGCAGCTCTGGCCCACACCTCCACCCATTCAAGTAACTTCTAGGAAACTAACTATAAAGTTGAAGGCAAACATTCTACAACAGTGAATATTCTACTTTGAACTCTACTTATATAACATAGGTGTGAAATGCCCCAACACCACCTGAAACTGTTTTGAAAGGCTGTTACCAACACCATACACTCTTCACCTTAATTACGGGTGTGTCAGTAACTAAGTAGAGACATTAGTCAAACAGTAGTTGAATTCATCTTCAGGGTTCCTTTCCATAATCTTACATCTACTTCCCCCCCAATTTCTGAATGATGGGACATTACCAAGAATAGTTTGGCAAATGTAGGTTTATGAAATACTCCATGAAAGCAGCTTCTAATGAACAACTTGACCATACAGAGTATCCTCTCAGACTGAGTGTTGTTACAACGGAATCTATGTGGAGAAATCTTATGGCTACCTTGGAATGTTTTCCCAATGGGGTTACCCCATCAACAGTGTAAGGCTGCTGGATAACTGAAAGAGATGGGAGTGTTGAGGACCATCATCACATTCTGCAAAGGTGATTTAACGTTATGTACTGGGTTGGGTAAAATATGAGGCTGACCACATGTCAATACCTCACACACTACACACATTTCACCCCACATGGAACAAAGTACATGCATACACTTCCTGAATGAAGCATGCAGGTCTGACTATAACCTCTCTGTGCAGTTTAAGTTCTGCAATGCCACACTTGCAGTGGTTGAACTCTTAGTCAGCATTTGTTAACATGACATGTGAAGTTGCCAAGCAGAATGATTGTATTTTAAGGAATTTAATCTGCTGTATGAATATGAAAAAATGTGGGGACAATTTGCATCCTATCTGAATATATGAATTATAAGCTATTGTAAATCATAAAATATAAACTTCATAAAATAGAATGTATATTTTGCATATTAAACGAAAGTCAATAAAAAAAGAAGTTGGCAAGCAAAATTAGTTGTTACAATCGAAGGGCATCTTTACAAAGTAAATAGGAAATGTACTCATATAGTGTCAGGGAGTGGATGAGATGGCTAGACATTTGCTTCACTTTCATAAATAAGTGAGACAATTAAAGTGAAACGCAGTAACCTACCTCTGACAGAAAGATAGCAAGGAGCACAGTGAATGGTCTGTCTGTAAATCCACATGCTGTCACCCGCGTTCAGATGCGCCAAGGATGAATTGCACACTTCACACTGAAACACAGAACACAGTTGTTACATTAACTGGCATGCATGACTTAGGAAATTGTAGTGGCAGCGTGCCAGTGAGGGCACCAGAGACTTCATCCCCCCTTTCGAGTGAATATTAAATTTCTGTCAGACTGAGCAAAGGTCAGCCTAATAGACACTTATCATGTAAGGGTCAGGACACCAGGTGCTTTACATTTGTTAATTCACAGGCACCAGAAGGCCAAGGTCGCCAGGCTGAAGATCTCCCAGCTCTGAGAACATCATCAGCCAGGCAAAGCCCTGTGAGGATCCTCCCCTGATGATGAGGGTGAGCAGCCCCAATAGAGTCAGTCCTGCAAACCTTTGTTTTCAGCCCTAAAGGGTCCAGGGCAGGCTTTGAACCAGCAAAGCCTCACACCACCCTTTCCCATCTCATCACAGAATGGGGTCGGGTCAGCAAGTCTCACCGACACCACCCCACCCCAGCATGTGACAATGCAGGAAAGGACCTCCTCTCATTGGCTGACACTTGGCAAGGTTAGCCATTGAGAGGAGGAGGTGGAATATTTCTGTTCTTGGTGCATGAAGCTGCTCCTAGTTTCTATTTCCCTCCTAGGCCATCATGATTCTCCCTTCCACCACCTCCTAGGACTGCCTTTCCACCATGGCCCGCAAAGTAAGTGCCTAATTGAATATTTGTGTGTGTGTGTGTGTGTGCATGTATGAATGCAAGTATATTTGCATGTGTGTGCTTGTTAATGGGAGGATGCATGTATTCACATGTATTTGTTTGTGAATGGGCAGACATGAGTGTGAATGGATTGGTTCAAGCATGTGCACCTGTGTGTGCTTGCGGATGGGTGAAAGTGGACGTGTGCACAAGTGTATTGTTTATATACTAGAAAGTAATAAACTGAGTCACTGCACCAATTCTATGTTCTCTTTCTTACACAAAGCAACATTTTGAAGAAGTTTGACTTCTCAGATAAGGAGTATCTGAACATGAGAACACATTCACTGTGTCTCAGCTCAGGGAAAGGAAGGGCGTGAATTTATAAAGATTGATGTGGCTAGATGTATGTCCAACTCACTTATGTGTAAACTATTGGTACCAACAATTCAACATTGCACCTACACACAAAGGTGAGTGATGTCATTTTGATCCCTAAACATGTGCTACAATGCTCAAGTGATTTTTTATTATTGCAGATTATTATTATTATCACTGTTATTATTGAGATTATTATTATTGTAGTAGTAACAGTAGTATCAGTATTAATGTTGTTATCATTCCTATTTTTGTGCTGTGAGTAACAATAATAATATTAATACAAATAATAATAATGCTAATAGTAATACTAATAATAATATTAATATTTTCTTCATTGGTAGTATTATTATTTTTATTGATATTATTAGTATTATTATATTTTGTGCCTGACTCACAAAGAGTGTGTTCAACTATGCATCCCAAATTCAAGTCAACAATTTACATAATTTAAAAAATTGTTGGTGATTCACAAACATCCCAATAAATCATCTAGAATTTGATGGAAATCATACATTATTTTATGTACATCTACATTCTCATACGTATGCCATGGGATTGATAACTGTGCAAATAATCCACTGCCGTTTGATGAAAATGTGCATTTGCACATTTAACTTTCTTCCACGCTAAACAAACAGGACCTTTGGGATTTTTTAAAGATGCAGCTACAAGATTCTTAGCCAGGTTCTTTAAGAAGGAGGTTTTGTTTTTTGAAAAGTGGCAAAGTGAATAGTTATTTGCTACTTTCCGCACAACTGGAGCGATAACATACTCTGGGAGCCGGTAAGGCAAAAGTAGGTTCCATTCATGCATTAAGTAAGACTTACTGAATCATCTCTGTTACACCCCATAATTACTAGCTTTCTCAATTCACATTTAGGACCTCTGCTGGACCTGTAAATCTGAAGTCCTACCTTACCTTCATCTTTACAATTGCAAGCAATAATGTGTTCTCTTGTATCAAAATAAAAGATACAATGTATGAAACTTGACATTAAACATTGTCACACATGCCACGTTACCCATCATATTATCTGCGATAAATGACAAAGTCGTAGCTTACTCGTCATACAAGCAGTGACAATGTACATGTTTAATATTGATTGAATGTACATTAACAACTTAAAGCACTATGGGTTATTTTACCCAGCCAGTAGATGTTCTTACATTCTCCAATTCTATAATGCATTCATTGAAGGCCAGTGTTTTCCAGCCCCATTAGTTTAGAGAAGATTTAGAATTTGTCTTTGGATAGGCCAGACTGCAGGATATCACATGCCCAATGATACTCATCAAAGAAGTCTCACCTCACAGACTCTACCCTCACCATTTGACTGTGTACCCTGAGGCCATGCTTCTTGTCCATAGTAGAGAATAATTGTTGATATTTAGTGTGTCTTCAATGGGTAGGTAAGATAGGCAGAGATGTGTTACTATAGCCTTAGAGCCCACCGTAGCGGGCTGTCCATCCCATAAAAGGCCCGTTCCAGTGGTAAAAGCCCAAGCGGAGACTGAGGGCCTTCAACAGGGGGCAGGCATTTTTAGGCCGGTAGAGTCTACTACGAAGGGCTCTAAGGCTATTCGAACATTCTGCCCCTAGAGGGCAGAATGTTCTAATTTGTTAAACAAAGACCTCACAGAGTCCGAGTCCGAGGGGGTTGAAATCCCCTCAGCTCCGTGAGACCTTTGTTTGCAGCTGTTGCTGTGAACAAACATTGGAATATTGATGCTCCGGGCTTCCACCAGCTATTAGATTCCGGAGCACTCCATTATCTTCAATAGAGAGTTCAACATTCCAATGTTCTAATATTCCAAGGAGTCTATGCATCAGTGATGAAATTGAACTCACAAGTCAGGAAGATTAAACCAACAGTTTGAAGTGAGCCTTTTTTAGAAATTCAAACTTTAGCTACTATCGTTCTCAGTTTGAGTTATATATTTCCAGGAATATTTTTGGTTGCTCCCTTTAACGGCTAGGATCAAACAATTGTCAGAAACTACACATTTCCAATGATTGTCCCCTCTGAGGAACATGGACTGTTAATTGACTGGTTGTACTTGACCCCACTGCCAACAGAATCTATCTTTGCCAGAAAGAAATTACAGATTAAGCCTGTGATATATTTACCAGAAAGACATTTCTGGAAGCCTTTTATGCCAGAAATTCAGGCATCCTTTTAACATACAAGAGGAGACCATCTTGTTAAAGTGGCAATACAAGCAATCTTAGGCTGTCGGAAAGTTCTTCCTCTGCATTTTAACGAGCCCTGATAGTTTTAGTATGACTAGTACCAAGAGGACACTTTGGGAGAAAAGTTCCTAAATTGTCCAAAGTGTATGTGCTTAAACTAGATCAGAAATGTACGCTAAAAGAATTACCAAGAACTTTGTTGTTCACTCAGGTGCCATTGTCATGGACTTGACCATATCTTAGAGCCCTCAGCAACTAACCTAATTTGCTATGAGTCACCTTCCATCTTCTTTCTTACCCCAAGCATCTTACAAAAGACTGCTCCTTGTGCAATGGTGCCTTTGTGGGAATCTATTAACAGGAAGTTCATCAAGCCATAGACTCAACTGAAATTTAATCACTCATGAATTCACCTTGCACAATTTGTTTAATCTAGTTCTTGAACTATCTTCTAAAAGATGCCATGAATTTCCCAGACTCCATTTGCAGCCAGATTCCACTGAGAGAAAAGTGACCCAGAGTAAAGTATATGAAGATATAAAGGTAATTTTGTTCAGAGTGCCCAGCATCTGCCAAATGGCATGTGGGTTCCATTAAAGGTAACCACATCTCTAAATGCTATTGGATGTCTAGCCCTATATTATCTGGGCTGGGTCTGAACCACTATTAATTTCTACTATATTCTGTTTTATGTTACTTAGAATAAATGTGTCTGGCCATTACGTTCCTAATTCTTGAACTGTTTTCAGTTGCATATACTATCATTTAGCCCCTCGCCTGCATAATTTCACCTGGGGCTTGGTCAAGCTGCCAACAATTGAGACAAGGGTACTAGAGAGATAGATTTGTGTGCTTGTATTTGTGAAGTGCTTGTTCTACATGCTGTAGGAATATGAGTACAGTACACAAAGTCCCGATTACACCCAGGGGTGTTTTGAAGCACCCTTAACTAAGAGAAGGGCTGATTACTCGGTGGGCAGATTGCGAAGCGGCCCTTCGCATGCAGTCGGCTACCCGTGCTCATAGTGATAGGGCGTTGGAGTCGGCCCAAGCTTGGGGAGCGCTGGCGGAACTATTGAAAGCTGCTGACGCTGATGGTGAAGGGGCCTCTGACACGGAGGGGGGCGGGTCCCGTCCTCCCCTACATCTGTCTAGAGGAGCGCTGAGGGGTCGGCAATGGCACACTTGGGTGGCTGGTGGTCCTGTGTTGGGCAAGTCAGAGGCGTAGCGTTAAAGACTTGAGTGCCTTGCCATATATTCTGTCATTCAGTCATGCCGGAGGGGGGTGGGGGTTGAGGGTGGTAGGTGGGGTGAGGGACATAATGTGGCGTGGCTGTTTCACTTTAGTTTAGTTGTTTCTATTGCACGGCAGAATCTCCTGAGTGGAGACTCCGCGACCTACGGATATACGAGCTACCTACATATGGACACTGGATGGTGTACTTCCAAGGGTTACCCCACAAGATTTGCTGGGGAGGCACTGAATTACTCCGTATATTGTGGAATCATAATAAGGATGTTGGTGCAAAGGGAATTGTATGTTGGTATGTTCCGGGCAAGTGTTGGATGTTGATTGCACTGTATTTGAGTGATTTTCATGCAAATAAACACATTTTCAAAAAAAAAAAAAAAAACTAAGAGAAGGGCTGATGATTGGCTGGAACCACTATCCCTCAGCTCAAAATTGCATGTGTGCTTTTCAACTGTACATGTGTGACTTCTTCTAGATTCACCAGCTTCAAATACCAATTTGGTGTTGCAGCTGGTGGAAATGGAATAATATTCCCAGAATAAGATTTTTCTACTTTCTGTGAGAGCACTGATGCATCGCCCTACCCGGACACATTTTAGACCCTTCAAGAGGGCCACAGAGACCTCCTTCCTGTGTAGGCATGCCACAGGCAGGGGAAATATGTTATCCCAGATGCTGGGTAAGAGGGATTACTTTAAATAACCTCTCTCAGCCGGTGCTTTTCCTACTAATCGAAGAAATTATATATTTTCCATAACAAGGCCTAAGCCATGGTCCTCTCCATTCCCCTTCTCCTAGGCAAGTGAATCCGCCATATAATAATAGGCATGGCCCAGGCAATTTGTGAGGATTACCTCTATCCCAAAATTATTCTAGAAGTGTAGATGGATCTGGATGTCATCCATGTACATCCGCTTTTGCCAACAGTGTAGTAGGTTACTTTGGTACATAAAATGTTGAACAGAAATAATGAAAATAAGGATACCTGAGGCGTATGCCTCCCTATCATTCGCTTTGTGAAATTGGTAGCACCAGTTCTCTAAACTGTATAAGCAGTTTCAGTTTATCAAATATAATTTGTAGCTGGCTGAACAGAGATTAAGGTGTATACATGTTGTATGGTGGGCTTCAACATCATAAATGAGGAGATCCCTCTAACATTTGCAAGTGCACTATCATCCCTTTTACAAATAAATTATTTACTACTCAGTGACGGTGAATCTCAAAATATAACTGACTTCAGAGTTCATTAGGAGATTAGAAATACTTTCACAAACTAAAATAAAATCAAATAAAATCACTATTAGCACAGTACGTCAAACATGAAGGAGGTAGGGGATGCAATTCAAAGTTTCAGAACTACTACCTCTAAAAACGTTTCAGGTCAGTAATTTTAAGACTTGCAGGTCCTGTATCAGTTTCATTTTCTTATGAATAATTTATCATGGCCTGGCGTTTTTATCATATAACTAGTTATAGGCAGAGATGTGAATCATATCGATCTCACCGTGGGTATATACACCAGATATTGCTTTTTTTGAATATCTATCTCTTGTCAAAAACATAACCATTAATTTAAAATGATCAAAAAATTATACCCAAAGTGGAAAAACAATATATTGCACTATATTATGTTATGCTATGCTACGATATGTTGTTAAACTGATTTTATATAGTGCACATCTGCTAATTATTTGGCCCTTCATTGCTTTTATTTGTATATGTATTTGTTTCCAGTAGTAGATGTGCCCATGGATATCAGTGCTAGGAGGGATTTCGTACACTAACCATGGGCCACATTATGGAAAGGGTGGTCTGCCCTGGTCTATGCTGCTGCCCTGCCCTGGGTGCAATGCATGAGTGAAAGGCAGAATAACTGTTTAAAGCAGTTGATACATCTTGCACTTGGCCTGCACTTCAAAAGGGGACACAGGCCCTCTAAATGCAGATGTAGAAAGGGTCTGAACTCACCTGCAGGGGATCTAAGGGAGGGGGGTCCATTGAACCCCCTTTCTCCTATTACAGGGTGTCTTAAATCAGCCTGGACACCAATCCTTTAGTTTTCTTGTCTAAATGCGCAGATCCCATAGAGATTTGTAGGAACTACACAACACCAGGATCACCATAATGGCTCCAAGCACTAGTTGGCTGTCCTCCTCATCAGAGCCTCAGAGACATAAAAGCCTCCTTGACTCTGTCTACTGTGAGTCCTGTCCATCCGTGGTGCCAGCCAAGTCCTGGATCCTTGAAAGCAGGCCTGAATGTGCTCTACCAGTCGAGCTTAGGTCTTTTGGGCAAAATTGACTCCGCGCAACGCATCTATTTGCAGCTTTGCATCAGAACTGCCGCTGCAGGACTCATCCCCGATGCAGGACCCCGCAGCCCTTTAGAACCGCCGCTATGCGACGCATTCTGGATGAAGGACTTTGCATCGAACCTCCCAACTCCTATGAACTGTCACTGCGCAACGCATCCTTTGCGCAGAACCTCGTATGACAGCCCCTTAGCTCCCTGGAATTGCCACTGCGCAACACATCCTCAAAGCAAGACCACACATCACAGCTCACAGCTCAATAGAACCACCACATCCTCAACGTGGATCTCGCAATGCTCCACAGCCAGGATTTAAGGTACTTTATTAAGTGGGCCTAACTTGATCGCTGTATCTGGCTTGTGCTCCACCGCAGTTGGCCTGAACTTGTGACTTTTTGGGCCTGACTTGGTAGTTGGTGGTCACACCGCCAGCCTACTACGGTCTGCAAACCTCAAACAAGCAGGCAGCATACTGACCGCAGTATTGAGATATCACCATGGAGCTGGCGTTGTGCCTGTGGTGCTGTCAAGGCTGCAGAATGCTACGGCTCCAGTTAAGAGCCGCAGCCAATGCCGGCCATGCTAAAATCCATATGGGCGGTCATGGGCACTGTTTCCCTGCAGCATAGGTCACGGTGTGCACAAAGGTGCAGATGGCATGAGGGCACACATAGGTGTCACCATGAACATGTCTCAAGAGCGTACTCGTTCTAGAGAAATGTTTTCACCTCCAAAACCTGCCTTTCCACCAACCTTTTCATGGCAGGGTCCCGCCATGAAAAGGTCGGCATTAAGGCAGGTCATAATGGCCATGGCGGTGCCCAGAATGGCACCGCCACCATTCACCCACGCTGCCCACACTGCCACTGCTGTGAGAGCTCAGCTCTTAGTGGAGGAGGCAGTCTCACCACCTGCATTGTAATTCGCCAGTTGGACCACCTGGTATGCAGGCGATCGGACTGCGAAAAAATCATCGGCGGTCCCAGGACCACCAACATCTAAATAAGGCCTTTTGTCCCAATCTGGTACAACCAGATAACCACAGTTGGCACTTTTTAACTACTATTTTTACCTACATCTTTTAAGTTGTATAATTCCAGTTTTGCCAATTGGATTGTTGTCATATTGGTGTCAAATAATTTACTATGTTTCACTTTATTTTCCAAGTAGATTTGGGATTTTTCTTGTGTTGTGTTTCCTTTATATTATTGCTTGAAGTGCATCATAAATACTTTACACATTGATTTTAAGTTAAGGCTGACTGTGTTTGTGCCAAGTTACCAGAGGGAGTATATCCGCAATGGGGTAACCCTGTGTCCCTCAGAACCTGGGTATGTATAAGAAGAACTACAATGGTTCCGTTGGGGAGAAAGCAAGTATTTGAAAGTAGAATCAATCAAAGAATGGTTGCCTAATACAAAGCAGAAATGTAACAATTGTTTCAATCAGAGAGTAACATGCAGGTTCAATGGCGTTGGAACACAGGTTTGCACAACACTGGCTAGTAGATGCTTGCAAAAATATTGTTTTGTATAAATAGAAGCTCTCATAAATACTTACAAGTATTTATAGGGCTGTCGGACTGAAATACAATCTTAAAGTGACAAGTATTAGGGTGGCCTTGGGTGCTCAGTGATAGTGGTGCAGTGCATATATACAAGGTGAAATTGAAGGGGAAAAAAATAGGACATGGCCGGAACAACAAGGGAAGAAACAATATCTTTGGTAACTAGCACATTTGCTTGAGAATTTGTACCAAGAGATTTGGTGAGGCTGAACCATATATTATCGTCGACGTTTCGACCCTGACAAGGCTTTATTAGAATGTCATGACATAAGTGTCCATGCAAGCATCTGCGGCCCCTTCTGTAAGATCAAAGTGCCACTTGGGTGCAGAAAGTGGGCACACACACCCATTGTGCCTTCATTGCATTTGATGTAGTTCAGCCCCATATGTTAATTAACATTTTACCCTGAGATTTTACATTAGGAATCTTTGTATGACACTATGGACCAAATTGTGTGAATGTTCACCATTAATGGGTAATTTTGGCACCAATCTTGAACCAAACTTTTACAAATTAACTTATTCCAAATATTAGTTTTGCACTAGTTTGTCATCGCAAAGGACAAACATTTTTTACTTTTAAATTCTGGACATTGAAGCGGTGCAAATGTCACCGCAAAATGGTCTAGCACCAGTGCAACATTGCCCAAAACCAGGGCAAGATTACTGAGCACCGCTATCATTTATGTGATGTGACCCCATGCACGCAATAATATATCCATCAAGGACAACCATATTTTACCTTGAAACAGGTTGCATGACAACATATGTTCAAATCCTCCAAAATCATCTTCGGGTCGATGCTGAGCGGTTTCCGGCAATAAGTGCACATGTCTTTTTCAATGACTGACCTGGAGGTGAATGAAAGAGTACCCATTACCGATAAACATCATTTCTGGGAAATACTAATGCAATGAGGAGAACATCCGGTAAAAAGCCTATGTCCAATATATTGACTTCGGGCGACGGAAGGGGGGGGGGACAGGAGTATTGATTTTCACCCTCTCAAACAATATTGGCAAAGCAATTTCATCACAAAGTTCATATGGAAAGCTGGAGTGCTGGGATATTTGCAATTAATATGAAATGATGCCTTGGGAGCAATACATAGCATTTTAAAATAAACTATTGAGCAGTACTGTGACATCAAAAAACAGCCATTACCACTGGATGGCGAGTGAAAAGAGGCAGAAATCGTCAGTCATTGTCAATTGATTTGAGCCAGTTATATTTACTGACGTGCATGTAGCATCCATTGATGATATTTAACTAACAGTCATTAACAATGACATTAAGATCACACACTCTAGTTCCTATGCTGGCAGTGAATAGTGGAAAACACCAGAGCCCTGTCACCAGAAGTAAAGGGCCTATTTACAGAGGTCATGCAGCGCAGCAAGCGTGACAGGGAAAGGGCAGGAATGCGCCATAATTAAGGCAATACGGCGCATTCCTGTCCTTTCTCATGCACTGGTGCCATGTTGGCAGCCTAGCGCCAATGCAGGCACCCTTACACCATGGTGCAAGGGTGCCTGTGTTGCATGCAGGATTGTTTTTGTGAAGGAAGGGGCACCTTCCTGCAGAAAAACAATCCTCGGCGGCCTATTTCTCTTTATCTGCAGCACACATAGAAATAAGAAGAAACGAGGAGAAATAGAGTTATTTCTCCTCATTGCGCCTCCCCTGGGGAGGCATTTCTTTTTAGTGCATTCCCAGGTTTATCAGTTCTGGTAAATCTGGGAATGCATCAAAAACCATAGGAGTTAAGCGGGAACACCCACATAAGAACGTGTTTCCAGGGCAGAGTAACTCCAGATTTATAAAGCCACTCAGGGCCACACAAAGTGAACTAGGGTGGCTTCATAAATCTTACTTAAGGTTTGCATTGCACATGTACCATGCAGCGTGGTGCAAACATTACCCAAACCTCCTCAGAAATAGACCCCCTAAATTCATCGCATTGACCAGAGTTATCCTGACTCTGCCAATCATCTTTAACTCAATGTAACCAGGTCAGATTACTTCAAATCAGCAGTGCCTTTTGTATTCACTGGAAATGTGGAGGTCTCCATGCAGTGCAAGGTAACGTTGATCCGAGCAAAGTAACTGCAACATTCAGGGTCCTCCAGAGTGCGGCCAACTTTCACCTCTTACATTACTCTGTATTCTCAAGAAGGAAGCTCCCACTGCTACCTTCTGCTAGGGAGAGCTCCTAGAACTCACCACGGTCTGCTCATCACAACTGGAATACAGCTGAGAGGGGTTACGTTTCGACCAATGGGGAGTGACAAACTCTTGCTAACTAAGTGTGGAGTGGATTCAGCCACTGAAGGCTCAAACTAGGCCACCATTTTCTTTTTTAAGCTACCTGGCTCCACCTTCCTTTTAGTAGTAGGAGCCAGTTTACAACACCCCTATTACACTGCAATTTTACTGCTCTCTCCGAGGATGAGCTTATCAAGGGTTGGAAGAGCAACCTGTCAATGCCCACTTATCATACCAGCGAGTGACATCCTGATGAGTGTGACAACAGCTGACTGCCCTCAGATAAAATGGAGACTTGCAAAGTCTGACGCATGCCCCAAACACACATATGTGAATCCAGATCGTGGTCTTCAGGACATGGTTAGAAGAAATCTGGGAGCCCTCTTGCAGTTCACCAATACAGTCTTACTTGAGTACTATTTTCTGATCAATAAATTACCACCATATTTACAACTGTCTGTAAATCGTGTTTCAGTCTGAGATGCCATTTGTTGATGAGGTGCCAAACAAGGGGCCATATGTACAAGCCCCTAGCACCAACGGAGTGTCACTTTTTGATGCTCGTGGGACGGTATGCCCTACACCATATGTACAAAGTGGTGTTAAGCCACTTTTTGTGGTTTAACACCGCTTTGTAAATATGCTACCCATTTTATGCATGTATCTGCATGAAAGGGGCGTGCAATGTGTGTTGCTGTGGCCGTTCCACCACAGAACCCATTGCTTTTTGATGCTGCCCGGATTTACATAGATAAATGCTTTTATTTCTCCTCGTTTTTACTTTTTCTACATGTGCTGCATTCTGGAGCACACATGGAAAGAGCAAAATGCCTTTAATGATTTTTTATGTGTATTAAGGTGTCCCTTCCTGCACATAAACAATTGTTAAATAATGGTGATTTGCTACACCATTATGGATTGTTTATGTGCAGAAGGGACACCTTCCTGCACATAAACAATAATTCCCTGCAAACCAGGAACCCTTGCACTATGGTGCAATGGTGTGTGCATTGGTGTTATGCAGCTAATTTTAGCACTGGGGAAAACACTGGGGTGTTCTGTATTGTAGTAAACACAGCACATCCCTGTGCTTTGAAAATGTCGGAGTGGGGCGCCGCCAAATTTGGCGCAGCTCCGCGCTCCGACATTTCGTTGTACATATACCCCAAGGTCTCCAACAGAGGAGAAGCGGTAAAGGGAGAAAGAAGGGATTAAAAAGAACCTACAAAATGCTTCCCTCT
The DNA here is from genome assembly GCF_964204655.1 of Triturus cristatus. Taxonomy (NCBI): domain Eukaryota; kingdom Metazoa; phylum Chordata; class Amphibia; order Caudata; family Salamandridae; genus Triturus; species Triturus cristatus. The sequence continues at coordinate 604,380,985 of NC_140591.1, read as the reverse complement.
TTGAACAACTAGTACAATAAAATACTAGGCATGGAAAAGATTCCATACACTCTGCTAGGAGAAGAAAAACAAATTGGGAACGAGGACGGAACTATAACAAAAGATTATAGGGCCCTAACATGTCCAAGATCTTTAAGGGCCCTACAAATCGTGCTGTGCTGAGATCAATGAATTTGCGTAAGAAAGAAGCCAAAACATGAAAACCTTCAGGACAGTGGAAAAAGAGACCAGCAGGAGGCACTGTCAGAGGAGAAAGGGTTCGAGAAATTAAAGGGCTTATTTACAAGCCCCTTGCGCCACCCGTACGTCACTTTCCCAATGTTAAAAATGATGCAAAAGTGGCGCAAGGCGCTTGTAAATTAGCCCCTAAGTGTTGACGTTTATATATTTATATTTAAATTCAATGCAAACTTATTGAAACCTGAAGGTACAAAACGTGTAGGGTGGTTGAAGAAAGAGGCATGGGGTGAGACGGCACAGTAAGACAGTCCTGCTTATCCAGATCACCAGCATTTAGCAATATCAATGACAAGCTCCGAAGAAAACGTTGCGCCCAATGCGATTATTTATTAATTTGTTAATTTTTGTAAATTATTTTTACACATTAAGGGCTGCTTACCGATCAGCAGTGGAGTAAACAGTCTTGATTGCTTTTTTGGTGACGTTGTCTTCATATCGATCTTTAGGTTGGCTGCAAAGAAATATATGCACAGAACACAATTAGCTTTTGTTTGTATTTTAGAATTAATGTGCAGAGAAACCTTTGACGGTGGGTTAACCCAGACTACAAACCAAATCACCTTTTCACTCCACCTTTTGATCTCTATTATTGGACTACTTGAAAATATTTGATGAGGCCACACTCTGTAAACTTTGTAAGACCCAATGCTTTATTTGAGCCGGGGATTGCCGGTGGGGCCATTCATTTTTGGGATCTGCACATATTTTTCATCAGATATTTCCCCAGAGCAACAGAGAGAAAAACACGCATAGGGGAAAGATGGAGGAAGAGAAAGACAGAAAACCTGTCACCAAGGGAGAAAGCAGGTGTGGGCAAGAGGGAAATAAAGGGTCAGGGAGTGACTGGCAGTGGATTAAAGAGGCATGAAGTGGATTCTGGACTACGCAGCCCTGGTATTCGGCGAGCTGACAATTAATAGCGGCAGCTGGGATTCTGAGCAGCGCTTCGGGCACCTGCACTCCATATTTAACAAATTAAGCACTGGCAAGCTTCAGAGATCTCTTCAAGTGGCTGTAAATATGTAGGCCTTGAACATCAATTTCACACTTAGACCAAGCATTGTGAAAGCCACTATGTCTGTCTCTTGCAACCCCGCAGTTATTTTTAATTATTCATAATTTCTCTAACATATGAATTAAAAATTAAAACTTTTAAAATAATTAAAAAACAGAAAATTTACCAAAAAAGTTACAAAAAGTTGGACACAAATATAAATGAAAACAAGCATTGGCAAATCACATATTATCATAGCTTGCACTAAATTTGCACTGTGCATAATGGGAACTAGAGAATGGTGGCTCGGGACCAATGAACACCAGCACTACAGCTGCCCCGTCCTAGCTCAAGGTGCATGGCCTCTGGCGTCATGAAAATATATTAATTATGCCTCTTCGGCATAGCACATTCTGCCCTTGCAGCAAGGTTATAGGTTATAGTTAGTCCATCAAAATAGTACTGCTCCATCTATTGTGGAAGGTACACCGCACAATATGATAGCAGACGTGAGGAGGTGTCTATATACCAACTCTGGGCAAACATACACCCACCTGTGTGCATCTATAACAACTTCAATGAAACAGAAAGCTGGAGTGAGGCAAATGCTAGGCCAGACTAAATTCTGTCGGCTCTGTGTATATTTACATGACTTACACTCAGGAAAACACTAAACTAGCTAAGGCCTAGGGAACATGACCTCGTGTCAGGGTCGAATAAAGTAATTGATGGAATGTTTTTGCTTTACATCCCTTTGATACCCCCATAAAGTGCAACATTTAGGGAAAATATACACGTGTCTATCTCAAGACAAGCACATACTGCCTCATGCCAGGAAAATATGTACATAAGCAGACTGACCAGGACTAAAAGCAGCATTGGGGAAACGTACAAGAGCATCCCTGTAATGCACAAAGACGACGGCAATAGCAGGTAAACCTTACACTCTGCATGGATGCTGGGAGCATTACCCTACAACAATGCTATTTCGGTTTAATCAGGGCAAACCATTTTATAGCACATTTTTTCAAATATATTGTCTAAAATCATGGGTTCTAGTGAGTTGTTCCTGAACGCAAGCTGCATTCCCTCATCACATTTTCAACTGTTTTGCAGAACAGGTGGAGGGAAAAGATGGCGTCTTTTAAGCGCAGGACCTCAGTACTCAGAGCAGAGCATACATATGATGGATTTACTTATCTGCTACACAACTGCAATGAAGGGACCCAGACTCATGGCATTAGTTCCCATCATCTCATCACTTGACACAACTGTGAGCTTCTATAAAATAGGGACAACGGTGTCTGGAAGGTTCAGTTTAACCCCTAGAGCCTAGGATGAATAAGCACACTTCTGGAACCTAATCAATCAATCATTCAATTACTCATCCAACCAATGCATCAGGGCTTAAATCAAACGCAAGTGATGCAATGTGGCAACCATGAACTGAAATGAAAGACAAACAAGCTGAGATCAACTACCTCGGGTATTTTATGCATTGAAATGACTGCATTTTATTTTGGATGTATTAAAGAAAGAACAACAACCTTACCTGTTCTCCTCGTATGTCCTTGTGTAAACATATGTATCCCCTGGAGAGGAGTAGCTGTTGGAGGAGCTAGAGAAGGGTGAAATGCACATTTCAAAATGTTATAAAAGTGAGCAATCAGCAAGGTAGTGCATTCACATCTGGCTATATCATGCATCATGCATCACTTTTAATACAGTCCAAGAAAGTGCTTGGACGATTCGCATTTATGTCTGATATTTTGAAAAGTTAGGCACTTACTGGCACATGCATCAACGTAGGCTTTTGCGATTCCTTAATTGCGATTATTAAGGAATCGCAATTAAGGAATTGCAAAAGCCTATGCATGTAGGAATCGCTATAAAAATAGGGATTCCTACACATTCCTTAATTGCGACTCGCAAATTGCGAGTCGCAATTAAGGAATGCCGTCCCATTCATTCCTATGGGCCTCCAGGCCCATAGGAATGAATTGGAGAATGGATGAGTAATTTGCGAGTACCAGTAGATACTCGCAAATAGCTCACGCAATTTCAAGGGTGCAAGGGTGTCAAAATGACACCCTGTTGCACCCCTGAAATTGATCTGTGCACATATGTTGCACACACACATGCCCTAAGGGCATGTGTGTGCGCAACATGAAACTTAGAAAAATGCACATAAGTGCATTTTTCAAAGTTTTTGCAAATTACCATGAAGTTCAACTTCATGGTAATTTGCTCCCCCTATTAGCGAAATAGCTATTTTTTTTTACTTTAATGCATTGCATTTAAGGAATCTCAATTTGGGATTCCTTAAATGCAATTGCAATTTAAGTAATCGCAATTGAGAGATTCCTTAAATTGCGATTTTTGCATTTGGGATGATGCATCCTAAATGCAAAAATACCGGTCGCAAAGGGGCAGATTTTGAGAATCTGTCCGTTTGCGACCGTTTTTTTCTTTGATGCATGTGCCTGTAAGTTACATAGCGGTATGACAAATGTCTGTAGAATAAGTGGTAGAGTCTGTCTCTTATTTGTTTCATCCCACAAAAGCAAAGAAGAAGTAACAGAATGGTGAAAAAGGTGGCAGGTATTTGAAACCAGACTTAAAGAAGAGTTAACTAATTGTGAAAAATGGTTAAAAACGCTAGAGGAGATGAAAAGAAGAGAGAAAGGACAGTTAAATACGGGTTAGAAAATGGAAAAAAAGTGTGAAGTAGAGTGAAAGTAGAGTTAGGGAAGGTTGACAACAAGGTGAAAGAAAAGTGAATGAAAAATGAATGATCGGTCAATGCAGGATGATTTAAAAGGGGACTAGGGATAAGTGAGGCATTAAATAAGAGTCGAAAATGATTAAAAGAGTGAAAGTAGTGAGAGTAAAACGTGTAATAAAGGATAATGAAGGGTTGAATAAGAGTCAAAAAAAGAAAGATAACCGAATGATTAATGATGAGTGAGAAGGGGTGAAAAAAGACAGAAGAGCGAAAGTAGAACAAAATAAGGGGGAAAGGGAGAGACAAAAATAGCAAATGAGTGAATTGAGAATGAATAAAAAGTTTGGCAAACGTGAAAGAAGGGTGAAAAAAGAGAAAAGAAAGATTGGATGAAGACTCAAAAGGTGAAGTACAGGTGAAAGACAGGTGAGACAAGATGTAACAAATGATGTTGGGAGAAAAGTTAAAAAAAAATCAACAAGGGTGAAAAGAGACACATAGTGAAAAAGACGAGTGAAAAGAGAGCAAAAAAAAATGTAAAAACGAGCGAAAGAACAGTCAAAGTAGAGGAGTGTTTCACGATGGAATAGCCGATAAAAAATACTTTAAGTAGCAAAGAGGAAGGGATTAAAATGGAACAAAATGGGCATCTGCAGATATTAGCAGTGCATATTACAATGAAACTGGAACACAAGGAAGCTACTCTTGTAAAGCAGTATTAATGTATATACTTCAGACTTCTGTGGCCAGAACACAAAAGTTGCACCATTGCCTGCCTATGTTCCACTCGCTCTGGGGAATATTACACAAGTCTGCAATCGACATTTGCACTAACCAACAAGCAGGAAATTAAGTTTCTGCTCAGTGAGATTGTGCAGTCTGATCAAGGCTGTTGTTGTGAAGCAATCTCTATCGAGGTCTTTCACAAGGGGAAAATGAATATTCCTGTAGCAACAGTGGGGTGCAATGAGAAAGCTTGAAATGTCCTTTCTTGCAGGGCCAACAGTAAGTAGAAACCACTTTATGAGTATATGTGCAATGGAACCTGAATCTCATTTAGTTTAGCCCCAACCACCTGGGACAATAGTGGGTTCCCCATCATCAGTTCATTCATTCAAACTTTTAGATGTCTTGTACGATTTATATAGAATAGATATGTTCAGTATTTGTATTCCATGTATGTATTTGTTGTGCTCTATGTCCAACACTGGCATATCCACCTTATACCACTAGGGCTGCCTTGGCAATTTATTGTATATGTATAACTATCATGATGTATCTTAGATACTAACACTTTCTATCTATATCTCTCAGTGTATTCCCTTTCTCTCATTTCTTTCTCTTTCACTCTCTCTCTCCTTTTAAATGAAATACTTAAAAGCATACAGGAAGGTTCCCTGTGGTAAAGCCCCGGGATTAGACAAGATTCCAGGGGAGCTATTTTGGGCAGAATAAAATATATGGGGACCCTACCTTTGGGCAAACCTTAATGCTATCCTGAGAGGCATGGCGATCCCGGACAGCTGGCTAGGGGCTGAAACCTGAGTGCCTATGAAGCCAGTTTTAGAAAAAACATCTCCATCATTGACCACATTCTTAGGCTCCAATTGCTATATTGGAAGACGGTGTCAATAGAGGTGGCAGCCTCTATCTGATATTCATCGATCTGAAAACATCCTCTGATTTGGTCCCCAGAGACAAAATGTGGAAGGTTCTTAAGCAACTGGTAATCCCCCCCACCTTCTGACATTGATTACGAGTATGCTATAGGATAAGTATTCCAAACTTATGGAGTAACCCCGAGGTAGTGTGCCAGACACTCTCATGTTTAGAACTAGTAAGAGCCTAAAGATCGCTCAAACTAGCTGATTTTGTAAATATTAAAGCTGAGTACCACATTGAGCCCTTTCTGGATGATAATCAACCTACTATGGCAGGAAGTTATACATTCAGTTTAGAATAGGGACCTTGCCGCTTCTTGCCTTCACTAACAAATGGTTAAAAGCCTCTCCCCTCTGGAGCCCCGCTTGCAACTGTGTAGATGGACTGACATTCACGTCTTTTTCTTTTGTCCCGGCTATAAAACAGACGGCGATTGCTCGTCCCACTTTGCAGAAATTTGGGGTGCAGGCAGTGAACGGAGGCATTTAGAATATTAAGAACTGATACCCACCCACCCATCGTTTTTGCTGTGTCCTGATTTTTTAACTCTATGTGGCATAGTCGTAGGGTGCTGTTAAACTCATCACTGCAAGTATAAAATTCCCACAAACTAAAAGTATTGATGAAATTAAATTTGATTGTACCAAAATGATTTGTAGCTATTTCTTTTATGATGATTGTGGCCTTATATAGGGTATCTGCTGTGGTGGTTGCCGGAGGTCGAGAAGAAGCTTTGTATTTTTCGAACCCCCTACCCTGTGATGAATTTTAATGTTGTTAATAACCAAGCATTGCTGGTATTTTATTTTTAAGTATTGGTCTTGTCATGTGTTTTTTTTGCTATTGTTTGTATTACCTACTTTTTATGGTCTAAATTGACCGAAATAAAGTTTGTTGGAATAGAAACACTGTGACAGGAGCACTGCTACCTGGCTATAGAAAGTGAAAGTAAACAAGGTTAAACCAGTATGAACTTGATGTTAGTGCTACCAAACTTACCATCCAGGGATATAAGCACTGACGCACAATTCCCAATGTTCATATGCTTCTTCTTGGGAAAAGCTGCCCGCTTTTGCAATTGTAGGTGTGCCAAAATCCTTTGTGTTGGCATGTTTGTACAACCCTTTTTTGTTTTCCCTTGTACATAGTATTTACAGATAATATTAATGACCAACCTTGCCTTTTGTGTAGCTTTAATTTTCTGCTGCACTTCTTTTCAGATATGTGATATACATTTCTTGGCACTTTTATCACTAAAATTTGTGCATTTCTACAGAACACATTCTCCCCTTTGGGTCTCATTTTACCAACATCAACAGGATGAAACATTGAGGGGAATCCAAAGGAATCCAACCCGTGACCATGAATTCAAATACAGATTTCTGAGGTGGATGCATTAGTCCACTGTGTCACCAGACCTGCCATTACAATGCAGTAGCAAATATTTTGATTGTGCAAAAAGAATGTGTGTTAAAATGAAAGTATTATATTTATGCTAATTAACTCATGTATTGTGAATGCATTTGTAGTAGGTAATCATACTTAGGCAATATAAGCAAATAAAAGAAAAAATAATATACTGATTTAAGTTAGCCTAACTATCGATACCACATTAATTGCAATTTATATATTAACCATTAGCATTGAAAGGCCTTTTTTCCACAATGAGCTATTGTTTTGCACAAGATGCTTTTCTTTCCTCTGCAGATGCTGTAAGTTTCCAGAAGCCTTCTGTTAGAAAGTGAATATGCATTTGTTTTGTATTAGACAACTGATAGTGAGGTTCTCATTGGGAGGAGAGAAGACAACAAGGACGATTCATGGAAAGAACTGTGTGAACCGCAAAGTGAGGATGAAGTATCTTGAAGCATTTTTCCAAGGACTTGTGTCTGTAGCTCTTTATGAAGATATGAGGAATTGGGAGTTTACTGAAATCCTATTGGATGTTGTGAACAAAGAATGTGATGCTTGTTTCAATTCCAAATTCAGTTTGTTTATATTAATGAGCTTTCCTAGAGTCGGAGAGGCTTCTCTCGCTCTCATTCATCCCTGGGTTTCTTGAGCCCATATCTCTCTTTTTGAGATATTATTTCGAGTCTATTCCCATCTGTATTAGAGGTCTGATGATTTGTAGCTGAGAACGCTTTCCAGCTTAAAACATTTTTATTTGAAGTGCAAAGGCTTTATGCTTATGCACTTATTCTCTCATCAGAGCTCTTTATTGGGTTTTCTGAGGTGACACCTTATTCCATTCTAATACAATTTAGATTAGGGAAATTCCTTTATGGAACACACTTGCTGAATTATTTCAATTTTAACTGTCATACTTACCAATATTTTATTTTTCCTTATATTGTAATATTGATTACTGGATTATATTAATCTCTAATTGTGACACTTAAAAGATTAATACTTATTGAAAAATATTGAAACTAACTCATACACAGTTTTCTTTAACGACTGTGCTGAAGTCATTAATAATTTTATCGTTTTCATGGTCTTGATGTAGCTGACTGCTTCTTTTAACTTCTCCTTGTCAACGAAGACAGGACCAAACGACCAATGATGGGGGTTATTTCATGATTACACCCGAAGATTAAGATATATAAAACCCTCTCTGTCAACAATAACCACTGAAATATGAATCCAGAGACATGGATCGGATTTGCAGAGAGCATTAAGTGAGAGTGCAGTACTCAGGGTTCATAGGCGCTATGCCAGAGTTAAGATATCCTAGACTGGTTCTATGTATCCTTATTTCTATGTATCGTGCTCCGTTTTTTCCAGCTTGGTTAATGCTGGTGCTTGGTTAAGAATACATACGCAACCTGGTGCCCAGAAATGACTGAGACGTGTAGAGAAATAGGGAGGGAAGAGAAAGGGAATAAGAGGGTGAGGAGAACTGAAGGAAGAAACAGGGCTCAATACGGTGGAAAAGGAGATGATGTTAGACTCAGAGCAAAGGAGCGAGAGGAGGAGGATAGCCTAGAAGCTGTGAAGGAATCAAGGGAGAGGGCCAGAGAAGATAATCAGTGCACAGGAGTAGGCATATGAGAGTGGACCAAAGCATCTCGTTTTGAGCAGTAAGGTACCTGGAGTTGTTCCTGGTGTCATATGAATAACTTGTACTTGATTTCCTGTTGGGTGCCTCCGAGTTGTCGTAAGAATACTCCACTGACCTTCAAACAAAACAAAATAGTAAATTACTCATTGTAGCCCAAGATTACGCTTTCATGTTCACCAGATAGTAAGAAAAAGGCCAACTGGACTACTTTTCTGAGTAGTTAGTTTACATCAGCTGCAAAAGTGCAAACCAATCAGTTGGGTACCAATTGCATAAACGTTACATTGTTGCAAAAGTGAAGCAGGTGGCCATTACACACTTTGTAGTGTCTGCATAATTGGGACTTGTGCAGGCCATACTGTATCCTAGATTAGAAGCAGAGTTTTTGCATCAGGGCAAATAACATGCGTTCTAGTTTTGTTCTGCTTATATAATAAACAATGGGTAAATACATGCCTCTCTACTCTTGATATGTGACTGATGAAGCTAAGACTGAGCGGAAAATCAGTCAGCTAGTTCTTTTTTTTAAAAGGTGATGCTGAAGAATCAGGCTTTTCTATATTGTACATTTGAAATCATTTAAAAAACGATAATTGTGGTGACCAGAGAAATGTCGATGCACACCTGTCCCAAAAGTACACTTCAATAATAAAAGTTAACTAACTGTAAGCTCATTACTTGCTGGGTGCTCAGCAAAGGGTGAGAGCAGTAACTCTCATCCTCTCCAAGGTTGGGAGATTCATCCCAATATGTTAATAATGTTGTTGCAAAGCATATCAAATGAGACAATAAGTGAGATGATCATCACTTGCATGAGACACACGGTACCTACAATACTATAGGATTCCGTTCCAATACTATACTTCCCTGAGTCTTGCAATTCCTTTGTATAAAAGGTCTCCACTAATACAGTGAGCTCTGCATTACATTCCTGAGACAACATTGTCATACACACTTAATACCAAGAAAAGCCCTGATGAAGTCAATGGTTTACCTCCACTTGACGAAACGTGTGAATGCTGGATAGAACATGATATATTCAAGAACTCTGGAATAAAGAAGACTTTTTGATGGACTGAGAAGGGAACCGTCTCTTTTGTTGTGCTCTGAACAACATTATTAATAAACGATTTGTCATATATTATTTGAATGGCTTCACAACCTGTTTTATCCATTTTTGCCCAATTGAAGAATATTTGAGTGATATGGACTGGAGGAGATTATGTTCCCACTCCTCCCCAATAGCCACAGAGAAAAATTGTGCAAGAGAGTACTTTTTGCATCAGTGCTAAGTTTATGTACTCTTATGTCGTATCATGATGATATGTGTAAGCATGCACAGAGACAGAAGGGGGCTCTAAATCTGTTTTGTTTTTAAGAAATCAGTCGCAGTGCATGGACTGCTGTAGAGAGTGCAAGTCAGAAACAGATGTAGAAGGTAGTTCTGCTCTTTTGTGTTTTTTCTCCAAGAAATGCCTCTGCTCTGCCTTTGATTGAATAGACAAGGCAAACAGCTTCCAGTTCTATGTCTCTCGTTTTACAATGTGCGCGAATGTGAACTATGTGCAAATTAGCACAACTCCCGGGCTTCGTCTGCACAATTTTTGCCAGATAAAACACTGCACAACTCATGCTTGCAGACTGAACACATTACAAATTTGCGTACATCAGAAAGGGGGAAAACACATAGCACATTACTCCATGGGGTCAGCATTTGCCTGGTGTGTAATTACCGTCTGGGGTTCCATGGGGCTCAGAATCAACCCCTATGTTTGTTTCTGAAGAGTGCTCCCTGCAATTGTTTAAGTTCTGGCTACAGCCATTTATGAAAGAAATAATGAGCAAAACTCCCTTTTACATGTTTGCACCCGTGCACATGTCATAATATCTTTGCACTATATTAACACGAAAGGGCCATTTTAATTTAATCATCTTGCAGCATTCTTGTTGTAAAAGTTATTGTTTTCTACATCAGTTTGCCAATTACTCTTTAAATGTAATGTTCTCATAACTGGCTTTTTGCACTCTTACCCTCTGCCACTCAAATCATTTGTTTTTAAATCCCAGCTCTGGTCACAGAGTTAATGCATTGTCTGTTAGGTCTGACGTTAGCCAAGACTTTTTGAGTTTTCTTAAAATTGTATGTATAATATACTTGCTTATGGGGTCTTTCAGCAAGCCTGCTTCATCCCTTGATATTGTATTGTGTCATTCACATTTTTCCTCCACCCACTACAGCATACAGCATGCAGCAGAGGTCTTCCCACTTCCTCTATTGGCTAACCTCACTGTTAGTGATGGCACCTTGCCCTTTCACAAAAGCACCTCCAAGCACAAAGTAGTTTCTTTGAGTGCCAGGTACTATATTGCCAATGTGTGCTTATCGAGACAAAAACAATATTTTTGTTTTTATTCAATGTTTCCTTCTCTTAGATACTTGTTAGGTAAGACAGTAGGTCCTCATCAAAATATTGCAAAACCCATGAGAAAATCAAACAAGCACTGACAAAGTGAAAAGGCTTTAAAATGTCTACTTGTCCTGCCAATGCAAGTACTTTTCTTGGTTCACTCTGTGTTTGTTATTTAACACTGCAGTTGGTCTATTTATCTCCCCGACTAACCTTGCTTCACTGTGGCCATTTGTTACATGTGTGGATTTTTTTTTTCTTCAGCATTGACTAGCATCAATAAGGTTGACAATGCACAGCTTTGACAGGATGGTTGGATATGTACAAGAACATCAAAGGACGTTGTGCAACACTCTGGCACCGAAGTGTGCTGTTGTTTCCAGTTCCATTCCTGCCAACTTACAAATGAATTTCACCAAAAGAAGCTGAAAGCCACTGTGTGCAGTGGTTTTGAGCTTGCTTGTCTTTCCTGGCACCGTGTGATTTCGGCTCCTCACCGGGTGACCATGTGAAGGGAGCAGAAATTGTGTGGCACACAGCACCGTGTGAGTTGGCAGGTCTGCAGTTCTCATTAAGAGTTAAGACCCATAGTGGATGCAAAATCTCAAACCCTGTATTCCCGATTGCATAGGGCTCCTGCAGAGTTATCGCCCATGATTTACGGGATTAGTAGAGCTGGGAGCAAAAAAGGTCTGTGGCCCAAGATTCTAGTTTAGGGGAATTCACAACCTAGCACAAAACAAGAGGGGTGTGAAATTTGCGTAATTAGCTTTTGCTCTATTATATGAGTTTCCGCAAATATTACACATGGGGGCATATGTATCAAACCCTTTTCCCGTTCGCAAACGGGCCGATTCTCAGAATCGGCCCATTTGCGAACGGGAAAAGGCCTTTTGGAACGTATCATCCCAAAAGGACATCGCAAATTAGAGAATCGCAAAATTTGCGATTCTCTATTTTGAGATTGCATTTAAGGAATCGCAAATTGCGATTCCTTAAATGCAATGTATGAAGCCTAGAAAAATTGAAATTTGGCCGTAAGAAATCGCAAATTACCACCAACTTCAAGTTGGTGTTAATTTGAGATTTCATTGAAAAATGCACTTTTTGGCATTTTTCAAAGTGCCATGTGACGCACAGACATGCCCTTAGGGCATGTATGTACGCCACATGTGCATACATACATATTTCAGGGGTGCAACAGGGTGTCCTTTTGACACCCTAGCACCCTTGAAATTGCATTCTCATTTTGCGATTCTCAAATTGCGAATCGCAGAATGAGAATGTCTTCCCATTCATTCCTATGGGCCTCCTAGCCCATAGGAATGAATGGGAAGGTTTTCCTTAATTGCGATTAGCAATTTGCTAATCGCAATTAAGGAATGCCAAGGAATCGCAAAACATTTGCGAATTTTTTATTACATCCCGTTTTGCAATTCTCAAATAGCGATTCCCTAAAAATCGCTATTTGAGAATTGCAAAAACGGAACTTGATACATATGCCCCTAAATTCCATGAATTTATACAAAATGAGAAACAGCAAAATTATGCACAAATGCAAAAACAGATTATTGTTCTATATTTTAGTGCAACATCCATCCTCTCATTGCGAGGAAGCATTTCACTTTAAATTAATATAGATTAGTGCAATAAACCCAATCCAGAACAACAGTTGCTCTAGTTCCGGCAGTTTGCGTTGTCCACCTGGCATATTTTTGGGAATTTCATGTAGCACAAATAAATTGAAATGTGCTAAATTACGCCAGTGTACACCAGCATAACAGGAATTTCACCAGGGCTAACGGAGCACGAATACAGCACTGCATGTTGAACACCCGTACATTTCACCGGCTAACTATATGAAAAATGCAATATTCCAACCGGAATCAGGTATAGTAATTCCGAATCCCAATACTAACTGCTCATTTCTATGACATCCAGAGTGTGCAACTTGGAATATCACAGTTCACCCACACACCATGTGTCTGGAATTTCAAGAGCAGGAATACAGCATCAGCACTCTCGCCCACGTAAGAATATTGGCCTATATACAGCATTATCGGTGATCTAAATACGAGTTATCCATAAAAGTTAATGACTCTAGAGAACTATCCAATCATGGTTACCTCCAGGCATCATCTGGTGCTAATCCTGTAGGTAAAATCAGAGCAAAAGAGCTGCAAATAGTGTTTGTGTCTGATATGCGCCATTCTCTATTTAAAAAGTGTAAGTCAATAGCAAGTACCTTGCCACAACCCAGAGGAAATGTTATTTGTGCGAAGGTTTTTGCATAATCCCACAAAACAATGAATCACATTGAGCACACGTATTTTCTAAAAACATTTTGGCACCCATATTTTGTGATTTTTTGAACTAAATGTTACCACTGTTTAATGGCTGGTAGCTAAATTGAGTGCAAAATCTGAACAGAAATCTGCCTGTGATCAACCATTATTTGAAGCAGCTTAAAAAAGTGGTGCAAAATAATTTGCGCTCATTTTTATAGGGACTTGGCTTAGTGAAACAAATAAGTACTTGTAGGGGATTTTTGATTTTCAGCTTTTAAAAATCGAGTCAGCGTTCCACATATCTTCAATTCATTGGCATTTTATTATACCATATGAAACATTTTGGCAAATACAAGGTTAACACAGTTTATCCACTCAAAGTAAGGTCTGGCTTACCTGCTGCTTCTGGATGAGGAGTACGGATCTCTATTTATAGTCACATCCGATGACCGCGAGCTCGTGCGAGCGCCATCTCTGAAAGAAATAAGAGCAGACGTGCGCCGCAGGGCAGGTGAGTCAAGCTTTCTTATAACAAGTGAGAGGAGTTCACCTGACAATGGCTGCAAGCTTTACAACGTCACATTCCCAAAGCCTGGTTTCAGTGATGGACATTGCAACATACAGAATGCATTTTCACCATACAGATAAAGAACAAAGGGGCCTATTTACGAGAATGTCACGCAGTGCAGTGCAGTAAGTCATCCTTGTTGCGCTGCTTGACAGGGAAAGGGACAGGAATGTCTGGTATTTAAGGTAGTATGGCACATTCCTGCCTTTTCCCGCTGGCTCCCTTGCGGCAGCCTAGCACCAAGGCAGGCACCCTTGCACCACGGGTGCCTGCATCGCATGCAGGATTGTTTTTGTGCAGAAAGGGGCACCTTCCTGCATAAAACAATCCTGAAAGGCATATCCCTCTTTCTATGTGTGCTGCAAAATGCAACAGATATAAAAATAGGAAGTAATGAGGAGATATAAAGATATTACTCCTTGTTATGCCTCTCCCAGGAAGAAGCATCTTTTTGGCGCATTCCCAGGTTGATCAGTTCTGATAAATCTGGAAATGCACCAGAAACCATGGCCGTTGCATGGGTACACTCACACAATGGCCATGGAGATTCGCACTGCGTTGTTTTACACCAGATCTATGGAGCCACTCAGGGCCGCACAAAGTGGCCTTGCGTGGCTTCATAAATCGCATTTAAGGTTTGCGTCACGCATGTACCATGTTGCATGGGGCAAACGCAACACAAACTGGCTCACAAACAGGTCCCCCGGAGCCTAATTTAGAGTTTCAGGGATGGGTTACTCCATCACAAACATGAGCGATATCCCATCCACCTTATTAGAAGTGCATTATATCTTGTGGCACTTGTAGCAAGGCAGACTCAAAATCAATCATACTTGTGATGGAGTAACCCTTCCACCAAACTCTAAATTAAGCTCAAAGTGTCTCCGTGGATCCCTAGGCTTAGCACCTTACCTACAGTGCTCAGCTGATCTTTCACAAAATCACAGCTCATCACTTACAAAATAATTCAAATGACTATAATCAACATCCTGTTCTCAGATTGTCATGAATTCACTTTTTTAAAGAGTATTAGGTGAGTCACAAAATGTGATAAAATGTGGAAAGTCTATATCGGTACATTTAATATGATCTGCAATTTAGAGTAAAGTGGCATTGCTACACAAAACGTATAGTAATACCACTTCACTACAAAGGAAATATGTCCTTGCTAGTACCAGTAAAAAGCTGCTTAAAAATGTGCACTTTTAAATGTGAAAAGCAAACGCCAGCACAGTTTTACACAAGTTATGCCCCCATTAGTGTGTATCTTAAGTCCAGCGGAGCTAATTAAATAACTCCTCATTGTGCAGTTTGACAAATTTTTATTCAACAAAAAGTGTGTCACTAAACTGCGCTGTGAAGGGATATATTTGTCCCCTTCACACCAAGGTCAGTGGAAAAGCACTCGTTGGCAAATACTGTCCACTCTTGGTAATGCTTTGGAGTCACCCTCTCCTCCAGCATTCATGGGACTCATGACACTTATTCCTACTCACTATTTAATGGCAGTATACTCTACTTCCTATTAATCCTAGAATGCTAGCCCGCTTTTCTGTAATAGTTACACCTTTGGCTTTAAGTACAGCCTACTCTTACTTCTGGCCCTAAACTCTCCCTGCTGAAACAATTGCTGGCATCTCTTCGCTCTCACACAACATCTCCACTCTCCACTACATCTCCACTCTCGGCTATGTATACACCACACAACCCACCTCCCTTAGACTCCAAATTCATAATGTCTACTATGCTGTTCAGCAAACGTGTTGATCTGTTGTGTTATGATATGTTGTGTTATGTGTACTTTTAAAGCGTATCCTGGGGATTTAGGTAGGGATGGGTCAATGCTCCTTGTTTTTAAACCTTTTACTGACTGTCTTTAAATTAGTTTTCTGGCTCCAAATATTTTGCACAGACCTGACCTTACAGTGTCCATTTTACATTTCAACATATTTCCACTGCACAACACCCTGCTGGAAGCACAGCAATGAGACCAAACGCACGCACGTACGCACGCACGCACACACACACACACACCAGGTTCCACACTTTCCCTTTAGTGTCTGAGCACTGTTGCTCGCAGCATTGGCACCTATCTGGGATGATGCAACATTGACTGCATTCTATGGTATTTTATTTTGTTTGTTTTTACAAAGCGCTACAAACCTTCATGGGATGTCTCATAGCGCTTTGGGCCAGATATAACAGTTTGGTAATAGTTAGCAGAAAATATAGTTTAGTGACAGGTGAAATGGTCACGTATGCTGATGTTATCAGGGTTCGGCCTTAGAGGTGGTGTTATGTACTCTTCGTGCATATGCTATTTAACTGCATTAATGCTGTTACTAAGGTTTGTAATACTGCAGCAAGCTCCCTGAGAACTCGAGGATGTTGAGATTCTATTTGAGGTAGTATATTGGGCATTGTATATGTTATTTTGTCGTCCCCGATTTCCCCAGTCATACATATTCTGATTTCCTTAATTATGGGCTATGCATTACCAGTGCTTAATTTGAGCCGGTGGTTTCCGGCGCTCAGCACCAGCATTTAATTGTCAGCACTGGGACTTATAACAGTCTGACATGGTGGCGCTGTATACTTAATTTAAAAATGAGGACAACAACAGTGTTTATTAACAGCTGCCACCCAAGCCATTCTTAAAGCTTTGAGGGAATGGGATAGTCTGAATTGCCACATTTGTAGGAGTGTGCTGATTAGTAGTTGTGTAGGTTCTGCCATTGGCAGCGCTGGCAGGGGCAATAGGTGTCTCAAGCTGCAGTTGCCTCCTGACGAGGGCCCTTGAACTTATTGTTTTACAAATTAAGCACTGCATGAGACCTGTTGTGTTTGTATACATCTTGCAGTGGTGAAACGAAATATCAATTCATCCGCCCTACTTCCTATACGTC
This sequence comes from Triturus cristatus, assembly GCF_964204655.1. Lineage (NCBI taxonomy): Eukaryota > Metazoa > Chordata > Amphibia > Caudata > Salamandridae > Triturus > Triturus cristatus. The sequence continues at coordinate 604,364,130 of NC_140591.1, read as the reverse complement.
AGCTTCAGTAGTTGTAGTAGGTTCGCTACTTTATGTAAAGAGAGCCGCAAATCCATTCATGCTTTGGTAGAAAGGTTTGAATTGCTTTCATTTAACACATCCTCTGGAATGAATGCAGTGCCACGCTTTGGTCTATGTACATGTTTTACAGGCCTGTGGTCCATTGTAGTCTGTGGATTTTAATTTACTCACTTATCCTGCTTGACTTGGATCAAACCAAACTATTGTAAAGAGGTGTTTGGGCACGAGTTGACAAAGGCTAGGGTTGTTACCCTAAACCCTTGAAGACTGGATTAAAAGTGTTTAGGCGCTGAGAAGGTTCAGCCGAAGAAGGGTCATCATAACTCCTTGGCACAGGAAGCACACACGCTGGTTTCACTTTTGCCACAGTCCAAGTGCTCATCAGGGCTGGAAAAGCCAAGTCCCTCGCCTATGCCCATGCCCTTACTGGGGATTGTGGGTGAGAGGACCTCCCTGTGATCTAACATAAGGATCTGGGTGTCCTCTCATAGCCAGGACCGGACTGGGAACTCAAAGCAGCCCTGGCAATTTTCTCACACCAGCCCCTAGTGAAGCACTGCCTGGCCCCGACGGGCTGAAACGCTTGCTTGCTGCTTTTGTTACTGGGGGCACTGCTTCAAAACCGGCCCCCATTAACAAAACTGGCCCCCACTGCTGCTGAACCGGATCCCACCCTTCCAACCTCCCGGGGAAACGCCCGATGCCCACTACGGTCAGTTCGACCCTGCTCATAGCAGTTGAATGCAAGTCCCATATATATAAATTAAAAGGCTGCCACGTCTGATGCTGTAGAATAGGACTACAAAAGAAAGAGAAAAGGTTTGGTGATGATCAGATGAGATTGCAAAATCTTCTCAAATTCATTTGGAAAGGCAGGTTTTACCATGGGAGAGTGAGAGAAGTGGACAAGGGATTAAAATATACATTTGATGCCCACTGACAATGTACAAACTAGTAGAGCATTCGTAAACATCTAGGCACACACATTCTACGCATTTGCATCCCTCACTCACACACAAATGGATCTTACACACTCTGGTGCAGCATCACAAAAAATATTTACGAGTAAGAGAAGTATTACTACAGGAGTACTCTTTTACATACTCCCAAACACCTTTGTGAATCGACCACGGAAAGCCTAACTTCCTTTTTGTAAAACTAGATACAAGTTACAGTCTTTTCCATTTGTCCTAACGGTATATGAATATGACTAAAAGAAAACCAATTTTATTGCCATTATAGACGTTTTGGGGCTAAATTCAGAAAGTCATGTAAGAGTATGTAAAAGAGTATTACAATCGTACTTCTTTAAGTACTCTAACCTTGCTTTGTGAATAGTCCCTACATGTATTGCATAGTGCCCAGTATGACCTGCACTTTTACCTGGGAGGGATGCGGGGGCCACACACGCACACATACGCACTCAGGCATTCACACATGCATGCGCACACACACATCCATTCACAACACTCACTCCCAAATATTATTGTACGCACCAAACATTACAAAAAAAATCATACTTACCTGTGCATCTCTGCCTCTGAGATCCCAGGAGGGTTGGGACTGCTGCCTTCCCTCACTCATCACAGAGTGGAATGGGGTCAGTGAGACTGCTGACCTCACCCCACTCGTTATGAGGTGTCAGTGATTGACACTCGGCTCTGGGCACTTCAGGGCTTAGACCTAAAGCGCTCAGGTCAGAGGCAATAAGTGATGCTCCCCTCTCCTCATGAGGGGGAGGGACTTGAGGTGCTTTCCCTGGCTGAAGAGGTCATGCCCACATGAGCTGTGATTTCTTCAGCCCAGCAAAGTTCAGCTCAGGCAGCTAGGAGCCTGCACGTTTACAGCATGTATAGCTCCTGGCTACGTGCCTTGAAAATAAAGAGTGTCTGTCAATCTGACCTGTGCTCAGCCTGACAGACATTCCTTATAGTGGCCACATGGTGAGGGGGCATGGCCCCTCAGCCCACTGGAACAGGGGTAGTGGCTGGTAGTGCTCCAATCTGCCTACTCTTTTGAATGGGTGCATGAAGGCATGCCTGTTATGCAAACCATATTTCTAGAGGAAAATTCCACAATGTCCTTAGCCCTAGATATGTAAAATATGTGGAATGCATCAGTTAAGCAATCAATGGTACATTATCCACATGGCTAAGTGAATCCATACATGAAAGTATGCACATGACATTTTCAGCATGAGTTGCAAGGGGATGTAGAAGAATACCAAAATATTTACATACTATGCAAATGCAGAAGATATGTATTTATCAATTTAAGTATGTACATCCATACTTTTGCGGTTCAGTCTTTGAAGGTATAAACAACTGCATGTGGTTAAGAAACGGATAAGAATACATAAAGTGGAAAGAGAGGGCCACTGGAAGCACAATAAAATGGTAGAAAGTGGAAGTGAAATATACAATCATCAACAGCACAAAGAATAAAACAATGACTATTAGAGCTATGTTTTGTACACATGACTTAAATGTCACATATCGACAAATTAAGATCTGCAGATCCTTAGGCAAGCCATGGGTATTTTTATTGAGAACATTTCGGATTTGAATCAATAGGGTGTAAGACAAATACACCCGCGTATTGTCTTACATAGGCAAAAAAACACTTATCACTATAATATCCCAACATTTCAAGGGCCAGATCGAAATACTAAGTGACGGTAAATGCAAGCCTTACCCTTTGTTCTCTTTCTCTGCATTTGGGACGATTGCAACCAGATCATCGAGGTAGCCATTTCTAACAAGACAGAGAAAATCAATGGTGATCAATAAGATTATAATTAATGGCGATATCATCTTCCTAAAATCAAATGAAAGAGGAGAAGGCGCAGCACCCATATACAGAAAGGAAGCGAGACTTCCCGGATGCTGAACTAATCTAGACTTTAGAGCCCAGGTTCATTTATGGATCTAGAGATCCCCTTTCAGGCAATCCAAGTGGAAAAGGGGGCGTGTCCATGGAAAGCTTAACCCAGAGCTGCAGTAAGGAGGTAGGAATGGGAAAACAATATCGTTAAGTACTGAGGGAACACCAGGTGTAGGACACGTGAAATGGAGTTTCCCCATTCAAACTCATCTACTTCCCTTAAGTGGGGGTGTACGTATCATTAGTTCTACATTTTAAGTTGTTTCTTAGCTCTGGCGTGAGAAAAGCCCATTTCAGCCAAACAGCAGCTGTCCTTCACCACTCAACTAGGTCCTGGAGACCATTCTCCTTGCTTGGATCAAGGCCTATGGCCCGGGGCCAAACTGGCCGTAGCAGGCATCTGGCGGTTCCCGGGAGGCTGGAAGGGTGGGGGCCAGCTTTGAAACTGTGGGGGCGGTTTTTTTGTTACTGGGGGCTGGTTTCTGCCTCCAGTAAAAAAGCAGCAGTGTTTCACACTTGCACCCCCACTCAGGGGGAGTGGGTTGCTCAGCATCGGCTCCTCCGCTATGGCGGAGGAGCGTCGCCCCATTGCCTTTAAGCAGTGCGAAGAAGAAATATAAAAGGATAATAACTTTGCATTATTTTCATTTTATGCTGCTTCCTGCTGCTTTGCAGGCGGGTGGGTGGGCGGGGCTGCTCTGCTCTTGGAGCAGGGCAGGGAAGGAGTGGTTTACCCACTCCTTAGTGCGCAATGACTGTTTGGTCGGCCTTCTCGGGCCGCCCAAGCAAATCATGCACACTTTCCCCATTCTCCATGCAGGCTGCATTACAGCCTGCATGGAGAACATGCCCAGGCCCTCATTTCCTGGTTGAGCATCAAACCAGGACGCTCAAAATCAACCACAACGCTTGATTGCAGCGTTTTGATTCGTCAGGGGAGCCTGGGTGCTTACCAATCACAACGCTGCATTGCAGCATTGTGATTGGTTAGTGAGGCCTGTTTCCTGTTCTTCGATGTGCAAGAGTAGAGCAGGAGCAGAAACACGGGACCTGGCCGACAGCAAGGTAAGTTCATTTCTTTTTTATTATTGCACCAAGCGTGACCCCCCCCCCTGTTATCCATCCCCCAGCACGATCCCCCGACTCCCACCCCGCCACCAGCGAGCCATGCAGGCCCCACCTGGGGCTGTTACCACAAAATTGCCGGGGATGCTCTGGGTTTCCAGTCTGACCCTGCCTACGACACACCTGCTACACCACTGCCCTAGAGTAAAGACATAAAGCCTTCTTTTGCACCTGCAAGACTTCCCTCTCCTGATAAAATTGCTATTCCTGTGAAACAATATGCTTATTGGCAGTGAGGCCATCCCCTGTAGCTGGTGTTTGTGATTAATTACAATACGTACACACATGCTGGAAAATCCTAAGAATGATGTGAAAAGAAGCAATGTTAAGTTAAAACCTTTGCGGAAGCATTCCCACAGTAGGATGCCTATCTAACATGTTATGATAACTGTGACATGCGCGCTGGTAGTTGCAAGTATTTGGCACTGCAACTCATTTTTGTGCACCAGACGTTTTCCATCATGAAAAGTAAAACAGAAAAGGCTATAGAAACACAGAAGAGGGAGAGAGAAAGATGGGAAGAAAGACTGAAAAACTGTGAGAAAAGGAGAGAGCTGGGATAAAAAACAGACCCAACAAGGGCGAGATAAAGAGTCAGGAAACGTAGCTGGTGAAGGAGAGGTACGAAGTGGAATCAAGACCAAGAAACCTTGGCATGCAGCAACCACAGTATACAACAGTGCTACTGGCGTCCTAAGGAAAACTTTGGGCCTCTGCATTTATATGTATTTTTAGAACCAGACTGAGAGCACAAAGATGGAATGGGCAGGTCTCAGCAATGAAGCTCAAATGGTCAGCACGTGTCTTGAATCTGCTGGAATGCTTCTGTCACCAGTGCAGCACATGAAGCACCCAACAAGCCTTCAACTTATTGACATATGGAGTTTGTGTGAGAGTACAGTAAGTGTGTCAATTCATTTCATGAATGGGAAGACAAATTAATCAAATGATGTTAGCATTGATTACTGCTTCTTGATGCAAACAAATCCATTTGGCACAGTGCAAGGCAAAACCGTCCCCCGGCATGAGAGCGCTTTCCCTAAGTGTAGCTGCAGCATCATATTGAACAACTTGCTATGGAACTATTTGTTTTCGTCAAAATAAATTGGCTTTATTAGCTTTGTTCACCGAATGTACTAGTGCAGGCTGATCTTTCAACCTGACCACAAATAATTTCGGAAATATCACTCAGAAAACAATAATACTATGCCATGGGATACTGGCAAACAGGGAGAAATCATCTGGAACCCTAAGGTTATCACAGATCTTAGATGTTAATGTTTGTAAAATGTTGTTTATTAGTAACTGGGTTTTGTAATTTACTTTGTTACTGGAGTGTATGTTTGTATAAAAAAGTTGTGTATTCATTTGATACAAACTGTTCCTTGCCTTTCACCTTATACCAATGGTTGCCTGATTTGACATTTTAGTATCAAAAGACCTTCACTGAGTATGCCAGCAGGCAGCAAAGTAGACCACTAGGGGGTTTAACCGAGGTGTCGGGGCTGAGGCAATATATTCTCTGCTTCTCAGTAGGTAAGAACATCATTAAGTAGATCGCTCTAGAAGGCACGCCCTTTCCGACCAGCCCTCTAGTGCAACGCCACATCAAAAAACACTTGGGCTAATTACAGAGAATGTGTGGCCAAGATGTACGAATCTTTTTAGCAGTCGTAAAGCCTGAGATTCACTAAATAACAGGATTTGTGACCTTTAAATAGCCTCTACAAATGTACTAAACCCATTTAGCGAATAAGTAATGTGCTACCGCATCGCTGAGTGGGTTTAGAAAATCACAAGGAATCGCTATTTGGATATCCTGTCGCAAAACAGCATTACTTTACTATTTGCAAACAGGAAGGGGTCCTTAAGGGACACCTTCCCATTTGATAATGCAAAAAGTATTTTTAAGAGAAGGCAGTGGTACCACGGAAAAAATTGAAAGTTAAATGGTTATTGTTTTTTTTAAACGCATCCCATTTTTCATTAAGGAAAACGGGTTGCATTAAAAAAAATATATACTTTATTTAAAAGCAATCATAGACATGGTAGTCTGCTGACCCTAGCAGACCACCATTCCCAGCCCTGTGATGGCTGTATTTCCTTATGGGTCGCAAATTGCGACCGCCCGCATTAACGTTCATGAGGTAGATCGATTTGCAAACGACTCGGAATCAATTGATTAAAAATAAAACTTTCATACATTAAAAATAGTGTTGACCAAATAGCAGCTCCGAAAACATTGCTATTTGGAATTTGCTATTGTAAACGTTTGTATATCTGGCTGTAAATTTGGTTGTCTGGATAAGGGAACAACCTAGACGTTGGATCTTACAGCAGACTTCTATGCTATTGATCTTATGGAAATGAAACAGAGACTTGGGGCACAGACAGGAAGGAAGGACAACTCTATAACAGGCTGTTCAATTACTTTTAGGATCTGTTCCCATCTTCCCTAATCAGGGTGTTGGTTGAGGTAGATTCTAATATTCTTACCAAACCCCGTTACTTCCTCTAGCAGCTCTGACCATATACCAAAGATGACATCACCTCCTTTGAGTAGCACAGTAGTATCTCTATATGTAGCCGGGGTACTTTCAAAACCAATTCTTAACCGATTCTTTTTTTGATTCTGTTCAGAACGAGAGAAATATACAGCGCAAACCACCAAATCCATGCACTAGCCAAATAAATCTGTCCTTATTGATGATGTTTGAATATAGCTCAGGCCTGGAAATGACACTTCATGTTTTGATTTCTTTTTTGATTCAAATGTTTTTTTTCTGAATAACACAAAACCAATTTAGCTCAAACCTTGCTGTTTCCTTGATGTATTTATATACATTAAGATGTAGCCCCATAATTATGAACCAGTTCTTCTATACTTATGCATAGACATTCCTTGTTTATAATTCTAACCTTAAATGTCTTACATTTTCATCCTAAAATGTGCTTTTCTCTTCCTACAGATTAAAAACGAGGTTTATCTTTTTTTGTAAACTTAGCCCTTTTTAATACCAGATTGTCTGTAAAGATTTTCTACGAATCATCTTTCTTGACTCATTCCTTGGAGTTTACTACACTTTATTCCTCATTGCTTTATCCTGCAGTCATTCTCTGTCTCCATATTACACAGAACATGCTTTTCTTTGTCGGATGTCTGTACCATCATTAAGCCATTCACACCCGCACTTGTCAGCTCTATCATCTTGTCATCCTACATGTCCTCTTCCTCCTCTGCTTCACGGATTGGGCATATGGGATGCATTTCATCCACCTTCCATCTTCCAATCCCTCGTAGCATCCCATAGTGTTCTTTAAGGAACGGTTCTTAAATATACTCATCGCATACTCTAAATTATGAACTAATGTCTACAGAGAATGTGGGCATATTATCAAGGACAGGGTTAAAATTTTTGCCGGTTTAGAGGTAGAAAACTGTCACACCAGAACATGGACTTCTATTGGAATTCTCAAGGGCATATTATCAGGCCCATTATCGCCGTTTTAGCGGCAGTTTTCTGCCGCTAAACCGGCGATAATTTTTAATGCGGTCCTTGATAATATGCCCCTCAATTCTTTAGTGGCAAATGTCCTTGCATTTTGCAGCACCAGCTCTTCCCATCCTATTATGGGCATTTTCATCTCATTGTCATAATCAGATTTTATTCCTTTATTATCTTGATTTCTTCCCTTTGTTTAGACCTTGTTTCCCAGACTACTTTTCTGTAAAGACTATAATCATTGGGGGCTTCCAATAGACCCTCTATTGTAAGGATCAGTAGTAGCGTCACCAATGGCCTGCAGGCAGTCTCTATGCAAATTACTTTATGCCTGCTGCCTCTGGTGCAGGCGCCATTACAGAATGTGAACTGGAGAAGCACTATTTGCTGAGGGAGTGCTGAAATTTGCACTCGCCCAAAGGGGTTTTGGCAGAGCCAGGATTATTCCATGGTGTAGCCACATGCTCCAGTCAGAAGCATGCCTAATGTTCCAAGCCACAAATACTTGAGGTATATTACTGATGTGCTGCATACCTATGCATTTAAGAAGTTGAACTCTTCTCAGTGTAATAGACTGGAGGGTGGGATCCATAATGGCGGTACACTCCCTGAACCTACTGCGACTGGGTCTCACTAACTGATTTTGACTCCCTGTAGGCTCTGGTAAAAGGAAGTTGAGAGTTAACTGCCCGTGCATGCTTTTAAAAATAAGGTACGCTGCTGCAGATCTAGGGTAAGAGCTTCTGACTTGTTACAAGTGATCATCTGTACAAATGGATGTGCTGGATGAAAGAGCGGGACTACTCAGCCCGGTATCTGTGAACAGGTAGGCTGTCACAGATGGGACCTTTAATACACTGTCTATGGTCTGTGCAGGACTTATAATTTAAATGGTCACCCAACAAAAAATATCTGCATTTCCTTTTGCCTGTACTATGAGTCTGTAGTGCTTTACTGCGAGAGTGTAATGCTTCACTGTAAGCCCGTGGTGCTTTACTGCATTCACACTGTAGGCGAAAAGTGGGCAAAAATATCAACTTGGCATTGGTGCAACAAGTTGCAACATCTTTTTATGGAGGTATAAAAAGAGTCCAGGGTGTATACATAAAATACATTTGGCCATATTTGTACTCCTTCCTATGCTGTGGGGTTTTTACTAAGTCAAACACTAATAAGATTCTGGATTTGGAGAGGGTTTGTCTGTTCCTGGGAGAGGGACAGGTTGGGTGTGGTTGGGGGGGGGGGGGAATATGCATGGGCTAATCAACCCACAATTACTAACAAGCTTGGGAACGCTTTTTCTCTCAGAACAAAGGGAGGAGGCCAGACCTCTGGCAGTACTGAAAGGGAGGATGGGGTCTCTTTTGAAGTTTTTGAGGGAAGGGGGCATCTGGCTGTATCAGTTAGGGGTGGAGCTAAAGGTTCTAAAAGAGCTGTGGGTGAGGAAAGGTTGAATTTGTCATTTTGGAAAATCCAAAATGCTGGGAAATGGGATGGAACAGGTATGGGGGAATTGCCTGGCATCTTTGAATTAAGAAGAGATGCCCAACTTCAAGAACGCGCCACTTAATCTTTTTAAATCTCTGCACAAAGGAAGTACACTAAGAAGCATTGAGACCTGCAGAAATCAAGGAAAGATGAGCTTCAGGCGGATAACCCTGTCTGAAGTGATGGGACACTCTGGACTTGTACTGACTTGGACTCTGTTAGACGTGTCTCCAGGTCCACTGGCACTGGTCTCGCCATTCTCTCTGTGGGACAGTAGAAGTTGCACTTGTTAGGAACCCTGAAGACAAGGGTTCCCATCAGGGCCAGACTGGCCGTAGCAGGCACCAGGCGTTTCCCTGGTGGGCCACCAGGGTGGGGGCCGGTTTTAGGCCCCTGGGGCCGTTTTTGTTAACGGGGCCGGCAATATTGCCCTCCTGTAACAAAATTAACAGATCGGCTGCACCCCACTTCCCCCCCAGGGGGGCTGGCCGGACAGTTTGCCAGGGCAGGTTTCGGTTCCCAGTCCAGCCCTGGTTCCCATGGTACTTCTGTAAATTGGACAGGTGGAGGGTACCCCTAGCGCCTCATACCTGCTGGACATGCAGGAACCCTGCATATCCTTAAGAATCATTGGCACCTGGAAAATACAAGCTGGGAATGTAACTTGCCATTAGGGCACTGGGTGCTGATGAGGAAAACCTCATGCCAAAGATATTACCAGGAGTCAAGACAATTGCAGAATCTAAGCCTTGCACAGCTCCCTGCTGCTGAGAGGAGGCAGATGGATGCTAAAGCTGCATAATAACCAAACCATCAAGCGTTGGAGCTACAAACACGAGGGCAGGCCCTCATCTTCCCTCACTGGAAAGAGAGCAGTTATAGATGGAGAGCCAAGAACACCTGAAAATTCTAGAGGCCAAGAGGCCTGAAATGAACACTCTGGAGCATGCCACCAACAACTCAAAGCAAAACAAAACAATAACAAAGGCTCAGCAAGGCCAGAGCAAGCAGCAGTAGTGTAGCCTGCTCATGACAGACTGCCACGAGGGTCCCATAGGCTGCCAGGCAAGATAAGCCTCACTGCATCAATCGGTTCATGAAAGATCAATTCTCCCAGTGAGGGCCTGCATCTCAAAGGGCCAGTTCATGCCAAGAATGCCTCAGTGAGAGAAGGATTTACACAGCCAGGGTCATTCCTTTGCCAAGCACTCACCACATTAATTGTATCCCTAACTTAATTGGGATTAAAGTGAAGTGCTCACCAAAGACCCAAACTTCCTGTCAAGCCAGGAGATGCATCGGACCTGATGTGCACTGGGCTCCTTCACTAGTACACAAAGAAAAGTGCTAAGCAGGTGTGGAGCCAACGAGGGCTTCATGGACTTCGGGGCTCCCCCAGGGCCCTCCAGTGAAGACCAAACAAGTGCCACAAAACTGCAAGAACACCAGCAACTGAGAAGAAAACATATTTGCCTTTTTTGAAGCCAAGAAAAACCAGCAGAAGGATTCCCTGTGGCAGTTGGAAAGAGACCACTGCAGGGTGAAGGCACATCTCAAAAGGCACTCAACCGCCTTTCTTAAATGTGTATATTAATTCCCAAAGTGCCCCTGGAGGGCAGGGATGCCGCTAAATGAAATTGCTTTGGGACCCACCGAGGATCAGTTGTGTGCCCTCTATCACCACCTAAGAGCCCCAATTTTCATTTTTGGAAAGTCACTACAAGTCTCTTGGGGTCCAGAAAGACACATCCTCGGAGAGGTTTCCACGAAACATGACCCCTTCTAGAGTTGGGACATTTGTTTTAATGCTATAGTGCAGGGATATTTGATTCTAGTCAATGTGGTTGCCTTAAAGTAGGGTTAATGGTAGATGAAAAATGCATGTACTGTATTTTATTAAGTATTTAAAACTTAATTGATCTGTACATTGTTGACAGTAATTCTCTCCATATGTTGTTAAATGTCATTGGAAGGTGTTACCATCCTCAAGTTTTTCAATATTGATTTGCATTGTTACTGATTTTATATTTTGCCTTTACGTTGGTCTAACCTTTAATTAATTTACTCCTCACATTGTGTTAGGTTCAATGGGGGGGTATTGTGCTTTTGGGGTTCATAGTTTACAGGGCCGCAGATGGTGAGAGGTGCCTGCAGCGCTGGGGTTCCAGGGCACATGATCTCATGAACCTTCCATTAGTAGGTACTCGTTGTCACCATAGGTATTTTCACCTGCCATTTTTGTATATATTTGTTAATGTGTGTTTAGTATGAAGCAATGTGTAAGAGAGCACTTTTCCTTTTAATAAGAAAGAACACTGACAGTGAATTGCTGAGTGCTGCTTGTTGGGTTGGGAGTTCTGAGTTCCTCGCCTACAGCACCGCCCCTGAGTAAACTTTGGACTGCTTTACCTCACTAGCAGCGAGTCAAGTGCTAAAAAGGGGTACGTGGTTCTTAGCAGGACGGTCTGCAGTACACCAGTGGCAAAAGAGTCCATTGATATCACTGTGGCCCAATACTCCCTGTCTAGCCTGGTCACCTACAACCTGGATTCCATATAACATTCCACCCCACAGGTCTGGGACCTTTATGAGACTGACTTATGAGAATAAAACTTGTTCAGTGGTTATGTTCTTGCAATATTAGTTGGGCAATGGTGTAACTCATCTTTTCCAAACTCCCTATTTATTATTCAAGTACGCAAGTAGGAGTTGGTTGATTAACTTACTGCCAGTGTGCCAGGTGCTGAAAATCACATACACTGGGGTTTTAGAAAAACATTTTGCCCGATTCAACAGTTCTTAAAGAAGATCGCAGAGGGTAAAGGGGCAGCATAGCAAACATATCATAACAAGTATTGTACCTATATAAAGAGAGTCAGCACAAACAGGTAGTACACAAAACCGAAGAGAACTGTGCAACAGAGTGAACAAGAGAACAGGAGTTTAGTGAAACTGAAACCTTGTAAGGTATGGAGGGATACCAATTTAAAGCATAGAACATGTACTCCAGAGAAATCCTCTAATACCAAAGCATAAAAAGTGTAACACATCAACAAGTGTGTTCAAGTTTAGATGTAAGGAAATTCTTACAGGTTTATGGTTAGGGTAAGTGTTAGTGTTAGGTTTAGCTTTGTGATTAGGGTTACAGTTCGACCAAGGTGTAGGGTTAGGTTTAGGGTTAGAGATAAGCTTAAGGATGAGGGTAAGCTTAAGGTTAGAAACCAGTGTTTAGGGCTTAGGGTTAGGATTAGAGTTAGGGTTGGAGTCAAAGTTAGGATTAGGGACAGGATTAATGCAAGGGTTTTGACTCGGCCACAGTTAGGGTTGGGTTAGGGATTATGTTGGGGTTAGTATTGGGACAGCATTAAGATTAAGATTCGAGTTAGGCTAGAGTTAGGTTTGGGTTTATGGTTACAGTTAATAATTAACTTTGGACCTGTTAATGTGCATTATAATTCTTTGCTTTTCTATGCTTTAAGTTAAATGGATTGTTACAGAATTGTATGCGGCGTGGAAGAAACTGCATCTTTTTATAGACAACGAAGGGAGAAAGAGCAGAGGCAGTGATTCCATTAATAGAGGTGCTGACAATAGAAATCCCACCCCTTGCTATTTTTATGTCTTCACGTTTGTATCCCTTACCTTTTTCTGATCCTCACTGTGCTGCTGGGAAACACTTGAGTGTCAGCAATGAGAATGAAATGCATGCTGCGACCACACTCAAGGTGCTATTTCTCAACACATACCTGTCCTACTGAAAAACTAAAGATCAGCGTGTTCAAATTTAAATAGTTATTGTTCCATAGTGGTTCTACTTTTAGAATTAAACACAACCTGCCCTACTTCAGCAACCAGAAGGCTAAGCTTTGCATAAAATGCATTAATACTGTGTTTTGTTTTATAAAGATAAAGGAGATTAGACAATCTGATGGGGATGGTTGGGGGGTGATAAAAAGGATGTATATGTGGGGTGCAAGGATGAGTGATGTGGCATACAGTGCATGGACTGAATTTTGTGTTCTCTGTACAAAAATAAAGTTAAATTTAAAAACAAGCACTATGAAAGCCAATAGGTCACCCCATTGAATAACGTTAGCGTGACCTCTTGGCTTTGCCAAAGCTTTTTGCTGATGTTGAACAGCATCAGCAAAATGAAAAAATTAGTTGTGGTAGATGCTGAACAGCATCAGCAAAAATTTGGAAAAAAAATGAAATAGCTGACACCATTGTGATGATTTATTTGTGAACATGCATTAATGCACATGCGCACACATGTCATGATGATGCAACTGACATTTTGGGTCTTTTTTTTTACTTTACTGTTCCTTGGTGGCAGGTGCAAATTTGGAGCAATAAATTAAAAAAAACAAAAGATGTGCATGAAAATACATGAGAGAGAAAGGAGATGCCAAGTAGGAAAGTAAAAACAATACTAAGTAAATGGGGCAGGGAGAGCCGCTGAGCAGAATGGACAGCAGCAGTAAGTATGGAGAGTAAGGGCAGAACAACAGAAGAGCTGGAGGTGTTGGAAAAAAAGCAGAAAATAAGGCTGCGTGGGACAGAAGGGTATGGTACGCAAGAGACAGGTGGAGGAACACAGAGAACAAGAAGGGTGGGGATGTGAGTATTGGAAGCAGCACATGAGAGGGCAAGAAAACAAATACACTCTCATAGAGTGCTGATAGAAAAAGAAAAAAAATGGTTCCCTTATTTCGGTTGCATACATTCAGTGATGCCAAGTACCACGCATCAGGCGTTAGGCTAACGCATTTTAGTGCAGTGGTCCGCATCACCGCATTAAAAGGCAAAGTCACGCACTTAAGCACCTCGTGAAGTTGGTGACAAGTGGGAAAAGCTGAGCACTGCTATAACACTAATTGAGCAAAGCACATACACGCGCTGCTTTGGCAGCTGCAGTATGTTACAGACTGCTCTACGTTGTGTAGTGCACTGCTGCTATGCCCTGGTAGTTACTTTCTCAAAGTTTGCATGAAATGTCATCGACCAGTTGGGCTCCATGGATATCGCTGGCTTTTGTGCTGCGGCGGCAGTCACGCGACTTCATGGGGTCACAGGGCTGCAACATCATCCATTTGCCTGCGCGAGCGGGGAGGCAGTTAAGATTTTGAAGTTTAGTTTTGCAGCCCGCCGCTGCGTTGGCCGGCAGTCATCAGCATAAGCCCCCCCCCCCCCCCCCCCGGTTCCACCAGTGCCTCTAATCATGATGCCCCCGTTCCACCAGTGCTTTTCATCATGATGCCCCCGCCTCCCCTACAGGACCGGGCTGCTGGAGACTGGTCGTCGATTCAATAATTACACTGAAATTATGAAAATGTCACACATAGCAATGTGAAACCTTGGCAGCTATGTACATTAACCCGAAAAATCTCTTCGATAGCGCATATTTTGCTGACAGCAAAGTTCGGACACAGGCAATTACTGCCTTTTGTTTCCGAGCTCTGCTGTCCTGCAGCCCATGCAGTAACAGAGAAATATTTTGAGTTAATGTATGTACTGAAGACGTGAAAAAGAAATACGCAACCCCCTTCTTCACTGGCACAGCACACAAAAGGGTATCTTGATACAGCACAGGAGGAATTTTGCGTAGAGAAACATAGCATGTCAGGATGACAACTATATTTGCCCACGATTTGCAGAATTAGGCTGAACATGTGCTGCACATATTTGCACACAGGGAGCACATTGTTGAAAATAGGCAATGGTGATATGATCCTTTTCAGAGGGGTTTGCATCACCTGACTGCATTATCGTTTGCCTCTTAAAGGCTTACCTGGAGCTGCTTTGCTCCAGCATATTCTTTAGCGTTTATTTTTTTTTACAAAATATGCAATTTACTCAATTTTTGTGCACTCAAGCAGCTTTTGAGGAGACACTTTTTGCGCCATGCTTGCACAGTTTTACTAGTGCTTCTGCGAATTTAAATGTACTTTTCCCGTGGATAAAAATTGTTTTTGGGAATCAACTCATCGTGTTTCTGAGGCCTAAAGTACCGAAAAGGCCAGCCAACAACCTGAGTGCTCAAGGACCTGTGATTCTGTGGTATTCGTATTATCTGGTACGTACGCAGTTGTTGCCCAGGCAATGAGGCATAAGACTATTTGCAAATATTAAACACACTGGGGTATATTCACAAGAGCATGTGATAACTACCGCCAGAGTAGCTTAACGCAACTCTCAACATCGCAGCCTATCGCGGGAAAATTACGCAGTGTCAACCAAGTATTAACAAAGCAGCGGTAGCATGCGATAGTCACCAGACAACGCATCAAATCGCCGCACAAAAATCAACGCCACGCCGCTAAAATGCAAAACGCAAATGTAAAAAATCATGCGATGAGGCCAATCGCGTTACAAAAAGTAGCGAAAACCAGCCACAGGCCTGAATATCCCACGCGTCTGGTGGGAAAATGCAGCCTAAAAGCCACAGAAACAACACACCGGAAACAAGCCAAAGCACGTAGCAAAATGGATGCACCATGACCCAGCGCAGAGGCCAACGCAAACCCCATAGCCCCCACAGACCACCAGCAAGGAACAACGGGGACGGAAGAGGAGAAGAGGGATCCGTCATGTAGTCCAAATGTAAACTGTCCCGCAGAAGAATCCAGCACCTCCCAAACAGTCACAATGTACATTGTCATACAGTCTGCATGTAAACCAGTACAATGCGCCAACATACATGTCAACACAATGTCAACATGCATCTCCCCTTCACATTGCAGAGGGGCACACAACATCTCCAGCAGAGCACACAAGACAACACATCTGTGATGCCGGAGAGGACCACTACACCTTCGACACCGACGCCCTACAACAACCCATGGACATCCCAGGAAACCCACCACCAGGACCCGGGCAGGCAAGCAACACAGAGGCGAACACAGAGCCTGCAACAGACCACACATCAGGAAGTACCCGCACGGACATCCGGCTCACGGTACTTCACCCACCAACACATGGCACCCCAATGCCATGTGTCAGCACGCCAAAAGGAGGTGGCCCAACAGATATGGGTGGGCTCCGAACCCATGGAAGGCGAACTCGATCACATACGCTAGTGTCTATTACCCTTCAGGGACCACCTACACCCCACAAAGGAGACCCACACTGCCATAGAGACACATGCAGATGCACATTCACAGTACACAACCACGCCCAGGGGCCCGCACATATCAGTCACACGCCCACATTGGCTCTGCATACTATGGCCCAGGACACTCCCCTTACAAATTGAGTGGGTGACGACAAAGCTACATGTCCAAGCTCAAACCCGATCCCTGCGGTGACATGCCTGCAAATGCTGTACACAGCACAAGGTAATGTTGTAGGGCCCTGGGCACCCATGCATACAACAAGACCACAGGGACACACACAGACATTATGTTGAACTGGCTACGGGCACGTGTGCCCGGCCCCTTTATTAGCAGGGTCACATGTACAGTGACGTCTGTGCTGGATGTGTGTTTGGTGGGTGAAAGACAGCCCACAGGGAGTTGTTGGTGCTGGCAACAAATACAACAGGTAACACAATGAATATGGAAACAGCCAACACCAGCATCACAGGGACAACTGCGGAGCATCATGGAGGTAGCCTGAGCAAGTGCAGAGGGCACACAATGAGCAAACAGAAATGTCCGTGAGTTGCAGCGCACTGAGGTCTGGGCACTACAGCTGAGTGCGCCCATGTGAAGAAAAAGTCTTGGATTGTGTCCCTTCGAGATATTCCTGATGCAGATGCAGTGGGGTGTGTTACACCTGCATCATCATCCTCATCAGCGTCCCAGGTCTCCCACACTGCTTGAGGTGACATCGCTGCGCAACGCTCCACAGCACAAAACTCAATCAGTAACGGACGATGGCTTGCGGTGCACTGAGTCAGTGGCACCTGGAGTGCCTAGCAGGGTATCAGTGTGATGATGGCATCTACGACAGGTGTGAGCAACTCCGTAAGTCTGTCAGGACCACCGTTTCAACTCTGGCAGATGGCAGTTGGAGGTGGTCCTGGCAGTGGTGGCATGCGCCTCCTGCGGTGATGCGATGTCCGGGCCGGTCAGGACTCGATTTGGTGTGTGAGCCCTGGTGGACCGCAGTTGATGCCGGAGGCAGCGGACAGCGCAGGGCCACAGACACATGGCTTTGGTGACCCTAAGGCCATCGACTCAGAGGCTATCCAATATCTCAGAAGAAGGGGTTCCGGATCTGACCAGCACAGAGTTAGTGGCCCCGGATGCACTGCGGCAGCCAGCCACAGGACGGTGACTTGCAGTGCAGTCAGATGGGCCATGCAACCTGATCGGGTCATCATCAATGTCCGAGGTGTATGTTGCGGAGGGTTGCGGGGGACAGTGGAAGGTGTCCTCCAGGGCATGATGCTGAGGGTGGAAGCTGTCTGGAAGCAGCAAATGGAGGTGTGGAATGCCACACCCTCGTTTTTGCCACAAAGTCAGTATCACCGCCATGATGGCGACAACAACCCCAAGTCCATGGACTCAGTCACCACCAAAGTCCAACCAGAAAGTGTCCATGGGTCTCGGGGAATAGACATAGTGGCACTGGGGCTGAAAGGGGGTGCAGTCTGTGATGAGGCCTGTACAATTACATCAAGTCTGCCATAAA
The DNA here is from genome assembly GCF_964204655.1 of Triturus cristatus. Classification (NCBI taxonomy): domain Eukaryota; kingdom Metazoa; phylum Chordata; class Amphibia; order Caudata; family Salamandridae; genus Triturus; species Triturus cristatus. The sequence continues at coordinate 604,346,473 of NC_140591.1, read as the reverse complement.
TAAACTGAGGGTGAATTCAAAGGTGTCTATGACCTATTCGACCGCAGTGTAGGCCGGGGGCAGCGATTATCAAGGGCCCACAGCCACGTGTCGTTGGGATGCTATGCATATGGTTGCTGCCACCTGAGCAAAGGGAGTACAGTGAAGTAGAATCTTCCTTTTTGTGCATACACAGACAATGTATGATCAAGACTCCTTTCCAAATGTGTGACCTACTTGACCGTAGTGTAGGCCGAAGTCAGCAGTAGAGTACGTCAACGAGAAAGGACTAAAGCGGGCCTGTGTCGTGGAGGCCGTGATGGTCTGAGAGGCTGCCAAGGTCGCGGGCCTCGGTCTTGGAGCTTGCGCAGGCACGTGGTGCGCCCTCCTTGACACACGCCGGTGTCGGAAGGTGATCAGTGTGGCCTGGCTGCGCAGGGGCGGGTCTGACGGGTTTGTGGTCCAGCGGGCAGGGGTACGGCAGACACACAGGATCGCAGGCAACTCTGCTCATGAGGACGGCATCAGCCTCGTGGCCTGGTGTGAGGCGCCGCCCTGGCATAGACGTTGGGCTTTCGGGAAGAGGACCACACCCAGGGCTACGTACTTTTTATTCACACCCCTATGCTGGCTTGGCGTACGTTGGGCCATCCCACTCCGCTCACGCTTATGGGGGGGACGTAACAGGCAACATTTCCACAAGCTCCCCCGCTGGCTGGGGTGACATGGTTGCGTTCACTGTCCACTACACTCCATACATCAGTGGTGTATGTCGCCATGGATATGGGTATGTTCGGCATACTGCGGTCTGTCCAGCACATCTCCACCATTCTTGGCATTGTATACTTTCCCAATTATGGTTCTCCTGCATCCTTCACACATGCCTGGTTGCCACCTCTCCCCACATACGGCTAGTGTGTGGCTGAGGTACCATGCCATTGATGGCTCATGTTCACGGCTTGCCCAAGTTACCATTGTGAGTTGTTCTGTCGTGTCTGGTGTGTGGGCATGTTGTTTTGCATGTTGGTTGCGATTTTGTGACGTGTGCATTGCCAGAGTTGTGAGTTGCATGGTTGTGGAGTTGAGGTGTGTGGGGTGGTCATTTGGAACTTGCCAAGGGGATGTGCATTTCCCTTGGTGCCATCCTGGGAACGCTGGTTGCTGATGGACTGTCGGAGGATGGAGGTATCATGCACACTGGCTGGGTATTTGGAGGCAACATTGGTGGAGGTTCCATGGTGTTCGTTTGTCACCTGCACATTGATGTGAGACAAGTGCTTTCTGTTGCTGTGATTGTGTGCTGTGTCACCAGGGGGCACAGGTATGACATGTGTGCTGTGGATTGCCCCCAACACGTGCGTGCATCCAGCTATCGTGTATGGTCCTTGCTTGGTCTCCAGCGGATCCTGCGCATTGTGTTGGATGTATGGGGACTGGGATACAAGGCTGATGGTGATGTCCAGGACAGGTGTGAGGGACTTGGATGTGGCTAGCTGTGTGACTCCTCCGACTCTGGCGTGTGTTGGTTGGGGGGTACCAGGGGCCAACAGGTGCAGCACAGCCATCAGCTTTGTGTGGGGTGGGATGTTGGTTGTCCGCTGTGTTAGTGCCGTCGGCCTGTTGGGCGTTCCTGGTCAGGATGTGTACGATGGTTGTCCTTTTGAGCCTGTAGTGGGCAATTACATTGTCAGGTGTTGGGTCTGTGAGGCTGGTGCATTTCTTGGGGGTGCGCTGTCTTTGTCTGCGCTGCCTCTGTGGTGGTCCGGGGGGGGGGGGGTGTTCCGGGTGGGTGTTGGGGTCCTGGGGTGGTGGCGGTGGGTGTTGTGGCCCTCTTGGGTGTCCGGTGGCTGTGGGTTGTGCTCCCTTTTTGTGGTGCAGGCTGTGGTCCGACTTTGCACCAGGACAGAGCACGTGTTATTTTCCTGGTGCTAACGCGCCTTATCACCTGTTTTGTGTTCTTATCGCAGTTCTGGCTGGTCGTTGTGAATGTTGAGAAGTGGTGTTGTCGCGTCTTTTCGCACGAGTACGCCTACTCTGAATCTCATTAGCGATAGTTGCGGGGGTCATCTGTGGCGATGTTTTTTGCGGCTGCTATCACGGGTAAACTGGTGCTGTGGGCTGTTAACGCCAGCTTGTGATCGGGGCAATAAGTTTATCGCAACTTTGGCTGCGATAAAGTGCCGTTAACTCGGCGATGGCTCCTTGTGAATATCCCCCACTTTGTTTCGCGTTTTCATTTTTACACAGCTCAAATAAATAGCATTGCGACTGAGGAGTCACAGGTGAGCAATGTTGTGAAATGCAAAGAATGTACCTGATTAACTATACAGCACTGTTTAAAAATGAAAGCCTTCTCTTGAGATACATAGCTCATCACGTGACGAACCCAAAAAATGATAAACACTCCCAGCATTGAATAGCATTGAGCTAGAATAAGGACCAATGGCACAGCACTCTGTATAAACACCACATTCCACCAACCACAGCTATTGCACCAGATAGCAAGTGCCAAAATTAGCATTTTATGCAAAGGAATGCAAAGAATGTAAACACCTAGATGGTGTGTACAGGTCCCAGCTTAATTGCCAATGCAGCTCAGAGCTGCTCCCGTATTTGTCCTTCAGCATTTTAATATGTAAAAACAGCACTGTGCAGCACAGCTTACCCTTTGTTGTTTTTTCCTGCAGTGCTTTTTATGTCGATGAGGTTTTCAAGGTCTTGTTCCCTTCAAAAATAGAGAGAAATTAGCCAGGGTCAATAGCGTTGCAGTCAACAGTCAATTAACTAAAAGCATGAACTGTCTTGAAAACCAAGAGCAACCGTGCACATTAGTAAACTCATCCTGATCTGCAGCATCTATTACTGACACTGCAGAAGCAAAACTGCCGATGTGGATATTTGAAAGAAACTAATACCCGTGGCAGCGAAAAGGCATTTCCTGTAATAACGTAAAGGGTTTTTAACTGTGGCGATGCCACTTAGGGGCATATTTACAAGTAAAATGGTGGAGCGCAGAGCTGCGGCAGAATTTGCAGCGCAGTGCTAAACCATTTCCAAAACGTAGGAATGTCCGATATTTACAACAATACAGCGCACCCCTGTGTTTTCCCTAGAGCTGGCGCTACAGATAGCTGTCTAGCGCCAACACAGACACCCTTACACCATACTGCAAGGGTGCCTGCATTGCAGGGAATTATTATTTATGTGCAGGAAACTGTGCCTTCCTGCATACAAACAATCAATAATGGCATTTTGCTCTTTCTATGTGTGCGGCAGAATGGAGCACACATAGAAAAAGCAAAAATGAGGAGAAATAAAAGGATTTCTCCTCGTTGAGTCAATCTAACGCCTGCTTTTGCATGACATTAGTTTTGAGTGCTGCCTCAGATTTACACCTCCTTGTAAATCTGGGGCAGCATCAAAGCAATGTTGAGGTGGAACACTCACAGCATCACCTATTGCATGCCCCTTTCATGCAAAAAACTGATTGAAAAGGTACCATAATTGCAAAGCATCGTTAAGCCACAAAAAGTGGCTTAACCCCACTTTGTAAAGGTGGAGCAGGGCGTTGTGCCACAGGAACGTCGGTAAAAGTGAAATTCCTGTGGCACACTCCCCTTGTAAATATGTCCCTTAGTTTGAGAATGACAGCAATTACTTAAGTTGAATAGTTTTATAATCAGGTATCTAAGCAACGAGAGTGCAGCATAGACAGTCGCGACATAATTTAATGGGTGGTATCTTCACTGCCCATTTTCCCACATATGGACCCGTCACATGCTTTGAGCTTGTCTCTAATTATGTCCTCTCTTTGTGGTGCCTTCTAAACGCCTGATCCCTTTCCTTCTGTGACTCCTCCTCTTACCTTCACCGTTCCACTTTCTGATTGGATGATATAAAAAAGACCTCCAAAGGATAATGTAAATCAGGATATGACAGACAGGTATCAAAAAGAAACTTCTTCATTGGATAACGTCTGGAAGCACCTATTATTTGAACTATACGTAGATTTTTTGTTTAGTCCATAATATACATATATCTTAAGTTTGGAACATGCATCTCTTTTATTGTTTCAATGAATTTTGCATTGGCACTCATTGTGAAACTATGCCCAACTATGAGTTGAGAACTCAGAGTACATGACCCACTTCTTTGACCCTCTACTGCACCCACTCATGGCTCTCATCTTCCCCCAAAGCTAAGAGTGGCTATTCCGTTGAGAAATCATTAAAACCCTAACACATCCCACCACCAGAGAGCAAAGAAAGTACAAAAAAGTAGAGGTCCGGCAGTATACCTCTGTGCCGCCCAACTGGGTGCTAATACTTCCATCAAGAAATCTGCTGGTGTGAAGTCAAAAACTCACGGTCTGCTGCATGCTCCACAGCATGGCCATCAACAAGAGGCTACCAGTCCTGGACATCCACAGGCAAGCATAGGCAAGACCACCCCAACAACTACTTTGGTCTATCATTGTTAGACAACCATCATCACAATTACATTAATGACATTCAGGCATACACGTACGTCCATATCAACAAGTATCAATATCTGCAATTAAATCAATGTCTCGATTGTGACAATGCATGTCTGAGAGTCATTTTTAAATCTGGATGGCAGAAAGATATGTTTCACAGCAGCAGAATGAAATCCTTTCCCACTTCTTCCTATTTTCCTCCTCATCTGTTTCAACAATGTATGCGCAATGTTTATTGGTGATGAGTTAGGCAAGGGTAGTATCGATGATGCCGCAGGAGGAAAGAGTTGCTAAGAAGGTGATGTGGTTGGCTTTGTCAAACCCACTGCTTAAGGGATTCTTTGGTAAATACCAGGAGGTGAAGGCTTGGCACACCACGGGTATTATTGCAAACACTATGGACTTATTTAGCATGTAATCCTTTAATAATCAGCTTTTGATGTTGTTGGACTTGGCTCTTTTTGGCTTAAGTTCCTTAAACATTTTGCCTTCCTCCTAGACCTTTTTCTGACATGACGTTGCCGACTTAGATGTTTTGGGCACTTTGCCACAGCTGATCAGTGTCAAAGTGCAAGTGCTCCCTGTATAAAGTGTTATGGTAAATAGTTGTCCATAATTGGTATGTTTACCTTACTAGTAAAGTCCCTAGTAAAGTGCACTATGTGTGCCAGGGCTGGTAATGCAAATGCTACTAGTGGGCCTGCAGCACTAATTGTGCCACCCACATAAGTAGCCCTAAAAAGAGATCTCAGGCCTGCCACTGCAGTGCCTGCGCGCAGTTTGTTAACTGCCTTGTTGTCCTGACAAGTGCACCCACTTGCCAGGCCTTACCCTTCCCTTCTTATGCATATCAGACACACCTATAGTAGGCCCAAGGTACCCCCCCTGGGCAGGGTGCAGTGTATGTGAAAGGTAGGACATGTACTGAAGTGTGTACCATGTCCTGACAGTGAAATACTGCCAAATTTGTTTTTCACTGTTGCAAGGCCATCATGCCCATAGGCCAGAATGGGGAATGCTGTGTCACATGTTTCCAGCATATCTTCCCATAGACATATGATGGAGAGCTGAAGTTTAGTGTGCCTGGGTTCAGAATTTAATAACACATCTTTCTATGAAGATGGTTTTTAAATTGTGTGTTTAGAAACCACACTTTTAGAAGTGGCTGGTTTCTTGTCCTAACCACCCTGAGTGCCTATGCCTGGTTGTGTATTGACTGTCTGGGTTTGGATGTGACAGGGTCTGGGGAGTGTTCTGACACCAGGGAGGAGTAGGTGAGACAGCACAGGCCGGCCTGCACCTGGTGTGGGGGAGGAGTAGCCCCTTTGATGTGAAGAGGGCTGTGCTGCTGCCACAAAAGAATGGCTCCACCTCCTGGGGAGCATCTGAGGCCCAGACCCTGACTATCAAAGAAAGAAGGTGTGCACTGGCAGGAAGACACCCAGGTCTGGTTTGGACCAGGGTCAGAGCCCCCTGAACCCAAAGACTTCAAAGGAATTTAGGGGTATAAATGTAAGAGCTGAAACCCCTGAACTCAAAGACTGAAATCCCAACTGAAAAAGGTTGAAACTACTTTGTGATCAAGAGGAACCTCTGCCAAAGGAGAACAGCTGAAGAGACTGAAGAGAAGGACTGCCCTTGCTGTGTGTTCTGGGCTGGCCTGCAGTTTGCTGATTTGACTAAGGAGAGAACAAGGGACTTTGCTGTGTGCTGTGTCCCCCTGCTTGAGAGGACTTTGCTGTGTGCTGTGTCCTGAAGTAACTTCTCTCCAAGGGCCCGAGGAGAGCTGGTCCCCTGTTGTGGAAACTCAGGAACATCAGAGTTTCCAACCGTGTCTCAGCGACGCTTGGTGCATGTGCTTTTGCACGCCGGAGACTGCCGTGTGGTCCGTGGTGCTGTTTATGAGGTGCCCATTGACCGCATTGCCCCTGCAGTGTGAAATATCGTCCACGCTGGTGCATTGCTGTTTGTGGCTCGAGCCTTCATCGTAACTGAGGCTGTGAGTGAGGATCGCTGCCGCCGGCCCAAGCTGCAACGTGCTAAAGGATTTCTCGGAGCTAAGGAAGCTGCAAGGTGAAAGAGATTGTGATTGTTGTTTGCCGAGAGGAATCTGCCCAAGATCATCAACGAAGGAGAAGGCAGCGCCGTAACCCATCCAGCTACAGCGTCACCTAGCAACGGTGCTGCAATGTCATCGGGGCCGCCCAGCAGGACCTCCGACGAGCGGAGAGAGAGAGCGAGGCAGCGCACCCCCCAGGTAAGGCTTGGACTCCGGTTGGGAGCCACAAGCGTGTGTGGCCTGGAGAGGCGTGTAGGAGGAGTACAGGAGTGCTCCGATCTCTCTCCCGCTGCACCGCGTTAGACGCGCTGAGTCCCCGAGCGGCCCGTACCTGTCCAGCAGTACCGGGGCTGCCCCTTTAAGCTTACGACCATTGTCTCTGTTGTTGGTGCCTAGTGGTGCCCGGGTTGACCGTGCAGATTGACGTACTGCATTATTTCTTGCATTACGAACTGCCTGATTCTTGCATTACAAACCGCATTATTCTTGCATTACGAACTGCCTGATTCTTGCTTTACTAACCGCATTATTCTTGCATTACGAACTGCATGATTCTTGTATTACGAACTGCCTTATTCTTGCATTACGAACCTCATAATTCTTGCATTACGAACTGCCGGATTCTTGCATTACGATTCCGAACCGCATTATTCCTGCGTTACGAACTGCATTAGTACTTGCATTAAGGACTGTCTTATTACTACATTACGAACTGCATTACGAACTGCATAGCATTGCATTAGGACTGTAGTAGATCATCGTGAACTGCTCATTAATACCGCAAGAACCTACAAGTGATTGTTGGCCTAGTAACCGGCAAAGTGAAATATTACAAATACGCATTTGTTGGATTTCTATCGTTTGGTCTCATCGTATTCCGTTTGATAAAGATACCGCTATTTTTATAAAACCCGTGTGGTGTACATTTGTGGTTTTATCACTGTGTTAATGAGAGTGTGGTTGCAAATACTTTAAACATTGCCTTGGAGATCAGCCTGGCTGCTCGTGCCAAGCTACCGGGGGGTGAGCAGGGGTTATCTGAGAGTGTGTCCCTCCTTTTCCTGACTAGAAGCAAGGGTCCTTATTTGGAATAAGGTACCTACCTCAGCCAACTAGAGACCCCCAGTTCTAACAGATGTTAATAAAATCTAACTACAGCAATGAAAGATTGTAAATTTTCTTCTTTCCTGACCTGGTTTCAAACCAGTTCCCAAGCTGCTCAGTGCCTTTAACTATGCACCATGGTTTGGTGAGCCATTCTCTTCTTCCCACAACCCTGTTGTCCTATAAGGGTCCATAGGTATTAAAAAGAAGCAACATTTAATTTGTTGTGTGGCTTTTGACCACGAGTTCTGACTCAATAAATATATTTTCTGCATAATCGATGCTTGAATCGGCCCATAAATTACTCGCCAGCTTTGCACCATGTGTAGTATGTATCGCCAGACAAGTCCCATGTGCCTAGAGCCTCAAGGCAGAGCCTGATATACCATCACAGAGGGGAGCTTCGAGTAGTGAACGAGAGATTCAACCATCTCACAGAGGGGAGCTTCGGGTAGTTAAATTTTCTTAACTTGAGACTGTAAGACACAGGTGTTTCTTACACAGATCAAATTAAACCACAGTAGAAGGGGAAAGCTCCTATCACAAAGATGGCATGAAAAAGAGGGTATTTTTCTGACATCACAGGGTAAGTAACCTACATCCTCTTCCTACTGGCTCGAGCACCAGTAGGTAAAGCGCTTTTCCCCCCACATGGAGTTCTTCAATTTTAATATATATATATATATATATATATATATATATTCCAACATACCAGGTAGCACCAAAGGAGGGAGTCCACAGGAGGCTTGTAAGGTCAATCTTTTATTTATCGACACCCTGCCAGCTAGCACCTCGTCAGGATACAGGCATCATAAATTCTTGGCCAGACGCGTTTCAGGAGTTGTAATCCTTTCTTCAGTGGCAGTGCAGAAGGGATGAAAGTCACGTAGATTGCGCACTTTTTTATTTCAACTACCTGCCTCAGTGGGCGTGGCTGTCAGCACAGCCTCATGGTTGCTGTAGTCCGCTAATCAAGTGTTCCCAGGTGGGTGCGCTTTCATTCCTCCAAAATTCACGCTAAAATGTTACCCATGTGGGTTGGTGCACTGTTCTGCCATGGTGTCAGCCCTGCTTTGTAGGAGTCGATATGACCGTTATGTGAGCTGCAGCCCTGGACTGCAGCTGAACATCGCTTCCTCCCGAAAATTTCAGCTCCAGATTGGAGCCAGAACGGACCCGCTGTTTGCAGCAGTGGGCCTCACTCCGCGGCTGTGCAAAGCCGTAATATTCCAACATACCAGGTAGCACCAAAGGAGGGAGTCCACAGGAGGCTTGTAAGGTCAATCTTTTATTTATCGACACCCTGCCAGCTAGCACCTCGTCAGGATACAGGCATCATAAATTCTTGGCCAGACGCGTTTCAGGAGTTGTAATCCTTTCTTCAGTGGCAGTGCAGAAGGGATGAAAGTCACGTAGATTGCGCACTTTTTTATTTCAACCGCAAAATTTTGGCACCATACACAAATGCTACTCAAAATGATTACCATCTGTCTTGAGAACAATTTCTTTTTGTTTAATGGTGAGTTATATCATCAAATATGCGGGACAGCGATGGGCACCTGCTTCGCCCCCAGCTATGCTAATTTGCATATGGGCTGGTGGGAGGAGCAGGTGGTCCAGACGCTATGGCATGCTGAGTGGCAGAACAATGTAATACACTGGAGTCGTTATATTGACGACCTTTTCATCATTTGGAAAGGTACTGCAAAAAGTGCCCAGGAGTTTATTAAAAAACTCCAAACAAATGATTTGAATTTAAAACTGACCAGTGTAATTAGTGCTTCTGAGATTAAGTTCTTAGATCTTACAGTGTATGTGAGTGATGGTAAATTACAGACAAAACTATATCGTAAGTCTACAGATGGAAACACGTTATTACATGCTACAAGTTTCCATCCAGTTAAACTGGTTAAGAGTATCCCCTATGGGGAATGCCTCCGAGCTATGCAGCAATGAGCAGGATTTAGATAAGGAATTATCATGCCTTAAATCCTGCTTTCGAGCAAGAGGCTACTCTGAAACATGCCTGAATCAAGCTGTGAACAGATACTTTTTAATAAAGACAGCAAATCAGCCAAAGTTTTGCAATCAGGTACTAACGAGTGTAGATTTATCACCACTTACAATAACCAGCAAAATGAACTAAGAACTATCATCTACAAACATTGGCATATTATCCGTAATGATCCTGTGTTAGGTAAACTTACGCAAAGGAGACCACAGTTCACTTTCAGAAAAGCTAGATCTCTCCATCAAGCTCTGGTCAGCAATATGCTATCCAGTAATATTCAAAATAGACCGATCAGCTCATGGGTGAGTAGAAGGGATGGTTTTATCAAATGCCTTAAGTGCAAGGCATGTATGTTTGGAAAAAATACTACCAGTTTCCCAGTAGGCTTTGCTCAGAAGTCTGAACAACAAATTAAGGGACAATTTTCTTGCAAAACAGATCATGCTGTCTACGTGCTCCAATGCCCATGTGGCTTGAAATACGTAGGCTCCACCATCCTTCCTGTACATAAGAGAGTGCTGCAACATTTGCGTGCCATCAAAAATGGGGATAAATCTTACCCCGTGGCCTGACATTTCGAACAGTACCACACCAAAAATGCTGAAGGTCTCTCCTACTTTGTTATTGACGCTATTCCAGTCAATAGCAGGGGAGGGAATCGGGAGAAGAAATTGCGTAAGTTAGAATCCTGCTACATTATCAAACTTAACACTAATATCCCAGATGGTCTAAATATGGAAGAAGATCTACATACCCATTTGTAGGTTCCTCCCGACTTTGTTAAACCTTTTTCAGGTTTTTATTATTTTTTATATTTTGGCACTTATATGGACATTGCAAAACTACAGACGATATGTTGTGCACAAGGGTTTTCAATTTATTTAGTACATTTTGCCCACTGGGGCATAATTGTATGTATTGCTTATTTGATTATTGTTAATTATTGTATTGGCCAATTGACTATTTGGTCATACTAATACAATGGTTTATGTCAATTCAGTATTGATTTAATATTGGGTTTGCAAATAATTTTGTTTAATGCGATAAGTACAGGCTGTGAATGGACCACCAGGGTCAAAATTATGATTGAGCTTGCTTTGCTAAAAATGCACGATAATGACAGACTGCACAAATCAAATCTAATTTTCAAAATATAGAGTAAGGAATCTATGTTGTTTTATTATGAAACAATTATGATTAATTGAGTTTGTTATTTGGTATTTACCTTAAATTATTTTATACCCTTATGACACACTATATGAAACTACTAGTCTGTTGTCCAGTTTTATTGTTGTAGTTTATCACGTGATTTATTCACACTCATAGTTAAAAAAGCCATGGAAACTTTATTGAATTGCTAGTGAACAAGCCTGTAGGACAGGCGAAATGCGTCTAGCACTTTCAGCTGGCATTAAATAATTTTTGCGCACAGACACGGCGTCGATTGCTTTTGTTGAGAAAGTTTGGCGAATATATATATATATACATATAAATATAAACAAGCAGAGTGTAGCGTGCTCTCAGGCAGTGCACGAAGATGCAGAGCAAAACAGGATTCATTCCGTCATAAATCTCAGAGTTACGCTTTTCAACCATCCAGCGATCTTGATCACACAGAGAGACATGGTGCAGAGCTTCTATACATAGGTAACTCTGAGATTTATGACGGAATAAATCCCGTTTTGCTTCTTCGTGTTCTGCCTGAGAGTTCACTACAGTCTGCTTGTTTCTTTACAGATTCGATTATTGGCTGGCTCAGCCGGCTAGCGCGCCACCTCTTATATGTATATGTATATACATACATATATATATATATATTCCAACATACCAGGTAGCACCAAAGGAGGGAGTCCACAGGAGGCTTGTAAGGTCAATCTTTTATTTATCGACACCCTGCCAGCTAGCACCTCGTCAGGATACAGGCATCATAAATTCTTGGCCAGACGCGTTTCAGGAGTTGTAATCCTTTCTTCAGTGGCAGTGCAGAAGGGATGAAAGTCACGTAGATTGCGCACTTTTTTATTTCAACTACCTGCCTCAGTGGGCGTGGCTGTCAGCACAGCCTCATGGTTGCTGTAGTCCGCTAATCAAGTGTTCCCAGGTGGGTGCGCTTTCATTCCTCCAAAATTCACGCTAAAATGTTACCCATGTGGGTTGGTGCACTGTTCTGCCATGGTGTCAGCCCTGCTTTGTAGGAGTCGATATGACCGTTATGTGAGCTGCAGCCCTGGACTGCAGCTGAACATCGCTTCCTCCCGAAAATTTCAGCTCCAGATTGGAGCCAGAACGGACCCGCTGTTTGCAGCAGTGGGCCTCACTCCGCGGCTGTGCAAAGCCGTAATATTCCAACATACCAGGTAGCACCAAAGGAGGGAGTCCACAGGAGGCTTGTAAGGTCAATCTTTTATTTATCGACACCCTGCCAGCTAGCACCTCGTCAGGATACAGGCATCATAAATTCTTGGCCAGACGCGTTTCAGGAGTTGTAATCCTTTCTTCAGTGGCAGTGCAGAAGGGATGAAAGTCACGTAGATTGCGCACTTTTTTATTTCAACTACCTGCCTCAGTGGGCGTGGCTGTCAGCACAGCCTCATGGTTGCTGTAGTCCGCTAATCAAGTGTTCCCAGGTGGGTGCGCTTTCATTCCTCCAAAATTCACGCTAAAATGTTACCCATGTGGGTTGGTGCACTGTTCTGCCATGGTGTCAGCCCTGCTTTGTAGGAGTCGATATGACCGTTATGTGAGCTGCAGCCCTGGACTGCAGCTGAACATCGCTTCCTCCCGAAAATTTCAGCTCCAGATTGGAGCCAGAACGGACCCGCTGTTTGCAGCAGTGGGCCTCACTCCGCAGCTGTGCAAAGCCGTAATATTCCAACATACCAGGTAGCACCAAAGGAGGGAGTCCACAGGAGGCTTGTAAGGTCATTCTTTTATTTATCGACACCCTGCCAGCTAGCACCTCGTCAGGATACAGGCATCATAAATTCTTGGCCAGACGCGTTTCAGGAGTTGTAATCCTTTCTTCAGTGGCAGTGCCGAAGGGATGAAAGTCACGTAGATTGCGCACTTTTTTATTTCAACTACCTGCCTCAGTGGGCGTGGCTGTCAGCACAGCCTCATGGTTGCTGTAGTCCGCTAATCAAGTGTTCCCAGGTGGGTGCGCTTTCATTCCTCCAAAATTCACGCTAAAATGTTACCCATGTGGGTTGGTGCACTGTTCTGCCATGGTGTCAGCCCTGCTTTGTAGGAGTCGATATGACCGTTATGTGAGCTGCAGCCCTGGACTGCAGCTGAACATCGCTTCCTCCCGAAAATTTCAGCTCCAGATTGGAGCCAGAACGGACCCGCTGTTTGCAGCAGTGGGCCTCACTCCGCGGCTGTGCAAAGCCGTAATATTCCAACATACCAGGTAGCACCAAAGGAGGGAGTCCACAGGAGGCTTGTAAGGTCAATCTTTTATTTATCGACACCCTGCCAGCTAGCACCTCGTCAGGATACAGGCATCATAAATTCTTGGCCAGACGCGTTTCAGGAGTTGTAATCCTTTCTTCAGTGGCAGTGCAGAAGGGATGGAAGTCACGTAGATTGCGCACTATTTTATTTCAACTACCTGCCTCAGTGGGCGTGGCTGTCAGCACAGCCTCATGGTTGCTGTAGTCCGCTAATCAAGTGTTCCCAGGTGGGTGCGCTTTCATTCCTCCAAAATTCACGCTAAAATGTTACCCATGTGGGTTGGTGCACTGTTCTGCCATGGTGTCAGCCCTGCTTTGTAGGAGTCGATATGACCGTTATGTGAGCTGCAGCCCTGGACTGCAGCTGAACATCGCTTCCTCCCGAAAATTTCAGCTCCAGATTGGAGCCAGAACGGACCCGCTGTTTGCAGTAGTGGGCCTCACTCCGCGGCTGTGCAAAGCCGTAATATTCCAACATACCAGGTAGCACCAAAGGAGGGAGTCCACAGGAGGCTTGTAAGGTCAATCTTTTATTTATCGACACCCTGCCAGCTAGCACCTCGTCAGGATACAGGCATCATAAATTCTTGGCCAGACGCGTTTCAGGAGTTGTAATCCTTTCTTCAGTGGCAGTGCAGAAGGGATGAAAGTCACGTAGATTGCGCACTTTTTTATTTCAACTACCTGCCTCAGTGGGCGTGGCTGTCAGCACAGCCTCATGGTTGCTGTAGTCCGCTAATCAAGTGTTCCCAGGTGGGTGCGCTTTCATTCCTCCAAAATTCACGCTAAAATGTTACCCATGTGGGTTGGTGCACTGTTCTGCCATGGTGTCAGCCCTGCTTTGTAGGAGTCGATATGACCGTTATGTGAGCTGCAGCCCTGGACTGGAAATATTTACATGCATTTATGCCATCCTTGTGGCGAATACTAGTGTACAGAGTGGTAGCGTCTATGGTCATCAATAGAAAATCAGCTTCCCATGGAACATCATATACTTTACGTAAGAAGTCACTTGTATCCAAGATAAACGATGGTAGGAGTTTCACAAGAAGGCATAAAAAAGAATCAACAAATTTGGAAGTATTTTCGAATGCACTCCCTATGGCCGAGATGATAGAATGGCCAGGGGGATTTGTGATATCTTTGGGAACCTTGGGGATAAGGTATAAGACCGGCGTAGTGGGTCAGTTAATTTTTAAAAAGGACATTTCATCTTTACTTATCAGGCCTTGCCGACTCCACTCCACCAATAAGATATAATAAGATGAATAACACTCTTGCATAACATTTTCTTTTACCTTAACATAGTTTAACCTGTTATTAAGTTGTTTATATGCCTCCGTCAGGTACTGCTGTCTGCCCCAAAGCACCACATTGCCTCCCTTGTCCGCATTGCGGACAATACAATCATTATTATTGGCCAGTTTGTCCACCAGATTGTAATAATCTTTAGACTGTTGAGTAAATGACTTCTTCTTTCCATTTAATGATTTACATAGACTTTTAACTTCATTGATTACCAGTTCATTGAATACATCTACAGAGTCTCTCGCTGTCATAGGGGTAAACCTAGAAATCGGTTTGAAGTTGGTTAATGTTTCAATGTTAATATCAATTCCTTCCTTGTGAGCCAATGTCGCCATCTGGTCACTGGTGCTCATCACATCGGAAGTTCCACTGGATTGTACATTAGAATCATCCAAGTGTCCAAGTTGATGTAATTCAAGCATTAAGTTCATGTCTTCAACACCCAAATTTTCATATTGCGCATGCACAGACGAATTAACGGGTGTTGTCGATTTTGTCGGGGCTACTGCAAAGAATTTTTTGAGTTTCAAGGACCTAATACATTTAAATAAGTCAACTCTCGTTTTAACATAGTCCATATCAATTTGTGGACAATATGAAAGGCCAAGCTTCAGTATATTATTTTCTTTTTCTGAGAGCACAATGTTGGTAAGATTGATTATCGTTGTTTCATTAATGTCATTTACTTCTTCAATTTGGATTTGGGCTTCTCTCTGTCGTTTGCAAAGTTTTGAGCCTTTGCGCCTCTTCCTCCTCTGCCTCTTGC
This sequence comes from Triturus cristatus, assembly GCF_964204655.1. Taxonomy (NCBI): domain Eukaryota; kingdom Metazoa; phylum Chordata; class Amphibia; order Caudata; family Salamandridae; genus Triturus; species Triturus cristatus. The sequence continues at coordinate 604,331,317 of NC_140591.1, read as the reverse complement.
TCTTTGTGGTCTGATATTTGTAGGGGGTCTTGGACGGAGGTTGAAGCGTCTCTCCTCCCTTAAAAAATCAAATTCATCGACCACAGATGGAATAGCTGCTCCTGTCGGGTTACTTGGCCCTTCCTCTGCATCTGTGTCGAGTTCAGAACTAGGGATACTGCTTTGCTCAGAATAACGCACTTGGCCTGTTGACATAGCAGCATTCATTCTTAGATTCCTCATACTCTCAAATTTCTTGGCAAATGTGTAGATTTGTCCCCGGTCATAGTCGTTCTTATCACGCAATAACTTTTGCGCCTTTCTTTCCTTAATGGATACTTCCAATTTCGTCAATCGCTCCTTCATTTCTGTCATGAATTTGAGAACAGTTACTTGGTCTGCCTCCTTACTTAACATATCCAGAATCTGGTCAATTTCATCAAGGATTTTGGCACAATCTATTTCAGCATACTTAATGAGGATTGCGAGCATTCTGCTGGAGGATTCCTGACTATTGTCAGACCACTCTCTCAACATGTTCGGATTAGGATCCTCATAAGTGGGGGCTACCAATATTCGTAGCCTTCTCTGTATTCTTTTGACTTCCAAATAGCGGTGTAACGATTTAGCTTCCCACCATTTGGATAGTTCTGTACGTTTTAGCTTTTCTAGTCGTTTTAAACGTGCCGCTAAATCCGTTATCTTAACTCCTGCAACCACTGTTGCAGATTTGTTGCTCGTTGGTATATTATCACAAAAGATTGATAACGCTGCCTCCTCCCGCTCTTTGATTTCTGCAGCTGACATATTTGAACATGATTACTTTTTGCAGAACAATCCACGCGCACAGAACCGCCAATGTTCACAATCGCTACAATGAGTATATATATATTATCTACTGGCGGTCGCCAGTAGATAGTCATAGTTAGGACCGTGTTTCCATAGGAAATCCGCAACATTCTATTTGGAATAACTTTGGCGCCGATTGACGAATCCTCGCGAAATTTTCAAAATAGGTGGGGCGCTCCGCTCCGCTCCGCTCCTTCCCTGTAAGTCTCGGGGGGATTCGTCAAGCGGGGGCTGAGAAAAAGGGGGGGTCCTAAAACGCGTTTTCCCCATGCATTTTTCCATAGGACCTTTAGTCCAAGCTACAGCCCGAACGGCTGAACAGAATTACTTGAAATTTGGTAGAGAGGTAGTCCTCAGTTCAGGGATGTGCCTTTTGCAGGTCTGGTGTAAATCTGTTCATTAGTTCCTGAGCAAATTGCAGTTAAAAGCATGTATATATCTATAGGCGCGCACCGAGCGCGTACGGTCAGCATACCGTACGCGCACGGTGACGTGCGCGAGCGCAATTCTGATTGGTTGGTAGATGTCAGTAAACATTCGAATCGGTCGAAATCAGGAAGTGTCGGCCGCCATTTTGTCTCTCGCAGTCTGAGGCAATGAAAAACAAAGGGGGATAACGTGAGAAGGGGGCTGGATGGACAGGTCCTGACCCCCTAGCCTTTGTGAGGGGGTCACTGAAAGACCCCCAAGGGTAAAAAAATAAATATTATTTTTTGCGAAAAATCGCGGGGTGCGCGCACCGTACACGCACGGCACGAACAACGCATCGTGGGCGCTTGGTGCGCGAAGCGCACCATGCGCCCACAACGCGCGCACGGTGCGCGAAGCGCACCGTGCGCGTACGGTACGCGCACGGTGAAAAAACTTTAAAAAAAAAAGAAAAATACATAACTTAGCATTTAAAAAACCGTACAAATTCACTGAAAAAACCATAGGTTTCACACACGTTATAGTTAGGAATTAGCATTTAAAAAACCTTGCAAATTCACTTAAAAAACCATAGGTTTCAAACATGTTATAGTTAGCTGGACATTTCACTCGTGAAAAACCATTGAAATTCCCCCGTTATAGTTAGTGCAGGCAACTATAACTCACGCGACCGCAATCCTCTGCTGATGATGTCAGATATTACATCACTGATGACATATGTGTCTTTCTGAAAAAAAAATATTTGTAATATATGTATAGCTAAAAATTAATGGAAGAAGACATGGGTAAATAAGTGTCTAAATACAGTGATTTAATATCTGACATCATCAGCAGAGGATTGCGGTCGTGTGAGTTATAGTTGCCTGCACTAACTATAACGGGGGAATTTCAATGGTTTTTCACGAGTGAAATGTCCAGCTCTATGGTTTTTTAAGTGAATATATATATATATATATATATATATATATATATATATATATATATATATATATATATATATATATATATATATATATATATATATATATATATTTGTTTATTTATTTATCCAAGCTTGTACACAAACTGTCACGAGAGGAGACACAACTCATTTAGTTAGGACTGGGATGAGGAGGACTCCCAATAGGGGTAATCAATGCCTTTGCAACAAAACGTCATCTTGCCCTCGTAAGACCCCTTCTAAGAAAGTTACTGTTTCAGGCAGTGCTTTAAATGGGCCGTCACTCACCGGTACGGAGTAATGCCACTTTTTTATTTTCTCCCTTTGAGCACCGGAACTTTTCCTTGGCCAAGGAGAGTACCGGTACTCTTAGGGGAAAGTCAGGCAGGGCAGGCTCGAGGCAACTGGAGACTGTGCAGCTGCGCAGAAAGTGCTCTGCTCAACTGCTGCTGAAAAAGAGAAGGCAGAATGGAGGGAGGGGCAGTGTACACCTTTGAATGGAGCCACTGCTGAGCATCCCGCAACAGCTCATTTGCATCACTTAGGGCCTGTTTAGGGTTCTGGATGCCCTGCGGCCCTCTGTGAATGAAAGTGAAGGGTCCAATCAGACCCTGCCCAGTCAATCACACTGTAGGTGTGGGACTCTGAGTCTATACCTACCCCGCAATCTAATTTACTTAGAGCGTGACTCCAGAGATGAATGCACCTCTCAACACCAGTCTGCAGGGAGGTTTGGGGAGAGTGTATTACACGCTACCCAGCATTGGATTGGGTAGTCGGACAGATGGGATGGTGCCTAAGGGGCTCTCTGCTTTTCTTCACTGCTCCCCGTCCAGGCTAGCGCCCTGAAGCTATATTGCCTGGGAAAGGGGGAGAGCAAGTGAATTGGCCTCGCTGAGGGCTTGTTGTTAGCACCTTCGCTCCAGTGTCTTTCAGTCCTTGGTGGGGGGTTTATGTTTGCATAGGCTGTGAGGCATCTTTCCCAGATAGGAAAATTGAGAGGATGTAATGTTAGGGTCAGAGCTGCTGAATAATGAACTATGGAAATTAATTTGATTTTCGGTAATGTAACTGGTGCTCATGTAATCTCTGCCCTTGTGCCTAGTTCACCTTACATAAATAAAAGTACCTTAAAAAAAGAATCTCTGTTTGCTCATGCTTTCAGAGTCTGCAAAGGCTGCAACATAATAATGAGAGCGGATTATTTATACAAAGATACAAAAGTTGTATTTCTTCAACATGGCTTTTTTTCCTTTTTTTAGTTTCAACTAACAGTCACGGGTCATTAAAGCAGCTATACACCACATTTTAAACTGTTTTCACCTTATGTTTACTGTGTAAACTTTAAAGTGCTTTTCGATCAGAGGAGAAAGTACCAGCTTTAGGTGATTTTCTCCATTTTTATACCGGCAAGGACATTCGAATACTGGTAATGCCGGGAAAAAAAGTCCGGTGTCAAACATAGCCAGATCAGGAGTTGCGGCCACTCTATTTCACCTCGCCCGTCTGGCCGAAATGTAATGCTGCTAGTTTTCACCGATATTTCTGGATCTATGAGCTTTAAAATACATAATGTATCCAAAATCTGTCTAAAAATGAGCCCAATGAGATTTGCTGTTTCAGGAACAGGCGCGATCCAGGAATGTGGGCGACTTTTTTGTTGGTGCCCAGGCCGAGTTGTGATCCCAATCCGACGCTGCTGCTACCATATATTGGGAGATTATCATTCAGCTGGGCAGTCCATTGTAGGGCAGGCAGACAGTCCATCAGCTTGCACACTACTGTCCCTACCCGTCCCAGCCCACCCGTGTCCATTTGACAAGTTTCACATACTCATCCGAATTGCAGTATTAATCTGGTTAAGTGATGTGCATGCTCCAATTGTTCCATTGACTTTTCAAGGGGCAGAGTGCGCTAAAGTAAGAAAACTGGGAATCCACTACATATTTCTCTAACAGGACTTTGGGATGGAGTCATTTAGACAGACTTGAGGTTAGGAGGAAAAACTGATTCTACAGTTGTGGGTTTAATCCTTTGTAGTATAGAAAGATTTGAAAATACTAAAAGGCCCCCTTCGGGCAGCGAGTACTTTACAAACATCAATGATAACCACCTACCAACAATTAATTAAATTCCCCTTAAGTTCAGGGTTGAATGTCTTTAGTTTAGTTGCCCATTAAAAAATGAACTCCATCATCAGTTTTGTAATCTGCAACCTCGTCTCATGTTTGCATGCCTTTTATTGTGTGCATGAATATTGCTTTTTCTGACTTTTGAGAGATTATTGTGGACAAGGGGTGTCCACCATAGGTTCAGAAGGGCCAGTTCATGTTCAGGATTTCTGGCTATTAACATGAGGTAAATGTGCAAACTAATTATCTGAATCAAATTGTGTGTGAGTGGTCGTGAATGTGTGTGAGTTTTTTAATGTGATGGGTGAATATGTGTGTATAAACATGTTTAGTCTGGGAAGACAAGCTCACAACCACCTAATGGAGTCCAGCCGGGCCTGTGTGAACCAGAGGCAGCATAAGTCCATTCTACAGGGATTGGCAGACTGAAGGTGAGAGGCAGATGACCCGCAGAACACAAGATAAAGATCCTCCAGGCATGGGAGAGCAGGCAGTCAATGAATACTGCAGGTGAGCAAGCAAGAGGTTGGGGGGGTGTTCAAGCATGGATGCTAGGGGTTCAACAGACTGTGGTGAGGTATTCAAGATATTACGATATGATTAGCGCAGTATATCTAATGATAGTTTACCTCGTTATGGTGTATTAAACGGCTCGAGATCCCCGATTATGTTTAGTACGACAAAAAGGGCCGAGAAACCGAACCGCCTCCATCTTGGATTGCGGCTCTCTCTCTCACTTGGAAGTCACGTGGTTTTTTCCGCACACCCTCTGCTTTCCCTTTTCCTTGCATTTTAGGAGACAGGCTGAGTTGCTGAGAAGCAAGGTCACATCTGCTAAAAGGGAGTATCAGGCAAATTCCTCTAGGCCTGGGACGAGAAGGGAGTTACCCTTTCGACCTTCTCTGTAAAGATAGTAACCCTTTGTATGTGTAACCGAAACTAGAAATGGGCATGAGCTCATTAGGGGCGCCAGGACTAACTGGTACTTTTCCACATATATGGTTTTGTATGCTGTACTGATAATGTATAAAAGTGTGTTACTGTCAAGGAGCCAGCAGTCTTCCTCGGCGCACCTGATGGGTGAGGATCGACGAGGCTCCTCTATATAGAGTTCTGTGGTGGCTAATAAACGTTTGAACCTTCCACGTTGCCAACTGCTCCTTCTTACATAATATTGCGGGCCAATGGTAAGTGTGGCCCTTGGAATAATTATTTGGACACAACAGTTGGCGACCACGAAGGGACCCCGTGAAAGGGTCTTCCCCCCCCGTATTCGGGTGGTGGGGTTGGGGGCGTCCTGACCGGTTGGCGGGAGAGGAGCCTGAGGATTTCTCCCACCCTGCACGACTTTTCGGTACGTCCCCTGCTGCTAGTTACCCTTCACCGGGGTCCTACGGGCTTAACCCAGAAACTGGATCGATTTGGTCGGGAGGAGTTGGCAGCGGAGAACGAACATTCGTATCTGGGTGCACCCGGTGAGTATTGATTTGATTTTGACGCACGCGTTGTACACGGTGCATTATTGGTTTAGGCACGCGTCGAAGACGGTGTGCTATTTGATTGATTTGAGAGCATTCGTTGGGAACGATGCATTTTTGATTTTGAACACAGATTGCATTTGTTTGAAGCTCGCGCTGGACAGCGGTGCATTGATTTGAAGACACGCACCGGAGGGTGGTGTCTTGCTTGATCGAGGTTAGCATTACCGTGGTTTGACTCGAAGTACGTACAGGTTGTATTTGATTTGAGTAAAAACGGCGCGCCGAAGTATTATAAAAAACAGATTGTGCGTGGAAGGACCCGCGACCTAGACTGGGTAGCCACAGGGCATACTCCTGACGGGGCGAGTCCTCGTTTGGGGCTGGCCTTAGTGGTGAGCCAGGAGGGTGGCCGGAATCACGCGTACAGTCTGGTGTTTGGACTGTGAACCAGAGTCGACGGGCTTGGTTCTCTGATACTGATTGTATGTTGTGTATGATTCATGTTGACTGTTGTTTATGTATACATGTCTGAAAACTAACACAAAAAAAAATGTCTTGTTTTAGTAAATTGAATTGTTTTGGCTGCTGTTGTCGAACAAGTGACTCCAGACTAGCTGAGAGCCAACCTGCCCCGCCGGAGGGCAGTCCTAGCCATTTTATGTATGTCAAACATGGGATCTCTCCGTTGTTGTTTTGCACTCTGTGGCATAAGTATACCAAGGGCAATGAGGAGTTACGCTGGCCCAAAACGGGCTCATTTGATGAAAAGAAAATTGCGTTCCTACAGGAACAGCTGTTTTCTAGGCGAAGTAGGCAGGCCATGTTTGACGCCCTCATTGCATGGCAGAAGGAGGCCAAACAACGGCGAATAAGGGAAGAGAAAGTAGCCAGAGCCAAGGCAGGACAGAATGTTACTCAGAAAGCTATGGCCTATGACCGAGACAGAGTAGAAAGGGGATTGGATTGCATGAATCGTGAATTTCGACTAAAGGTGGATAAGAGCTATGTGACCCGCCCGAATGCAGAAGATGAGATAGAGGATTTACTGGACACCAGACCACCACCCCCTTATGTGCCACAGAGGATATATCCGGAGGTGTCAGGGGCCTCGGCCCGGCTCCAAATATGTCCCTGGGGGCCTCGGCTTCGGCTCCCCCGGCCACCACTACCCCTCCCTCCCTGCCGAACCTCTCCCGGTTACCGACATCTGTGTCTGAAGTTATGGCCATACTGCCTAATTTATTGACGACAGCTGCAGCCGGGACCCCTCAGCTATCGCTGGGGTCAATGCCTTCCCCTTCTGTTCTACCCTCCTCCTCCGCCAGTACCACGCCGGTAACAGCTGCAACTACTCCGCTACGTCCGGCCAGTCTAACTGAGGGTAGGAAGTTCGGCCTTGGGAACGGAAGAAAGGGAAACTATTGCTACACAAGCATCCCAGTGGATGCGACATCCCATTTATACGCTTGCCGATATTTGGAGTACTATGAGAGACTATGAACCGGTGATGCAACAGCATGCTCTGGAGCATATGGCCAACGGTCTTATTTCTGTGTGGGAACAGGTACATCAGGAAGGGAAGGCTCCGGCTATACTATATGATATTCTTGATCAGGTCCATAAATCTCAGTTGACACCGGAGGAGGTGTATGGGAAGGTACAGACTTTGGTCTCTTATAGAACTCGTTTGCAGTCTACCACTCCCGCCGGATTCTCCCATTTCCCTATGCGGGAAGTGCACCCTATCTTCCATCCAGAAGTTGCCGCAGTAGTAGATGCCCACGGCGTCGTTACCCGTCCCGGGGTAGACGCCCGGTTCCAGGAACAATGGGTCTATACCCCCTGGAAGCGGAGTGAGGTACTATCCCTAAAAAGCCAGTTGCCAGATCCTAGAAAGAACCCCACCGCATATTACAAGGAACTGACCGAGGCCGCCTCGTCAGCGGTAATGACGTTGGCAGATATTGAATTATTCTTTGCCTTATTAGTACCGGTGGACATTTGGTGCCAGGTACATGACCAGGACCATGTTACGGAATTTGGTGGGACATGGGATCAACTGAGAAACTGGGATAGAGATCGTAAACCAGGGAACAAGCCCCGACCTGAGATACTGGCCTTGCCTGAGAGAATAATAACTTATATGCATTCACTGATCCCACCTAGGAAAGTAGATTGGGACAAGCTGACGGCCTGTAAGCAAAAGAAGGACGAGAGTGTCTCTGATTTTTTCACGAGGTTTGAGGGAGTTTTCATTGACTTCAGCGGACAGGACTTGGCAACGGAAGGGGGTGTACGTTTATTTGTTAATAGATTCGTAACCAATTTGCTACCTGAGGTATCGGCTCGGTTACAGGCAGCTGAGAGTACCTGGACGACCACCACGCCCTCCACGATACTGAGCATGGCTCAGTATTATGAGCATCGGGAGAATGAGAGCAAGGATAAGACAGAAAGAAAGTCAAAAGAGTTGAAAACACGAGTGTTACTACAGCAAGTGGAGAGGGGTAGAGGAAGAGGACGAGGGTTGCAGAATTTCGCTCCAAGAGGGGCGGGACCGACGCAAACAGCTGGGCGAACAGATTTGGGCATAAATCAATGTGCTTTCTGTAAAGAGGAGGGACATTGGAGAGCGCAGTGTCCGTTGCTATATGAACAGAATACGGCTTCAAGGGGTCGCAGACGGGGAAGGATGAGTGGGCATCGAGGTGGACACACGAGGCAAGAACAGGCAGCCCGAGGTGAGCACAGTCAGAATTATTTCGACCAAAACCAGGGTAAACAGTACTACAATGATGGACGTGTAACGGACGAAGACGCCGGGTATACTCAAGCATAGGACAGCCAAGGGCAGAGTAAGGGGCATGTGTCAATCCCGATAGATCAAGCTGGACCTTATGTCCATGCACGATTGTTGGATGCATCAGGAAAGTTTTTGGTTGACACAGGGGCTATGAACAGTTCTGTTTCACGTGCCCTGGTCCCGGGGGCCGCTCTGTCTGGCCAGACTAATGTGTCCGTGGGGTTCTCTGGAACTCCGGTGGTGAGCCCTATTTCTAAGCCACTTTCCCTTACTCTAGGACCGGTTTCGATAGAATCACCTTTCCTCCTCACCTCCCAGTGTGGGGAAAATCTCCTGGGTATGGATATATTAAAAAGATTGCATGCCCACATCTATTGCTCCCCCGATGGAGTTTATCTGACCATCCGGAATACCTCTATCCCCTCCGTTCAATGTTTTTCGAAAACGGACTCACTACCTCCTGAGCTTGCACAACTCCCACAGAATCTTTGGGCCCTGGGGGACACTGACGTAGGATTCCTACAAATTCCCCCGGTGTCCATCACCCTGAAACAGAATGCCAAATTGCCGAGGATCCCACAGTATAAAATAGCCCCCGCAGGGGAACGCGCTTTACTGGCCATTATTTCTGACTTGATTAGAACAGGGGTGGTGGAGGAAACGGCTTCTAATGTCTGTAACAGTCCCATTCTTCCGATTCTTAAACGAGCCCCCGTACCCCAATCCCCTGATTATGCTGATACCTACCGATTTGTGATTGATTTGCGAGAGATTAACAAGATTGTGGTACCCCAATATCCGGTGGTACCAGACATTAATTCCATTTTGACCATGATTCCTCCCACTGCAACATTTTTCTCGGTGATTGATTTGAAGAATGCCTTCTTTAGTATTCCCATACATCCAGATAGCAGACATTTGTTCGGTTTCTCATTGGGGGGCCGCAGCTTTAGATTCTGTCGCGCCCCCCAGGGGTATACCGAAAGCCCTAGTATCTACAGCCAAGCCCTAAAAAGAGCATTGGATTCTTTACAATTGCCGCCAGGTAATGTCCTATTGCAGTATGTTGACGACCTCCTTGTGGCCTCTGATACAGAACAGGGTTGCCGCGATGCTACGGTTACCCTGCTACGGCATTTGGCCACTCATGGTAACAAGGTGTCGCTCTCTAAATTTCAATATTGTCGACCGGAGGTGACCTATCTCGGTCATCTCCTGTCGAAGGAAGGAAGACGGTTGACTCCTGAGCGCATCGCAACCATAACTAACATGCCTGTTCCTCGCACGCAACGTGATGTCCGCGCTTTGCTTGGTATAACCTCCTACTGTCGCCAATGGATTGCTAACTATTCTCTCTTGACTAAACCTTTCTTGTATCTAACTACGAAGGATGTGCATGAACCTTTACCTTGGACTGATGAATGCCAGACTGCCTTTTCTGCTCTGAAAACTGCTCTTTGCTCTGCTCCTGTGCTTGGCACCCCTGACTACCGGAAACCTTTTGTGCTCTATGTGCATGAGGTGGACGGTTGTTCTCTTTCAGTGTTGACACAGGACTTTGGTGGTAAGCAAAGGCCTTGTGCATATTTCTCGGCGGTTTTGGATAATGTCGCCAGAGCACTTCCCAGTTGTCTGAGGGCTGCAGCGGCAGTGGCTGTAGCGATCAGACAATCGGAAGGGCTAGTCCTGAATACGGATCTGACAGTGATGGTGCCTCATGCTGTGGACGTATTATTGAACAGGACACAGACGCAGCACTTAACTAGTGCGCGTCTTACAGGGTACGAATTGACCCTGTTTGCACCTCATATAACGATCAAACGATGTGTTAACTTGAACCCTGCCACGTTGTTGCCCCTCCCTTCAGGGGATGGTGGACAAGACATACATGATCGTATTTTTCGAACTGAAGAAGAAACCAAGGGCCGGATAGATCTAACTGACACCCCACTATCTGATGCCCAAGGAGAATTGTATGTTGATGGGTCCTGTTTTAGATTACCGGATGGTACGACAGCTGCGGCTTATGCGATCACTACCCTGCAAACGGTAGTCGAGGCAGCCAAGATACCATACCGGTCGGCCCAGGCGGCCGAATTGGTTGCATTATTCAGGGCCTGCGAGTTGGGAAAGGTTTGAAGCTAAATGTCTACACCGATAGCCAATATGCGTTCGGTGTAGCACATAGCTTCGGGAGGTTATGGGCGGAAAGAGGATTCTTGACATCTCATGGCGAAAAGATAAAGAATGGGCCATTAGTTGACCGATTGCTGGCTGCATTAACGTTGCCTAAAACCCTGGCCATAGTGAAATGTAGTGCACACAAGGTTATAGTGGATGATGTGGGGAGGGGAAATTCCTTTGCGGATAGGATCGCCAAAGAAACAACCCAGTCTGACACCATTTCCATGCTTGTAGTGACAAAAATGATAGAGGCAGGGGTTTTTAACAACACCATAGACAGTGTGAAAGAGCTACAAAAGGAGGTGACCCCGGAAGAACTGACATACTGGCAAGAACAGGTGGGGAGGCTTGATGAGAATGGATGTTGGACTGACTTGTCAGAGAGGTGTAGATGGTTACTGCCAAACGCATTCGTAAATGCAGTAGTAACTATGGCGCACGGACCTTCACATGTAGGGGTCCAGGGCATCTGTGCCACATTGGATCCTGTCTGGTATAATGTTAATATCCATAAGACAGCTAGGAACCTGGTTCAGCATTGCATGATTTGTCTCCAGCATAATCCTGGGGTTAGCATTCCCGTCTTGGCGGGTAGTTTTGCGCCGCCCACCCTGCCTTTTGAAGTACTTCAAATGGATTACATACAGCTAGAACGAGTTCACAATCTGAAATACGTGCTGGTGGTGATCTGTACTTTTAGTAAATGGGTGGAGGCGTATCCCACAAAGGAAAATACTGCCCTGGCAACCGCGAAAGCTCTGGTAAAGGAGTTTTTCCCTCGATATGGGTTGCCAAGGGTGATTTGGAGTGACAACGGGACACATTTTAATGCTGACTTAGTTAAGCATGTATGCAAGGGTTTGTCCATTCAGCAGAAGTTTCACGCAGCCCGACATCCTCAATCAGCGGGTCTAGTTGAGAAATATAATGGGATTCTGAAACTGAAACTGGCTAAACTTCAGGACACGACAGGATTAAAATGGCCTGATCTCCTGCCCCTGGCCCTGTTGTCCGTAAGAACTACTCCCCATTCCCGGAGCGGTATCTCCCCTCATGAGGTAATTCTTGGTAGACCTGCCAACGTGTGGGGAGTACCCCGGCCCAAATCCTTCAGGGACATCGACCATCCTATGTTGACTGATTATTTGTATGCTTTAACTAAAGATCTCCATTCCATTCATCAACAGATATCTGCCGTACTGCAGCCCCTGCCGGAGGGACCCGGACACAGCGTGGAACCTGGACAGTGGGTCTTGGTTCGGAACTATCAACGAAAATCGAGTTTGGATCCGCGTTGGTCCCGACCGTACCAGGTGCTCCTGGCAACGCGAACGGCGGTGAAAGTTGAGGGTAAGCAGCGCTGGATCCATATCTCCCATCTTAAGCGACTTCCTCTCCCATTGCCAAGGGAGCAGCTTGACCAGGAGGAAGGCCTGCCAAACCAGGGCGAACCCAGCACTAGGAAACGACTTTCCCTGGACACCCGCAGAGAAGTTGACGGGCGAGGGGAGAGTGCTGTGAGCCTGCAAGACCCTTTTTGCGACCACTCAATTGCTCCGAGTGAGGCGTCTGGTCGGGAGCCCAGCTCCTCGTCTGATCCCACTGTGCCTGCTTCGTTTGTGAATCCTGACACCCCTGGTCGGGATCGATATCACCTGCGGCCCCGGAAATAGGGAATCCCAGGTCTAGCCTTGGCAAGTGAAGTTGGAAGCCTCGGCAAAGACCTGAGGATTGGTAGAACACTGGACTGAACTCGTTGAGAGCATGGAACTTTCAGTAAAGCTCTGTTCAGAACGAAGGTAGAGACATTGGTTGGACTGGTGGGGGCCCAGGTGGAGTCTCCTTTCAACAAGGGTTGCGTCAAGTGCGACCCCAACGCGAGAAGTTTTTCTTTTTTCTTTTTCTGAACAATAGGAGTCTGCCTGTGAGGCTCTATACGGACACAGGAAAGAAGCACCCTCCGGCAGGTCGGACTGCTCGTAGCCCTTTTCCCAAGATTATATTGGACTTTTAATGAGAAAATGTACCCTTTTGCTCGTTTTGTCCCTGAAGAAGGGCGGCCCATAGTACCTCGTACCATTCCCCCGCATTTGCCAATGTTCTCCTCATGGAGTTTGCGTGTTAAAATTGTTTTCATTTCTATATTGATTGTATCCTTTGTGCTATGCTTAGGTCTGTTTATATATCTAGAGTTTCGCCATCCTGTGCACACCTTGATAGTGTCTACCCCTGCTCCTAAGGAACATAATTTCCAGACTTTTGCCCCCCATAAGGAGAGACACCGACAGACATATGTACATAATGCTTTCATTGAGATGCTACACCAGACTCATAGTTCCACAAATGTTAGTGATTGTTGGGTCTGTGGTCTTCTCCCGTCAGTGATGCATAAGCAAGATTTGTTCATATCAATGCCCTTGTCTTATTTAGGTAGTTGCGAAGCCTGGTTTAAAATGTTATCCATGCTATATGAACACTACGCTATAGATGAACGTCGATTCTCAGAGAAGGATTACGCCTTGATTTTAGCCTATATAGAGACACACCAAGGTTTTACTCCTAATGCTGAGGGGACGGATGGTACCCTTGATCCTACCGCCTGTATGAACGTATACACTGATCATGAGAATGATACCTGGTTGAGGGATGAAGTGTTGGATTTCATGACCTTTAATTTTACTGAGTATTTCAAGTATTTCCAGGAGCGAAATGTCTCAGATGAGAAAATCATTCCGGTCCCGGTATTGAATACGTCCTCCTCCTTCTGCATGCAGCGTACTGGACATCTATACGTAGGTTATAGTAGATGTAATTACACTTATAAACTACAGACTTTCAGTAGTCCCCAACACTCACCCCTCCCAATGTTTATTTCGTGTGCGGTGAAAATGCATACACTTGGCTACCCAGGGGATGGGCAGGCCGATGTTACTTATCTTTTCTTTAGCCACCGGTCTACATAGCTCCTTCCGATTATCACAAATCTCATTCCTTAAATCGGCGGAGCCTAAAAGCTGAAGCCGCCAGTAATGATGCCACTGACCAGACTGACACTCCAGCTTAACACTTCGTTGATATCATAAAAGGGGCGTTGCCCATATGGGGACCCATCCTCAATAGTAAAGAAGTTAGGAGGCTATCTAGAGTAGTGGAAGGGGTGGTCAATACTACTGCAGGAATATTAACTAATATCACAGTGGAGCTCCAGGCGACCCGGCTTGTGACCCTCCAAAATCGTCTTGTTTTAGATGTTATCCTAGCTGATCGCGGAGGAGCTTGTAGAGTCATCGGCAGCTCCTGTTGTGTATATATACCTGACTCCGCCCCTTCTGTCCATTTAGCCATTCAGAAACTACATCGGCTAGCTTCAGAAATTCACACCGAGACTGGTACTTGGTCTTTGTCTGGGTGGTTTTGGGATTTGGTGACCACCTGGGGATGGAAGCTATTTATGATTCTTTTAGGAATAGTGGGGTTCATTTTCACCTGCTGTCTTTGTCTACAGTGCGGGCCTGCTTGCTGTGCATATTGTGCTGCTCAAGTTCGCCGATCTATCCCTAGGCCCAAGCCCGTCCAAACCAGAATAGATACCCAGCGGGCTCAGAAGGAGACGCACGACTTAATGCAGATTGATGAGGGTATTTTCGAAGACTGACCCCGTTATTAGCTATGCTGCGCTAAAAGGGCCGTTCTGAGGTATTCAAGATATTACGATATGATTAGCGCAGTATATCTAATGATAGTTTACCTCGTTATGGTGTATTAAACGGCTCGAGATCCCCGATTATGTTTAGTACGACAAAAAGGGCCGAGAAACCGAACCGCCTCCATCTTGGATTGCGGCTCTCTCTCTCACTTGGAAGTCACGTGGTTTTTTCCGCACACCCTCTGCTTTCCCCTTTCCTTGCATTTTAGGAGACAGGCTGAGTTGCTGAGAAGCAAGGTCACATCTGCTAAAAGGGAGTATCAGGCAAATTCCTCTAGGCCTGGGACGAGAAGGGAGTTACCCTTTCGACCTTCTCTGTAAAGATAGTAACCCTTTGTATGTGTAACCGAAACTAGAAATGGGCATGAGCTCATTAGGGGCGCCAGGACTAACTGGTACTTTTCCACATATATGGTTTTGTATGCTGTACTGATAATGTATAAAAGTGTGTTACTGTCAAGGAGCCAGCAGTCTTCCTCGGCGCACCTGATGGGTGAGGATCGGCGAGGCTCCTCTATATAGAGTTCTGTGGTGGCTAATAAACGTTTGAACCTTCCACGTTGCCAACTGCTCCTTCTTACATAATATTGCGGGCCAATGGTAAGTGTGGCCCTTGGAATAATTATTTGGACACAACAGTGGATAATAAACAGGTTTCCTTGGCACTGAAAAAGAGGTGTTGAATAAAATCTCATGGATTTTGAGACACAGAAGAAGATGGCTACGAAAAACAAAGGGAAATGAGTGGGTTGAAAAAGAATGGTCTTCAAAATAACGAACACTCTCATGATATGTAATGACTTTTATTGTTTATGACTAGTGTGATTGTGTCTAGGTGTAACCTCCTCACATTCTGGCAATTCCTCAAACCCTTTAAAAAAATAATATTTTGTCTTTACTGAGCCTCTCACACCATAGGTGATCTTAAAAAGGTGTGATTATGCATTAAGCGTGGTGTTGTCCTATTTTTGAAAAACTGATGACCTCATACCCCTTAAAGGACTCTCCGGTATAAGGAAAAAAAACAGTTATCTTAGCCCAGGCCAGCATCTCTCTAAAAAAGGTACTATAGAATGTTTGATGTCAAGACGGGGTTTTGAGATCCAGTGTGACAGTATTCATTAGATGGCCTCTTTAATTTGTTTGTGTGTTTTTCAATGAGAGGTATCAAGACACAGAGGTGAGTTTGCCTGTGTTTCATATTGCAGTAAAGCAAAGCTTTAATTACATTTTGTGAAAATCAACACAGCCTTAGCATGCTAGGCCACTATTAGAGCCAGAGTCTCTGTTGCTTGAGGAAGTCAGGCTGCGCATAAAGTCCAGACTGCACATAAAGTCCAGACCTCGCATAAAGTCTTTTGTTGGTGATCCATTATTTTGGAAAGAAGAGAAGCAGGGGTGGAACCTTCTTTGTTTTTTGCACCTTCCATATGAAGCTCTTTTCTGAAACCAAAATGTTTTTCCCAATGTCTATGCCTGTACTATCTGAAGGGATGTTGTAGGGAACACCCAAATACAAGAAAATTGTACTAACATCTCTTTTGCATCTCTCCAATGCCCAGGAGGCCTGGTCTATGCACAAAATCTTCTTTAAAATCCCATGGTCTCCTGACCTTTAGGTGCCCACTGTACCTACAATGTGCTGGAGTTATCCAGCCTTTACATGCCTTGCACATCTTCTGTTTGCTTTATGCAAGCTGTACTTCCCACTCCCACAGACCCAGATTACTTGCCTTACTCAACCGGTCATCATCTAGACCACCATGTGCTCACCTGTGCTTGACTCACTCATCCTGTAGTTTCCTTGTCAACCGTTGCTTACATCATGCAAGATGTGCTTGGCTCTTCCACTCTACATTGACAAACCGTGTTTGATTTCAACCTGCCTTAACTGATCCATCCTTTTCCTCCTCACAATTCTCACCTAACCCAGCCAGTTCAAGGCACATTTGCCCTGTGCTTGCCTTGCTTAACCTGGTGCCTCTCGTTGTTCATTTCATTCATTTTACATTGACATATGCTAGTTCAACTCATCCCATTGCGTTCATCTCAGCCATTTATCAATTCTCTTGCCCACTGCTCACATTAGGTGCCTTATGCTCCGATTGAAGGAGCTTTGGATGGTTTTGATTGACCGTAGTGGGTGCCTTCTGTATAATAGATGATTGAGACAGTATTGCAGTCTGCATTGTGTCTAAGACCAGATTGAAAATGTTCCTTTTCGTTTGGGTTGGTTCTGCTACTTCAGGTTTGATGCTTACTGCGTGAAAAGTGGAGGAGGCAACAAAGAAGAAATGGATGTAAAGATACACAGTGGAAGGTGTACCCTAAAGAATGGAATCCAAAAGGAATAGGCCCATGGTTATCCAGATTTCTTAGTCAAATTGACTACAATAGCTGTTGTTGTGCTCTATAAGAAAATTCATGACTTTTATGTTTCTTATGTGCATAGGCTCAGAGACAATCTGCCTTGGTATGACATTCCCACAATAATAAACGTAACCTTTTGCACATGGGAGGAAGAACCAAATACTCTATAGATAGCAGATCTATTTCTGTATAATCAAGCACAATTGGCACCAAGAAAATGTGGCTCCCATTAAATGTCTGCCTCCAAGCTCCGCCTCTAGCCCCGCCCACAATTACCTCTCCTCCATTCACTGCTTAAATTGATGAGTACCTGCACTTATTTTTTCCCATTTAAAGCACTGGTTTCAGGTATTTACCTTTTCCAATTATCAACAACACGCAGGAGTCCCATCCATGGTGGACACGTCGCCACAAACCCGATCAAACTTTTCCAGCCTTAGGAGCGTTCGAGGCTTTAATGGCGCTCAACAACAAAATACTACTGTCCTGAGATTTCAATTACTGTTTTTGTGAGTCTTGCAACACACTATAAATCCTTGTTCAAACGTTCACATGAATAAACAACGTACATAATATAGAGCCAGGCCGGTGAGATAGGAGAAACAAAACGTTTAGTGTGCACATTATGCAAAGTGTAGAGGCAGCAGTAAAGAATGTCTGGAAAGCTTCTCCCAGGCATAAAGCATTTGAGCAAACACAGCAAGTCGCACCTAACATGATGGTACAGTCAAAAACTGCTGTGTGCAAGAGCACCAACACAACCCTTTTTAATGTATTTATAAATTCAGATTTTTTTATATCGCGCATACAAGACCCAATAGGATGGGCAATAAAATTCATATTATAAAAAGAGTACATAGTAAAAGTAAAAATATATAATGACAAGTATAAATGCAGGATAAAGTCTTCCAAATCATGCGGAGAATCGGGTAGAAGAGTAACAAAGAGGTGAGTTTACAAATAAACAAAGCAAAGCGATATGACTTTCAACGAATGAGAAATCGGTTAAAAGAACCAGTAAACCAAACACAGGTTAAGGGTAGTGTTCGTTAAAACTTACTTTTTGCTGCCTCTCCCTGCATTGCTTTTGATGTCAATGAAGCTGTCGAGGGATTCTTGATCCCTTCAAAGATAAATGAAAAAGAGACAGTAGTACTTTTAGAACAAGTATTAACTGTCTTGTAAAAGCCATCATGCATTAATTACTAAAAAAATATTCATTATAATTAAATTACAGCAGCACAGACATGCACCAATGGCTTACTGGAGTTCGTTAGTTGAAACTAAACCCCCACAACAACAAACAACAATTATACTCCGTTCTGAGATAAACAGACAATGTCCATATTAGAAGAATTGGAAAATGGTCTACAGATTCAGGGGCATAACACAGGCCCCCGCATCCCCCACGGTGCGGGGGGGCCCGAGCTGCAGGGGGCCCCCTCGGCACAGTACGTATGCCTGAGCACTCCGGAATAAATCCGGAGCGGGGGCCCCTCCATGTATATTGCAGGGGGGCCCTTGAACTTTCGCTACACCACTGTACAGATTGTAATTGTAATTGTATTGTATGTAATTGTATTTATGTAGCACTTACGACCCCTGAAGGGGCATCGAAGTGCTTTTCAGTGAATAGCACGCTACTCCGGAACCCAAAAAGGATTAGTACTGGGTTAGTATAGGGAAATATATGTTAATTTGAGCGTAGGACATGTGAATCAGTTAGATGGATTGAATAAAATAATGGAGGGATAGAAGAGGGAAGTGTCTAGAAGGTGATTTGGAAGATCATAGTAGTAAGAGCCCTGACAAGGCATCAAAGTGCTTTGGGGCGAGCAGCACGCAGCTCCAGAACCCAAAGAGGGTCAGTGGTTGGTTAGTGTAGGGAAATATGAGTTTGTTTGAGTGGTGGACATGCAAGTCTGTTAGTTGGATTGAATTGGATAATGAAGGTATAGAAGAGGGAAGAGTCTAGGAAATGTATTTAGGAGATCATAGTAGTAAGATGAGGCTTGGGGTGAGTAAAAGGAGAGATAGAGGAGGGACAAGTCTCTAGAAAGGGATTAGGGAAACCATAGTAGTAAAATGAGGTTTAAGATACATGCGGGATGAATTCAGAAAGGGTTGCTTGGGAGATCATAGTAGTTTAATAAGGTTTTGGGTGAGCCAGGCAGTGATAGAGGAGGAAGAGTGTAGAGGGGTTTATTTTGTAGGACATAGTAGTACCATTAGGTTTGGGCTGAGTCAGAGAGTGGAGGTAGAGGATACATTGAGAGAGGTATAGGGTGAGATAGTAGTGAGTTCGGGGGACAAGAGTTTTATTTATGTATCTATTTATTATTATTATTTTTTATAGTAGGAGTAAAGTCATAAATATATAGATACATAACTACATAGAAAGGGTATGCATGGATAGAGGGATAATATATTGATATTTAACGTTGCATTGTACAAACTCAGACTTTTAAGTGTCACTGTACTTGAAGCTAATTTATTTATTTTAAGTGTTATTTTTTACACAATATTTAACCAGTGAAGAACTCATTGCTAAAATATGCATGATAATATTTACATAGTGTGATAGATGAATAAAACAGGGACCCATAAGCATCAGGTCAAATAGCTTTATGAGAACTATGTAGTGACCTATAAAGATGTTCAGCCTAGCATCTATTTAGATATGTATTCAACTGTAAGTGATATATACATGTCTTAAGCAGACCTAAGGAATATCTTTATAATTAAAAAATAAAACTATGGTTACTATACATGTTAACAAAAACAGGGATATGCTGTACATTAAGTTTGAGTGTTGTGGTTATATATGAAAGAACCAACTCTTGAGTAGTTTTCTGAAGTTAAGATAGGTGTCTGTGCATCCCATGTAATGCCAAATATGCGTACTAATATGCTATGGCAAGCAAAGTGTCATTAGCAGGTAAGAACCGAATAAAAAGAAGCAGGTCTTTAAGTACAATAAGCATGTACACGTACCCTTGCATTCTGCTGAAATCCACTCTGAAAAGTACAGCATCATCATCTGCCAGCTCAGAGGGTGCAGCAGGGGGTCCCTGCAGTGTTTTCTAGCCTAAACATGGACATTCCCTTGACACAGTCATCCTCAACTCCTGGTAACTTGCACAGTTCTGTCCAGCTGACCTGTTAATCGTGTTTACAGCATCGAGAGGCCAACTCCACCACAGTGACCCACTGACTCACACAATACAAAGTTGTGCTGATCTAGTCTTTCTACGGCAGGCGGAGCACCTTCTTAGGAGTCAGGATTTCTCCGGTTATCACCATCCCATATACAGACACCTCTGCTACAGCAGCTGTGCAAACCTCGGCCTGCGCAGCCTGCACAGGAGGCTCACATGCGGCTGGGCCACATCTTCAGGGGCAGCGGCACCTTTTTCCTCGAGATAGGTAGACTGGTATTTTCAGGGCCAGTCCCTTTTTCTAACCAATCGCAAGATGTCCAGCGATGTACAAAACACAGGTGTTCTTAGTAACTCGCTTTCTCACTACTTTTACCAGAAGGTCGTTTATGTAAGTTGGTTAAAATCGGAAGCAAAGTTGAGGTAGGGAATGTTTACGTTATTCTTTGAGTTAATGAGAGTTAAGGTTCATGTGTTGGAACGATGATCACTTATGACTCGCAAGTGTTGCCACGAATATGTATTTAAATACTGTTATAACCTCATCGATTTCAGTATTCACAGGAAGAAATAAACCACAGAGATATAATAACCAGAGAGCTGATCTCTTCTATGGAATGTGCACTTACATGCCTATAGACCCGATTCAGGTGGGAGACTCCTGCTTTGAAGTAAAAAATGGCTTTATTTTGCTACATCCCGCATGAAATTGCCATTGTTTCAACAGCAGCCAATGGGGGAAACACATTCTTCTGCTTATTGTTATTGTTTTTTTATCTCCTAGTTTACTCATCTAAAATGTTGTCAGTTATATGTGTGTGTGCCTGGTGCATTCGAAACCTTTACCTGTTTAGACGGCACGGTTTATGGGTGTTAAAATGAATGGGCCCGATTCACAAAAGTAATCTGAGACAAAACCCTAACTTTACGACTTCGGTATTCACAAAAGGCATTTAGGAGTAGTAAAGCCAGGATTCCTAACATTTCTACTCCTAAATGCCTTTTGTGAAGGCGGCGAGTAGATCATAAATTTTCCAATTGACACATGTGAGTATTTCTGCTTTGGAAGCATTCAATTTGAGATGCCTCCAGGGTCAACCACTTATCAATGGCTCTGAGGCAATTAAAGATTTGTGAGTTTCCAATGTCTTTGGAGCTTGGCAGTTAAAGGAGTATTTGTGAATCATCTGCATAGTCATAGCATGTGAGGTGAAATTCATTGATCATTGCCGGAAATGGCTTCATGTAGAAGTTGAAAGGCATGGGCGAGATGATAGATCCTCGTGAAGTACGGTTTGGATGAGAAAAGAGGAGAATGGATGAGATTTGTTCTGTTTTGAAGGTAGGATGAGATCGGCTTCATAGAGTCTTTATATTAGAGTGCCATGGCCAACTGTTGCAAAGGCAGCTGAGAGGTCCAAGAGAAGTAGTGCAGCTACCCCGTTCCAGTCTACTGTGTCCTTAAGGTCATCCCAAATGGCGATGAAGTAAGATTCTTTTTGAGGGGCGCTAGAGGGCGCGCACGCAGTATGGCCGCACTCAGGTGAGGCTCCTGCTGCCTGGACTCACTATCCTGCAATTATCCTGAGTAGTTGATCACCTGCCGGACCGCGACCAGGTGTACCTGTTGCTGCTGTCCCCCTGCGGCTCCGACAGAAGTTTGGGAGCCGAGAGATTCTCAGGGACCGAGTGAGAGGCGCCGCAAATTACGCCGGGCCAGTGGCTGTTGCGGGATGGTAGCGGTGGCCGGGACCTAGAACTACGTGATCCCGGTGCTGACCGCGAGGCGGGTAGGCCCCGGCCTGTCCCTTGCTGTCGCGGCGAACTCTGAAGTGGGGATCGAGGAGGCTGTGCATGAGACGGAGGCGGCAATAAGCGGAGGGGCTCCTGACTCGTCCTGTGCCTGGCTTGGCCCCCCCCCCTGCCGAACGAATTGCCTGTGAGCAGCTGCGGAGCGACGTGACCTGTGCTCTGTGGACGGGCCGTGCTGGTGGCTGAGGGGTCTCTCTACGTGGCGCGGGGGGTGAGCCGCCCACCCCCCCATCCTGGACGGACCGCGCTGTTTGGGGTAGTATTGGATGGTTGTCCCCTCCCCCCGGCGCTGTACCTGTACTCTGGCTGATTCGCCGCCGGAGGTGCTCCGGATCCCCCCGCTGCCCGCCGGTCTGTGCCCCCCCCCCCGACGGATGGGCGGCCCTCCTGCTGAACTCGCTGCGACAAGGCTCTGGGACCTGGCGGGGGGTGGCGCTGTGCCGTGACTTCAGCGGGGCTGGTGTCTGAGGCGAGATGCGCCGCGGAGGCCTAATGCTGCACTGACCGGGACTTCACCGCTGCTGGGGCCCCCTGAGGCCTACTCCTGAATGGCCCCCTCGCATCCCTTTGCTTTTGCCTGGGGCCCCCCTGCTGTTATTCTGCTGGGGTTCCTGACGTGGGGGTGCATCGTCGTGGGACTGCCTCCTTCCTGTATGAGGGCGGCCGAGGTCCGCAACAGAGCGCTGACTGGTTCTGCCCGTGTGAAGGTGTGGACTGCCACGAAGTTCCCTGCCTGGACTGCTCTTGAGCTGCCGGGTGGGTCAGTCGTCTGCTCCGGCGCCAACGGTGGCTGACCTGCCCTTTGTAAGCCCCTGTTCCTGACCCGCCTGCGGTGGAGGTGACCTTGGCTCCTCTGGGGTGTGGGGCGGCCCCCTACCACGAGCCCAAGATGGGCAAGCATGACAATAAACAGTCGAAGCTGTCG
Source organism: Triturus cristatus (assembly GCF_964204655.1). Lineage (NCBI taxonomy): Eukaryota > Metazoa > Chordata > Amphibia > Caudata > Salamandridae > Triturus > Triturus cristatus. The sequence continues at coordinate 604,308,549 of NC_140591.1, read as the reverse complement.
TTTGCTGCCCCAGTTGCAAAGGCCGGGCTGCGGAGTGCACCTGATGCTGGAGGCGCACAGGCCCCCCCGGTGCCCGACGTGGACACGGCCTCACCGCCAATGGATCTGCAACAGATGATGCGGGAGATGAGGCAGGGCTTCGCCACCGTGGTGGATAAGGTGGACCGTCTTTCTTCCCGTATGGATGTGTTCGCACAGAAAATCGATGCCCATGAAGAGCGCCTCACTGAGGCCGAGCGGCGGATCTCGGAGAACGATGATGCGACTGCTTCCCACTCTACACAGCTAACAAAAATGGACAGTGTCCTGCGGATTATAGCTGCTAAGAACGAGGAGTTAGAAGCCCGCAGCCGGCGTAATAATATTCGTGTGGTAGGTGTGCCAGAGTCCACCAATACAGGGCGCATGGAGGAATACGTGGAGAGGATTCTCATTGCCTCTATTGGCTCGGACGCCTTCTCTAAACAGTTCATCGTGGAGAGGGCGCACCGCTCACTCGGACCGCGACCGCGTCCGGGTGCCCCACCTAGGCCCATCATCGCGCGACTCCTAAATTATCGCGACCGAGATGCTGCGCTACGGGCTGCGCGTATGAACCAGAGCCTGTCATGCGAGGGTGTCAGCTTCACCGTCGTCCCTGACTTCACGCCTGTTGTTCAGGAACAGCGTCGTAAATTCGTTGATGTTAAGAAAAAGCTGCGAGCTCTCCAAATCGACTATGCGTTGCTTTATCCGGCGAAGCTGCGGGTCACCCATCAAGCGAAGCAACATTTCTTCACGAACCCGCAGCAGGTGGAGGACTTTTTGAAATCCCTGCGGAGGCTGCGGAACGACAGGCCGGATGAGGAGGATGCTGCCCAAGAGAACGAACATTGACTGCTAGCCTGTGGGTCACCGGGATCATTCCCTTACATCAATGTGCGGCTTCTCTGTCTTTTTCCTGGTTGCCCGCCCCTGCAGGCCCTCTTGATGGGCGGCGTCAAGACTGAGCGAGACTGTCCTGGTCGCGTGCTGGTCAGGGATCGGTAATGCATGCCAGGCACCACCACTCTCCCTCCCTCTGTGTCTATGGTGGGATATGGGCAGGCATGGGTGGATCTGTGTGCCCTCTGGATGCCCCCCGTAGGGTGTACCCCATTGACTCTATTGACTGAGTTGCTCCCGTTGAGCTTTCTGATGGCACTGACGGGTGGGGAGTGGGTAGACATTTCTGGCGAGTTGGGGTTGCTTCAGTGGGTGGGGGGGTGGGGTGGTGGGACCCAGGGCTTTGTGGACTTCCTTAGCTCTGTGGCGTTGTGGGACTGGTTTCGGGGCGGTAGGGTGGGGCCCCAGTTCAGGGCTCTGTGGGATTAGGTGCTTCACTTCTCCCCGTGCCTCGGCAATTGAGCTTGGTGCGCGGTATATGCTGGTGCAGGCAGACTGGTTGGGTGGGGGACCGGGGATGTTTAGTAATGTTGTTGCTATGTTTGATACAGCTGTGTTCAGGACGTTACCATCCATGGAATTGTCTCAAGCTCTTGCTGGACGTTTGCTGAGGGGTCCCCTGGTGGGACGTGGGGTGGGCACACCTGTTGGAGGTGGATATTGCCTTGGCGTGGCCGAGGTTGGAGACTGTGGAGTGATGGTGGTTTGGCGCGGGGTGTGTGGAGTAGATGGCGTTCGCGGCGGGTGGGGGTTGACTGAGAGAGGCCCCCCTTTGCCGATGCACTTCCAGCCTGCTTTGTGTCGACCTGGCTATGGGGGACACTGATTTGAACGTGCTCACGTGGAATGTCAGAGGACTGGGGGACCCTATAAAACGGAGACACATCCTGTCCTACTTAGATCGCCACGCCATACACATTGCGTTTCTTCAGGAGACCCACTTCCGGGCGCGGGCTGCCCCTACCTTTGCTAATAGATGGGCGAAGTACACTACCTTTTCTTCTTACTCCTCATACTCTCGAGGTGTAGCTATATTAGTTAAAAGGAGCACCCCCTTCGTTCTAGCGGGTACGAAAAGCGATGCCCCGGGCCGATACTGCCTGATGTGGGGTAGACTAGGACATAGAATGGTTACTCTGGCCTGCTGCTATGGTCCCAACGTGGACGACCCTGCCTCCTTCGTTGACCTCGGTGCGGATATAATCGGTGTGGGTACGCAGCACCTCATATGGGGGGGAGATTTCAACGTCACGCTTGCCCCGACGTTGGACAGGTCCCACCCGGCCTCGCATCATTATACGCGGTCCCGGGCGGCTCTTCTGGAAATCATAGCAGAGCACAGGCTGATTGACGCATGGAGACACCTCCACGCGAATGGCCGGGAGGGTACTCACTTCACGGCGCAGGTGCGTTCCTGGGCCAGGCTCGACTATGTCCTCCTGACCCCGCAATTTCATGTGGCGCTGGTTGGAGCGCGACACCTTCCGAGAACCTTCTCCGACCACGCGCCGGTGCGAGTCACATTGAGGGCGGCAGAGCTCGGCCCCCCTATGGCGGCCTGGCGGCTGCAGCCCATGATGCTCCTCGATACCCTTTTTCAGGAGGAGGAATGCTTGGCTTTCTTTGAGCGCAACAAGGACTCCGTGCAGGACGTTGAGACTATTTGGGATGCGTTCAAGGTGACCCTGCGGGGTCTGTGCATTGCCAAGGGGTCGGGTGTCCTGAAGAGCATAATGGCGCGCCTGCACGCCTTGGAGGCTGACCTTCGGACGCTGGAGACGTCGCTGGCGGACAGCCCTAATGATGCCACGTTGGCGAGTATTCGGGGGAAAGTCTCGGAATATACTGCGGAGGCCGTCCGGGAGGCAAACTTTAGAGGCAAATACTGGGTTGCCCGAAGTTACGGTGAGGGTGAGAGGCCGGGGAAAGCCCTGGCTGCGACCATGAGGCTAACACGACCGCCTAATACGATCATGGAGATTGTCGGGGCGGACGACACACGGTACAGTGATACCGCGAATATCCTCAACGCGTTTGTGGCCCTCTATAGAGTGCTGTATGCGTCAACTAGGGTTGGGGAGCTCCAACTCCATGATTACCTTGAAGATGTGTCCCTGGGGTGGCTTAGTGACGCGCAAAGGGAGTTTCTTAGCTCCCCCTTTGAGCTAGACGAGGTGAGGGAGGCCATTATGCAGATGAGGTCGGGCAAGACCGCTGGACTGGACGGGATACCCATTGAATTTTACAAAACTTATATTGACTTTATGGCCCCGGTGTTGAGAGAAGTCTACGAAGATGCGTTGGAGGTGGGTCATCTCCCCCCCTCGATGCGCATGGCCCTCATCACATCGCTCCTTAAACCGGAGAAGGAGGCCAGTGACTGCGACTCCTACCGGCCTCTCTCCCTCCTTAATTGTGATGTGAAAATTTTAGCCAAGCTCCTCGCCAACCGCATTAATCTATTGCTCCCCAACCTGATACTGCCCGACCAGGCCGGCTTTGTGCCGGGTAGGGCTACGTCCCATAATCTGCGCACTTTCTTCTCGATCCTTAACTCTGTACATGAAGATCTGCCCATGGCCGCCGTGTTCCTTGACGCCACGAAAGCCTTTGACTCCCTTGAATGGGACTATCTGTTCCAAGTTTTGGGGCGCATGGGATTCCCGACTGTATTTATTTCGTGGATTAAGTTATTATATACTGCTCCTATGGCCAAAGTATAGTGAATGGTCGGTTATCCTCTGCCTTCCCTATTACCAGGGGCACCAGACAGGGCTGCCCCCTTTCGCCCCTATTATTTGCTCTGGCCATGGAGCCTCTGGCGGCCAAACTGCGGCAACACCATCGTGACAAAGCATTGCGGTGCTTCCAGAGGCAGATACTTATATCCATGTATGCCGACGATATCACCCTCTACGTGCGGGATCCGAAGGAAAATCTTAACCCGATCCTCCGGGAATTCATTCGGTTTGGCATGATTTCCGGTATCCAGATCAACTGGAGCAAGTCTTGTTTGTTTCCCCTGACGGCCTCCACTGGGCGATTTGTGCTTGACTTCCCCCTTGCCTGGTGTGAAGGGGACTTTAAATATCTGGGCATCCATATTGAAAAAAATAGAGATGAACTCATGCGGGCTAACTATGGTACGGCACTGTCCCGTATTACAGATTCCATCACTAGATGGATCACTTTACCCCTTTCAATGGCTGGCAGGTCCTCGTTGATTAAGATGGTAGTCTTGCCGCGGCTGCTGTACCTCTTTCTGAATATTCCCTTTTATCCCGGTGCCTTTTTTTTTTCGACAACTCCGCTCGGAACTTATCCGATTAGTCTGGGGCGGTAAGTCACCCCGGCTCCAGTGGGACATCCTGATTAAGCCCTTTGATCAGGGAGGTTTCGGCATTCCCGACTTTGAGCTCTATTATCAGGCAGCCCAGGCGCACTATGCTTACTTTTGGATGCGACAGCCTCGCTATATGCCGCAACTAGCGGCGGAGCACTGGCTGGCACACCCCATTCCCATAGAAGGCGCGTTGTACATCCCAGTGACAGGCAGAGATAAGACGCCCACAACATTGATCAGTACGGTGACTGCGTGGACTAGGTTGGCTGCCACTCTGGAGCTGGACATGGTGTACGCACCACTCCTGCCTCTGGTTTACCACCCAAGCATGCCCCTGCTGCAGGAGGCGGGCTTCCGGAAATTACTTCACGCTATCCACGTGAAGACGTGGGGTGACCTGTATCACAATGGCACGTTCCGGTCCATGGAACACATGTATGCCAACATCCAGCCTACTCCCCTCGATGTTTTTCTATACCTCCGCCTCCGGCAGCGGCTGAGAGCCCTTATGCCCTGCTTCCCCCAGGAACCCCCGCATTTGACTCCGCTGCATCGTATACTGAGTGATGACACCCCAGCTAAACTCGTCTCCAAAATATACCGATCGGTCCACTCCTCCACACAGGCGCCGCGGTTGGCGGCCAGGGAGAAATGGGACCAAGAGCTGCAGACCCCGTTGACGGATAAACAGTGGCAATTCTGCCTAATGCAGACGGACCGCGTCTCCTCCAGTAGCCGCCTCCGGATTATCCATTACAAATACCTTCATAGGCTCTACTTCACGCCGGTCAGACTTCACAGATATCGGCTTCGTGAGGATGATAGATGCGACAGATGTCGGGCTCCAGGTGCGGACTTCCTCCACCTGGCGTGGGCATGTGATGCAGTTCACCGCTATTGGTGCCAGGTGTTTGACGCGCTCTCAAAGATGATCAATACAGTATTGTTGCCCTCCCCTCTACTGGCCCTGCTGGGCTATGTGGAGCCCATACAGGTGGCGCACCGCAAATTCATCGCGCTTGCCTTTCTGCTTGCGAAAAGGAGAGTGGCGTGTCGCTGGGGCAGGGGCAGGGCCCCAAAATTCAAGGACTGGGTGCGAGATCTTGTTTACTGTCAAGATCAGATCCGTACGTACTCTGAGCTTATGCCGCCCACGTCTCAGCCCGCTGATATATGGGCCCCGCTACAATGTTATCTCCTTGCTGAGACGACGGCCCCGGATGGCAGTCAGGCTGCTGAGTGAGCTCGTGCTGGGGAACTATGTCGCCTGGAGGGTAGCTGCCCGAGGATATTTCCGGGGTGGGCTGGTACTGTTTGCGCTTAGGCTGTGGGTCTCCGCTCGGACTGGCGTGGGAGTGTGTCGATCTGAGGAGTGTGGAGTGGGAGGTCCTCCCCCCCCCAGGGGTCGTTGCCCCCTGCAATGGCCTCTTTGGTTTCATTTTATAGATACTGCTTTACACTGGGTTTGTGTTGCTGTCCAAGCCACCCCTGCAAGGAATGTATTATCTATACCACCCTCCAGCCTTCTATGTATCGCCCATGTTGATATGTCTATGCAATGTCGCTCCTTGAAATACAGCTGTATGTTTTTGTCTTAAAATTTCAAAATAAAATTTAAAAAAAAAAAAAAAAAAGTACGATTCTTTCCCTCTTCCTGGACGGAGTCCTGTTTGAAAGTCAGAAAGTATGGAGTTATCTTCAATTAATTGTGACATCTGGATGAATGCTACTCTTTCTATCAGTTTGCCCAGGAAAGATCTATTTGTAAATGGTCTCTAGTTGTAGTTGTCGGGGTCAAGAGGGTCCAGAGTAGTTTTCTTTAACAATAGGCATATGTATGCCTTTTTATGTCTTCTCGGAAGATTTCCGTAGTTAAGGAATTATTGACAATTCTTTGTACTAGTGTAGCAGGAGAGGTAGTTAGAAGAATGTATTTGAAGGTTTGTGGTGGACAAGGGTCAGAAGGGCTGCTGGCAGGCCTGCTTGCTTTGACCAGATCCATAAATTCACTTTGTGATATTTGTTTGAAGGAATGCAGAGGCTGGGTTAGCCTACTCTTGGAGGGTTTACATGGAAAGGGGTTCGTGCTGGTGGTTTCCCTTTGTTTTTAATAGAAGTTCAATGGGTATGCTTTAGTTGGCCATGAATTCTGGAATAATGGGATGAGTTCCTTCTATGCATTTAGGTTTATAAAAGTCAGTGAGAATTTTATAAAATTCTTTATCTGCTCATTTAGCATTGTGAATTATGTCTGAATAGCACCTTTGTTTAGATTTTTTGATTGCTGACTTGTATAATATGTTAAGTTTCTGTAGGTGAAGTTTGTCTTTATTGCTGTTTGTTTTGACCCAGGTGCTTTGCAATTTTCTAATTTGCTGTTTTATCTCTTTTAGTTCTGTATTTCTCCAAGGCGCCTGTTTTGTTTTGTCCTGTTTTGTTGCTCTGAGTGGTACTCGGATATCAAAAGCTTCAGGTGGCCACTCATATAGTTTTTTTTAACTGAATTTATTGTGTCTAGATTTGTGTTAACACCTCTTGTTTAAATACCTCTCTAAAGGACTTCTAAATGTATGACATTTTGTAAACGTTAGGGTAGGAGAGGGGTTCTCTTTTGCACAAGGGCACTGGTGCACATTTAAAGAAAAAGAATGTATTTAAACATAAAATGCAGTAAGTAGTTTTCACCCACTACAATAATGGTGTCACAATAGTCCTTTGCCCCCAGGCACGTGCAGCTGTTGCAAGAGCAGCGTGGATGAAGCTACTACATAGCATGAAGAAAGTAATATGACAGGTAATTATTCATTTTAGTATCTAATGTTCTAATTGAGGCTTTGGGGTACCAGCATGACAATCTGGTCATGAGCTAAATGAATGAACGATTCTATGTTGAAAGTGCATGCCGGAAGTCATTATGACATTACATTCTCAGTGCTTGAGGCCCTGCTTGTCTGGTTCATGAAGCAGCTGCTTGTTGATCATTTCTGCACACTCATTTAATAGTTTGGTGACATGAAATCTGCAGTTAGTAAACAGACGTGAATGCTGTGACAGGAAGATGTCTGCTGATAACGTGTGACACTAAGTAAAGGTTTGGGTACTCAATGTTTGTTAGCGAGATAGACACCGACTCGTTCATTTGAATGATGTGGTTATTTGTAGACTTTGAAAACTAAAATCTCATAACCCTCTGTTTGCACTCCACTGAACCACAGTGTCACGTCATGGCAGTCTCTTGGTGCTCGGATCACAGCTGCTGCAAACTCGTTACCCATTATCCTTGTGTGCACTTCACTGAATCTTACCGCAGTGTCACAACATGAAAGCCTTTTGGTGTTCATACTACAGCCTCTGCAAACTCATGCAGGGCTGCACTATATTAGTGTATTTGTTTGCTTGATGAATTAGTGGGTGTTTTGTGGCATACAATTGTGTTGATCGTCTGCGGTGAGGCATTCCGCATCACCAGGCAGTCATGGACATCATTCAGGTGTCACCAGGGGTCACAGCTGTGACCCCTGTCTTCCTCTTTGTGACCCTGGCACTCCTTCGAGAGCACTGGTCTCAGAGGTGACAAAATCAGGGCCAGGAACACAGGGGCAGCTCGCCCTTAAGGACGTTGGTTGGGGCTCCACGTTCCTTGCCGTCTGTCAATTTTTTATGACACTAATAGTGAATAATATGGTCTTATTCACTATTAGTGAAATACAAAATGGAGTACAGTTATTCGGAACATGACCCTCCCTGTCACCCGAAGTAAGCAAAAATGTTTTAAATGTATTTTGTGTGTGTGCTTGCAGGTGAAAGTGTCTTTGTGTAAGAGACAGTGTGTGTATGTAAATAAGTGTAGGCATGGGTCTGTTTGTGTGGGTGAAAGTAAATATCAAAGGGTGTGAAATGCCGCTTGTACTACCCCAGGCATTTTGTTGAATTGACTTCCATACAGGCAGGTAACCTCTTCTTCTCAATGCCATTTAACTAAACATCCCCTTTGAGGCCAAATCCACTACACACTTTGTTCATATTTATTAGGTTTTCCCTGGAATTTGGGCTATTGGTTTCACAGCACAATGTAATTCTGCTTCCTTATTACGTCCTCAGTAGCATTAGCCAATGGTATTAGGAATTCACGGAAGCACAATTGGCACCAAGAAAATGTGGCTCCCATTAAATGTCTGCCTCCAAGCTCCGCCTCTAGCCCCGCCCACAATTACCCCTCCTCCATTCACTGCTTAAATTGATGAGTACCTGCACTTATTTTTTCCCATTTAAAGCACTGGTTTCAGGTATTTACCTTTTCCAATTATCAACAACACGCAGGAGCCCATCCATGGTGGACACGTCGCCACAAACCCGATCAAACTTTTCCAGCCTTAGGAGCGTTCGAGGCTTTAATGACGCTCAACAACAAAATACTACTGTCCTGAGATTTCAATTACTGTTTTTGTGAGTCTTGCAACACACTATAAATCCTTGTTCAAACGTTCACATGAATAAACAATGTACATAATATAGAGCCAGGCCGGTGGGATAGGAGAAACAAAACGTTTAGTGTGCACATTATGCAAAGTGTAGAGGCAGCACTAAAGAATGTCTGGAAAGCTTCTCCCAAGCATAAAGGATTTGAGCAAACACAGCAAGTCGCACCTAACATGATGGTACAGTCAAAAACTGCTGTGTGCAAGAGCACCAACACAACCCTTTTTAATGTATTTATAAATTCAGATTTTTTTATATCGCGCATACAAGACCCAATAGGATGGGCAATAAAATAAATTCATATTATAAAAAGAGTACATAGTAAAAGTAAAAATATATAATTACAAGTATAAATGCAGGATAAAGTCTTTCAAATCATGTGGGGAATCGGGTAGAAGAGTAACAAAGAGGTGAGTTTACAAATAAACAAAGCAAAGCGATATGACTTTCAACGAATGAGAAATCGGTTAAAAGAACCAGTCAACCAAACACAGGTTAAGAGTAGTGTTCGTTAAAACTTACTTTTTGCTGCCTCTCCCTGCGTTGCTTTTGATGTCAATGAAGCTGTCGAGGGATTCTTGATCCCTTCAAAGATAAATGAAAAAGAGACAGTAGTACTTTTAGAACAAGTATTAACTGTCTTGTAAAAGCCATCATGCATTAATTACTAAAAAAAACTATTAATTATAATTAAATTACAGCAACACAGACATGCACCAATGGCTTACTGGAGTTCGTTAGTTGAAACTAAACCCCCACAACAACAAACAACAATTATACTCCGTTGTGAGATAAACAGACAATGCCCATATTAGAAAAATTGGAAAACGGTCTACAGATTCAGGGGCCCCCGCATCCCCCCCCCCCGCATCCCCCCGCGGTGCGGGGGGGGCTCGAGCTGCAGGGGGCCCCCTCGGCACAGTACGTATGCCTGAGCACTCCGGAATAAATCCAGAGCGGGGGCCCCTCCTTGTATATTGCAGGGGGGGCCCTTGAACTTTCGTTACGCCACTGTACAGATTGCAATTGTAATTGTATTGCATGTAATTGTATTTATGTAGCACTTACGACCCCTGAAGAGGCATCGAAGTGCTTTTCAGTGAATAGCACGCTACTCCGGAACCCAAAAAGGATTAGTACTGGGGTTAGTATACGGAAATATATGTTAATTTGAGCGTAGGGCATGTGAATCAGTTAGATGGATTGAATAAAATAATGGAGGGATAGAAGAGGGAAGTGTCTAGAAGGTGATTTGGAAGATCATAGTAGTAAGAGCCCTGACAAGGCATCAAAGTGCTTTGGGGCGAGCAGCACGCAGCTCCAGAACCCAAAGAGGGTCAGTGGTGGGTTAGTGTAGGGAAATATGAGTTTGTTTGAGTGGTGGACATGCAAGTCTGTTAGTTGGATTGAATTGGATAATGAAGGTATAGAAGAGGGAAGAGTCTAGGAAATGTATTTAGGAGATCATAGTAGTAAGATGAGGCTTGGGGTGAGTAAAAGGAGAGATTGAGGAGGGACAAGTCTCTAGAAAGGGATTAGGGAAACCATAGTAGTAAAATGAGGTTTAAGATACATGCGGGATGAATTCAGAAAGGGTTGCTTGGGAGATCATAGTAGTTTAATAAGGTTTTGGGTGAGCCAGGCAGTGATAGAGGAGGAAGAGTGTAGAGGGGTTTATTTTGTAGAACATAGTAGTACCATTAGGTTTGGGCTGAGTCAGAGAGTGGAGGTAGAGGATACATTGAGAGAGGTATAGGGTGAGATAGTAGTGAGTTTGGGGGGACAAGAGTTTTATTTATGTATCTATTTATAATTATTTTTTATATTAGGAGTAAAGTCATAAATATATAGATACATAACTACATAGAAAGGGTATGCACGGATAGAGAGATAATATGTTGATATTTAATGTTGCATTGTACAAACTCAGACTTTCAAGTGTCACTGTACTTGAAGCTAATTTATTTATTTTAAGTGTTATTTTTTACACAATATTTAACCAGTGAAGAACTTGTTGCTAAAATACTCATGATAATATTTACATAGTGTGATAGATGAATAAAACAGGGACCCATAAGCATCAGGTCAAATAGCTTTATGAGAACTATGTAGTGACCTATAAAGATGTTCAGCCTAGCATCTATTTAGATATGTATTCAACTATAAGTGATATATACATGTCTTAAGCAGACCTAAGGAATATCTTTATAATTAAAAAATAAAACTATGGTTACTATACATGTTAACAAAAACAGGGATATGCTGTACATTAAGTTTGAGTGTGGTGGTTATGTATGAAAGAGCCAACTCTTGAGTAGTCTTCTGAAGGTAATATAGGTGTCCGTGCATCCCATGTCATGCCAAATATGCGTACTAATATGCTATGGCAAGCAAAGTGTCATTAACAGGTAAGAACCGAATAAAAAGAAGCAGGCCTTTAAGTACAATAAGCATGTACACGTACCCTTGCATTCTGCTGAAATCCACTCTGAAAAGTACAGCATCATCACCTGCCAGCTCAGAGGGTGCAGCAGGGGGTCCCTGCAGTGTTTTCTAGCCTAAACATGGACATTCCCTTGACACAGTCATCCTCAACTCCTGGTAACTTGCACAGTTCTGTCCAGCTGACCTGTTAATCGTGTTTACAGCATCGAGAGGCCAACTCCACCACAGTGACCCACTGACTCACACAATACAAAGTTGTGCTGATCTAGTCTTTCTACGGCAGGCGGAGCACCTTCTTAGGAGTCAGGATTTCTCCGGTTATCACCATCCCATATACAGACACCTCTGCTACAGCAGCTGTGCAAACCTCGGCCTGCGCAGCCTGCACAGGAGGCTCACATGCGGCTGGGCCACATCTTCAGGGGCAGCGGCACCTTTTTCCTCGAGATAGGTAGACTGGTATTTTCAGGGCCAGTCCCTTTTTCTAACCAATCGCAAGATGTCCAGCGATGTACTAAACACAGGGGTTCTTAGTAACTCGCTTTCTCACTACTTTTACTAGAAGGTCGTTTATGTAAGTTGGTTAAAATCGGAAGCAAAGTAGAGGTAGGGAATGTTTACGTTATTCTTTGAGTTAATGAGAGTTAAGGTTCATGTGTTGGAACGATGATCACTTATGACTCGCAAGTGTTGCCACGGATATGTATTTAAATACTGTTATAACCTCACCGATTTCAGTATTCACAGGAAAAAATAAACCACAGAGATATAATAACCAGAGAGCTGATCTCTTCTATGGAATGTGAATTTACATGCCTATAGACCCGATTCAGGCGGGAGACTCCTTCTTTGAAGTAAAAAATTGCTTTATTTTTTCTACCTCCCGCCTGAAATTGCCATTGTTTCAACAGCAGTCAACGAGGGAAACACATTCTTCTGATTATTGCTATTTTTTTTTATTTCCTAGTTTACTCATCTAAAATGTTGGCAATTATATGTGTGTGTGTGCCCGGTGCATTTGAATCCTTTACCTGTTTTGACGGCACGGTTCATGGGTGCTAAAATGAATGGGCCCAATTCACAAAACCCTAACTTTACGACTTTCGGTATTCACAAAAGGCATTTAGGAGTAGCAAAGTTAGGATTCCTAAATGTTCTACTCCTAAATGCCTTTTGTGAAGGCGGCGAGTAGGTCATAATTTTTCCAATTCCCACTTGTGAGTATCAGTTTGAGATGGCTCCAGGGTCATCCACTTATCAATGGCTCTGAGGCAATTAAAGATTTGTGAGTTTCCAATGTCTTTGGGGCTTGGCAGATAAAGGAGTATTTGTGAATCATCTGCATAGTTATAGCATGTGAGGTGAAATTCATTGACCATTGCTGGAAATGGCTTAATGTAGATGTTGAAAAGCATGGGCGAGATGATAGATCCTTGAGGTACCCCTGCTTTTGTGATGTATGGTTTGGATGAGAAAGGGGGAGAATGGATGAGATTTGTTCTGTTTTGAAGGTAGGATGAGATCCAGTTGAGAGCCGTCATCTCTATGCCGGCTTCATAGAGTCTTTTACATTAGAGTGCCATGGCCAACTGTGTCAAAGGCAGCTGAGAGGTCCAAGAGAAGTAGTGCAGCTACTCCGTTCCAGTCTACTGTGTCCTTAAGGTCATCCCAAATGGCGATGAAGGAAGATTCTGTCCCTCTTCCTGGCTGGAATCCTGTTTGGAAGTCAGAAAGTATGGAGTTATCTTCAATTAATTGTGACATCTGGATGAATGCTACTCTTTCTATCAGTTTGCCCAGGAAAGGTCTATTTGTAATTGGTCTGTAATTGTAGTTGCCGGGGTCAAGAGGTTCCAGGGTAGTTTACTTTACCAATAGGCATATGTATGCCTTTTATGTCTTCTTGAAAGATTTCCGTAGTTAAGGAATTATTGACAATTCTTTGTACTGGTGTAGCAGCAGAGGTAGTTAGAAGAATGTGTTTGAAGGTTTGTGGTGGACAAGGGTCAGAAGGGCTGCTGGCAGGCCTGCTTGCTTTGACCAGATCCATAAATTCACTTTGTGATATTTGTTTGAAGGAATGCAGATGCTGGGTTAGCCTACTCTTGGAGGGTTTATATGGAAAGGGGTTTGTGCTGGTGGTTTCCCTTTGTTTTTAATAGAAGTTTAATGTGTCTGCTTTAGTTGTGTAATTATTTGCCAGTTTGGCCATTAATTCTGGAGTAATGGGATGAGTTCCTTCTATGCCTTTAGGTTTACAAAAGTCAGTGAGAATTTGATAAAATTCTGTATTTGCACATTAAGCTTTGTAAATTATGTCTGAATAGCACCTTTGTTTAGTTGTTTTGATTGCTGACTTGTATAATATGTTATGTTTCTGTAGGTGAAGTTTGTCTTTATTGCTGTTTATTTTGACCCAGGTGCTTTGCAGTTTTCTAATTTGCTGTTTTATCTATTTTAGTTCTGTATTTCTCCAAGGTGCCTGTTTTATTTTGTCCTGTTTTGTTGGTCTGAGTGGTAGTAGGATATCAAAAGCTTAAGGTGGCCACTCATATTGTTTTTTAACTGAATATATTGTGTTTAGATCTGTGTTAACACCTGTTCTTTAAACACCTCTCTAAAGGACTTCTAAATTTATGACATTTTGTAAATGTTAGGGTAGGAAAGGGATTCTCTTTTGCACAAGGGCACTGGTGCACATTTAAAGAAAAATACTGCACTTAAACATAAAATGCAGTAAGTAGTTTTCACCCACTACAATGCTGGTGTCAGAATAGTCTTTTGCCCACAGGCACGTGCAGCTGTTGCAAGAGCAGTGTGGATGAAGCTACTACATAGCATGATGAAAGTAATGTGACAGGTAATTATTCATTTCAATGTCTAATGCTGTAATTGAGGCTTTGGGGTACCAGCATGACAATCTGGTCATGAGCTAAATGAATGAAGGATTCTATGTAGAAAGTGCATGCCGGAAGTCATTATGACATTACATTCTCAGTGCTTGAGGCCCTGCTTGTCTGGTTCATGAAGCAGCTGCTTGTTGATAATTTCTGCACACTCATTTAATAGTTTGGTGACATGAAATCTGCAGTTAGTAAACAGACGTGAATGATGTGACAGGAAGATGTCTACTGATAACGTGTGACACTAAGTAAAGGTTTGGGTACTCAATGTTTGTTAGCGAGAACGACACCGACTCGTTCATTTGAATGATGTGGTTATTCGTAGACTTTGAAAACTAAAAGCCACAGCAGGGCTGTGTTTACTCATAACCCTCTGTTTGCACTCCACTGAACCACAGTGTCACGTCATGGCTGTCTCTTGGTGCTCGGATCACAGCTGCTGCAAACTCGTTACCCATTATCCTTGTGTGCACTTCACTGAACCTTACCGCAGTGTCACAACATGAAAGCCTGTTGGTGTTCATACTACAGCCTCTGCAAACTCATGCAGGCTGCACTATATTAGTGTATTTGTTTGCTTGATGAATTAGTGGGTGCTTTGTGGCATAGAATTGTGTTGATCGTCTGCGGTGAAGCATTCCGCATCACCAGGCAGTCATGGATATCATTCAGGTGTCACCAGGGGGCACAGCTGTGACCCCTGTCTTCCCCTTTGTGACCCTGGCATTCCTTCGAGAGCACTGGTCTCAGAGGTGACAAAATCAGTGCCAGGAACACTGGGGCAGCTCGCCCTTAAGGACGTTGGTTGGGGCTCCACGTTCCTTGCCATCTGTCAATTTTGATGACACTAATAGTGAATAATATGGTCTTATTCACTATTAGTGAAATACAAAATGGAGTGCAGTTATTCGGAACATGACCCTCCCTGTGAGCAAAAATGTTTTTAAATTTATTTTGTGTGTGTGCTTGCAGGTGAAAGTGTGTTTGTGTAAGAGACAGCGTGTGTATGTGAATAAGTGTAGGCATGGGTCTGTTTGTGTGGGTGAAAGTAAATATCAAACGGTGTGAAATGCCGCTTGCACTACCCCAGGCATTTTGTTGAATTGACTTCCATACAGGCAGGTAACCTCTTCTTCTCAATGCCATTTAACTAAACATCCCCTTTGAGGCCAAATCTACTACACACCTTGTTCATTTTTATTAGGTTTTCCCTGGACTTTGGGCTATTGGTATCACGCACAATGTAATTCTGCTTCCTTATTATGTCCTCAGTAGCATTAGCCAATGGTATTAGGAATTCACGGGTCGGTGTGAGTGCTCAATGATACGAAAGGCATGCGGTGATAAAAGGAAGATTCCTGCTATTATTGTCTATGATAGTCAATTTAATGTCACTATCTTCTTTTAGAGGTCTCTTCGATATCATTCAAAAAGTTTTCCCACCCTTGAAGGAAAGGTTATATTGGCCTCTGTTATATATATTGCAAAACACCATGGGTCATATTATCAAGAAACGACGTTAAAATTATCACCGCTTTAGCGGCAGAAAACTGCTGCTAAAGCGGCGATAATGGGATTGATAATATGCCCTTGTGAATTCCATAGAATTCCATGTTCTTTTGTCAACATGGGCTTCTATGGGAATTCCCACCGGCATATTATCAAGCCCATTATCGCCGCTTAAGTGGCAGTTTTCTGCCGCTAAAGAGGCGATCATTTTAACCCCGTGCTTGATAATATGCCCCTAAGTCCATGTAACGAGGTCAGTCTTCTGCGAGATGGACAGCCTCCTCATCTCACTAGCTTGGTCTTGAATGAGGACTAGAGTTAAACTCTAGGTGTTGAAATGAACAGAGAAGGGGGCGGGCTGGGCCTTTCTGACTTGGCGCTCTACTATATTGCTGCACAGCTACAGCATGCAGCAAAGTGATGCAATGAAGAACCAAACTGGGAAACTAGACTCCTTGGGGAAAAAGTTGTGCAGGATACCTTACCAGTATGCTCGACGGCGGCTAAGAATCAGTTGCCACATTGCCCGTGAGTGGCCACAGCATGGGAGCTCTTAGTTCAGAGTGTTAAGAAGCGCACCTTTCAGTAGATCCCTGACGATTGAGTGGCTGCAGCAGTTCCATCGAACACAGGAGGCTATGACACTGGTGGTTTCGAGGGAAGGTGGCTGTCTCACATTGGGAGGCCTGAATCCGGGAAATAATTGTGTAACTTTTGAGGAAACTCAGAAGGCCTCTGGTGTTGGACCTGGACAATTCACTAAATAGGCTTGCACGGCCAGGTTTGGACTGGCGTCCAGACTGCACCAGAGGCATCCCTTACTCTGTATTTACTACTGAAGGAAGGACAAGGAGAAGACTTATCTCACATAAATATAAAGTACTAACAGAAGATAGATCACAGGTGACAATAAAAGGTGGGCAAGCCTGGTACAGAGACATACAAATTCCACTGACAGTCGCAGAGTGAATGAGAGCATGTATGAAAGTACACTAATTCACAAGTAATGCAAGATTTAAGTACAATCACTTTAATTATCTCCAGAATACATACCGTGCACCCACTAGAGACAAAGAATATACTCAGATAGGGCATCAACCTGTCCAATGTATGGGAAACAGGAAGCCACATTTCTACACATGATCTGGACATGTAAGGTTTTATCAGTGTCCAGGACAGAGGTAGTGTCACACCTTTAACCAGTGGCGAGTGTTCAGCTTGAAGCAAGACTCACTTTGCCACTGGATTCAAGCAAGCCTGGCTGAAGACGGCTGAAATGCCAGAAACCGGTCCTAGGAAGCTTGTTTCCGGTCCAGGGAAGACATGGCTTGGCAGTTCGGGCTGGACTGTTCCCATGAGGCACAGGGTCAGACTGATTTGCATATGGCCATGTCTGAACTGGGGTGGCAGAGTGGGCTAAAGAACGGTGATGGATCAAACCCAGATCTGTTGACTGGGTGTGAGTGTTTGATTGGTTCTGATGCTCCGTCCATCACCACCCCCTTTTGTACCGTGAAGCAAGAATACAGCATTGCTTACTGAGTATTATACCCAAGCCCACTTATGGGATAATGCAATACAAATTTGCAGCTCTTGGCCTGCTTTTAGCTCAAAATCATATAGCAATACACAGGTTATCTGAAATGGACCCATAAAATTGAAATGGAGCAAAGGTATAGAGGATTGACGTTTAGCAGAAGAGTTGGTAGAAATGGCAAGTAAATTGACTGACAATAATGAGGAGGCAGACGGATGAGGTGTTGAGTATCGGTGATTTTCATTGGACTGAACGGTTGACTGCCGGATAGTGTCCCTGATCTCTTGCTGGCACATCCTGATAAGTGGCGATGAGGGGGCTAATTTAGAATGAGTCTGAAGTTGATTAGGGGGGACAATTTATAGACATAAAGATAATGGTGAGACAATTGATGATGTAACTTGAATTTGTAATGTCATGCACAAAACTTATTGCACAGCTGTTGGCTGTGTAAAAATGGTTTAATAGACATGCTTTTATATGTGTATGAGCATAGTGTTGTTTGGCAGTGTTGCTGTTATGTCTGATAACTGCAATAAAAAATAAAGATGTTTAAAAAACCAAGGTTGTGTTGGTATATGTCCCACATCATATAGCCCAATATCTTAGGTTGCCTTCTGGAGCAGTGCCCTTCTAACTCCTTGGTGTTTTTATAATTGCAAACTAATGAACTAGGCGAACTATAGGAGACCTAAGCCACATCTGAAGAAAGCAGCTATTCCTTCCATCAGAATCAGAGGGTGAAAATGGCACACCTATCAATAGTAATGGAGAAGATGACAAGTCTTTAGAGCACGTAACGTCTACATGCTAAGGACAGGCTGAAAATGAGCGGATCGTATGGGTTTCTCTGCCCTTTTCTACCATCAGAATTTGTGGGCCCATAACATAGCAACCTCTATTGCTGTTCTGAAGCAGCAAACGTGAACATACTTGTGAAGCAGCGACAATGGTTTACAAAGAGAAATCCTGCAAATTTGGGTGGCAGTAAAATTGACCCGTGCTGCCAATGTTCCTTGTTTCATAATGTAGGTTCATGTCATGGAACTGGCGTAAGGCCCTGGAGACTTCTAAAGCACAAACACATATTTCACCCAAAGACTCATTCAGCCCCCTGAAGAAAGCCTTCAGGAGACTACTAGATGCACTGCATCATGATTCAGCTTCTAGGAAGGAATACATATTCTATGGATTACCTCATCTCTGCTGATACAGGTTTGTCCAAAAATGACCCCTGCAGAAAGGGAGAATTCCCTCATTTGTACTAGGTCCATCCAGGTCCACGATGAGCTTGGTGCTAGAGTTATATTGCTGTGCTTCTTAGCAAAACAGAATGAAAGCAAAGATAATTTGCCCTCCAGGCCTGGTATTTCTAGCACAACAATCCCCCAAACTAATGTGCCAAAGGTAATTTCTATTTTCAACAGATCTAAGCACTTATCTTTATATTTCACATTACGGTTTTCAGCACACTTGTTCACTCAATTCTGATAAATAAAGCACTCTGAATTTTCACTCCACTGAGGAATATTGATTCTCTTTGGAGATATTATACCTTATCTAACAGGTTTTTCTGTAGAGCCGTCCATCTCTTCACAAATCTCTTGAAATGTTGAAGATTCATTCTAAATTCTAATTAATCAACTGGGAACTAGACTTCATCAGTTATTAGTTACAATGTTAATGTGTGGTTATTATTTGATCAAAATATACCCAGTGTATTTTTCTTTCAATCATATTACTGTAAGAAAAATATTATCTTCATATTTTTTAGCTAAACACAAAAAAAGAAAAATAATATATAGGGTGAAAATTGTCACCTTACCTTTTATCCTTCTGTCCTGCTGTGCTGGATATTTCAATGAGATTTCCAAGATTTTGGCTACATTAAAAATAAAACAGAACACACATGGCTCAGGATTTCTGTACTCTTCTGTAGACAAAGATTTAAAACTGAGCATGATAATGTTAATGTTAGGAGTTCAATATGGAAGAGACGATTCTAAAGGGATGTTTTACATAATTATTTGGACAAAGTCTGCCAATCATGGGAAGAATACATGCCAATGCATGCACAACCGGATTAATGGCAAGTATCTTTAAATCTTCTTTACTCAACTGTCATACCTGCTATCTTAAAGAAGAAGAGTTTTTATACCTTTCGCAGAATCTACATGACCCCGAAGAAAACAAGTACATTTGCTAAAAGCCCATTTTCAAGTTGCAAACGAATGCCAATGATGTCCATATGTCTCTGGATTGCCCAATATTGGGTACATTTTGAGGAGGAGTAAGTGAAGGGTTATCTGAAATATTGGGACTGACAATCACGGTTAGTCAGTAACTGATTTTGTTTGAAACTGATCTGAAAATTACTGCATCTCTCTCTCTCTCTCTCTCTCTCTCTCTACCCTAGGTAAAATGTATTTTTCTATTGATTTTGGGGTAACACGCTGGTAGGACTAGCAGAGTGCGGCCAATCGGATTTTTGTTTACATTCAGGTTCCCTTGAGCCGGTGGGGCTGACGAGCCCATGGCTACGCACCTGCGCGCCTTGAGTGGTACTTTACCTGAGAATATTTTTTGGCAGCCTACGCAGCAACCCTACACACATACCTACTCCCTACTGACGAGAGGCAACTACCTCGAAACACGTGTCCAGGGATGGCTAACGCAACACTTATTTTTATTTTAATCTTTTGGCATAGGCGTACCCGCCGACGCTACTTCATGGACCACAATTCTTTGGGGTAACACGCTGGTAGGACTAGCAGAGTGCGGCCAATCGGATTTTTGTTTACATTCAGGCTCCCTGGAGCCGGTGGGGCTGACGAGCACATGGCTACGCACCTGCGCGCCTTGAGTGGTACTTTACCTGAGAATATTTATTGGCAGCCTACGCAGCAACCCTACACACATACCTACTCCCTGCTGACGAGAGGCAACTACCTCGAAACACGTGTCCAGGGATGGCTAACGCGACACTTATTTTCATTTTAATCTTTTGGCATAGGCGTACCCGCCGACGCTACTTCATGGACCACAATTCTTTGGGGTAACACGCTGGTAGGACTAGCAGAGTGCGGCCAATCGGATTTTTTTTTTTGATTTTTTTTTTAGACTTCATCAGTTATTAGTTACAATGTTAATGTGTGGTTATTATTTGATCAAAATATACCCAGTGTATTTTTCTTTCACTCATATTACTGTAAGAAATATATTATCTTTATATTTTTTAGCTAAACACAAAAAAAGAAAAATAATATATAGGGTGAAAATTGTCACCTTACCTTTTATCCTTCTGTCCTGCTGTGCTGGATATTTCAATGAGATTTCCAAGATTTTGGCTACATTAAAAATAAAACAGAACACACATGGCTCAGGATTTCTGTACTCTTCTGTAGACAAAGATTTAAAACTGAGCATGATACTGTTAATGTTAGGAGTTCAATATGGAAGAGACGATTCTAAAGGGATGTTTTACATAATTATTTGGACAAAGTCTGCCAATCATGGGAAGAATACATGCCAATGCATGCACAACCGGATTAATGGCAAGTATCTTTAAATCTTCTTCACTCAACTGTCATACCTGCTATCTTAAAGAAGAAGAGTTTTTATACCTTTCGCAGAATCTACATGACCCCGAAGAAAACAAGTACATTTGCTAAAAGCCCATTTTTAAGTTGCAAACGATGTGGCGAGGCGAATGCCAATGATGTCCATATGTCTCTGGATTGCCCAATATTGGGTAAATTTTGAGGAGGAGTAAGTGAAGGGTTATCTGAAATATTGGGACTGACAATCACGGTTAGTCAGTAACTGATTTTGTTTGAAACTGATCTGAAAATTACTGCATCTCTCTCTCTCTCTCTCTCTCTCTCTCTCTCTCTGCCCTAGGTAAAATGTATTTTTCTATTGATTTTGTTGGCAAGGAGGGAGATATGTAAGACATGGAGACACCTACCCTCCTGGCTTAAGTCTTTAAATAAGATTTGCAGGCTGGAGTTAGGCCCCCGTTCTACAATGAAAACTCAAGAACTGTGGTCACCGTTTTTATCATGGCAAGATACAAGGTAAGAACTGTTTTTTCCCCAATAGGTCCTACATTTAAAATAAAAAAGGTTGGAAGGGAATGGCCTTGAAGTTATCTCTAAACAGAAATCCCAGCAAAGTCGGTAAAATAGTTGCCCCTTTCTCCTTTCTGGTAAGTGATGTTAGAACCATCTGCTGGTATATGTGGACAACAAAATATATATTTAGCATAGCTATTGCTATTGGTTGAATTATGTAGTATTGGAGCAAAACATTCCCAGTGTTAACTTACATGTTCATTATACACTTTGATATGGCTGCATAACTACACCGCATAACTACACAAGTAAATGCAAGAAAGTAAATTACAATTTTAAAATTAGTTTCTTACCTTTTGTCCTTCTTTCCTGCTGAGTTAGACACATCAATAAGGTTGTCAAGGCTTTGGCTTTATTGGAAATAGAACACAAGGCCTAAAGGTCAGATTTCTTGCAAACAACTTTTGACAATCTAACCTATAATTCATACCAGTGTGTGCAGTGAAACATTTAAACCAATGTGCACCTGTGCTGCTTGTCAGCAATGCAACTGACTCCCAAGCACATATGACCTAGAACCGACACATATTCTAACCAACAAACATTTAAACAGGACAACACAATTTAAAAATAGCAGGCACGTGGCCACATTCACACTAAACCAAAAGATCCAGCAACTGTTCTCCTAACTTCCTTTCCCATAACTTCTTTCAGTCCAGATCCATATTCTACCTTCTAGGACTAGTCTTCTGTAGTTTTGTGTTTTTTGTGAACTTTGCTGAACATTTACTGTCATGAAAAATGTTATGAGACGGAAGGGGATGCACGCAACAAAGGAAATCGACTTTGTGTCCCACTCACAATGTTTTTTATAGGTGGAACATTTTTGTAAGTGGAACTTAGTTGTTAAACAAAACTTATTTAGGATCATAAATACCCTGATACTGATTCTCAGATTCATGCTGAGTGGCCATTCCTGCCAGTAGATCTGAATTACTCTTACAGACAATTTGCCTGGTTTTGTGGAATGCCTGTTGATGAAACTCTCCAATATACGTCTTGCAAAAAGATTGTGAAAACGCACCAACTTGTATGGTAGTGAGCGTTCACAAATATTTTTCAGGTCTTAAGTTATTCCTGAAAGAGCAGGACTGTATCCCTTTCTAGCAATTGAAATGGATGGATATTTCATTGGGATGTGTGAGAAGGATTACTTCACTGGGAAAAAATAATTCACCTTAACAACAAAAAGTTGAAAAAATTGAATGTATTTTCAATCAATCAATAAATCTGGATTTATAAAGCACGACTTGTCACCCGCGAGGGTATTTAGGTGCTGAGAACATTGCAGCTTTGGGGGGACACTTGAACAGCCAGGTCATAAATCCTTTATTGAATTCCAAAGAGAGAGAATGAGGTCTTGAGGTGACGGGTGTGGTTGTACCAAGATTTTGCAGCGAGGCATGAGAAGGAGCGGGGTGTGTGTGCGAGGAAGAGAGAGGCAGAGCACAGGTGTTTGTAGGGTTGGTGGAAGTCCATGCGGTAGTTGATATAGTCTGGTCCTTGATTGTAAAGGGCTTTGTAGATGTGGATCAGCATCTTGATTTGGCATCTCTTCTGAATGGGTTGCCAGTGAAACTCCTTGAGGTGACGGGTGATGTGGGTCCGTTTGGGGAGGATGAGTCTGGCCACTGAGTTCTGCCTGGTCTGCAGCATGGTCTGTCGGAGAGGGTGAGGGTCCTAGTTTGGAAGGCCACCGGGAGTGGTTCCATGGGGAGGTGTTGTTCCTGAAGATTATCACTTTTTTTTTAATCTATGTTGAGTTTTAGGCAGTTGTCTTTCATCCAGTTGGCGACGCCACTCATGCGCCTGAGGAAGTTGGCCATCGTGGTGGAGGGGTCTTCTGTTAGCAAGAGGATGAGCTGGGTGTTGTCTGCATTAGAAATTATGTTTAGTCCATAGGTTCTGATGATGTTGGACGGTGGGGTCATGTAGGTGTTGAAAGGTGTTGGTCTGAGGGACGAGCCTTGAGGAACACCGCAGATGATATTTTGGATTCTGAGGTGAAAGGTGGTAGGCGGATACTCTGAGTTCTTCCAGTGAGGAAGGAGATGATCCATTTGAGGGGTTTCCTTGGATTCCAATATGATGAAGCCTCTTGACAAGGGTTTGGTGGGATACAGTGTCAAAAGCATCCATGACGTCAAGGTCGATCAGGGTCACCGTTTTTACACATTTATGCCCTGAATACTCTAGCAGGGTGTCCTCTATTTGGACAATCCATGAAAGTACACATAATGTTCCATAAATATGCTTGACAATCAATCATTTGTATAGATATCTATAGTGCCCTCATTGAGATTATGTGACTCCCCTGAAAGCAAGTAAGTCAATACAAGTCATTGTGATATGTGTACAATGACAAGATTTACTCCTTTTTAATGACTCAACCCCTAGTACGTGATAGTCCACTGGACATCCAAATGTCAGAATTCCTAATATGTGTAAAAGAATGTCAAATGTTTTTGCCATCGAGCATCGGAACAAAGATGCACATATTTTGGTATTGTGAAGTCTTTGAGTGTTGTTTCAGAGTCCTTTAGTGAGTTAGAAAACAAAGGCCTGCATTGAAACCTGGATGGAGTCACACCCTCCAATCAGTCAATGAAGTGCACCATCTTCCTTCCAATCTCCTGTCATTGTCATGGGGAGTGTTTCCCTATAATTACAGGTGTGACTGGGTAGAGGTGAGAGAATAGAGAGGTTGTGACAATGTCATCATACAAGGACTGCCATACTGATGTCCATATTGTGCCTGGTGACCCTACAAAGATACCTGGCAGAATCAATACATGGCTGACATTACATTGGGGCTGCCTGCACTCAGGGACCTGGTGAATTCACTGCTGACCGCATAAATCAATGCTAGGCAATGCGGAATGGGCTTCCCCAGGGTGGAGTTCAGGATACTTCTAAGTGTTTCTTCAAAGGGACATGCAAAAACCTCATAGAAGAAGGGGACTCATTGGGATCCCATCATTGGAACTGTGTGCCCCGCCCCAGGAAAGTATTCCTAAGGGTTACTGATGTGTCTCAAAGTACGGGTAAGATGTGAACTATGTCCTCTCAAATGTAGCTCATAGATTCTTCTGAACTTTCCATTCACCTGCAACACATGCTTGTCAAGGTAGAGGGAAGCAGAAGACTCTTTGGGCACCAGAAGGAGATGCAAAGGTCTAGGAGCCCCTCTGTGGTCCCACCAATAGCCTTGCCACCCAGTCAGAACTTGGTAGAGAGAACTGCTATATGATTCTGATTTGACAGATGCTTGCCAGACTGTTGTTGCTGGAGGCAGAGGGAGCAATACCACTAATTGACAGATTAATCACTTCCTCCCACCCACCTCACAATAGTGACTGTAAGAAAGTGGACTATTAGTTGAGAAGGATGTGGCGCTTTCAAAAGTAATAAGTCTGCAACCTAAAATCTAATGAGAACCAAGTGCCCGGTTCTAGCACTTGACTCTCCCAGGGTAGTGAGGCATAGCAGAGCAAGGTCTACTCAGGGGAGATGGTGTGGGCTAGTACCTCAGTCCCCAGGGGCAACAAACAA
Source organism: Triturus cristatus (assembly GCF_964204655.1). Taxonomy (NCBI): domain Eukaryota; kingdom Metazoa; phylum Chordata; class Amphibia; order Caudata; family Salamandridae; genus Triturus; species Triturus cristatus. The sequence continues at coordinate 604,283,724 of NC_140591.1, read as the reverse complement.
CACCCAATAAATAATTATCTATTCAGTGCTTTTACATATATAAAGAAAAAATACTGTATTACAGACACATATTATGCATTAATTTACAAATATATGTAAGATGACAGGTGGCACTACCTATGATGACACCCTCCTAGACGATCCTACCGCTAGTGAGCCCTGAACCACATATAGATATCACTATAGTAGACAGAGTATAGATATTAAAAGACAGGCATACTGACTTTGTCAGGGTGTCACCACATAAATCATAGCATACATGTTATACAATACCAATGCAACACCATTAAAATACTATCGATTTCACCATCAAACACTGACATTCATCGGAACATGTAATGACTATTATCTTTGTGATTGTTAAAAAAGCATTTCAAAACATTTCAATGATCTTCATTAAATTGTGTGAAAATTGACTGTCAATCTTGTTATTGTCATCAAAGCCTTTCAAAGATCTTTATTAAGGCATTTAATAAAACATTGTTAACTTTGTCATTAAAGAATTTCAATAATATATGTACATGAGTCTTTCTTCTATTTTTAACACGATGTAACTACAGCCTTCGGAGCAACAAACAGAGGACCCTTCACTTCAAACGCTGTGAAAAAGACACACTAGTTCTAAGAGTGCTTGAGAACCAGGAAAGCTCTACCAGGGTCTTCAATGTAACCCATGGGAGAAGTGGCAAACATTTGGTAAAAGCGTTATAGGGGATCATGTGAGGACTGCCGCACTACTGGAAGCCCCATGAAAACTCTACTTGATGGTGCTGTTTCCTTTCTGAGCCACCATAGAGGAAAATATGCAAAATTTAAAATCCATGCAGGGACTTATGCAAGCGCAGGAGCCGGCTTTGCACTTCCTTCCTCCCACAAATGCAGGTGGGATCTGCTGTTTCGGTGATCTGCCCCCTCCAGACATTGACACAGAGGGGTGGGAAGAGGTCCCGTCCCTGTTCATGGGGCTCTGGCGTACCCCAGGGGTCTCTAGGCTTTCTTTGGTCCCCACAGAGATGGGGCCCACAAGGCATTTCAGGAAAAGAGAGTGGTGGTGTTCCCACGGTCTCTAGAAGTCCTTGAACCGATCCTTACAGCAGGAGTTATGCATCCTCTACCTTCCAGCTTGGTATTCCTTCAGCATTGTTTTCCCTATGTCCAGACTGTTTTCAAAGGACTGTCCCTTGAGCAGAGGGTTTTAAATGAGGGTGGACAGTTCTAGAAGGTAGGTCCCTCTGCCCAGTCCTAGGGTGACACATCATCACGCCACCCCTACCCCAACCCTTCTGCACAGCATTTTGGAACATTCCAACATGGCGACTTGAAATGGTCTGCCGAAAGACCTATCTGAGTGCCTTAAGCCACACCCCTAGTTACCACAGCTGCCTGGTCCATTCCCTCAAAAACTTCAAAGTGGGGCCCCTCCTGCGCTTTGCTCCACAGGTCTGTTTGACCTCCTTTTTCCTGTGGGAGTGAGCCTTCTCAGGCAAGGTGCAGTGTCAAAGGTGATTAGCATGTGCAGATTGCGTCCTCACCTTCTCCTCTACTAGGAGCAAGCCTAATTACTGGCTAATAGCCCTAGTGTGTGGGGAGACCCTTGATCTTTCAGTTGCCCAGAAGAGTAATTATCTTGGCCTAGCAGGGGCAATAAAGGCCAGGAATCTCATAAGAAGAGTCAGAGAAATATGCCAATTCCCCAAGTGTCAGAGGGGTGCAGATATGAAAAAGTGTCATTCGATCTGCACTCAAGGTTCATTTTTACCATATCATCCATGTGTCACACTAGTCTCTAGGCCTCACAATGGTGACCCTGTAGTTGTTGCAGATTTCATCCATAGTGTATAATAAAGTAAAGCACACACTTGTTTCAGTAATCACTACAGACATACTTTATCACACTATTAATGCCCATTCATATTATAAAGCCTAAATCAGGTCAGCACCATTCCCTGAAGGGTCCCTTCTGGAACAGGCTACTTGTGCGAAGATACTAGGCTGAGCTAGATGGTAGCCTCATACGCTCAGCCTACACATGTTTTTGCATGTGTGTGTATAAATGTACACATACAGCCAGCACAGAGCCTCTTACCCTAGCTGTGCAGCAGCAGATCTTTTCTTAAAAGGCAGACGCTGTCGATTAGCGCTCCCACTCCATTATATCACAGCTCGCCGTGAGTGAGACTCAGGTAGTGAGAATCATTCACGGCAGAAGTCCATAAACCAGCAAGTCCAAAAGCAAAAAATCCAGGCGTATTCAATGATTAATTTCTCACAGTGAACGACGGGAAGGTGGCAGGGCCTTGGTGGAGGAGGCTACTGCCTCTCCCTGCCAAGGTTAAAATCCAGGCCCACGTGCCTTTGGTCATTAAACTGAATGTTCTTGTTCACCTTTATCACATCATCTATTTCCACTCTCTCACTCTAAGGTCTTTTACCTTCTGCTGTAAGAAAGGGTCAAGCTGCACTTATTCTGATTGCCTTCAAAGTTGCATAACATTATGCTTTAAAGAGCCTCATGGTAATGATTGTTTGGCAGCAAACAAAAAAATCTGCATTTATGTTTCACTAGTAGTTTTGGATGGCTGTAATGCACACTGAGGAAAATTTTACTTTTGCATTGTGCCTTGTTTTGAAAAAATATAAGTTAGTTAGGTATGAAAATGGCCCATCAGCCACATTGAAGACATGTCACAGAGATGGCTGAGCCCCATTTGAGGAGTGGTGCCCATCCCCGGATTTCTTTTACCAGAACAGCCGTGTGCAGCAGAGCAAGGAAAGGAAAATCAACCAATGGCCCTAAGAAACCTTCCTGCCTGCCCGGGTCATTGATTTTTTGTTTTTCTAAAACAAACTCTTACTTTGAGAGGAAAAAGTATGTGTACTGAGGCCCAGCCAACACTGGCAGTTGTGCTGAAGGAAGCAAAATCCCTGTCAAATGCCAGGGATCTCATACTTTGGCAGGTGGTCCTCTGCCATGGGAGCAGAGGCCAGGGCCTTGTTTGATCTGGAAGGCTGTTGGTCCACCCACCAGGGTCTAATGTTTTTTAAAAGGAACTTATGCTTCGGTCAAGCCTCTAAACAGAATTGTGTTGGTCGAAGGGGCATTTTGGTATAGACAAATTGTATGGATGCAGAACTGTGATCAATCATGATAATTGTTGGAGGTAATGAGGTGAGGGTATCTGGGAAAATGCAGAAAGACAATTGAAAAAATGTTCAGAGGGAAGACTTGGTAAAAGAACAGACATGCGAGAAGGATGTAGCACAATGAAATGGTGCAGAGAACCTACAGATGTCTATGCAGAGTGCGGATCAGTACGTCACAGTAAGGGTTAGAGATCTGCAAATGGGGCTAGCAAAAACAACATTTACCCATATTTGTTCACAATAAAGATTCTAGCCTGAGCCTTACAGGCATCCAGACTTATCACCTGCATCCCAAAAATCAGGAGGTCCAGATTCTCTGAATGAAAATCCTCTTCATGCTACTGAATTGATCAACCTTGAGAGGATACAACACTGAGTTCATACAGAGTGATGAAAAGTCAGGCTGATAAATGTGTGGTGATACTGGGTGGCTGGAGTTTGCACTGCAGGACGGTGTCTCTGCACATACATACCCATGTCACAAGTTATACCTCATATTGTGGGGAATAACCGTGCAACCCCTGTTTAACCAGCCAGAATTTCACATGGAATTCTCAATTCTGTGGGGTTTAATTCACACATTTACCTACTGTTCTTAGCAGGTAGTAACTGAATGCAAGGGGGCTAGTGTGGGGCTGGGAGATGGGGCTGTTGATGGTGGCAGAGGGAAGGACAGGATGCTTTCCGGCAATGGGGAGTGTCACATGCTCCCCTGTGTCGTAGTAGAGGGCACCAGAGCCAGGCTGCCCTGCAGCCAATTTCAAAGCTGATTTTACCAGCTACATTTTCTGGCTGGTAAAATCGGATCCAGAGTTCCCGCAGTGGGTAGAGGAGCGTCCTACCTATGGATTCCACTCTGTTCAACTGGTAATCATGACACCAGCAGGTAACTTAGCCCCGTGAGCTCACTTACCTATTTCCTGAAATTTCAGAGCACAAATGAATCTTTGCTCTAAAGGAGAACATTGCTAATGTATTGACTCAATATATTTTTAATATTAGATATGTTTAATCTTGCTCGTTCATTAGAGCGGTTAAATCGAGTTATATTTAGGAAGTCAAGAAGCACACTCTATGAAAACGTCATAGTTTGTTTGGCCCATACCAGAGCTCAAAAAGTGAAAATAATGAGATCGCCTTTTAATTCTGTCAATTTCCCAAAACTGGCAGTAGTGATCCTTTAGACTGCACAGGTCAGAATCCCAAAATAACTTTCCCACATATTGCGCCAACTCCTAGAGTTTCGACCGCCCACAAAACTCAATATAGAACAAAAATGCTTTTTAGTAGGAGGGCAACATTCATTATATACAGATAAAATGTTGCCCTCCTATAAAATTCACCTTTTAATTCTGTCAACAAGGGCATGATTTTGCATTAGACCAGTTAATTATTTTAAGAAATTGCAGGTTTGTGTGCCTTTTTTAGACTAAATGAACATAATGTGCTAAGATGGGGAATGCATAAGCTTTAATATCACACAAAGGGATGCATTTATTAAACACTGCTCATTGTAATGGTGTGTCAAATTCAGCGACTTGCATTTCACGAACGATTAAAAATAAAGAGGCCCCTTATTTACAAAGCATCCTGCGCCGATGGTGACATCAACAATAATTATGCAAATCAATCTGTGTATGCCTGATGCTCAATAGAATGTATCATTGCACAATGGTACAGGAAGAATAGTTGTTACTGAATGGGCGTTTGTATGACTTTTGTTCGCAACGCTACTTATTACTAAGATCTTCACGCAAACGACAGTCCAAGGTCAAATTGCGCATTACATGTATTAAGCAAAAATATTACATGTAATATGAGTGGAAAAATAATTGCCGTATTTACATGCACATTGTTGGAGCCTGGTTTTACTTCGTGCTACAACTCGACGCAACACTACTTTGGACTACTTTACGTGACTGTAATAGGAATACATTTGAGTCAAATCTGATGGGTGTTTGTGTTACATTTCTGTGCAAGGATTGCCAGGGTTATGTGCACCAAAGTTCTTTGCACTCAAAAGTGGATTGACACTGTTGATTGCGTTGTTTTGCATAGCTTAGCGTCACTTTGTGCGGCGCGAGAGCCTGCACAAACGTTAATTAACGGGGCTAATGCCCCTCTCTACCTGACGTCATAACGTGATGAGAGGGTATGAAGGATAAAAAGCAGCATAGAGCAATATTTGTAATATTTTTGGACGACAAGTGTTTCGCTGCTGGACACGTTTAGCGGCACAGAAATGGCAAATGCACCAGTTCACTAGTATCCGGGGTGAATTACTCTGAGCTCAGAAAGAAAACAAGGCGTGACTCCTCCTCAGTTCACGCGTGAGAAAACAGGCGCGCGCGTTCCACAGACGAGATTGAAAGGGAAATGCTTGTCTGAATGGAGCATCTTTGAATCGCATGATAGTAGTGAAATATTCATAACGAAGCACCTGCTTATGACTTGGAAGGTCGTACTTGTCACAAGCATTTCACTGCTTTCTTGGAAATATATTTCGAATACTGCATCTTCTGCAGCACAGTATTCATTTATTCAAATCGCTTTATTTGACATCTGAATTTCTCGCTATTCTGCAATGTGGCCCTTTATTTGACTTTTTTTTTTTTAAATAAATGTTATCGTGTTTTATTTGAATGTAAAATACTTTAAATATACAACCTGCCTAGTAAATATTTAATAGGAAGGTTGTTCTTTGACCCCCCCCAACAAGTGATTGGACAGGTAGTGATGTCACCTTTTAGTACATAGGTCACATTGCAAAATGAAAGACTGGTTCTAAAATGTTGGTGTGTAGTCTGCAACCACTCTTTGCAGCATTCTTTTAGTACACTTGGCCCAATGTCCCACAATTTCTATCTCTTGTGTTATCTCCCTATAGTCATATTGATGAGCATTTCTGAAGCCTTTTGGACAATGGGTTGTTTGGTCCATGGGAAGGGACTCCTTGCAGTGGCTCTGATCTGTTCTTCCCTCATTGGCACAACTAATTGTTTGGAAAAGGCATCCTACATCATCATTTCGGTGGAAGCAGATTGTGCGTCCATATACAATTTATACAATTTGCACAAATGATAGACCTCTCTGAGGGTTTCATATTGTATTGTTAAACCCTAATATGTACTAGTAAATTACACATTATTCTAGATCTTGTCCTCCTCGTCATAGACATCCTGTGTGAGGCTGTTCCGCCTTCCACAGGGATCACTATGAAAGCCAAGACTCAATTGGCTTATAAAGGTCCCTCCCACCCCACCCCCTCCTGTTTCATTTTCCTGCTTACAGTCAGGGATCGCAAGAAGAATTAAGGTAAGAACTTACCAGGTCCTGCAGTCCTGGCATTACGGGCCAGTGGATGTTGATTCTCCCCACCCAGTTGCTTTCGCTAAGGTAGGGATGCTTAACAATCACTCTCCAAGCCGTGAGCTCTGTCGCGGACTTTGTTTATCGTGCTCGCCTGGTGCACACGCTAGCAGGAGGCTGTGCATGGGGTTGTTTTTCAGTTAGTGGCAATTTCACATGACAAGACTTCTTTGCTAGGCAACCTTTATAAACAGGAAGTCACTGCGTCTAGCGTGACCAGGTTTGCCAATATGGAGCCTGGGCCAAGTCCTTTAAGAGCTATAGTAGAGGAGGAAGAAGTCCTCTCAATGACTCTCCCTCAGTTGCAGAATATGATTGATGAAGCAATTAGTTCTGCAATGGCACAGCCGGCTGCAAAAAAAAAAAACCGAGGATGTTAAATGAGGAGGAGGATGAGGCATCTTCCAAAGGGAGATATATTCATGGCACACATCTCCAGGAGGAACTTAAGCATAAGACGGAGATGCTTGGTTTTCCACTAAAGGATGTTCCAGCTGATGTTCTTTTCCCAACACAATACTCCTCCACCCGATGACCTTCTAGTTCATGATGTAATTGAAAATATTTTGGCGATAGAATAGAATATATATCGAAAAATCTGGATTCCCTCGTTTAAAAAAAAAAGATATGCTCTGGAGACATAGGAGGTGTATTTTCCACTGGTGTCTAAATTCAATACTAGCTTAGCTAGTATGTGGTCCTCATCATCCTTGGCATCACAGGAGGCTTCTCTCTCAGATGTGGTGGCTATAACATTTTAGGAAGTAATGAAAAGGTCCTATGCAGCCTGTAATATTTCATTGCACACTTCTACTTACGCAGCCTATGCAACATAGGTCCTTCTAAAAGATTTCCAGATCTAAGACAACTGTCTTCAGGATCAGAAGGATCCAACAGAAATTGTCGCCAATATGAAACTGTTAGCACAATTACTGTCTGATGTTTCTTTTTTTTCCCTTTGGGTGTCTGCTGCAGCAGTGGGGTCATCAATCTCAGCGAGGCGTCTGTTGTGGCTTAAGTCATGGAAACGTGATCAAGCTAAAAAATCTCTAATCCTCCATTAACATTTTGCAGGAGATAAGCTATTTTCTTTGCAGCTTGAGGGGCTTATTAAGAAATCAGCAAAGAGGAAAAAGATCCTACAGTCTTTGAAGGCTTTTACACCCAGCAAATCATTCATTCATAAAGATTCCAGGAGAAACAACCCTTTCGAAGCTAGGCTCAAGTTTGTGGAGCCGCAGCAGGGAGTAAAACCGGAACACCGCAGAAACAATGAGAATCGATCTCCTATGAGGAGGTAGAATAAAACTTTTTTTTAAATATTGGTATGATATCAGACAAGTAGGTCGTGGATATTGTCTGCAACGGATATGTGCTAGACGCGAGCTGCGTACCACAATATGAAGATTGAACTAGCCGAAAATTCTTCTAGAGAGTTATTTATGATCTTTAAAGAGTTATCGTCTCTTGACAGAATCTCCGCCCCTAGTAATGATTCTGTAGAATCGTGCAACTTGATAGCAGATTATTTTTCTGATAAAGTAGAGAGGATCTACTTAACCTTCCAAGAGGAGGCACATAACGGGAGGTCTGATAGGACGGGAGCATGTAACAGGGAGGAGGCCTCTCCAGTTTTAACCTTCCCTCCTTGGACGACCTCAAAACCATAGCGTTGAGCATCAAGTCAAGCTCCCCAAGAGATCCTATGAAACGGAGAAATATGAGGGAGAGTATGGACATTCTGGTTCCCTACATTAGGCACCTCGTCAGACTCTCTTTTGAGGCAGGAGTAGTCCCCCAAAGGTGGAAAGAGGCAGTGGTTGTCCCCATAAAAAATAAAACGGGATTAGCCCCAGCCAGTTGGAGAGTCTACGACCGATCTCACTCCTACCTTTTGTTGCCAAAATTGCTGAAAAGATGGTCAATGCTCAATTAACAATACACATGAACCAGGCCAGTCTACTCCACCCAACGCAATCGGGCTTTCGGGCAACATATTCCACAGAGTCGGCGCTGCTTCTGTCCACTGACTGAAACCATCTGCAGACAGGTTGATGCAGGACAAACGGTGGCGCTGATTCTGCTGGACCTTAGCACCGCGCTCGACACCGTGGCCCATCCCATACTCCTGAGAAAAGTGGACTGACCAACCTGGCTCTGCAAGGATATCAGGTTAGGTCAGGGGGTCCCCCTATACTAAGCCCTACGCTTTTTAATCTGTATATGGCCCCTCTGTCTAAAATCATTGAAAAATACGGCATTGGTGTCGTGTCATATGCGGATGACACGCAGATTGTAGTATCTCTGTCCCAATCTCAGGAAGAAGCTGTCGCTAACGTCTCCACGTGCTTACAACAACTTACAGTCTGAATGTCTAACAACTGCTTAGAGTTAAATGGCGGCAAGACCGAGGTCCTAATTGTGGGTAAGGCTCCCGCGTTATGGTCACCAAGATGGTGGCCGCAGACTCTGGGTACCACCCCCACCCCTAAGGAGCAGGTAAAGAACCTGGGGATGTGGCTAGACTCTAATCTCTCTTTTGATCACCACACCAGGACTGTGGCTGGAAAGTGCTTTGGCATAATGAAAGGTCTTCGGAAGACCTTAGATGTGCTCCCGGAACCTGCCAGGAAAACCCTAGTCCACGCACTTGTCACCTCTCGCCTGGACTACGGGAATGCACTCTACATAGGCGCCAGTAGCAAGAGCGTTCAAAGATTACAATACATTCAAAACTCGGCTGCCCGCCTAGTCCTGATGCTTCCTAGGAGAGCCTCATCCAAAAATGCCCGAACTACTTTGCATTGGCTCCCAGTAAAGGAAAGAATTCTATTTAAGGCCCTATGCATTAGTCAACGGATCATGATGAGGAAAGGTCCAAATTACCTATACAACCTACTGTCCCCCTATACTCCTACCAGGGCCTTACGTTCTTGGGATTCGGGGCTGGTTCAATTCCCAGTTATAGAAAAGATGAGAATGGGGGGTCAATCTTTTCGCTACCTGGCCGCTAAACAGTGGAACGCGCTTCCCCTGGGTCTCCGGATGGAACAATCTGAAAACATTTTTCGGAAAAAACTGAAGACATGGCTCTTCCAGACATGGAGATTCTTAATGTTTGTGCCTGCTTTTTTATCGCATGTCATGTAGCATCTTCCGGCCGTAGCACGGGGACACACTAGCTAGAGTAACCAGGCGCTTTACAAGCTCTTTTAGTATTATTATTATTAGAGTTTCTCTCCCTTCCCCAAGATCAGTGTTTTGTGAGGACTCCCAAGGATCCGGATAGGAGCCAGGCAATGTTACACAGAATTCAAGCATTTATAGACAAAATAGCGGTGGTTCCAGGCCCGGAGTTCAAGAGGGGCAGTGGTTTTTACTCCATTATGTTTCTGGCCTGGAGGCTGGGATCCCTTTGCTATTAGAAGGGTATTTTCTCATATCATTGAATCAACAAGATGCATATTTCCACATACGTATTCATCAAGACTCCCAGAAGTTTGTTTGTTTCACGATCCAGGTGACTCATTAGCAGTTTGCAGGGTTCACTTTCAGCCTCACATCATCCCCAAGAGTCTTCACCAAGGTATTAGCTCCAGTAGTGGCTCATCCACATATGTTTGCTATTCAGTTGTTTTCCATATGCTGATGACTGGCTAATTGCTTTTCCTTCTTTTTCTAAGGCTGAGGAAGATGCAAAACTGTCTAGTTTGACCCTGCAGTCGATGGGTTTTCACTCACAACAAGAGGAAGTTACAACTGATTCCTACGAAGCAGAAACACTTCATAGGGACACTTATAGACCTGGAGGAGTGAGCACAAGCTTTTTCTCCCAGAACGAAGAATGCAGAACCTGCAGTTCTAGATTCAACAACTCATCCACACCGGTTCAGCATCAGCTCTCCACTGGCTGAAAATTCAAGGCCTGGAGGCTTTGTGCACTGCAGTTGTTCCATGGGCTAGCCATCATTTATAACCATGAATGTTTCATGTTCTGGCTCACTGCTCTCAATCTTCAGAGAACTACCACACTCTTATGCCAGTCTCTCAGTCCATTGTCCAGGATTTTCAATGGTGGCTACTTCCCTCAAATCTACAGAAGGGAGTCCAGATGGTAGAACCCTTACCTCTAGTTCTTATAACGGAAGCAAACCGGTGTGGTTGGGAGCAACACTGGGAAACCAGGAACTCCAAGGGAGCTGGATCCCTGCAGAGAGCCAGAATGCACACAGAACATGGGTGAGAACTGTCAGCAGTCAGCAGGGCTCTCCGAGTTTTCAGGAATTTGCTTATAATCAAGCCTGTTCATATGAGAACAGACAATCAGGTCACAAAGTCCTTTCTGAACAGATGGGAGGGGGGATGAGATACTCAACATTAGCCAGTCTGGCAAACGATATATTTTCCTGGATAGAAGAGAATCTTGTCTCGTAAAGAGTCATGTACATTCCAGGGTCAGAAAACTACAGGGCAGACAGGCCCAGTTGGGGAATACCATCCTCAATAGCTTCCCACCGCAGTCGGGAATCATTTCAGTTGGTGACGAGCAAGTGGGGTCTGCCTTTCATAGGCCTTTCTGCATCTCCCAAAAATGCTCTTCTTCTTCTCTTCTGTACAGAAACTCTGAATCTGGGGTCATGGGGGATAGATGCCCTGGCCTCAGGGTCTGTTGTATGCTTGTCCTTTGGTTTCTCTCCTCCCGAAGGTGCTTCAGAGGATACAGAGGGAGAGTGTTACAGTGATCTTATTTTCTCCGTTTTGGCAAAACAGACAGTCATTTCCTCTTTTATCACAGATATCGACGGATCCTTACCTACTGTTACCTCTTTAGTCCTCACCTCCTCAGTCTCCAGTACTGTCAGTAAGCAGTTGCATTAGTTACATCTGAAAGTCTGAAGATTGAAAGGTCTTGCCTGCAGGATGTTCAAGTGAGGTGACCTGTGACATTCAGTGTTCTAAGAAAGACTTGACCTTGAAAGCATATGTGAAACATTGGGGCTCCTTCATGAATTGGTGCAGTCAGTCAGGTTATGATCTAGTCACTACTGATCCCTCAAGATTCTAGATTGTTTGAGGGATGGGATTTTGAGAGATTTAGCCCACTCAGCCTTAACAGCTCAATGTGCAGCAATTTTCACTTGTAGAGGTTCTTTTGGAGAATTGCGGCAGTCTAAATTTGGGGTCTGGACGGATAAGTACCCTGTCGGGGAAAAAACTTCAAATAAGGATAAGAAACAAGGAGAGATAATAACTCCTCAAACCTCCTAGTTGAGGTTATGGCCACCAAAAAAGATACCTTAGAAGAAACCCAAGAGATATGAGCTTGCGCCAAAGCTTCAAAAGGGTCTTTGTGAACCCCTGGAGAACCAAAGATAAATCCCATGAAGGAAGAGGTTTGAACACACTAGGTCTCTTCAGCCTAAAAGACTTAAGTTGTTTCTTCACTAAAAGGCTATCTGCCGCAATTCTCCAAAAGAACCTCTACAAGTGAAACTTCCATCTGTGGCATTTTAGAAACAGCCTCATGCCGAAATGTGAGATTTTCCAATCTTATTATTTAAAAGACAATAAAAAGGCACAAATAGCTCTATAGGTATCACAATTAATTCCACAACAGTTGTTTCCATCGGTCCTGGAATAATCAAAGGTTGATTATTGGTTTGAACCCATAATTATTGGGTTATGCAAAGGTTTCAATAACTCTCTCAGCTATCTTCACGTATAACGCATTGTCACACACTGTTACAGGATCTAAACACCCTGCTCAAGGGCCTTGGTTCATTGTCTTACAGACAAGTGGTAGTACTGTCTGTTGTATGTTTGAAGTTGTTAGTGTGCATATTAAGGAAGGTACTGGGAAAGAGATAACAATGTAAATCCCTCCAACCCTAGGCATTGGTTAGCCAGTGCATCATGGGCCCTAGAGCAAGGAAGGAAATGGGCTCCCTACCTGTTGTAGGAATTGTAAAATACATCAATGATCAGAGTTTAGTGGACACCTTGGCCCTCTGGACCCCGGTGCCGCCTACACCTTCTGCTCCAACAGAAGCTATGGCCCTGGCCCCAGGCATACTACTGTATTCTTAAATAATATATGCAAATGTGCACTGTGAAAAATGCTATACCCATCCACCCCCACTTCACTGGGAATTTCATGAGATGGTAAAACCATGTTGAGGGAGGAAGGCCAGCTCATTCTGCCACTGTCCGTGGTGGAGCAGCACTGTGCAACTTTACCCACAAGACAGTGAGATCCCCATGGCTAAGATTATATATTGCAACGCTCAGGTCTAGCACACTGAGAAACCTAAAGATTTTCAGCAGCTGGTTCTTTCAACAGCTTATATGTTTGCGTACGCTGCAGGTGAGAGCGGTGGGGCAGTGCGGCCAGCTGGGGGGGATTTCGAGAGACGAACACGGGGGGAAATAATTATTTATTTCATTTCCCCTTGTGGTCGTATCTTGAAATCCACCTCCCCCCCCCCCCAACCAGCCCCACCGCCCCTCTGCTCTTACCTACAGCGGCTGCAGCTATATGTCTGGCTGTTCTTCCTTGAAGTGAGCCCTTTTAAGACGCATTCTGCTGCAAGGGGATTTGTGCATATGTTGTGGGCGCATCAAATTCTGCTCATCACTGAATTTCTGTCCAGATCTATTATTGGTAAATGTAACCTTCAAAGACAGAAATTCACTTTACTGCATCAGGTTTTAGTTCAGCACGCTCAGGTAGATTTGTGAAACAAATGTGCAGTGGCACAATGCATACAGTGAACTTTAATAGGGTTAAACATAGACCAAAATGAAGTTACAAATGTGGGTTGCTTGGAGAAGAAGGTTGTGTGACAGAAACGCCAGAAATGTAGAACATGTGACGCGTTCATTAATAATCTACTTTGCACATTAATTAAGGTGAAATGTCCAAAGGTCATGCGCACTTACCTTTTGGTATTTTTCCCAGCGGTGCTTGTTACTTCTATGCTGTTATCCAACCCTTGGCTTCATTAAAAATAAAAAAGGAACAAAAATTGTATAAATTATTCATAATGCATCTGCTTGCCAATTAGCCAGAATTAAAGTCTTAAATGATGAGAAGGGGGTATTGAATACAAAAAAAACTATAAGAAATGACCGAAGAATTTCTCCTTTGGATTTATTAGTTATGCCTTCAGCGTGCGACCAGCAAGCATGGCTCTGCATAACTGAATGCACATCTTAAATGCCTCATAAAACGTAAAAGCAATTCATTTGTGGAAGGAAAGATATTCATAGCAGGCTCCTGGCTGACATGGACAGCACATAATGGCATACAAACAATCAGGCGCATCTCTGCAGTGTTAATGAACAGAAAGGAGAGCCCTTCCACAGCTCTCCAAAGGTTAATCGTGCGAGTAATGAAAACGTAGTGGCCGCCATTTCAAATGCCACTCGCCGGGGTAAACAGGCGCATGGGGAGACCGAATCTGATGGTGACCTGCGGTGACAGCCTTACTCGACACATTCTCATGCAAAGAAAGACGCCTCGATTCTGCTACTTGAGTTAGGGCCATATTTATCAAGGGTTGAGTCGCTTTTGCACCACGTAACGGGGTGCAAAAGCGATGCATCCCTTGTGGTGCGATTTATCAAGCCACGCCGGGCCACCTTGCGTGGCCATGAGGAGCTTGATAAATCCAGAGTAACACAACGTAATCGCTGTGTTGTGTTACTCTTCCCCAAGGAGGCGTTCCATGGGCGGTTCATGGGTGTTTCCATGGAAAACCCATGGATTTTGAAGCATTCCAAGATTTACCATAAGTGGTAGATCTGGGAATCACACTGCTATGCCTCCCCAGGTGAGGCATAACAAGGAGAATTATCTTTATTTCACCTTGTTTTTTCCTCTTTCTATGTGTTCTGCATTTTGCAGTGCTCTGCGGTAACATTTATATTCGCTGTACATTTTTCCTTTTTTTGCAGATGAGGTAGGGGATCAAGACAGGGCAGAGAGATGAAGGGTAGACACGGAGGAGAGATGGGGCTCACATAGGGAAGGCTAAGCAGTACTGCCAACAGAAAACAGATTCTGAGAGGAGTTAAAAATAAACCATAACTGGGGGGTGGAACAGGATCGTGGCATTCTGCAGCACACATAGAAAGAGGAAAATGCCTCAGAAGGTGCTCCTTCCTGCACAAAAACAATCTTGCAAACAATACAGACACCCTTGCACCATGGCGCAAGAGTGTCTGCACTGGCGCGAGGCAGAGCATTGCGCGCCAGTGCTGGGAAAAGGCGTAATTGACATTGTACGGCGCATTCCTGCCCTTTCTCTGTCACACAGTGCAGCAAGGTGATTTGTTGTGCTGCGCTGCATGATATAATGATAAATATACCCCTTACTTTGCATAACCACTGCTCTAAACCTCTTGCACTTCTAAAAATAACAACACTATGTTTCCCCAAGGTGTAATTCGATGTGACCTAGAACCTGTCCACAACTCCCCTTCTCTCCCAGTTGGATAGTATAGTCAGTTTTGTTTTCTTTGCAGCTTTCCTGTGATTCTAGTTACGTTCCCTTTAACAGTTTCCTGGCAGAATATATTTAGGAAACTGACGTAAAAGCCATTGCTTTTACTGACATATGGAAAGGAACACTTGTGAACTATTTGAAACAATTCCTTTCTTTTAGAGAGAAAATGGCACTGCCCAGAATTGCGGACAGTATTCCACCACAGCAACTTTCACAATACTGTGATGGTAAATATTGTGGACATATTATGGAAGGACACTGTTCTGCCATTTGATAGTGTGGCAAATAACTGTGCAGACACCATGCAAAAGCACTTGGGGTTGGGTCCCTAATTAAACTCCTGCAAAGTGGGTGCTTGCCCTTTAGAAATAAAGGATGCGACTGAGCCTGGCAGATTCTGATTCTCTATGTGCCAGTCTGTCAAGTTACAGGCTGGCACAAGTGGTACTGGTCATATATGCTGCTGGTTTGTTCAAATATGACAGTGGTGTTTCACGAATAGTCATGAGATCCCAATTGTGCCAGTGGTGGTGCTTTTAGGTTGGTCCCTAAGGGTTCGGCGCATGGTTGTATCACAAGCTATGGATACTGTCAGTAATAGAGACATTTTCCTTCCCTCACAGAACATTGACATAGCAGTTTTGCAAGTTTCCCTTCTTCACAGTTGTTAGAAGGTGGTTCTGACACCATGGGCCGCCCGGATTTTTCGCTTTTTGAGCACCTTATTGTGGAGCTTTTACTGTTGGGGAGCCTCATAAGTTGGGACTCACCCACAGTGAACTCAGGATGGACGAGACATGCCAGGGAAAGTCAGTGTGTTTTACTGTGTTTTCACTTCCTTATTCCCCTATGGGAATGTGGAGCCAGGGGCTAGTTTAACTTTAATTAGGCCTACAGAGTCCAGACACGCACTTAAGTCCACTGTAGCATATGTGAAAAGAAGTATTCTGCAGAGTCCAAAGTCATATTTGTACTGCATTTGGGTCATCCAGAACTGTCATATTCCTCTGAGCCAGCCAGGACCAGACCCAGGCTGAGGGCTGACCTCAGCTGGATGGATTGATAACCTTTCTTCCACGAGCTAGAGTCTCCTCTCCACGAAAGGAAGATGGGAGGGGCTGCAGGCCAATGCATCAACTGCTGTCGCTGGATGCCAGGCACCGGGCTGCACCAAGGAGGGAAGGTAGCATGGAAGGAGTTGGGTTTCAGAGGCCATGTGGCCAGAGACACTGGACGACGCCATTTTTCACAAACACAGAGGCTGGACAAGAAGGAGGGAGCAGGGGCAGGAAAGTGATGTGTCGCTGTTTGATAGGACCAACAGGGACTTCCTGCCAGCCCCCTACTCAACTTTTAAAAAGTGCTTGCACAGGAAGAGAAGCTCTCTCTGGGGTGTGGTCGGCAGAGGCAGAAGGTGCTGGAGTCTGGCGCAATGGGCAGTTGGAAGGAGAGACCCCCTGACTGCCCCCAGGACCCTAACAGCACCAGAAGGAAAGCCCAGGACCGGTGCGCAGGAGCAGTGGCCCCAGCGCAGGGAGAAGAGGGGCCCAGGGCCAGGCGAACGGCTGGCGCAGGGAGCCAGTGAAGACCGTTCCCTGCAGAAGGCACCCCCTTGGAGACCCGGAGGAGGAAGGAGAGTGCGCCCAGTGGCTGGGGGGCGCCACCAGGAGCAAGAGGGCGCGAAAATGGAGAAGATCGGACCCCTGGGGGCTGAGATATGCCCCCCAGAAGGTACACGACCTTTGACCTTTGATGGGACCGACGACGAAGCACGTGGGGCTCCGCCGCCGGTCTGGCAACTGCCCCCGGGGTGGGTCAGGTCCCGGGGGCTGCCCCCCAAGGAAGAAAAGTCGAGGTGCGCCGTCACGCACCCCGCGAAGGTACCCCCGCGGGGTGCCAGGAGCCCACCCTGGCCCCCGCCGAAAACGGAGGATGGGGAGCGCCGGCGCGCTCCCCACGAAGGTGACCGGAAGCAGAGGGCCAGGAGCCCACCCTGGCCCCCACCGATGCTGGGTGTGGGGGCGCGCCGTTGCGCACCCCGAAGATGGTCAGGGGCCCGGGACCCCATCCCCGGGCCCCGAGTGTGGAGGAGGTGGGGGGGGGAAGTGCCGTTGCACTCCCTCCGAAGACCCGCTCGGTTGTAAAGGTTGCGCTGGAGCGGGCAGACAAGAAGAGTCGTGCCGGCTCCCGCGGCAGCACGCGAGGGTGCTGGCCGGGCGGGGAGCCGGCGGGGGCAGCCGGGGGTGGGCTCCCCAGGCTGCCCTACATCGTGGAGGCAGGCAAGGGTCCCGGGTGGGACCGGGACCCCGAGAAGGAGAGCGAAGGTGCGAGGGGCCCGGGTGGGACCGGGCCCCCGAAATCAGAAGTAGCGGCCGGGGGTGGGCTCCCCGAGTCGCCTAGCAGCACCTGGGGGTCCGGGTGGGACCGGGCCCCCCATCGAGGAGAGAAGAAGCGGCGAAGCCGCCAGCATCGCCAACGCGGCTCTCCCCGGCCCAGCGGGAGAGTCGCTCATCTAATATTCACGGAAAGGAGCTCTAAGCGCCCCATAATGCCTTGCAAGGCATGGTGAGAACATCGTTTTTGGCGCCGGGTGGCCTCCAGAGGAGGGGGTCACCCTCATGGGTGAAAGACAGTGCATGGGGGCTGCAGGAGCACCTCAGCCTCCCCCAGCCTAACGGAGAACCGTCCCCCCCATAAGTTTCATGGGGCATCTGAAAGAATAACCCCTCAAGGGCGCAGCCAGCATCTATCATCTTCTGGGCTGGAACTTATGTTCTGCAGCGGAGGGTGTACGACGAAGGGCATCCCCTGGAGGTGAAGTGGTGTAACTGCACCGAACTGCATTTACTAATAGTTATTTCTTTCAGAGGGACTGAAGTTCAATGGTTTAATGTAATGTGCTGGTGTAAGGTGATGTCATAAGCCAAGTGGGGGTTATGTTGTCAGACAGTCCTGCTAGGGTGTCTGGCGGTATATGCGTAATCCTGTGATTTCATCTGTGATGCCTTTAGAGGCTGTAATTGCAATGCATTCAAGTGATCAACTAAGGTAATGAGTACTGTCATTCTAAAGTGTGCGTAAACATGGATTCTTGCTGCTGCGCTTAGGTGAAGACCCCCGACTGCTAGCCCTTAAGATGTAGAGGTGCATACTTTATGGTCAGTAGGAGATGCTCAGTCAGGGTCATGTGTCACCAAGGCAGGTTTACCCCTTTTTAATGCTGGTTGAGGTAATGGGGTGGGTCGCCACTGGGATGGTGCCAGTGCACAGGACCCTCGCCCCAGGTTATGTTCAACTAACTGCATTGGGGGCAAGTTGATGTGCATACATGGGAGTGGTGGTACTAGACCCCACCCCCCCTGCGGGAGGGGTGGAGATGTTATGCAATGTCACAAAGTAATTCCAACAGCTTATGTATATTTGTAAATTGGTGCATGGTATTGAGTAGTGTGTGTGTTTAATAAATGTACTCTTACTTTTATAAAGCAAAGTACAGACTGGACAATCAATTATTGAGTGTTATTTTTGTGCACCAGCAAATGGCGATTACTAGCCCACACCACCTCCCTTGAGTAAGCCTCAGACTGCTCTGCAACGCTACCCTCTGAGAGTCAGGCGCTACAATTGGGTGTTTGGTTCCCAGTGAAGGACAAATGTAGTCATGTTATTTGTGCAGGCCTCACAGATGCTGCCTCGTTTTCCAACATTGGTGTCTAGCGGCGGGATACATAGTATCCCATTCTGGTGTGCATTTATAGCATTTGATAAGTCCAGTTTTGCCACACATTACCTATGCAGCAATGAGCAAATGGAAGAGCGCAAGGCTCTGAGAAGGTTTCAAGGTTTTGGTTATGTGAACTAAAGGTATGGGAAAGGAAAGCCCAGCGCCCATATGTGTCATGTGAAGTTATTATGGTTTAAATGTAAGCTGTATTGATATGACCGCGCTATGTTGATTATAATGTGCTAGCGGGATGGTGCTTTCCAGGAAATGATTACATACAAATGTTCTAAGCCATATGGTACACCTTTGAACCCTAACACTACATATACTACACCTGCAGGAGGAGGGTGTCTCCTCGAGAGATAGGGACAGCAACTGATACCTACATCACAGGTAGGGGTGTAGGGGTGGGGCCAAAACCACTGGAAGGGTGGAGGAGGAGGTTTCTTTACCCCAGGTAGTAGCGCCCCAGGGGTTCCCATGGTGGGGGACCCCAAGAAACTTTTCCCACAGTGGGAGGAGGGTGTGGTAGAGTTGAGTGTCCGGCAGGTCCCCCCAGGTTAACTGGTGGGGAGGTGAGCAACCCAGGGGTGGCCCCTAGTAGTGGGTGGCCCCCAAGGAGGGTAGTTCTTGAGTGATGGTGTGTAGTGGTAGCCCCTAGGTACCCTAGATGGGCTAGGTAACTGACCCAGTGGAGATCTGAGTGGGGGCGATGTGCTCCCTAGTTCCAGGTGAAGGGTTAGTGGTGGACCCTGAGGTGTCAGGGTCGGGTAGCCGGTAATCAGTCAGGTAGGTCCTGTGGGACTTGGACCCAAGGACCAGGAGCATGGGGGTGTTCCCTAGCTCGCGGCAGGAGGTGGACTTCTGCAAGGTAGTACCACCCTGGACACAGGTGGGGCCTAGCTTAAGTGAAGGGACCCTGTGTTTCCCCAAAGGGGTGGTGCAGGCCTAGCCGGGATCTTTAGGGTCCCTGGCTGATGGAGGTAGTACTGCCCTGAAGCCAGGTGGGGCCTATCTTAAGTGAAGGGACCCTGTGTTTCGTGAAGGGGTGGTGCAGGCCTAGCCGGGATCCTTAGGGTCCCTGGCTGAGAGTGGTAGTACTGCCCTGAAGGCAGGTGGGGCCTATCTTAAGTGAAGGGACCCTGCTCTTCATAAGGGGTGGTGCAGGCCATCCAGGGGCCATGTAGGTCCCTGGGCGGTCTCCCAAGGCGCTGCAGGGAGACCGGGGAGAGCCATGAGAGGTGGGCCTGGGTCTAGCTAGCTTGGGGCCCACAGGCTCTCTAAGGGTACTCCGGGAGGAGAGCGCACCTCTCGGAGGGAAGGGTACATAGGCCCTGTTCTCGCAGCGGAGAACAAGGAAGGGGTCTAGGTTCCCGGGGTAGTTTCCGTGTGGAGCTACTGACGGGGGGAATGAGGTGTAGGATGTCTGATGAGGCACCCTCAGTGTTCCTCCCTGGCACTGCCAGTGTGGTGGTGAGGCCGGTCTGAGGTCCTATCAGGGAGCCAGGCCAGGGGCCAAAGGGTGCTTTTCTGTGTGGGGAAGCACAAGTGGCTGTGCTTCTTTAGGGAAGACAGTCATCCCGAAAGGGTGGTGGCAGCAGAATGACCTCAGCGGCAGGCTGAGGGTGAGGGTCCAAAGAGGTTGCATCTTTGGGGTGCAAGGCCCAAACGGAGAGAGGGTACTGGTTGGAACAAACTCTGGAAGGGAGACCAGCTAGTGACCCAGGGGATGGGATTTAGACCTATCCCCGAAGACCGCATCAGTGCTGAGGCACTGGACCCTTGTCCGGAGAAGTGGTAGGCATAGTGTTGCATGCCCAAGGGCAAGGGTGAGCATAGTTAAGCTGAGTCCATGTAGACCATGAGTGACCTAGAGGTATCTAACCTAGAGCCCGGAGGGTTCTTAGGGTAGTCTGGGATCCCTGTCATGGGGGGAGATTTCATGGATGGGAGGAGTAGGTGGTCTAAGCGGATAACTGGTCAGTAAGGGGGGTCTGGTCAGAACCCCTTATAACTAGTTATCGCTGACTACGGGAAGTGTACCCATGTAGAGTGGCTACTTCTTCCCTGTAGGAATCAGCTGGGCGCGGCGTGTGTTAGAAGGTGGTTCTGACACCATGGGCCGCCCGGATTTTTCGCTTTTTGAGCACCTTATTGTGGAGCTTTTACTGTTGGGGAGCCTCATAAGTTGGGACTCACCCACAGTGAACTCAGGATGGACGAGACATGCCAGGGAAAGTCAGTGTGTTTTACTGTGTTTTCACTTCCTTATTCCCCTATGGGAATGTGGAGCCAGGGGCTAGTTTAACTTTAATTAGGCCTACAGAGTCCAGACACGCACTTAAGTCCACTGTAGCATATGTGAAAAGAAGTATTCTGCAGAGTCCAAAGTCATATTTGTACTGCATTTGGGTCATCCAGAACTGTCATATTCCTCTGAGCCAGCCAGGACCAGACCCAGGCTGAGGGCTGACCTCAGCTGGATGGATTGATAACCTTTCTTCCACGAGCTAGAGTCTCCTCTCCACGAAAGGAAGATGGGAGGGGCTGCAGGCCAATGCATCAACTGCTGTCGCTGGATGCCAGGCACCGGGCTGCACCAAGGAGGGAAGGTAGCATGGACAAGAAGGAGGGAGCAGGGGCAGGAAAGTGATGTGTCGCTGTTTGATAGGACCAACAGGGACTTCCTGCCAGCCCCCTACTCAACTTTTAAAAAGTGCTTGCACAGGAAGAGAAGCTCTCTCTGGGGTGTGGTCGGCAGAGGCAGAAGGTGCTGGAGTCTGGCGCAATGGGCAGTTGGAAGGAGAGACCCCCTGACTGCCCCCAGGACCCTAACAGCACCAGAAGGAAAGCCCAGGACCGGTGCGCAGGAGCAGTGGCCCCAGCGCAGGGAGAAGAGGGGCCCAGGGCCAGGCGAACGGCTGGCGCAGGGAGCCAGTGAAGACCGTTCCCTGCAGAAGGCACCCCCTTGGAGACCCGGAGGAGGAAGGAGAGTGCGCCCAGTGGCTGGGGGGCGCCACCAGGAGCAAGAGGGCGCGAAAATGGAGAAGATCGGACCCCTGGGGGCTGAGATATGCCCCCCAGAAGGTACACGACCTTTGACCTTTGATGGGACCGACGACGAAGCACGTGGGGCTCCGCCGCCGGTCTGGCAACTGCCCCCGGGGTGGGTCAGGTCCCGGGGGCTGCCCCCCAAGGAAGAAAAGTCGAGGTGCGCCGTCACGCACCCCGCGAAGGTACCCCCGCGGGGTGCCAGGAGCCCACCCTGGCCCCCGCCGAAAACGGAGGATGGGGAGCGCCGGCGCGCTCCCCACGAAGGTGACCGGAAGCAGAGGGCCAGGAGCCTACCCTGGCCCCCACCGATGCTGGGTGTGGGGGCGCGCCGTTGCGCACCCCGAAGATGGTCAGGGGCCCGGGACCCCATCCCCGGGCCCCGAGTGTGGAGGAGGTGGGGGGGGGAAGTGCCGTTGCACTCCCTCCGAAGACCCGCTCGGTTGTAAAGGTTGCGCTGGAGCGGGCAGACAAGAAGAGTCGTGCCGGCTCCCGCGGCAGCACGCGAGGGTGCTGGCCGGGCGGGGAGCCGGCGGGGGCAGCCGGGGGTGGGCTCCCCAGGCTGCCCTACATCGTGGAGGCAGGCAAGGGTCCCGGGTGGGACCGGGACCCCGAGAAGGAGAGCGAAGGTGCGAGGGGCCCGGGTGGGACCGGGCCCCCGAAATCAGAAGTAGCGGCCGGGGGTGGGCTCCCCGAGTCGCCTAGCAGCACCTGGGGGTCCGGGTGGGACCGGGCCCCCCATCGAGGAGAGAAGAAGCGGCGAAGCCGCCAGCATCGCCAACGCGGCTCTCCCCGGCCCAGCGGGAGAGTCGCTCATCTAATATTCACGGAAAGGAGCTCTAAGCGCCCCATAATGCCTTGCAAGGCATGGTGAGAACATCGTTTTTGGCGCCGGGTGGCCTCCAGAGGAGGGGGTCACCCTCATGGGTGAAAGACAGTGCATGGGGGCTGCAGGAGCACCTCAGCCTCCCCCAGCCTAACGGAGAACCGTCCCCCCCATACGTTTCATGGGGCATCTGAAAGAATAACCCCTCAAGGGCGCAGCCAGCATCTATCATCTTCTGGGCTGGAACTTATGTTCTGCAGCGGAGGGTGTACGACGAAGGGCATCCCCTGGAGGTGAAGTGGTGTAACTGCACCGAACTGCATTTACTAATAGTTATTTCTTTCAGAGGGACTGAAGTTCAATGGTTTAATGTAATGTGCTGGTGTAAGGTGATGTCATAAGCCAAGTGGGGGTTATGTTGTCAGACAGTCCTGCTAGGGTGTCTGGCGGTATATGCGTAATCCTGTGATTTCATCTGTGATGCCTTTAGAGGCTGTAATTGCAATGCATTCAAGTGATCAACTAAGGTAATGAGTACTGTCATTCTAAAGTGTGCGTAAACATGGATTCTTGCTGCTGCGCTTAGGTGAAGACCCCCGACTGCTAGCCCTTAAGATGTAGAGGTGCATACTTTATGGTCAGTAGGAGATGCTCAGTCAGGGTCATGTGTCACCAAGGCAGGTTTACCCCTTTTTAATGCTGGTTGAGGTAATGGGGTGGGTCGCCACTGGGATGGTGCCAGTGCACAGGACCCTCGCCCCAGGTTATGTTCAACTAACTGCATTGGGGGCAAGTTGATGTGCATACATGGGAGTGGTGGTACTAGACCCCACCCCCCCTGCGGGAGGGGTGGAGATGTTATGCAATGTCACAAAGTAATTCCAACAGCTTATGTATATTTGTAAATTGGTGCATGGTATTGAGTAGTGTGTGTGTTTAATAAATGTACTCTTACTTTTATAAAGCAAAGTACAGACTGGACAATCAATTATTGAGTGTTATTTTTGTGCACCAGCAAATGGCGATTACTAGCCCACACCACCTCCCTTGAGTAAGCCTCAGACTGCTCTGCAACGCTACCCTCTGAGAGTCAGGCGCTACAATTGGGTGTTTGGTTCCCAGTGAAGGACAAATGTAGTCATGTTATTTGTGCAGGCCTCACAGATGCTGCCTCGTTTTCCAACAACAGTATATATACAGCATGGCGGTAGTAAAACAAGCATTTGTCTATTATAAAAAGCAACCTCTGTGCAAGCCTCCCATCGGATCTAGAGGTCATTTGTATGCCATGTAGTACTATTCACGTTCATTGCACGTTTTTCACATTCCTTCAGTGTAACAAGAGAGAGAAGTATGAGAGTTGAGAGGCAGATAGGGGAAATAGGGAAGGCACAGAGCAGGGTAAATTACAGGGAAAATTGAGGGCCCTGGGGCTCACGGGTAGGAGAAGAATGGCAAAAAATGTTCTTAATGTGACTATCACTGCACAGGATTCATATGTGCGTGTTTCCCTGTTTAAGGATAGCGGTTCAGGAGCAGAGGTACCAGGGCCCAGGAGTTTGAAGGGGCACTGAACCCCATGTATGACTATCTTTTATTATCTAAGGGGAGGTAGGTGGGTCCATTTTCCTAGCTTGTATTAGGGCCCATTGCATCATTACAATGCCAGTTCTCCGTGGTAACATTCATATTGACTGTCCATTTTTCCTGTTTCTGCAGATGAGGCAGGGATCAAGACAGGGCAGAGAGAGGAGGGATAGACACGGAGGAGAGATGTAGGTCACCTAGGGAAGTGATGATGTCCATTCCACATTGAGTCCCGTAATGAAGTCGATGCAAGGGGCGGTGAGTACTCCCATTTCTACCTCTTCTGATCAACTCATATCCCATCTGTCCGTACTGTACCCAAGCACTCCTTGCATGTTTTTAATCTTCTGGCTCACCTCATGCCGTATATAATGTTTCTTGCTGAGATATGACTTGGTGATACTTCAAACCCTGATATCACTATAGGCATACCGCCAGATTTTCTGATGGTGCATCAGGATAAAGTGGAGTGGAAGGGGGGGACCTGGCAATCATCTTCAGAAACTTATATCATTGCACCACCTTTCACCATGACAGTCTAACTAATGCAGAAGGGTTGGGATTTTCTCTTACAATGTCTCCAAATTCTCACTATCTTGTTCCCTTATTTATCATCCCCTTGGTTATGTCACTGAGTTTGTTAGCTCGATAGGGGAAGCACCTTTGCCGCTCTGTGTCAGGTAAGCAAACTGTTCAGTGCTAGGTAATTTTAATCTACATGTTGCCAATTAAAGTCATACACTAACACACAGCCTTTTAAACAGCCTAGCTGTCCTCAACGTGCACCATCTGATTACAGGTCCCACCCATGTGCCTGGACATACCATTTACCTATTTTATTCCAACATAGAAGGTATGACAGCAGAACTTCCCAAACCGTTAATCTGGATGGATCACCAGCTCATTCCATTTAGCTTCAAAATTCCTGCTATGAGGTTATGGCCAGAACAGAGTAAGGATTTCACGCACATAGGGTAAAGATGGCAAACAAGACGTTTCGGATCTGTTAGAAAACTCCCCCAGTCCCTTATTGACTCTATTGATGAGAACATTGAGCAGGTTAACTACTGGCTGTCGACTGCTGTTGATCTATTGCCCCCCCCCCAAAAAAAAAAATATTCTCCCCCAGATGGTCTGCCCTAGCCCCTGGCTTAAGCCGGCACTATTGAAGGAAAAACACGTAGAGAGGAAATAGAGGGCATAATAGAAATCAGAAAAAAACGAGATACACGGAAGAGGATGTGACCTAACGGCTAGTGCGGTTGACCTCGAAGCTGGGGAACCGGGTTCAAGTCTTGGCTGGGACGCTCAACATCCTGTGATTCTGAGCAAATCACTTAGTCTCCCTGTTCCTAACAAAATGAATGTGTCCATCTGTAATGCAACTGGTGCTCATGTAAAGCTCTATAATACCTTTGGGTCAAGTTTGTGTTATATAAAACTCTGTAAAAAAACAGAAAGGTCCTGAAACTGTATAGTAAGCAATAAAAGAAGCGGAAGTAGAGTTTTTCATGGGAAGAATCAACTTAGCTAGCAAGGTGAAACAATTCAAATTGTTCAAGCTTTTTTAACTCCTAAAGCTAGCTGGGTAATGACTCATTCTCCAAAGAGATTAGTGATAATATTGCCTCTTCCTTTGAGCAAAAAGTGCTTAAAATTCAGCAGTCTTTTGCTAACTCAGCCCTAATAGAGCCTCAGGGGCCGTTAAAACTACACTCAATTTCCAAGATTTCCAGCTCTCTCTCACGCTTCATTCACATTTTGTTGTAGGGTTCTAGCCAAACTATTTTGAACTGTAAATCTGGTTTCCCTACCAATCCTTGTCCTCCAAGGCTATTAGCCTCAGCGGTGGATACCATCAACCCTGTTCTGAATAAGCACATTTCTAGTAACTGCCACAGTTCCAAAAAGATGGAAAGAAGCAA
Source organism: Triturus cristatus (assembly GCF_964204655.1). Classification (NCBI taxonomy): domain Eukaryota; kingdom Metazoa; phylum Chordata; class Amphibia; order Caudata; family Salamandridae; genus Triturus; species Triturus cristatus. Next base: position 604,257,591 of record NC_140591.1, on the reverse strand, counting down.
TAGTGATACCGTTCATGAAAAAAACCACAGCAGACCCCGCTAACCCTGTAAACTTTAGGACAATTTCTCTTCTCAAAAATGTTGGAGAAGCTGGTCAACACTCAGCCCTTTGAATATCTAGATATGCTACATCCATCTCTATACAGCTTTAGACTATGGCATAGTACCAGAAAAGCACTGCTAGAGGTGTCTGAAACTATAAGGCCCTTTTCAGATCAACGTCAGGCGGCTTCTCTGATTCTTCCAGACCTTTCAGCAGTGTTTGATGCGGTCTTCCATCAGACACTTCTAGAACGGGTGGTGGAGATAAGGGTTTGTGCATCATGTGTGCAATGGATTCTCTTGTTCCTCTCAGATAGTTGGCAATCAGTCTCACTAGAATCATTTACATCAGCACCTAAAGCACTCAACTATGTGAAACCGCAGGGATCCTCATTAAGTCCTATACTTTTTAATGTGTACCTGGCCCCATTAGTGTCTATCATTAAATCTTACTACATACAAGTGATCTCTATTCCGAGGATGTAGCTTATCCTTTCCCTAAGAAAGAAGGCACAGGTAGCCCAACTAGCCTTCAAGAGATGTCTGGTCCACATGGTTGAGTGGATGAGGAAGAGCTGTTTGAAATGCAACTCTGACAAAATGGAGGCATTACTGTTTGGATAGTAAGAGGCTTAGCCATTACCAGCCTTAGAGATCATTGAGATCATCACATGCCCTCATGATGAAAACTCCCAGGGTTAGGCTTGCAACTGAAGAAAGCTGACCCTCTATTATGTAATGTGATACTGAATGGCTAGTATGTTAAAATGTTTGGATATGAAAGCTACAATGTTCATTCATGATACACTTTATTTGTTTTATGTATTGCTTGCTATCTTTGCTGCTAGAGTTTACAGTAAATAAGGTTCATCATAATCTTTGCCTCCATGTCTTTCATAGAATTTAAACCTCCTGTCATGATAGTGGGAGAGATTTGACATAATAAAACAAAGCTAGAATGATTCGGTGCATAATAAAGCCTGCACATCGTTATACAGAAGCAGTAAAGTGTTAGACCGGCCACTGCAGTGTATGTGCACAGTTTTGAACTGTCATGTTGACCTGGGAAGTGCACCCACTTCCCAGGCCCTAACCTTACCTTTACTTACATGTATGCCACCCCTCAGGCAGGCCCGAGGTACCCCCATGGGCAGGGTGCAGTGTATATGAAAGGTAGGACATGTACTGGTGTGTGTGACATGTCCCAATAGTGAAATACTGCCAGTTTTGTTTTTCGCTATGGAAAGGCTATTTGTCCCATAGGATAGAATAGGAGATACTTTGTAACACCTTACAAGTATAACTTACCATTGGGACAAGATAGAGAAATGAAGTTTAGATTCTCTGAACTCAGAATTTAAGAACACATCTTTTAGTAACGATGGTAATTTAACTGTGTGTTGGAAAATGCAACTTTTAAAAAGTAGGCATTTTCTTCTTTAACCATTCTGTGTGATTGTGGATTGACTGTCTGGCTTTGGAATGACAGGGGATTCACCGTAGACACCCACTGGGGGGATTGAGGTGTTCCTGGTCCTTCCTGGATGACTCAGAGCTGAGCTGAATAGACCATGGCTGCATTTAGAGTAGCGGGAGGAGTTTTACTTGAACCTGGATATGGCCTGTCTCCCTTGCACAATGCTGTCTCCACCCCCTGTAGTCATACTGCACCAGCGAGGACAGACCTGGTTTGGACTGGGCTCAGAGACCCTTGCACAAAGAAGAAAAAAGACAACATGTGGTCTAAGTAGTCGACCTTAAACCCCAGCACTTTAGATCACTTCTGGACTCAAGAGGAACCTTTGCCAAGTAGAAGTGCTGGAGAGCTGTGAGGAGGAGTACTGCCCCTTTGCTGTGTGTTGTATGGGGTTGACCTTCAGTTTCTGTTTCGACCAAGGAAAGGATAAAGACTGGAACTTTGCTGAGAAACCTGGTTGAAGAAGAATCTCCAAGGGCTTGTGTGGGCTGGCCTCCTGTTCTGAAGTCTCAGGGACACAAAGATTTCACCCACCAGCTCCCCTGAACTCTACTGCTGAGCCTTTTGACCTGCCACGTGGTGCCTGTGCCAGTTTTGGGCTTCTGGAGGTTGTTAAAGCTGTTGGGAGCTGGAAGAAACTGAAGAAACTAAGAAAATCGATGCATCACTCTTCTTGCAGCTGTTTTTCCAATGCAGCACCACTGTGTGGGAAAAATCTCCATGCATTGCCGCCATGCCACTGCAGGGACGACGCAAGAACCAACGCATTGTGGGATCACGGCTGAAGAGCAACATAGCGCTGCTCGCCACTTGCCGCCCCGCATCGATCGCCAACGCATCCTGGATTTTCACGCATCACACCTGTGGGGCCAGTTTTCCTAAAACATTACCCCCAGTCCAGAACTGTCTTGGAATCAACGCATCTCTTCCCCCCTACAGTAGGGATTCGACGCATCACTTCTCCTGCATGCAGCAGAAATGTTGCATCGCCTCCCCAAGTACTTAGGAACTGAATCATCCCTTTGTTTTAGATGCTTCCCTTCTCTGTGGCTGTTTGGCCTTGTGAATATTGATGTATCTACAGGTACTTTAACTAAAATCATGCATCCATAGTTTCCTATGGATCAAGTTGCTTGAAACCTTTTAAAAGTCATATTCTTATTACATGAATGTTGGATTTTTGTCATTTTGGTCTTGTCTTGGTTTGCATAAAGATTCCTTATTTTTCTATACTGGTGTGGTGTACATTTGTGGTGTTATCATTGTATTACAGTGTGTCATTAGTACAAATACACATTGCCTTTGGGATAAGCCTGTCTGCTCGCGCCAAGCTACCAAGGGGGTGAGCAGGGGTTATTTAGCATGTGTACCCCTCTTACCCTGACTAGAAGCAAGGGTCTCTACTTGGACAAAGGTACCTACCTATGCGAACTAGAGACCCCCATTTCTAACACCCACTAAATCACAGTGCTACACAGAATATCACCTCTTGATAAATGCCTGTGCAGTCACTCCAGCCACAAAACAAAAAATCTCATCCTCAAAAACGTATTGAAAATTTGTCTTCAACACACTAAAGATTCCACAGAGAAAATGATCATCAATGACAATATCCAACTCTTATCATTCTGCACTGAAGATATTCCTGTGTAGAGCCTAACTCTGCAATATTGAAGGCAGCCCTTGGGAACCCAGTGAAACAGGTCTATCCAGCTTCTGAACACTCTTACAACAAAAGCCCATGTGCCAGTGAAAACCCAGATGTTACCAGCTGGCCAGGATTACAGGTTTTTGGGGAATGTCCCAAGCATGGCAAACAGTTGTGTTTTCCTGCCTCAAGTGCCCAATTCCACGTATCTGGTATCTTGATTTAATGATTGTTGTCCTGAGATAATGCAAATCTAGTGTGTGCATTAAATTCTAGTCCTGTCCTTTGATATGAGTAAAGTCCTGGATTTGTCCTGTGACATTGAGAGGTGAAACAAACGTGCCCTCATTGACAGACAGTGACCAACTATCGCTATCGTGGATTTAGCGTAGCATGCTTTTATAATCCATGTGTGTCCACATATTTTTATCTGTATCAATGGAGTGGAGGTCTACTGGACCACTTGTGTAAAGATTTGTTCAATGCACTTAGATACCAGCGCCAACATCCCGTGTGCATGTTGTGATTGTATATGTGAGTAACCTGAGTGGTACATGCCTGGTGTGTGTGAGCAAGTCTGAATAATGGAGGCCTGTGGGATCCATTTTGGATACCCCTGGCCTGTGCTTTGCACAAGACTGAGGTGAGGTTCATTTGCCAGACAGTGAAAGTGAATTGCTCATATTTCTGAACCTGGAGGGAAGAGACCTGGGGAAGGAAGTGAGGGGAAGGGAGTGAAGGTAGGACTCCTTTAGAAATTCAACATGGCATTTTACTAGTAATGAGCTGACATTTGGTGGATGGTAGGAAATAGTGGTGGAACTGGAGACTCTGGGTCTCACTTACAATATTTTGACCAAGCAGCGCAGACAGCCTTCCTGCTATGCTGCCTTGCGTCAAAATAAAAGGGCAGGTATGTGCCATATCTAGAACATAGGGCACATTTCAATCCTTCTCTACTGTGCCAGTGCAAAAACAGCAGCCGTGCACAAGCGCAGACAACCTTGTTTCATTTTGCAAGGGTGCCTGGCTGAGGGGATGATTGTTTTGTTTAGGAAGGAACACCTTCCTGCGCAAAAACAATAATTGAAACCATTCTCCTCTTTTTATGCGTGCTGCAGAATGCATCATGCATACAAATAGGAAAAAATAAGGAGAAATAAAAGTATTTCTTCTCATTGCATCTCCTTATGTCTCCCCTGGGGAAGGGTAGGATTCTGACGCATTCCCAGTTTTACAAAATGTTGTAAATCTGGGAAAGTGTCAAGTTCCATGGTTGTTGCTTGGGAACACCCACAGCAACTCCCACGCATCGCCCCTTTCACCCAGAGTTATGCGTGAAAGGGAAACATATTTCAAGGCCATAAAAAGTCACACAGGGTGACTTTACATGGCCTTGTAAATATGGGGAAGCCCATTGCGCTGCCGGTGTGTCAATAAAAGTGATGAACCGGCGACAATATGGGCTTGTAAATAAGCATCTCTGGTGTGCAAGTGTGAGGAAACATTTAAGTGAGATTATGCTCTTTCTTTCTTTCCCCAATTACTCTTTTAGTTGGCTGTTTACAGCCAAGTTTTTAAACTTCACACCTCTTTGTGCCTTTGTTGTGGGTGCTCCAGGTTGGAGATTATCCGCCTCTGAAAACCATCATTCTACACCAAGGACGTATTTAGAGAATAGCCTGGAAAGACTCTAGAAAATAAATAACCCTTAAAGCCTTTCTGCCGTATCAGTAGACTGTAGATGTACATCTCCTCTCTGATATTGGTGTATAAAGGTAGGGCCGCCCTACCCAGTTGTTGTTCCAGTTCCACATCCTCCATGACCAAGGAAGGAGTGCTTTCATGTGTGCTCAAAGGACTGCCATGCAACCTGGGCTGGTGCCTGCATGAAAGACAGTCTCACAGAGGTGAGTGGGCTTCACATGATTCTGGATCTCTTGCTTGGGGAGCGGTGTACCTGCTCTGAAGAGCTTACAAGCCTGCCTGCCTGAAAGAGGGAGGGAGTGGGCCAACCCTTCAGGAGGCATGTCTGTCCAGGAGAAGAAAGGTGCAGCATGTTCCAGGTGCCTGTTGGGCCCCCAGAAGAAAGGAACTGAGCAGAGTGATTTGAGGACCCCATGTCAGCAGGCCTGCAGTGTCTCTGTGCTTGTACCTGGCAGGAACCAGGCTCATAATGATTGCAATTTCTGAGGCCCAGTTGGGGCTATGATTTGTGTCAAACCTGGCCTGTGAGGGGCCGCAACTGCCAGCAGGAGAGTCGGTCTGTGAGCGGCCACACTTACTTGAGTTGATCAGCCTGTGCATGGATACCACAGCCAAACATCACAATCAGCCTGTGCGAGGCTGCAACTGCCCAGTGCTGTGATCGGCCATGACTGCCCTAAGTGTTCAGTCCACGTGAGACTCAACTGCCTATCGTATCCGGCCCATGCAGGGCTAAACCTTCTGACTGCAGGCCCAGCGTATAAAGAAGGGACCAAAGACACCTCTAGCTGGCATCCGAACTCTCCCGTTGAGAGAGTGTGAGCGTGTCTGAGAGTCAGGCGGCTGGACAGGCCCATTGGGACTGATTCACTAGAGTGGTAAGACTGTGAACTGTGACTTGTGCACACCTATATGTGAGTGGTGCGAATAGCATTTGTGCTATATTCAGCCTACTACAATGTCAGAGATTTCAGGGATAGTTTTAGTTTATGACTATTTACTAGAAATTGACTGCATCTCAAGTCTATAGATAACCAACACAATGTGCCTCTTTACTCCATCAGTTTCGTAATTGTTCTTTCTTATATTGCATTCTTATATTTCACTTATTCAAATCATCCCACTCCTGCTGTTTCCTAACTTTTGTTTACAACCAGTCTGGGAAGCAAGCCTCGGTGCTTGATTTCCAGCCCTGCTGAGTCGAAACAGACAATTGAACTCAATGCAGCAGCGAAAAACATCAAAAGAAAGTGCTGATTCCTCTGCTGATCTGAATGATTACATTAATTACTGTAAACAAACACTGTACCGGCAAACACAGCCAGAGCTCTGCAGAAGACCATTAACGTGATGCTAAAGGAAAGAACTGCTGATAGGGTGATCAGCCACAGCAGCAAACCAATTAACACCACATCACACACTGCAAGGAAGAGTGTCTCGAATCTAATGGAGCTGACATGAGCCCATTGTTTGCCTTGAGGAGGGATTTATCTTTCGAGCTCCAAAGAGGAAGAGACGCCCTCTCTTTGTCTCTCGTTCACTTTTACTACAGTATTTGTCCTGGTTTTACAGCCAGAGTTTTGCTCGGTGCCCTAAACATACTGCTGCTCGATTGACATAATTGTTTTTCTTCTCCATGTTTGGTCTGCGGTTAAACTTACTTCCCAGTTTGTTACAGACTGTTGGGAGGAGGGCATGGAGGAGGGGTAAAATACCTGAACAGGGCCTAAAAACAATTTTTGAGATTGTGTGGCTCATTAAGCTGTGTGGTCCCCCCTAAAGGCAGCAAAGATGTATGAAAAACGAATAGAATGGGCCTCTCAAAAAATGCATCAAACAAGCTACTGTAGTTAAAACCAGGGAGCTGCACGTGGAAGAAGAAGAAAGATGGGTGTTTCAGGCCCTGAGCCAAGCTTCAAGAACTCCATTAATATGTTCACTAATATCCCAAATATATCCAAACCAAATAAATGCTAAACCTTGTAGTAAGCTTTGTTGTGCTTCAAGCATCTGTTCTCAGTGCAGTAGTGCTGCCTGGATGAATAAATCCAACTAGGCAGGAGGAGTTTAATACAAATTGTGATCCATCGCCCTCATGTCTGAGTGGCTGTGATCAGTGCTGGGTTTAGCGTTGGTGTCGCTTAGTCCGGCAGTTGGTTTCGGTGCTCTCCTACCACCAATGACCTCCTCCACCGATTCCCTCACTACCACACATTCCCGCACTACCACACATTCCCGCACTACCGCCCTCAAAAAGTGCATTCATCTCCCCATAGCCCCTCTCATACATACATTTCATTTGTTTGAAGGCTCTAGATGGGGTTGGCTTTACTAATAAGAATGGGTATCTCAACCCTAATGAACCGTTTTTAGCAACATTAGGAGTAGATAATAGAAGTGCTTTTTTTGAGCCGGTTGTTTCCAGAGCTCTGCAGGACATTTAATTGTCAACACCGGCGCTTGTGACAGTCTGTAACAAGGTTGCTCTGTCTGGCTAATTTAGAGATGACCACAACAACAGGTAATTATTAATTCAATATACATTAAAAATGACTAATACCTGCCACCCAAGCCATTCTTATAGCTTTGGAGGCCTAAAAGTGTCCAGTTTGAGGGTTTGTAGTTGTGTTGTTACTATCATTGGCAGCGCTGGCAGAAGCAATGTATTGAGCAAGCTGTGGTGGCCTGCTGACGAGAGCCCTGGCACGTATATTTTTACAAATGAAGCACTGGATAATGGACTAGGAGAAAAACATAATGTTCTAACCTATATTATTCAGTTTGTATGCAGCTGTTTGATGCCAGTTCATAAGTTACTATTCTATATTAGGATTGTAACTTATGAATTGCTGTAACAAAAGAGTCTCTGTGACATAAGCAACAATTTTCTAAGCTATCCCCATAAAATTATCTGCATAGTATGCATAGTATATATATATGCAAAGTTATCTGCATAGTATGCATTCTTTGCAGCAGTAATATTAACCCTCTGCGCCACTTAAAAAAAAAAGCATTTTAACAATGTAACCGCTATGCAAACCCCCTGCGCTACTTTATGATGAGTCAAATTGCCACCAGACAAAACACCGATCTCTCTCCAGCAGGAACATTAATCACCAGAGTTATTTTGACATTTGTTTGCTGCTTGAAAACTGCTGGACTCACAAGGAACTCTGCAGCAGGTGCTTTAAAACCATAAGCCATTTCTAAACACTGCACCTCCCCACCAAGGTCAGAGCAGTGCTGTAAAAAAGCCCCCGCAGCCCCTGCGGTGCGGGTGGCGAGCTTTGGGGCCCCCTCCAGCACTAGCAGGCGCTTGGCCTGAGAGCTACGGACTAATTCTGGAGCATGGGGGGGCTCTGCATGCACTTTGCAGGGAGGGCCCCACAAGTTATGTTACGCCACTGGGTCAGTGCGCACCACCCTAAAGCCAGCCCTGGTTGCAAGGAACTCTGCAGCAGGTGCTTTAAAACCATAAGCTATTTCTAAACACAGCACCTCCCCGCAAAGGTCAGAGCGGTGCTGTAACAAAAGCCCCCGCAGCCCCGAGGTGCGGGGGACGAGCTCTGGGGCTCCCTCCAGCACTAGCAGGCGCTTGGCCTGAGAGCTACGGACTAAGTCTGGAGCATGGGGGGGGGCTCTGCATGCACTTTGCAGGGGGGGCCCCACAAGTTTTGTTACGCCACTGGGTCAGTGCGCACCACCCTAAAGCCAGCCCTGGTCGCAAGGAACTCTACAGCAGGTGCTTTAAAAGCATAAGTTACTTCTAAACACAGCACCTCCCCGCCGAGGTCAGCAAGCACCGCCCTAAAGCCAGCCCAGGTCGCGACTGTCAAGAGTAATTAGTCAAGATTACAAATGCTGCTCTCAGAAAATTGTAAGCAAGCTTCCCAAAGGAACGTCTACTCAGGATGGCAGCAATGAGATACCTGAAAGCCTCACCGAGCCAGTCTCATGGGGAGGCTGGTGACTCTTTGGTGCTCATTTCTCTTGTGGCTAACAAGGACTTGCAGATGTGTGCACTGTGGCTTGCAATGTGCAATTGTGCATCACATTGTAAATGTGCACATTGTGAATTCATTTTTTCCTCCCAAAAAAGCATCTGCATTTCTCAGAACTAGTAGTGTCTTTGCAAATGCGAAGTGCTATCGTATATAGGGTCCCATTATTCTTATTTAAAGGCTAAGGCATCTTCTAACAACGCTTCTTGTACAGAAAAGGGAAGAGGGGGTCGGTTGGCCTGCACATCTTCCTAAACATGTCACATTTGAGCAAATAAGTACCATCATGAAAAAGCCCTATGATAAAGTGTCATTCATGTTTAATTCACCCAAACACAATAGTTGAAAACTCAAACTTTACATCAGAGCACAATCTTTATTGACAAAATGAATGAGTGGCTTTGCCACCACACACAGTGCTTTCGAATTGTTTCCTACAGCACACAAGGGAATTATAGGGAAGTATGCAGAAAGAAGATGAAAAAGTTCCTTCAGGAAAGGTTTAGGCATTTAGTAAAGTTGAATGCTACATACAGAAAATCATTATTTTCTAAAGAGCCTATACATTGAAGATTGACTGAAAGTAGATGAAACAGTTGAGTGTGAGTTCATGTTTATCCCAGCTTGCATCTTCGCAGCATGGACCGATTGCTCTAGCTGGCACCATAAAAATGCTGTTGGCACTGCCAGAGAAGTGCTTGGCACTGGAATAAATCGGAATACGTTAAGAGATCTGGAATGGGACCGATCAGAATTCCAAGGCAAGGGCACCAGACAGATGGTGTGTGGCATCCAGAAATTGCTAGATATCCCTTGTAGCTAGTAAAAGCCGCGGGTCGCCTAGAGCTGTGTTGAGAAGCCAAAAAAGCGTAGAAACTTTGACGCAAGTCGGAATCTGCGCGCCATATTATTCCCCAAAGTGCCAGCGATAGAGAACATTGGAAAAGACTTACCTGCTGCTGCTTCTCTCTGTGGCACTTCCTATTTCAATGAGCTTGCCAAGATCTTGACCCCTGTGGAGAGAAACCATGGCAATTGTCAGGTTAACTGGGAAATAACAGGAAAAAATAATGAGACACTGCGTTTCATAATGCTGTCCCTTGTCAAATTCATGTAAGCACGAAAGAGATAAAGAAATTACAGTGAGTTTGGATCTACACAATATTTTAATAATGTCATATACTCATTAGAATATAAGGGCCTTATTTAGAGCATGGCGAACAAGAGACTCAATTGTAAACGCGGTGGATGTTCCCTCTACCATATTACAAGTGCATATTTCCCCTATAGCACTTGTAATACGGCAATCATTCCTTTAAACTGGCAATGTTTAAATATGTATACACATATTTAAACATTGCAGTTAAGTTCTGTCATAGTTTTAAAAATGCAATCAAATACATGATTGCCAAACATACTATTCTGGTCACGTAGGCCTCACTAATGTGTAAAATATCCATAGTGTCATTATTAGAAATCGGGTGAGAGTTTTGAAGAATATTTGGATTCCCTTCCTGTTTGACACCTTCTTCCAGCCAGGATATAAATGACAACAGATGTTAGTGATGGCCCATTAGAAAGCGGCTTACTGCCGCTCATTTTTCAGGGCTTAAATCAAAGCCCTGTTATTAGCATAAGGCTTCTTTTGACCAGAGTCTGGTGCCCTCCCCCACCCCCTGGGATCATTTGAGGCACCCCTAAGGGGGCCCGGCCCCCAGTCTGAAGACCTCTGGCCTATAGTATGAGGTAGAGTGTGTGTTTTATATGAAGCTGTGCATTCACATTTTTGGGGGTACCAGATTTAATATGAGGGAATTGAAAGATGAATTGTGTCCAAGGTAGAGTATATATGTGTGCACTAGGCCCTGAGGCAGATTATCAAGTATAGCATGTACCTTAGGCTTCAACTGAAATGCCTTTATAATGGAGTTTGAGAGAAAATTATGACAACTTTTTCAAAATGACCTGGACCCCCTTTTCCTATTGCACTTTAATGGTGCAAGCATGTTTGTCACCTTGTGGGTGCATCCTAATCCTGATGCCTTACCTCGCCTTTAGGAAGTACCAGCACGGATCATATCTAAGAGGTGACAATTTTATGAAGAAAAGAAAGAAAGAAAAGATGCACAGACAAGATTGCTCATGTTATCCCCCAGATTCTGAGAGCAATACAGGACAGGGAACTCTACCTTATAAGAAAAGCCTTTTTCAAACTCCAGCTCCAGTCTAACACATCAAATAGATGCAAACCAAGAACATACACATTTTATGCATTCATTGAGAACCTGCCTAAGTCACCCAACTGGTTGATGACCCCAGTATCTCTGCCTTGCAAATGTAAACCCAGAAATCCACTATATTTACCCCATTCTATTGTCACTGGTTTACAACGCCATTATACCACCATTTCCTTTTTCTACAGATTCACTCTACCTTGAGGATTGGCTGTCCTTAAAAAATACTCTATAAACGATAGAGTACAAAAAACAATTTGTACAAACTAAAATTTCCACAAGCCAATTCAGCCATGATATACATAAGGATGTAAAGCGCATGTAGACATAGGTGCATTGGTAAACGAAGGAAAGTTGTAATGAAGAGCTGGTGCACAAGATGCATTGTTCATATATCTCCAGTCAGCACAACCCTCCTTTCAAACCCTTACCCAGGCTTTCTCCACCAGGGTTCAGTGGAACCCTAGGGTTTTTTAGTCCATTGAAAGGATTCCTTGAGAAACTGGTTTAATATTATAATAATAATAATAATAATAATAACAATAATAATAATAATGTGCGGAATAATAAATATATAAAAATAAACTAATAAAGAAAATGTGAAAATACAGCAAAGAATTCCAAATAGCACTTAAAATATTGTGGGTGTACTTTGTTCACCATAAGACAAGTCTGGAGTGATCTCCCTGTGCCTCTTGTTTTTTTAAATTATTTTTTTAAGTTAACATTTAAGGTTATATTTAGTTGTGAAGCCAAAAAAGGGGGGTACACTGTTCCAGACGAGGGGTGCAGAGTGTCACCCACTCACTGAGAGGGAAAATAGATATTTAGTCGTGTTCATTTGATATTTGTTAAGGAGGAGTCTCACTGATTCGGACAGAAAAGCAAGCTCTGTGCCACCCAGATAAAAACAGAGGCACAGTGAACATCCTTCCTGGATTGGTTACCACATCTGCAGGTCAAGTTTCAAGAATCCCTTTTGCTTAGAGACCGCTCCCTAGTATTCTCTGCATTTCTGGTCTTATTTTGATCTCTCTTCTGTCATATTGTTAGAAAATATTATTTTCCTTTATTTAAGAGTGATGATCAGGCTCAAAGTTCAGTCTTGCGCAGTACATGCATTTTCACAGATCACAGCAATAGTGACACTTCAGAAATGGGTGTGATTTCCTGAGTGGTGTTTAGTACACTTTATAAGTGTTCACTATTTTGTAGCTGTAGAGCAGATATTTACAAATGCATTTTCTTTACAATAATCCCTGCTGTAAAGTTTTTCTGGCCTGTAAATGATTTCTTAGGTAGGAAAAATCTCAGGATATAAAATAATATTTGAGTATTCCTCAATGAGAAAAAGATTGGTAAACACTGCCCTAACCTTAAGTGTAGTTATGAAATTCAACATTGTTGTGGTATATTAGTAGAATATTAAGCTTTGCATATTTCGCCAAAAATATGATAAGCAGAACATCAACTACAAGCATTTTGTGAAAGTAAGTATACATAAGTAAGTATAGGGTCACTCACTACACTTTACTCCACACATACACCTGTTTGCTCAGAACGGTCATGTTTATTCCAGATTAATAGGATAGCCACTGTCTATGTAGATGGTTTACATTTAGACCTTTTGTTGATATTGTATAAAAACTGGCATGGATCATGTCTGAGTGGACCAACACTGGATATCCCTATCCCATCTGTAAAATGTGCATTGTCTATTTGATGCCACTCAGAAATCTTTGGTGACAACATCCACATTGTTCATATATATTTCTATATATTTTCTAAAGTACCTGCCAGAATCAACAACCCTCACTTTAATGCTTTCCAGTGAAACTTTATGAACATGCCATGACGTGGTCTTCGGTTTAAGTAGCTGCCACCCATCCTTCCCTAATATGTTAAGGCCTTAAGCTGACAATAAATTCACATTTAAGCCAAACATAAAAAAGAAAAAGCTATTGTAAACTTACCCCTTCTTATTGATTCCTGTTGTGCTTGTCACCTCAATGCTGTTAGCAGTCTTTGGGCTTTCAGGGAAAAAAATTAAATAGTTTTTTTTCATTAACATGTAGAAGTACTCCCAATTTTCTGGTAAAGTGTTATAACTATGGGTGTGTGTTTCCTGGTGGGTACAGCGTGATGTGAAATGTTGTTGTTGCGGTTGTTAGTGCAAAATGTAATCTCTGCACTCAACATCAGCGTAAATTCCTCTGCAAAATTGCTCATGGCTGGTGTCAAATTGCCTGGAAGCAGCACAAAATAGCCAACGGCAATGCTAAAAATTGATCTGCCCAATATTCTGGCTATGAGCTGCCCTACTCTTGCATTGCTGTTAAACCTAATCAGGGGTCTCCATCATTTTCTGTAATAAGAGCTACTTAGGTTCAATGAAAATTATCACGAGTTACTATTATTATTAGTGTTTGTAATGACTATAATAGATAAGATTTCATTAGTGGCTCACATGTGCAAGATTACTTTCAATGATCACCTCATTTATCAGGCACTGTTACCAGTGGTAATGTGAAAAAGCTGTTGACAATATGGAATGTCGCTAGGTGGGCAATACATAATTACAATGAATCACTCAATTAATAGCTTTAAGTATATTTTGAAAATTCAACCAATTTTCTCAAAAAACATCAGCTTATGAGCTTTAAAAATATATACATTTACATCTCGAATATACACTTTTAAAGTTTGGTATATGTATATCAATGCAACCAAGCAAACATTTCTAATAGGTTTCAGTATAGCCGCAAATCAGGAGACCTACTTAAGGGTAGCTTGCGAGCTATTCGTTGGAGAAGCCTGGTCTATAATCAACTGGGCGTAATGAACTGGATTGAAAGTTATGGTAAGTGGTCCAACCAGAGAGCTTGTTACCATTAATAAACCACAGGCATTCATATGAATGGGCAAACAGAATTAGCACCCTTATCCATGAGAATAAATGTATTGAATATATCAATTTAATAACAAGAATGCTTAGCAAAATATTAGGTCTTCTTAAGCAGCACAGAAGAGTAGCCAAAAGAAAACTGTGATTCGGACAACGGGGTCGTTTTGAAACTCCAGGTAATGTGGTAGAGTAGAATAGTGCGTAGTAACCAAATGACATGACATTTTGTCTGCTCCACTGCACTACAAAAATTTCCAGTATTTGCAAGAAGCTTTGAGGGTACTGATGCTCACCTCCAAATAATTATCAGAAATGTGTACAATAGAAGCCAGAGAGGAGATGCAAAACTATCAGTTGTTGCCCAATGTTCCCAGTTTAAGAACAGTGAAAATTGCTGCCCATAATGCTTATACCAGCCCAGCCACTTCCATCAAAATTAAAGGGCAAATTCTAAATTGCGACCGAACATGTTAACTTTTGACAAGGGGCAGTAAAACATGACAAATAAACCATTCCCCACCTTTGTATATGCTATCACACATAGCCCAATCCAAGAAATACTTTTTTGAAACTAGGTGTACATTAGGTGAGAGAAAAAAGGTGAATTGCAAACATTTTGATAATAAACTGATATGAAGAAGCTGTAAAATTATTTTGGGAGTCAACTATCCCAAGGTGAAAAGGGGGTGTTACATAGGTAGTTGTCTCACGTCATGGTACCAGAATATGGTGATCTAAATAATGTCTGCCTAAAATTTTGCATTATCAATATTGTTTACAAAACTATCCTCCCACTGAATTGAACACATAATAGTTATACTTATATAAGAGGTATGTGGAAGGGGTTCCTCCATTGGAGAAAGCATATTTCTTACATATTAAGACATTTAAAAAAATGATATGTGTAGAAATGTTTATAACCACATGATCTACAAATGTGGATTTTTAATTTGGGAAAATATTGCAACCCTGGAGTACTTTAAGAAATGAAGATTTCAATGAGTACTTCCAGGATTTTATGAAAATTCCACAAAAGTAAGATATCTAATAGGCACAAAGGAGGAACAATACGTGAGAACATTTCAAACTTTTCAAACCAGGTCTTTTTGAATCAAGCTGATTATGTTTTGGAATCCTGCAGCGCCTGTGCTGCAGATGCTACTTTCCAGCCATACCGATGACTGTCAAATGCAGAAAGAGATGCAAATGTTGCCCTTGATCAAATGCAAGGTCTTTATATGCCGATGAAAGTGGATTTTATGTTGCCACAGCATTACTTAATTTGAGCCAGTGGTTTCAGGTGCTCAGCACTGGCACTTAACTGTGAACACCGGCACTTATGACAGTCTGCCACATTATGGCACTGTCTGTGTAATTTAGAGATGAGCAGAATAACAGTTGTTTATTCATTCAATATACATTAAAAGCAACAAATGCCTGCTGCCCAAGCTATTCTATAACTTTGGGGGCTTGGAATTGTTTGAATTGTCACATTTGTAGGAGTGTTGAGGTTATCTGTTGGGCAATGTGTGGTTCAAGTTGCAGTGGCCTCCTGACAAAGGCCCTGACATTTATTTTATTACAAATTACACTGTCAGGCATTAGCCTGACTTTGACAGTGTTATTACCTGCCGCGATCAGCAATATAGCACAGAAAACAGAGTTGTAAGCAAAGAGGAGGAGACTCTTGAGTAAGTGCTTTCTTTGAACAAAGTTAGTACTGGAAATAGCTGCCTTAAATCATGACTTGTAGGTGCATTCTACAATCCCTGGTGCATGCTAGTTAAATGGAGTGTGTTGTTTTCCAAACAATATAGCCAATTATACTGTTCAGAAGTCTGAACTTCACTTCGGGAAATTGATTTGCTTTGGCACAGGGTTCACAAAAATGGTATCTCACGAGGGCACCTGTGGTAGTCTTTGCACATAAGGATGACATTGGCAGAAAAGTTGCTGTTAACACTGATTATCTAAAGAGTCAAAGTTTTCAGATGGAGGATTGGGAATGATAATACTATTGAAAGTTAATGAGACCATGCTCATGGTGTGGGCAAGTGCTTGAGCTGATTCTGTCGAGCCTTGTGACTTTTTATATTTTATTCTGCGAATGTATAGACTATTGATATTGCACGAGCCTCATCACACCTTAAATATGAATACAAGCACGGGGGACAGGGGTAAATAAGTGTCTAAATACAGTGATGTAATATCTGACGTAATCAGCAGAGGATTGTGGTCGCGTGAGTTATAGTTGCCTGCACTAACTATAACGGGGGAATTTCAATGGTTTTTCACGAGTGAAATGTCTAGCTAACTATAACATGTGTGAAACCTATGGTTTTTTAAGTGGATTTGCAAGGTTTTTTAAATGCTAATTCCTAACTATAACGTGTGTGAAACCTATGGTTTTTTCAATGAATTTTATATATATATATATATATATATATATATATATATATATATATATATATATATATATATATATATATATATATATATATAAGGTGAAGAGTTCCCAAACTCCAGCACATAACTGGACCAGGTACAGACCACAACACGCTGAAAAATGTATTTGGTGCAAGTTTATTCTTTCGAGTCGATCGGCATGACGCGTTTCGGCCGCGTTACCACGGCCTTGATCACATATATATATATATATTCACTTAAAAAACCATAGGTTTCACACAGGTTATAGTTAGGTGGACATTTCACTCTTAAAAAACCAATGAAATTCCCCCGTTATAGTTAGTTCAGATAACTATAACTCGCACGCCCGCAATCCACTGCTCATGACGTCACATATTACATCACTCATGACATGGTCAGTGGCATCACTAATGACATCACTGATGACATCATCCTTGTGATAGAGTGGCGGTCGCGCGAGTTATAGTTATCTGAACTAACTATAACGGGGGAATTTCATTGGTTTTTTACGAGTGAAATGTCCACCTAACTATAACCTGTGTGAAACCTATGGTTTTTTAAGTGAATATATATATATATACATATATTACCTACTGGCGGTCGCCAGTAGGTAGTTATAGTTAGGACCCCTTTTCCATAGGAAATCCGCAACATTCTATTTTGAATAACTTTGGCGCCGGTCGATGAATCCTCGCGAATTTCTCAAAATAGGTGGGGCGCTACGCTCCGCTCCTACCCTGAAAGTCTCGGGGGGATTCGTCAAGCGGGGGCTGAGATAAAAGGGGGGTCCCAAAACGCGTTTTTCCCATGCATTTTTCCATAGGACCTTTAGAACGAGCTACAGCCCGAACGGCTGAACAGAATTACTAGAAATTTGGCAGAGAGGTAGTCCCTATGTCAAGGAAGTGCCTTTTGTAGGTTTGGTGTAAATCTGTTCAGTAGATTCTGAGAAAATAGCCTTTAAATCAATATATATATCTGAGCCCGCTTACGGTACGCTTACCGTACGCTTACCGTACGCGTACGGTGGCGTGCGCGAGCGCGATTCTGATTGGCTGTTAGATCTTAGTAAACATTCGAATCGGCCGAAACCAGGAAGCGGCGGCCGCCATTTTGTGTGTTTCACTCAGAAAAAAAAGAGTGAAAACAAGAAAAGGGGGCAATGAGGAGAGTTACAGACCCCCTTACATTTGTGAGGGGGTCAAAGAAGGACTGTAAAGTACAAAGAAAACATTTATTGATTTTAAAAAAAATCACGGGGTACGCGTACGGTAAGCTTACGGTAAGCGTACGGAAGAAAAAATAAATTAAAAAAGAAATGAAATGCAGATTTAAGAGTTTAGATATTAGGGAGCTCTAAAAAGAGCTGTTGTGTTTATGAAGTCATTTTGTTAGTGGTACCTACAAGTAAGTACCGATGCAGAGTCTAAGGTTCAAGAGGAAGACTCTGTTCCCTTCATCATTGAAGTGCACACCATCTCCTCTATAAATGTCTTGCATGTCGTAACGCAAGTTGTTGTGGTAAATGGCACCCATACCATAGTCACGGAGGAAAGCAGAAACAGATTTGTTGACGTGCTTTCTTGCTTTGTCAATCTGCGGACAGAAATGATTGGACCAGTTCCATTTTTGCCTTTGGCATATGTTGGAAAACACAAAGGCAGTTTTAGGGAAAAGTGAAAACAGTTGTGCAAAGGTGTCCTTCATAAGCATTTCCAGACCTACCCCAGTCAAAGTGCCTAGGTCATTGCCACCACAGTGCACTATTATGAGGTCAGGGTGTTGGATTTGCATGAAGGATTTCACCAATGGCATCAATTGGTGCCACTTTAACCCTCTCTGACCAATCCATTTAATGTCTACATTTGGCAAAGCAAGGTCTCTCACCATATCTGTTTTCTCTGCAAACTTTTCACTCCAGAAGACATAGCTGTGCCCTACAATCCACACTGTGAACATCTTCAAAGGAGAACTGGATGCACTCAGGAGGTGTCTTTCAGTAGAATGGCAATATGAAAAGAAAGACAGTTTGGAAATGGAGGCATACATATTTTTTTCAAAACAAAAAGAACTGATTGGCTGTTTCATACCATTCTAGAATAAAAACTAGGCTGTATGTGTAAATTAATAGAAGCATGTTTTGTATTGGTACAAAAAAATGTGTTACCAAAGAACAGTACTATGGATTTGCTGTTAGGTTTGAAAAGTCAAGCACTCTTGCTCTGTGGAATTGAAACATTGTGTCGCGAACTTCTGACCTAACTCCACACAGCAGTGTTCCATGAGCTGTTGCTATGGTAGCAGGCAGAAGTCAAGTTGGGGGAAGGGTACTAGGCAGAAGTCAAGTTGGGGGAAGGGTACTTTTGGAAAAGGGTTGGTTTTCAACCAATAGAAATGTGTGATTACATTTGAAAAAAAGGGGGAAGCACTGAGATTTGAAACTTACATGTATATGTGTGGAAAAATAGAGGGAAAGTTTGCCATTATCTGGTTCTGCTGAGAGGAGAGAGGTGAACAGAACAGAGATCCTGGCTCTGATAATCTGCTGTTTGAGTGCCACATTTCTTTCACAACTAACTAATTTTAAAGGTGAGGTTAGAGTTTGAGAGGAGATGTATATGGTAAATTAAGAAATGAATAATAGAAATGGAAATTCTTTTTGTTGAAGTTGCGTTTATCATTTTCTGTTTTGGGAGAAATTTAAATGTGAGGAACATGTAAAATAATATGGACTATGTTTTCACGATAAATTAAGGTGTACTGGAAAAAAAAAATAGTTTAAGGGTTTGAGGTTGGACTCAGTAATGCAAATACATTCAGCATCACTAAGGCTGGTTGCCCTTGCTGGAATGTAGGCAGCCACCCAGGTTACACATGGTGGTGGTCTGAAAAAGCAGTTTGGACATGTGCATTTAAAAAAATCAAAAAAGTGGTTTCATAATGTGTCAGTCTGTAAAAGTGATTTTCACTTGCCAAAAAAAAAGAGCAGTAAGTGTGCTTTCAAATTGGCAAAGAAATTTCGTTTTGGGACTAATGTGAAAACATGACTCTGTGTGGAAATAGGAATTACAGGCAGAGATTTATTGCGTTTTTTTCTGGTGATTTCACAGTTGCATTAGTAGGAAAAAGGGGGAGCGATTTTTTGGGGGAAGAAGCAGACTCTTAGCACACACCCATCTGCTTGCCATGTATAATCATGCACAGTATTTACAAGCGAGTGGGGTTTTCAGGTTTCAGTCTGTAATGCAAATACATTCAGCATCACTAAGGCTGGTTGCCCTTGCTGGAATGTAGGCAGCCACCCAGGTTACACATGGTGGTGGTCTGAAAAAGCAGTTTGGACATGTGCATTTAAAAAAATCAAAAAAGTGGTTTCATAATGTGTCAGTCTGTAAAAGTGATTTTCACTTGCCAAAAAAAAAGAGCAGTAAGTGTGCTTTCAAATTGGCAAAGAAATTTCGTTTTGGGACTAATGTGAAAACATGACTCTGTGTGGAAATAGGAATTACAGGCAGAGATTTATTGCGTTTTTTTCTGGTGATTTCACAGTTGCATTAGTAGGAAAAAGGGGGAGCAATTTTTTGGGAGAAGAAGCAGACTCTTAGCACACACCCATCTGCTTGCCATGTATAATCATGCACAGTATTTACAAGCGAGTGGGGTTTTCAGGTTTCAGTCTGTAATGCAAATACATTCAGCATCACTAAGGCTGGTTGCCCTTGCTGGAATGTAGGCAGCCACCCAGGTTACACATGGTGGTGGTCTGAAAAAGCAGTTTGGACATGTGCATTTAAAAAAAAAAAAAAAAGTGGTTTCATAATGTGTCAGTCTGTAAAAGTGATTTTCACTTGCCAAAAAAAAAGAGCAGTAAGTGCGCTTTCAAATTGGCAAAGAAATTTCGTTTTGGGACTAATGTGAAAACATGACTCTGTGTGGAAATAGGAATTACAGGCAGAGATTTATTGTGTTTTTTTCTGGTGATTTCACAGTTGCATTAGTAGGAAAAAGGGGGAGCGATTTTTTGGGGGAAGAAGCAGACTCTTAGCACACACCCATCTGCTTGCCATGTATAATCATGCACAGTATTTACAAGCGAGTGGGGTTTTCAGGTTTCAGTCTGTAATGCAAATACATTCAGCATCACTAAGGCAATATATTCTGAAAACAGCAAAAATAAGGCAAAAATATTTTTTGAAAAATATGTAAATATGTGTACTGTATTATAAAATGTTTTTAAAATATTAATACTTTTTTTTTTTCTTTTTTTTCAGATTGATATAGAAAAATTTCGAAAACTAGAACCATTTTTAAAGCTATTTTTTTAAAAAACAAATGAATAAATATTTTTTTGAGTGGGTATGGTAAGTCAATAATAATAATTGTAGTCTCTCAAGGACCTTGTAATGTGATAATTGATTTTTAGTGTTTTTAAAAAAAAAAAAAAAAAAAGTACGCGCACCGTACGCGTACGGTAAAAAAAAAAAAAAAAAGTTTTTAAAAACATATGTAAAAAAAAGATGAAAGATAAGGTTGGCTCTTAAAAGAACCGTTGTGTTCATGCAGGGACAGAGGAAAGAAAGAATGGGAAAATTATTCAAAGCGACAAATGTGCTGATCTATTTTGTTGTTCACTAGGGAAACACTGGTCTCCCTATGGCAAATTAGATCTTGACAAAAGGCGCATCGAATATCAACCCTTCGAAATCGAGGGTTCATTTCCAGAGGGCCAGCAAAAGGAGATGCTCCCCCCACAGATGAAGGGCTCACCTGACCTGCAGAAGAAGGAGTCAGCCCTGCAGATGATGGTCCAGGCTGAGCTGCTGTGGATGTGCTTGGTTGACTTTCTGAAGAGTTACCTCCAAAAAGTCGAGCATGTGTCCTTCTGTGTACATCCTTGAGGTGTCTCTTCATGGTATGATTCCCAAAGGAATACTTCTTGTCAGGATTCCTCTTGAAAGTACACGCTTACACAGCTTACAAGTTACTAAAGGTGCATTTACCTTTTGCTGGCCTTCAGGAAAAGTAAAATAATCCCATACATAAGAGGGCTTTTGTTTCCTCGCTCTCTGCCTCAAGGTAGTGCTGCTAGTGCTAGCCTCACTCTCAGAAGAGCTCTGCTGTTCTGCCATCGTATCACAAAGACAACCCAGCTCCTTCTCCTAAGGGATCACAAGCAGAAATGAGGGGAATGGGTGTGGTGTAGGAGAGTTCTAGAACTGAAAGTAGTTTCAACCAATCAAAAGTTGTGTTTTATGATCACATGACCTACCGTACGCTTACGGTACGCTTACGGTACGCTTACGGCAAAAGTGCGCATGCGCGTAAAAAAGACACGCGCTTGCGCGCATGCGCATAACAGTCACTACCCGACACTTCCGCGTAACGTGCGCGTGTAGCGTACACGCATACGCGTCCCACGCGGAGTACGCGCGGCTACGCAAATTGCGTAACTATACGCAAACAGCGTAGATAAATTACGGGCGTTGCGTAAACCGTACGCTTACCGTAAGCTTACGGTACGCGTACTAAAAAAATAATAAAAAAAAAAAAAAAATGTACTGCAAATAAATTTTACATGTTTATTTTAAAAAATATATTTAAAAAAAACATATTAAAGAATTTTAAAAATTTAACCATAGTCTTTATAAAAGGTAAGAAAATTAAAATAAAAATATGTTAAAAAAAATAGAAGAAAAAAAAAACAATTAGCATTTAAAAAACCTTGCAAATTCACTGAAAAAACCATGGGTTTCACACACGTTATAGTTAGGAATTAGCATTTAAAAAACCTTAGAAATTCAGTGAAAAAACCATAGGTTTCACACACGTTATAGTTAGGAATTAGCATTTAAAAAACCTTAGAAATTCAGTGAAAAAACCATAGGTTTCACACATGTTATAGTTAGCTGGACATTTTACTCGTAAAAAACCAATGAAATTCCCCCGTTATAGTTAGTTCAGCTAACTATAACTCGCGCGCCCGCAATGCACTGCTGATGACGTCACATATTACATCACTCATGACATGGTCAGTGACATCACTCATGACATCACTGATGACATCTCAAATGACATCACTGATGACCTCACTGATGACATCATCCTTGTGATAGAGTGGCAGACCTCCTCTTCCCCTAATAAAACCTTTGATACACACATTCAAAAATAGAGACTAAAATTTACATAAAAATGGACATACCAATAACAGTTACAACAACCTCTTCAGTAATTCTAAGATCCACATACACATCCACTCATTCACCAACAGTCCAATACAGTCACTCATACATGTACTCACTTATCATATGTACTCATACACCTATACATCCTGTTACACAATGCCACTCATCCATAGAGCTACTCACACACATAGTCACTCATGCTAATAAAGAATCAAACATACATTTACTTGCATTTACAGTTATACACACACCACCACACTTACTTCTACGGAAACTTACACATACTTAGTCTTTTAAACAATCACTTATACATACTTATTCATACAGGAACTCTTTCAATCTCTCACTCTCACATATACTCACATATATAAACCAATAGTCACATATACTAGTTTTAAACATATGTAGTTACTCATAAAGACACTATTGAGACAGTCATTCACTCACTAACACACCCATACACACACACATCCACCCATGCAGTCCTGCACACATGCTCTGTTCAACACATACAAACAGTGAGTCACTCATTCATGCACCTATGCACTACGTAATACCCCCCACCAAACCATGCAGACACTCATACTGATACTCAAAAAACCAACTAATAACCTATATAGACACCCATATAGCTACTCACCAACCCATGCAGCCACTTATACACAAAGTGAAAAAATGATACAGATATTTATATATTTAAACATTACTCACTAAGCCATGTATTCACTATGATACACTTAATCAGTCAGTTACACAATCAATTTTTCAAAAAGAAATCATCCATTTAGACAGTAATATACCCATTTATTCTTCCATCGACCTTGAGATATACATATATAAAACATATTTAATTTTCAGAAAAACACACATTCACTGGATGATGTCATGAGTGATGTCATTTGAGATGTCATCAGTGATGTCATGAGTGATGTCACTGACCATGTCATGAGTGATGTAATATGTGACGTCATCAGCAGTGCATTGCGGGCGCGCGAGTTATAGTTAGCTGAACTAACTATAACGGGGGAATTTCATTGGTTTTTTACGAGTAAAATGTCCAGCTAACTATAACATGTGTGAAACCTATGGTTTTTTCACTGAATTTCTAAGGTTTTTTAAATGCTAATTCCTAACTATAACGTGTGTGAAACCTATGGTTTTTTCACTGAATATATATATATATATATATATATATATATATATATATATATATATAGATATATATATATAGCAACAATATTATTGAGACATTTACGGACAATCAAACATTAATGATGAATCTTGTACTTTTTGTTCTTCAATGTTTCTTTTTTTTTCATTGAGTTAGTTCTACTGTACTACAGCCAACATGTGTTTTGCACTCAATGGTGCTTCTTCAGGGCTCTTGGATAGCTTGTTGTCGTCCACAAATAACATTTCTGATAGAATGCCAATGTCAATTCACACTTTCCTATGTGTTTTACGTGGATCATTGATATGTTTCCTTCACCAAAAATCCATATGTTGAATATAATATTTCAATCTTTGTTTATATTTCTAGTATCATATTCAGAGTTCGTCAAGTCTTGTTCTAGATAACTGTTGAATCTCCTTGATACAGGATACGCAGTTGGCCCAAAGTCCGACTCACTGCACATCCGGATCAAAGGGCATTCTTTGATCTGGATGTGAAGTGAGGCAGACTTTGGGCTAACTGCGTATCTCGTATATATGATAGGTGGGGCAGAGAGAGATTTTGCACGGATGGAAATACTCCAAAACAGAAATTATGCTGTTTGGAAAGTCCAATGTATTTAGACCCTACCAATGGTGGCCCTCTGACTCTGATGCCTCACCCTCAACAGTTGATACAGTCAGAAACCTAGGAATGAAATTTGACCCCACACTATCTTTTCACAAGCAAGCACTTGCCATAGCAGGTATGTGTTTCCAAACCATAAAAATCCTCCGAAAACTTTTTGACCTACTCCCGCTGCCTGCCAGCAAGACTGTGGCAGTGGCCCTAATTCTATCTCGCTTGGACTATTGCAACAGTCTCTATGCAGGAACAAAAAAGATGGTTGTGAAAAGGTTACAGGTGGTACAGAATTCTGCGGTGAGATTGGTACTCAAGCTCCCTAGGGACTCTCCCTCAGCTGCGGCACTCAAATCGCTTCACTGGTTACCAGTTCACAAAAGGATTCTCTTTAAAATCTTGACTATTACTTACAAAGTCATAAGTGAAACTGGACCAGAATCTCTAAGATCCAACATCAAGCCATATAACACTAAACGCATTTTGCGGCCTCATCAGAAAACCTGCTAACTGTCCCCAAATTCAAATTGAAAACACGGGGGGGAGACTATGGCAGTACTAGGGACAAAAGCCTGGAACGCCCTACTCACTGAGCTGAGACACACACAAACTGAACTCACCTTTAGGAGCCTCCTCAAAACATGGATCTTTGCTACCCCAGACCACCTAGAGCTATCTCTGATTTAAAGTCTCTCTCTCAGCCACCTTTTCCTCTGTATACATCGCCAGATGCCCCTTTTCTTTTCCGCTAAGCGACAAGATGCTCCTTGGAGTGAACGTCACGCTATACAAAAACCTTTCATTCAATCATTCAATACATGCCTTCCTGAGGAAGGGATACAGTATAATGAAATCTTAGCCTGCATGTCCTCAATTTGTGCAAGACCTTCAAAAATTAGGGATCAGGAACCCTAATTTTGTGTGAGGAGTGAATTTATATTATGCAACAGCAAATGTAAACGTTATAGTTGAATTGAAAGTGATTGAGTCTGAATTTAAAATGTGCAGTCCTCTGAGTGATAGACTGGTTTTCCTATGATGCCATTCTTCAATGAGGGCCATACAAAATAATATGGCCAGTTTCTAGTCTGCTACCAAGTAGTGCAAAGTTTCAGTAATGCATTTTGTTGCAATTGAAAATCAGTTTCTTACTTCAATGGATTCTGTAACATTTGATTTTACGTTTAATACAAAAGAGTGTCTTCTTTAACAATTATTTTTATTGGCATTTGTCAATTATTTGCAACAGTCATTATACAATCTTAAAATACATGGTTGTTTCTTACCTGCCCCAGTGGGATTTCAATATTGTGGCTTCGCCCCTATTTACAGAACCCTATTGTATTTTACAGTGTTTGTAGTTGAGCCCAATGTCCTTCCATCAAGCCTATGGGTCAAGTGTGTATGAGCAGCCTGAATAGGGCATTGCTCACACCTACTGTCCAGTTAACTGGACCTGGCTATTTCCCCATGTGCTCAATTCCACTGGGGGTTGCTTCTCTTCACTGTGAGTGCATGGTAGTCTGAGATTACCGGATACACCAGGTGTTGGTAACTAACCAAATCCAAAACTTTCAAAGTGCCATCTCAGGGGGAAAACACATCTCCTATGTTGTTGTTGGGGGTTAATACCTCTTGAGGGGGGGTAAAGCCACCCATGTACATCTAAGCACTTAGCAACCCAGCTTCCAACCCACTGCCAAGTAGGCCGGGTCATCCCCCATAGTTTCCAGCCCAGTGGCCGTCAGGTCATCCCACTCTGCCATGTCGGGGTCAGATCCTCCCTCCCACCCATGTCTTGAAGTCTCTCCGTCTGAGTCTCGGCATCCGAGGGCAGCCTCCATTTGTCCAACAACTCCGACTATAGCTTCGCTATAGGTCCCCTATGTGCACCCCGGGCCTACACCCTCTGTAGAGCTCTCTCCTCTCCTGGGGCCCACAACATCACATCCCTAATCCAGGTCTCTACCTTAGGCCCCACTGTCGACTTCCAAGCCATAGCTATTCGTCTCTTTGCTAATATTAGTGCTAGGTCAAGGATTCTGTTTCCGACCTTCTTAGGTTTGGGTCTAGGGAAGGAACCTAAAAGGTATACCTCTATGTCATTCTCCAGTGTGTGTTTCAGGGTTGTGCTGAGCTTTGATAGGACTATGCCCAAGTATTCCTGTAGTTGGATGCACCCCCACTTCATTTGCCTGAAGTCCACGTCCAGCGTAGCGCAGTGCGGCAAGGTCTAGGTTCACCACCATAGATGACCCTGATCCTGTGGGTGTAGTTTTACGGGATGTACTTAAGGTGTGTGTTGCGGGACACCTTCTGTTGGCATGCCCGCTTTCTCCCCCATTCGGTTTCAGGTATATCTCTTCATAGCTCTGTGTTCCAGTGCCTCCAGAGTGCTTCCAGGGGTTTCCTAATAATAGTGTTCAGTGCTTTGTAGTACCATGTAATCAAATGTCTTCCTGTGCCATCATCAGAAGTAGATGGAAAACTATGTGAGTCGTGGGTCCTGAATCTCTCTGTCCCCTTAGTTTGCAGAATGTATGTGAAAGTGCCATGTATGTAATTGGCCTGCTCTTAAGACAGTTTGTTCCATCAGGTCTGACAGTAAGATTTGGGTACCCATTGATAGCAGTCGCTTACTGTTACTATCCCTGCCTCCTTCCAAGAGCTCATCTGCCCTGTCTTGAAGAATGTGTGCAGTTCCCCATGTGGCAGCCCCACTAGGAGACGCTCTGTGGCATAAAGCACTGCACTGTCCACTCGCTTAAGACAGCAATACCCACAAGTCAGGACCGTAGCCAAAAGAAGTCCCAGCAGTGGGATCTTCAGTGTGGGCCAGATTAGTTTAGCAAGCATTGACCCCTGGTTTGGTTCCGAACCAATTGGGCCCAGTTTCGGTAGCCTGGCCCATCCTGCCACCAAATTACCCACTGGAGTTGTGCCGCTTTGTGAGACAGTCCGAAGTCTGGAACTCCCAGTCCATCCTCCAGAAGTGGGCGGCAAAAGTTGGCAGTGAGACCCTCTAGTGGCCTCTGTGCCAGAATACCTCCCACGGGAGCGAGTCCATCTGTCTGAACCATGGCAACGGAACCCTCACAGGAAGGTTTGCAAAATAGTAGAGCAACCTTGGGAGCATAACCATCTGGGATAGCACTATGCACGGCATTATGGGCAGTCAGAGTGATTGCCCGAAGGGGACACAGGATCTTAGGGAGCGCATCAAAGATTTGAATACCCAGGTATTTTAAGGTGTGTGGCACCTAGAGGATGTCAGAAGGGCAGCCGGCAGGCAGGGGAAGACACAAGTCTTGACCCAGAGTCCCAAAAAAGTCTGAACTCCTTGAGGAGCCACAAAGCGTGGGCTATGTCCTTGTCCCTGTTCTGCAGGCAGATCAGCAGGTTGTCTGAGTATCCTCTGCATAGAGGGAGATAACATGCTCTCTCCCTCCCACTCTGAGAAGGGAGAGAGCATGTTTCCTGTACTGTAATTGGACCCACCCAGTTCCTCCACTGCTTCCACGGGGAGGCTCCAGAGCTCAAGTCGGCCCAGGAGAATGTCCAGCACCCTTGGTAAGTCGGCGTTAAGCAGCTGATAGAGGGAGACATAATACTCCCAGAACACTGAGTTTATTTCCTTGGGAGAATTGAGCATAACTTCCCACGAGGACAACAATTGGGCGATGGTGAGGCCTCTGCCATCTGGGCGGATGAGCCAGGCCAAGAGTCTCCCTGGTACCCCCTCCTCTCAAAGAGAACGGTTAATGTACTCTTTGTAGTTATGCCATCTAAGGAGCTGCGGGGCCGTGTTGTATTTCTCTCTGACTACCAACAATCGAGGGAGAGCATCTGGGTCAGAGCCTAGTTCATTATCCTAACTATAAAGCATGTCATTGAGACATATCAGTTTGAGGTCTAGTTCCCGGAGGATTCCTACTCTCTGACTCATACAGTACTCCTGTACCATTGTATTGAAGGCCTCCCATTCTACAAGGCTGTTTAAGGCTGTCCCTTGATTCGTAGTTAAGCATTGGACTATCTGGTCTTGTAGTGTATCCCGAAAGGCGACGTCTTTGGGGGCTGCTGTGTGGAGTTGCCACGTTGGGATCATAGGGTACTCCTTTAATGATTGGAACGACAGTATGAGTGGGTTGTGATCCAATATCATACAGCCGAGGTATTCAGTGTGTGTTACGTGACAGCACAGCCCCCTCGAGCAGATGTATCAATCCAGTCTAGTGTGTACCTTATACATGCTAGAGTAGTACAAGTAGTCCCTCTCTAAGGCATGCAGCATGCGTCAGATATCTTCCATGTCCCAATGTCGCATATAAACTCTCATGCCCTCTGCCCCAGGCAGTAGGGGAGTCAATCGATCCAGCACTGCGTTGAGTACCTAGTTAAAGTCGCCCCCAAGGAGCAGGGCTCCCCCTGCCAAGTGGCTCAATTGCATCGCGAAGGAGCTCAGGAAAGACGCATGGTCCTGGTCTGGCTTGTACACGCACCCCAGAACCACCTGCCTTCCACACACCCGCCATGGCCGCGAAGGGGACTCCAGCTCTCTCTCATATTAGTGCTCCTCGTGCAAAAGCAAAGTAGGTTGTGTCATGCACTTACTCCCACCATCGTCACTGTAGGAGTTCTTCCTCCACTCTTCTGAGGAACATCTCTTGCAGCATGCCTATATGTATTCCTCACCTCTTAAGGTACATGTGGATTTTGTGCTGCATGGCTGTCGCTTGCATCCTTTGAATTTTCCATGTCATGAATTTAAAAGTGTATGGTGTGGCTGTCCCTCCAGCACCTCCCCCTATAGCAACCCCCCCCTGTTTCCTTGCCCCAAGATGGTAAACCATAATAAAAGAAAACATTTGACTCAAGTTCCCGGCTCTATAGCAGCCCAGCAATGACTGGCCACCCAAACAATGTTGATCAAAAGTGAATTAAAAAAACGAATGCGCGTCCTCGCAGTGCCTATATCGCCACCCCACCGAAAACGGTCCTGGAGATATGGGATCAAGTAGCGATCAGTCGTGGGCTTACCTCTTTCCCCTTCCCCAACACGCCGGTCGTCCATAACACTGGCTTCACCCCGGCCCTACAACCTAACTCTTTCAAGGCTGGGTGGCCGGGGAGTGTCGTACGATAGCTGACCTCTTTGTGGTAGAGACCTTTAAAACATTCGACCAATGTAGACAAGACTATCATCTCCCCCCTAGGGCACACTTCCAATATTAATAAATTAGGCACTAGGAACATACCATCGAAAATACACTGGGAGCCACACGTCCACTGACCCCTTTTGATTTGTTAGTATGATCATTTGATGGTTCGCGGGGCCTTATTTCCCGAATAGGTCCTGCAACACTCTCGCCCTCTGCCTCTCCACCCTTATTAATGGAAGTGGCACATAGACATTACAGAAGATGCCACCCCTGAACTCTGAGAACAGCTATGGAGTGACATTCCTATCACTTTTAAAAGTATCACACAACAAGAGTCGACCTACAAAGTAATGACACATTGTTATTATACCCTCCTTCATCTCCAGAAAATGTTTCCCACTTCCACTGCCATGTGCTGGTGATGCAAGGTGGACACAGGTTTGTTTATTCACATATGGTGGTTGTTCCCGCTACTGATGATCTTTTGGAAAGAGGTGCTGAGTCACATCAAGGACGTAATAGGTTTTCCCATTCCGAATACTCCCGGGGTGGTGGTTCTGGGACTTTGACCTCAGTATCTCAAGGCCATGACCCACTTGGATTGGGGTTTGATACTTCGCATGTTAGGAGCAGCAAAACAGATCATTACGCTCAACTGGAAAAAGGTTTTGACTCCCCCCTCCCCATTTTCGGTGTGGCTCACTCGCCTCTGGCACGTAATGGAGATGGAGCTCCTTTCCAGTCACCTTGCACACGCTGCTGCCAAATTTATATGTATCTGGCAATCCCTGGTGCAACATTTATCCTAGATAGAACATGCTCGATCCGTTCCCCCCGCCTATGGGCACTTCAGCTATTTGAGGATGCCTTACTCCCAAGAGGGGAGGACTTATCAGAGTGAGGCAGAACAGATGGAAGATGCACTGCACCCTTGCTGCTCTTCCTTCTCTTCTCCACCTCCCTAATGGCGAGGGAGCCTCCCATGGTCAGGGTTGGGGAATATCTTTTAATATAATATTGTGGGAATTGTTCCCCCCCCCCTCTTCTGCCCCTCCCTCTAGTTCTTGGTTTTCTATTTTCTTTTCTTTTTATAGAGTAGCCTTTCACAGAGAAAAATGCTTTATTAGCTATGCCACTAAACTATCCTTTGCTTATCTGTCTTTTCACAGATGATGTTAATACCTGTTGACCAGGGAAACTGGACAGAGCCTAGCGGTTCTTGAATCATTGATGGGTAGGCATCTCTGATGCGCTGGAAACTACTATAATTGTAGCCTCCTCGATTGATGCTTATATTGTCAATGTAGATGTTATATATCATTGTTTGATTGTGAAATTAGTAAAAGAGATTTCAAACATTAAAAGTGCATTCAAAACTTTTGTCCTCCATTCCAGTTACTATGGAATGGCGTTTAGGGTAGGTGCAAAGTCAGAACAAATTCACGTCCTTTGTCTGTTGCATCAGCCTCTATGATGACCTCATCGTACCCAATGGAGGCCCTGGACAGGTCACAGGGAAGTGGAACCCCCCACTAAATCGGACCCCCTTGACATCCTTGGCAGTTAGACCTCTATATGCTTCATGGGCCGCACCTGCAGACCCCCCTATATGAGCTTGTCCTCTGTCTGAGGGATGGCACTCTGGGATGTTATCAGCCGGTCCCTGGACATCAGAATCTGAATCCCCAGTCCAGTGTCCTGAGGCTGATCCTTCCTCGGTTTTGGTTGCCCTGGCATCGGTGATCGTCGCTGTCCCGTGCAGGACCTTGTCTGCTTGCAATCTGGTGGGCTTTGCCAGTGTTCCTCAGCGAGGGGCCCCCTGAGAGTGGCGTACCTTTACTGCAGTCCAGCTCCCCTTCTCCCACCCACCTCCAGCCAAGAGCATGTTTCCTCCAGATCATGGCAAAAATGGGACTTGCCGTCAACCATGATTGTCAACTTTGCTGAGAAAAGGAGAGAGTAACAAAGGCCTTTCTTCGTTAGCATCCTTTTAACCTCCAAGAATGAGGCTCTTTTGGACTGGACAGGTGCTGTGAAGTCAGGAAAAAATATCACCTGCCCATTGCCCACCCTGAATGGGCCCCCTCTCTTGCACGTTGCAATGAGGTTTCTCTGTGTTTATAGTCCACTGGTCTAGGTGAGCACCCCAGGGCCGGCAATTGATCCAAGATCCTCTAAGCCCTTTCAAGTTCAAAGAAGGGTGTTAGTTGTGTTGCGGCTACTTCTGATCACATCCATGTCTCCAGATAGGCCACCATGTCAAAACCCTCTGAACTCTCGGGAAAGCCCACCACACGCAGATCGTTGCACTGATTGCACCCTTCCGCATCTTCTATCCTGTGCTCAAGTTTGCATCAAAAGTGTCAGTTGTGCTTTCATAGCCCACTGTGCCAGTTTCAGTTTGGTTATGGCCGATTACGATTACTTGACTCTATTGGTCAACTTATGGTGCTCAGCATGCAGTAGGCCCAGTTTAGCTGACACCGAGCCAATCTTCCTCTGGAGCAGGGTCTTCGCGTCTACAATGGTGTCTAAGATTTAATCCAGGGTAATATGAAAGGGTTGCGACAGCTGGTCTAGGACCATCTCTGCATCTGTGGGGCCTGCCTGTGCCTCCTGTGCTTCGTTGGGGGGACTCCTGAGCCCTGGCCCTCAGTTTGCCCATCTCTGCCCCCAGCTGTGCGGGCGGAGCCAGTGCTGAAATGTCCAGTGGGTGCACATCCTAGGGGACTGCCCAAACTGCTGCAGCCCATTGTATCACCTACCCTGCCCAGGGCCTCTCCTGGGAGCAGATCCTGCGGCTGACTCGCACAGTGACCCCTGGGTCCAGATGTTTCCTCCACCAGGCATGCTCTTAAGAAGTCATGTTTGTGTTGGGACCGATGGGGCTCTAGCTCTCTTGGGAATCTCTGGCACCCATCAGCGGTCTCAGCTATGCTGCTATGTCCACTCCTGTGTTGCCTAGTCCTCAGGGTTCTTCAGGCAGCTCAAGCAGGGGTCCTAGTCTCCCTCAGCGAGCTTGCCCAGAGCAGCCAGGTCACCCGTCTCCCTTCTGGTCCCCACTCCGACTCACTCTTCTACAAAAGGAGGGGGGCTTCTTCCTCTCCACTACCAGCTGTCCCCCCTCCCCACCTGGAGGAGGGTGGGTAATAGCTCAGCTTGCGTGTCAGCCTGCCGTACCTCTGGGCCGACTTCAGCCCCTGGGTGATATATGGTCTTTCCCCGCTGCCGAGCACTGCTCCCAGCTCAGGCCTTTTCAAGACAGGAGCCTCCGGGCCACCAGGTGCCGCCAGGACTCAGGCTGCCCCCGCCTCCGATGTCAAGTGCCTTCCTGGGGTGGAAGCGTTGCTCTCCCATCGGTATATTTAGGCTAGACCCCTGTCCACATTCTCAGGTGGGGGCTGCAGGGGCTTCCGAGCTCCTCGTGGGCTGCATGGGAGGTCAGCCACTGTGGCCTGCCTCCAGTCACATTCTCTCTACAGGGTCCAGTCAACCCCGAGGGTTGCACACCCCTCCAGCTGTGTCTCAGTAGGGGCCGCCATGCCCAAGATATCGGGGGTTTCAATGGCCCCCAAGTAAGTGTGTTTCTGACAGTCTTCAGTTAGGTCGGCGCGGAGCTCTCTGTTCAAGCATCCGCCATGCTGGTCAGCCAAGCCATGCCCCAATACAAAGCAGTGTCGATAGTGATGCATTTGTGTTGTGAAACCACCCTTTGTGTTTTGGACTAGATGAATATTTCAAAAAGTTGTTGTTGATGATTTTGTACATGTTGAGATTATATTTTGCTCTGTAGCAAGGTTGAGCAATATTTCTCTGATACATTCTATTATGTAGCCATAATGTTATATGCTTCAGCTGAAAAATTAAATGTGCATGTTTTTCCTGGTGCATTTATAACTTCTCCGTGATTTCACCATAGGCGGTGGAATGGAATTACCCTGCAACTACCCTTGTAGATTTAAGTGAAATATTTTCCAGCTCAAACAGTCTGAGAAGAATATTTTGAAAGTCCTTGGACAAGTGGTAGGAGTCTTGCATTGAAATGTAATGGCAAGTGTCAGTGGGAGAGTGACGACAATATGGTTTAAGTGGTGAAGAAGTTCATCTCTGTAGCAGTTGGAGTAGGGTGTTTAAGACTTGTGGGAAAGTATAGTCAAACGTCAAGGAGCAATGAGGTGTTTTCCTTCAATTGAGTGAAATAAGTGGAGTGCTAGTATAGAATAAGAGGGAACCAGAGCCAAAGCTAACTGATAATTGCCAAAAGCAGCAGGACGCAAAGTGAGTTGAACATTTGCTGCTGAAACAGGTGGTAATCTACAGATCACTACTTTGTATCCCAAAAAGCTTCTTCTGAGGCTGGTAAACTGAGTTTTTCCAATGTTTACAGACTTTTCAAGAGCTGCAAGTAATGACTAAAACCCAGTGTGCCGTAAAGTGGTGGATTAAAAGAAATTATTATTAAAAAACAATAATATTGAAGATTACCTTTTGTTGCCTTTCACAGCAGCACTTCCGCTGTCGACGTGATCCCCAAAATCTTGATCTTTAACACTGAAAAGAAACAAATGGACGTTTTTCTCAAGAATATTGATGATTATTTATCCAAAATATGAGCTTGACATTCAATAGTTGCAAACAATATGACATAAATTGGTTATTAATACTAAGGATCTTGCTGATTCAGAACAGTGGTCTTAAAAATGTGTTGTCTGCAGGAACAGAGAGGGCCCATGTAGGAGACAGAATGACTTGGCCCGAATTATATATCGAACGCACTGTGTTAAGGGTTGACAACTAAATCAGTAATTGACAATGGTTTCACCCAATCATTGGAGGAATCTTAAGACAGGTTAAAGAGGGCAGACTTAGGTACATATGATGTAAACATGGAGAGGAGTTGGCCTAACGACTAGGGCGGTCAACCTCGAATCTGGAGAACTGGGTCCGAGTCTCGGCAATGACACTGAATATCCTGTGATTCTGGGCAAATCACTTAATCTCCCCGTGCCTAACCAAAAATTAATTTGTGTCCTCATGTAACGTAACTGGTGCTATGTAAAGCACTCTGATACTCGATTTGGGTCAAGTTTGCGCTACATAAAACTCCCAAAAGGGCATAATTAACATCATTGCAGATAGCCTCAATCAATCTAATTAGTAATTTGAAGAGTTACAAGAGGACCACATTTCTCTGTTGTCAATTCTGTAGTCCAGTTATGTTTGAGATATAGGTTTTAGAAGTCTAACATTCTGATTAGTTTTTATTTTTGGGCACTTATCAAAAGCTCATTGCAAAAGGCACATCTTGGTCCATGGAACAAATCTGGGCAAAGGTATATTCATAAACGTGGCCCATATGGCCGCAATGTGATGGGGTCCTTGGGGTCACTTTGTGCTTATCTAGCAGTTCACAATATAATCATACAGAATCATATACAATATAATGACATACACTCAGGGTCTCCCTCCTTTGTGATTAGGAAATGCTTCTGGTGTTGTTGTAAAGGAGGATCCATATAACTTCAGAAATACACGACAAAAATTGACCTTCCTGTCTATAAGAACATCGTCAGACAAATCCTAACAGCATCACATTTTAAT
Source organism: Triturus cristatus (assembly GCF_964204655.1). Classification (NCBI taxonomy): domain Eukaryota; kingdom Metazoa; phylum Chordata; class Amphibia; order Caudata; family Salamandridae; genus Triturus; species Triturus cristatus. Next base: position 604,222,410 of record NC_140591.1, on the reverse strand, counting down.
TTCTTATTTACAGCATTTCTACTATCTGTTTTGCTTCATTGTGCTGTCCGCATTTCAGATGACTTTCCACACGATTTTTGGCTTTCCCACTCACTGAAAACACAGTAGTCCGGTATCATTTTGATGAATCTGAGTAACAATTGGTTTATTTGTTGTGCCAGTTAGTGGTGGCTTCTGTTGTTTTAATGGCTGGCCTGTGTGTGTCCTAATTTGCAGTGCATGAGTTGTGTATGAATGATTTAACCATATAAATGTACCATATCTCTCATTCTACGCAGCTGAAATGTACACTTCCTGGAGGGTTTACTAGGATTAAACTGTTAGAAGGCATCCCATTGATAACGCAAAATATTTCAAAATACTTTACACTACACATTTACCGATTTAGACACAGAAACCTGAATGTGCACCTTGCACATGTTCAATCAAGTAACACAGCAGTTGAGACAAATGAAGTAACAGCAATACAAAAGCGTGCTTCAACATGTTAAAAAAGATACATTTATTGCTCACTGGTTATAATGCTTATTAGCAGGCTTCCATAAAAAGATTAGTTATGAAGATAATGCTTTATTATACACTTACTGATGAAAAACTAATGATTCTAATGCTGTGGCTTAGCATTTCTATTGCCTTGCATTGAAATGCATCATAAATAGATTATGGTGCAAATATGTGAACAGAATTAGTTAGGAAACTGAAACTTACAAATGTAATAGTAGAGACTATGATGATCATAGGTAACGATTTTAGTAAAATTATTTTTAAGAAAAATTTATATGTAGGGTGTTGAAAAACGGTGGCAGAAGGCCATAGTTAACGTTAATCAATTTCGTGTAATAATACATTGGTGAAGCATTACTATTTTTGAAATGATGATTTAATGCATTGTATTTGACTTTAGTTGAGTTTAATTCATTTAAAGCTGACATATGATTCTTAAAACCTTTCAAACATGTTCTTTCCTACGCTGCAGTCTTCTCTTAGCCAAGTACAATGATCCTTTGGCACTTTTGCACATGTTGCCTTATTTGTTCAGTGCATGTAACATCTTACATTTAAAGGACAGTCTTTCAGAGTTCACTGTGAAATTGTCTGGTGAGAAAATGAACTATAACCCAATGGCATAGACTGTTACATTGTATACTTCTTACCGTTGTCAAACCTGTGAGGCCTGTAAAGCCTGTTCTTTTTCATGATCAGCATGGGAAGGCATGCAGGAATAACTCAAATGTATTTGATGATTTCATACATAAACTAATCATGTCATGGACTGACTAGTGTAGTGATACTACATCACCTAAAGCATCATGAAGACTATAAAAGAAGAAACCCAAAGGAAGGCCAAAGGTCGTCATGCTTATTCTTTTATTTGGGAGAGAATGGAACAGTTTTCCTATGATTTTATAAACCATCCTTTGAATTTTTTTATTTTGGACTGCCTTTTGCTGATACTGCTGCCTTGGGCAGTTGCTCTGGAATCTTTCTTTGCAGAACTATTTGATTTTGTCTTAATTCCCCTTTTTGCCCATGCTTATGGACTTGATTCCTTTTACCCCTTTTGCCTTAGACTCTTTGGATGCTATTAGAGAAACAAACCATCCTTCTACCTTTAATGGTGGTAGGAATCTGTATCTGATGTCTGTTTTAGCCATTCTTTTGGAATTGAATCTCTGACTAAACTTGTAGACTTGTATTACATGCTGTAATATTCCTGACTGAAATGCTTAAAAGATTGTTTATCTGTATTGATTTCAGATCACTAATACAATAACCAAGGAGCCTATTACGTCTGCCCGCCACCCTAGCGGTGCTGGGACCAGCTGCCAGTGGTGCGGCGGTCCCACACCGGCAACTAGGATGCCACAGCCACCGTGGTGGTGGCATCCTCTATTCCCAGCATTGTGGCAGGCGGTGCTCACAGCACCGCTTGCCACAATGCTGGGAATGCACATTGTGCATTGTCATGCACAAGGTGACAGGCACCGCGCAGTGCCTGCCACCTTGTTCATGACAAAGTAGGGGGTACCATAGATACCCCCCATGTGCACCTCCACCCCCCTAATACCCTGGGGGCCCGCAATGGGCCCCCGTAAGCAAACTCCACCTGCACCGCTGCCCATGCTAATATGGATGGCGGTGTCTAGCAGACACCGCTACTATATCCAGCCCCTTTTCCGCCTGGTCGACTGGCAGAAAACCGTCGGATGGTCTTTCCGTCCGCTAGCGAGGTGAAATGGGTGGCAGACGAAGGAAAATGTCGGGGGGATCACCACCGACATACTAATAGGCCCCATAGTATCTAAATTGCCTGAGACTATTATATTTCATTGAACTGTGCTATTTTTCCATTTAGATCTAAATATGTTGTAGGGGAAATCAGAATATTTCCAGAGTATCAAGATAGGCTTCTTTTATTCTGTGTTGCTGTAGCACAGCTCCTAATATGCATCATTTTAGTCAGACTTAACTTCTCTAGGCAACTGGGTCTTCCTAATGCTATACTTTTCTTTACACCATGGTCCTGAGAGTGATGTATTTGAACGTTATTTTAAACTTGTGAGTTAGTCGCCAATTAATGGTCCTCATTGGGTGGCTTACATTGTGTTTTGGACATTCTTATACCCACCCCACCTATCGGTGAAGCAGGATCCATCAGAGGACCACTCGCCTCTGTGGTAAGGGTAATGCCACAAGCAGTCTAACTGTTGTGGGCCCAATAGGTTAGAACGATAAATGGATAAGTAGCGGAGGTAAGAAATAACATTGAATTATTTTAACACTTCCGCTGGATCACCATTGTCAATTAGATCGCTCTAGTACAGTGCTACTTCAGCGATAATGCAAGTTAATAGCTGATGTTATCTTTTGATTCCTTGTGCACTAACATGTGTAATAGGTTTGTACACTTAGCGAGCATATATTTGTCAACAGCATTACTTTGTGATCCTCTCCTGTCTGTACATGCAACTAGCATTTCCCTGCAAATTAGGATACTACAAGATGTTTTATTGCTTTAAATAACCAGCATCAATGGTGGCCTCTAGTGACTCATATAAAGGTATGTCATTACAAAGGGGAGAAAAATGAGAGGAACATATAGACCTTGTAATATCCCACAGATCTGTTAGATGTATTATGCAATAGAAGGTAGCACAAGACTTTTACTGATTTTAATCACCAGCATCAATGGTGGCTTCTGGGCTGCACCTATGAGTGCAATAAAATGCAAGCCCTCACTAATTTTCTCTTGAGACAGTCAGTTCTTGGATGACCTGAGGAAGAAACTTAGCTTACTATAGGTTTGTCATGATATTGGCTACTCCTATTCTAACCCTCAGCAATGCACAGTAACAATGCAGAGTGTGGCTAAGGTGTGACTACACAATCAGGATTTCCTCCAACTAAAAGAAAGCTTAATGTAATGGCCCTCTGTTATTTTCCCATCATCCCACTGGAGGTTGGTGCTATCAATTTTCATGTGTATTTGAAACATGATCTTAGGAAGAAACCACAAAGAACCAATCGTGGCCATACTGAGTAATACCTGGACCAAGACATTACCTTTTGTTGGGTCTTTGAGTGATTTCAGCATTGCTTTCCAGTGGCAAGCAGTAGTAAGTAATCTGATACGATGCATGACTTCCTAGGTAGACCTGAGCCCTTATGTAAAACTTCAAGCCAGAAGAAGCATCATAGGTTGCACAACCATTACTAAAGGCAAAACTTTGCTCTTTGCAATGCTTGTTTGCTTAAGATATTGGTTTTGCCAATGCTTGGTCACTTGTTGTGCAAGCACTGGTAAATCCAAAAGCAGAATCCCTGCATCTTAACTTTCCAGAGGCAAATCATGTTGCGCCTTAACAAGACATAACTGCCATGATGGAGGTATAGAAAGCAACACTCCAGGATGGCCGTCATCTTGTGTCTAGAAATTAATTTGACCGCCACCTTGGAATTATACAAAAAAAAGACTCTAAGTTGACTGTTACACTGTTTTTACATGCAACATAATCGCCATCTTGGAAACATTTTGGCTTTACTGATGCTTACTATGTAATTCAAAAAGAGTTGCAAAATCATTATCACAAGCGGTGGCCACAGCCTACCGGGGACTGCAAAGTAAGCAAAGAGATAGTGAAGGCACAGGATTAATATGGAAAGTCCCTAAAATGGCTGAAAAGTCAACAAAAAGGGAAGAAGATGTGGATCACTTCCACCAAGTAATATCCTATGTATACCTCGGCCGTTAAGGACACCCTATACAACCAATGGCAGTTCCTTATGACTATATGACACACATTGGCTGAAGCGGGCTGACTGGAAACCCACTGTGTATATGGACTTATGTGCCAATCACTCAAAGGACCTCAATACATTGGGAATGTTTAATAGATCTATATTAATGGCACCTGATCAAATCAGACCTTTCAGGAGTTTCGAATTTCTAAGGTGGGAGTAATGCCACCTATTAAAAATTATTATTGGATGAAGCTAGCTTACTGAGGCTTACTGCATCAAAAACCAGTTGTTGTGAGAATTATCGGTCATTTTTACCCACCTAAACACTGGAAGGTTTCACCTGCCCAAATTTACCAGGAAATGCAATCACATCGAGTTACACCCAGGGGCAATACATTTTACGTAAAGTATAGTTACAATCCCATCGAGACAGGTTTTTCAACTGGGGTCAAAAGATTTTAGGTCACTCCCTTTGAGCACCCAAGGACTCTAACCAGAGAAAACTAAATCTAACTTAGGTGCATTGAAGGGTTTAGAATTATCTTACTTGAAAATACAATGCAAGCAGGGGAACCTATGTTTCTTCTACGGATCAGACCAAACTCCAGTGGTATTCTTTGGCTCCTATGTGAAGTTTTTGAACATTGAGGAACTTCAAATTTCTTCATGATAATTCTAAGACAAATATCTTCCAGCACTACTATGGTGAAATGTCAAACAAAGGTATAAATGAGAAGTAACATTGTTTCACTCCGTTTCTTGTTCACAGGGCCAGCTGGACGACAATTACATCACAGGTATCCATCAATGTTAGTTTCAGAGATGCTGACATTGAGATGTTGGAAATATAATAATTATCTATCGCTGCATGATGCCAGGTTGACTCTTTTTTGGCTGTCTCCTTGTGGAGACGCTCAAATGACTGTTGTATGCATTCTAACAGAATTGATTAAAAAGTAGAAAAGTGACTTTCTCAGAGTGAGAGGAAAACTCTTTGGTATCAAACTTTAAATCAGAAGACATGTGGTTCCATGCACAGATGATGAACATAAATGCAGAAACCACAGGACTAGGTGGATACGCATTTTTAAGGAGAATAGGATATTTATGCTTTGCATCAGTAATGAGTTCAAGTTAGACAGTGAATAGGTGCAATGAGAACCCAAATATCACCCAACCACTTTGCTGAAACGATGTGACATAGGCATTACTACTTATGTCATCATTAAAGAAAGGAGAAAGAACTGGAGTTGAAAATTATACTGAAAGAGTTACCCCTTGCTGTATTTCCCTGCTGCACTTCCAATGTCAATGAAAGTACCAAGATCTGGAACTCTAATAATAAAAAGAGGAATATAAAGGTTAACAAGACCACAATAAAAATGACTCACCTAAAGGTATGTCATTACAAAGGGGAGAAAAATTGGAGTAACATATAGACCTTGTAATATTCAACAGATCTGTTAGATGTACTATGCAATAGAGGGTAGCACTAGATTTTTACTGCTTTGATCACCAGCATCAATGGTGGCTTTCGGGCTGCACCTGTGAGTGCAATACAATGCAAGCCCTCACCAACTTTCTCTTCAGACAATGAGCTCTTGGTTGACCTGAGGGAACTAACTTAGTTAAATTTAGTTTTTTATGGTATTGCCTACTCTTATTCGAATCCTCCACTACTGATAATTACAATGCTGATGGTGGCCTAGGGGCGGCTGCACAATAAGAATTACCTCCAAATAAAAGAAGGCTTATGGTAAATGTGCTCTGTCATTTTTCCATCATCCTATCGGAGGTTGTTGCTATCAATAATCATGTGCATTTGAAACATGATCTTTGGAAGAAACCACAAAAAAACAATCATGGCTACACTGAGTAACTCCTGGACCAAGACTCTACTTCTTGTTGGCCCTCTCGTTGATTTCAGCATTGCTTCTCTGTGCCAAGCAGAAGTAAGTAATCTGATGTGATGCATACAGCTTGGGTCGACGTGAGCCCTTTTTCAGAACTTCCACTCAGTTAATCAGCTTGTCAAATAACTAAGAGTGTGTAATGGACTCTAGGCATCTTGTCCAGCAAAGCTTCTGAAAGAATGTGTATGAATTCAGGTACCTATCCATGAAGCAGTTTGTGATCATATTTATTTTCTGGCTACAGTTATTCTGCCAGACAGTTCACAGAAACAACTATTATGCCCAGACTTAAGAAACAAGTATATTAGCTACATTATCAATGCAACTTCCGTAATAATTCTATCTTTTCAAAGAAATTAAACTTCAGACTTAGATTTCATAAATTAGAAACAGCATTTTCTACAAAAAGAAAATGAGGAAAAACTAGGTATATTTCCAGCCTAACTTGAAGTGTATGCAAGTCACTGTGTCTGCTAAAGTGGATATGAAAAGGGGTATTTTCAAATATGTTACAATATGGTATAAAAAAACAGACTGAAGAAAGAGAATTATGAGACCAATCTTGTAGTGCTTAAAACCACTTAGTAAATATGGGGCAGGGCATTGCTCCACCTAAAGATATGGTAAAAGTGACATTCCGGTGGTGAAATCCCCTTGTAAATATGCCACTGAAGGCTAAGACTAGTTCAGAACTTAAGGATCAGAGTACTTTGCTAACAATCGTCAATGAAATAGACTAGGCCTATTCTGAATTTTTTGCTTTTAGACATACAATTCATACTGAACCCAAATTTTCACTACCATGGCATGTTTCCCACCAACTCATAAGAACAAAAATTGAGAGATTCTAGCTCTGGGGGACAGTTATTTCAAACAGAGGATCTTTATAAGAGAATACTGTGGAACAGTGGTACAAGTTGGCATATCCTTGTCCTTAATTTATGCATTTTAATGTTTTTGCTTTTTACCATATGAAAATGGTATTACCTTTATTTCCATGCATAGCGTCATCTATATTTTCAAATCACAAATTGAAATCATGAAGTGCTGGATACATTCAGAATTTGTATTCAGTATTAAACCTTTAGATTTAAACGTAAAGATAGGCACTCGGTTAAAACTCCCTATAAATCTCTGTAAAATTAAAAAACCGCAAATGTAAAGCAAAGGTGGAGGAACACTGCCAAAGTTTACCCTATTGTTTTAAATCTATAAAGCATATATGCAGCAGAAGTAGGTGCAAAGCGCCACAATTGCGTATATGGTCTGCCTATAGACCAGAAGGTCCAGGAAACACACTAATGAACTCACCTCTTCTGGTTTATTCCAGTAGGTTTTGTTGTTTCAACATCAACATCAGATTTTTGGCTTTAGGAAGAATACAATGATAGTTAATATTGTCATACGTTTAAATAATCTAAATTCCCACAGAAGAAGCAACATAGGTTGCACAAGCATTACTAAAGGCAATACTTTGCTCTTTGCAATGCTTGTTTGTTTAAGATATTGGTTTTGTCAATGCTTGGTCATTTGTTGTGCAAGCACTGGTAAATCCAAAAGCAGAATCCCTCCATCTTAACTTTCCAGAGGCTCATTATGTTGCACCTTGACAAGACATAACTGCCATGTTGAAGGTATAAAAAGCAACACTCCAGTATGGCCGTCATCTTGTGTCTAGAAATTAATTTGACCGCCACCTTGGAAGTATACAAAAAAGACTCTAAGTTGACTATCATATCACACTGTATTTACATGCAACATAACAGCCATCTTGGAAAGTTATTGGCTTTACTGATGCTTACTATGTAATTAAAAAAGAGTTGCTAAGTCAATATCACAAGTGTTGGCCACAGCCTACCGGGGACTGCAGAATAAGCAAAGAGATAGTCAAGGCACAGGATTAGTATGGAAAGTCCCTAAAATGGCTGAAAAGTCACCATAAAGGGAAGAAGATGTGGATCACTTTCACCAAGTAATATCCTCCTTATACCTTGGCCGTTAAAGACACGCAATTCAACCAATGGCAGTTCCTTATGACTATATGACACATGTTGGTTAAAGAGGACTGACTAGATACCCACTGTGTATATGTATGTATGTGCCAATCACTCCAAGGACCTCATTACATTGGGAATGTTTAATAGATCTATATTAATAGCACCTGATCAAATCAGACCTTTCAGGGGTTTCGAATTTCTGGAGTGGGAGTAATGCCACCTATTACAAGTTATTATGGAATTAATCTCATTTCCTCAGGCTTACTGCATCAAAAACTACTTGTTGTGAGAATTATCGGTCATTATTACTCACTTAAACACTAGCAGCCTCATGCATCAAGCCAAAATCCAGTCGGTAAAATACCGATTCCTTATTAGCTCCCGGTAGCGAGTCCCAAATCCCCAATCCCAATGCATCAACCCAAAACGTGAGCAAATAACGAATCGCTAAATAAATATCCGCTAACATACCGAATCGGTAATACCAAAAATGCTAAGTTACCGAATCGCTAAATACCGAATTAGCAGTTACCGAAATCACTATTAGCTCCCGGAAAGTGCCAATAGCAAATAACGATTCGCACCCCAATGCAACAAAACTCGCTAATAACGAAAATGCCTAAAATCGCTATTTTGCCAGAGCTAAATAAGGGGAATCAAAACCTGGAGGTAAAGTTACAAAAAAAAAAAAAAAAAAATGCAAAACTTCTTCCTACATGTGCAAATGATTGAGGCAATCACTAATCCCTTAAAGGTGGCCCAGGAGACCCTGTTGGCTCCCACAAAATGGCTGCCCTCTACGTGCTTGCTAGGCTAGGAGGATGCGGATCAATGCTGCAGGACAGCGCAGGAGAAGGGTCCAGGAGCGAGTTTTCAGACTGCGCATAACCTTGCTCGGGCAGAATGAGGACGAGGTGTACCAGAAGTATCACCTCAATCGCGCTATGATCATGCGCCTGATTGCAGACCTGGAACCATTGCTGCAGCACCAGACATACCGGACAAATGCAATCCCTGCGCACGTTCAGGTCCTATGCAGCCTGCACCTACTGGCCTCAGGGAGTTTCCAAGGTGTAATTGCGGTGGCCGGAGGTGTTTCGCAAAGCGCACTGTCACGCTTCTTCAGGAAATTCCTAGATGCCATGCTGACAATGCTCCACACACACATCAGCTTCCCCACAACCCCACAGCAGTTGGACCGCACCAAACAGGCCTTCTACCAGGTGGCACAATTCCCACATGTTATTGGATGCATCGACTGCACGCATATCCCCATTTGCCCTCCATCTGCAAATGAGTACATATTCCGGAACCGCAAGTCATACCACTCGATCAACGTGCAGGTTGTGTGCGATGCCAAGAACATCATAACGGACCTAGTGGCACAATACCCGGGGAGCACACACGACTCATACATCTTCCGCAACAGTGGAATGCACAGGCGACTCATCAACGGAGAATTTGGAGAGGGACTCCTGCTAGGTACGTAGAAATACGCTTCCCCACACCAACACCACACATGTATGTACATCACCAATGCTAAGTCTATGCTTCTATCCTCTAGGTGACAGTGCCTACGCCCTGCGGGAATACTTACTCACCCCATACTTAAATCCAGCAACCCCGCAGGAACATCGCTACAACGCTGCACACATCAGCACGAGGAATGTGATAGAGAGGACTTTTGGGATCCTCAAGAGCCGCTTCCGTATCCTCCACAAGACTGGCGGCGCCATGTTATACCAACCAGAAACATGCTGTCGGATAATTGCTGTATGTGCAATGCTGCACAACATTGCCACCAGAAGGGGGATACCAATAGAGGTGGACAGGGATGACGACCACCGGGCTGACCAACCACCCGCCCAACAACGACAGGCACACATCCCAAACACAGCAGAGGGCCATAGGAGGCGGACATACATAATGCAAAATAATTTTTGAAACATGGGAAAATGAGACATTACAAGTTAGTATGTGGTGCAACTGTTTAATGCACAGTAGCACTGAGGATTGTGCAACAAAACTAGCATTGTAAATCATGCTCCGATTGCATTCATGTAAATAAAAGGTGCCTTAAAGTCAGGCCTGTGCATACACAATAATTGGATGGCCATGGTTGCCCCACCATGGTCCTGCATGCATGTCCAACTGTCTAGTGGCGCTTGCCACGTACCCCAAGCCTCCGCTCAGGTGTATCCAATGCCTCACCACGGCCTGTCCCCGTGGAGGCACGCGAACTGCGGCGCCTGGTGCTGGCCTCTGCCAGTGACACGCTGCTGACACTGGAGGCAGCCTCACTTGTGTCATCCCCTCCCAATGCAGCAGCACTGCATGTGCTGCTCTGAAGGTGTTCCACAGCAGTGGTGATGTGTCCCAGTGACTTAGCGACATCCCCGCAGAAGTGCCCAAGGTCCACCTGCAGGGAGACTGTGCGGCGTGCCAACACAGCGGTGCTGTTGCTGTGCCGTGTTATGGCCTTGGTAGCGGCGGCGGAACGCAACATTAGCTGCCGGTGACTCCTCCTCTGGGACTCATGGCCCTCCCTCATGGCACGGGTGAGCTCATGTACCTCCTCCCTGAGCTGAGCATTGCCCTCTGCAACCGCAGTGGTCTGGTCCCTGACCGCCGTGCCCATGTCCCTGACCGCCGTGCCCATGTCGGTGACTGCTGCAGTCATGGCGCGCATCTCCCTCGCAAGGCGCACGATATCGCAGCTAATGCTAGCCACATGTCGTCCCTGCAGGCGCTGTGTATGCAGCATCCTCTCCTCGATTGCAGAGGTTGTTGGGACATCCTGTTCGGCTGAGGAGACGGAACTGCGACGAGCCCTGTGACGCCGTGCGTGTCTTGAGCCTCCAGGTGGTGCATCAGGTGGTGTGTATGTGCGCTGCCTGGGTGCCAATTGCGGGGGGGGTGTTACCATCTCCTGCAAGGGCGCAACTTGGTGCCTGTGCCTCTGCGCTATTGTGGCTGTACTAGCTGCAGCCTGTTTTGCTGGTGCCATTGCTTGTGGCGCTGTTGCTGGTGCCTTGGCTAGTGGCGCTGGTGCTGGTGCCTTAGCTTGTGGCACTGGTGCTGGTGCCGTTGATTGTGGCGCTGGTGGAGGTGGTGCTGGTGGGGTGGCAGGTGTTGGCGATGCGTGCGCATCCTGCGCTGTCTCCTGGTCTGACTCGACGGGTGTCTCCGAAATGATCAGCTGGTCGCTGTCGTCAGAGTCCCCAGGTGATGCATCTGTGTGTGAAACAGTGCATGGTTAGTGGGATGATTACACCTACATAGTGTTGTACCCATTAATGTCCCTCTGTGGTCCAACAAATGAACAGTCTCCATCCATGTACAACTGATGTGGTGTATGCTCATTGGATTTACGCCTGTACATGCACACTGGGCTGACTAGACTACAACTCCCAAGATGCACTAGTGTCATGTGTGGAGCTGTCTGTGCCAGAGCTGCAGACACAGTGAGATTGGGCTGGGGGCATGGGTATGGATTTACGCTATGCTGGGTGTGGCACAGGCATGCATCTTACCTTGGGCACTTGTGGCTGCGCCGGACGTGTCCATCTGGGTCACCCCCACGACGGCTTCCCGCTCTATCGTCCCTTCCACAAGGTCCTCCAGGGCTGTGTTGGACGGTGCTGTAGATGTGCCGCCTCCAGTCCTGCTAGCCTCCCGGAGCCTCTCCGCAATCCTCTCTTTGGCGCGCTTCCGCAGGTCATACCACCGTTTTTTAAGGTCGTCGATGCTGCGGGTAGTGACGCCAACCGCATTCACCCTCTCACGGATGCGCAGCCAGATGCGCCGCTTCTCTGTCTCAGGCACCTTGAGGGACAGCTTGCCAAAGAGGCGGTCGTGTTTGCTGGAGACTCCCTCGATAAGGTACTCCAGCTCCCTGTCCGAAAACTTCTTCTTGCGCTTGCGTGCAGATTCTGCGCTGGATGGCACTTCCTGCGCCATGATGGATGTCTGATATGATTTGCAGAATCGGTGTGGCCTCACTCTGCACAGGCAGTCTTTCTTCCCAGCTCCTGTCTGCTCCTCTGTCGAGGCTATGTGGGTGGGGCAGCAGTATTTCCTGGTTGGTGATGTCATCTGCACGTTCCCGGCGCGACGCGGCAATTTGCGATTTCGCTATTACCGATTCGGTAATAGCTAACTCGGTATTACCGAACTCGCTATTAGCTAATTCGGTATTACCGAACTCGCTATTTGCTAGTGAGGCCGTTTGCGGGCCCCGCTATTAAGGAATCGGTAAATTTAGCGATTTTTAAGGAATCGCTAAATTTTACCGAATCTGTTGATGCATGCCATTTACCGATTCCTTAATGGCGATTCCTTATTTTTCGCTATTAAGGAATCGGTATTCGTTTGGTTGATGCATATGCCCCTAGAAGGTTTCACCTGCCCAAATTTAACAGGACATGCAATCACATCGAGTTACACCAAGGGGCAATTCATTTTACGTAAAGTATAGTTACGATCCCATCAAAACAGGTTTTTCAACTGGGGCCAAAAGATTTTAGGCCACTCCTTTTAGAATTATCTTACTTGAAAATACCATGCAAGCATGGGTAGCCTATGTTTCTTCTATGGATCAAGACCAAACTCGAGTGGTATTCTTTGGCTCCTCTGTGAAGCCTTTGAACATTGAGAAACTTCCAAATTTCTTCATGATAATTCCAAGACAAATATCTTCCAACATTTCTCCGGTGAAATGTCAAACAAAGGTATCAATGGAAAGTAACATTGTTTCACTCATTTTCTTGTTGACAATGCCAGCTGGACGACAATTACATCACAGGTATCCATTAATGTTAGTTTCAGAGATGCTTACATGGAGATGTTGGAAATATATTAATTATCTATCGCTGCATGATGCCAGAATGACTCTTTTTGGCTGTCTTGTTGTGGAGAAGCTCAAATGACTGTTGTATGCATTGTAACAGAATTGATTAAAAAGTAGAGAAGTCACTTTCTCAAGGTGAGAGGAAAACTCTTTGGTATCAAACTTTAAATCAGAAGACATGTGGTTCCATGCACAGATGATGAACATAAATGCAGAAACCACAGGACTAGGTGGATATGCATTTTTAAGTAGAATAGGATATTTATGCTTTGCATCAGTAATGAGTTAAAATTAGAAAGTGAATAGGTGCAATGAGAACCCAAATATCACCCAACCGCTTAGCTGAAATTATATGACATAGGCATGACTACTTATGCCGCATTCGACTGTGTTATACATAATAAACTGTGGAACATCTTAACAAATCTGAAGATTGATCCGGTGCTGGTTCAGTTTTTAAAACAATTATATTCTGGGGCCACTGTTAAGGTACGTTATGGATCCAAAGGGGACTGTACCTCGCCATTCAATGTGGATAGGTGGTGAGACAAGGCTGTGTTCTTGTGCCGTTCCTCTTCACTTTATATACCAACGCTCTAGAACAGGAGCTTGAAGGAACGGAGCAAGATCCCCCGTATGTCAACAAACGGCCAATAGTCTCCCACCTCTATGCAGATGACGCGGTACTAATGGCCCGCACGCAACTAGGTTTGCAGAAAGCCTTACTATATGCACTGGTTTCATGGATAATTTAGGATTAAAATTAAATGCGAAAAAAATCTTTGTTATGACCTGCGGGCGAGGGAGAAATAAATGTAACAGCCTCCCCCTGGGGGATAAAAGGGTAGACTCCACAAATATCTTCACCTACTTAGGCATCTTATTTGCTAATACAGGCTCTTGGGGCCCAGCGGTGAAGAGTAGGAGCCTATTATTTATGAAGTCGACTGCAGCGGTCGTTAACTTCTCAAAACAAATGGGAAAAAGGCCCCCTGGCATACTCCTTAAGATTTACCAGGCAAAGTGTATAAGTATCGCGATCTTTGGGGTGGGAGTGTGGGGCTTTTATGATGTATCCTCGATCCAACGTGTGGAAAATGCCTTTTTAAGGTTTATTTTAGCAGTACCAGCAAGGTCCCCAGTTTTTAATTGCCACAGCTAGTTGGGTATCTCTTATGTCTCTGATATTATTAAAATGCAACCTGTACTGCTTTGGCATCGAATATGGACCTCTAGTAGTACAGGACTAAACAGAGAGATAATTAAGGACTCAATGAATCTGGATCACGCTAGTAAAATCGCGTGGCTGAATTATGTTAAAAAATTCATGATTGATATAGGGCATCCAGATTATTACTCTTCCCCAGAGAAAATGAATTCTATTTCCAGGAAGGAGATTAAATTAATCTGCTTGACCCACTTAGAGTCACTTAGAATTGCCCTGGAAATGAACAAAGGGATGGTAGTCCAGCATCAATTGACTTTGATTACGTATGATATCCAACCATATCTATTATGCTGCACTGAGGGATATGACAGATATCTTTTAACTCGATTTATGTTCAATAGTTTCCACCGACTGGTTAGCTATCCAGGGATTAATGATTGGTCCAGAGAACTCTCTCCTTGGCTTTGCGACAATGTGTCACCATAATCTACTATACATGTGACGCTGTTTTGTAAATTCAATGCAAGGGAAAGAGCTAGATGGATCCTACCATTGTTAAAGCAGTTGGGTTGGAGGCAATGTAGACCAGCCTTCTTATACTTACAATTTTTAGATAGTACCTTATCTGTATGTGCTATGTCTGGATTTTTGAAAAATATATTGAGAGTTAGGAAAAGCGCAAACGGATAAATCTACTTTGAACAAAGCCTGGATTGTATTAACCATGTAGGTTAAATGACTTTTCCTGAATGCACTAAACGCACTTTGTCAAACTTAATGTATTTTTAAATTAATGTATATATCAAATGTTTTTACTTGTTTTTATGAATTTGTATGCTTTTGTGATTTTAAATGACTAAAATTGAATAAAGCTTATTTTGAATTTGAATTTGACTACTTATGTCATCATTAAAGAAAGGAGCAAGAACTAGAGCTGAATACTATACTGAAAGAGTTAACTCTTGCTGTATTTTCCTGCTGCACTTCCAATGTCAATGAAAGTGCCAAGATCTGGATCTCTAATAATAAAAAGATGAATGTACAGGTTAACAAGAGCACAAGACAGGTAGGATAGCCTGTGGGAGGAGCTGATGACTGCCTGATCCCGTCGCTCTGTCGTACACGGAGACAGAATGACTGTATTCCAGTGGATTATGGAATGGCCGGCGTCCTGTTGGAACTGATTCTTGTTCCTGAATGAGCGCTGTTGCAGGGGATGTTATTCCTGTTGCCTTAAGGCTGCGATTTGCAGTGAAAACACCGTCGAGGACTTTGCTGGAATCGGCAAGCCGAGATTGCAAAATGGCGGATATCGTGCATCCACTAATTGAAGCTTATTGATGGCCATCTATGTCCCAGGATTCCCCTTTCAACATCGATTCCAGGACCTGGTCACCAAGTACTTTCTCCGGTCAGGTATTTACACTGTTTTCATCCAAAACGTGCGATGTGTGGCGTACTTTTTTGGTGAAGCCTGACCCTAAAATGGTGGCTCTGAGTGACTACTAAGCTCGCTGTACAGATACCGAGGGTGCTGTGCTATAAGACATGGTGCAGATGTCACTATATCCCATCTGTTCTGGCTGGTTTGGGTGCGGATGTATGCAGTTATATGGAGCAGGGCTTCCATTAGCTGGCTGGTGATATCTAGTGCATTTCTCCGAAGCCGCAGCACAGGCAGAAGGGCTCCGCACCCTCACCTCCCCTCCCACACGAAGTCAGAGCTTTGGTGCGGCCGCAGCAGATCGGCAGCGATTTGCTCCAAAGGAAGCTGACTGCAAATTTCCCAGGATCGGTCTGATGCATAGGGTTGCAGCATGGGAGCGCCGCTCTATATATCATGCATCAGGACAATCGCCTCCTGCCTGCAAAGCTGCAGAGCGACATCATGAGAGTCTAAAGACCCTCTATTCTAACATCTAAGCAGAGCGGATTCTTCGTCATAAGGCGGTATCGCAACTGGTCTATTAAATGCTCTGTTGGAGCCCTTTTTTGCCACAGCCATTTTCCCCCTGCCTTTGTTCCTGTTTCTGCTGTGAATGGGAGGATCGCCTCCTGCCTGCAGAAGCTGCAGAGGGACGTGCTGGCAGTTTCATAGACCCTCTCTTCTAATAGCTAAAGCAGAGTTGGATTATTCTTTACAAGGGGGCATTGCAAATCTATGAAGTGCTCTGTTCGAGCTCTCTATTACCCCAGCTATTTGCCCCCTGCCTTTGTTCCTGTTTCTGCCTTAATCAAAATGGCCGAACCGAGCTAGCCTGATCTGTTGGAATAGAAAGAGGCCCAAACACTCCTAGAACGGAAACAAAAAAAGGACTTCTTGATTAGCAGCTCACTAGAGGCAGCCATGTTGGTATAACTCAAAACTGAGTCCGATGTATCTGTAGAAACAGAAAGAGCATAAAAAAGGACTTCCATGATTAGCTACCTGCAAGAGGCAGCCATATTGGAATTACTCAAATCTGAATATGATGTATCTGTAGAAATAGAAAGAGTGTAAAAAGAACTTCAGCGATTATTTACCTGCAAGAGGCAGCCATGTGAATTAACTCCTAACTGATCTGACGTAACTGATCGCCTGATACTAAGGCAGCTAAGGATAATCAGAATAATTACAGACTCCAACGCTCCTCATCAAACATGACAGGATTAAATATGAAACCGACAGGAAACCTACCTGTGTCTGACTCCAATTCCTCAAAATCCAAAAAACACCATGCCTGTACTGATCCTTACTCAACGTGAATGAATCATTGGACAGCTTCTATGAGAATACATTCGTCCCAGTGCTTAGACTTTGTGGTTTGTAACTCACATTTGCTTGTTTTCTATTTTGCTGGTTTTATTTGTTTTTGGCAGTCCAGCTTGCATTCTTCCCTCCACCGGAGCAATTTAATTGTACCGTACTCCTCCAGCAGTGCTCTCTTTCTGTGAACAGGCCTTTTTACCTTCTTATTGTCGCATCGTATGTCCATTGAAAGACGGAGGTCAAATATTAAGCTCTGTCTTCAGGAGCTTGTTGTTTACTTTTCTCTCTCTGACTTTAAAGTAAGAGGATTTCTGTGGCAATCATACTACCTCTTTGGGGTGTGCTACAGAAAGGGTGTATGATGTAAAGTTTTTTCAGGCTCACATCAAAATGTAAATGAGCTGAGCAGATATTTCATAATATATCAGATTTAGGAAAGCATAAATGAAGCACTTTTTTGTTAATTCTAAAGTGTGGGTGAATCAAATATTTTAATACAAAAAAGAAAAAGAAAGAGAAAAAATCAGTTAACTAGATGATGTCGCTTCCATACATTGTCGTTTGTGCACTGTACACTTTTGTCGGTGGAATGGTATATCTGTGCATTGGACTTGGAGCTCTATCTAGTAGCCACAATTAGTACTGTAAATTACTTTGTTTAGGCTGGATTTCTTTCTGCAGGCCCTTTTTACTTCTGCTTATAGATCCAACTTTTGGACATTATACTGACTTTTGATCCCACCGTGGTCTTTTGTATTGTCGTGCATTGTGGTTTACCTCTATTGGCTGTGATTGTAATTATTATCTGTTTTACATGTTGCTCACTATTTATTGCCTGTACCACCCTTAATTTTTCACGATACCCCCACTGTGATCTTTCTATTGGCTGTGATTGTAACTATTATCTGTTTTACATATTGCTCACTATTTATTGCCTGTACCACCCTCAGTTTTTCACGATACCACCACTGTGATATTTCTATTGGCTGTGATTGTAATTATTATCTGTTTTACATATTGCTCATTATTTATTGCCTGTACCACCTTTAACTTTTCCCTATATCCCCAATGTCCCTCCCCTTATTATGTTCCCCTGACCCCAACCTGATCTCTGCTAATCGAAATGTGTAAACGTCAGCTCGCTCTACCTCTTTGTATTTCTCTCCCCAGCGTTACTCTGTTTGTTACGCTTTCTGACCATCTCTGTTATACCTTCTCTTTTGCCCCCTATCGAGGCCCCCCCCATCCACTGGCTCCTGCTACTCCTTACCTGACCCTCCCTTCTTCTCTTCGAGCTATAGCAAATCTTTCCCTCCTTCCTCCCTCCCCCTCACCTAGCCTCCTTAATCTGAATCACCATGCCCCCTCTCGCACTCCCCTGCAACACAACCGGCCTCAGACTCAATCCACTGGACTCGCCCACCACTAGATATGGCCCGAACTCATGGTCCATCCTCTACCCCTCTAATCTCTCCAAAAACGCCAAGAAAAACTTTAAACACAAACTACTCATCAGTCACCAGGAAACTCTTTTTGTCAATAACTACCTAAGCCTCTCAATAATAAAAACCAACTACATTTTTTACTCCAAACGTCCCTCCAAATGGAAAAGCATCTTCCCCCTCCACCTCCACCTCCCCATCACCAAATCATGTAAAATCCCAGATGGTTTTAAATTGTCCACCTCCCCTTCCCCTGCCTTCCTCGGCGAAATAGACATCTCCATCTTCAAATCCAGCAACATTCTCATCCTAGCTTCTGAAAATCACCTCCCCATCTTTGAACAACATTTCAGCACCTTTTTCTACCTACTCTCCATCACACCTCGTAACACTTCACCCTCCCAACTGAATGACACCCTCTCCCCCTCCCCTTCCTTGTCCACAACCCCTCACCCTACAGACACTTCTACTACGTACGATGTCTCTCAAACCCAATCCCCTATTAATCCCCCTTTGTTAGCACCCCCCTCATCTGGACACCTCAACAGCTAGTTCAGCCTCCCAAACCCTTCATATCCCTAATGTCTTCTCTCCTCACACCACCACGCACACCCCGTCCTCACTGCCTCCCCCAGCTCCCTCCCCCTGCTGTTCCTATTATCAGACTGCCCGTCCCAATTTCTCCTCCCGCTTACTACCTTTCCCACCTTATCCAGGATGCTACTTCCCCTCTCTCCTCTCTTGACCCCTTACCACCTCAAAACACCGATTATGACTCTTTGCACTCCCCTTCTGACCACACGGTCCTCTCTTCATCCACCAACATGAAAACGCCTCTCGACCCCCCAGCCTCCCAACCTATACACTCCACAGGCCACTTTCCCTGGACAAACCTGATCCTACTCTTCTCCCCAACACCTTCCCTCCCCCAGTCCCTATCACTCCTTTAACTCAGACTCTTTCTAACATTGAAAAGTATCTCCATTCCTTGTTTTCTGAACTCTCCCAGCTCAGGAATGTCCTGAACTTGTCATCTGAACTTTCACAACTCAGGAAAGATTTCAACTCCCTCTCCTCTGAAATCCGCCAAAACCACATGACCTCCCCAAGTCTTGACTCACCAAACCCCTCCAAACCCCAACATTGGAGAACCATCCCCGCTGCAACTGTTCCCATAGGCCCCCCATACCACGTACCACCTCTCCCCCTCTGACCTCCCCGACCCCTGTAACTCTTACCTCCCTAACTATCCAATCGACACCCCCACCCCCTCCCTACCATTCCTGTGATCCTGGGGACGAGCAGAATCCCTTCCTCCCCCACCTACCCTAGGCCCCATCACAACTTACTGCTATCCAACCATGCCCTGCCAACTCCACCATCCCTGTGATACTGGAAACGAGCAGAATCCCTTCCTCCCCCATCTCTCCCAGACCCCCACCACAACTCTCTGCCATCCAATCCTGCCCTCCCCCATAAACAACCAGAAACCCCTCGCATGCATGCTAGTTAACTGCCACGCAGCTGTCCGACATGCGACAGAAATAGCTGAATCCATCCTCAGCGATGATATTGACATCATCTTCCTTACAGAAACTTGGCTCAACGACCACTGTACATCCATCCTTGACCTACTCTCCCCCTTCCCCGGTTACTCCATACTCAGAAAAGATAGACTAGATAGAATTGGAGGTGGTCTAGCTATCATCTTTAAAAAACAACTTTCGCTTGTTAAAAACACCGACCCAATCACCTTTGAATACCTTGGTGTAGAACTTATAATTCAGGGCGCCCCTCCTATTCGCCTACATAATATCTACCATCCTCCTGGAAAATCCCTTCCCTTCGCAGAGGAACTTTCCAACCTCCTCACCCAATCCTCACTTTCCAACTCTAAAAATCTCTTCCTTGGAGACTTCAACCTCCACTGGAATGACATCAAAGACCCTGCAACTAATCTCCTCTTGAATCTTCTGGAGATCAGTGACCTTAAACAAATCTGTCACTCTCCAACTCACTTCAAAGGGGCCACTCTTGATGCCATCATCACCAATGATGATTTGGCCTCCCTTTCCAGCATCATCCCCATCGACTGGTCTGACCATCATCTCATCCTCTTCAAGATCAATACTACTGCCCCCCCATCCACGCCAAAAGCATCAAACACAAGAAACTGACCAGAAACCTTCATCTTATCCCACCCGGCGTACTTGAAAAGAAAATCAAAACCCAACTCCTACTAGCTCCCCTCTCCCAAAATGCAAACACCCTCACCGAACACTATGATAAATCAGTTACTGAGGTCCTAGACCAAGTTCCCCCCCCAACTTAAAACCCAAAGAAACATACCTTCCAAATCCTGGTCCAACCCTGATCTCAACAACGAAAGACACTCCAACATTCTGAAAGAACTTGGAGGCAACAGCCATCCCCTCCCATTTAGCCCTCCTCCGATCTGCTAGGTCCATCTACAAAAAACACATCCTCAATGAAAAGTCCACCTTCTTCCGCACTCAGCTTGATAGGGCCAAAAATAGACCTAGAGAACTTTTCAACATCATCAAAAATCAAACATCATCCGCCCCCCAAAGGTTGACGGCCTCTATTGAGAAATGTGAAGAAATTGCTAAGTTCTTCTTTGATAAAATCACCGAAATAGACTAATCCTTCATTTTAAATCCGCTTTCTCCTAACACAACACATTCGTATGACATTTCTCCCGAATCTCCTTCCCCCTCAAATCCTCCACCTGTCCCTGCCCATCTCTCGTCTGGTTCCCTCCCACCTAAACCCAACCCTTCTCTCCCTCAGCAAGTAAAAAAACAATGCCTCCTGGCATAATTTTCACCCTGTCACCGAACACGAAGTCTACAACATCATCGCTAAGCTAAAACCATCCTCCCACACCAAAGACCCTCTGCCCCCTAACCTTGTCTAAGACCGAAAACATATCATTGTCGCTTTCTGGACCACCATCATTAACTCCTCCCTGGCCACAGGGTGTGTTCCTGCCTTCCTCCACCTGGGTCAAATCACACCCATTCCCAAAAATCCTAACGCAGATCCCAACAACCCAAATAACCTCTGACCCATCTCTAACCTCCCTCTTCTCTCCAAAGCCCTTGAAAAATGTGCCGTACTCCAACTTCATAATCACATCAACACTTTTGACCTCTTTGACTCACTCCAATCTGGCTTTAGAAAAGGTTGCAGCACAGAATCTACCATACTCAATATAGTGGACGACATTCATCATTCACTCGACAAAGGTGAATCATGCCTTCTCATTCTCCTCGACCTATCTGCTGCCTTTGATACTGTTAACCACTCCGCCTTACTAAACACTCTCAAAGTCCGCTTTGGCCTTAATGGCCTTGTCCTCAACTGGTTCACCTCCTTTCTCCAACACAGAACCCAACAAATCAAAACTGATAACTGCCTCTTCGACCCCACTCTATTCTCTCTCGGTGTCCCCCAGGTGTCCATTCTCTCGCCTGCTCTCTTCAACCTCTTCATGGAACCACTCACCCTCATTCTCAAACAAGCAGGAATAAATTACCACCTTTATGCCGACGACACACAACTTTACTATAAGATTAAATCCCACTCCGATATCCTTCACCTAAATGACACCCTCACCAAGATCCAATTATGATTCCACCATAATCATCTCAAACTCAATCCTAAAAAAACTGAAATCATTCTCTTCATGCCTAAAAACAACCCACTTCCCATGCAAGAATGGATCTCTGACCTTAATGCGCTCAACTGCTCTCTCACCACTTCTAATTCAGTTAAGTCTCTAGGCATCACCATTGACAATAGCCTTACCCTCACCCCCCACATAAAAACTGCAGCCAAAGGAGCACTCTTCACTCTCCGTCATCTCAAGAAAATTAAGCCCTTCATCCCGGCTGACAACTTTAACTGTTGTCCAATCGCTGGTCCTGTCGAGTATCGACTATGGCAACGCCATCCTCGCTGGAACCCCTAAAGTCCACCTTGCTCCACTCAAATCTGTGCTCAACCTAGCTGCTAGACTTATCTCCGACTAAAAACGTTTTGCTCACATCTCCCCTGCCCTGAAAACCCTCAAATGTTTACTCATCGAAGGTAGATCCACCTATAAAATCGCATGTATCACGCACAAAGCCCTTCACCAAAACACCCCAAGTTACCTCTCAGATAAACTCCACAAAGCAGGCTGCGCACGACTGACGAGGAACACGAACGCTCTCACTATTATCCCCCCTATTTAAGAAGAAAGGCACTCAAGTTCGCTCCTTCTCCGGTAACGCTCCCTCCATCTGGAACTCCCTGCCTAAAGACCTACGCTGTAACCCCTCCTACTTCAACTTCAAAAAAGAACTCAAATTGTTCCTCCTCAACAAATACTGGGGTCCTTAATTCCTACCTCTGACACTGATCTCAGGCGCTGCGATCACGTCATGTCCCCCTCTACTGCCCTCCAAATATTTCCCCTCCACCTTCTCCTACCAATCCCCCCTCCGTTATGCTACTCTTCCCCACCCTCCCCCCTGCTCTTTATATCTACTTATGACTCCTAGCCCTACGCATGACCTCCCACTGATTTACTACTCCTGCTACTCCCCCAACTCCTACTCACATCTTCCCCTCCTTTTTCTCTTCTTCCCTTCCATTTTTCTCTTCTCTCTCACCCCCCACCTACCCTCCCTAACCTAAGTTCTCACTACCCACGCTAGCTTGTTATAGTGTTCTGTAAATAGCCTTCGTATTTTAACTGCTTTCTTTGTTATATTGGCTCCTGTTTTGCTCAAATGTTTTTTAAAACTGTACCTCCTCACCTTCCTGTAAAGCGCTCTGATACCCCTGGGTCTAGCCAGCGCCATAGAAAACCTTTACATAAATAAATAATTAAGGTATCTATCAATGTTAGTTTCAGAGATGCTGACATTGAGACGCTTGAAATATATTAATTATCTATCGCTGCATGATGCCAGGCTGACTCTTTTTGGCCATCTACTAGTGGAGAAGCTCAAATGACTGTTATTTGGATTCTAACAAAACTGATTAAAAAGTAGAGAAGTCACTTTCTCAAAGTGAGAGGAAACCTGTTGGTATCAAAATTTAAATCAGAAGACATGTGCTTCCATGTACAGATGATGAAAATAAATGCAGAAAATACAGGACTAGGTGGATACACATTTTTAAGAAGAATATGCTATTTATGCTTTGCATCGGTAGTGAGTTAAAATTAGATAGTGAATAGGTGCAAAGATAACCCAAAAATCACCCAGCTGCTTTGCTGAAACCATGTGACATAGGCATGGCTACTTATGTCCTCATTAAAGAAAGAAGCAAGAACTAAAGTTGAAAACTATACTGAAAGCGTACCTGTTGCTGTATTTCCCTGTTGCACTTCCAATGGCAATGAAAGTGCGAAGATCTGGACCTCTAATAATGAAAAGATGAATGTATGGGTTAACAAGAATACAAGAAAAATGACTCATCTAAAGGTATGTCCTTACAAAGAGGACAAAAATGAGAGCAACATATACACCTTGTAAGATTCCACAGATCTGTTAGATGTATTATGCAATAGAGGGTAGCACAAGATTTTTACTGCTTTGATATCACCAGCATCAATGGTGACTTCTGGGTTGCACCTGTAAGTGCAATAAAATGCAAGTCCTCACCAACGTTCTCTTGAGACAAAGAGCTCTTGGATGACCTGAGGAAAATTACTTAGTTAACTATCGTTTTGTCATGGTATTGGCTACTCTTATTCTAAACCTCTGCTAATGATAATTACAATGCTGAGTGTGGCTAAGGGGAGGTTGCCCAAAAAGGATTACCTCCAACTAAAATAAGGCTTATGGTAAAGGTCCTCTGACATTTTTCCATCATCCCACTGGAGGTTGTTCAATTCTCATGTGCATTTGAAACATGATCCTATGAAGAAACTACAAAGAACCGATCATGGCTATACAGAGTAATGCCTAGACCAAGACTCTACCTCTTGTTGGGCCTCTAGGTGATTTCACCATTGCTTTCCTGTGCCGAGCAGTAGTAAGTAATCTCTTGTAATGCATGGCTGCTTGGGTCAACTAGAGCCCTTTTGCAGAACTTCAAGCCAGTCAATCAACCTGTCAAATATCATAAGAGTGTATAATGGACTCTATGCGCTTTGTGCAGCACAGCTTCTGAAAGAATGCTTATGAATTCTGGTCCAGGAAGTAGTTTGTGATCATATTTTCTGGCTACTGGTATTCGGCCAGACAGTTCACAGAACCAACTGTTATGCCCAGGCTTAAGAAACAAGTATATCAGCTACCTGATCAATGCAATTTCAGAAATAATTCTATCTTTTCATAGAAATTAAAATTCTGGCTCACGTTCGATAAAATAGAAACAGCAGTCCTACAAAAAGATCATTTTGAACATAATGATAGGCACTCTGTTAAAAATCCCTGTAAATCTCTGTAAAATTAAAAAAAGCAAATGTAAAGCATATATCTAGGAACACTGTCAATGTTTAGCCAATTGCTTCAAATGTATAATGGAAATATGCAGCAGAAGTAGGTTCAAAGCACCACAATTTCCTCTATGATCTCCCTATAGACCAGAAGGTCCAGGAAGCACACTAAGGAACTCACCTCTTCTGGTTTATTCCAGTAGGTTTTGTTGTTTCAACATCAAGATCAGAGTTTTGGCTTTAGGAAGAATACAATCATAGTTAATATTGTCATACATGTACTTAATCTAAAGCCCAGCAGGTGAAACAACATAGGTTGCACAAGCATTACTTAAGGGTACACTTTCCTCTTTGCAATGCTTGTTTGCTTAAGATATTGCTTTTGCCAATGTTTGCACATTTGGTGTGCAAGCACTGGTAAATACAAAAGCAGAATCCCTCCATCTTTACTTCCAAGAGTCCCATCATGTTGCGCCTTGACAAGACATAACTGCCATGCTGGAGGTATGGAAAGCAACACTCCAAGATGGCCGTCATCTTGTATCTGAAAACAATTTGACCGCCATCTTGGAAGTATACAAAATAATACTCCAAGGTGACTGTCACATTGTATTTATATGCAACATAACAGCCATTTTGGAAAGCTATTGGCCTTACCAATGCTTGCTATGTACGTCAAAAAGAATTGCAAAGCCAATATCACAAGCATTGGCCACAGCCTACCCGGGACAGCAGAGTAAGGAGAGAGATAGTGAAAGCACAGGATTAATATGAAAATTTCCCTAAATGGCTGAGAAGCCACCACAAAGGGAAGAAGATGTGGATCACTTTCACCAAGTAATATCCTACGGAATACCTTGGCCTTTAAGGACACCCTATACAACCGATGGCAAGTCCTTATGACTACATGACACGCAATGGCTGAAGCGGGCTGCCTGGAAACCAATTCTGTATATGTACGTATGTGCCAAGCACTCCAAGGTCCTCATTACATTGTGAATCTTAAATGCATCAATATTGATTGCACCTGATAAAACCAGACCTTTCAGGGGTTTGGAATTTAAGAGTTGGGAGTCATAGCACCTGTTAAACGTGTTTATGGTGTAAAACTAGTATTCTGGTGTTTACTGCATCAAAATCCACATGTTGTGAGAAATATCAGTCATGTTTACCCTCTTAAACACTGGAAGGTTTTACCTGCCTAAATTTAACAGGACATGCAATCACATCGAGTTTCCGCCAGGGCAATATATTTAACATAAACTATTGTTACAACTACTTTAAAACCGGTTCTCAGCTGGGGCCAAAAGATTGTAGGGTACTCCATTTGAGCACCCGAGGACCCTGAGCAGAGAAAACGAAATCTAACTCAGTTGCATTGATGGGTTTAGAATTATCTTATTTGAAAATACAATGCAAGAATTGAGAACCTATGTTTCTGCTATGGATCAAGACCAAACTCTAGTTCCTCTGTCAAGTTTTTGAGCATTGAGGAGCTTCCAAATTTCTTCATGATAATTCCAAGACAAAAATATTCCAACACTACACCAGTGAAATGTCAAACAAAGTTATAAATGCGCAGAAACATTGTTTCAAGCATTTTCTTGATCACTATGCCAGCTGGACGACAATTACATCACAGGTATCCATCAATGTTAGTTTCAGAGATGCCGACATTGAGAGGTTGGAAATATATTAATTATTTGTTCCTGCATTATGCCAGGATGACTCTTTTTGGCTGTCTCCTTGTGGAGAAGTTCAAAAGACTGTTGTATGCATTGTAACAGAATTGATTAAAAAGTAGAAAAGCCACTTTATCAAAGGAATATGAAAACTGTTGGTATCAAACTTTAAATCAGAAGACATGTGCTTTCATGCACAGATGATGAACATAAATGCACAAACCAAAGGACTAGGTGTGGATATTACTTTTTAAGGAGAATAGGATATTTATGCTTCGCATCAGTGGTGAGTTAAAATGAGACAGTGAATAGGTGCAATGGGAACCCAAAAATCACCCAACAGCTTTGCTGAAATAATGTGACATAGGCATGGCTACTTATGTCATCATCAAAAAAGAATGGAGCAAGAACTAGAGTAGAAAACTATACTGAAACGGTTACCTCTTGCTGTATTTCCCTGCTGCACTTCCAATGTCAATGAAAGTGCCAAGATCTTGATCTCTAATAATAAAAAGATGAATGGACAGGTTAACAAGACGACAAGAAAAATGACTCACCTAAAGTTATGTAATTACAAAGGGGAGAAAAACGAGAGCAACAAGAAAACCTTGTAATATTCCACAGATCTGTTAGATGTATTATGCAATAGAGGGTAGCACTAGATTTTTACTGCTTTGATCACCAGCATCAATGGTGGCTTTTGGGTTGCACCATTGAGTGCAATACAATGCAAGCCCTCACCAACTTTCTCTTCAAACAATGAGCTCTTGGATGACCTGAGGAAAATAACTTAGTTAACTATATGATGGAACCTGATAAAATCACATCGTTGAGGGGTTTCAAATTTAGGAGCTGGGAGTCATAGCACCTATTAAAAGTGTTTATGGAATAAAACTAGTTTTCTGGTGTTTACTGCATCAAAATCCACATGTTGTGAGAAATATCAGTAATTTTTACCCTCTTAAACACTGGAAGGTTTTACCTGCCTAAATTTAACAGGACATGCAATCACATCGAGTTTCCGCTAGGGCAATATATTTAGCATAAACTATTGTTACAACTACTTTAAAACCGGTTCTCAGCTGGGGCCAAAAGATTGTAGATTACTCCATTTGAGCACCCGAGGACCCTGAGCAGAGAAAACGAAATCTAACTCAGTTGCATTGATGGGTTTAGAGTGATCTTATTTGAAAATACAATGCAAGAATTGAGAGCCTATGTTTCTGCTATGGATCAAGACCAAACTCTAGTTCCTCTGTCAAGTTTTCGAGCATTGAGAAACTTCCAAATTTCTTCATGATAATTCCGAAACAAATATATTCCAACACTACACCAGTGAAATGTCAAACCAAGGTATAAATCCGCAGAAACATTGTTTCAAGCATTTTCTTGATCACTATGCCACCTGGACGACAATTACATCACAGGTATCCATCAATGTTAGTTTCAGAGATGCCGACATTGAGAGGTTGGAAATATATTAATTATCTGTCGCTGCATGTTGCCAGGATGACTCTTTTTGGCTGTCTCCTTGTGGAGAAGTTCAAATGACTGTTGTATGCATTGTAACAGAATTGATTAAAAAATAGAAAAGTCACTTTATCAAAGGAAGATGAAAACGGTTGGTATCAAACTTTAAACCAGAGGACATGTGCTTCCATGCACGGATGATGAACATAAATGCAGAAACCACAGGACTAAGTGGATACTAATTTTTAAGGAGAATAGGAGATTTATGCCTTGCATCAGTAGTGAGATAAAATGAGACAGTGAATAGGTGCAATGAGAACACAAAAATCAACCAACCACTTTGCTGAAATGATGGGACATAGGCATGGCTACTTATGTCAACATAAAAGAAAGGAGCAAGAACTAGAGTTGAAAACTATACTGAAAGAGTTACCTCTTGCTGTATTTCCCTGCTGCACTTCCAATGTCAATGAAAGTGCCAAGTTCTGGATCTCTAATAATAAAAAGATGAATGTAAAGGTTAACAAGACCACAAGAAAAATGACTCACCTAAAGGTATGTCATTACAAAGGGGAGAAAAACGAGAGTAACATATAGGGGCATATCAACAACAACCGGCGATAATTATCGCTCAGCGCTCTTAGCGTGAGGATAATTATCGCCGGCTAGCGTGAATTTTTATCGCTGAGATAGCGTGCTATTAGCAACGCTTATCTCAATAGCGATAAAAATCTACACGCTAACAGGCTAACGTGAGATTATCGCTGGAAACCCAGAGATAATCACACGTTACCTTGTTGATAGGGACAGGCAAACTTAGCCATGATATCCTCCTTCCATAGGATATCATGGCTAAGTCTGAAAATTAGCAGACGTAAAAAAGCAGCGTTAACCGCGGTTAGCGCTGCTTTTTTTGTCTCTAACAGGGTTAGCGACATTCTTGATAATAGGAGAAATGTCGCTTAGCGACATTTCTCCTATTATTTTACTCTGGAACGCACCCTTTGCATCTCATTAGAGATGCAAGGGGAAGCGTAGAGTAAAAGGGTGCTAACATGCAAATTTGCGTGTTAGCACCCTGTTGTTGATAGGGTGCTAGTTTTATCTCTGCTTTTTTGGCTTTTAAAGCCAAAAAAGCAGAGATAAAGCCCTTGTTGATATGCCCCATAGACCTTATAATATTCCACCGATCTGTTAGGTGTTTCATGCAATAGAGGGTAGCACTAGATGTTTACTGCTTTGATCACCAGCATCAATGGTGGCTTTTGGGCTGCACCTCTGAGTACAATACAATGCAATCCCTCACCAACTTTCTCTTCAGACAATGAGCTCTTGGATGACCTGAGGGAATTAACTTAGTTAACTTTAGTTTTTTATGGTATTGGCCATTCCTTTTCTAAACCTCCACTACTGATAATTACAATGCTGAGTGTGGCTAAGGGGCGGCTGCACAAGAAGGATTACTTCCAATTAGAAGAAGCTTATGGTAAATGTCCTCTGTCATTTTTTTATCATCCCAGTGGAGATTGTTACTATCAGTTCTCATGTGCAATGGAAACAGCATCTTAGAACGAAACTACAAAGAACTGATCATGACTATACTGAGTAATGCCTGGACGAAGACTTCACCTCTTGTAGGGCCTCTAGGTGATTGCAGCATTGAGTTTCTGTGCCAAGCAGTAGTGAGTAATCTGATGTGATGCATGACTGCTTGGTTCGACTTGACCCCTTTTGCAGAACTTCAAGCTAGTTAATTCACTTGTCAAAAATCTATGAGTGTGTAATGGACTTTATGCGCCTTGTCCAGCACAGCTTCTGAAAGAATGCGTATGAACCTTGGTGCCTATCCATGAAGTAGATTGTGATCCTATTTTCTGGCTACAGGTATTCTGCCAGACAGTTCACGGAAACAACTGTTATGCCCAGGCTTAAGAAACAAGTATATCAGCTACGTGATCAATGCAACTTCAATAATAAATCTATCTTTTCATAGAAATTAAAATTTTGGCTTACATTCCATAAAATAGAAACAGCATTTCCCTCAAAAAGAAAATGAGGAAAAACGAGGTGTATTTTCAGCCAATCTCGGAACGTACGAAAGTCACTGAGTCTGTCTAAAGTTGATATCAAATGGGGTCTTGTTATGTTACATGTTATGATATTCTAGAAAAAAAATAGACTGCAGCAAGGGAATTACATGCCCAATCTTGTAGTGCTTAACGCCACTTTCAAATATGGGGCAGGGCATTACCCACCAGAACATCGGTAAAAGTGACATTCCGGTGGGGCAATGCCCTTGTAAATATGCCCCTAAAGGCTAGGACTAGTTCAGCACTTAAGGATCAGAGTATGTTGCTAATATTCGTCAATGAGATAGGCTAGGCCTATGATGAATGTTTTCCTTTTGGACAGACATATCCCACTGAACCCAAATTTTCATTACCGTTGCATGTTTCCCACAAAAAGTTAAAACAAAAATTTACAGACTCTATCTCTGGGGTACAGTTATTTCAGAGAGAGGATGTTTATAAGAGAATAGTGTGGTACGGTGATAACAGTTGGCCTTTCATTTTCTTTTATTTATGCATTGTACTGTTTTAGATTTTCACCATAAGATGATTTTATTACTTTTTTGTCCATGCATGGGGTCAACTATACTTTCAAATCGCGAATGGAAATTATGAAGTGCTGGATACATTCTGAAATTCTATTCACTATTACACTTTAGATTAAAACGTAATAATAGGCACTGTGTTAAAAATCCCTGTAAATCTATGTAAAATTAAAAAACGCAAATGTAAAGCATATATGTAGGAACACTGAAAATGTTTAGCCTATTGCTTCAAATGTATAATGGAAATATGCAGCAGAAGTAGGTTCAAAGCACCACAATTTCCTCTATGATCTCCCTATAGACCAGAAGGTCCAGGAAGCACACTAATGAACTCACCTCTTCTGGTTTATTCCAGTAGGTTTTGTTGTTTCAACATCAAGATCCGATTTTTGGCTTTAGAAAGAATACAATCATAGTTAATATTGTCATACATGTACCTAATCTAAAGGCCAGCAGGTGAAGCAACATAGGTTGCACAAGCATTACTTAAGGGAAGACTTTCCTCTTTGCAATGCTTGTTTGCTCAAGATATTGCTTTTGCCAATGTTTGTACATTTGGTGTGCAAGCACTGGTAAATACAAAAGCAGAATCCCTCCATCTTTACTTCCAAGAGTCCCATCATGTTACGCCTTGACAAGACATAACTGCCATGCTGGAGGTATGGAAAGCAACACTCCAAGATGGCCGTCATCTTGTATCTGAAAACAATTTGACCGCCATCTTGGAAGTATACAAAATAATACTCCAAGGTGACTGTCACATTGTATTTATATGCAACATAACAGCCATTTTGGAAAGCTATTGGCCTTACCAATGCTTGCTATGTACGTCAAAAAGAATTGCAAAGCCAATATCACAAGCATTGGCAACAGCCTACCCGGGACAGCAGAGTAAGGAGAGAGATAGTGAAAGCACAGGATTAATATGAAAATTTCCCTAAATGGCTGAGAAGCCACCACAAAGGGAAGAAGACGTGGATCACTTTCACCAAGTAATATCCTACGGAATACCTTGGCCTTTAAGGACACCCTATACAACCGATGGCAAGTCCTTATGACTACATGACACGCAATGGCTGAAGCGGGCTGACTGGAAACCAACTCTGTATATGTACGTAGGTGCCAAGCACTCCAAGGACCTCATTACATTGGGAATCTTAAATGCATCAATATTGATGGCACCTGATAAAACCAGACCTTTCTGGGGTTTGGAATTTAAGAGTTGGGAGTCATAGCACCTATTAAACGTGTTTATGGTGCAAATCTAGTATTCTGGTGTTTACTGCATCAAAATCCACATGTTGTGAGAAATATCAGTCATTTTTACCCTCTTAAACACTGGAAGGTTTTACCTGCCTAAATTTAACAGGACATGCAATCACATCGAGTTTCCGCCAGGGCAATATATTTAACATAAACTATTGTTACAACTACTTTAAAACCGGTTCTCAGCTGGGGCCAAAAGATTGTAGATTACTCCATTTGAGCACCCGAGGACCCTGAGCAGAGAAAAAGAAATCTAACTCAGTTGCATTGATGGGTTTAGAATTATCTTATTTGAAAATACAATGCAAGAATTGAGAACCTATGTTTCTGCTATGGATCAAAACAAAACTCTAGTTCCTCTGTCAAATTTTTGAGCATTGAGGAGCTTCCAAATTTCTTCATGATAATTTCAAGACAAATATATTACAACACTACACCAGTGAAATGTCAAACAAAGGTATAAATGTGCAGAAACATTGTTTCAACCATTTTCTTGATCACTATGCCAGCTGGACGACAATTACATCACAGGTATCCATCAATGTTAGTTTCAGCGATGCCAACATTGAGAGGTTGGAAATATATTAATTATCTGTCACTGCATGATGCTAGGATGACTCTTTTTGGCTGTCTCCTTGTGGAGAAGTTCAAATGACTGTTGTATGCATTGTAACAGAATTGATTAAAAAGTAGAAAAGTCACTTTATCAAAGGGAGATGAAAACTGTTGGTATCAAACTTTAAATCAGAAGACATGTGCTTTCATGAACAGATGATGAACATAAATGCACAAACCAAAGGACTAGGTGTGGATATTACTTTTTAAGGAGAATAGGATATTTATGCTTCGCATCAGTAGTGAGTTAAAATGAGAACCCTAAAATCACCCAACAGCTTTGCTGAAATAATGTGACATAGGCATGGGTACTTATGTCATCATCAAAAAAGAATGGAGCAAGAACTAGAGTAGAAAACTATACTGAAACGGTTACCTCTTGCTGTATTTCCCTGCTGCACTTCCAATGTCAATGAAAGTGCCAAGATCTGGATCTCTAATAATAAAAAGATGAATGTACAAGTTAACAAGACCACAAGAAAAATGACTCACCTAAAGTTATGTAATTACAAAGGGGAGAAAAACGAGAGCAACAAGAAAACATTGTAATATTCCACAGATCTGTTAGCTGTATTATGCAATAGAGGGTAGCACTAGAATTTTACTGCTTTGATCACCAGCATTAATGGTGGCTTTTGGGTTGCACCATTGAGTGCAATACAATGCAAGCCCTCACCAACTTTCTCTTCATACAATGAGCTCTTGAATGGCCTGAGGAAAATAACTTAATTAAATATATGATGGCACCTGATAAAATCACATCGTTCAGGGGTTTGAAATTTAAGAGCTGGGATTCATAGCACCTATTAAAAGTGTTTACGGAATAAAACTAGTATTCTGGTGTTTACTGCATCAAAATCCACATGTTGTGAGAAATATCAGTAATTTTTACCCTCTTAAACACTGGAAGGTTTTACCTGCCTAAATTTAACAGGACATGCAATCACATCGAGTTTCCGCCAGGGCAATATATTTAGCATAAACTATTGTTACAACTACTTTAAAACCGGTTCTCAGCTGGGGCCAAAAGATTGTAGATTACTCCATTTGAGCACCCGAGGACCCTGAGCAGAGAAAACGAAATCTAACTCAGTTGCATTGATGGGTTTAGAATTATCTTATTTGAAAATACAATGCAAGAATTGAGAGCCTATGTTTCTGCTATGGATCAAGACCAAACTCTAGTTCCTCTGTCAAGTTTTCGAGCATTGAGAAACTTCCAAATTTCTTCATGATAATTCCAAGACAAATATATTCCAACACTACACCAGTGAAATGTCAAACCAAGGTATAAATCCGCAGAAACATTGTTTCAAGCATTTTCTTGATCACTATGCCACCTGGATGACAATTACATCACAGGTATCCATCAATGTTAGTTTCAGAGATGCCTACATTGAGAGGTTGGAAATATATTAATTATCTGTCGCTGCATGATGCCAGGATGACTCTTTTTGGCTGTCTCCTTGTGGAGAAGTTCAAATGACTGTTGTATGCATTGTAACAGAATTGATTAAAAAATAGAAAAGTCACTTTATCAAAGGAAGATGAAAACTGTTGGTATCAAACTTTAAACCAGAGGACATGTGCTTCCATGCACAGATGATGAACATAAATGCAGAAACCACAGGACTAAGTGGATACTAATTTTTAAGGAGAATAGGAGATTTATGCTTTGCATCAGTAGTGAGATAAAATGAGACAGTGAATAGGTGCAATGAGAACACAAAAATCAACCAACCACTTTGCTGAAATGATGGGACATAGGCATGGCTACTTATGTCAACATAAAAGAAAGGAGCAAGAACTAGAGTTGAAAACTATACTGAAAGAGTTACCTCTTGCTGTATTTCCCTGCTGCACTTCCAATGTCAATGAAAGTGCCAAGTTCTGGATCTCTAATAATAAAAAGATGTATGTAAAGGTTAACAAGACCACAAGAAAAATGACTCACCTAAAGGTATGTCATTACAAAGGGGAGAAAAACGAGAGTAACATATAGACCTTATAATATTCCACCGATCTGTTAGGTGTTTCATGCAATAGAGGGTAGCACTAGATGTTTACTGCTTTGATCACCAGCATCAATGGTGGCTTTTGGGCTGCACCTCTGAGTACAATACAATGCTATCCCTCACCAACTTTCTCTTCAGACAATGAGCTCTTGGATGACCTGAGGGAATTAACTTAGTTAACTTTAGTTTTTTATGGTATTGGCCATTCCTATTCTAAACCTCCGCTACTGATAATTACAATGCTGAGTGTGGCTAAGGGGCGGCTGCACAAGAAGGATTACTTCCAATTAGAAGAAGCTTATGGTAAATGTCCTCTGTCATTTTTTTATCATCCCAGTGGAGATTGTTACTATCAGTTCTCATGTGCATTGGAAACAGCATCTTAGAACGAAACTACAAAGAACTGATCATGACTATACTGAGTAATGCCTGGACGAAGACTTCTCCTCTTGTAGGGCCTCTAGGTGATTGCAGCATTGATTTTCTGTGCCAAGCAGTAGTGAGTAATCTGATGTGATGCATGACTGCTTGGTTCGACTTGACCCCTTTTGCAGAACTTCAAGCTAGTTAATTCACTTGTCAAAAATCTATGAGTGTGTAATGGACTGTATGCGCCTTGTCCAGCACAGCTTCTGAAAGAATGCTTATGAACCTTGGTGCCTATCCATGAAGTAGATTGTGATCCTATTTTCTGGCTACAGGTATTCTGCCAGACAGTTCACGGAAACAACTGTTATGCCCAGGCTTAAGAAACAAGTATATCAGCTACGTGATCAATGCAACTTCAATAATAAATCTATCTTTTCATAGAAATTAAAATTTTGGCTTACATTCCATAAAATAGAAACAGCATTTGCCTCAAAAAGAAAATGAGGAAAAACGAGGTGTATTTTCAGCCAATCTCGGAACGTACGAAAGTCACTGAGTCTGTCTAAAGTTGATATCAAATGGGGTATTTTCAAACATGTTATGATATTCTTGAAAAAAAATAGACTGCAGCAAGGGAATTACATGCCCAATCTTGTAGTGCTTAACGTCACTTTCAAATATGGGGCAGGGCATTACCTACCAGAACATCGGTAAAAGTGACATTCCGGTGGGGCAATTCCCTTGTAAATATGCCCCTAAAGGCTAGGACTAGTTCAGCACTTAAGGATCAGAGTATGTTGCTAATATTCGTCAATGAGATAGGCTAGGCCTATGATGAATGTTTTCCTTTTGGACAGACATATCCCACTGAACCCAAATTTTCATTACCGTTGCATGTTTCCCACAAAAAGTTAAAACAAAAATTGACAGACTCTATCTCTGGGGTACAGTTATTTCAGAGAGAGGATGTTTATAAGAGAATAGTGTGGTACGGTGATAACAGTTGGCCTTTCCTTTTCTTTTATTTATGCATTGGTTTTTTTTAGATTTTCACCATAAAATGATTTTATTACTTTTTTGTCCATGCATGGGGTCAACTATACTTTCAAATCACGAATGGAAATTATGAAGTGCTGGATACATTCTGAAATTCTATTCACTATTACACTTTAGATTAAAACGTAATGATAGGCACTCTGTTAAAAATCCCTGTAAATCTATGTAAAATTAAAAAACGCAAATGTAAAGCATATATGTAGGAACACTGAAAATGTTTAGCCTTTTGCTTCAAATGTATAATGGAAATATGCAGCAGAAGTAGGTTCAAAGCACCACAATTTCCTCTATGATCTCCCTATAGACCAGAAGGTCCAGGAGGCTTACTAATGAACTCACCTCTTCTGGTTTATTCCAGTAGGTTTTGTTGTTTCAACATCAAGATCCGATTTTTGGCTTTAGAAAGAATACAATCATAGTTAATATTGTCATACATGTACTTAATCTAAAGGCCAGCAGGTGAAGCAACATAGGTTGCACAAGCATTACTTAAGGGAAGACTTTCCTCTTTGCAATGCTTGTTTGCTTAAGATATTGCTTTTGCCAATGTTTGTACATTTGGTGTGCAAGCACTGGTAAATACAAAAGCAGAATCCCTCCATCTTTACTTCCAAGAGTCCCACCATGTTACGCCTTGACAAGACATAACTGCCATGCTGGAGGTATGGAAAGCAACACTCCAAGATGGCCGTCATCTTGTATCTGAAAACAATTTGACCGCCATCTTGGAAGTATACAAAATAATACTCCAAGGTGACTGTCACATTGTATTTATATGCAACATAACAGCCATTTTGGAAAGCTATTGGCCTTACCAATGCTTGCTATGTACGTCAAAAAGAATTGCAAAGCCAATATCACAAGCATTGGCCACAGCCTACCCGGGACAGCAGAGTAAGGAGAGAGATAGTGAAAGCACAGGATTAATATGAAAATTTCCCTAAATGGCTGAGAAGCCACCACAAAGGGAAGAAGATGTGGATCACTTTCACCAAGTAATATCCTACGGAATACCTTGGCCTTTAAGGACACCCTATACAACCGATGGCAAGTCCTTATGACTACATGACACGCAATGGCTGAAGCGGGCTGACTGGAAACCAACTCTGTATATGTACGTATGTGCCAAGCACTCCAAGGTCCTCATTACATTGGGAATCTTAAATGCATCAATATTGATGGCACCTGATAAAACCAGACCTTTCAGGGGGTTGGAATTTAAGAGTTGGGAGTCATAGCACCTATTAAACGTGTTTATGGTGCAAATCTAGTATTCTGGTGTTTACTGCATCAAAATCCACATGTTGTGAGAAATATCAGTCATTTTTACCCTCTTAAACACTGGAAGGTTTTACCTGCCTAAATTTAACAGGACATGCAATCACATCGAGTTTCCGCCAGGGCAATATATTTAACATAAACTATTGTTACAACTACTTTTAAACCGGTTCTCAGCTGGGGCCAAAAGATTGTAGATTACTCCATTTGAGCACCCGAGGACCCTGAGCAGAGAAAACGAAATCTAACTCAGTTGCATTGATGGGTTTAGAATGATCTTATTTGAAAATACAATGCAGGAATTGAGAACCTATGTTTCTGCTATGTATCAAGACAAAACTCTAGTTCCTCTGTCAAGTTTTTGAGCATTGAGGAGCTTCCAAATTTCTTCATGATAATTCCAAGACAAATATATTACAACACCACACCAGTGAAATATCAAACAAAGGTATAAATGTGCAGAAACATTGTTTCAAGCATTTTCTTGATCACTATGCCAGCTGGACGACAATTACATAACAGGCATCCATCAATGTTAGTTTCAGAGATGCCGACATTGAGAGGTTGGAAATATATTAATTATATGTCGCTGCATGATTCCAGGATGACTCTTTTTGGCTGTCTCCTTGTGGAGAAGTTCAAATGACTGTTGTATGCATTGTAACAGAATTGATTAAAAAGTAGAAAAGTCACTTTATCAAAGGAAGATGAACACTGTTGGTATCAAACTTTAAACAAGAAGACATGTGCTTTCATGAACAGATGATGAACATAAATGCACAAACCAAAAGACTAGGTGTGGATATTACTTTTTAAGGAGAATAGGATATTTATGCTTCGCATCAGTAGTGAGTTAAAATGAGACAGTGAATAGGTGCAATGAGAACCCAAAAATCACCCAACGGCTTTGCTGAAATAATGTGACATAGGCATGGGTACTTATGTCATCATCAAAAAAAATAGAGCAAGAACTAGAGTTGAAAACTATACTGAAAGAGTTACCTCTTGCTGTATTTCCCTGCTGCACTTCCAATGTCAATGAAAGTGCCAAGATCTGGATCGCTAATAATAAAAAGATGAATGTAAAGGTTAACAAGACCACAAGAAAAATGACTCACCTAAAGTTATGTAATTACAAAGGGGAGAAAAACGAGAGCAACAAGAAAACCTTGTAATATTCCACAGATCTGTTAGATGTATTATGCAATAGAGGGTAGCACTAGATTTTTACTGCTTTGATCACCAGCATCAATGGTGGCTTTTGGGTTGCACCATTGAGTGCAATACAATGCAAGCCCTCACCAACTTTCTCTTCATACAATGAGCTCTTGGATGACCTGAGGAAAATAACTTAATTAACTATATGATGGCACCTGATAAAATCACATAGTTCAGGGGTTTGAAATTTAGGAGCTGGGAGTCATAGCACCTATTAAAAGTGTTTATTGAATACAACTAGTATTCTGGTGTTTACTGCATCAAAATACACATGTTGTGAGAAATATCAGTAATTTTTACCCTCTTAAGCACTGGAAGGTTTTACCTGCCTAAATTTAACAGGACATGCAATCACATCGAGTTTCCGCCAGAGAAATATATTTAACATAAACTATTGTTACAACTACTTTAAAACCGGTTCTCAGCTGGGGCCAAAAGATTGTATGATACTCCATTTGAGCACCCGAGGACCCTGAGCAGAGAAAACGAAATCTACCTCAGTTGCATTGATGGGTTTAGAGTTATCTTATTTGAAAATACAATGCAAGAATTGAGAACCTATGTTGCTGCTATGGATCAATACCAAACTCTAGTTCCTCTGTCAAGTTTTTGAGCATTGAGGAACTTCCAAATTTCTTCATGATAATTCCAAGACAAATATATTCCAACACTACACCAGTGAAATGTCAAACCAAGGTATAAATGCGCAGAAACATTGTTTCAAGCATTCTCTTGATCACTATGCCA